>NC_134914.1:12335000-13585000 GCF_051014615.1 Bombus vancouverensis nearcticus | reverse complement strand
CCACTGTTTTAATTTTCCAATAGAATTTAAAGGATCTAAACAAATCTTGTTTTTTAAATAACGAATAAATACATAGACGTTTTTGTCATGAGCGGACAGATCAAAGACGACAGTTACGAAAATCCCACGAGCGTTTTTTTTTTAATTTAAGCATCTTCCTTTAATAAGCTGTATTTATCTTTTTTTTTAATATTTCGACGATTAATAATTTTTTTTACCATTGCATTCCCGATACTTTTTTACGTCGTGGATCGACTAAAGGAGAATCTACCTATGTAAAAAAAATATGCATATTCATTTAAAAAAATAATGCACTAGTTGATTGCACGTGCATCATTGTACGCCTACAGAAGCGTGGTCGTGCGGACATAGTACTCTTTGAACCATTCGACTTTTCTCTTTGATATTTTTTCGTGACTGCACTGGCAACGGAGTTGCAACCGGAAACTATTACGTGACCCATCCTGTATATATCAAAAATTCCCAATATGGAAGCTTCAAATTTATTTATACACTTGTTGTATAATCGCGTCATTTTAGGAGTACGTTACGAGTACGATTAGGGGTACGTATGTTTGGACAGATGTGTGAAAAACGAAGCCTATCGAAGGAAAAAAAAAGGTTTGTCTGAAACGTTGACTTTGCACGTGGAAATTGATCGATTTCAGCATGGTAATTGATTTGTCACTTCTCAATTGATCGATTTGAGTGCAGTAATTGATTTGGAACTTGCAAATTGATGGATTTGAGCTTAGTAATTGATTTGGAAGTTCTAGATTGATTGATTTGAGTTGAGTAATTGATTTGGCAATCGTAAATTGATTGATTGCAGCTTATTAATTCGTTTGAGCTCGTTAATCCATTTCGTACCTTTGAATTGATAGATTTGAGTATAATCATTGATTCGACACCTATAAATTGATCTATTTAAGCTTATTAATTGATTTGTGAGTCGCGAATTGATTGATTTGAGCTTATTAATTCGTTTGAGCTCGTTAATCCATTTGGTACTTTTGAATTGATAGATTTGAGTATAATAATTGATTCGGCGCCTATAAATTGATTGATTCGAGCTTATTAATTGATTCGACACCTATAAATTGATCTATTTAAGCTTATTAATTGTTTTGTGGGTCGTGAATTGATTGATTTGAGCTTATTAATTCGGTTGAGCTCGTTAAGTCACTTGGTACTTTTGAATTGATAGATTTGAGTATAATAATTGATTCGACACTTATAAATCGATTGATTCGAGCTTGTTAATTGATTGGCCACCTACAAATTGATCTATTTAAACTTTTTAATTGTTTTGTGGGTCGTGAATTGATTGATTTGAGCTTATTAATTGATACAACACCTACAAATTGATCTATTTGAGCTTATTAATTGATTCGGCAGTCGTAAACTGATTGATTTGAGCTTATTAATTCATTTAAGCTCGTTAATCCATTTGGTACTTTTGAATTGATAGATTTGAATTAATTGATTCGACGCCTATAAATTTATCGATTTGAGCTTATTAATCGATTCGCCACTTGCAAATTGATTTGTTTCAGCTGATGAATTGATTTTGTAAATTGATCGACTTGACCTTATTTGATCTGAGCTTATTAATTGATTCGTCACTTACAAACAACATTGGTTTGATCTTAATTGGCCTGGCCAATTTGTGGCCAAACTGCCACAAATTAATTTCCTCCCGTTATTCGTTAGCGGATAAAAATTTGCAGTCGGGTTCCTTAACATATAAGTGACTCGTATAAAATATTGCTACCCACGAAAGAGAACATCATCAACACGATCAATTAGTATTTCATCGTAGAGTGTTTGCGAGTCTTGTGATCAAGTGGCAGATAAAAATACATTGGTGTGGGGAGGGGGGACAGCACAGAACGTTTAACAAAACGAGCAAAAGTACGGAGAACGGATGCACGGAGGAAACAATTAACAAACGTGGCGTCTCGTTAGTAACGGCTAGACGATTCGTTATTGTGACAACCAATTATTACCAGACTGTCCTCCTATTCGCTTTGTGTCGCACGGAACGAAGTTAAATTTGTTTTTAATTGCTTGGTTATCGCAAGGATGAAGCTCCCGTTAACGTTGCGGGACTTTCAGCTGGCCACTCCTTTGGATTTTTATCCGTACCTACATTAAACCAGCGTTCCATAGCTAACTGTACAGAGGATGACACGGAAAATTTCGAAGATTCGTGTCGCGATATACCGAGTGCGACCTGATAACACGTTCAAGCAGGCGTAAGACGATTGCTCGTGCAAACATAGCAATCTAAAGCAATTTCTTCGCTCGTCCGCTTAGTCAGAAAATTAATTAGAAAATCTAGTTGGCCGATTTATCAACTATGCTTGAACGTGGCTAAAGTCCGGACTGCAGTAAGTAATCGACCAGAGGTTGTTCTACCAGTGGAAATAAGTGGAAAACGTGGCTGAACCTCGATTTCCATCATTTTTAATCGTTTGTTGAAATCAACGGCTAGGTAGACGATCAGCAACAGCGTTGACCGATCCCAATGAAATATTTTCAGCATAAATGTGCATAATCTTGCAGATGAGCATAAATCTTCAAAACGTATTTTTGAAGTTTTCGTTACAAGCTCGAACAAAGAAGTCGCAAAAAGTGGTCTTCGTCCATCGCGATTTCCATCGATTCGTAATTTTCTCCAAACTCTTTCCAGACGCGTCGTCCGGTAAACTGATCCTTCTAACTGGCCCCAAAAAATCGTTTGGCCCAATTCCAACAAAGTTATTCTGCTTTAAAGGATGGACGAAGAATCGTACGTCTGACTGTACGTACAGCCAACTAGCCTAAAGTTTCTCGCCAGTGACATCGATCAGATTAGGTAGAAGTTACGGTGACAAATAACGTTAGATAGTCGATCGAATCAGCAGCAAAGTTCTTTTCAAAGTGGAGAAAGTGGCGCAATCGCGGACCATTTATTTAGGTAATTCTTGTGTAACGTGTAAGTTAAGTTGGGAACAAATGATCAGAGAAAGTCTGGTATTACGTGCACAAAGAGTGGGTTTAGGTTCTTTCGGGAATATCATTTTGATCTTCTAAAATAACATTCTCTCGATGCTCGTTGTTAATCAGTGGCCGTACGAGTCTTCTTCGCTTACCTTGAAACTTCTCGAACTTTTCTATTGGCAACTAAGTGATTGCGGATTTTGTCATTAGGTAGTAACGACAGAACCCGCGGTCACTTAGTTTCCAAGCCAATATAAGTTTCTATTTCATGGAATTGTCCTGCGTGAGTTCTCCTGCTCGACTGTTTTAAAGAAATTATTTACAGGTACAAAGTAAGACAAAATAATATAATATAATATAAATATAACGATATAATAGTTAAGACAAAATAAAAGTTCGCTGGATACGTACAAACTTACGCTCGCTATGCAACATGTGCATCGAACGTGTAAAACTTTCGTGCAAAAGTATGCAAAATGAAAGTATCGAAACGAAGTATGCGTACTATAAATTAAGAAACATAGACTTTTAATTAGAAAACATTTCCTCTATTTTTGCCTGTTAGTGCATAAGATCTTTGTCGATGTTCGTACATTTTTGCAAGTCTGAACGTTTAATAAACAAGAAACATGAGTTTTACATCGGGCGACCGTCTACCTAGACCAGGCCATATACCGCGGGCCAGCCGGACACCAGATGCCCGCTCATCCTTACAACGTACCCTCAATAGCCTAAGTACCCGTCATAAATCCCATTAATTTGCTTGCTAAGGTCCTGCAGACTCTCGTTGACGTCTCTCCTCGCGAGTGCGTCTCTCCGCGATTGGTCGAAAAAACAATGAGCGTGGTATGTTCCTTACACCGTTCAACGACTGAAATAATTTCAGCTTACACAAGTTTCGTTTCTCTGCTCGTATACAGGGTCATTGGTAATGGTACAAGCGGAAAGGGGGTGATTCTACGCGAAAAAAGAAGTCGAAAATATAGAATACAAATTTTTCGTTCGAGGCTTTGTTTTCGAGAAAATCGACTTTGAATTGTCGCTCGGTACGCCTGCACTTTATCGCGTCTCGTTATAACGGATCTCACTGTAGATCGTTGTCTCGATGGAAAAATTAAAAAAAAAATTTGTATTCTATATTTTCGACTTCTTTTTTCGCGTAGAATCGTCCCCTTTCCGCTTGTACCACCGGTTAACAACCACCCTGTATATAGTCGCGAGTAAAAATAGTGAGATCCGTTATAACGTACCGCACGCGTACCGAGCGACAATTCAAAGTCGATTTTCTCGAAAACAAAGCCTCGAACGAAAAATTTTTATTCTATATTTTCGACTTCTTTTTTCGCGTAGAATCACCCCCATTACGCTTGTACCACCAGTTACCAACCACCGTGTATATCGTGAATAGGAAACTTCACGTAAACATGGAATTATAAAAATCTATTGGGTTGGCAACTAAGCGATCGCGGGATTTGTCATTACCACCTAATGACAAAACCCGCGATCACTTAGGTGCCAACCCATTAGTTCGAAGAACCTAGCGAGTGTCGCGTGGTATTTGTGGTTCGCGTGATGTCGAAATCACGTCGTACGTATAAGCAGTAGATTATGCTAGGATTATCAGTGCCGCGGGGGAGAAACGAGCGGCAATTTCCGTCCGACCGAACGTCTCATTCTCCTTCGACGTTTCAACGCCAGACGCAATTATTTGAACGGTTGCTGCTCGTCGAGCCGCGGACAAACTTCGAAAAGAAGGAATTTATTCGTAAGAAGTGGAATTATTTGTCAGCCGGAGATTCCTCTGCGAAGACCACGACGAAGCAGGCCGTAAGTTTTAATCCCCTTCAGACCGGTTTCCGACGATCGAGTTTATATTATCGCCCGTCCCTCCAGCACGTGCAAATCTCGTTACAGACTCTGGCAAATTGGATTAATTCGACTATGCGTTCGCCGCTCTAATTTGCAGCTACAGTTTATCGGGTTATATGCGTGCACCTGTCCGAACAATCTTCCTCCGTGGAAACTTTCAATCGTTCAACATCCTCGTTTCTCTATTCTTTCGTAGATATTCGATGTTATTATGTTGTGTTCGGCAACTAAGTGATTGCGGGTTTTGTCATTACCACCTAATGAGAAAATCCGCAATCACTTAGTTGCCACTCGACATATCGACACTTTGCTCTCATCTTGCAACTGTTGGCGAAGAGATAACATTGACGAATTCGCTCTTACGTACTTGCTGCGGTATCCCATAAAAGTATTGACTACCGATAAATGAAACGGTAAAAAAAGTAATGAATGTTGTAAACGAAACGCGATGAAGGTGTTTTTACGTTGCACGCTCGAGTAGTATTCTTATCGATGTATTAGATATAATATCGATTGGTTGGAAAGTTCGTTCGGATTTCGAAGGAATTTAATAAAATTAGAAATTTTGTTACCTCTGAACCGGGCAAATTGTCTTCGAACGTATCAGGCTAAAAAATGCCACTCAAAGTGTCTTTAAATATGCTCGTTCATTTTTAACGAAATATTACGCGCTTGTTAAATGCTGCTAGACAAGTTCGTTCGGATTTTTATGTCTTTGGCTGATTAAAAAATCCTATGGAAAAGTTTCTCGCCGAGAAACCCGACAGGTTCTGCAAGGAGTCGAATATTCAAGTTGCGCGAAAGATGGCGAAAGGTCGTGGCATCTACATAATTCGATAAATGTGTACCGAATCGAAATGTAAATCGAAACGAGCTAAATAAAGATCGCTATAATTCTGATCTCTATAGTAGTGGTATCATTGCATGGAATATTTCGGTTAGGTTTAAATACCTGTTGACTGTCCCGTCTTCGGGGATACGGTCGAAGAGCATAGAAAAGACTGCGAGTGCTGAGAAACGAGCTTTTCAGGAGGAAAAGGAAGCTTATGCGTCGACGTAGTCCAAATTCGTGAAAAAAGAAATATCTCTCAGTCGCAGAGAAAATTCGATGATAAATCATGTAAAAGTAATATTTCTCAATTTGTCTTGGTTCAAAGAATTCGCTGTTTGTCTTTGAAAAACTTTTATACGCTTTATACGACAACGACAGGTTTGCGAGCGAAGCTCGGGCTTGCACGATGTTTCGTTTTACGCCATTGCCTGTTAATTTTGTTAGTCACTTGTCGAGACAAATGGTACCCCGCTGGGGGTAGCCACCCACGTGATAATCAAATAGCTAAAAAATTCTACCAAATGTCCAAATTGGATAAATTGTGAATGTGAAATATTAAAAAAAAAAAAAAAAAAAAAACACTTGTCGAGATATTACGGTGTCCCATATCAGATACGGTTGTCCTACTATTTTCATCTTCTGTCCTACTATTTGTACTTTTACTGCGAATTTTTCTGCAACTTTATTGTTCTGAGAATAACAATTAAGAGAATTGAAATTACATTGAAAATTGTTTTGCCTACCAGGTACTATAGCAAGCGCTATAATTTGCGTATTACCGAAAGAATGTCGCCACAGATTGGGTAACTAGGTTCTAGGATTTAGGTTTCAGGTTGTAAACTTTGATTTACAAGTTTGGCACAAGTAAGCTCGATGTTTTGCAACGAGCGGTATTACTGAAATCCAAAAAGAAATGGACGAAGAGAATAAATGATAATAATAAAGAGTACTTTATTTACTTTGGATATCTTTTTCATATTATTTGCATTCGAATCTCTTGTAAAGCCATACAAATCTGATATAAATCTGATTATAGTTCGATGGATAGATAATTATGGTAGTTCGATTGGCAAACGAACGATCGCGATTGAAAACTTTTTCCATAAAACATCTTACGTCATAACAAGTAAAAAAGTAAAAGAGAAAGAAAGAAAAAAAAAATAAAGGAAAAGGAAGAAGGAAAAATGCGATCGCTTAACGAGTGAAAGCACGAAACACGTGGCGCGTACTGGCCGACTCCAGGAAAGAAAACGGTCGGTTAGTGAACCAAAACGAATTTCAGTAGTACTAGCGAGAGAGACGAAACGAATGGCGTGAAAGTGAAAAGAAATATTTATCACGCACGTAGATCTAGATTTAATTGATTTGAAGTCGAATGAATCCGTGTCCTGAATTCTTATCCTGAAGAGGACAGAGTAACACGATGAGTTAAAAGACTCGTTTCTCGAATTATACAGGGTGGTTGGTAACTGGTGGTACAAGCGGAAGGGGGGCGATTCTACGCGAAAAAAGAAGTCGAAAATATAGAATACAAATTTCTCGTTCGAGGCTTTGTTTTCGAGAAAATCGACTTTGAATTTTGGCTCGGTACGCCTGCACTTTATCGCGTCTCGTTATAACGGATCTCACTGTAGATCGTTGTCTCGATGGAAAAATTAAAAAAAAAATTTTTATTCTATATTTTCGACTTCTTTTTTCGCGTAGAATCACCCCCTTTCCGCTTGTACCACCAGTTACCAACCACCCTGTATATAAGTTCGCAATATCTTTGAAATTTTCATACACGAGCAGTGAACGTCGTAAATAGCGCAAAATGTGAACGACGATGTGATATAAAGTGTTATTCTTGTTATTATTATAGTTATCTTTGTTATTATTATATGGTATTCTCAACGCGAGAATTGATTGTAATTTCAACAAATAAATAAAAAAAAAAAATTATTATATGGTAGAGAAAACCGAGGCAAAAGGTAGTAGAAATAAAAATATTGAAAATCATCGTTGTGAATGATTTTAACTCTAATTCTCGAGAATATTTCCTTCTTCTTTGATACGACGAATTCCATGAAATTAAAGTTAGAACATCTTTTAGAACTAATCGGTCTTCGACCATGTTATACTGATGGCTTTGGGTTGGCAACTAAGTGATTGCGGATTTTGTCAATACCACCTAATGGACAAATCCGCAATAATTTAGTTGCCAACCAATAGGTAGAATGTCGAGAGGATTTAACGCGCTCCAAAAGAAAAAGGTTGCCACTAAAAAAAAGATAATAGAACCGCAAAATGCACGTGCATTTTTGCATTCGTCGAGAAGATATTTTCGTGAATATCTAGTTCACTTTGAATCATTGATAATATTTTTTCCTTATACTTTACGAGAAAAATGGTAGTAACAACGCGAACACCCTGTGTATAACGAACAACGTGACTTTTCAACAGCGTAAAGTATCTTTTCCTAAAGAAAATGTGCTTTAAAATTATCATACCAATTACTCCTTGCGCGAAAAAGATTCTGTTAATCTTTAATTCGAATGTACGACACGAATGTCATACACTTATTGTTATTACTATCAATTAGCCTATCCCCTGCTATTACTATTAATAAACCTACCTATATCCAAACTCTGATTACTATTAATTATTTAATTTATTATTGTTGCATCCGATTGCGTGGCTCGTTACGAAACACACGCACATACACACACACACACACACACACACACACACACACAGATGTTCTCTGTTCCCTATGTATTTTCATTCTGAGGCGCGCCGCCGATTCTCTCTCTCTCTCTCTTCAAATTACATGCTTATGTCCCACTGTATTACCAGCCATAATTATTCGAACAATGCAGCTTTAATACTTGGCTCGTGCCATAAAAGTTAAATAATGGTTCGTTGCCACTGTTAAAACCTATATACGAACCTTTCTTCGAACAAAGAATATCGTTCTCTGATTGTATCGCTGGTTAGAAATTGTGCGTGTTTACGTGTCTCAAATTTCAATTATTCAAGCGATGTCCAACGACCTTTCAAGTCGTACGAATAATCACGAGCAACAGTGTATATGCACGGCTGGTCACGGAACTGTTCGGACGTATTAGAGGCGCGTGTGTATTTCATGTTAGTTTAGAGCGACATAATAAGATAAGAAGTTGAAATTTGTTCTCCTCGAATATTTTTTCTACGTTCCACTCGACGATCATATTCGTGGGAATAGTGGATAAAAAAAAAATGGAATAGGATACGACAACGAACGATTATATTCTGGGTATCGAATTTGAAATTTCAGAAATTCTCAATAAACGTTTGTTATTCGATTCTGTAACGTTAGATTTATACAAGAAATATTATTATTATTATTATTTTCTGTTTATCGTAGTCCGGCTTAAAGCCTGGTGCAATATCTGTTAGTGTGAAGGTATAATTTTCGGCGTAATACAGGGTGGTTGGTAACTGGTGGTACAAGCGGAAAAGGGGTGATTCTACGCGAAAAAAGAAGTCGAAAATATAGAACAAAAATTTTTTTTTTTAATTTTTCCATCGAGACAACGATCTACAGTGAGATCCGTTATAACGAGACGCGATAAAGTGCAGGCGTACCGAGCCAAAATTCAATGTCGATTTTCTCGAAAACAAAGCCTCGAACGAAAAATTTGTATTCTATATTTTCGACTTCTTTTTTCGCGTAGAATCACCCCCTTTCCGCTTGTACCACCAGTTACCAAGCATCCTGTATAATTGAAGGTAGAAGTGTGCACATAACCTTACTATTATACAGGGTGGTGGTAACTGGTGGTACACGCGGAAAAAAGAAGTCGAAAATATAGAATACAAATTTTTTCTTTTTTCTTTTAACTTTTCCATAGAGACAACGATCTACAGTGAGATCCGTTATAACGAGACGCGATAAAGTGCAGGCGTACCGAGCCAAAATTCAATGTCGATTTTCTCGAAAACAAAGCCTCGAACGAAAAATTTGTATTCTATATTTTCGACTTCTTTTTTCGCGTAGAATCACCCCCTTTCCGCTTGTACCGCCAGTTACCAACCACCCTGTATAATAAATTATAGCAGAATATAACACGATGTATATAGCTAGCTAACATAGCATGGAACAACATAATGTAACGTGATACGTAGCATAGATAACACGATACAATATATCGTAGCATAGGTACAGCGTATTTCAAATTTTACTTCAGCGTTCTAGTTTCTATAATTGTCGATCTTATCCGTTTCCTGACGTTTCTCTGCTTCTAATTCGACTTAATATTCTTCCTCATATAATACTCCTCCGGACAGAATGCCCTTAGTTTCTAATTCGTTTAATTTTTAATATCTCCGTGAGCTTCGCTATACGTAGATTTTCATTTTATCTTGTTCAATTAGTTTTTCAGTAATTTGTTCCCTAATATTCCCCACCGGGTTTCTTCCGTCGTTCTATTCTTCGCAGCGTATCGTTGATTTCGTGATCGCGGTGATGTAATTTGCTTCTCACTTGTGAGAGGCAATTTCGCCTGACGGCTGGCTAATTTGAAAATAAAATACGATATATGCATAGCGAACAATTTATACTTTGAAAGTTAAGCACCGAATGTTCAGCCAGATATTCGCCAATTAATATTTACCATTCTATCCTGTAATGACGTTTACCTTACGATCCTACGCGATCGAAGTAATTCGCTTGTCAGCTATGCGACCCAATTTTTCCTCGCGTCTCTGGTTAACCGGAAAATAAAATATAGAACGTGCATGTAGAACGACTATACGTGTACCTTGAAAATCAAGCGTAAAACATTCGGCCAGATAATGTCAATGAATATTTATTATGCTATCCTATAATCGTTTGGAAATAAAACAGAATGTGTAACGAGCAATTATTAACAAGGCGAATGTAATTGAATATAAAACACTGGCGCAGGTATTTTCGCACGACCAACCGCATGTTATACGATTTCAGACGAGATTCCACGAGATTCTCACGATTCTGCTTGGCTACAGATAAATATGTATGCAGTTATCATCGGTCGATTATTCGTTACGGAAGGATGTTCATTGAATCGAGTGAATGGCAAAGCAGTTCTTTCACGTTGAAACAACTCGGCGGCCCCTCCGAGTGAACGTCTCTCGAGGTAGTAAATAAAATCGTTCCGCTATCGAGACAACCTTTCTACGTGCACGCTTTTTTAACCACGTAAATCGCACCGTTTCTTTTCCCTGTCGGACTTTTTAACAACTTCTTACCGGACGACCTTAGCCATTCGATTCGATATCGATCGACAGATGCCTGAGTGGACAGTATAGGATTTGAAACCTGTTCTACTTGATCGACCAGTAGGATGCCTGGCTGTGATATTATTATGCAATCTGCTAGTGCAAACAATTCACCATCGTCGTTTTTTCTTCAACGTCGTCGTTGTAAAACAGTTCTCGCGTGAGGGACAGTTGAGAATCGCTTGAACGTACGGTAGAGCTTGCTCGTTCGTCTGGATTCATCGATTTCGTATAATGCAAATTTATAAGCTCTGCCCGCCTATTTATGATTTTTTATTCATTTAGCAGAAGTCGAATCGAATCGACAGAAGCACGTGCAACCGAATTAACGGAGATTTCGTCCCAGTAAATGGAATTCGGGTGTACAACTTCTTTAATTTCATTTATCGCGATACAAATAGGAAATTGGTGCGCGTGAACGCCGTATTCAATCGAAATGAATCGCCGGACGATAGAAAGAAACGCGAAGTAGAATCGAAGTTTCGCTTACGAAATATTATTCCCCGCTTTTCCATAGTTTACAGAGTTTTGCGTGTTACGCGCGTCCTCCTACTTCTGCGCGCTTTTTAATTTCCGGTAAATGTGTCGAGTTTCGCAGTCCTGTTAATCGTAAACGAAAATATACAAAATTAATGAAAAATATATGCAAAATATATAAATAAGCAGTAATTCAGAATTGAAATTACATAAAATATATAAAATCGTAAATGAAAGTATATACAGAGTGGTTGGTAACTGGTGGCACAAGCGAAAAGGGGATGATTCTACGCGAAAAAAGAAGTCGAAAATATAGAATAACAATTTTTCGTTCGAGGCTTTGTTTTCGAGAAAATCGACTTTGAATTTTGGCTCGGTACGCCTGCACTTTATCGCGTCTCGTTATAACGGATCTCACTGTAGATCGTTGTCTCGATGGAAAAATTAAAAACAAAATTTTTATTCTATACTTTCGACTTCGTTTTTCGCGTAGAATCGCCCCCTTTCCGCTTGTACCACCAGTTACCAACCACCCTGTATATAGCCGCGAGTAAAAATATACAGAAAGCGGTAAATATCAATAACAAAATACGTCCGATGTTAGTAAAAAATCCAATCTTTGCACAATGATATTGCGTTGTGACAGGAGCAGAAAAGAATAGCATTATCGAACCGGGGCAAATTGACACGATAAACAACAGATACGAACGATAATTAATTATCATGCTGCAACCAGTACTATGATAAATAGCACGGTGATATTCGTAATAACGCGTTCTTATATATTTTACTGTGGGAGCTGCGATAGATTGAAATATATCGCGCTATAAATTGGAGTGGGCAAAGCAATTAGGGCAAAGAAGGAGGAAGGAGCAAGGGGAATGTATAGAGGAAAGTTGGACTGAGAAATCAGAGGAGGAAATACGATAACAAAGAAGATATGGGGCAATACGTAAGATGTAGATTTATGTAGATAGATAATAATATAAATTATAAGGGATAGACGTGGTTAATTGTACGAACAGCTGATAGAGTTTAGATTAATTTATGATCGTTGTTCTGGTTTATTTTCTATTTGTTTTGTTCATGCGTAAGAGCATATTTTGTGTAACTTCGTTTTCTTGTAAATAGTATACATACTGCACCATAAAATTTCATTTTTCGTATTCTTTATCGTAGTACATGTTATCACATGTTACAATTTGTCAATTATACGCTGTATATCGTTGGATGGTTTACATTCGCTTTAATCTCACTTTTCGTCGTTTCTTATCGTTAAACGTTGCTTAGCTCAAGTTCACGTAGCTAAGTGGTTCTATTTATCTTTACTTTCTACTTATTTCTATTTGTCTTTCACTTTTACTTAATTTGCTTAATCAGATTTATATTTGCTTACCTTAAATACTTAACACTCGCATTATAACATTTGCTCAAATATTATTTCGTTATCGTTATAATTAAGCAAGTAAGCTGTAATTAAGTAAACCTACGCTATACAACTCATTAACGCTTCTTGCATTTATCGAAAATGTCATAAAACAGTACCAATTTGTAATAGCTGCTATAGTCTGTCGCTTAGATCCGCAGCTACTTAATACTGTATGTGTACTTAAGCAAACGTGTACTTAAGCAAATGAGTGTTCGGTGTAGTCCTGTGTCCCTGAGCTTCTCTCGTTCGTTTCAGCACAATGCTCATATTTTCACTGTTTCTTGTACGTAATGAAGTAGTCTTCTTGCATCGTCTTCAGTTTATACCGCCACTGTCTCTTCCACTGTTTCTCTTCTCTTCTCTTCAAACGCGCTGCTCTCGTTTCTTCATATAGAACACCTTCCAGTAATATGTGTTCCGCGTTGTCTTCTTTCTACCTGTTGCACAATACGCGTAATTTCTTTTTCTCTATTTTTTCGTTGTCGTCTTAAAATATTGTACCTGTGCACTTTTGATAGATTTCTGATGAGTAAAAAATTATGAAACTCGATGCAGAGGTATAAAATGTACATATGTTTGTATCACGCAATTTTTGTTTGCTGCCCCGGGTTTTAATCGAGCCACAAGAATCCGATTATTTTCCGATTTTCCCTTACAACTCGCTGTAACGTCGATCGATCTTTTACCAAATGTTAGTCCTAACTGAAAGAAGTAACTTTTATCGGAAGAGTTTTTTTAACGGAATAACGCGAGATCGGAAAATAAAGGGACCTCTGTGGGTCAATTTCACCCCGGAAGAGCGAAGTTATATCCTTTGCGTATCCTCGAAGCAGCATAATTTTCTGAATTTGCGCGTCCTCCCTTGTAAATCGTTAACATCGCCGAAAATCTATTAGTCCAAGAAATTATATATTATACAGGGTGGTTTGGTAACTGGTGGTACAAGCGGAAAGGGGGTGATTCTACGCGAAAAAAGAAGTCGAAAATATAGAATACAAATTTCTCGTTCGAGGCTTTGTTTTCGAGAAAATCGACTTTGAATTTTCGCTCGGTACGTGTGCACTTTATCGCGTCTCGTTATAACGAATCCCACTGTAGATCGTTGTCTCGATGGAAAAATTAAAAAAAGAAATTTTTATTCTATATTTTCGACTTCTTTTTTCGCGTAGAACCACCCCCTTTCAGCTTGTACCGCCAATTACCAACCACCCTGTATAATAGTAAGGTTATGTGCACACTTCTAACTTCAATTATACAGGGTGGTTGGTAACTGGTGGTACAAGCGGAAAGGGGGTGATTCTACGCGAAAAAAGAAGTCGAAAATATAGAATACAAATTTCTCGTTCGAGGCTTTGTTTTCGAGAAAATCGACTTTGAATTTTGGCTCGGTACGCCTGCACTTTATCGCGTCTCGTTATAACGAATCCCACTGTAGATCGTTGTCTCGATGGAAAAATTAAAAAAAAAATTTTTATTCTATATTTTCGACTTCTTTTTTCGCATAGAATCACCCCCTTTCCGCTTGCACCACCAGTTACCAACCACCCTGTATATAATTATAATTAAATAATAATAAGAAGAAATTTAAGAGATTTGATAAAATCTCGTCTTATTTTAATATTTCCAAAATATTCAGTTTATTTTTTATTATATATAACTATAAATTACAAAACATATAACAATTACAAATATTTAGTAAGCGATGACCGTCGGTGGCGGTGAACGTATAAACTCGCTCGCGTTCGTCGGGCAATTACGAGAATTGCTCGAGACGAGTAGGTTCTCAGGTGGGCGACGTTGTTTGTTCAGAAGCAACGATAAGTAGATTGTCCGGTTCACACTGTGTCGATGTCGACCTACATGTGGTACGTGAACTCCTGCGCAACAACTATCGTGACCTACATGACCGCGAACGTGTTAACGATCACTTGTTGCGAACGGAACTAATCTTTTCTTCGCGGCGAAAACGCGGAAGAGAAGTCGGAACGTTCGTGCCTGTAATACGGAGCATACACCGCTCTTCCATCTTTATCTTCCTTGCATTTATTAGATCGGTTGGCTTGTGGTTCGCTCGAAGTTTAAATTTGCCGCGCAAATATCGCGCCTTCGATCTTGTCCTATCGTTGATTGTCAATTATATCAGAGAAGAAGAAATTTGCTATCGTAGAAATCGAAACATTCGATGTTGGCAAGATTTATGATAAAAATATCACGCTCTATTATTCGTGCGATTTTCTTGGGCGAAAATTTGGAAAAAATACCACGAAGGTTTGCGGTAAAATTAGCATTTGAGGAAGCTTGACGTCTCCTACTTCATCCGAGAAATTTTTTAGTGCGTAAATCGTATTAACGAGGTTTATAAACGAAGAAATTGCAAGAATTCCGCTGTAAGAGATTTTTTTGAGTCGCGAAATTATGCTTCAAAGAGTCATGCTTACGAGTCTGGAATAACGAAACAAGATGGTCCCTGAAAAAATGGAAAATAAGAATAACTTGCATATGATTCAACAATTTCGATTAAATGTAGGATACGTTGGGGAGGAATTAAATTTTTATCGTAGAAGGCGCTGTTTGATATGCACCGACCTAATATTCCGCTTTAAAAGAGCACTCGAAAGTCGTCGACGAAGGAAATTTGAAATTTCAAATTAGCGGATAATAAAAGCAAGGATGAGACCTGGTTTTTACATTCGCGAAACTTGAATCCGAAACTTTGTACGATCTCGAAACTCGCGAAGGAATGCTTACCTGTTTCTCTTCTTCTTTTTTCACGAAATATCCACCTTGCGAGCAATCGAAACTTTAATAAACCTGTCTCCTGAAAATCAAATTATTTCTTTGTCGTCGTAAACGATCGTGAGAAATTCTCGCGATCCAATCGATTAGATCGATTTGGATCACGATCAAATTATACGTTGTAATTAGTCGAATAAAGATAAGTTCTAGACAAAAAATTACCTTAGCAATCGACGTTGAAATAAATTGAGAAAAAAAAAAAAAAGAAATTCGTATCGTTGCAATATCCTTGTAAATTATTGCCATAAATCATAATTTATCTAGGCATTGAGAGTTCCCGATGACGAACATAGTACAAACGTGGACAGAACTACGGAAAGGTTATTCAAGGGCGATTGCTCTATCTACGAGAAACGTGATTAACGAGCAATTAGAGAGCGTAGTGTCAATCGCTAAAATTAACCTTTGCCTCGATTGAAGCGGGCTATATGCATACGTAGTTACCTGTTAACGAACGATAGAAAGAAAGACTCGATCTCGTCAGCCTAATCAGTTCATGGCCATTAGCCTGAGAAGTGGAAGCAACGCGGCTGTTCGATAATGCACGCCTCTGCGGTCTTCGACTGACACTCTAGCCACTCTAGAACAGTCTAGAACCTCTTTTTTCGTTCTTTTCATGCCTTATCTTTCACAGATTTTTCATATTTCGTTATTAATTTAAAACAGCGATATATATTTTAATAAATAGATTTACATATATATATACACACATAATAAATAATTATCGAATATTATATATTACTTATATTATAAATACATAGAAAATGATGAAGACATTTATACAAAAAAATGAGAATACATTTATATTCAAAGAAGAAGATATACACACAATTATCCTTAAAATTAATGTTAAAATATGAAAGTTAATATGAATTACAAATATAGCGTGGAATAAATTACACGGGTAGATTATGAATATATAAATTATAGCGTAGAAATATATTCTACAGGTTCCTGCGTCTCTCTGCGTAAACAATCATAAAGTAGCACGAGGAAAATAAAACTTTGCTGTGAAATTTGAGTATTTGGACACGAAGGACGATATTTCAGGTCACGTGTATATGTATGTATGTAAGTGTGTGTTTACGTATGCATGTATGTATCTGGAAGTTATTACGTGGCAACCTTCGATGCTCGAGCTTAAATTCGAGCCATTCGCGTAAAGTCCAGTGGAAGGTCAACCTTCCAGGCGAAATATGGAAAGTGAATCAAGTACGGCTGGAGGAAACGAGTTGGCGAGATGCGCTTACGTAACACAAATTATTGCCAGCCAGCTCGACGTTGTGTGCATCGCTCAGGGAACCAATTTCCCTCGAGTTTAACCACGCTTTGGACAGATTCTTATACAAGGCGTTTTCAATGTTTCCCATCGAACTACGTTTCAAGGAAGAAGAAATTTTATGGAATCGAGACATCGGAAATTCGTCAACGTTTACGTTTAGTAAAGTACGAACCCGGCGGAGAAGATTGAAAAGACGTAGAGGGATTAAGCTATCGTTACAAGTTTTTTTTTATTTAATTGTTTACATTCACAATTTGTCGAGTTTGGACATTTGGTAGAATTTTTTAGCTGTTAGATTATCATGTGGGTGGCTACCACCAGTGGGATACCGTCTTCGTGTTTGTTAGGTTGTGTCCTTTGCGAGGTCTGCTGGATGCTTCCTTTTCAGTCTTCTATCCATGTTTCAGGTGTTGATCGTTTCCACAGGCTAGCCGGTTTGGGTGTGTTCCTATTCTTTCTTCGTATTAGGTGATCCCATAAGTTCGTGCCGTTTTTCGAGCGGTTGTATATGTTATTTTTTTTAAACACCTACGAATCGTTGTCTTAGGTATTTTCAGAACATTTGACATCTCTTGAACCGTCAAACTTCGTGATTTTTCAACAAGATCCGGAATTTTATCTTCGTCTGTCTGAGCAGGACGCCCGGAGCGTTTCTCGTCTTCTAAACAGAAATTCCCAGCTCTAAAACGTTGCAACCACTTCCTACAGGTGCGAGATGAAAGCGCATTTTCTCCGTAAACAGCACATATGTTTTTCGTGGCAATTGTTACAGAACTTCCTTTCCGAAATTCATATAACACGAGATGTCGAAAATGGATACGCATTTCACCCGTGATTTTTTACCGTTAGAAGTCACTGTGTTCGCTATATTACGATCTTATACCCACGAAAATCTGCTCTAGCCTGTTCTCGATCAGCTAAGCTCAAGTGCATTGGTCCCTTATCGCCGTATGTTTCTAAATCGACACATGAAATGTATGCGCAAAAGTCGACACGAACTTATGGGATGACCTAATATTTTCCTGCGTGTCTTCTAATTTCCTCTTTGACCGTTGGTACTCCCAGGTCCTTCCGTATATCCTCGTTCCTAACGTACCATGGGGCGTTTACTATTGTTCTAAGAATTTTAGCTTGCATTGTCTCTATTTTGGTTATATGGCTGATTGCTGCTGTCCCCCATAGTGATATTCCATACGTCCAGATTGGTTTTATGATCGTTTTGTATATTTTTCATTTATTGTCTATGCTTAATTTGGATTTTCCACTTGTTAGCCAATGCATTTGTCTCCTTGTTGCCTGTATTTTGTCTATTATCGATTTAGTATGCTGTTTCCATGTGAATTGTATTTCTAGGTGGAGTCCTAGGTATTTGACTTGCCTTGTTTACGGTTCAGTAGGATGTTTGGTGGTGTCTGTTCGTTACAAGTGACATTAAAATTATCTTTCACGATAAATTATCTCGACTAACGTCACGTAAATATAGATGGAGCAAATATAGTTGACCTTTCGTATTCTATAGCGCCAAGTCTCTTTTTTAACAATAAATTTCTTCGAGTAATTATTAATATCCGCACGACCATCCAATTTTTCATCATCGAGAAGATAGCTTTTTCAGCGAGTTATTGGTATTTGTACGGCTATCCGATTTTCCACCACTGAAAACATTGGATTAAAATAAGAACAAACAACCCGTGATAACCATGCACGTACCGATATCCAATGGATGGGACGAATGAAATTGCACATTCTAATTAACGGCCAATGTCGTCTTGTTGGGAAACGAGAGCTTGTTAATTAATCAATTTCGAAATAGTAACAATAACGACCGAGCAACAAATATGGCAACTGGCAAACTTTATAAAGGGAAGCGTGAAGCGGAATTGAGAGCTTTCAACAAATAGGGAGAACAAAGAAGAACGAGCAGAAACGAGATATACCAAAACACTGACACGTAGAAGATATACAGTGCGTCAGTTATTCACCGACTACTGTCAGAAAATTCGGAGAGGGGTTTTTCAAAAAAATGCTGCCCCGATACGAAGTTTAATCTTGCAGAGTATTTTATCTTCTTTGGGGGGCTGAGGTCAATTCGTACAAAAATAAGGCACGTTTTTGTGAATTATTTGTGACGACACGGTTAAAATCTCTTTATTAAAACCAATAGTACATTAAAGTGTGACATTCGAAGAATATTGCATAAAATTTTCACGAAGAAATATTAAAAAATACGGCAATGGCAGCGATTATTCGGACGTGTCTCGGAAAAAATCAAAGTTCATTCGTTAGGTAACAGTTTTCCCCGGGTAAAGCTGGGAGGGTTTTTAGCCGCAAATTTTCGCAAAATCGGCTAATTTTCCCTTCAAAGTGTTCCAAAAGAGTGAAAAATTGAAATTTCGAAAAACCCTCCCAGCTTTACCTGGGGTTAGGTTGGGGTTAGGTTAGCACCAAGTTATGAGCAATTCTATTTTTTTCCGAGACACGTCCGAATAATCGCTGCCATTGCCGTATTTTTTAATATTTCTTCGTGAAAATTTTATGCAATATTCTTCGAATGTCACACTTTAATGTACTATTGGTTTTAATAAAGAGATTTTAACCGTGTCGTCACAAATAATTCACAAAAACGTGCCTTATTTTTGTACGAATTAACCTTAGGCCCCCTTAAAGTCATTGCGATCTGATCATCCGTTTTCCTCGATTTTCTCGTCGTATGCGCGTCGCAACGAGATAATTAAGGAAAGTTTGACCAGCAAAATCCACCAGGGAGTCACACATCGACAGGCTCATCCATATTCCTATTAATAAACTTTCGCGCTTTCGAATATCGGATACAGAAAATTGTCTGTTTCCTACTAATCTATGCGATGTGTATACCAAATAAAAATTATGTTAGGTCGCCTCAAAAGTTTCTTTTGCTTTATAATAATAGACGCAGGACATTCTTTTAGAATAGAAGAAAATTTATTTTGATTTGTATGATCGATTTTGTTCTATCGGAACAATATCGTTAAACTAATATCACACGTTTTATTAAATACAAAATTTATTTAGAACGGAATAACTATTTTACGTATAATATAACAACTTGAAATATTAACGAACAGCACCCTATTCTCTTGTACTTGTCAAACAGGAATGAATTTGTTTTATTGCACATTCATTCGTTCGACACATACGCGATGCGCTCGTTTCATGGCGTTTTTTTTTTGTTTTCTTCTCTTTCGTTCCTCGCTCGTACGATGCACATGTACATACATCTATTTTCTGACAAATACAATCACAAAAGACGAAATGTAACAAATATAATAAATAGAACAAAATGGATCGTACATAATCCAATAGAATAATATAAAACTATTATTTCCTTGTAAAAGAAACTTTCGGAACAACCTAATAGATAACACGCGTATCACGTAATCGGATAAACATAATTGAACGATGGATTAAGATTTAGCTTCAGGGTATAAACTAAGATAAAAAAAAAAAAATGTACGAAGCAGCCACATACACAAAATCATTGCAATAGGCATAAGTGTCATAATACAAATAAACGAATATAAATACGATACAATAACAATTAATCAATTTCGCTTTCTCTTTTCAACCAGCAACAATATTTATGCTAAAGTTAGCGTCTAGATATTTAGCAGAGGTTTCATGATGAGTAATCCTCTTTGAATGCTACGAAACGCGATGAAAAACGCTACGAATGTTTCCAACAATCTAATTAAATACGTACAACGCTTTTTCCTTAATTCTACTTGTAGATTACGCTGCCGCGGTTGGGGCACAGAAAAGTTGGAATCACGTTGCATAACACGATCCCGCTGGATCGAGTATTTTTCCTGTGAAATATGTATAGGAGAAACGTACAACTACCAACTAGAGACGCTCCGATCAGCTGATTGTTTGCGTTCACTCTATAAACGAAGTAGAACGGACCGCCGAGCTCGTTTCCCGTAATTGACGTTCGAAAATCAAATTTAATCGCGCTCGAATTAATAAACGCCCACAGAGCCGTGTACCGTGAACGAGAGTACGTAGAATGCGATTAACGGCCGGGTTTTTTGGTCTAGAAACGAAGTGGCACGGACCGTTTGCGGAAGCGTTCTCTCGTTTCTCCATCGTTGCGCCTCTCATTATCATCCACCTTCTCCATATCGATAACGTTCCTAGTTACAACGCGTTTCGTGTTTCTCATGTTCCACTATATCTCTGATGATTCATTCATATATATATATATATATGTATATATACACGGTGATCCCCTGGCTGTGTGTAGTTAACTCAAACGCAGTACTGGCAATCGCGTCGAGGATCGTATACTCTCGTTTTCATCTTACGTACACGTACGTACTGTTGTCGATAAGTAGACTGCGGATTTTTCTGTGCTTTTGTGAAATTTAAATTAAAAAAAAAAAAAAAATAATAATACACGCGTATTTGTGGCGTAGAAAAATATACAAATTATTCAAAGCGACGATGAAAGTTACGACGAGCTTAGATAAAGAAACAAGTTTATAGTCGAGTTCTACTTCTTTCGTCGTATTCGTAAAAATTTCAATTTGCGTAAACATCCGCAGTTTATTCGTGTTGCTGTGTCTAATAAGTATAATTAATGGTATACTTCGATGCGGATACTCTATGGCAAAAAAAGTAGGAGAGGAGATTTAAAGTTTATTGTGTCCAAGAGTACAGTTTTAGGTACATATTCGCAATAAACGGTGAATTTTATGGCTAAAAAAAATAGCTGCACGGAAACTGTGAAGATATTTTGTCAAATATCGCGCAAGCGTACCGGCAATGTTAAATCTGTTAAATCTGTGCTAACTTTATCGTATGCTTGTTTACGATCGAATTATTTTCCTCTTAAGCCGTGCAGCTATTTCTCGTCCATAAATATAAATTTATGTTAATATTAAAAACGCTTTTAAATCGGATTGTCTTTCTTTAAATCATCGAGCTATGAAATTTCATCTACGAGCCAGATTTAAGTCGAATTATCTCTTCTTGAACCGTGAGGCTATTAAATTTAGTTTATTTTATAACTTTCGGATCAATGTTGAAGCTATTTTTATATCGAATTATCTTTTCTCAAACCATCGAGCTATTCAATTCCGTCTATAAACAGCTTATAAATTAATATCAATCTAGATTAATATTAACCTTGTAATCGATATCCAAGCTACTTTTATATCGAATTATCATCGAGCTATTGAACTTGATTATATCGTCTTTGAGTTAATTTGTCAAGAGGACGTGTCATGTACGTACATAGCTAAGTACACAACCAACGACGATTGCCAGTTTCTCGCAGTGTCTCGGTTCAGGAACTTGTACACGCGGTATCATTCATTCAATCGTGCCACTTGACAAGGTCGTGCTGTTTGACACGATCCGGAATCTCGGTCCTTCTTAAACATCTGTCACAATGAATTACAGTGGAATTACTCCGACCAGCCAGATATCGTTGTACTACATACGTCTCAATCGCTACATTGTTACGCAGTAACAAGATTACACAATAGCGACAATAAGGAGTAGTACGTGACACGGCATTTAATCGTCATCCTCGTCATCTCTAATGTAAGAAAGCCCCAGGAGGCTTTGTGCATTCGAAAAGGAACGTTTGACCGTTCAATTTAGGAGGAGAGAGCGGCAGGCACTCGAGGGTGACATAAATTAGTCCTTTTTCAATATCGCAATTCGAAAGAAAAAGAAGTTGACCAGCTTCGAATAGAAAATTGGGGACGAAAGTTTGCAAAGATAACGATTTATCGCTTTGTAGATTTCTTTAGGAGCGTTCACAGACGATCCATATTATCGTTAACATTTGGGCAACGATCAAGTTGGCAACTAAGTGATTGCGGATTTTCCTATTAGATGGTATCGACAAGATCCGCAATCACTTAGTTGCCAAGCCAATAATATCGTCGAAATTCCCAACATTTTGTCGACGATATACAAGGTGTACGGAAGTTTAGCGTTGAAACTTTGCCACTGTATTCTATAAGTAGAATAAAACTGAAAAAGAAGTACGAAACGTAGAGCTTCGTTTATCGATACAAAGATGGTATGGATGTGCCATGGAATTTATCGTTAGATCGATATTATCGTTAACATTTGGGCAACGATCAAGTTGGCAACTAAGTGATCGCGGATCTCGTCAATGCCACTTAATAGCAAAATCCGCAGTCACTTAGTTGCCAGCCCAATAATATCGTCGAAATTCCCAACGTTTTGTCGACGATATACAAGGTGTGCGGAAGTTTAGCGTTCAAACTTTGCCACTGTATTCTATAAGTAGAAATAAAACTGAAAAAGAAGTACGGAACGTAGAGCTTCGTTTATCGATACAAAGATGGTATGGATGTGCCATGCAATTTATCGTTGGATCGATATTATCGTTAACATTCGAGCAACGATCAAGTTGGCAACTAAGTGATCGCGGATCTCGTCAATGCCACTTAATAGCAAAATCCGCAGTCACTTAGTTGCCAGCCCAATAATATCGTCGAAATTCCCAACGTTTTGTCGACGATATACAAGGTGTGCGGAAGTTTAGCGTTCAAACTTTGCCACTGTATTCTATAAGTAGAATAAAACTGAAAAAGAAGTACGAAACGTAGAGCTTCGTTTATCGATACAAAGATGGTATGGATGTGCCATGCAAATTATCGTTGGATCGATATTATCGTTAACATTTGGGCAACGATCAAGTTGGCAACTAAGTGATCGCGGATCTCGTCGATACCACTTAATAGCAAAATCCGCAGTCACTTAGTTGCCAGCCCAATAATATCGTCGAAATTCCCAACGTTTTGTCGACGATATACAAGGTGTGCGGAAGTTTAGCATTGAAACTTTGCCACTGTATTCTATAAGTAGAATAAAACTGAAAAAGAAGTACGGAACGTAGAGCTTCGTTTATCGATACAAAGATGGTATGGATGTGCCATGGAATTTATCGTTAGATCGATATTATCGTTAACATTTGGGCAACGATCAAGTTGGCAACTAAGTGATCGCGGATCTCGTCGATACCACTTAATAGCAAAATCCGCAGTCACTTAGTTGCCAGCCCAATAATATCGTCGAAATTCCCAACGTTTTGTCGACGATATACAAGGTGTGCGGAAGTTTAGCGCTCAAACTTTGCCACTGTATTCTATAAGTAGAATAAAACTGAAAAAGAAGTACGAAACGTAGAGCTTCGTTTATCGATACAAAGATGGTATGGATGTGCCATGCAAATTATCGTTGGATCGATATTATCGTTAACATTTGGGCAACGATCAAGTTGGCAACTAAGTGATCGCGGATCTTGTCGATACCACTTAATAGCAAAATCCGCAGTCACTTAGTTGCCAGCCCAATAATATCGTCGAAATTCCCAACGTTTTGTTGACGATATACAAGGTGTGCGGAAGTTTAGCGCTCAAACTTTGCCACTGTATTCTATAAGTAGAATAAAACTGAAAAAGAAGTTCGAAACGTAGAGCTTCGTTTATCGATACAAAGATGGTACGGATGTGCCATGCAATTTATCGTTGGATCGATATTATCGTTAACATTTGGGCAACGATCAAGTTGGCAACTAAGTGATTGCGGATCTTGTCGATACCACTTAATAGCAAAATCCGCAGTCACTTAGTTGCCAGCCCAATAATATCGTCGAAATTCCCAACGTTTTGTCGACGATATACGAGGTGTGCGGAAGTTTAGCGCTCAAACTTTGCCACTGTATTCTATAAGTAGAATAAAACTGAAAAAGAAGTACGAAACGTAGAGCTTCGTTTATCGATACAAAGATGGTATGGATGTGCCATGGAATTTATCGTTGGATCGATTTTCTCTTATTTCTTCATATGCGATTTTCATTCGAGTGATTAATTTACGAACGAGGCGAACAGAACGAAAGTGAAACGATACATGGCGCGTTTGTCGTTGTATGATCGTGCACATACAGCGAACATATGTGCCTCGTATCAGTATCTACTACGAACGTTTATCTTGTTTTATCTTGTATTAAATTTAGAGGAAGAGTGTACATTGTACGTTTCTCGCAGTCCATAATTTCGTTGTAACTTATTAATCAAACGCTTATGCACTTTCTGCCGCGTGACATTTCGCTCTTATTTCTACTTATAGAACACACTGGCAAAGTTTCAACGTTAAACCTCTGGATATCCCGTATATTGATCCTCTGGAAGGTGTTCTACGCACGATAACGTTTTGAGAACGTTAAATATTAACGATAATATTGACGATGATATCGATCGGCTGAACGCTCGTTTAGAGTTATTTTTCGAAGAATTTCAATGTTATTTCGAGGATTTCGATCGTACGCGTTTTAAGTAGATACAGTTACAAAATTGCACGCTTTAAAGTTTGATGATTTTATCACTCTTCCTTTGAGCACTAAATATTTCTAATCGTTGTTTCATTGTTCAAATTTATTACGGTAAACGTTAATTTATGTATTATTTTTGTATTTATGTATTATTTAATGGAAGCGATTAATTTCTTACTCTTTGGTTCGGTTTTAACATAACTGAATTCATTAATACGAAAGTTTCTGTTACTTTAGCTACGCAAAACACTGAGTCACTTTTGTATCCTGGCTCGATGCTTCGCGTGGACCAAGAAAATCCACTATTTCGCGACCATGACACATAGAAGAGGTATTTTTTGGTAGGATCGTCGATGCTGACGGACCTTGGTGCGTAGCGAGTTAACGGTACGCCATACCAAAAAAGGTCTTTATCCTCTGCCTTTTCTTTTCGTATAAATAAATTCGACAATTCTTATATTTCTTAAAAGAAAAAAAAAGATAGAGAGAAGAAGGAAAGAGAAGGTCCACTCTTTCGTAGAAGGAAAGGAACCAAGCGTAAGAATCCTGCCTTTATGCCTTCTCATGAATCATCATCGAAACAGGGCAAGGCTTATTGTAATATCGAGTTGGCAACTAAGTGACTGCGGATTTTGTCATTAGGTGGTATTGACAAAATCCGCAATCGCTTAGTTGCCGATACTTGCACGCTCTACTAACGGTGATTCACTATCTAACAACGTGTAAAGAAAATACACTAACGTTGGAACACTTTGGTTATTTTGTCTTACGTGCCACGAGCTATCCTACGCGTATTAAGCGAACAACCGAAAATGTAACTTTAAACGTAATAAAGGCGAAACGTTCGCATCGTGAACATTAATTCAGTTCTTTGCTATTAAAGTATCCATAAGCTTTTTATCAGTTGGCAAATTTGAAACAGGCTTACGTTACGTTAGCATCGTTATTACTAACAATACCACGTCCTAATTACCTTGTTATTAATATTAATGCAATTAATATGTTATTTTACATTTATATTAATCGATATAACAACACTGTGTACTGATTACATTAGTACTGTTATTAATAATAACGCCGATGCAATGTAAACCGGTATAGCAATATTATCGTTAATTCTTTTAATCCGAGAAACTTCGTCGAACAATTTCCGTAAACGATTCTTTCGTCTATTCATTTTAATCAACGTCTATTAATTCCGATAGAATTTAGAAACCGCCACTCAGCGTGCAGCTTCGAGATCAACGCCGAGTTCCTCCATCGCGTTTCATACATAAATAACTAAAACAAATAATTACGCAGCAAAATCGCGAACAAACCTGCCCCGGATTCGATCGAACTAGATAGAACGTACATATACGTCGCTCGGACTCGATGCGAACGTACAGGACGTATATACAGGGTGGTTGGTAAATGGTGGTACAAGCGGAGAGGGGGTGATTCTACGCGAAAAAAGAAGTCGAAAATATAGAATAAAATTTTTTTTATTTTTTTTTAAACTTTTCCATCGAGACAACGATCTACAGTGAGATCCGTTATAACGATACGCGATAAAGTGTACGCGTACCGAGCCAAAATTCAAAGTCGATTTTCTCGAAAACAAAGCCTCGAACGAAAAATTGTTATTCTACATTTTCGACTTCTTTTTACGCGTAGAATCACCCCCTTTTCGCTTATACCACCAGTTACCAAGCATCCTGTATAATTGAAGGTAGAAGTGTGCACATAACCTTACTATTATACAGGGTGGTGGTAACTGGTGGTACACGCGGAAAAAAGAAGTCGAAAATATAGAATAAAATTTTTTTTATTTTTTTTTAAACTTTTCCATCGAGACAACGATCTACAGTGAGATCCGTTATAACGAGACGCGATAAAGTGCAGGCGTACCGAGCCAAAATTCAAAGTGGATTTTCTCGAAAACAAAGCCTCGAACGAAAAATTGTTATTCTACATTTTCGACTTATTTTTTCGCGTAGAATCACCCCCTTTCCGCTTGTACCACCAGTTACCAACCATCCTGCATACACGTCGCGGACGATCGATAATAAAGAATCGATAATTATCGTTATCGCGAATAGTAATACCGTGCCTTAGCACGTTTATCAACGAATCACGATATTAAAGCGATACACCGTAGCATATACCGTTTGAATTTCGCAATCTGACATTTTTTTCTCTCTTTCGGCCGTTCCTTGTCTCTGACGTCACCAGTTGCAATTTCGATATGAACGAGTGCGAGAGTTTCGCAGGCGGAAAGGGAGCGGTTACGTGACGTTTGTTCCGGCATCTCGATTAAGGTTGGTCTAGAGCTTGGAAAATTGCGACATCGTTCGCAGAGGCTGAGACCGGGCGTCGCGTCGCGGCGCGCCGTCGTGCATCCAGGTGCAACTGGTTACAGTCAGGAGAGCATGACCGGCCAGTGCGAATAACTGTATCAGATTTTTTGTGTATCTGGACTTCTCACTTTGTCAGAAGATTTAATCGAGCCGTGCTAAACTTTCCCGCCTCGTGTACGTCTCTGCGGTCTGCCAACTTTCTGCGAGAGCTTGCTGGTTTTAACGGAGGATAGGACATTCCTTTGTTGTGAGTTGTTAGAAAATCGCTTCTTTTTTTTCTTCATTGATTTATTCAAATGTAAATGGTACAAAGGTATTTCGGGATACCTTTTGTTAGAAAATAATCAAGTTTCACGGCGAAGATTTCCAGTTTCTCCGTGATTCTTTCTTGACAAGCGTCTTTTCAATTTTTCCAATTAACAATTTTTCGCGAATTATATAGCTGAGTCGTTTTTTTCGTTTACTAGAACGAGAATCGACTCTTACACTTCTATGTAGGAGTTAATCTTGTCTGACATATTCGCTTACGTAAGTTTGATAATCTTTTAGGAACGATGCGCGATCTTTGTTAGAAGGAAGAACGAAATCAGTCGATGGAATTTCGTCGGAATAAATTCCTAAGAGAAGCGCATTCTTTCGCGAAGCTGTGTCCTCTCTTAATTGGTTCTCTGAACATACGTCGACAAGCATAGTTAACTTCGAATTTAATATCGAGACGAATTACGTAACGCAATAATTGGAAAACGATATAGTAAAGAGAATTCGATACAGAAAAGTACGTGATATGAAAATTATATTTCGCCATTTAAAAATTCTATCTTCCATGGCCGAGCATTCGTGATTCAGCGATCTCCCCGGTTCTTCAAATTCTTTGCTTCGTGTTTCCGACGGTGAGTCACGCCGCAGCGGATTGAGCAACCGATTACTCACTTAAGTATCCGATTTTCTGGATGACGAGGTAGCCGCGGTTGTTCAGCCGACCGCGAATCTCCTTCCACAGCCAGATAACGCATCGACTTTCCCGTCGATCGAAGTTTATTTTTCGATCTGATCGATTGTGTTTATCACGGCGAAGAATGTGATACTATTAGATTGCTGCACATGTTCTTCCCACTCGAGTAAATACATCTCTTCCAGAGATTCAATTTTTTACGCGTAAACACCTGAAGCGCAATTAAAATTCCAATGAAGAGGCAGGCGAGAGGGAAAGCCGCGATAGATCGATTTTCCTTGATCTTGTAATCTTTGCGCTTCGTAAATCCTATCGTTCGACGACCAGCAACGTACTTACATAATTTCCAACTGTTAGATCGAAAGATACAAAGATTATTTGGAAATAGCTAATAAATCTCTACCGAGTTTCATAACAAATCGATGGTACGCACAGTGTTACGACGATCGGTATTTTTAGAATGTTCGAGAAACCGGCGAAGATACGCGTACAGTTAAGGTGAAAATGAAGCAGAAGTAGAGAAAACGCTGATATAAAGCTAGTTTCGGGATCGTTCTTTAACGTCGACGATACAAACCTGCATAAACCTGAACTCGTTGCAAATCATTGCACGCATGTGCCATCGTATTTCACCGCACGACTATCTGTTTCTACAGAGATAGAACTTGCAGAGCGATCAAATAGCTTGATACTTCCACGTATTTTGTATATTTTGAAAAATATTGTCAAATATACAGGGTGGTTGGTAACTGGTGGTACAAGCAAAAAAAGAAGTCGAAAATATAGAATACAAATTTTTCGTTCGAGGCTTTGTTTTCGAGAAAATCGACTTTGAATTTTGGCTCGGTACGCCTGCACTTTATCGCGTCTCGTTATAACGGATCTCACTGCAGATCGTTGTCTCGATGGAAAAATTAAAAAAAAATTTGTATTCTATATTTTCGACTTCCTTTTTCGCGTAGAATCACCCCCTTTCCGCTTGTACCACCAGTTACCAACCGCTCTGTATAAATTCTCTGTATCTCTCGCGAAACTTGACATCGATTCGTGCACGTTTTATTGACGATGTTATCTAAACCATCCGTACGGTTGATAATCGTCTTAGTCCACGAAACTTATCTCGTTTTAATCATTTTGAAGAGTGCGTTATCACGGATCGTGGTAACACCGATGATCATCTCCGGCAGTCAGAGAACGTTTGATCGTTATCAGCGGAGTTTTCAGTTTGTGGTCGATTAAAAAAGCTGCTGGTACTCGGTACGCGTTAACATCAGCTCTAAATCAATCGCTGGAGCACGTTGGTCGAGTGCGAACGTTCGAGCGGCACTCAATCCACGTCGACGCCTGATATTTCCGCGTATCCACGTGACTAATGGACCATTGTCCTGACAAGTACAACGAGAGGGCACCGAGTCAAAATTCACCGACAGAGATCCACGAAACGTGGCGGACAATTTAAACAATCGACCAGGACAAATAGAATTTTCAACGAGCTCCTCCGTGTGCCCTATACCTGTTAAACATAATCGTTTCGCGTCGTTAACTTGGACAGAAGACTATAGAAGACTATACAGACTATACTGAGAGAATAAAAGATCAAGTTGTTTCATCTCCCACCTTCGTTCTTTCCGGTTTCCAAGCTTAATGGTCATCCCCATCATGGCGATTCAAGGAAGCAGTCGAGCGGATATTCCGCGATGATTACCGATATCTTAAGCCGCGTACTCGTTACCAAACGTGTTTATAATTATCGCCTTATCCACGTAACGCCTTATAATTATCCTACGATCATCTCGCGAACAGTGCCCGCCACAACTCGACGAACAGCTCTGCAGATCTACGAACTTATTTCGTACGCAAACGGCGACAGACTGGTCGTAAGACTGCCCCGTAATCTTGGAAAACAGGATTGGCGTTTCCTGAAGATTACTTTTCACCGAGTAATGCAATAGCAGTGTGCTTGGCAACTAAGTGACTGCGGATTTTGGCATTACCACCTAATGACAAAATCCGCAGTCACTTAGTTGCCAGCCCAATAATATCGTCGAAATTCTCAACGTTTTATCGACGATATACGAGGTGTGCGGAAGTTTAGCGTTCAAACTTTGCCACTATTCTATAAGTAGAAATAAAACTAAAAAAGAAGTACGAGACGTAGAGCTTCGTTTATCGATACAAAGATGGTATGGATGTGCCATGGAATTTATCGTTGGATCGATATTATCGTTAACATTTGGGCAACGATCAAGTTGGCAACTAAGTGATTGCGGATCTCGTCAATGCCACTTAATAGCAAAATCCGCAGTCACTTAATTGCCAGCCCAATAATATCGTCGAAATTCTCAACGTTTTGTCGACGATATACAAGGTGTGCGGAAGTTTAGCGTTCAAACTTTGCCACTGTATTCTATAAGTAGAAATAAAACTGAAAAAGAAGTACGGAACGTAGAGCTTCGTTTATCGATACAAATGTGGTATGGATGTGCCATGCAATTTATCGTTGGATCGATATTATCGTTAACGTTTGGGCAAGGATCAAGTTGGCAACTAAGTGATCGCGGATCTCGTCAATGCCACTTAATAGCAAAATCCGCAGTCACTTAGTTGCCAGCCCAATAATATCGTCGAAATACCCAACATTTTGTCGACGATATACGAGGTGTGCGGAAGTTTAGCGTTGAAACTTTGCCACTGTATTCTATAAGTAGAAATAAAACTGAAAAAGAAGTTCGAAACGTAGAGCTTCGTTTATCGATACAAAGGTGGTATGGATGTGCCATGGAATTTATCGTTGGATCGATATTATCGTTAACATTTGGGCAAGGATCAAGTTGGCAACTAAGTGATCGCGGATCTCGCCAATACCACTTAATAGCAAAATCCGCAGTCACTTAGTTGCCAGCCCAATAATATCGTCGAAATTCCCAACGTTTTGTCGACGATATACAAGGTGTGCGGAAGTTTAGCGTTCAAACTTTGCCACTGTATTCTATAAGTAGAAATAAAACTGAAAAAGAAGTACGGAACGTAGAGCTTCGTTTATCGATACAAAGATGGTATGGATGTGCCATGCAATTTATCGTTGGATCGATATTATCGTTAACATTTGGGCAAGGATCAAGTTGGCAACTAAGTGATCGCGGATCTCGCCAATGCCACTTAATAGCAAAATCCGCAGTCACTTAGTTGCCAGCCCCATAATATCGTTGAAATTCCCAACGTTTTATCGACGATATACGAGGTGTGCGGAAGTTTAGCGTTGAAACTTTGCTACTGTGTTCTATAAGTAGAAATAAAACTGAAAAAGAAGTACGGAACGTAGAGCTTCGTTTATCGATACAAAGATGGTATGGATGTGCCATGCAATTTATCGTTGGATCGATATTATCGTTAACATTTGGGCAAGGATCAAGTTGGCAACTAAGTGATCACGGATCTTGCCAATATCACTTAATAGCAAAATCCGCAGTCACTTAGTTGCCAGCCCAATAATCTTGCACTGGACTTTTTAGCTTGAGCGAAGGATTTCACGAATTTCTAGAATTATTACGGTGTCCATCGTTGTACCCAAGTACGGTGTATTCCGGCGTAATTTTTCACGAAAGTATTCGCCAACTGTGTACAGAGGCGACGATTGGTTTAATGAATTGTTGGCGAACCGAAGCTGGCACACGCCTCTGTTTCGCGATGGTTATTGCAATGGTTGTTGGTGCTTCGATCGACTGATTTTTCCAACTCTGTTTCAGGCACACGCAGATGACGCGATGACGCTGCATTGGTGGATGCACTGGTTCTGGGTTACCGCTCAATTTCTCGGTACGTTCTGAATAATCTTTAAAATCAAGGACATCTGGCTACTTGGTTTTCTTACTTCTTTCACGCGTTCCCAGACATTTAGTTCAACTCGTTCAACAACTGAGCCGAAATTCAAATTCGTCTACGAATTCTAGTTCATGTTCCAGCATTTACGATCTAAATAGAAGTGGCGTGAAACGCCGTACGCGTGCAATTACGATAGACGTTTATGTCGAGAGAGGAAAATCTTGCCAAGGATTCTCGCAACTACATATTCGCTTGCTTCTCTCCATCGTTCTGAAATTGTCCGGACGTGGCAATAATTTTTCACGAACAAAAAGCCTTCGTATTATGTAACGGAGTTTTCACGGTAATAGCAGTATAAATAATGTTAGTAATAACAACAATACCAGTAGAGATAATAATAATATAATCTTTCGTTCTGTAGTTGAAATTCGCGTTCAAATAATTAAATTAAAGAAGCGATTCTCGTGTAACGAGGACAAAAGCAAATGATGTTTGTTCATTTTTGTTTCTTTTTGGACTAACTATTTACCGATTACGTGGCGCTAGACCTTCTTCGATGTAATTTCTTTATTTCAGTTCTTCTTATTGTTCATTGTATATCATCCTAGTCTCGTGAGACCATCTTTGACGATGTAATCGTCGTCGGCGTGCAGTATGGTATCGTAACTGTCAGAATGCAAAAGTTAAAACATTTTTTTTTAAATTGCAGCGACCTTGAAATCTTCTCCGAACGTTACGATTATTAAACGAACACCTCCGTCTTTTATTACATACTCTTCTAGCTAATATACGGACGTTTTCAAAACGCTAGAAACTTGTGCCTCTCGCACCATCCGCTATCGTGACACTTTCTTTCGTTCTTCTTAAATTGCTTACAATCGATTCCACATTGGAAATTAGAAGTATGTTCGATGGCTTTGTTTAATGACGTGAAAGCAACCTTATTAGTTGCACCGTGTGTTGTATATTGCATACAATGTATACGACAGACGTGAGTCTCTAGCGACCTCGGAACACGAAGAATTTATTTCTTTTCTTTTTCTCTCTTTTTTTTATACAAAACCACATATCATTTACCGAGTCTGATTGCCAGATTTAGCAGCGTATCTTCTTAATCCGTAATTTTTAATCTGCTCGATCGTTAGCTTCGCTATCGCGATACAAACTTTTAAATAGCCGGAGTTTAAAAGCGATGCTGGCAATGGACTGACTGTTTTGGAAACGTTGAAAAGCCACGATCTCGAGCTTTGGCAATGCCAGTAGCGACGTTACGAGAAACGTCTTTAAAAGCGTTCCTGTGGCACAGCGGATTATGCAACAGACAACGAGCTCGTAGTGTTTTGCAAAAGTCTGGATACCAGCTACGAGAATAATACGCGATGAAGGATGGAGATATACGTTAAAAAATGTTAAGACGCGATTCGCAGGAGGTTCCTAGCTCGTCGCAACATCAAATACACAAAGATATAGCATATTATCCCCGTCGCATAACGTGCAATTTTTGTCTGACACATTTTTTCCTGTCGTTCGTGCTTTTCGAAATATTTGAAGATGAAGATTCCGGATAAACCGGACACGCTGTATGTACAACATACGTATGAAACACGTACTTGTCCCTCGATGAATCCTGATAAATGGAACGCTAAAGGAGCGCTCAGGCGATCGATATTATTGTCAATATTTAAGGTTCTCAATATTATCGTACATAAAAGACCCTCTAGACGGTCAATATTATATTGTCAGTAGAACGTTGAGAGCCTTAAATATTGACAACGATATCGATCGTTTGAACGCTCCTTGCTACATTGTGTTTAATTAAAACGTACCCGACATGTTCGAAGTACGAGTAACTGGATAGTAAAATATATGCTGCGTGTAGCTAAATTAAATGCGTACAAACGGACCTGTACACCGCATATAACAGGGAAATTTGTCATTTTCAGTGATCTTAGGGAACCCAGTGCCGTCGAGCACGGCGGAGCCGCGTGGCCAGGTGCTGGATCGCCTGAGCTCAGAACCGACATCCGAAATCGCTTCTATAGAAGCGGAGAGATCGTCCGAGCTTCGACAGAGCTTCCGTGTAGCCAAAGCGATCGGTCTTCATCCTCCCACAAATACAGCGGTGATCTTGGAGAGACAGTCGAGCACGATCTCCACTCCCATGGAGGTCGGTCCGAGTGTCATCGAAAGCAGTACCGATCCCATAGACGAGTATCACGGAGGAAACGCGAGCAACGCTGTCGTCGATCTGGACACCGTGAAAAGTTTCACGCCGCAGTTAATCAGCGACGTGGCTGGCGTAGAGAGGATTCGAAATACTGCAACGAAGAAGGATAGTAAGATCACGTGGATCCTAACAACGAACAAAACAGGCGGTAGATCGAAGTACGAGCAGGAAGAGAAAGTCGATGAAAATGGGAATCGGAACGCCAGCACGGACGAAGTGGAGGATCTCACGGTGCTACCTCTTCAGGAAGAGGTGTCTAGAATCAGGCTGGTACTGAATAAAACGAAACCCTCCTCGCTTTTATCTTCCTCGTCCTCCTCTTTCTCGTCGTCCGCTGCTAGTTCCGGCATCAAGACGTTCAATCGATCGGATGACATCGAAATCAACGGAGAGTTGATAGAGGAGCCACGTGTGTTCGCCACTGCCGCCTCCATTCTGGAAGGTAGCGCTTTTTTTCTTTCTTTACAGAGTTTTCCGCTTGGATAGATTCGTCACTTGTTAACGAAATTTTAATATTGGCTATAACGACATGACGAGTAAAAATAGTAGAACGAATAAACACTGTTGCGTAGCTATTGCGATATCAGATATCAGAATCGTTTAAAACGTCGTTTTTGTAATATGAAGTGAAAAATGTATCTGGTTGGAAATTTTGTTGCGCCATTGTATGCGTTACGTGCATGTAAAGATTTTTGTAAAATATTGAAACTCGATTTGCCTGTTAAAGGGAGATCGAGATAAAGGTTGCAGAATCGTAACAGAATTTAAATAGCAAGCGAGATCTTCTTTGGATTTGCGTTGTGTCGATAATGATCTGATGTAAATGCGTTACAGTCGGAGTGAGCGAATCAACGCGATTGAGCAGAGCGCGGAACACATTTCCCAAAGAGTTCCAAAGGGATCAGGTACAGGGAGACCATCTTGCTGATTACAATGAAAGCAATAACAAGAAGCAGGAAAGCGGCTCGAGATCGACGTTAGACATCGCCGCTATTACCGGAAGCTGCGTAGCGACTGTAGTTTTACTCAGCACAATGGGTAGCCTTGGATTCATTATGTACAGGTAATTAACGCGTTACGAACCGAATCTTGTTGCGTAGGAGACGAAACGACTTTCAGCATTGCATAGAAAAATTATCTCGTTACAGACGTAGGTACCTGAATCCGCCACAAACGCTTAACAGCGACAAATGCAGTAACCCGGATAGTTCCGGTTATATCGATGATTCCACGATTCGCGTAAGTACGAATATTTAAAAAGCATATCGGAGCTTATCATGGTTGTACGATAGTAGGAGTGTTCATTTTGGGAGAATTCGATGGTGGAGTTCTTATTTGAAATTCGCAGCATTGCGTTAAATATTGTATATTTATGTTTCAATTTCATTTGTGCAAATTGCCAAAATCATCTTCCAAACAACGTCGAATGATTCCACAACAAGCGTGATAACTCACCTAACTTTTACGTGGCGGGAGATCATAGTGGTGAAAAGATGATAGTAACGAATTTCTTAAAATTAAGAAAACGCGTTTGCAAATACGCACACGTATAAATAAAATTGCAATTTGGTTGATCACCGATTAAACGAATAATTCTGTTAAGTATTGTAAAACACGAATGATCGATATTTTTTAAACGTTGACCACTATGATACTCGGCTCGTCGAATGATCCTTAATGGTAATACGTAATGTATTAAAATAAACGTTCATTTACAGGATAATTCGGAAGAAATGTACAGCTTGGATAATGATTCGTTTTTAAATTCGCTAGAAGCGATGACAATACAAAATTATTGGACGGATAGTGTGAAGCATACGAAACTATGACAAAAGAAGATAATTCAACCCGGAAAGAGGATCGAAACGTTCAGTATTTCTGATGGCGAGGCGCACGAACAAATATCGTTGTTGGAACAATAGCATGTACTTACTCGATGAGTGCCCGGAAGAAAGTGAATATTTGCCGTAGTATAATTGTATAGACACGCAGGAACGTTGTTTTCCTCCGAATGTTTGAACGCAATGGCTGGCTAGCGATTCCGATAAAAATATGAGCGAATAAAATATTTTAAGTCGAAGATTTTCAAAGACTTTTTAGGTAAAAAGAAAACTCCGTCGGTCTTACGATTTCTTAAAGAAAGCTTGACGATACATCAAAATTGCATGGTCTGCGCGCATTCCTGTATTCGCGTTATACATGGAACACGCGTGCGAATTTGTGACTATATCGCGTGCGAATTTGTGAATATATCGCGTGCGATGTATAACGTGGTATATACGTGTATCACGCACATGCCTGAATTTTGATTTTGTCACTCGTTCCCTCTATTTTTCTACCATGATAACAATTGGCAATGATCGCGGTATTATTAAAGAAAGACAGCGATACCGTCACTTTCGTCGGACTGCAGTGATCGAATAGTGCAATAAAATGTACTTCATTGATGCGATAATTATAACGAGATAAACTTTTTAGAGCGGTAAGTACAAATAAAACGATTAACGTTTAGCTAAATATTATTATATTAAAGGCGCGAAACGTAATTTAATAAAACTGAATTCCTACGAATCGTCGGAGAACTAATTGTATCGTGATAAGAACTACTTCCGTACTACTTGTACTATCTTGCATTTCGATTTCTACAAACTGTACTCGCGTATATCGTCTCTTAATTTAAGATCCAACTTCAACGTTTCTTACAGTCTTCGAACTTTTATTGAAAGATTAACGCGGTTCTAAATAGAATAACGGGATCTGAATACCTTCTCGCTTGCATACATGGTCAGCTTCGAATATTTTCAAGATGTAGAATCGGGCTAATAAAAGATCGGACCAAATACATACCGTAGTTTATAGCTTTATGCCTTTATAACATATCCAGCAAGAGGAAGTAAGGAGATTTCATTCTCGTGTTTTCCACTTAACTTCTAGCTTGTACATATGTACATCTACATGTACTATACGATTAATTATGTTATTAAGTACGTCTATGTATAGATGTGCGAATTTATGACGGTTCCTCGGAGCCTTCGAAATACAGTTTACGTTCTAGTAGAAGTTAGCATTTGTTTGTTCGAATATATTTCTATACAAACCTTAAACCGTGAACGGTGAACGAAGAGGAAGATTTATTGTGATAGATTGTAGCGTTTAATAAATGTAAAATTATTATTAATTCGTTTTATGCTGATGATTGTGAATAAATCTACACGTATATTATTATTATTATTATTATTATTATTATTATTATTATTGCTATTATAATAAATTAACTTTTTCTTCCTATTTTTGTTATAAAACAGATAAATTCCAAAATAAATAAATTCCATTATTAAAATATCGTTTGCGCTCTTTTTGGTTCATTTAGTCGTCATCAGATGGCGTTCGTATCCTGCTTTCACGATGGATTATGCACGTACTGTCATCTCTGCTGATTGTCCCGTTACAACTTTTTTGACCATATTCTATACGTTTTTGAACCGATAATGTATTAAAATACATTACATACTAATATACTGGTATCAATAACATGTTAATGAACTTGAATGTGTTAAGTGTACACTGAAGTGAAACGAAATAACATACAAGTATTCACGGTTATGTATCGTATGGAACGCGATATCAGTTGAGTTTTTTGATTCGCTTAGTTGAAGACGAATGATGTTAAAAATATTTTAAGGAAGAATTTGTAAAAATGCAGTGGCCATCCTTTACCCTTATATTAACGAAACTATTTCTGGCTTATATCGTTTATTCGATTTATAATTTGTCTCTGTTGTTCGTGGCACCGGCTTGTGAAGAAGGCAAACCATGCCTGACGTCGTATTTAAGTCAAAAACAGCAACTGCAATTGCGAATTTACAGTTCCGTCGACAAATATCCTACCGAACAGCAGATCGATTTCGTATACGCTAGTGAAAATTTCAATTATACACACACAAATAGTCTGTGAGTAGATATTCTCTATTTATGCACTTGTGAGAAAATTAAAAACTGCAGAATACATGTAATATAAATACAGTAAAAGTAAATATATAAAATATTCAAAATATAACACTCGTTATAATATTTTGTGAACAAAATAAATGCTTTGGTTACATTATATTTCTTGAGATAAAAGTATGAATTTGCATAAATATCCTTCACCGTTTATTTATAAACATTAAATTTTATATGCATGCGCCTCTCTTTATATGCAAACATTATATTTTTCTTTCAGTCCATTAACTTTGAATGTTCCACGCAAAACACGAAATAATGGAACATTGTTTTTGCATATTATCGTTGCACCGATGCTTCCTTCTAGGAAGTATGCAAAAGGTATTACCAATATACAGAAGGTATGAAAGATAATATGAATTTTATTTTTATATATAAGTTTTTATGTATATATTTAACAATGTAACTATTGTAGGATCCATATGTATCTTACATTCCTATTAAAATGACCCAATATACCATTCCTGAAGCAGAAGCTTTCAATCTATTAGGTGAGAGAAATTCAAATCCCAAGAAGAAGCAAAATTTTGTAAATCCAGTGACACATATTAAGAGTCGCGTAACATTTACAATAATGACTGATGATGTGAAGCTACCTGTGCATAATGTACCTGTGGAACTTGTGGATCACTTAAAGTATATTAGCATTATTTACATATATTTTAAGCATTGATATTATATAACATTAGTATTTTCATTATTTAAAAAAACATTAAAATTTTCATTATTTCAGAATCATACAAGGCAGAACATTTTTACCTATAATTAACTGTGACTTTTTACAAACCAGACATCGTGATTTAGTGAAAATCGTGCCTCAGAATAATACAGTTAATATCACGTTGCAATATTCTCCAATTTCTATTGGGAAGTTAAGGTTGCTGTTGCATGTGGAAGCTAGTATGCAAAATTTAAAAACTCTTGGATTTTCTGATAAGGATGTAGATGAAGTAAAAGGAATTTTTGCAGATACCAACATATATATTCTAGGAGGAACTTTTCTTATTGCAGCCATTCATGTATGTAAACTAAAGTATAACTACGACTTAGTTTGAAATATAATTTAATACGACATTTTATATCTCTGTAGCTGCTATTTGACTTCCTTGCTTTTAAAAATGACGTGAGTTATTGGAGAAGGAAAGATAATCTTGTGGGCCTTAGTAAATGGACTGTTGTATGGCGAGGATTTAGTCAGACTGTTATTTTCCTTTACTTACTAGACGAAGGTTCGTCTCTACTTGTTCTAATACCTATTGGAATTGGATCTATTATTGAGGTAATGGTAAACTGTATACATGTAGCTGCTAGTATTTTACTCAGTATTTTAGTACATACTCTTTTTCTTTTTTATGTTTTTTTTTCTCAATAGATGTGGAAATTAAAAAAAGTGTTGAGACTTAGGCTTAAAAACAATAATAACAACGATATAGCTGAAGTTAGAACAAGAGAATTCGATGCTGAAAGTATGCATTACTTAAGTTATTTATTGTATCCTCTTGTTATCGGCGGTGCAATCTATTCTTTACTTTATCAACCACACAAAAGGTATACAACTGTATGTAATTAGAAATTGATGTATGTAAATATCTATGCATATAATGTTTTGAATTTCAGTTGGTACTCGTGGAGCATAAACTCCTTAGTAAACGGTGTTTATGCATTCGGGTTTTTGTTCATGCTTCCGCAACTTTTTGTAAACTACAAACTAAAATCCGTAGCACATCTACCATGGAGAACGTTCATGTATAAAGCATTCAATACATTTATAGATGACGTCTTCGCATTTATCATTTCAACTCCAACCGCGCATAGAATAGCGTGTTTTAGAGATGACGCAGTTTTTCTCATTTATCTTTATCAACGATGGTGAGTCAGGAACTTTTATGATTTATGTAATTGTATGTAGAGTTTACTCTGACAAATGTCATCATTTATAGGTTGTATCCGGTAGACAAATCTCGTCCAGATGTTGATGTTATTGGCAAGGAAGCTGTTAATTCTGAAAATTTAAATAAAAAGACCGACTAAGATGAATACTCAATTTCTAATATCTCTAAATATGTGCATCTGAAATTACTATGACATTGAATGATGTTTCACTAGTGCATACCGATATGAATGCCTAAATGGTATGGCTTTCATAATATTTTTGAAGTAACCTCTTGTTATATACGCATTTACATTGTTAAAAGACAGAACTGATATATAACGATCTTTCATTGTGATATATTAGAAAAAGATTGTTAAAGCGTGAAAATATAATGAAGAATATTTCTTTCACTTTGTATGATTTTTATATGATTTTTACAACGAAATTTTATAAATAGTATCACGTGTATCATTTGAAGACGTTTAAATTGATTTAAATATTTTACGAATTTTTTATAATTTTAAATGATTATATAATATAACAAGATTGTAAGCAATAATATAATCTCCAGACAAAGTCTAAAACGGTGCAGATGACAATTTAGTTGATTTTAATTGATTTAATTAAATTACTTCATGAGAATTAAATTTAATTCATGAGAATTAAATTGATTTTCTTTCAAAGTATTCATAGCCAGCTATTATCATATATTTTTTAATTGCAATTATCAGACATATATTTGTATGATGTTTGATAGTATTAGATTTAAGATACTCTAAAAGATACTCTGTGTTTTTAAGTATACTGGTGTTATATAATTATTTTTCAAGGTCGTCTTTGGAATGTGTCATTCAAGCTATTCGCGGATAGCAATTTGCTGTCATTACATATACATACATATATATGTGTGTGTATATATATATACACATATATATATACACATATACTTGTGTTCAGTTACATTGCATGTTTGCAATTGATTGAAATGTTATTTATATGGTCGCAAGATAAGATTGCGTATCTGCGCGGAAAATATTTAAATTGAAAAATTTATAGACGTTTAATAATGATTGCTAAAATGTACGTTTTTACACCTGCAATCAGTATTTATCTATCAAGTAATGATAAGTGATTGACAATCAATCAAGATTATAGAAATCAGCAATATCGTGAAGAGAACAATACAGATAAACTTTTTATCAAATTTCATTGCTACTACTTACTTTAACGGCGGAAGTGTATAACAAAATAACATTCTCACTAATCAGCAAACAGTCCATTAAGAAACAACTAATTCACAATGATAAGTGTCCCGTTTGTTTTTAAAATTTTACTTTCTATCTTTTTACCATTGTGGCTATATGTTTGGATTAATAGAACAGTTAAAAAATATAATACATCATGTTTAGACTTGAAACAAAATATTCCAAGTAAGTATCTTTTATTAATTCACATAGATAAAATAGGTATGCATATACATTACTAAAAATTACTTTTAGGTATTTATTTCTTAATAAAATATTGGTGGGCAGAATATTGTATTAATAGGATAGAAAAGAAAAAAGGACATTCAGATTATGAAAAAAGTCACTTAGAAAATTCAAAAATTAAAGATAAAAATGTAAGTACTTTTTTTTTATTAAGTTAGGAAGTGTTATTAAATTTATCCAGAATGATTTTTATTTGTTTAGAGTGCCAACAGCATATTTTTTTATGGTGCAGATCAAAAAGGAAATTCTATAGTAATTAAATTTACTCGTAGAGCATTCAAAATAGCAGAAATATCATTGCAACTTGTTACATCTGATGGTCATCTATATGTCTTGCCTGGTATGAAAATGTTCATGATGTATCATGAATTTCTTTTTTCTTTATTAACTATGAGTACAAAATAATTTAAAAATTCTTTTCGCAGAATATCCTGATACAACTTTAACAAGTAGCCTAACTCAGGAATGGACAGCAGGTGGTCTAAAAATTGAATTTTTAGATTTTCAACGACGTTGCAGGATAATTTACAATGGAATGCTTAGAAACTTAACTCAGGGTGATGAATGCAATGATGATAATGTTGAACATGTTCGCTTCAATTTTATGTAATAAATAGCGTTAATTAATTAATAATTAGGTCAGTTAAGTTTTGGGAACTATATTAATAATTTCTTCAATTAGATTTATTGTGAATTCCCAACCATTAAGATGGCCAGAAGATTGGAGTTCAAAATTACATGCAGAAGCATTAGCTTGTGAACCTTGGAAGAATCCTGACTGGATAAATAAAATGTATTCAATAACTATAAAAATGCTATTGTACATTATTGTTCTATTCACTTAAATAATCCACCTCTGATTTTTACAGAAAGTTACTTGAGTATACAGGTTTTGATCAATGGGGATCTATGCTAGGTCAAATAACATATAAAGATGGATCTGTCTCTTCACTGTATTTGCGCGGACTTCGTCAATATCGTTGGGGGAAGCATGAATCTTATGAATTTTATGAATCAGTTACTTTATTTGGAGTAATGTTATATGGCGCTATGTATTACCTTAATATGAGTAGTACAAGATGTAGTTTTCCACAGTAAGTTGAATAACATATTATGATTAAAATTGCTATATTGAATGAAAATTCTTAATTTCAGAATACAGTTTGGTCAATATAGAACTAATAATGAAAGTATAGCAGAGATTAGCAAGATAGGACTCAAATTATCCGATTTTAAACAAAGAAAGCTTAATAATAATTTGGAATATAAAACATGGTTCATAGGTAAATTGAAATTGATTGAATATATTTCTTATAAAACTTGTAGATAATTGTTGTACATTTAATTTCAGCTGAAAATAAAAAGTACGATATTATCATAAAACCTAATAAGGCAATAACTCTATATTACGGCCAACCATGGAATTCGCTAAACAAAATTTTTACTGTGAAGTTAGAAATGAATGGAAAATCAGGTGTTGGATTAATGCAATTATGGTCTCTCTACAATGGATCATATAAAGCAAAAGTGCATCCACCTTTACAACTGTTAAAACAACCTAGTATTTCTGTGCAAAGAAACGATTATGTTGTATATTTTAATGATGGAAAATGCCAAAATGAAAATATTGTCGGTGGAAAAGGATTTTCTCTTGCAATGTTAACTTCTGTTATAGATACGGATGTGAGTCGTGATACAGATTTTATTCTTTTATTCTAAGCTCTTAAATTATTCTAACATGCTGCAACTTTTATAGTTTGTTGTGCCAAAAGGATTTTGTGTGACTGTTTTTGCCCTTGAATTGCAATTACATAGACATAAAGAATTGCAAGAAATAATTAATGATATCGAGAATGTTAGTGTTGGGAAAAAAGATGGTGATCTTCAAAAATATTGTGATGAGTAAATTACCTTGCTTAATGCTATTATAGAATATGGAATATTTTGTTACTAAATAAATAATATTTATTATTTTTTATTTTTAGAGCCATGCGTATCATCGAATCGACTCCTATTATTGACGAAGTAAAAGATGCAATTTTAAAAGCAATAGAGAACATAGAGTCAGAAAACAATGATGATAAACCATATAGGTATGCGATAAGATCTAGTGCTGTAGGTGAAGATAGCGAAGAAACTTCGGCTGCTGGCCAAAATTCAACTTATTTAAGTATCCAAGGTGAAGATAATATCATCAAGAGCGTAGCTAAGTGTTGGGCGAGTTTGTTTTCGTATCAAAGTGTCAAATACAGGTAACATGATAATATAATTAGCTTTCATAATATTTTTAATACTTATGTATTAAATAACTTATATATTAGAAAACAACATGGGATGTTTGTAAAGACATCTATGGGCGTATGTGTACAAAAGATGGTAAATGCTAGTGCTGCAGGTGTTATGTTCACCAGACATCCGACTACTGGAGATCCGTCAAATATTCTTATTACAGCTAATTATGGATTGGGAGAGGTAAGATTAAAGTAACAATTACAATATAAATCATAAAAATAATATATAAAAAAAATAACTAATGGACTTTCTATCTTCTTAGTCTGTTGTTTCAGCAACAGTTGAACCAGATACAATAATTGTTCATAAAAGTTGGAATAATGAATTGACTGTAACAAGTTCAGTAGCAGGGAATAAACATCAAAAGATGCTAGCAAGTGAAAATGGAGTTATTACAATTGAACTCAATGACCAAGAAAATAAAACAATTTGTTTGTCAGAAAAAATTGCTCTACGATTAGCTACTATAGGGGTAGATTTGGAAATGTTATTTGGTAGTGCCAGAGATATAGAATGGGCAGTAGTCAATGAAAATATTTATTTACTTCAAGCTCGACCTATCACTACTTTATATACATGGACAGATTTTGAGTTAATGCACGAATTGGATTCATGCGTCCCAAGCGATATTGACAGACTTACATTTGCTAATGTAGGCGAAGTATTTCCATATCCAATATCACCTTTATCAATTTCTGTTGTTAACAGAGCATTTAATTCGTCAATAGCTGCCGCATTTCAATCTTCAGATCGTATTTTCTTTCATATCGTTACTATGAAATGCTGCATAAATTATTATAATGTAAGTAGTATTATGAATTTAATAAAAAAACATACATCTAAAAGACGTTCATTATTATCGCAGATGTTTTTACGAAATCCTAGTAAAACTATAACACTTTTGAACAAAGTCACAGATATAGCTATTTGCGGAGCTGTTTTAATCACACCAGAAACGTTGAAAGTTGCTTGTGATAGAAACGGCATATCTAGTCGCCTAGATCGAATTTTGATCTTATGTGACATGGTAAAGGATGCAATAAAAAATAGCGCAAAAGAAAAAACTGCACAAAAGATTCGTCAAAATTTAAATTTAAATGCAGAAGATTTTCATACCGCTTATAGTTTATATAATGAAATTAATCAACATAAAGATGAATTTTTAATGGTGGGTATATTCAGATATTTGAAAATTTTCAGTGGATTATGTAATTTCACAAAACTTTTAGGCAGCAGAATGTCATATGCATACATCAAGAGTTAGTGTTATTTATCAAATTTTTGCAATGGGTTTACTAACAAGTGGCTACAAGGACCTCGTGCAAGAGCACTTTTCAGATATCTCAATTTTGTTAGGTTCTTGTAGCGATATTGTTAGTGGTGAAGTGGTAACAGGACTTAATAAAATAGTGCATTATATTAAGATGAATGAAAAAGGCGAAGAATTTAAAAAAGTTGATCCTAGTAAGGGTATCGATTGGTTAAAAATTAATTGCCCACAAGCTGCAAAGGAATTGGATAATTTTCTTAAAGAGCATGGATATAGATGCATTCAAGAAATGGATTTTATATCAGAACCATGGTCTCTTAGACCTCAAGATCTTATTAGTATACTTCAGGTAAGCTGAATCATTGGAATATCCGTCATTATTGGAATATGCAATATCATTGGAATATATAACGAATATATTATAAAAAAAATTAATTATTTTGCTAGATCATGATGGCGGCTGTAAAACAGAACAGTTCAAGCAAATCACTTAATCCAGAGGAGACAGTAGCTCAATTGAAGTCACCAAAGTCGAAACGTATTAAATGGATTTTGAAAAAACTTGTACCCCTATGTAGACAAGCTGTCGTTCGTCGAGAAATGACGAAATCAATATTTGTATATGTTATACATATATTTAGGCTAGCTTATAGAAGACTAGGAAAATTGATGGTTTTGGAAGGATATCTACCTAGCGAAGACTTAATATTCTTTTTAACGAACGAAGAAATAGGGAAATTATTAAGTCATCACGATACAGCATTAGTACAAAAGTAATAAAATCATTAAATAAAATTTTATTTTTCTTTTGAATTATTACATTGATATACTTTTTCAATTTTTTAGAGCTTCACGTAGGAAAAGAATGTTTCCTCAGTTAAAAAAAATGGAATATCCAGAAGTTAATACTGGAATGTTAATTCCTATGAAGGTACATTGATATATTATTTTTTGTATGAATACTATTTATATATAAAAATTGTAAAATTGTTTCTATATTGCAGAGTAATGTAGATATAGTAGTAGATGAAAAATCTGAAAAAATTCAAGGAATGTCGGTATGCGGAGGCTCTGTTCTTAACAGAGCATGTGTAATCACGGATCTATCAGAGGCACATACGATACAACAGGGTGATATTTTAATTACTCATGCTACCGATATTGCTTGGAGCCCATACTTCCCATTATTGAGCGGTATAGTTACAGAATTAGGAGGACTTATAAGTCATGGAGCTGTAGTAGCTAGAGAATACGGCCTTCCATGCATAGTTGGAGCTAAGAAAGCTACACAAATATTTCAAACAGGTAACATATTGTTGTTTCTAAAGAGAATTAAAAACAAACGCTAAAATATAAATAAATTTGTAGGAGACACTGTGCTATTAACCGCGGATACTGGTGTTTTGCAGTTGGTGAAGAAACATGATTAAAAAGGTTACAATTTTTATTTTCTCTTGCATCATATGTATTTATATAATTTAACAATTCAAGGTGAAATTTGTTTCATTTATTCACATTAATAGCGATGAATGTGCAAACTGCAATAAAGGAATCCATTGTAATAATATTTAAAAAGATGACAATAACAATTATAATAAATACTTACTTAGATTCTTAAGTTATTATTAAAGCTATACAGTAGTGACGCGATTAGGATCGGCAATCAATGTAGGAGTATTATTGGTTGCATCATTGGCAAGACATGATAGTTGCAAATGCATAGACGTTTTTACTTTTACGAACAACATGTCGATTCGCGCATAGTCGTCTTTGTGAACTGGTTTCGGTATTGCAACTAGTGCTTCTTCAAAGAAATCTCTACAGATCAAAAATTAAAATATTAGTATCTCCTTTATTTATGTAACTAAAAAAAGGAAATACCAAATAGATTATTACTTTGCTCTCGGTGTACTGTAAGACTGTAAGGCACTCCGCAGGAGCGTAATATCTGTACGTGCTTGCACAATTCCGGCCGGTCCGAATTGAGTAACACACGACATGAGTCTTGCAAGTTCTTCCGCTACTGTCTCAACTATGTGAGAGAGTACTCGATATAGTAAAGCTGGTGCGACACGACGCACCTATAAAAAAACAAATTGCAATCACAAAAATTACGAATTAAACGATTAAAAATTGCTTACGAATGTAAAACGATAGATACCTCTGCGTGAACTGCAATTAAATTTGCTAGAATTTCTTGCGCATACGGTCTCACGTGAGTAGGTTCAGTCTCAAAATCCCATTCTAGTCCACCCAGATACATACTTGGTTCAATTGTGCCAACTAATGGGTCACAACGGCGTTCCAAATATGCATCCAGTACAGCCGCGTCCAGTGTACCCAGTTGCGTCCAATCGGAACCCCATCCATCCGCATCTGACAAACTTGGATAACCCTGATCCTTCAATGCGTCTCGAATTCTTGGTAGGATGGTGTTCAGTGTATAACGAATATTACTTAATGAGATTAAGAGGTATTGTTCCCACGTCTGATAAAAAATTCAGAAGTAATGCTAAAATATAGCACTGACTTCAAAAGATGCTACAAATTTTTGTACTTTTTTCTAACGACAATTAATATATAGACTATCTTTCCTGAAATAAATGGTCTTCTCTATAAACATACCACGCTGCAAGTATGCTGTAAAACTTACTGGGCCTTGATGCTTGTTATTCTTGCTCTTATAGCCAGAAGGAGAACCAACTAATTGAGATACAGACGATTCGTCAACATCTAGAGCTGCCTCGCAGCCACTGAATGCCAATCGCTGTAGGCAATATCGTGTGAACGTTGTAAACAGTGCCTGGATAGAATGATAGTATAGAAGATGATGAGCAGAATTAGCAAATAAAGGTTCTTCTCGAGGGCCACAAGCAACTACTGTATCGCGCGCCCGCTTTGCGACTTCTATAACCATTTCTTCAAACAGATATGGCTATAAAGACAAAAATGAAAAAAATTCAACAAAACAATATATGTACATATAGTATTTTTATAAACAAGATCCAATTGTTACCACTTTCGTAACGCCACCGTCTTCATTTAAATATTCAATTTGCCACGTTTCTTCTTTGTATAATGTTGCTATGTTTCCTTTCGTTTGTTTAAATAGAGTATGAAAACACTCCAGCCTAATTTGAAAAATTTGAATTCATTATATGACAAAACTAAAAAATATTAACAAAATAGTAACAATATTTTATACCTCAAGTTAAGTATAAATTTTCCGAAAATATCTAATGCCTCATTTGGTAAATCCAAATGAATCAATGAAGCGTACATTTGTCTAATCCTACGCAAGATATGTAAAAGCCATACAGCATCCAAATCATCGCCACATGTATCTTTCAAACCTTCCATCGCATGCTCCATGCTTGACAGTACTAGGTTCTGTGTCGAAATAATTAATTTTTTGTGACAGAGTTGAATTTTTTTACGATGTTCACTTGATAAATAATTTAATGTACCTTGAAAGGTGTCTGTTTTTCTGCATCCACTGCAACATGTAACTGTCCTGTAAAGTAGCTCTGACCCAATCTCCATAAGTCTGGTAGTTGTTCGACAATTATATCACAAATTGTTTCAATACATGATATTTCTGGGGGAATATTAGTCCCATCATTTTTATTCGATTTTGATTGTTTACTGTTCTGTATTGACTTTGCTTTGTTCCAATCCTCTCCATTTGAATTATCCACTTCCAAATGTTCTTGTATACAATTGGTAATACTTTTTTTCAAGTAATTCGAATGTGAAACTGGAAAAGGTAATTATTAGCTTTAGCAAACATGTAATATACAATATTATAGACAAATACCTATAGCATCCCAAGCTGGATCTCCTTCAGCTTCCAAATTAACAAGATTTCTAATTATTTTCTTATGTTCCTCCAGACTGAAGGGCATTTCTTCAAGTTTATTTCTTAAATGTGCTTTTAACATGACAATTCTGTTATCGATTTCATTCAGCACTTTCTTAAAAACTTCGACTTCTGTATTTTTAAATAAATTTTTTACTCTCGTGTAATCGTTAATTACAAGATCATAATTGCCCCGTTTTATGTTTTTTTCTATATTAATTGGCATACAAAAAAGAAACTTATATCTCTGCATTACAGACAATGCATTTCTCGTTGCATCTGCTCTGTCTCTTCTTGCTAGCACATCGTCAAATAATTTATTAGCCTCTGACATGGACTGTTTAATAGCTTTTTCTAACTTTTCAGTGGGATCACTGCCATATGTTTTTATATCTGCTTCAAATTGTTCTTTTAATAATGTTATTGTATCTAATTGTTCCATTACAGACCCTACATTAGCCTACAAAAATATGAACGAGATACTAAGTAAGGATATAAATATTAACTTGTCTCCTTAATTTAACAATCACCTTTAAAAATGATAGTTGACCCTCTTTTTGGGAATTCACTTTTCTTTTGAGAAAAGCCAATCCAGCCCTTAAATCTTCAAAAGTAGTAGCATGGTGATGTTGCAATAAGAACCAACCAGGGTGAAATTTTTCACTAGTAAGATCTCCACTACCTTCCCCAAAAAGTTCCATTAATTCATCTTCAGGGAACTTCTTACTACAAAGTGATACATTAAAGAATTTCTGTTAACTCCAAGATGTTAGATAAACATACTCATTGCCTTCTACGCTTAAACCTAAAGGGTCTTCTTGTTGATAATTCGTTGGAGAGAGTGTTCTTCTCCCCCAGACAAAACTCTGCATCGGAGCTTCCTCCACCCATACTGCGGATTCTTTCATAGGACCTATCGTTTCATGATAACCACGGAATTGTACGGTTGATGTTCCTGGTCCTCCACTGCGTGTAGTTACTATAATATCACCCCGACCTTTACAAGGTCCTGATCTGGCAATGATCTTATTTGAAGATTTCCATTCTGCTGATAAAAAGCAATCACATCCGCATATTGTTAGACCTAAATACATTAAAATTTCCATTGATGAAAAATTTTCTTTACCATTAACAATATAAGTGAGTAACTTAAAAAGTGAAATTAACCTATGAGATCTTGAGCTTTGTTACCCAGAAATTCACCGCGAACAATCACGCGGGTACCTGGAGGTCCTTCCTTAGGAGATATTCCCGTTACCACTGGCGGTGGACCCATCTCATTAATTTAATATTTTAATCCAAAATTTTACTATCTTCGAGTAAACAAATATTGATTACACATAATTCTAATTTTAATAATCAAACAGGTTTGAAATCCTGCTTTCAGTCTGATAGACAACGATTACCATTTTTTTATAAACTTTTCTCAAATCTTATCTTCTATACTAATTCATGAAGAGACAAGTAAGTTAGAGGGAAGAAAAATCACTGTCAAAGCGAATGACGGCCGATAACCCAGTGACAAACGTGATTGTCGATGCGATAGAGTGGAAGGTAGACAAATTTTATAAAACACATCGAAACTGAATACATATTCACGATAAAGTCATTATACCACAACGATGTTGAAAATGATTTAAAACAATTTTGAATTAACTTTATCGATAAAAGATATTCATTTCCATGTAAATTACGGCCGTGCTACGCCTTTTGATTAGTTATCTATAGCTGTCGATAGGCATCTACATCATCACTAGAGCTGTTATTATATTATACATATCTATAGATTTTTATATTTAATTCTATTAGGACAGTATACAACTTTGGAATTTGTGTCTATATTTTAAATAGAATTAATAGAAAATTATTACGTAAGCTCAAAAATATTATAAGCAACTAATAATTTCTAGAGATCATAATTAAAATATAGTAATCAGAACGTAATGTAATAATGCACAATATTTGAGGAAACACGTTTATTTTTTATTAAAATTCGTATAGTCGTACATAACAATGTAGGTCTAAAATGTACATACACATATATATATATAATAAATCATAATAAACAAAGGGTTTTGCGCATGCTTGTCCGAAAGGATAGAATATATATAGAAAGGTGTAAGCGTCATCAATATCCGTATCGATAACCCGAGGTTGACTGAAAGTAGACAGGCATCGTTCAATGAAAATTCTTCTTTATTCGTAATCGATTGCTGCGCCATCTCCGGTATACGAGGAAGCAATGCTAGTTTTAGTTAGTGCGCATTAGTGTGTCTGTCGATCACAGAGTATAAGTTGAGTTTACCTGCCAAACGTGTATCTATGATTGCTCAAGTTTGTATACTCGTGCCATTCTCGGTGTTGTATTTCGACAATTTTCCTGGAATATTCCGGCTAGACAGGGACACCGAGTATCCGCATAGTGTGTGCAAGTGCGCATTAAAGGAGTTATGGGAGACGCAGCGATGAACGTCGCAGCGTCCGGTGGCGGCGGTCAGCGTGTCGTTAAGGAAGGCTGGCTGCAAAAACGCGGTACTACAGAGCAGTTTCATAATATTTATGTTTACTTCTTTCCTTCATTTCGATCGGGCTGAGTCCAAATTGAAATAACCTCTTCTCATTTTCTCAAATCTTCTCCTCTTTTATCGTATCCCTCCTTTTAATAATTAAACGTCAAGATTAAAAGTAATTTTTTCATGAGAATTTTAGAAAGCAGAATTACTATAATATTAAAGTATTAGACTGTTCGTTTGAACTTTGGTCATTATCTTGAACTAAATAGATATTACTTACATATTTTGTAAAGCATAAATAAAATGCTTGATATTTATAGAGGTGATAAATTAAAGATGATTTTTTATTTGTTATGTGTAGGAGAGCATATAAAGAATTGGAGGTCAAGGTATTTTGTTTTGCGGGACGATGGTACTTTAGTTGGGTTCAAAGCTAAGCCTGATCAACAAATGGCAGCTGCGGCACAGCCACTGAACAATTTTACTGTTCGTGGTTGTCAAATCATGTCTGTAGATAGACCTAAGCCTTATACTTTTGTCATAAGAGGTTTGCAATGGGCTGCTGTAATTGAGAGGACGTTTCATGTAGAAACAGAACAAGAAAGAGAAGATTGGGTTGCAGCGATAAGGTTTTGAATTAGACAGAATAACATACTTTGCGAGCCTATAGATTTCTGAAAATATATAAACATTTCTGTCATCTTTTATTTTCTTTTATAGATATGTAGCTGCAAGGTTAGCAAGCGAGAAACAAAGTCAACAACAGCCTACACAGATGCAACATTCATCCTCGTCTGAAGATGTTGATATGGAATCTTCGGGAGGTGGTAGGTCAGACTCGTGTGGATCTGTCGGGGTAGTGTCTTCGGATGTAGACGGTGGCAGTATTGATGAACTATCTGCAAAATTTAGTGTTCAAGGAACATCGAATAGTAAAAGTACAGGGAAAAAAAAAGTAGTATGTATATAATTGGTGTTGTTCTCTACACATATCATTCTAAATCTAGATATTTTGCATTTAATAATACATTTTCTGATCTTCCATTTCAGACTCTTGAAAATTTCGAATTTTTGAAAGTTCTGGGAAAGGGCACATTTGGGAAAGTAATCCTCTGCAGAGAAAAGGCAACAGGCCATTTATATGCTATTAAAATATTACGAAAAGAAGTTATTATTCGTAAAGACGAAGTCGCGCATACACTTACTGAAAATAGAGTACTGCGAACTACGAATCATCCGTTCCTAATTGTATGTAGTTTATATATTGTTATATCGTCCTTGCGCATATAAGGATAATTAATGTTTTTTTAATTTGCAGTCTCTAAAGTATAGCTTTCAAACAGCGGACAGGCTGTGCTTTGTAATGGAATATGTAAATGGGGGAGAGTTGTTCTTTCATTTAAGACGTTCTCGTGTGTTTGGCGAGGATCGTACTCGGTTTTACGGTGCTGAAATAATTTCAGCATTAGGTTACCTTCATTCGCAGGGTATCATTTATCGTGATCTCAAATTGGAGAATCTTCTCTTAGACAAGGATGGACATATTAAAATAGCTGACTTTGGATTATGTAAAGAAGATATAACGTACGGTAAATAGCTTGTGCATACTCAAATATGAATTTGTGGATTTGAGAATGGTAAAAAATACCGATAACATTTCAAATATTCAGGGAGAACGACGAAAACATTCTGTGGAACTCCTGAATATCTTGCACCAGAAGTGTTAGAAGACAACGATTACGGACGAGCCGTAGATTGGTGGGGAGTCGGTGTTGTTATGTATGAAATGATTTGTGGTCGATTACCTTTTTATAATAAGGACCATGAGAAGCTTTTCACGCTTATTGTAATGGAAGAAGTAAGATTTCCTAGAACGATTAGTAATGAAGCAAAAGACATGCTTGGTGGTAAGTGGGTGGTAAATTGAATTGGAAACTCTAAATCTCGGACGAAAATTCATCTTGTGAAATTGATGGATTTTGTTAAGCTTTTAATTTGTTTTCAGGATTACTTATAAAAGATCCGAGTAAAAGATTAGGTGGTGGACCTAACGATGCGAAGGAAATTATGGATCATGCATTTTTTTCGTCAATTGATTGGTCGGATCTTGTACAGAAAAAAATTCCTCCTCCTTTTAAACCTCAAGTAACGTCTGACACAGACACCCGATATTTTGATAGTGAATTTACGGGTGAAAGCGTCGAACTTACGCCGCCTGATCAAGGATTTTTAGGTAGTGGAGGTGGTTTGAATTCGATAGCCGAAGAACAAGAGCATTTCCCCCAATTTTCCTATCAGGAAAGTCACTCAGCAGCAACATCTTCCATTGTTTCCATTAATCACTGACAGTATCAAGCTTTTCCTTTGTTTACATATTGAGATGTATGGCTACATGCATGAGAAAGTTATTCGATTACGACGAATATTTGCAGTTTGTCTACCAATTTGGAAGAATTTTTTTAACGCAGATAAATCGAAATATCAGTTATTTTCGCTAATTTATGATGCTTTTTTATGCATCTTTATAAGGTTTTAACACATATCTCCAATGGCAGATTCGTGTGTATGCGTGTAAGTATATACGCATATATACACATACTCATTGAAATTGTACATGAAAAAGTTATGTACTATAGGATCCAATTAAATTAATATTTATACCTGCTGAGTAGGTTCGCGGTGATATAACGGGGATTGAATGTTTTGTTAAACCGAAGGCAGAATAAGAAAGATAAGAAGCTTATCCTGTAAACTGTGTTACGTTATAAAGAGTGGCATGCTTCTTCTATATGGAAGAACGATATTTGATAATCGTAGCTACAGTTTCTTTTTTTAATGAAGATGGTGTTCAATATTTTCTGGCTTCGTTGTCAATTCTATCGCAATAATTTATAGAAGAGCAGTTCCTGGTTATTTTTTTAAATTCATTAGTCAAATATTATAGCAGAAGCCAAAATAGTAAATTACACTTGGCAAAGAGCCAGTCAACGGGCAAGTGGATTTTCCATTTTAAAAGTAGCAGCATAGAAACATTAATAGCTTTAATTGAATTAGTATATAAATCTGAAATCAATTTCTAACATCAAAAGAAAGCGTTTCTTTGTTATACTACTACTACTACTACTGAATTTGGAAGTGTTCTTTTTTTCTTAGTACGAATTACGCTATTCATCATGTATCATTGACAAATATTGATTTACTGTGAGAATCAGATGGAAATATGAAATGCTACCCTAATATTATATTATTAATATTATATGCTACAATGATTATATATATACATATATTTATATTTTAACAATTAAAGGATTATATTGTATGTACGCATTATTAATAATTTCCATCTCATTTGTAATTAGCAAATTTTTGTAGTTTATCCGTTTTTACGCAAGAAGGAATGGGAGAAATTTTTTACAATAGAATTAAAAATCAATTGTTTGAAGTTGGTAGATACGCAGTTTTGCTATTTACCACAAAAGAGCATGATACATTGTCGAAAAAGATAAACGATAAAAGTTATGTCTGTATATCGTTTTAATTACTTTGTCCTAAATTATATCTTATGTTCCATGTTTTATATTTTATTTGCAAGAAGATCCACATTGTACGATGGTAAGACATTATCCTTTATGAGCCAAACATGATCCAAAACTGCTCCTTCTTTGTCATCGGATACCTATTACCGATATATCGTTAAATGAATAGTAACAAATATTCGTTTCCCATTTGTTTTTCCCATAGTATATAATACCTGTTCGAGATAAAGATGAGTCTGATTATATGCTTTCATCCTGGTATATCCATAATCAGAACTACGGTACGCAGACCATTCTGGTTTATGCGGAATGAACTTTTCGCGACCTTCTTTACATCCTGCTGATCCAGTTACTACATGCACAGGTGCCTTGTAGTTTTTGTACGGATTTTCATAACTACCATTTTGTACCTAAATATTATTTCACTTTACTTATTTTGAACGAATTTAAGACGATATTTTCATGATGATAGATTACCTTAAAATTGTATATGGGCCACAAACGTTCATAACTATGTTCATGAGCCCATAATAATAAATCTACTTTGTACTTAAAGAAAAGATCCTCGAGACCAAACCAATTTATAATTGGCAATCCAACTCTTATTAAACTTTGATGATTGGTGCAGTCATCGGCATTAGCATTGCTGCAATACATTGGTCTGTGACCAAATACAACTATCCATGGTCTTTGTGCCCTATAAAATATTGTTACTAATTTTTGTTGTATTCTGATAGAAAAACATACAAACTTACCTATTCTTTGGCATGTTTGCTTCCGTTAAATCTTTTTCTAACCAGTTATACTGTTTAACAAGTTGCTTTATACCATAATTCATAAAGTAATAAGCTTCTGTTTCAATTCCTATGAAGTGAACTGGTCCTACATTAAAGCTATACCATAAACCTTCAGAATTACCAGGCATTGTAAAACGTGACCTAATAGCATATTTATTTATTTTAACAATGAAGAAATTATAAATGAATAAATTGATAATCTTAAGCATAAAATATATCCTGACCTGTAATTACTGAAGTTATATTTCTCTTCATGATTACCAGGTACTGTCATATATGGTAAATATGCAGCCACTTCTTGTATTTGTTTCATAAATTCATCTCCAACACGTGCATTATCTGTATTCATGTCATATGCAAAATCTCCAATATGAATTGCTGCATCATATAGTCCACGTTGTGCTTCTTCTTGCAATCTAGGTAAACTTTGAGCATTTTCATTACCCATATCGCCAAAAATAACAATGTGAGGTGACCATTTTGCTGATACCTCGGGAGCAGTTTTTAGATAAAATATATTGGACCATCCATATTTGCTACCACAGTGATAAACTATTTGAAAAATTTATATACATATGTATATAGCTGATTTAAGATCCAATAAATAAATAGAAAGTTAGTTTACTTACGGTAATTAGAATTAGGTTCTAAATTTTTTAACCATACTCTATGAATATATTGTTTTTGTTTTTCATTTCCACCATCAATAAATAAAGTAGAATTTCCTTGAGCTGTAAGGATTAATCCTCCTATTCCATATTCAACGATTGATTCATGAGTATTGTTTCTTGTGGTCCATGTTACGACAATGTCATGAATAGTATCTAGAAATTATAAGATATTTGTTAATAATTAATTATAGAAGTCCTTTAAGGAAGTTGTGTAGTAAGAATATAAGTAATTTGGAATACGTTTTACCTCCATAGGATAAATGTACAGCTTCAGGTTGATAGTAAATAACATTGCCTATTGCGACAGAAAACAAAGATAAAACAACCAACCCAATTGTCAAATTCATTTCTCATTAATTCACCAAGGATTGAAGTCACGTTGATGTATATCAGTCACGATGATATTCGATCAATTTATTTCTTCACTTATGAATATGTGAAAATGCTGACGTTTGTGGAAACTTCAAAATTCAGACAATAAGGTCTTGAGCTGTGTTCAATCGAATACAAAGAAATACTGCATTTATAGGCTGTGTAACATTCGGTTAGACTCCAATCGCCTAAGATCGTGTATCAGCAATGAGTCAGGCATTATCAACGAAACTCTTATCAGCTGTTTAGTTTCTAACAACACTCTAAATTATAGAATGTTAAACATACTCCTAATTGGAAGGTTTTATTGAATTCCAGCATTATTTCAGTCGAAAACAAGATTCAAATTAACACACTGACAAATTACCTGAAATGTTCAAGATCAGAACTCACGTGATAGCGCCATCTCGGCTATAAGTATGACTCTAATGTATTATTATCCATATTGCACAATGCACTTACGTCGAAGTATCCAAATGATATGATAATTAGTAGTAGCTTATATTCAACTACAAATTACCATTCATTGAATTCAAATATCACATCTGAAGAATTACTATAATCATTCATATGCAACTGAAAGGAAAAATTTGGGGATCACAATCAATATTTTTCATTTCTTCCTAAATATTGATAAGAGATATGTATTCCTAAATTAATTGAGTTAATGTTAGTCGTACACGATAGAAGTTGGCAGAAAGTAATGCTAGAAGTAGAGAGTGTAATTATGAAGTTAGCATCCCTTATATTGATCACGCGCTCTGTCAGTTCGTCTTCTCTTTTCTTCCCAAAGAGCTCTCCTATTCTATTGCTCTTGCGCGGGTACGTTTTTACACGTCCAGTATACAAGAACGGCCGTGTATAAATGAACTCATCGAACATTATCTGAAACGCAAGTTTTAACCTAAATTACATTTGTGATATCTCTCTTACATATTACTTATCACTTTTTACTATCTAGATATAAACTCGTATCAGTAACTGTCTTTTTTAACAGAATTTCTCCCATCTTCAATATTAATAGCTCCTTATTTTTCATCAATTCTTTAGAATGAACAATTGAATTGCAAGACTCAATACATATACATAATTAAATAATCTCCCATTTATATAGTCCTATAAACAATATAAAAAATGTGTAAAAAATATACGTGTTTTGTTTGTATTTGAACACACATTTTTAAGAGTCGAATTGGTGGGGGAATCAATCCATACGTTATACTGCGAGCATTACCCTGTAATAGTGAATTTGATACAGTAAAATGTGCTTACGTCGCCGACACGGAGGTGCAGTTTAAATAAAAACGGGAAGAATCTTTTATGAAAATTGATAGAGTAAAAGATAAAATCGACGAATCGGTAGGGTAAGTCGAAGATGGTGGGGTTGCCGCCACGAGAATGACGACGGCGCCGTGGCGGCCGCTACTGCCGCCGCTTCGCGGCGAGGGATGGAGATCAGCGGACGACAAGCGATGTCAGGGCTGCTGCCGCCGTCGGTTAACACGCACAGGTTCACACCCATCCTCGACAATACACTTTAGAGCTTCGGTGTCGCGGGAAACTGATAGGACGATCTTCTTCAGGAGTCAGTTCCATAGTGTAGTGAATCGATGCGAATGGCTCGTGTCTCAGAATCTTTGGAAATAATCGAATAGAACGAAAAGTGATGTGCTTCTGGAGCTGAATAGGGTGGCTGAATTTGTTTCTAATTCGCGAGATCGTACAGTCAAACCTAAAGAACAGAAGATACGTTAATCATTACAGCACGATAAAGATTTGCGAACGTTCATCGGGAATACAGGTTAATCGTTTCACGGTGAAATCCTCTTTTGATCCTGCCTGATCGAGATGTCGCAAGTATCCTCCGCCGAGGGAGGCATAGAATGAAGATGATGTAGACAACAAACGAGAGGCGAGAGGCAGAATCACGTAGAAACGACGGCCTGTAAAGCAACAGTGCTCTCTTGTGTAATGAAATTCCATCGTAGGACGTGCATTTGATTGGGACCTACCGTCGACGAAAGTGAGGGGAAGTTAGCATGAGGATAGCCCGTGTTAGTCCGGTCTCGACTCCGAATCGAGGCTCCTTCGCGGTTCCCGAATGCCACCCGAACAGACCCATGCAGTTAAGGATGCGAGCAGTCAGGATGACCGAAGCAAGCGAGGAGTCGCGTTCAGTGAAAGCTCTAATCAATAAGCTAGGACTCGAGGGATTCTGAATTTGTTGATCGTTCGAGAAGCGAGTCTTCGTTGCAAGGATGTAGGGGGGCCCATACTCGGGGCCCCAGTGAGGGTTTCCTCCAAGGACTCTTCCGAATCGCTCGTATTAACCAAAACTAAAACGAACGTTAAAAGAAGCTTCATTACGAATCCCTCGTACTCGTATTAAAATATATAAAGAGAAATATATAAAAAAGAACGATATTATTCCTCCTGTGATTTTTCGAGTTTGCAGCAGACCCTACCGAAAGTATATTAAGTACCAACGTACTTAATCAAGAGGAACGATCGGATAACGCTACGTGTTCGTTAGCAACGTTTTTTTAAGGAATATCCGCCGCTAGTTCTCTTGTCGTTTTAGTCATTTAATCGGTGTACGTAAATATAACAACCTTAGGTAATTGTTAGTGAAGTTGAAAGTTCCCGGGGCGGCTCGACAATTGCATCGGTTCGAATCAGCCGAGCGAAAACTGTGTCAAACCCGTCGTCGAAAAATTTTGGCTCCAGTCTTAAAACCTGAAAAACAGAGAAAAATAGAGAAGCAAAAAAAAAAAAAGAAGAAATAGAATCGAAAGAGAGGAAGAAGGAAGATAGAATGCGTTTACGTCTAGGAAAACGTGGATGTTGTTAGTAGTATATGTAGATCGTGATATATCGATGGATATATAAAATGAGATGCGAAGATGCAAGAGGAAACGAAAAGAATGGGACGCGGTAACGACGTTAATATCGGCGAATCGTTTTTTCGGTGATGATAGGGCGGCTGCGCCTATCATCGACTTTAATCAAGCATGTCGCGTCAAGATTCGCCTGAAGCATCGTTTTCTCCTGGTAATGGAGTAGACCAGTGTCTATCGTTGAAGCCAGGAGAAATGATCGATCTAGGGGGATATATTATCATATTGATCAACGAGAATGACAAGATCAAACTGTACGGTGAGCATCGATGAGCAGCGTCATTAACAAACTTCTGCTGTTTATTTATCGTCATAAAGTTAAAAAACATTTTCTTTTTCTTTTATTTTCTTTTCCTTTTTTCTCTCTCTCTCTCTCTTCCTTTTTTAATTAGCACCAGCTACATGCAGTTTAATGAGCGTCAGCAAAGCTGCTTGTCAAGCACGTAGGCGTGAACTGTGAAACCCTTTCTCTCTTTTGTTTCTCGTGTCTTTTCCTCGAGGATGCTATCATGTGTAATCATTGACATACAAACGAATTGGCTAGTCCGTTCGTCCTGTATAGTCTGTATCTACTGTCTGTTCGTGTATCATCTTTTTCTACTTAGACTCGTTCTTTTATATCATACTTCTCTCTCTCTCTCTCTCTCTCTCTCTCTACTCGGATTCAAATTCTGATACATTATAGTTGTAGTATACACATATGCACTGTAACACATTATACACATATCCAATTCGTAAATGTTTGATGATTAGATTATTCTGATTATTATTTCTTCGAATACTTACTTATATTTTTTTGATAATGGGAATTGTTCCAAATGTATTGCAGGTTCTCCGGCCAACAACAGGGACACGTTGGAAGCGGTCGACGAAATTTTAGAAGTTAACGGTAGCAGGCTGGAAAATTCCAGTCAATCGGAAATCATTCAATACATATGTCAGGTATTTAACATTCATTTATAAAATTGTTCGGATAATTTGTAGTAAAATGTAGGAAATACTCGAGAATACTGTATCTCTCCAGAGTTAGCGTATCATTAAACAATATGCACATTCACTGTTACTTTTCGTACCTTCCTTCCATTTTCTGAGTTAATTTTTTAAGCTTCTGGAGAGTACTTAATTTCCTATTATGAGAAAATAATATTCTGTAAAATCAGAATATAAGTGCAATGAAATAAATTATTGATACATGAATGTTGAAGATTTATAACCTATTTTCTTATCGAAATATGTATAATCTCTGTTTCTTACTGGGAAACATCGTTCTTTCTATTAATCGGATCTAGATTTTTCTCTTTAATCGAGGCATTAGATCGATTCGACGTTTCATTGGAAGTAGTACTTGTCAAGCAGTACTTTGCAAAAGTAAAAAGTTTTCTAGAAATTTTTCGAATATCCCTATGAATACTATATCTTATGTATTAATATCTATACTGTTTACTATTTACCTTATTATACACTATATGTAAATTATGCCTAATACCTTTTACTACAAATATTAAAAATTACGTACTTATCATAAGTTTTATAATTTTTCAAGTATGTTTCGATAGTTAAGGATACGTAAAGTAAGTATCAATTTGCTTATCGATTAATCGATCTATTTATTTCCCTAGTGCGTCAGCTCACGAACGATATGTCTGCGAGTGCGGAAGAAAAGAGGAAAGGACAAGGGTGAGTACGTTTTAAGAATATTTATTGTAATTTTAATTTGTGGGGATTTTAATAGGTAACAAAATTTATAAATAAAATATGAGGAGGTTAAATGATGTTATCGTGTAATGATTGGATGACAGATTTTCATACATTTATAGGTTAAAGATGTAAAAATATACGGAACCCGTATAATATGTAAAGATACATAAAATATCCAAAGTAAATTACTCATTACTGTATTTAGTAAAATATCTGTTTTTATTTGATTTATCTAGACATGTTCAGAAAAATATTTGAATTTGAATATTTTGAATAGTGCGGTACCATAGAATCTATGGGGTAAATGTCGCAGGTTATCGATCGACTATTTAGTACATCATGTCGTATTTCAATATTGCGATTATCGCAATTGTTTCAAAAGTTCGTTAGTCTTCTCGTGTCTGAAAGATGAAATGGTTCGCATCAAAGTGAGTTCTGTTCTTTTTGGAAAAATATATATCTTGTGAACATTTATCTACGGTAAGGATTATTTTATCTGTTTATTTTACTGCTGTATTAGATCAACGTAAACTTCAGTACTTTTACAAAGTAGAAATATCCATCATTATCAACGAAAGATGTAATCCCCTCCTCGCAAATCGTTTGACAGAAAAATTACTTATTATACATTTTAATAAATGGATTAACGAATAAAAGAATTTATAGATAAAAAATAAGGAGATTAAATGATTTTATTGTGAAATATCGAGACTGAATTTGGCCAGTACGATATCGTAGAATCTATGACGTAGAGTGTCAATCGATTGTTTAACGCATCATATCGATTTTCGATACATATTGCGATTATCGGAATTGTTCCAAAAATTCGTTAGTCTTTTCGCGTCTCTGAAAGACGAATTGTGTCTTCTCGTCGAAGTGAATTCTGTTCCTTCTTGGAAAGATATATTTCTTCAGAACGTTCGTCCTCGGTAAGGAACATTTTGTCTATTTATTTTATTAATATCGTTGAATACTCCAACATTTTTATGCAAACATCAGATAATTAAAGAAGTTTGTAGCATGTTTGGTAGTCGATGCAACTATTATATCTTATATTTAATGGATGTGGGAAAAGTATAATCAAACAAAGCACTAGTTACGAAGTTTTCGTTTTTCAACAAGATAACAATATGAAGAATAGGCAAAAAGTAGCAAGAATCTTAATTTTTTAGATAAGTTCTTTAATTACGAGAAAGTGGATACTAATAGAAAATCTCATACGATAGATATCGGTAACGTTATCGACAACTTCGACAAGTTTCTTCGCGTTATCATCTCCTCCCTTCAATCCCTTCAAATCGTTTGCCAGAAACAATTTTCCAAGACTAACCTCCCGTGAATATGAAAGATTCAAACCTCGGGCCTTACGTAAAATCGTCGGCCGATTTCGTGTTCCCTCGTGCGATTCCGGCGTTCGCCAGGTAAATGTTCAGGTCGCCGCCAGCGTGTAACGGAGACGAATAGAGGGGAGAAGAGAGAGACAGCGAGGAGAACTCGGCGAGAGGCACAAACAGTGCACACGAACGGAGGGAATCTAACCTTCGAATGTATCCGCTGTCACGTTCAGGTCCTCGCTAGTACGGAACCGTACATACGTGCCAGCGGTTCCGCGGTATTCCGCGCGCTCTTATCGTCCTCCTAACCTTTCATTTCTAGTTTCGCGTACACTTCGTCCCGTGATTTCGTTTAATTTCTCACGTTTGCGTGCTTAGACGTCGTGGCTTGTCCCGAACACCTACTATCTATCTACTTTTACCTCATCTTCGCGCGAATACGTTCGACTTTGTGTTTATTCGTTCGATGATTATCATTGGTGTCTCTGTGCACTCGTGTTCTCCCTCTCTGTTTTTGTGTATGTGCCTGTTGTGATTCTCGTTCCCGGTTCTCTTACCGGTGGAGGGAAATCGAGACAAAGAGGAGCCAGATGGCAGCTGGGTTTGTCCTCGAATCGTCCAGAATCTCGAAGATATTCGATTATCGAGTCCCGAAATCGCAGTAAGCTGGTTACCGTTAATCGTCGATCGCTCGTCGCTGGATCTGTCGATACGGAAGGTGATTGCTCCTCTCTTATACTCTTTTCTTTTCTTTTTTTTCTTAACCATCCTTTTTTTCTTCCTCGAACCACGGTGACGTTGCTTTTTAAAGCCATCTTTCGCTCGTCCTCTCCGTTCGATTGTTGCGCAATCACGCTTTTATTCTTCGGCCGTTATATGGGCTCTATCTCCCGGACCCGAGCAGAAATGAGTTTTCATTTGATTGCTCGTTTCGATTCGTTCGCACGAGTTATGTGTCATCAGTTACGCGACACGCTAATACCGTTTTCTGTCGCGAAAACCGAGACTAAGAATCCGTCGCGGTTGCAGTTTCTGGGTTAGACAGCTAACTTACAGCGGCTCGCTAAACCATTCGATCGCTTACCTTACTGAATATCGGTTGATACATTTTGAAGTTTGCCGTTTTAGTTGCCACGAGACACGACTGTCATGATCGCAATGCTACGATTTTTAACTCGTCTCGTGCATACGTACGTGAATGGTTACGTTGTATGTAGTACATAGAACGTATCACATGTCGACGTATTAAAATGAATTGCCTATCATGTATACATTGTACGCAGTATACAAAACATTTTGGAATTTCATTATCTGTGATCGGACACGACTGTCACGATTATATCGGTCAAATCCCGAACCAATCTAAAACCTAAAACTCTACCTATGCATTCGACAACTACTCTTATGAATATACTACTTATGTACGTAATTGTAGTTGCAGAAAGAAAGCTTTAAATTTATCTATTAGATCTATGTATACAAACGTATATACCAATGTGGCGCAAGGAGAGATACCTCAAATTGGATTAAATTTATCCATCAATCTACACGAGTATTGCGTTTGTCAGAAGAGAGTATAAATGATGTTAAATTTATTAAATATTTCATTCTAAAGAAATCTCATTATAACGCATTGTCCAAATATATTTGCTATTTTTTTTTTCTTTATAGAGAAACTTTTTACCCACACACATACACATATATACGAAGTTCGGTTGCATCGACAAATTTACAATCGTCAAATGGAGAGGCGGTATTTCCTTTGACACGATAATTAAACCGAGTATCTTTAAAGCGAATAATATTTAATGGTGGAGCGAGTTTCGCAAAGGATCGAAAAGTGCGTCCATTAGCAAGCGCGGATGGCACCGGAGAGTGGATTTCGATGAAGCTTTTAATCGTCGAGCCTGAATTTCTCCAGGCTGGAAATCGATAACATAAACGGACAAGCGATCCGTGTCGCCGATGTTAACGCGCGTTTTCACAGGAAAAATCGCTAAGCGCTGCCGTAGCGGTAACGCGCGCTCGTTGCCAGCCCGATAAAAGTGCGCGCGCACGCGCTCCCGCGCTTCCTCGTATTTGCCTATCGCGAATAACGCGAATGTTTTGCCGACGAGAAGCAACAATCGGTCAGGGTGCAGCACGCGTGTCAGCATTGCCGTGCGTTTCAACCTTTTTTTCTCTTTTGCTGAACGGCTACCTCGGCTACTTTGTTCCAGCGTTTCCGCGAATTCCTCCGACGTTTCCTCCTTCTTTATTTTTTCCACGAGACTTTCACGCGAGCGGCTTTCCCGTTTTTCTTGCTTCTTCCATTTCTTACGTTCGTCAAATCATTTGACTGGGAAAATTCCAATTTTCAAACTCGTTTCAGCGTTACCTGCTAATCTTACCAGGTCCGGTCAAACGTTCGGTGTTAAAATTTCATTTAAAATTGTATATTTATCGTTACTTCTTCTGTTCGTCCAACTTCATGTAAGTTCTTACGTTATCCGATTAATCGGTTTCTCGACTTCTCCTGATATAAGAATTTGCATAAAGTTAGTTAAAGTTAAAAATTTGCAGAAATTTTGAAACCGCTCGTTTGACCAGGTCTGCTAAGCTTGGCGCTAATTGCGTGTAACGTGCAATCGAATGTAACACGCAAACGGTAGAAACTTGATGGGAAGAAGAGATGTTTAACTTTTTTGTTATCTACGACCTTAAATATGCCTGTTTTACGCGTATCTTAAGTTTCCTCTTCTTTTACACTTTTAGAAATTTATCAGCCTCCTTTGAAAAGGCTGAAAAGGAAGAATACTCGAGTCTACATCACGATCTGCATAATATCTTGTTTCTTCTGTAGTTTGGTTTCTGTGCATTTAAACAATTCTGTACGGGCGATCGATATTACGGTCAATATTTAGTGTCTCAACATTTGGTCGGCAATATACATACGCTGGAAAGCTAATGTCTTATTGACAAAAATGTCTCGTAACTCGGGTACCACTACAGTGGTATTTCAACTCGTGTTTATTAGAGACTTTGTTTGCCTATGTTTGACGAGTACTTCATGTTCGTAAAGCTTTTGCCCGATTCTTTGCACACCCTGTATATCGATCGCCTACGTACATTGTAATGCCGAGAATGTTAAATATCGACGATGATGTTGATAGTCTGGAAATTAACGTAAAATTTCAATGTCTTTCCGTTAAAAGTAGAATGCAACAAACTAAAAGTGCGTTTTTTCTGTACTTGGCGTGTTGTCCGTATCACGTACAAACTGAACGTTCGAAGGGCTAGGAAACAAAAAATTTTCTCGTAATATTATTCGAACGACGCGACACGATGCCCATTTCAGTGGCTTTTTACGCGTGATGCAGAAGATAGCGCAATACTCAGCGTCTCCGATAACTTTACGATTTATTTACCCAAAGTTAGCGGATAAATGACAAACTTATCTAGGAAGAAAGCACCGAATTAATTTCTATACTCCTGACAGACGGCGTAAATCACGAGCGGCTAAACCGGTTTACTGGTTTGGTCGCCGATCGCAATACGGATCCATCTTAATACATTGTAGTTTCGCTGAAACGATGTACATTTAATAGAACATAAATTATGACCCACTTTTCCATGTAATTCCCGAGTGAAATGTTGCGAAATTCCATGACAGGAAAGTATATATATATATACACTTGTTATATATATATATATATATATATATATATATATATATAGACAGATAAATAGAAAAATAGATAGATAGATAGATAGATAGATAGATAGAGAGAGAGAGAGAGAGACTCAACGTAAGAAGCGGCGTTCTAGCGAAAGATCGTGCCATCCTCGGGGCATAGTGAGATAAAAAGTGTCCCATCCCTTCGGTACTTACGTATAAGTACGTCTATGCATATATGCACAGTGGGATGTTTCTCGTGCTTTACATTTCTGTAAATATAAAAATATTAGAACAACTCGGAACAGAGTTAGCGATTTCGGCCTGTCGTAGGTATAGCTAATGCATATTCAGCGCGACGCACGGTAAAAGAATACTTATCGTTACAATTTGGCCCGTAAGTACGAGTTCGTAACTCATTTGGAGCGGCTGTAAATGGAAATAAAATTTCCGTGCAATTATCCCGGCGATTTTCAGTTTGTACGATTAACACGCGCGCTAAAAAGACACGGTACTGCGAATAATACCGCTAAACAACAGAGTATCGTCGTCATATAAACGCCAGTACTTGTTCGTAATAGTCACGTTACGTTCGGTCGTAACTTGAAATCAAATTTCCGTGCAACCGCAGTCTTCTTCCGCTTTAAAGCCCCCACACTCGAGAATTGACGATTGTCAATGGGAATGCGCGTCCGGTACGCGTCGACTTTCCCCGAGTTTCTTCCTCTTTTTTGCCAGCGTGTGATCGATACGACGGAAGCAGGGCATACGTGGCAGTAGGAAATCATTGAGAAACGATTAATATAGCGTAGGTAAGAGAGGGTATAGCGAATTCGAGGGTACGTCATTCGTTGGTAGTGTGTTTGGCCTGGGGCGAGTAGTTGCGTAGAAAACAGGGAAGAGTTGCACGCATCGCGAGCACGGGACAATTACTGCATAGCGTTGCGAACGGTCGGCAGAGAGGAAGTAGAAAAAGAGCCGATAGTACCGGTGGAGGAACACAGCTGTGTTGTGTATACACTGGCGCTCATAACCGTTACGACACCTCCTCGTTTCATATGAAATGTGGCGAGTTTAGATTTTAAATCTTCACGATGGTTATCGGCTGACATATTCGTTGTTCTTTTGGTTTCGATCGTGTTTTTGATACTACCGACTTTGTTCCGGCGTTTCGTGAACGTTCCAGTTCACCAGTTCAGACGCGGATCGGGTTCAGATATAACCATAAATGGTTTCAAATGATAATAATCATAATAACAGCAGGTTTTGGTCGAAAGTTTTGTGAACGTATTCCAATTCACATTCTTTCGGTGCAGACTAGGTTAGGTCTAACCCGAAACAGTTTCAAAGAACTATAGCGCTAATACGTTTCGGTGGCAAGTTTTGTAAACATCCCAGTTCAGTTTTGCGTAGATCAGGTTCGATTGTAATCCGAGACGGTTTCAAATAACAATGATTATAGCGCGTTTCTCTCCAAAGTTTCGTGAACGTTGCAGTTCACTTTTTCGGTACTAGATCAGATTCGGTTCTAACTGTGAAACAGTTTGAAATAATTGTAGCAAGAATAATAGATTCTGGTCTGAAGTTTCAGCAACATGAAACGCTTCGCTTCTTCGTGTTAGATGTGAAACTGTATCAATCATTTTCAATCGTATCAAACACTTTCCACAAGTTGTCTAATACTTATGAACGGGGCTGTACATGTGCGATACACGCATGTGTAGGTGTGTTACGTACGGCCGTGACGGAGAAGGGTAAGAGAGAAAAAAATAGATCGGCGGAAAATATTTATGCCTGTCGTGCGCATCGGCCTAGCTCGTTTGATTATCAGGTCATCCCCGTAAGTGATACGAATTTTCCCCAGTATTTTTAGAAAACTAGGCACCGCAGCTTTCTTTCGCCGGCTTATGGGACGCGGTTAAAGATGGCATTTCTTCTTTTAACGCCGGACGTACGCTCGTGCATGCCGTCGGTCGATTCTTCCGATTTCACGTTTACGCTACAAAATTTCCTCTTTTAATGTGCGTTCTGGCTGAATCTGCGAACCGCGAAGTTTCTTCTGGAAAGTTTTTAGCGCTGACTATATAAATATTAAGTTAGCATATATTTTGAAATATGTATATATCGATCACTCTTCTTTGCTTCATTAGAGATGTCCTTCTATATAGGGTGGCAGGATTGTAAGATATTTTGGCTATCGCGAAAGGGGTTTGCGACTGAAGAAAGACTAGAAAACACAAGCGTAGAACTACACACTGTGGATGCTTAATTATATAAATGTTAAGAATGTATAAATTAAGATTATACACGTGTTAGAGTTATAGTTTGAGACATATATATTCAATTTATATTCTCCTTTTATTTTATTGCAAATGCCCTTTTAAATGCAGAGAAAATATTATTATTTGACTATTGTAAAAGCAGCTCGGGCGTTGAGAAAGTTTAAGAAATAAAAAAAAAAAGAGAATACTTTACCGATTGACCGATTAATTACTGCAACGTACTCGATTTTCACGTTACGCATTACCGAATTCTGCTGTATTTGCAAAGTTCAATAACTTCGTATACCTGGAAAGCGGAGAGCTAAAGGTAATAAATAATTAGAGTATTATATTAGGTAATAAATAATTAACGTATAAATAGATAAATCACGTACCTATATTACGCGTTAGTACGATAATTAACATTCCCATGACGCCAATATCGTCTCATCGATCGTCATAGCATTAATTGAAGTCATAGTAAAAACTTGGAAAGTTTCTAGCGGCCGAAAGATTTACGAACTTCGCGCGACAAGATAGCTAACAGGGTCGAAGGTCGAGTCGATGTTGTACGAGGTTCTCCGGTGAATTACGGCCGTTCTCCTAAGTGCTCCGTACATATTAGCGCGGTGCAATTTAGGCTACGCGCTTTCCGGTGCTAATGGTTCGATCTTATAGCGGTGTGAATCGAATTTGGCCCCGTAACAGAGTGGAAAGTGGCCGCCGTTAATCGAATTTACTTTCACGCCGTGAGGAAGAGGAACGTCGCGTTCCACACTGCAGCGGAGGAAACGGAACGATTCCAGGAATTTCACGTAACCGCGTGAAAGACCGAGCCGCACGTTCCGCGCGGACTAGTAAGCGTTCTGCTTAATAAAACCGCGTACCGTTCTATATTTCAAACGGGCAATTTCTAGTGAAACGCGTTCCTAGGGAATTCTTTTCTCTTAGCAAAATCCGCCTATAGTTAATGCCCTATTTCTAGCCCGTTTGCTTGGGGGTAGGTCAGAGGCATTCGAGAGAAGCAAGCCGGGGATATTTGCGCGAGATTTTTGTATTTTTCCGAGTATACAGTAGCTCGCCAAAGTATTCCAAACATTTACTATAGAATACTTTCGTGCATGTATTGTACACGTTATATAAAACATTTTAACGAGATAGGGCTGGCTATGGTTGTAACGGTAAAATTTGAAACTGACTCGAAAATGCATATACATGTTGCAAAAGAATTTATTGGAAGCATACTCTTGTCAGAGATCATCGCAATATTTGGACGGCCAATTATTCATTTAGTATACGAGCTATACAAAACATTTTGAAGTTGCATTGGCGTTGTAACGAGATAGTATAATGGCGTGAATGTAATGGCAAACTTTGAAACCGATTCGAAAATGCATATAGCAGTTGCAAAAGAATTTATTGGAAATATATTCTCGTCAGAGATCATCGTAATATCTGAACGATCAATTATTCGTCTATTGTACGGGTTATATAAAACATTTTGAAATTATATTGTGTTGTTATATCTATATTTAGAGGTAGGATCGCGTTAGTTATTACTTTATTATTCGGATGATAAACACCACACTTCTCGGAGCCGAAAGACCTCTATGGCACACACTTAGAAGGGACACGAACGAACGAACGAAAAGGAAGCCTTAAACTATCGATCTGGTCTATCGACCGTGTCTAGTAATATCTTCTAGTTACTCCCTTTTGTAACTAGCCGTCAGCATATAGATGGCGAGCGAGAACTCGCGTTGTCATTTTCAACATATTGGCGTTGTAACGAGATGGGACTGGTGTGATGGTAATGGCAAACTTTGAAACCGATTCGAAAATGCATATAGAAGTAGCAAAAGAATTTATTGGAAGTATATTGTTGCCAGAGAACATCGTAATATCTGAACGATCAATTATTCGTCTATTGTACAGGTTATGTAAAACATTTTGAAATTGTATTAGTTTTGTAACGGGATGGTACTGGGGCGATGGTAATGGCAAACTTTGAAACCGATTCGAAAATGCATATAGAAGTTGCAAAAGAATTTATTGGAAGTATATTGTTGCCAGAGATCATCGTAATATCTGAACGATCAATTATTCATTTATTATACAAGCTATACAAAACATTTTGAGGTTGCATTGGCGTTGTAACGAGATGGGATCGACGTGATTATAATGATAAAATTGAATACCCATCTGATCATGGATATATTCTATGTATTACACAAAATGTATTAGAATCTATTGATGCATTAAAATGAATTGTGTATCGTGTGTATATATCGTACGCGGTATACAAAACATTTGGGAATTTTGGCGTTGCAATGAGACAAAATTGCCATGATTATAATGGTTAAATTTGACAGAAATTGTAATAGTAGTTGGAGGATATTTATTGAAAGTATATCAAAGCCAAAGATCATCGCAGTATTTAAACAGTCAATTATTCATCCGTTGTACACGTTACGTAAAACATTCCAAAATTTCATCGGCTTTCTAACCAGACACCGACTGCTATGATCGTAATGGTTGAATTTGGAACCAATTGAAAAATACACGCAGTCAGTGACAGTAGTCTGCATCTATCGAAGCTTCTATATCTCACTTACTTATACTTTCTAAAATGACGCAATGTATTATTAACGCGTTCTTAAAAGGAATCCACGAAATTAAAATATATTTGTCTCGCAAAAATATTGGGCTGAAGTTACATTGGAAATTGCAAGGCCTTTCGAGCTTCAACATTCTCAAACGCTTGCGTCTTTCCTTATCCTAAGAATAAAAGGTCGTAGTAGATATTTTTCTTTGTCGCGTAGATTGTCATGCTAATCACTGTCGTTTACTACGATCCATCAAGTTTCTCAGAATGGCTAAAATAATATCGATTTCACGGACTGGAAAGATACGAACGACTCGGGTAACCATACGATACTTTGCAGAAATTAAGTAAATTTGCGAATTACGGTTTAGTATATTTCAATTCGTTGCGACTCCCAAGGCAAAGTGTATAAAATTCGCGTGGCTTAGAGAGACTTTCGTAAAATCTATTGCTCAAGACATCGAGCCACGTAAGCAGAAGTCCGAGGGTCGTCACGATGCTGACACACGCGCGTATCTCGCGTGAATGCAGCAGATGCTGTACGGTACACGAGAATGGCAAGGCTTCGATTATGGTCGATTCATATACCGTGCTTGACGCACGGTTAGGCGAAAACCAGTTTTCTAACTGTATACGCGATCCCATAGTCGTGGTATATGTGTGTGTGTGTGTATAGCGTTTACAATCAAATACCACAAATCACTCATTGCATGACAATCTCGTAAGCATTCGCGTGACACCCACATTACGCGTTAGTTATTTTCTCACATAATGTTACGATATCGATATCGTTGCGATATTAATGGGGCGTACCATGGCTTTTCTTTAGATCGCGGATTTCTGTGTATTTATGCGCGATTCGAAGCCGCAGGATGTATATGATATGAATATTTTGTATTTGATAGAATACGAGGATTGTAGGAGAAAAATGTAAAATTCTTCATTATCGCACTTTATTATCGACGAAGGGTACAAAAGTAACGAATTCCTTCGTTTATCGGTCGTTTCGAATTTCTGTAGCTCGAATTCTTCTCTAGTAGAATTACAGAATTGCCAAATGATCCGTTACAATTTATATGTAAGGAACACAAAATTAACGAACTCTTTCCATCATTTTTGCTTCATATTTCCTTTCCTTGGATTTTCGAATCGCCCTGTAATTACATTTCCATAGAATCGGCGAAGAAATCAACGTTTACTTTTAATCCGCTTTCTCGCCAACTACTAGCCTTTTCCATCTAAAATTTGTTTATACCGCAAATTAGCGAAGGACCTAACTACTAAAATTACTAGTACCTATGATATCTAAAATGCTAATATCCATAGCATCTAAAATATTAATATTTATCTATTTATTTGAAACATTAATATTCTAGATATTACAGATACAAAGTATTAATATTACAGCTACAATACCTAAAATATTAATAGCTGTAAAGTACCAATATCTACAATATCTACAAGACTAATATTTATCTATATATTTGAAACATTAATATTCTAGATATTACAGATACAAAGTATTAATATCAACAGCTGCAATATCTACAATACTAATATTTATCTATTTATTTGAAACATTAATATTCTAGATATTACAGATACAAAGTATTAATATTACAGCTACAATACCTAAAATATTAATAGCTGTAAAGTACCAATACCTACAATATCTACAAGACTAATATTTATCTATTTATTTGAAACATTAATATTCTAGATATTACAGATACAAAGTATTAATATTAATAGCTGCAATCTCTAAAGCAATAGTAATACCTGTAATATCTAATACCAATCTATTAGCGAAGGATACCGGTGAACTGTTTCGATCATCGTAGCTACGATTAGAACGTGCTCGTCACGGCACCGTTTTGCTCGACCCGAATTCGACGAAATCGGCATCGACGCACGTTCGAGCGTGACTGCACGTAATTTTCCGCGAGATTTACTTTAGAGAGCCTTCATCGTGGGAGAAAATGTTAATCGTTTCAGTCGTTAAGCAGGTTACTCTCATCGTGTTATCTGCATTTTCTAATCTCCTCTAACGGGCAGGAGTTTTCAAAGTCCACAGCGAACTTGTGTGACTCGTCCCTTCGTGGCTGGACTTGCGGCTCTCTTCCAACAATTTCTCCTGAGAATTTCGCGTTTCCCTCGTTTCCACGGTGCTTTGTCAAACATGGCGAGCGCGACATGGCAAAGGTCGCGTGTTATTTGACCCAGATTTAGCGAATTTTTTGATTATGCCAGCTCAAGCGTACGGAGACGTAGCGTTGAACAGCGTGCAAACGATCTCTGCTGAAAATTACGCGTTTATTTCGTTCCGTTCGTTTGTTTCGCGTTAACCTTTTAAAGCCTGTTATTACTAGAAAATTTCTGCTGTCCTGGCTGGCGTTTCGGTTTAATACGTTCGTTTTTGTTTCAGATACGAGTGACGCGAAACAGACGCGGTTAATCGTTTCATTATCGTTGGACCGCGGATTCTTACTCATCTACGATACTAATGCGTATTACGGTATTGTTACAACGTACAGATTTAAAAATGCAAAGATGCATAGAATACACGCAATGTACAGCATCGTGTAAATGTACAGTAAAATATTCCAAAGTGCAATACCTGTCATAAGTTTTACTGGGCAAAACCAATTACGTAGGTTCCATCTCTCTTAGCTCTTGTCATAAAAATAGGAAATTGCGTAACAATCCGCGCTGCAATTATCCGTTCACAGTTGAACATTACCGCAATGATATTGGGTACTGTACTATTACTGAAATGTTTTGCCGCCATTCGCTATTACGATTATTAAACGAAGTATAAAATTATTTATTATTGTTGAAAATGACAACGCGAGTCCTCGCTCGCCATCTATATGCTGACGACTAGTTACAAAAAGAAGTAACTAGGAGATATTACTAGACACGGTCGATAGACCTGATCGATAGTTTAAGACTTCCTTTTCGTTCGTTCGTTCGTGTCTCTTCCAAGTGTGTGCCATAGAGGTTTTTCGACTCCGAGAAGTGTGGTGTTTATCATCCGAATAATAAAGTAACAACTAACGCGATCCTACCTCTAAATATAGATATAACAACAATTATGTTCGCGATGATCGGGAACGAAGGACCCATGGGAAAAGGAGGGAATATCGAGTTTCAGTAATTCTTAGAAGACGAAAATTAATCTTTCTTATCTTCATTCTATGCCGTAACGTGGCGACTTCGTATCTTCTCATATATCAAAATAGAACATGCAACGCGTTAAGCTTGAAAAAAGAAAAAAAAAGGAAGAACGAAAAATATTCATTTTTCGTTGTACACTACAATTTCTTGTAACCATCGTAACACTCGGAAATTGATTGAATGATTTTTGAAAATCGCAAGAACGCAGGAGCGTACCAAAAATGAACCTTGAGCCACCTTGAACTAACGTAGCATTTCTATTCGATGAGAATATTAGAAAAACAAAATTCATGCAATTATGAAATTTCATTTACTCGATAGTCTGTAAGAGCCGGGGGAATAACTTTCCATCGTTTCAAATTCCTCGTTGATCGACGATAATGAAAGGATCGTTAACTGGATTTTCCAAGAAAACGATCTTTATCAGCAACGTTTCGAAAGTTGTTTTCACGATGCGCCTCTACCGTGGTGTTTGCCAACTGTTCGTCGCCTGTTTGCCATTTATTTGCATGTTCGCGAACATGTTCGTGAAACGTAGTTCTCTGAGGCAAAGTTCCTGCAAACACGGTGACACACATAGACAAGCGTAGGTGCTTGCTTCAAAGCTTCGCCTGAGACTATTGTTGATGTTCGTCAAATGATAAATTATAGTTCAAACACACGCTCGAGTTACCTCGTTCGACGTGTCTTGCAATGCTTAATGAATTACCGCTAATAAGAACGCGTAATTGAACGAAGAAATAGTTCAACTTTTTCACGCTCCATACACCGAATATTATTTCTAATAAATCTGTTCTTGATCTTTCGTAATCTTAACACTAGAACCACCGAAGCTATTTCAACCAAAAGCAGTGAAAATGACTGGTCTTTAAAAAATAATAATAAAGTAATAATAATAAAATAATAATAATAATAAAGTAATAATAGAATATTTTTATATTTATTGATTTATTACATTCTTACAGAAGCAATTCTATGTTATGCAGTACATTTTTAGTATTATTAACGATTATCCCTAAAATGATCCCTAAACGAGGGTTGCCACATTTATAAAATTGTAGAACCAGTCGTTTTCACCGCTGTGGTATTTCTAGCGTCAGCATCTAGCGATCTAGCGATCGATCCGCAATTTTCCCGATAACTGATAATGTCATATCGAACGATACGCAGTACAAATTTTAAAAACGTGTGGCAAGTTGTACAAAACGAGGAAACCGGTTAATTGGGTTCGATAAACAGATTGCAGGACCCTTTTACACTTTGACAAGTACCCGCCATTTTGACTGGTATTGGTATAAGTAGTCTTGATACAAAATTATTTTCAGTTTGAATACGTAAAAAACAAAATAAAATTCATTATATTATTCTTTTAGTTATCGCTGCGAAAGTCATTGTGAAAATAAAAAATATAACACGAAGTAGGAATTTTAAAATAAAATTGTAGAACCAGTCGATTTGACTGGTGTGGTAATTCTAGTGTTAAATATAATTTTATTCCTTTTCTTTTATATTTCACGATGAACAATTTGACCGTGATATTCCTAAACATTTGCTCCTTCAAATTCATCTACATTTTCGACCAACGAATTTTTTCCATGTAAATTGAAAAATAAGCCTTGATCGATACTTTTGTACGCGATTATTTCTTCGTTGTTTCGTTGTCTAGAATCTACCGTATAACCCTTTGATATTAAAAATCTGCTCTATATGTTTGATTGTTCCGAGGTATTCAGAACGTTGCGTTTGTCAGCAAACGGGCCCATTATGTTCGTAATCTAAGGCGACACGGAGCAGCTTAGTTTATCGTGGTGAAAGAAGAGCGTATGTATACGTATTCCAATGTCGGATAATCCGGCAAGAAGAATCGACGAAGCTCGATGGAAAAATCTATTATCCTTTTCTATGCGGCAGAAGGCAATCAAGTTGAGTAGCTGAAGATCGCGGTCGCATGCTCACGATACAGAAGCTCGTGGAGTTAACGCGCGAATTTATCCGCTCGGTGCACACGAACCCTCGTCCCAAGGCCGATGCATTCGCCAAGAAAATTCGCCACAGTTGCTCCCCAGCTTCGTTGAACGTGTAGCGATGGGATCAAGTTCAACGCGTGCCTATAAATCCGAATCAAATGCAGTGGCGATGGTTAACTTCATAAAATTCGAAGGCTGCTCGTACAAGTGGGTGCGAGGTAATTTCCTATGCAGAAACACGAAGAAGATTTCGAATAAAATTTGTTCGTTCCGAGTTTCGAATTTCAGGCAAACTGAGTTTGCAAATTTGTCAAGTATACTGCAACTTGGCTGATTTAGGTTTACGAGTAAACGGTCAGCAACTGGCAATTCTACGCGCCACAATTTTCCGTTAAGTTAAAAATTCTACGGTAAAATTTATTTTCATTTTCGAGAAAATGAAGTTTGAACGTATTCAAAGGTCAAAAATAGTACGCGCGTACGCTGGATTTTCCAAATTTCAAACATCAGCCTAGTCTTGCGAAAACATTTCATTTTACGTTTGTCGCTTCTCTTTGGACGTATGGTAACTTGCCGCCGCTCATTTACCGTTGTCCAATCTGCAGTTAGTCACGCTCAAGTACAGTTGATAAATTTTCAAACTGGAGAACTAAACCCCCAACGAAAGAATCTTCCTGTATTTATTTTTTCGTATATCATCTCGCGTGCCTGTTATTCGACCGCACCCTGTTTAATGCGTTTCGTTCATTGTATTGGGTTGACAACTAAGTGATTGCGTATTTTGCCGTTAGGTGGACAAAAATCACTTAGTTGCCAACCCACAAAATCATCGGCCTTGTCAAGCTGTTTTCCAACATCGGAATAAACGTACTCGCGAGTTTCGAAAATCAACTAACAGGTATCTCGATTTTAGAATAAATCGGTGACATAAATACTATACATTCTATTTGTATGTTTACGAGACAGAGTGATCGATTGTTATCAGCGTAGAAGCAGGTTATGCACGAAAATTACAATAAAACAGTTGGATTTCAATGACAAAAAAAAGAAACGATTTAGTCGAACTTATTCGACCAGAATTCCATGGTTATTTGCGACTAACTTCTCCACTTCTCAAAATATTCACAGACGGTTCGATTCCATCGCGTTTAACCGAAGAATCCACTGGAAAGTAGCGTTTCTTTTTTTCGAAATACGCATAGAAAGTTGGAATTTAGTCGGTTGATCTTCGAACTTAGTTGCGACGTATTGGATAACTTACTTGAGCTCATCGCTACCGCGGTGTGTCTCCTTCACTTTTCGAGTGAAGTTGGCGCCGGGCCAAAACGTGCTCGAACGCCGGTCCACGATTCGGAGAAAGTGCAACTTCTCTTCTCGCCTCGTGTCTCGTCGAGACTATTTTTCAAGGGCGAGTCGCGCCATCTACGCGGCTACTGATAATACATACGTATACACGTATACACTTGCAACTGTTCTCCAGAATTTTCCTGAAATGTATCTACCTGCTATTAAGTCGCGTGTTCGCTAGCAACGTTGATGCAAGATATTCATAAACAGATGGCGACTATTCTAGGATTCTCTGTTTTTCGCTTTATACATTGACTGAAACTTTGATAGCGAAATTTCACGGGATATTGAAGTTCCTCGGCGGATAAATTTATGCAGCTTTCGCAGCGTTAAAACCCTTCCAAGGCTGTATTTTACGATAGCAAATGTTCCATTTTATCGATTAACAGAAATGATGGAATAGTAATGGTTCGAGTAGCATCGGTATAGAAAAGAAAGTTTTTTTGTAAAATTTCACGTTTCTGCGAATTTCACGAACGATATCTACGAGAAAATTTGGCAAATGGCATTTATGGGAATTTAGAAATATCGAGTCTCCCGAGACTGATGTTTGGGGTAGCAGCGGAAAATTTATTTTATCAATTAGCGATAATAATATTAGGTTGTCCGAAAAGTGTCTTTTTTTTACAGACCGGTCTTTGACAACAACGCATCTTTATACAAACATGAAACCTAACCTGTCGAACGTTGTAATCTTTATCTTGATAGAACAAAGTGGATCGTACGAAAGAAACTTTTCGGACGACCTAATAGAATGATAATAGGTCAAATATTAGTATCAACATAAGAAAAGCAGCTTTTTAAAGAAATGTTTTCATAAAATTACGAATAACATCGCTTCTCGGCCTTATGGCTAACGTCAAAGCGTAGCATCTGTACTTAACACTTTACCGACCGATAGCTTATTAATTGGTTTTTATTGCCGACGCTCACCGACCGATAGTTTATTAATCTTTCTCATTATTTGAGCAGTAATTTGTTATTTAGTACTAAAGTACCTTGCTCAGTCGCATCAATTGCCTTGCTTTGTAAGCTCCCATTGTTTTATACCAATTTGAAAAACTTGCCGTTCGCAATGAACGAAAAGAATGGTATTGCAGAATCTAAACCAAAACCAGGGAGGATCTGCGCCTGAGATGCCGGTAGGACGTGCGCATGGTGTTGAATCGCTAGCGGTCGGTAAATCGTTAAGATTGACTTTTATGCACACTGCACAACGTCGAGTCTTCGAAGATTGATTGTTCCGGATATCGTGACAGATCTTCTACTTTATCGATCAAATGGCACGATAAAAGCGTCTGTATAGTAACGAGTAAACGACTCTGACAAAACTGCTGTTCTTTCCACGATTTCATGGTGTATTTACGACGTTGTCAGTGGTATGCACGGCTTTGTCTCTGGACGCGCGAATGATGACATCGTTTTTTGTTCTAAATAAACGCGCCTGCAAATCTTCACGTGTAAATTGCACGTGGATTCCATGTGTGCAGGAACGTCCGCCTTGTTGGAAGGCACTCGTTTCTGAAAATAACGAGCTCATCTGCCCGCCACAAATTAAATAGCAGATTTTACGCTAGAATTGCCTATTTACGATAAGTACGTAGATATTCAATATACAGGGTGGTTGGTAACTGGTGGTGCAAGCGGAAAGGGGGTGATTCTACGCGAAAAAAGGAGTCGAAAATATAGAATAAAAAAAATTTTTTCTTTTTTTAATTTTTCCATCGAGACAATGATCTACAGTGAGATCCGTTATAACGAGACGCGATAAAGTGCAGGCGTACCGAGCCAAAATTCAAAGTCGATTTTCTCGAAAACAAAGCCTCGAACGAAAAATTTGTATTCTATATTTTCGACTTCTTTTTATGCCTAGAATCACCCCCTTTCCGCTCGTACCACCAGTTACCAACCAGCCTGTACAATGAATTATTACGATTTGAACGATAATAATTAGAATAATAATTAATCAAAATACTTAATTACATTTCTACGTGAATTTTATCTCTGGGAAAGCAATTATTTTGAACGAATCTTGTATTTACTAAGAGTAGTGTATTTGTAGAATACAGTTGAACAACGTTAACGTTAAATTTAGCAATCTTCCAGTTCAAAAGTTATTAGGCGAGAAAGCTTGCAAAATTTGATATGGCTTTCTTCGTTTTATGCGTAGTAGATAGGATCGTTCGTATTTGTCGATACTATCAGCGTAATTGAATACTGTCTCCTGATGATAAGGAAGTACCAGTAGCAAGCCGAGTGAAATTAACAACTCCAAATGCGAATTTTTATAAAAAACAAACTGTATTCGTTCGTTCAAGTTCGTTCAACCGAATGGATAAATTTTCTCGTTCGTCCATCTTTTGAAACAACGTTATGACTAAATGAAAATTTAACTTTTTTCCTTTAATTTTTTTTGAAGCGTAGACAAACGAAAATTCTAGGTGAACGAACGTGTACAAATCGTGGACAATCATATTCCACTTAAGAATTAATGGAAAAGTTAATGGGAAGATAATGGAAGCCGATGGGAAATTTTTGTTAATTCTCCTTTGACGATAACTTACCTTCGAACGGTAGACAAACGAAAATTTTGTTTGAACAAACGTGGACGAATCGCGGGTCAAGCGATACTGTTGCGTTTGTTTTTTCTACAAACTCGCATTTCGGCGTGGCAACTTCATCGAGCTCGAGTTACATTGGTACCGGTTAGGCTATATATATTTCTTCTTGGTAACTCTTACGAAGACCGTTATTTGATACATTGATTCGTATATTGTATTTTCATATATCATACCTTAGCGATATTCCGTTACTTTGAGCACAGTGTCTCACACACTTGTCGCAAAGGTTTCATTCGTTTCATAAGGAAATTATACTGCACGCCATTTTTTGTTTTATATTATTTTGCCGAATTATGTATGATGCATGTTCTGTTGGAACATAATGGATCATAATTTAATGAGATAATACGATGCATGTTCTATTGGAAGCAAATGGTTCATACATAATTCGATAAGATAATATGATGTATGTTCTATGCGAATAAAACGGATCATACATAATTCGATAGAGTAATATGATGCATGTTTTATGCGAACAAAATGGATCATAATTTAATAAAATAATATGATGCATGTTCTATGCGAACAAAATGGATCATACATAATTCGATAAAGTAATATGATGCATGTTTTAAACGAACAAAATGGATCATAATTCAATAAGATAATATGATGCAAGTTCTGTTGGAACATAATGGATCATAATTTAACAAAATAATATGACGCATGTTCTATGCGAACAAAATGGATCATAATTCAATAAGATAATATGATGCATGTTCTATGGAAACAAAATGGATCATACATAATTCGATAAAATAATATGATGCATGTTGTATGCGAACAAAATGGATCATAATTCAATAAGATAATATGATGCAAGTTCTGTTGGAACATAATGGATCATAATTTAACAAAATAATATGACGCATGTTCTATGCGAACAAAATGGATCATAATTTAATAAAATAATATGATGCATGTTCTGTTGGAACATAATGGATCATACATAATTCAATATAATAATGATGCATATTCTATGGGAACAAAATGGATCATAATTTAATAAAATAATATGATGCATGTTCTATGCGAACAAAATGGATCATACATAATTCGATAAAGTAATATGATGCATGTTTTAAACGAACAAAATGGATCATAATTCAGTAAGATAATATGATGCAAGTTCTGTTGGAACATAATGGATCATAATTTAACAAAATAATATGACGCATGTTCTATGCGAACAAAATGGATCATAATTTAATAAAATAATATGATGCATGTTCTGTTGGAACATACTGGATCATACATAATTCGATTAAATAATATGATGCATATTTTATGCGAACAAAATGGATCATAATTCAATAAGATAATATGATGCAAGTTCTGTTGGAACATAATGGATCATAATTTAACAAAATAATATGACGCATGTTCTATGCGAACAAAATGGATCATAATTTAATAAAATAATATGATGCATGTTCTGTTGGAACATAATGGATCATACATAATTTAATATAATAATGATGCATATTCTATGGGAACAAAATGGATCATAATTTAATAAAATAATATGATGCATGTTCTATGCGAACAAAATGGATCATACATAATTCGATAAAGTAATATGATGCATGTTTTAAACGAACAAAATAGATCATAATTCAATAAGATAATATGATGCATGTTCCATGCGAACAAAATGGATCATAATTTAATAAAATAATATGATGCATGTTCTGTTGGAACATAATGGATCATGATTCAATAAGATAATATGATGCATGTTTTATGGAAACAAAATGGATCATACATAATTCGATAAAGTAATATGATGCATGTTCTATGCGAACAAAATGGATCATAATTCAATAAGATAATACGATGCATGTTCTATGGGAACAAAATGAATCATACATAATTCGATAAAGTAATATGATGCATGTTCTATGCGAACAAAATGGATCATAATTCAATAAAATAATACGATGCATGCTCTACGCGAACAAAATGGGTCATAATTCGATAAAACAATATAACGTCAAACGATAGCATAGATCGCGTGTGTTTCTTCGTTTTTGAAAGATAAGACGCAAGACAAGATAAAGAAAGGAATTATAGGTGTTTTTATTTTGTCATCTCTTGTCACGATCGTCAAGATTATGAGAAGATTGAAGTGAAGAACCGACGAAAGACGATAATAGCACGACTATAGCGATGTATTTCTGACGACGTGGATTAATTCTAGAATTGAATTAATTATCGAAAGCGGATTTAGTTTCTCAGTTTATCTTGAAACTATAGCAAGTATAGCTCGATCGTTTGCGAGATAAGACACGGTGGACGTAATTTGGCCGGTGTATCGTGGCGAATTTAATACTAGCGATTCCATTATTCCAGGGCAGGCTCGTTGGCTCGTGAACATCGTATCCCAGGAAAGTAATGAAAATTCTGCTGACTGGAATTTGTTTCCGGGTCAGCGGCTGTTCCTCTGAAACTAGTTTCTACGACGCGATAAGCTTGCACCAAGGGCGAAACTATACAACATCTAAAAACGCGAAGGGTCGCGCTACGATAAAATCTTTAGTCTGGCGAACAAAATAATTACAATGTTGTCTTTTTGTAATAAAAGTCAACACGGTGACTGCTTACAACCTCGGGTCACGCGTAAAATCTTTTCAAACGTCCTTAGTCTTGCGAAACTAAATTTTGTTCACGATGCCAAACGAGATAAAAAGGAGACCGGATTATAGTTCATTCTTTTGAAATAAGTAGCTAACACTTTGACTGCCACACCGAAATCACACGTTTCGCTGAGGACGCCACGGCAGTATTTTTATTATTCAAAGCATATAATGGCAAAATAATAATAAATCGACGATGTAAGACAACATTCTTCCCCAATGCACCGTTCATCTTCTTGGTGGTCACGGCTGACCTCTGTGGCACCTTGGTAACAGTCGATAGCGACGTATTGTAACAAGGCTTTGTTTATTTCAACAAACCATTCGCATTCGTTATTTCGTCGTAAGCAAAACGTGCAGAATATACAGTCGAAACGCGTAGAAGATATTAGTAAACAGTATTAGGATTATTTTTATGATTTCGACGAAACATTCGGCTGAAACGGTAGAGGTAGACAAAAATTATGTTTGCGGTGAACCGATGGTAGTGGTAGATCACAACAGAGGAAAATGTGCCGTAGATTTATCAGATCAAACGATAGCGTATTCTACACCACATAGAAGAACTCTCGAGTGGTACATAAAATTAGCCTTGGAGTTATCGTCAAATACATCAATTTCAAACGCGACGATACTCCATAAACAAGCAACAAAAACAAAAATCAAGGTATGCACCTTACATCGCTGAAACGTGTACGAGACATTTGAGGCGTTTGTTGGTGCCCACAAGAAATACTCTTGATGTTCAACAAAGAAGTTTATTACGCTATTAACAATCAATAGTCATCAATTAACGATTAACGATTAACTATCAAGAGTTAATGATCACGTATCTCTAACTGTGTTTGCTTCTCTATGACACTAAACCTTCCGCACTTCGCAGCTCGGGGCAGAATGAATTCTTTGGTTCGAAACCAAACGGATTCTTTTCCTTGTTGGCCCTCGATATCCTCACTACGCACGCGTTTATTAGATGTCCGCGACGGTTTCCGCGTATGCGTTCTTCCGAATATTCGGCGAAAGAACCGTAGGGATATCGATGGATATGTCACGTAAACTCGAGGGTTGGATGATGGAATAAAACAGCTGAGTCGTAACGCAACTATTAATTTTGTTTGAATTAAACTCTATTATGAATTCAGCGATCGCAATGTGATACACACTGTATTGACATAAATCACAATTCGCTCCAACCACGTTATGTAAAACTTAGTTACACTGATACGTTAAGTACGCGACTGTTATAAGGGTAGAGACCGGTGAAGATACGTTGACTATTCTAAGGATACAGAATAAGCGAAGTGTTACTGACGATACTGTGTCTGAGGAAAGCTAGGGGTGGGTGTGTCTAAGGACACGGGACTATCGGATTTGTCGATGACAATTTTGGTTAGGGAAGCGAGGGCAGTAGACACCGTCTCCGATTGGATAATAAGACGGTTGGTGGACCAGGAAGGGTTTCAGCCGCCCTCGTGAGAAAGTTGCTAACGGAACGTACCAGACGTGGGGAAAACTAACTTTCCGTGTTAACCCGTAGTAAACAATAAACGTAAAAGGAAACCTAAGACAAGAGATGCTCGCTTGGTCCGAAGGACCTTAACTATGGAAATTCCAAGACCCCCCGGTGGGTACTTAGGACTATTGAGGGTACGCGCCAAGGATGTGCAGACATCTGGGCGCCATCCTACCTGCGGTGTGTGACGTGGTCTCTGTTGTGAATTCACGTTATAGATACATTAGGCATGTCGGCCTTACCCTTTGTGTAGCGAAGCCGTTGGAAAGTTCCGTGGTCGAGGGCCACCACATATTAGTAAACAGTATTTGCTCATTCTACATATAATAGTAAGGTTATGTGCACACTTCTACCTTCAATTATACAGGCTGGTTGGTAACTGGTGGTACAAGCGGAAAGGGGGTGATTCTACGCGTAAAAAGAAGTCGAAAATGTAGAATACAAATTTTTCGTTCGAGGCTTCGTTTTTGAGAAAATCGACTTTGAATTTTCGCTCGGTACGCCTGCACTTTATCGCGTCTCGTTATAACGGATCTCACTGTAGATCGTTGTCTCGATGGAAAAATTAAAAAAAAATTTTTATTCTATATTTTCGACTTCTTTTTTCGCGTAGAATCACCCCCTTTCCGCTTGTACCACCAGTTACCAACCACCCTGTATAATAGTAAGGTTATGTGCACACTTCTAACTTCAATTATACAGGGTGGTTGGTAACTGGTGGTACAAGCGGAAAGGGGGTGATTCTACGCGTAAAAAGAAGTCGAAAATGTAGAATACAAATTTTTCGTTCGAGGCTTTGTTTTCGAGAAAATCGACTTTGAATTTTCGCTCGGTACGCCTGCACTTCATCGCGTCTCGTTATAACGGATCTCACTGTAGATCGTTGTCTCGTAGAATCACCCCCTTTCCGCTTGTACCACCAGTTACCAACCACCCTGTATAATAGTAAGGTTATGTGCACACTTCTAACTTCAATTATATATATGATTATAAAGCAGCATTTACGATTATTTTCTAAGCTGTGTTTATAATAATATTCGAAGATTTGTTCTCATTTTCTTTTTATTGATGTTCTAATAAAATCGTTCAATGGGGAACTTTTTCTTTCAAAGTATCTTCTATTTATCGGTTATGCCCTAACTGTCAATTTTCATACAATTTTTACAATTGTCACAGGAGAAACCGTGGTCAAAGTGTTAAATGCTAAAGAGAATCAAATCGACGAGCAAGAACACAAGACTAGGAAGAATTACGTTTTCAAACGTTCGAAGAACGAGCTGTTGTTTTCGCGTATTATCAACACCATTGATTTAACGACGATATAACAACACAGATGGTACATATTACATATATATATAGATATAGTTATGGCCCAGCCTTGTTCGTACATTCCCAACGCGTAGAATGAAACGCATTGGACTCGTATTATATGAAATTAAATTTGCTGATAAACGAATAAATAAAGTTTAAAGTCGAGTAATAAATCTAATTAATTCAATAATTAGAATAAAATTTATTAAAAATTTTGGCGAATTAAGTGGAACTAAATGACTAAGGATTTTTACAGGAAAATTAATAGCTGTATAAATAACAAATTTCAATCATATAGAAAATGCTATTGATAGATTAAATAATAAATGTCCAGTTGAATATTTATAATATAGTATTGAATAATTTATAATATAAATTATAATTCTTAAAAATATATAAATATTTGAAATATATTTATCTATTATAATTATCTTAAATTCATTAAATAAATAATTTAAAAATTACTATAATTCGTGATGGAATTAATCAATATAAATTAGGAAATATAACGATAGGTGTTAATATAAAAGTTCAATTTCATCGAATGTTATTATTAATTCACTTACTTTCCACGTCGACTTACTTTTTATTCAGGAAGCTTAACGATATTTATTTTACTATATAAGCGAAGTAAAAATGATGTCATAAAAAATGACTATTACAATTCTGCGAAAATCGAATTTTTCTCTCGCTGCTGAGAACGCTCGTTTCTACCATTGAAATTATTAATAACGTCATTTCTAAATTACTCGTACCGTTATTCGACTTACTAATGCGATTAAAGAAGTAACGTATCAAACACGTTGATCAAATCATCTCGTTATCGCCGGAGAGATTAACGCGGTATTTCATTTGCGCGCGTCGTTTGATCCGCGTCGTTCCACATTATTCGGTAATTTCGTGCGAAATATTCGACAGGCTACGTCCAACTGATTAATTTGCCGATGATTTATTACACGTTAATGGATTCATTGGCATTGGCGTAAAGCGCCTAGAAGCCGGCTCTGCCGCATCATTTTTACCGCCGATGCCAATGTGCGACTCCAAATATAAACCTCTTGGTTGGTAAGCTCGCGGTGCCATCCATTCTCAGCCCTGGACCGAGCGTTTATTTTCTATGGTTGGGCGACACGTGCGGCTCGGCACACGTCGCTTTTCCTTTCCGTCTGTCCGGTCGCGTGCTGCAGTTCCATCCGATTTCGCGATAATAAATTCCCGGGATTCGAAGAGAAGAAGCCGGTGCCGATGTTGGAAAATTACGGTGACACTGAAATATCGAGCGATCTCGCGCAAGTACAGAGATCTCGGGAAATTGTCTCGCTGTGGGAAAAATTTCGTGATCTCGGTAAATTCGTCAATGGCGAGCAATTTCGAAAACGTCGGAGATTTCGTAAAGTTTCGCTGACTTTGCCGCTGTGCGGAGAAAATTTCGACAAATTCGCCGATTTCCGTATTCTCGGAAGTTTAGGAATTCGAGGAGATTCGCAGTGTTGGCGAGGTTCTGCGCTTCTGTAAAAACGTGGCGACTTTCGAGGAACTCGACAGAGACATGGAAAAGACGATTTCGTAGAATTTCAAGTTCTCGTGGTATCCTGTGTTTTCGTGCAGATACAACGACCGTAGAAAAATTCGCCAATCCAGCAACATTTGGCGATTGCGAGCAGACCTCGTAAAATGCCGCGCCTTCGTACAAATTCGAAGATAAAAATGTGAAAATTCGCCAAGCGAATTTCCAGAGTCTGGAGAAATTCCAGAGTTTGCTATAGACGATCCTGAAACTTTGTTCGCGTTTTGACGTCACCGAAAATCCTTCTATTCGAAGCTGGAGAAATATGAGCACATCCACTGCAAGTAGCTTCGATTCCTCCAGAGTAGACCCTTGAGGAACATGTCCAAGTTCTTCCGCAGGATGCTCCTGTGCGGATGCTCGTCTCGTTCGGGAGCCGATGGACAAACGTTCATCGTCGACGAATCCATAGTCGACGATGTACCCAAGTCCATCGAGTTTGCGACGAGCGACGAACAACCGGAGGACGTCGCGACGCACTTTGACCTGTCTACCATCAAGTTCATAGACGACGAGGAGACAGACGACGACGTGGATTTTGAAAATGGTATTTGCGTGGTTCGCGAACATAGGAATTCGTTGGTTTAGTTTTGCAATGGTTGTTAATCTTTAAGGACTATGGCTAATGAAATTTCAGCCTCGAGGGAAAATTTTATTTTAATATTTCTCGTGTTTTTATACCGTTTTAATATTATTTCGATATTATCGTGACGTTATTGTGACGATGCCATTAGTAATAAACAGACTGTGCATGTTTACGCAAATTCATATTCTTATGATCGCGACAAACGACATGGAACCTAAGCAAACGTTTCTTTCTGCTGTTACAAATTATATTAGATATTATACTTTGGATGTTTTATATATTTTCGCGTATCGGATGCATCCTCGGATTGTTCATAAACAAACTGTGTATGTTTATGCAAATTCGTATTTCTCTGTTAGTGTAATACTGCGAAGAATATTATACGCGTTATATGCGCGCTTGCACTTGCATATTTTCTATTGGGTTGGCAACTAAGTGATTGCTGGTTTTGTCAGTACCACTTAATGACAAAATCCGCAATCTCTTAGTTGCCAACCCAATATAAATATACGAACATCCGCGGTTCGAGCAATGAAACGTTTCGTCGTTTTTGTTCCATTTGATCGATTTCTAAAAGAAAAATATACCGTACACTGTATCTGTGTTGTTTTCTCCGTGTCTCTGATTTGTTGCGACAATTAATCGTCGTCCGATAAACGATGCGCAATTCGGTTCAGCTGAATCGCGCGTTTATTGTTCGTGTGTTTATTTGAAAGTAGAATTGGACGAAAGGAAGGAAGATGGACTAATTGCTTTGAAATTGTTGACAGTAGTGCCGGACGAGTTCAGCTCTGGTCTGGTGCAAGAAGCTTGGGTCATCGCCATCGAAAGGTAATTAATTACTTTGTTACTTGCTATTGGGTTGGCAACTAAGCGATTCGTGACCTAATGTCGTTAGGTGGTAATGACAAAATCCGCAATCACTTAGTTGCCAACATTCGTTCAGAGAACGAAGCGACTAAGAGAAATTTGCCAAGGAAAGGTGGTGCTGTAATTACTTTGCTACTTGGTATTGGATTGGCAACTAAGTGATTGCGGTCATTACCACCTAATGATAAAATCCGCAAACACTTAGTTGCCAGTATTAGTTCACAGTATGAAACAACTAAGAGAAATTTACTAACGGAAGGTGGTGCTATATTACTTTGCTACAATTACTTTGCTACTTGGTATTGGGTTGGCAACTAAGTGATTGCGGCCATTACCAGCTAATGACAAAATCCGCAATCACTTAGTTGCCAGCATTAGTTCACAGTATGAAACGACTAAGAGAAATTTGCCAAGGGAAGGTGCTGCTATAATTACTTTGCTACTTGGTATAGGGTTGGCAGATAAGTAATTGCAGTCATTACCACCTAATGATAAAATCCGCAAACACTTAGTTGCCAGTATTAGTTCACAGTATGAAACAACTAAGAGAAATTTACTAACGGAAGGTGGTGCTATATTACTTTGCTACTTGGTATAGGGTTGGCAGCTAAGTGATTGCGGTCATTACCACCAATGATAAAATCCGCAATCACTTAGTTGCCAGTATTAGTTCACAGTATGAAACGACTAAGAGAAATTTGCCAAAGGAAGGTGCTGCTATATTACTTTGCTACTTATTATTGGGTTGGCAACTAAATGATTGCGGATTTTATCAATACCATCTAACAGATAAAATCCGTAATCACTTAGTTGCCAGCATTAGTTCAAAGAACGAAGCGACTAAGAGAAACGGAAGGTAGTGCTATATTACTTTGCTATAATTACTTTGCTACTTGGTATCGGGTTGGCAACTAAGTGGTTGCGGATTTTATCAATACCATCTAATGACAAAATCCGCAATCACTTAGTTGCCAACATTAGTTCAAAGAACGAAGCGACTAAAAGAAATTTGCTAAAGGAAGGTGGTGCTATATTAATTTGCTATAACTACTTTGCTACTTGGTATCGGGTTGGCAACTAAGTGATTGCGGTCATTACCACCTAATGACAAAATCCGCAATCACTTAGTTGCCAACATTAGTTCAGAGAATGAAGCGACTAAAAGAAATTTGCTAAAGGAAGGTGGTGCTATATTAATTTGCTATAACTACTTTGCTACTTGGTATCGGGTTGGCAACTAAGTGGTTGCGGATTTTATCAATACCACCTAATGACAAAATCCGCAATCACTTAGTTGCCAGCATTAGTTCAAAGAACGAAGGGACTAAGAGAAATTTGCCAAGGGAAGGTGGTGCTATATCATCGATTAGTGGATGCTTCTGTTTTCAATCATAACTTCATTTACATATCGATGAAATTCTCCATGAAGCTTCATTCAGCATGAAAGAACTAGCTTGTGTGGATCACCGCGCCATTTTCTTCTCCGCCAATGTAATTCCCAACTGAATACCTTTAACGCTAATCTTTGACTTAACGTTCGAGTTTAAAATACTCTTCTGCATCGTCGTACAACGACGCGCGTTTAACGTTCATTGTTTGAAGAGCGGAATGTTGGCGTTACTCCTAACCGAAGTTCAGTGGCACTTCCTGCAACCTTCTAATTTTAGGCTATTCATCTGCGATGTGTTCTTTAATGTTCGTGCTCTCACGAAGATGACGTATTCGATGACGATAATGGAACGTGCATGATTTTGTTGCAGGCGTGCGAAGGAACGATTCAAGCGGCTCACGTCTCACTGGAGGTTCCAGCCGTGCGATATTCTGGACAAAGAGGTACAGCAACTTGTCTCATTTTAACGTATTAATAGAACTTTGAGTGCGGATGAGTTCACGGTGGTATCGTAGCTTGGTCGGTGGTGCTTCTTCCGGATGTGATTGACGCAACGTTGGCCGTCGTCGACGTTCGACCACGTTCCGCTCACACCGTTCAGCCACGACACTTTGGCTCCGCGGTAGATGCGCTAGCTCTTAAATTAAACTCCACGTCGATCTCTAGATCTTCCAGGACGTAGATGAGCGGCGAAAAGTTTGGAACCAGCGTGAGCTCGCACAGAGACTACAAGTTCCAATAAGAAGACAGACTGAAAAGAGCGAAGGATGAACGCGATTATGAATGCAGAATAAGCAGTTTATTCAGAAGAGTAGACTGCGGACTTTATTTTAGCGCGCAAAAACTCATTACACAACATCCGTCTAACGTAAGAAGATATTCGTAGCAAAGCGTCTCGATTAGCTTGTAATGTTCTTCTTTAATTACGTTTGCGGAAATGCGACAAGTCTGACGTATATCTAGATACATCCACGTAGACACAGATGTACAGATAGATAGAATTAATGATATTCATCGTTACGCGTAAGGAAATTAGGAAAATCTGTCTATACATATATTTCATTCTCATAATTATATTAGGAACATAAACGCGCTCAAATACCCGCAGTCTGCGTCCAACATTATATTTGTAAATGCGAATGTTCGAATATTTTCGTCAGCCACGTTTCGAGAGATCGCGAAGCCCAGCGACGAGTTAATTCGTCCATCCTGGTTAACGGATTAATCATCTTCTCTCTCTCTCTTTCTCTTCTGCTTGCCGCAATAAAACCAAAAGAAATAGGTCGAAAGATAATGGGGGGTTGGGTTGGAGAAGCGATCGCGTGGATAAATGGTTAATCGATGGCGGCTCGATTAGAGCCAATTCCTGTGCCCATGCACGATGAGCATCGCCGAGATAAAGTGGCCGATCGCCTGGTTGTCTCCATTGTATTCAAACAATTAGTTCCTATTCCATTCGCGTGTTCCTTTGGCATCTATCGGACATTCTAATCAGGGACGTATTCGCCAACCAACGACGTTCACTATGATTTAAATAATCCATTGAAATAACTCTGAAACGAACGGGCCGATTGACAGGGAAAATCGTGACGGCGGTTGCTCGTAATATGCGGAATGCAAAAGTAAACGAGCGCAGTGAGCGGTGGCCACGCGATCATGCGCGTCCTTGGTTCGATGCAGCTCGTGTATGTACGTTGCTGTACCCGCGCGTGTTCCACAGGTTGCGACCCCGAAACCGTTGTCACAGTTTTCCTTCTTTTTCCCTCGTTTCTAAATTATCTGCACAGGCTGACGAAACTATTCGAATACTCGCGGAGAGACCTTGTGTGCGAATGTAACGCTTTCGAATGAAATTCTTTGATTCGTTTGACGCCCCTGGTCCTTGTCTCGGGCAAGCAAGAAGTTTCTTTTGTTTCATAAGTGAAATAATATTATAGATGCGCAACATTTTTTATTTTCTGTTATTTTATGGATTGTCCTATGAATCCATTTTGTAGAAACAGAATAAAATGGGTCGTAGGTAATTCAATGAAATAACGAGAAAACACGTTGTGCATCTACCGCTTTCTTTGTAAAACGAAAGGAATAATAAGAATAATTAAGTTAGGATCCCTTGGTATAAATGAGTGGTATAAAAGAGTAATAATTGCAGGTGGATGAAAATGTGACTCTGGTTCGATGTTGGGACGTTTATGCGTTTGTAGCCGCGACCAAAGGCTCGTACCGCCTTGTTCAAGCCAGAACAGCGACTATCTGCAACTTTCGCTTAAATCAAGTCATTACTGCCGGTTGGCAGAAGAGTTAGCTGTTCATCTTTATGCATATTAAACGAGAAGACCGTGTCTGCATCGAAACTGAAGATACACGCGATAGTTGATATCTCGGATGGTATATTAAACGGATGTCGAGGTTGTCGAATACTAAAACTCGTTTCTCTCAAAACCACCGTTTCACCAGATTACGCTTATTTGAATTAACACGACGGTACATAGATTTTATCTAAGCTCTTCGCGCGATACGTCAAGTCGTGTAGAATATTAAAAGCGATGTTCTTATAGACACAATATCCCTATATTTAACTGACGTTTATAAACATTGGTAAAAAAATTCAAAATTGCACCAACGTCCTACAAAATGCTCCACTTGTACATTTGTACAAAATCTGCTCATCGAATGGATTGTTTCTGGTTCCAATAAAAGCGTGACGAGAGAGAGAAAGAGTGAGAGAGTGAGAGAGAGAGAGAGAGAGAGAGAGAGAGAGAATTGGGGGAGTAGAGGAAAATGAATGCATCGATAGGGAAGCGTCGTTGGGAATTCTTTTGTTTTCGCGAGGAACAGCGGTCGTCCGGTAGAGGCAAACCAGCTGATTGTTCGATGTTTGCTGTGTGTGCAGATCAACGAGGCAGTCGCGTCCACGAGCGGGGACAGCGCGAGCAAAAATGTGACGGGCAACCAAATTACCGTGACGCTTGTCGACAAGTAAGTGGCATTTCATTCTTGCCGTTTCTCTTCCATCCGTTATTCCATCGTTAATCGTTTCCATTCTTTGTTCCCAGTTTCTATCGTTCTCCCTGCCTCTTCTAACGTCCTCGTCGTTTTTTCTTTCTCTTTCTTGCACGCCTGGATTTCACGAGCATCTAAAACATCGTGCAGCGTAGACAATCGAGACGTAACAGCGTACAACGGCGTTTTTATTCGGGACGGAAGCTTAACGGTTTCGATCGGACGAGAAATCGACGAGGTCGACAGTCAGCGGACGCACGGTCGAGTGTTAAACCTGAAAGTTTGCCAAAAATACTAATTTTCCAGCTTGTTCGACTCGTTTAGCGCGGATGTCACCACGGTGATGTTATCCTGATTGTTTCCGGAGATGGCTGGCGCTATCGACCTTCTCAACGCGTTAAGAAGAACATAATTTCACTTGCCCGCGCAAGATTTTCGCTTGGCCGTGTAACTTTCGACGAACGACCGCGCAACTTCGTCCAGTCAACGCGTCAGTCTGTGATTTCTGTGAACGCGTATTCGGCCGTTTAACGAACGAACGATATCGACGTTCCGACGAACTCAGTGAAGAACCACGCGCATCGGCGCAACGATTTTCGCTCAGCGTCCTGCACGAGGTCACAGGTGTGCTGGAAAAATTTCTGACTCTCAACTGGTATCGTTGGATCACCAGGAACCACGACGATCAAGTTATTCCACCTGTTAGCTGTTTCTCACGAGTATACTCGTCGCGAAGAAATGGCGATATTTTGCGTTACGACGAGCCCTGTCGCCGATGAAATTCAAAAACTGAAGCGGTCGTTTCGTCACAATTTAATTCTACGTTGTAACAGTTACACGTACTCTGCGTTTCGCGAGTATACTCGTCGTCGCTTACTTTTCGCCACACATTTTAAGTACAGTAAGCTTCTCAAAGTCTCCAAGCAGAAGTTCTCGTTTAATTTTATTACTACTGATCTCTGTCAAATCTCTGTCAGGGAACATAAAACACACGATAAAACTGAACATCCTGAATTTGAGTAAACGAGCACAGGTCGCTGTAGTCATCCGTGATCCAACAATGTACCATTTATCTAAGAATTTGAGAATTGAAATGTAAAATACCCAACTATTTGATCAGGTGTACCGACCTCTTTTCCCTTAGATCGTCAAACAAGGAATTGACAGTAGCTAAAACAATAGCCATAAGCGACTTGCCTTGAACGTGTACCAAATATTTCTTATATTGGGTGGTAACTAAGCGATTGCGGATTTTGTCATTACCACCCAATGGGAAAATCCGCAGTCGCTTAGTTGCCAACTCGGTATAATCAAATATGTACACGTACGAATTTTGATCAGCCTGTGCGTTACGGTTCTCTGGGATATCTCGCTCGTCAGAACGTTAGCTCGTCGGAACACGCGTCCACGTGAATTTTGTATATTGTGCGAGCCGCGATAGATGGAAACACGCTACGGTACAACGTTTAACTTCCGCAAGGTACCGTATCGTATTTGCGCGCTTCTTTCTGCGACCGCATTTGCATCTGTTAATCCGCGCGATTTATCTTCTCTTAATCGCGTTGAATTAAATTCATCGATTCATCGTCACGATGTCAACGTGTTGGCCGTGTTCGAGTGCTTTGATTTGTTAAACTAACCGAGCAGATGGTCGAAAAAGACGCTCGACTTTTTTATCAGCAGATACGCTCGACCGTGGCGACGTGCAATGTAACGCGAAATGTGAAAACTCGCGGCACACCGCGATGGGAAGTACAATTACAAGCCGGATACGTGAAATTGCGATTGGCGTGATTGATATCCCATTGCGATGCAACCGCGCGTACCATCGCTGTTCTCCTAGCGAGGGGCATTAGTGTGTCGGAAGTTGATTCCTCGCGCGATCTCATGTGCCTTGGTGTTTCTGTCGTAGGGAACAGATCACGAACGTCTTCACTCCTAAGCTAAGCAACGGTACCATACCTAAGGGCATAGTGAAAGAGACGAAAGAAGCGAAGGAAGGGAAGGACGCGGCCGAGAAACAGCAGACCTGTCCAGAAGAAACGAAGCTTTTAGTGAGTGCAATGAAATACGTTCTTTTCTTTCAATTTCTCTGGCAAACAGAAAGATAGGAATGCTTTAGGATAGGAATTTTCTAGACAGAGTTAAGCTAGGGTTTACCAAACGTAATTCTACTTGTAGACGTTCGCTGTTATTCGGAAGAAATCAAACTTTGTAAACGAGAAAAGGTTCCTTCGGCCGATCCTTTCTTACAAGTGGAAAGGGAAAGTTTTTGTAATAGGAAGTTTTTTTTGCCTAGAGTCAAAGTAAACTTGCTAAAGGGATCTACAGATGTACACGGATATCTACAGGTGGATATTCGTGGATATTTAACTCTTATTTGGAAGAAAACAAACTTTTAACGAGTGGAACAAGATACGTTCTTCTTTCCAATTTCTACTGGATATAGAAAAATAGACATTTTTTAGAATAGCAAGTTCTTAGATACAGTTAGAATGGATGAGTTATTAAACACGGTTGTACTTGTAGATATTTATTCCTATTTGGGAGAAACCAAACTTTTGGCGACTGCAACTTCCCTCTCAGTCTCTGCTAGAAATAGAAACAAAAATGTTTTAGCAGAAAAATTTTCTAGGTAGAGTCGAGCCAGGATTACTAGATGCTCTTGCTGGGAAGAAATCAAACTTTCAGCTAGTGCAAGATATATTCCTATTTGGGAGAAACCAAACTTTTGGCGACTGCAACTTCCCTCTCAGTCTCTGCTAGAAGTAAAAACAAAAATGTTCTTGAAGAGAAATTTTCTAGGTAGAGTCGAGCCAGGATTACTAGATGCAGATCTGCTCGTAGATGCTCTTGCTGGGAAGAAATCAAACTTTCAGCTAGTGGAAGATATATTCCTATTTGAGAGAAACCAAACTTTTGGCGACTGCAACTTCCCTCTCAGTCTCTGCTAGAAATAGAAACAAAAATGTTTTAGCAGAAAAATTTTCTAGGTAGAGTCGAGCCAGGATTACTAGATGCAGATCTGCTCGTAGATGCTCTTGCTGGGAAGAAATCAAACTTTCAGCTAGTGGAAGATATATTCCTATTTGGGAGAAACCAAACTTTTGGCGACTGCAACTTCCTTCTTAGTCTCTTGTAGAAGTAAAAACAAAAATGTTCTTGAAGAGAAATTTTCTAGGTAGAGTCGAGCCAGGATTACTAGATGCAGATCTGCTTGTAGATACCGACTCTTGCTGGGAAGAAATCAAAGTCCCAGCGAGTGGAAGATACGCGTTTCTTTTTGAAATAGAAATTTTGTATTAGAATTACATTGACGCAATCTCGCGCATTTACAGAAATTAAAGTTTTAGCGAGTAGGGCAAAATGAAAATTGAAGGAAATATGGTCGCGATTATGAGGAAATAGCAAGTGTCGGAGGACAGCTGCGACAGGATCGATGTTTTTAATATTCTTGAAAGTAACTGGTAGTTAGCTTCTATTTTTATAACTCGCGGGTAAAAATGATTTCTCCTTCATGATGCTTATGTAAACACGTCCGTGCGATTGGTTAAGTGTGAGGTAAACATTTCCCGGAATTGTAATTCACCATCCGCCATTCGTTTCTGCATAATTAATCGTGGGCAACGTTGTTGAAGAATTCCGTGAAAATTAACCAAAATATCCTTGTTTCTTTGCTATGGAACGCGAGCTTTCCTGCTCTCCATTCTTATTCAAATTATATATTATTATATGAAATTATATAAATTATATACAAATTATTGAAATTATTCTAACTATTTCCTTTTACAGGGAATATATCAGGAACTTGATACAACGATGGTTCTATGTGTACGATAAACGTAATTATAATTTTAGTCGCTGGTGACGAGCTAATTGCGATAAAACATGTATCGAAAATTTGGGAAATGCGCATGTGAAAATTGTGAAATATAAAATTACAAGGTAACACGGTCGAGCTACCAATAAAATGTTTAAAAATGTTCCACATAACGCATACAGTGTGGACGTTGAAAGTAATACGGTATAGTTGCTCACTTATGTGCCAAAATTCATTTTATGATATATGAAACGTACGGATACAAATGTAAAAAGTAATACAGAGTAGAGTTTCTCGTGATGTTCCCAAGTTTTCCATATAACGCGTACAACGTGGACATAGAAGCTTCGCGTGATAAATGTTTAAACACATCGGCGAGTTATTTCGACATGGTGAGACGATGATTCATATTTTCAGACACCGGTGCAAGGCGGAAGAGTCGGTGAACGACGTGCCAGCAGTCCTTTCCAAAATGGTCAGACAGAAGTCCTGATCGGGGAGCTGGAGGGCGGCCCAAGGTCGCCGAGGGGATCCACGTCTTCGGCGGTGAACGACGCCAATTTCCTCAATACACCGGATGAACGTGACGATCAGAAGCCCATTTACAGGCGAGTACTAAAATTCAGTATCGATCCGTGCATGCTTTTGCTTCTTTTTAAATATATCCTCTGTGCGCCATCCCCCTAGTCGATATATTTTCGTTTATATCGAATCTGTAGCCTGAACGATCGTGTAACGTCAAAGATATTCACGCCTGTCGTACGTTGTTACACAGCTGGTTAGCGAAACATCGCATCAAGCAAGATGTTTATACGCTGACTCATTTTTAATAAGTCGTTCCTGCGTAATTAACCGATGCATCGTTAATAACGAATGGACTGCGGATGTTTGTGCTTTTATGAAAAATCGTAAACTGTACAGAATATGCATAATATACAGATATATATATATAATGCTGAGAGTATAATACTTACTTAAAAAATTACTTGAAATTGGTAATTGTTTGCATATGTGAGTATTAGTAACTTTTACATTAAAAATCTTCTATCATGTTGGTAAGAGTCATTAATCGTAGAATATAAAAACGGTTCCACTTATAAGATAAAAGATAAGAGATTAAAGATAAGAGTAGCTATCTAAATATGTATTTTAATTGGAAATCAATCTCTGTGTATGTATGATTCCGCTTTTTTAATTATACCCATAATGTAATTAATTATACCCATGTAAATTCGCATGAACATCCGTATTCCAACAGTAAATATCGCAAACCCTGGAAACACCAGAAACGTGGCGTACTTACAAAGCAACACCGTACACGTGTAAAATGAAACATATAGAAGATATGACACTCTAAAGAATATTATATTTTCCTACGAATTATCAGAAGAGAGATCAGTTCCTACGAATAATGGTCCTCTTTCAATTTAAAATTCGAACAAAATGTTAAAACGTTAAGAGCATCTGATGCTATTAACAATGTATGTGTAGAAGCACGACGAAGGGATCTGTCAGTGTGCAAAACCGAAATCAGTGACCCGGAGATGTCGCGCCAGTCTTCTCCTAAAATGTCTTCGTATCAGCCTTACGCTCCTAGATAGCGTATTCGTTGCTGTAGCTATAATTGTATATTCTACGATGTACAATGATTTGAACAGGGTAACATTTACACAGAAATCGGTAATCTCTGCTATGCCAACGATTAGCTACGCTAACAAGCGTTGATGTAACGTCGTAGGCTCTGGTACATTCGAATTCCGACAAATAATAAATTAGTCAGAATATTGAAAACCGAATATGTACAGTTACAGAAATATCTGGCCGCCTGACCAATCTATAGTCGATTTTTATAATTGTTGATATAATTGTTTTGTACTGTTCATGGACTATTGCTCTTATGCAGGTGAACAATATACGTACGTCGTATTTTTTTTTTATTTATTTATTTACATTTTACAATTTGTCCAGTAGGACATTTGGTAAAATATTATAGCTTAGTGATATAGTAATATAACATGTGGATGACTACCCCCAGTGGGATACCATCTTCGAATTTGATTGATTTATTTCTTTAGTGTGGTGAGTGTTTGTATGTTAGGTTATGTCCTTTGTGAGATCTGTTGGGTGTTTCCTTCTTAGTCTTCTTTTTATACGTACGTCGTATAATCGCGGATGAGGCAACTACGAGCTCGACTAAGTTTATGAAGATGCACGATTCACAGTTACTACAATAGCGATTCATGTCTATCTAACAACGTGATACGTACTTAAATGTGCCGTTCGTATTCTGCCAACAATAAGTACATACGTACACATTTGCAGTCAGCGGACTCCATTGAATTTGGTGCAGAGTTTCTCGGTGCCCTTTAATTTTATAGGTTACCTTAGTTTCCGCGAACGTTTCGCGCGAGCAAGAAATAATCGTCGGTGGGCGTATACAATATCGTTCAAAAGTCTCAGTCCTATTTTTAATATCACTTTGATATTTGATCTATAACGCGAACTTTAAATTACATCCGCTCTTTAATAAAATCGTTGATACATCTGTAGTATATATTTCTCTTATCGTATACGGTAAGAAGTGAAACGAATTATCACAAAATCATCGTACTTCGATTTTGGAGAAAAAACAATGTTACGAAGTTTGTAGAAATTGAAGTATTTGATGTGTATATGTAGATATAACTATATGGAATTACTATATTAAATTATTTATTTGATAACAACGATCGTATCTGTATAATATAATACAACAAGTACTCGTACAGAATTATATATAATAATATAATTGTACATATGTTGAACATGTAAATACAATATATTATATGTATATATTTCGCGAGCCAGTGTACATACGTTAAAGTTTTATCGCATAAAATGATATTCTAGCGAAAGTGTCTCTCGCAGTTGCCTGCAAGTCGCGTGAAATCGAATGCACCTACGCAGCTGTTACCCTGCCAGCACACGGTTATTCACCAGGTGACTGTTAGATGTCGCGGTGAACGTGTTCGTGAGCAACGTAGCACCAGGAATCTCCGTTATCGGAAGAAACCAGACGCCAGTTGCATGAGGCAGAATGCAGAGCCGTTCTACCGTGATCCGGCTCGCTTTAATGGAATCTTGAAAGCGTGGAATCACAAGTAGAAGCGAATGCTCACAGGGAGACACGAATTCATTTTCTGACCCGTGCAAATCATTCAGCGACTCTGCAATTATAATGCAGTAAAAGTTAATAGCGCTAGCGGAATAACGTATAATGCAACATCGACGCCCATTTCATTGGCGTTGACTTTACGAAGCTCTGAAAGATCAAAGAACCCGCTACGTTCTTATACAGTTGAACGAATGAATATTCAGTTCAATCCATTGACACACGTTGAGCATCGAGCGAATTTTATATATTTTGCTCTGGTCGTGAGAGTCAGTGGCGCGAGAAGAATTTTTATAATGTAAAAGAAAAATGTAGTTTGTCCGTTGGTGCAGAATATTTGACTTTCCTTAAATTTCATACGATCCAGATGAAAGAAGAGATAGTAACAAGAACAGAATGCTGATCAAATTCTTGAAATCTCTTCTCGTAATTGCAATGTAAAGAATATATCAGAGTAATAAGTACGTTATAGGAGCTGTTTACATAAATCAGAGATACAAGGGGAATTTCTATGATTCCAAAAAGCCAGTTCATCGTATCTATACGATGCACTTAACTTTCTCTGAATTTCATAAAACTGTAGGATTTAGATGAGAGAAGAGATAGTAAAAAAAGAAAAAAAAAGAAGAGATACCGAGCAAATTCTTGATATCCCTCTTGGTAATTGCAATGCAAAGAATTTATTACAATGGTAAATACGCTGTACAAGTTTCTTGCATAGATCACAGATACAAGAAGAATTTCTACAATTTCAAGAAGACAGTTCATCGTATCTATACAAAGCGCTTAACTTTCTCCGAATTTCATAAAAATCCTAAGATCTAGATGAAAGAGCAGGTAAGTGGGTACAGAGCATGAAAATATTATCGATCCTTTCGTTCTCGAAATTTCACCTTTTGCAGTGCCTGTCCGATAGAATTCAATGATATAAATTGACAAAAAAAAAAAAAAAAAAAAAAAATAGAAAGGCACATTACTAAATCGAAATATCAAGACAATTCAGATCCTAAACGGTTTAACCTGCAATTTCACTGTGGAACAGTTGCCTCCACCGAATTTAGAATCGATTTCCGCCGATTAAAGAGAGAGATGGCTGGAGGGAGTTTGTACTTAGGTGGCACGTTCGTTTCTGGGTTGCTTTTTCGGAAACGAGCTCGCAACTTTTAATTGAACGCGTATCTCTGCGACTTTGTGGTCCGTAGAGCACGAAGGTAATTAATTTGTAGAAAGCGGGGCCAATGGAGCCGAGTAGAGGTTAGGCAGCACACGTTGAGCGGAATAGACGAGGTCCACTGTAATCTCCGACGTGGCTCGAGCATCGGCCAAGTGGATTCCTATCTCTCTTTCCCTCTCTCTTTCTCTCTTTCTCTTCTCGTAGTCACTTCGCCGGTATTTCACGCTCGTGACACACCCACCGCTAGGTTGGTGTAAGTGCAGCCTAAACAATGCGTTTTCCAGACCTCGCGATGCAGCGCCTCCTTCTATCCCAGCGTTGCCCAACCTGTCCACGTTGCGCCATGGAATCTTTGTCATTTTCGAGACGTAATCCTGCGTTATCTTTTGCAAATACAAGGGCGAGCCGTAATTCGTTGCACGGACGAGGTTAGGCAGATTCTGTGACTCGAGAGTAGCAAAACCACGTTGGGGACTTGGCTCGGTGAAAATCGACGTTGAAAAGTTGTCGGTTACGCGTCTGCTCGTTCCACTAATTCTCGATTAGACTGGAATGGACATCTGGCGGAAGGTTATTCTACGTGCGAAAATAAGTTGGGTAAAATGGGATTTTTGCGCCCAAGGCATTGTTTCGAAGAAGTTTGAACGAGTTTGGTGAAGAAGTAGCGCCGTCTCGTAGAACGTTTAAATTTGTTTAGATTTGGATAGTCGTCGAATTTTTTCCCTTTTTTCTATCTAATTTCTGTTTTCGTACACCGTTTTATCGTACAGTGGTTGATAATGTTTCAAACGGTAGGCCGAGTTTTTCTTCGAGAAGTTTACAAAGTGGCGACTGAGACGCGCAACGTTGGGAAACGCTGCTTCGTTGCCTTTGGATTCCTCCCTTCTTCGTTCCTTTTCTCTTCCCTACGTCGTCTCTTCCCTCGCCTTTTCTTCCTGTCGTTGTCTTCTTGCGACCGAACGGTAGAAACGAATGGCACATCATCGCAAACACGAAGAAACTGTTCGCCCCGTTCTTTGCTTATGACCATGTTGTACTCGGCAAAGTATGATGTCACAAGTACAGTTCCCATTAGAAGGTCGAGATAACGATCGAAATAACGAACGATTCCTTAATTCACGAATTTCCATCGTTTCCATTCACGCGTTTATTTACAGTCGATAACCAGCCAGATAGTCGCGATAAAGAGGAAACCGAAGAGACAAGAAGTAAGAACGCAAACGGAATCTCGGGACACTGTCGTTGACGATAACCGCGGATATTTGTGACAATAATCGCAATTCGTGCAATGTTCAATAATTAATAAATCAATTTTTATAAATTTGTAAGTTAAAAATTCGTCAAATTTGTTTCAAATCCGACAGGCTGAAACGAAACTAATAAATCTGCGAGATACAGAAACACGAGCAACTTGTCACGTTTCTCTATATCTTGAAAGATGGACAAGAATGCTAGGAAGGTGTAGCACGGTGCTGTTTTCTTTTCCATTATCGACTGGTTTGTAATTTATTCTTTCTTTTCGACTCATGAATAACGAAATTACACGACAGTCTCCATCTCGCGCAGTTCGATTTAATCTGCTTAGTTGTTATCCCATATCAACCGCCGTGTAACGCCGCCGTAAGTTTGCTCGAAACGGCAAAGAAAGAAAAGAAGACGCAAGAAACTTGAAATTTGAAAAATACCAAAAACGCTGGATTACGTCGCTTCGTAATTGCGTCAGCGGATCCCATTATGTGCTATTCGATGTAAGGTGTTCAATCGTCGATCCGTAACAGTCCGTAAAACGTTCGTTCCACTCAAAAGGTAAAACGCACGGGCAACTTAAAAGTCGAATAATAGCAAGAGATGCTATGATACGTCGTCCGGTCCAAGGAGGGCAGCAGAAGCCCGAAGCTTAAAGCGATAATGAAAAAATCGAGTGGCTCTGTCGGTTATTGCGAACAAACGAGGAAAAAGGTGGGCCGTATTCGGCCGGCGAGACGTCAACATCCGTCCGGTTGATAAATGAGAGATTTCGAAACAGGAAATTCGTCGCGCGGAAACAAGGGCTGCCATCTGTAGGGCTTTCAAAGGGTTTTAGCCGAGAAAACGAACGCGCGAGCCAGTTTCCGTCCGCGACAGAAGAATTGGAACAGGAGCAGGTTAAATGGCGTGATCTATATCGAAAATCGGGCTTATATAACACGGACTAGGGGAGAGGAGAGAAAAAATTGTGATCCAGTGGCTCAGTCCTCGGGGACGACCTTTAAAACCGATGGCTCGTGTCGACACGTTCAGCCAGAGAGACGAAATCACTGGTTTCCAGCCATTCACGTTGTATTCTCGTGTAAAAGTGGCCCGTGATGTCCATACGCGCATTCATTCGCACCTGTATCTGTATCGTATAAAGTCTATGAATAACTGGAAGGTAATTTGCTTCGAGGAGAACGCCATCTTCCTTTTCCTTTCGATCTTGCGAGCAAGACCACTAGCACGAAAAATAATAATTTTCATTCGCGAGCAGAACTTCCCTCCGTGAACTGTTACAATTCTCTAAGCTGTTCCATTGTGTTGCTACAGCGTTCGAACGATTGTTCGTATCTTGTTACGTTGTTCGTTGTAAGCTGCCGCCTGCTTGAATATCGCCATGCGTATACCCATAAGAATCTAAATATTAGGTTGGCAACTATGTGATTGCGGACTTTGTCAATAGATGGTATTGACAAAACCCGCAATCACTTAGTTGCCAACCTAATATAATAGTTGATTGCAACGATGATCGAGGCATTCGAAGACCATAATGCATATACGTATTCGTAAAAAATGTAGGTATATGTTTAATTGGAATAAAAAAAATGAAGCATTCGAAGATCAAGATATCCGTAAGAATTTACCTAATAATTAATGTAATGTACTGTTTCCGATCATCGAAATGGAATCGCTCGAAATTCTCTTTATTCATTTTAGTAAAAAATTGAGAGACACGAGCGAATTTTGATATTCATATATAATCGTGCCTAAACGAAAAGAAGTCTTTCCTCGAGGGAATATTTTCTCTATATATACTCTTGTATTCTTTAATGGAATATTTTTCGTAGATTCTTCGCCCGGGATACCTAAATATCAATTATATTTAAATACGAATTATACTTGCTGCTTGGAAAGGAGTACTTTCTCGTAGATTATCCGTTTCAAGTACCTCGATATCGCTTATAATGAAATATAAATTATATTTTTTCGTCTATGCTTCTTATGTTCGAGCGTCTTATATTCAAATATTGAAAACAGAAGATATAATTGATACTCGAATGTGAGGGATAAACGAAGAATCCAAGGAGAAGATCTAAGAATCTAAATCTAAGGTAACTGTAAGAAGCCTCGAAGGAGGAGGAATATTTTTCCGTATATTCTTCGTCTCGGGTACTTAAATATCATTTATATTCAAATATCAACTGCATTTTCTCCTTTAAAGGGAGTATCTTTTCTCTTACACTCTCCCTATCTCTTCTTTCATATCCGTATCTTCTCTTCTTCTATTTATCCTCTGTATTCAAATCATCGCTTATAGCTTCTCCTTAAAGAGGAATATTACTTCATCCTTCTTCGTTCCAGATATCCAAATATCAACTGTACCATTGTCCTCGCCGTGAGAAGAAAAATCCTCGAAAGAGTTGACTCTGTCATTCCCCTCCTCCTGTCTCTTCCATTCGCTCGAGTTTAATTCGATCGGAAAGCATCGTTAGAAGAACTTTCGACGCGTTATCCGACGCAACAACGTCTTTCACCGTGATGGCAACGCGAAAAACACGTGGATGCTGCTTTCATTCTGTGCTAATCTCGTTTATACCAGAGGAAGAGGAAGAAAGACTTTCTCGATGACAAGTACCCCGTGACCGAGTCTTGGATCCGCGGTCTGGTATCCGTTAACCGAGCCACGGATATCGTTTTGCGATCACGAAATCGATATCGTGCCACGTCCGACACAGCGACGTCCACGTCCCACCTCTGTACAACATTTTTTCACGTCTGCAATCCTCGCCGGATTTGCATTTGACGTAAATTCTCCGGTCGCCTTAAGAGGATCGTCTGTTACTTTTATCGCTATTCTCTTCTCTGCTTATCAATATTCTTCCGCGAAATGGATTTCCTTCGTTTCCCTGAATATCCGAGATTGCCAGAGATCAGCGAGAATCTCATTTAAATTCATTAAAATCGGCAAAGTGAATTGGAAGAAGAATTTCGTTGAAAGTTCTTGCTTTAACGCTACGACTACCACATCAGTCAAATCGACTGGTTTTACAATTTTATTTTAATATTCCTACTTCGTGTTATATCTTTTTCCACAACGATGTAACGACTTTCGCAACGATAACTAAAAGAATAATGTAATGAATTTCATTTTGCTTTTTACGTATTCAAACTGAAAATAATTTTCTATCAGGGCTACTTATACCAATACCAGTGAAAATGATTGGTACTTGTCGAAGTGTAAAAGGGTCCTGCAATCCGTTTATCGAACTCAATTAACCAGTTTCCTCGTTTTGTACAACTTGCCACACGTTTTTTATATTTGTACTGCGTATCGTTCGATATGACGATATCAGTTATCGGGAAAATTGCGGATCGATCGATAGATCGCTTGATGCTGACGCTAGAAATACCACAGCGGTGAAAACGACTGGTTCTACAATTTTATAAATGTGCCCTCGTTTAGGGATCATTTTAGGGATCGTCGTTAATAATACTAAAAATGTACTACATAACGTGGAATTCCTTCTGAAAGAACGTAACAAATCAATAAATATAAAAATATTCTATCATTACGTATTTTTAAAGACCAGTCATTTTCACTGACTTTGGTAGAAATAGCTTCGTGTTAACTATCGGTAGTTCTAGTGTCAAGGGACGAAGCTCGTCGATCGGAGCTGACGCTTTGGTTGATCGCGGACGTTTGTGCATTTGTGCGACATATAAAAGCACAAGCGTGATCCGCGAAAATGTAGAGAATATGCGAAATAACGCGTTCGTTGCATTAATAACTCGTGGGCGGAGTTTTTATTCGTGTTGCATCTCTTCCTGAAAGAATGAAATTATGTTGATACAACGTTTTCATTTCTCGTTTCTGGACATTGTTCGAGTAAAAGCGTGTACAGCGTTCTAGACATTTTTCAACTAAAAGCGACCGAAAAATGGTAGAAAATCTGTCACGTTGTACGCGTTAACGAACGTTTTATTTCGCTGTTCCTTTGACTCTTGCGAGCCAGTTACGTTGATGAACGCATTGAAATTGCATAATCATCCGCGGTGTACGTGGTCATTAGTCGTGTTACGTAAAATAGGCGTAGGAAAAGAGTCGTATCGAAGGAAAAATCAAGAGCTAGAAGGGACGAGTGCAGAGTGAGTCTAGGTCCGGTTCTCGTGGAGGCTCTCCGTGACACAGCCATGGAATACCGATTGCTCACTCTCCCATGGCGTTTCCTGTTCCGACCACGTATCCCGCTTTCAAAATACGAGCCACACACAGAACCAAAGAGAATGAAAGAATATGAAAGAGGAGAGACAAAATGATCACCGGGGTTGGCTTCTATTTCCTGGATTTATTTTGTAATTTAAATTTAGTCAGCAACTTTTATACTCACCGTCTTTTACTTAGAACTTCGTTTCGCTCGAGCAGCATCTAAATGACATTTATAAAGTCCCAGTTCTTCGCGTTCAACCCCAAAAGACTGCTGAAATTGATCTCAACTTGTGGAGTGTTTCTACAGCTCACATACAGGGTGTCCAATTTTAATCTTCAAAGTAAGTTCATTAAGCAAAGCATATAATTCCTTGTTTGTCCAGGCTTTCGTGGCTCGCGTGGTATTCGATACTCATCTGCAATTGTTCAATTTCCAGTTTGTTCCTATTCCACCATCCATTTCCTGAAGCTTTATATCTTCGTAACCGATAATATCTACATCGACGTGTTTCTATCGAGCTAACGTAATACAAGTGGTAACAGAAGAACACGTTTTGTGCATCGACTCAGCTATGAAACGCGAAAGACGAAGGAAAATGAAATCAACGTCGAAGCGGTACTCTGAGGATCCTACGTGTTGCGTCAATGAAAAGTCTCGATTTATGAGACACAGAGTCTGAGCAGAATTGAAGATCGTACTAAGAAATTTGATTATTATTTCGTTCGTTTATTATCATTTTAGATCGAAATTACCACGATGTCTGTAACGTCCGAGACGCTTCTTCAGGATCCCATAGCGAACAATCAAGAGTTAAGCGAAAAAAATCGTTATTTTTATGCTGAGTCGTATCATCCTGACCACAGTGACTGTGCGTGTCACCGCGTGTCGAAATTTCGCAACACCATTTTTCGACGAAATTACCGCAGAACAAAGACGTATACTCCTACGCTAAAAACGAAGAAGCAAAGACGCTAGAATGAAGGAAAGAAAGAAAGAAAGGAGGAGAAATGGGCGACTATTGTTCTCAGGCGTATTATGCGCGTCATTCCGCGCCTTTTATTCGTCTGTGTTCATCGCCGCGCGAAGATCCGCATTTACTCGCCAAATACCGATCCAGGATATTCGTTTTTAAATCATCGTCGTCGTCGTCGGCCCGCGTGGGATTACTCGGCCGACCTGCACAGCTCTGGAAAGCTCGATTAATTCCTTGCACTCGTTGACCTTTACTGGTCGCGATATGCAGTTGTGCTGGCCGATAAAAAGAGCTTCCCCTTGAAACGCGTTTTCACCACCCACTCGCTCCCAGAATTCGCTCTTCTTTTCATGTAACGGTGCTCCTTTCTTTCTTTTTTCTTTTTTTGTCATATGTACAAGTACGTTCTTGAAATACTTTTCATAACGATAGTTCTATAGATTTTCCGGTTTATACGAATACGATGCTCTGAGAAGCCAAATTGACCCACTTCATTTTTTATAAAGCGTTTGATTTCACATTATCCAGAAACGTAAAGCTACACGTACAGCTAGGAAACGCTTTTGTACATACTACTAGCCTGTAACGAACCAGTCTTTTCATCAGGTTGCATAATTTATTCTCGTAAGAACAAAGTATCGTAGTCATAGGAGAGGCACCGTGTAGCGATATAAAAGTCAATGTAATATTTGCACTTGATTAATTAGTACGTAAACGTCGATGTAAATATCGTAGAACGGCGTACAAATATTTTTTGTAGCCACTGTAATTAGCATTGAATTTCCGAACCCTCAGCCGCCACTTGTGTCAATTTGACACGCTTTCGAAAGAAGATACTATTATTCGTTCGTTCATAGAACGATCTTACCGAAACCTTCTCACTTTTTATTTATCTCTGTTTTTTATTCTTCGCGAAGAATGCGGGATCGTTTTGTCAATTTTCGAAATTAATTATTTATCTCACCGTTCCATCGCGTCACGCTGGTAGAATAAAATAAAAATAGCGAAACGCGTTAAAATTAGAATTAAAAATACCTATATTTTCCTAAATTTATCAGCCGCAAGAAGATAGCGATAAGGAATTGTAAATTCCAAGGAAATTAAAGAAGCATAATGTGTATGATTGCGTCGGTTCTTCGAAACTATTGCGTTTCAACGATGTAGCCGAACGTACAGTCTAACAAGGCTATGCCTTAAGTACAAACTAATGCGAGACAGTTAAAGTAAACCATTATAGAAAATGAAATTCGAACGCGCAGTGAACTTGTTAACAAGATGTTTTTCCAATTACATTCTTGTCGCGTGTTATCGTAATAGTGTCAATGGCGAACGAACGTGCTTACGCACAATGTGCGTATATATAAACGCGAGAGAAAATTCTGAAGCGATGCAGCACTCGAGACGTAGCGCGACGATAAGAAGCCTCGTTATCTTTATGGCTGGCTCGCGGCGTTGCTCGCGGGACGAGCCGATAATTTCGTTAAAATTTAACGTAAAAACTCGTTCTCTTCCTGTTACGAAGGGTGTGTATACCGGTGGGCATACGATCCGCTTGGCGCCAGACGAGAATCACTGTGTCTGCTATCGGATGCAGCGATTGCCTCTCGGCGAGGGCAGAGAAAATCGAGGTACGAGGCGGGAAAACCCGTCCTCGGCTTCTCCCGACGATTCACGGCACGTAGAAGATCACACGAACGTACGCCCGACACGTTACATCCATGGCAAAGCTGGATATCATTAACCAGTTAGCTATTTTCGACGAGTATACTCGTCGTGAAGAAACGCCAATATTTTTTGTTATGTCGAGTATACTCGTCGTGAGTAGAGAAAAAAGGAAAAAGAAGGAAAACGATCGTTTCGTTACAACTTAATTCTGTGTTACAACAAACACACATACTCTGTTGTGTTTGACAAGTATACTCGTCGTGAAGAAGTGCCAATATTTTTTGTTATGTCGAGTATACTCGTCGTGAGTAGAGAAAAAAGGAAAAAGAAGAAAAACGATTGTTTCGTTACAATTTAATTCTGTGTTACAACAAACACACATGCTCTGTTGTGTTTGACAAGTATACTCGTCGTGAAGAAGTGCCAATATTTTTTGTTATGTCGAGTATACTCGTCGTGAGTAGAGAAAAAAGGAAAAAGAAGGAAAGCGGTCGTTTCGTTACAATTTAATTCTGTATTACAACAAACACACATACTCTGTTGTGTTTGACAAGTATACTCGTCGTGAAGAAGTGCCAATATTTTCTGTTATGTCGAGTATACTCGTCGTGAATAGAGAAAAAAGGAAAAAGAAGGAAAACGATCGTTTCGTTACAACTTAATTCTGTGTTACAACAAACACACATACTCTGTTGTGTTTGACAAGTATACTCGTCGTGAAGAAGTGCCAATATTTTTTGTTATGTCGAGTATACTCGTCGTGAGTAGAGAAAAAAGGAAAAAGAAGGAAAACGATCGTTTCGTTACAACTTAATTCTGTGTTACAACAAACACACATACTCTGTTGTGTTTGACAAGTATACTCGTCGTGAAGAAGTGCCAATATTTTCTGTTATGTCGAGTATACTCGTCGTGAGTAGAGAAAAAAGGAAAAAGAAGGAAAGCGGTCGTTTCGTTACAATTTAATTCCGTGTTACAACAAACACACATACTCTGTTGTGTTTGACAAGTATACTCGTCGTGAAGAAGTGCCAATATTTTTTGTTATGTCGAGTATACTCGTCGTGAGTAGAGAAAAAGGAAAAAGAAGGAAAACGATCGTTTCGTTACAACTTAATTCTGTGTTACAACAAACACACATACTCTGTTGTGTTTGACAAGTATACTCGTCGTGAAGAAGTGCTAATATTTTCTGTTATGTCGAGTATACTCGTCGTGAGTAGAGAAAAAAGGAAAAAGAAGGAAAACGATCGTTTCGTTACAACTTAATTCTGTGTTACAACAAACACACATACTCTGTTGTGTTTGACAAGTATACTCGTCGTGAAGAAGTGCTAATATTTTCTGTTATGTCGAGTATACTCGTCGTGAGTAGAGAAAAAAGGAAAAAGAAGGAAAGCGGTCGTTTCATTACAACTTAATTCTGTGTTACAACAAACACACATATTCTGTTGTGTTTGACAAGTATACTCGTCGTGAAGAAGTGCCAATATTTTTTGTTATGTCGAGTATACTCGTCGTGAGTAGAGAAAAAAGGAAAAAGAAGGAAAACGATCGTTTCGTTACAATTTAATTCTGTGTTACAACAAACACACATACTCTGTTGTGTTTGACAAGTATACTCGTCGTGAAGAAACGCCAATATTTTTTGTTATGTCGAGTATACTCGTCGTGAGTAGAGAAAAAAGGAAAAAGAAGGAAAACGATCGTTTCGTTACAATTTAATTCTGTGTTACAACAAACACACATACTCTGTCGTGTTTGACAAGTATACTCGTCGTGAAGAAGTGCCAATATTTTTTGTTATGTCGAGTATACTCGTCGTGAGTAGAGAAAAAAGGAAAAAGAAGAAAAACGATCGTTTCGTTACAATTTAATTCTGTGTTACAACAAACACACGTGCTCTGTGTTTGACAAGTATACATCGTGGCTTACTTTTTGCGACACGTTGTAGGTACACACTTTTCAAAGAGGTCGCAGCCAGGTAACTGATTGAAGGATCCTTACTATCAGCGATTCTATCGTAACATTGTAAACTCCTAGGTCGTATCGTGTGTATTGTTGTATTAAAATGTATTATATCTCCTGTATAATTACGTATACAGAGGATGAGTCACTCAGGATGAGCCACTGAAATATCTCTTTTAATTTTGGAGACAGGAAAAGGTGTTTGAAACAGAAATTGTTTGTTTCCGACAATGAGTCCTTACATGGAGGTCCAAACGTTTTATCAGATGGACGCACTTGAAAGATTCGCAGATTACGTACATTTTTCTTTTCTTAATGGAACCATGTATTTTTCCAACACCTACGGTTCTCAAGAGAATCTCAATGATCAGTCGAGGTCACTGAAAGTCACAGACTTTATATATGTAATAATGGATGAGAAATCATGCTAACGTTTCTGAAACAAAATACTCTGTTCTCCTTTTATTAACGGAACTGTTGGCTCCTCTGATTTGAAATCTAAAAGCTCGTTCCTTAAACGTTTCTCGTTATCTAGAAAATTGAAAGAACCATCGAGGTAGCTCGTCTTGGGTAACTCAGCTTCGACATCGTATCTGCGTGTTATATGCGTAAAATACCTTAAGATTCGTTTGCACGAGATCTGTCCACAAAGAAACCGACCCATAAACGATCCAAATATGTTTGTCTCTCTAACTGAGTGCTGTAGAGTAATTAGTTATTGGCAATTATACGGTAATTAGAGCCGATGTAGAAAATATGGCTTCGTCATTTATGGGGCACCTTAATGAGCGACCCTACAAAGCGTATGACTCTCCGGATGGCTAGCCAGCAACGGTACCTCAATTTGTACGAGTGGAAAATCAGGAATATCGCAAGTTACATCTGACGATGACCGAGAAACGAAGAACGTGGATGAAGAGATATGGAAGTCGTGCAGGACAATTTGAAATCGATTAGAAGCGAAGCTAAAACGTTCAAACAAGTCGTTATAGGCGATGAATCATGGGTCTATGGCTACGACCCTGAGACCGAATTCCAATCCTCGGTGATCGTGAAACGCCATGATTTTCCACTCGTACGAAGTACGTCGGACGAATAAACAGACCTGGGATTTTTATGCAATTTCGCAACTTCGTAACTGGCGTGATGCGACCTACGTAGAAAGTTATTTCTCCTATTAACCAGTTGGTTAACTACGGAATTTAGTTTTGCAAATCTCTGGTGGGCTGCGCAAATAAAACAGGCGATGATGAGTTTACGCGTCAAACACGGGGGAAATGCTCGTGTTATAAATTTTGCAACGAAATTAAAGCGAAACGACGATGGCTTACATTTTTATGGTTACACAAGATTTCAAAATTGCAGCAAAATTACAAAATTCATAAACGAGAAAAATGAACAAACGATGTAAGAGATTCAGTGGGTCTTTTCAGTGTGGAATTCTTCGAAACGGGGTACGAAACAGAACTCCTTAGAATTTGACTTTTCCAACAGGCGGCATATTTTCGAAATGAATTTCCTTCCGACGATATAAATTTGGGCAAATGTTCTCCACGAGAGGCGTAGGATTTGCAGCGCAAATTTGCTGTGCAACGACATAGTTTTCCACTTGCGACTCGTAGTTGGTCGACCAGCTTTCCAAGTTCGCGTTTGTGGAATTGCGCGTTTCTCGTAATTTGTCCGACACGTCCGACCAAAAAATTTAATCCTATTATATGTGTTATATTATATATTATATTGTTATCGAGAATACGCCGACATACACGTGAAAATATCTATGCATTTCGCAGAGAGACAAGATTACGCAAGCAATTCCAATATTCTCGATATAACGTGAAAATAATCGACTCAGTTTGTAAAAATTGTTCGTTAAACATCGCACGGGGAATAACCGATATACCACAAAGAATAATGAAATTTTTCCTCGTACAAAATACATAGCAGTCTTATTGGCGAACGTGGCAAATTTCTATTGCTTCTTACTAAAATTTCAATTCTTTATGGTAAACGGTAATTTTTATTTTATAAGCGTGAAACGCACCGAAGTACACTTTCTGTTTGACGCGTGTACTCGTCGAACGCGGTTAACTTCAACGTTAAAACGTTACAGACGCTTCTTTCCCACGTTTCTTACGTTCTTACGCGTCACGCGAATTCTCTACATTTTCTCGCTTTTAGAAAGAAACGCGGGAAAGTGCACGGTCTAACAGTTAATCGAGAAAACGCGAACGAACTTATCGCTCGACCTGGCAGAGTCCGGCCAACCATTTCACGTGCTGTACGAGCGAAATAAAATACCGAAAAAGAATTTCAAGTACAGTTTACCATCGAACCGCGTGGTTCGAGGAGAAAATTGTCGCAGCTCGAGGATGCCGAGCTACGTTATTTCGCTCGTTGTATCTCGTCTTCTCCGACCGAAACTCTCTCACTCTGGAAACTTTGAGACACGTTGGAAAACGATCGTCGAGCGGAAAGAGCGACGAGCGAGAGACTTTTGGCAGCGAAGCCGCGGGCGTCCGCGTAGTTGCGCTCGTCGGGGGCCGATTTTAGGGGCTAAACGTCGGCGAAAGGAGAAAAAGCGGCGTATTTTGATGCGCGCGCGAGCCGGCCTGCGCCTGTACGCGGCGAGTACTCGTGCTCGAGAGTGCACGAGTGCTCGTTCACTGCACTCTCTCGCCGGCTCCAGGAAAGTGGTTTGAACCGTTAAAGCGGCGCTTTCGTTCCGCGCCTCTCCAGTCACCGCGCCTGGCCAACTACGAAACTTCCGATCCAGTGTTTTCGTACTTTTCCTCTTTCAAAAACTTAATCTCGCCCGTTTGTCACCATCTTCGCCTGCTACGAGTAATCTTCGTTGCTTAATCTTCCTCGCGTCCTTCTCTGCGTCTGAGAAGAAATCGCATAATCTACAAAGGAATGTGAGATCGTATTATCGAATTGCACACACACTTTTGCGTGTTATTTGATTGGATATACTATTATTGTTGTGAACTATTATTGTGCTAAATAACTGTTTGTTTTAATTTATTTTCAACTATGGTTTTTATCGGTATCTACTAACTACGTAACGAGAGATAAGATTAGAGATGAAAATCGGAGATTGAAGAGGCTTACCCGTAGCGTGTCTTACACGTTGCCTATGATTTCATTGTCCAGATACTCGTGCATGGTACAGTTTTATACAGGGTGGTTGGTAACTGGAGGTACAAGGGAAAAGGGGGTGATTCTACGCGAAAAAAGAAGTCGAAAATATAGAATAAAATTTTTTTTTAATTTTTCCATCGAGACAACGATCTACAGTGAGATCCGTTATAACGAGACGCGATAAAGTGCAGGCGTACCGAGCCAAAATTCAAAGTCAATTTTCTCGAAAACGAAGCCTCGAACGAAAAATTGTTATTCTACATTTTCGACTTCTTTTTTCGCGTAGAATTACCCCCTTTCCGCTTGTACCACCAGTTACCAACCACCCTGTATAATTGCAGTTAGAAGTGTGCACATAACCTTTCTATTATACAGAGTGGTTGGTAACTGGAGGTACAAGCGAAAAGGGGGTGATTCTACGCGAAAAAAGAAGTCGAAAATATAGAATAAAATTTTTTTTTAATTTTTCCATCGAGACAACGATCTACAGTGAGATCCGTTATAACGAGACGCGATAAAGTGCAGGCGTACCGAGCCAAAATTCAAAGTCAATTTTCTCGAAAACGAAGCCTCGAACGAAAAATTGTTATTCTACATTTTCGACTTCTTTTTTCGCGTAGAATTACCCCCTTTCCGCTTGTACCACCAGTTACCAACCACCCTGTATAATTGCAGTTAGAAGTGTGCACATAACCTTTCTATTATACAGAGTGGTTGGTAACTGGAGGTACAAGCGAAAAGGGGGTGATTCTACGCGAAAAAAGAAGTCGAAAATATAGAATAAAATTTTTTTTTAATTTTTCCATCGAGACAACGATCTACAGTGAGATCCGTTATAACGAGACGCGATAAAGTGCAGGCGTACCGAGCCAAAATTCAAAGTCGATTTTCTCGAAAACGAAGCCTCGAACGAAAAATTTGTATTCTATATTTTCGACTTCTTTTTACGCGTAGAATCACCCCCTTTCCGCTTGTACCACCAGTTACCAACCACCCTGTATAATTGAAGTTAGAAGTGTACACATAACCTTACTATTATACAGGGTGGTTGGTAACTGGTAGTACAAGTGGAAGGGGGCGTGATTCTACGCGAAAAAGGAGTCGAAAATATAGAATAAAATTTTTTTTTAATTTTTCCATCGAGACAACGATCTACAGTGAGATCCGTTATAACGAGACGCGATAAAGTGCAGGCGTACCGAGCCAAAATTCAAAGTCAATTTTCTCGAAAACGAAGCCTCGAACGAAAAATTGTTATTCTACATTTTCGACTTCTTTTTACGCGTAGAATCACCCCCTTTCCGCTTATAGCGCCAGTTACCAACCACCCTGTATATGTCGAGTCCTCATTTGCAACCTTCATTTGGATTAGCCATTCTTGTTATGCGATATAGATGATATTTGCTGGAACAAATATGATTATTACAGAATTTGACAAGTAACCGTGGCGATTAAATAGTCGAGATGCTAATGACAATGATCTTAGTATTCGATAACGAATACACGGTCAACGGGATAAGAAATGCGTTTTCTTGCAAAGTCCGAGTCGAACTCAACTTACTTGTGCACAATTCAAGTGTAACTAAACTTACTTGTTCACGGTACAAGTATAGAAGTCAACTTACTCGTATCAGTCCAAGTGGAACTGCACTTGTGTTCTCTTCTCTGTACCTCTCTGTACAAATGTATTTTTTTAACGAGAGCTATACAACTACTGCATACCTCTGTTAGGTAAAAACGAGCCCAAGCCTACTGTCATAAATCTCGGGCAAACATAATCGGATTAAATCATAAGCAACTGCTTCTAAGTTTTATTATTTAAGTGCAGCTATAATAAAAAGCCCAGACTAAAGTATTGGCGATCTTCTCAAAAATTCCAAAAGATAGGTCCCGATGTTCTTTCATTTTCGACATATAAATCTTTTTTTTTTATTATTTAGTTTTTACTTTACAATTAGCTGAGTTAGAAGCTTAATTGCAACATTAACACGTGGATGGCTACCCCCAACGAGATACCATCCTCGAGTTTGTCTATTTTATTTCTTTAGCGAGGTCAGTAGGGTGTTTTCTCTTTAGTCTTCTTTTTATCAGAGTGTTTTATGTGTATCAAATAAGAAAGAAACGACGGACGGGAGACTGTCGTATTAGGCGAATAACGCGCCACGTATCTTCTTGTATTTTCCACTTGAATTCGTATCGCGTACGCGTATCTTGGTGTCTAACTAGCCTAAAGCAAACCCTGGTGGGTAAACTAAAAGCTGGGCTGATCCTGTCGGCGAGTGTTTGAAACTTCGCGTAATGCGATTAACGAGAGACGAGTTATATGTATGCAACAACTTTCAGCGTTCTTGGAGATTCAATTAGCCAGGCTGGTTATAGGCGCACGTGACGCACATGGCGCACGTGCTGTGGCTGCGTATCGATCAACGCATATTCACAGAGCACGACAGAACCGCGACAGATACGGTAGAAACACTCTGTACACCGTCTATTTACGGAATTGTCTACGCAGTGTTGGGCCACGCCGAGGACAACGCAAATGGATCGCGATTCCGCTTCCATTCTTATCAACCGTACGCTATACGCCTACTGGCTGTCTCAAAAACTTAGCGCCGAGCTTTAAGATACATTATATGATACTATGGATGTATTATATTATACAGGGTGTCTCTAGTAACTGGGACAGGCTATAAAACTTTGTTCCAAGCGAAGTTAAGATATATTGTATTATATTATACAGGGTGTTTCTAGTAACTGGTACAGGTTATAAAACTCTGTTTCAAATGAAATGAAGATGTATTATATTATATCATATATATTATTCTACGCTATGGATATATTATACAAGATATAATTCGTTATAAAGGGTGTCTATAATAACTGGGACAGGCTATAGGACTTTGTTGCAAGTGAAGCTAAGATATATTATACTATAGATATATTGTACTATACAGGGTGTCTCTAGTAACTGGCACAGGTTATAGAACTCTGTTACAAGTGAAGTTAAGATATATTATGACATACTATAGATATATTTTATTATATCATGTATATCATACTATGTTATAGATATATTGTATTATACAGGGTGTCTCTAGTAACTGGCACAGGCTATAAAACTTTGTTCCAAGCGAAGTTAAGATATATTGCATTACATTATACAGGGTGTTTCTAGTAACTGGTACAGGTTATAGAACTCTGTTACAAGTGAAGTTAAGATATATTATATCATACTATAGATATATTCTATTATATCATGTATATCATACTATGTTATAGAAATATTATATTATACAGGGTGTCTCTAGTAACTGGGACAGGCTATAAAACTTTGTTGCAAGTGAAGCTAAGATATATTATACTATAGATATATTATACTATACAGGGTGTCTCTAGTAACTGGCACAGGTTATAGAACTCTGTTACAAGTGAAGTTAAGATATATTATAACATACTATAGATATATTCTATTATATCATGTATATCATACTATGTTATAGATATATTATATTATACAGGGTGTCTCTAGTAACTGGGACAGGCTATACAACTCCGTTGCAAGTGAAGTTAAGATATATCGTATTATATTATAAGGGGTGTCTCTTCTATCTGGGACAGGCTATATAGTTGGAAGCAAAGTTAGAGAAAAATCGTAGAGGAAAACTTGCCACTGTTTAACGCGATTTATCGTATTACCGTACTCGCGCGGATGCATCAGTACACTGCAGTTGCAGAGTGCAGATACACTTTTTCATTTAAACGAAACTATATAATTCGCTTGTAAAGCATTCCATGTACTTTACCGTTCCAACGCGATATAAAAATGTATCAAGGTAAATAGTTGGAAAAAGTAATTACTTTGAAAGATGTAATTTTGTAAATTCTTCCTTCCATGCGCTAAATTTAGCGTTCTTAAAATCGAAATAACTTTTAAAGTGGTTTTGGCGTTTTTTGGCTCAAGTAACTTAATATCTTTCTGTAAACGATAAAAACTTGCATCGACTGCTTTATAAATAATTATAAAGTTTCATTTGAGGAAAGAATACGGTTTCACCGGAGCATCTGCGAGAAAATTACTACGATCGAGCCTGTTAAACAGTGAAAACTTTTCCTTTCCTTTTTTCTTTGTTGTATCCATTATATTTCGTGTTTAACCGCGATACAAGGATCTTTGCGATTATTTTATGTACATCTACTCTTACAGTATCTTTGAATAAACTTAGATGCTATTTATCATTTCCACGGCAATCTCGTTTTCTTTCCGGTGCAGCAAAATCGACGCAGCAGAACGCCGATTTGCAAAATTTTCCTCTACGATCTTTCCCCAATTTCACTTGCAACGGGGTCATAGCCTGTCCCAGTTACTAGAAACGCTTTGTATAGTACGTGATATATATCGTGCGTCTAAATTCACGGTACGAGCGAATCTCAGGCAGCTTGTCTGACTGAAAACGATACGAGCTTCAAGAATAACAAAACGACGCTTTATTCTCGAGAGACTTCAGCTTGAAAACTCTTGTACCTAACTAATTCTCGGTTAGATAGGAATGGATAATTCGTCGTTGCAGTTTTCCACTGTTCTACCTGCATTAGTACGTAAACTGAGGAAATCCAGTCCCGATAGAATAAAGTTTATGAAGTCGAATATTATCGCGTGGAGTTTGGACTTAAAACAACCGAACATTTCTCGCTATCCGAGCGTACAACATCCACCGTATTATCACCAACGAGACGTACATACGTGCGTCGATTAATAATACTCTTTTCCTTAACCTTTCTGCTTCGAATGCCGCTTATAGGCGGCGCCCGCGAGATGACCTGTGGCTACGAACGCCGCTTATAGGCGGTGACCACGCGACGAATTCTGATTTCGGTACTCCATATATCGGACATACATCAGTGCCATCTGTAGTCAGTAATATATTTTTTCGTTATCGGCAGAACATTTTCTGTTGATTTTATCGATATATTGGATTAATCGCTTCTTAAAAGTTACTTATTGTCGGAACAACATCAAAACGTTTTACGCAATATATTTCAAACATCCAAACGATCGTATACTGTTTCGTGCTAAAAAATCTGTTAAATCCATTGGCAGTGAAACGATACTTCATATACGGTTCTTACAAGAATTATTGTTATTTAAGACTTAGGAAAACATATATACAACGACCACGCACACTATGCGCATTTCTGGCGCACGCTTCCGTTCAGTGACAGTACTTCGGCGGATTGGACTGCCGAAGCGAAAGGGTTAAAATAGTTGGATCGGTTAAGAACTATTAGGTTGGCAACTAATTGATTGCGGATTTTATCATTAAGTGGTATTGACAAAATCCGTAATTACATAGTTGCCAACCCACTATATTTGCTCCTCTATTTTTCATTTCTTATAATCGACACACCAGAGAACAAATACGGGGAATTGGAAAATAATCAGATATTTTGACACTTGCGAGTTAGGTGTGTCAATACCACCTAGTGACAAAATCCGCAATCACATAGTTGCCAACCCAATAGATCGACGATGAATTGGCAATGGGAGGTCGCGCTACACGCGAAAGAAGGTATGAAACGCGGAATAAAATTTGTTCCGACTGTCAAGAGAAACACAGCCAATGGATAAAAATTAACATCTTTCATGGCAAATGTCGAGACTGTCGGATACTCTGCCGCTGTATGCAACGTACCTTCGTACGAGACTAGCCTCAGGTAAAGACGATTGTTTTACAGAGATGACAGAAGTTTGATTTCCTATCGACGATTACCGATTGTTTGCGACGTGATTTTATAGGGAAAAAAAGAGGAAAAGAAGGAACGAGAGGCGAACGAGGAATAAGTGGATCAACGGAAGAGCGACGGATCGTGAGACAGAATCGAATAATGGAGCGTGGAAGGTTGACAGAACGGTCGTTAATCAAAGCGATTAATCGAATGTCACGGAACACGTCCGTCGCTGAATTCCACGGCTTAGAGAACGGTACTTGAACGGCCTGTACATTGCACAATACTTTCCAATCTTCGGCCATAATGAGCCGCAACAACGCGCCACCTGCGAAATGGGGCATTTTATCCGCGTTTCCTCTCCTCTTTTCTTTCTACAAGTGAATCGTGACGGCAATCCGGTGTCCTCTGTATATTCCTTTAGACTATGGCCGCGTCTGCATGACTCAAGGTTCAGCCTCGTATCGATTAAAAACCGAAGCAACGCACGTAATTACGTTTGCACGCGAAATCGATCGAGCATTTATTCGAGTGTCTGCCGTGTTGTAATATTAATCGAACACGTCCACGGTTCGCCATTTTATTCCCGCGATCTCGTTCGAAACGATCGCTTTGGAAATGCAGAGGAAGACGAATGATTTTATATTGGCTTGGCAACTAAGTGAATGCGGGGTTTTACATTAGGTAGTAATGACAAAATCCGCAATTACTTAGTTGCCAACCTATTATATTTGCTCGTCTATTTTTCATTTTTTATAATCAACACACCAAAGATATTTTGACACTTAGGTTAGGTGTTTTTCGTCAGTTAATCACTTAATTGTCAATAAGGATTTGAATACGCACGTTCCAGTGTGCTTGATAAATTTTCAAACTCGATTTTCTCGAGAGGTGAACCTTAAATGAAACAATTTTATCGCATATTTTGCTGTTGTTCTTTAGTAATTTATTATTCCACCGCATACTGTATATTATCGTAAATCGTTGGAAGATCGTTAATCGTAAGTTTTTCCAGACGAAATCAAGAAACATAGAAAAGGTGGAGTGAATCGGTCTGATTTCTGAGAAGCTCCGTCAATCTGCTATCTGGTGATAGCTTGGCCATGAAAAAACGTAATACACATTACGGCGAGAATCGTGAACAGAATACAAGGTACACCTTGATGCAACATTTTTCACCAACACGGACTGTTATGGAAATCGTGGCACGAAGATTCCAGCGAACTCGGCTCGCCATCAACGTCATTCCATTTCCTCCGTTTTCGTCGTTTCGTTTCGTTCGAACGTACTGTACTTTACAGCGTATTGATCTGGCAACTAAGTGATTGCGCATTTTGTCAATACCGTCTAATGACAAAATCCGCAATCACTTAGTTGCCAAGCCAATGGAACACTCGCAGTTGAGCTGAAAAATAAGCGAACAAATAGTGGGGAAGCGGCTATCGATGAAATTTAATCTAATTAGTAGTGTGGTTACACGAGTAAGTTTTATCGATATTCTGTATCTTTATCGTACGTAGCTTATCTACTGAATAATTGAAATGAATATTTACATTTTTATGTATTTCATTCAATTTCATTCACATACTTACTCTACCTGTTTTACCTGTTCACATTTTTTTCTTCACAGCTACGTTTCAACTGCGTTTATCGGAAAGATACTTGGGTTAATAGCCGATCAATTGAGCTCGTTGTTGGTCGAATTCTGTGAATTCGAACGTGACCTGCAATTGTACGAAAGATAATAAATAGATAAATGGGAAAAATTGGAAAGCTCCTATTATATGAACTCCAATTATACAGAGTGGTCCGTAAATGGTGCTACAATTGCATTATACAGGGTGACTGTAGGAGAAAAAATTGCACGTAAACGTGGAATGAAATTTGTTGGGAGGATAATCGAGTTTGAGAATTTGCCAAGTATACTTAACGCTGGAACTATCCGATAGTTAACGCGAGGCTATTTTTATCAAAAACAGTCAAAATGATTGGTCTTTAAAAAGTACGTAATGATAGAATATTTGTATATTTATCGATTTAGTACTTTCTTTCAGAAGAAATTCCACGTTATGTAGTACATTTTTGGTGTTATTAACGACGATCCCTAAAATGATCCCTAAACGAGGGTCGACACATTTACAAAATTGTAGAACCAGTCGTTTTCACCGCTGTGGTATTTCTAGCGTCAGCATCTAGCGATCTAGCGATCGATCCGCAATTTTCCCGATAACTGATATCGTCATATCGAACGATACGCAGTACAAATATAAAAAACGTGTGGCAAGTTGTACAAAACGAGGAAACTGGTTAATTGAGTTCGATAAACGGATTGCAGGACCCTTTTACACTTTGACAAGTACCAATCATTTTCACTGGTGTTGGTATAAGTAGCCCTGATGCAAAATTATTTTCAGTTTGAATACGTAAAAAAGAAAATAAAATTCATTATATTATTCTTTTAGTTGTCGTTGCGAAAATATAACACGAAGGAGGAATTTTAAAATAAAATTGTAAAACCAGTCGATTTGACTGTTGTGGTAGCTCTAACGTTAAACCCGGCTCATTCCTAACCGAACGAGAGCGAATAATCGACAGGTGGTTGAGCTGCGCGTGAAAACAAGCGACAAAAGTAAAGTAACATTCTTTCGTAAGATATCTGTTCTCTGAGCCAGATAAATTTGTAAATGTCATCTTCATCTTCCTCAAAACGACGGCTTAAACGGACAAATTTTATTCTACAATTTTTTTCACAATTTCCAGTTATCTTCGCACGTGTACAGGTCTCCAACCGATTGCTTGCTCGCACCTAGTCAACTAGTTCGACCACGATTGGTTCCATTATACTTGGACTATTTTTCTTATCTTTTTCTTTCTATTTGGTACAATTTTTACAATCAATTCTCATTGAGAATTATAAGTAAATTATTTTGACGTGGTACTGTAACTTGGATTGTAAGTGCTTATAGTATGTTTGATTCTAGTTGGACTATTGGAACTCGATTTTACGGACCACCCTGTATAAAGTGTTTGCCCTGCGACAAGTTCAGACGAACGGAGTTCCACTGTACTCGATTGGCCTCGCCTAGATTTATTAAAATATCGAGAAACGTTGATGCGGAGGATCCAACGGCAGAGATCCAGCGATCACGATGATCCATATTCGGCTTTCGCCTGTCGGAAGCTCGGTTAGGCGATGATTCTCGAGCGATCGATCTTCCGATTGCTAAAGGAATCTCGTTGTGGAGAAAAATAGGTCGAGCGCGTTCAAAGCCTTCTTCTTGCTTTTTTCAATTCGATTCGCGTCGATTCTACTTGCAGCGAACGTAATCCAGCGACGATTCGATGCTACTCACGTTCAAGTCAGAGCCACTGACCTATTGTCAAGGTTGCAATGGTCGTGCTAATTGAAAGTTCGTTACACGATGTTGAATCGGCGCCACGTCGAATCCCTCGGGCCATCAGTTTACCGAAAATTAAGGAAAACTGGCAACGTTCGCGGATAGACGTGGCCCTGTTCCTTAAGTGGAAAGTTAATTTTCCAGGAAATGGATGAATCTCGAGGGGGAGGTTTCGCGTTACGGAACTGGCAGGATAAAATGGTAGATCGTTAGTTGTGCAATGATTCGACGAAATTATCAAAATTGAACACGTAATTTGTGTATCTGTGTATTTCCTATTTGAATGTTCATATTTCCATATTTTCTATGTTTCTTGTATCTTCTGTATCTTTTTACATTTTCTATAGCTGTTGTTCTATCGTACGCTCTATGTGTACGTATTTCTTTCCAAGGAAGCTTTAAATTTCATACTTAAAAAAGTAAGAAAACTCTTTTCTTTTTTTATTTGGTAGACTATTTACAATCAATTCTCATTGAGAATTATAAGTAAATTTTGTATTATAAGAATTATAAGTATTTTGCCGTGGTACTGTAACTTGGATTATAAGAGTTTATAGTATGTTTGATTCTAGTTGAATCCAATGCTTCGATCTAAAGGGTATTGTCCTTTTAGTCTGCGGATCTGATCCGTCGTGTCAAGTAATTGGGTAACTAATGGGCTTTGGTGGTTGTTAATTCTTATGTTATATCTTGTTGAGAATTTTGCATCTTAATTACCGAAATAATGGTATAGGAACACTGAATCTACACTTAGAATTTATATTAGAACAGTTATATATTTACTTGATCAACGATTCCAAAGATATTCATCGATACTCACTTGCACGCGTTTCACCTTCTTCCATACCACACTGTTAACCGAACAGTTTACATTCCTCTGTTTTCGAGACGCCGCGCACACACATACTTCCACGCACTCGTATTCACGTACGTGTATCACCACTACGCGGTCAATCTAGTCTAGCACATAAAATTACGCGTATCTCAACATATCTATTACCGAATTTGGATATTTCTTCTTTAACCGTGGGTATCTTAAGGTCGCGATGCATCGTTTCGTTGGTAACACACCAAGGTGCGTCTACCAAGGATCTTAGAGTTCTCGATTGGAATCGTTGAAAAATTTCTATGCTGGAATTACTCGCTGTTCCCCATAGTCGGGTCCCATAGGTCCAAACAGGTCTTAACACCACCTTATATAACATTATTTTACTCTGCACGTTTAAGTTGCAGCGTCTGCCAATGAGCCAGTAGAAGTTTTTTAGTTTCGATTTCAATTGTTTGGATCTATCTAGGATGGAATCTCAGTTGACTACGAATTTGTAGCACGTTCGAACCAGTGATTCGACTGGCAATCTTCGCTCTTCGCTCGTTATTTATATTTTTAGCTGGAAATTCTCAGTTCGAAGTTGCATATATCTAGAGATGTAGCGTGCTATCGTGGACGGATTACCTGACAGATATCTGGCATGTGTTGTCGACGTTGTCATTTGTTATTATATTAACATATCGTAGTATCATGGACGAGGAGCCTGGGGGATTATAAACAAGCGGTTGCTGAGCATGTACGTAGCGAGGCTAAGACAAAGGACAAGGGGTTGCTAGGGGACAATAAACGAATCAACAGCAGTACGAGATTAGAAGCCAGAGAGTGCTGATCGCGTTGTCGAGATAGCGTTGTTAGCGTTGTCGAGAGAGAGTTGAATCAGCGTTGACGAGACTTGTCAATTAATTATCTACTTGTCTTAATTATAATACGTTGTTACGATTAGTTCACGTTAATGACCATTGTTTTCTGTTTAATTAACATCCGTTTAATCCATTTATCATGAATAAACTAATCATAACAACGTAATAAGCATGGTCTTCTGTTTAATTAACATCCGTTCAATCCATTTATCATTAATAAACTAATCATAATTAGTCACGATACTACAGTATATTTATATAATGATTTTGTGATCAGGTGGTAATGACAAAACGCGCGATCGTTTAATTGCCAAGCCAATACTTATTCTCCTCTGCTACTTTTCGTTATCGTCTTTCAGCTATCTCCGCAGCTGAGATCATTCGCGACGTTGGAGCACCTTCGTGGCCCTGACCCAATCTTCTCTCTTCGCTTGGAAAATATCCGAAACGTAGATACGCAGGAGCCTTAGGACTTGTTACGCGTCATTCCTCCGATTCCAGCCAGCCTTGGTCAATTAACACGCGTCATTCCTCCGATTGCAGCCAGCCTTCGGCAATTAACACACGTCTCTCATCTCCGGTCTCATCCGATCAAACACACGCTGCTTCTCGAAACAATTCAACATAGATTTTCTATGTTTCGTATGCATCGTGTGGTTTGCACCGCGCTACGAGCACAACGTGTCATGATTATTCACCGGTAATGGCCTTACTCGATCTAAGGTCCCTCGAGGAACGTACGCTCGTCGCTGATTTTTCTTCGCTGCACGAAACAATCGCTGACCTTACGAGCGGTCCGCGTATTTTTTCATCCATCGACATTTACGCGCTTAGACTTCTCGCTGGTCTTTAGGCGAACCGTTACTCTTCCAGTTTCACGATTGCGAGTCTAAATATTTCCATCTAGATACCCTAAATCGTGTTTGCTCTGTAGCTGACAGTTTTTCTGGCCGCATAAATCTTTTCTCCAGTCCAGTGAGACCCGTCGTTCCAGCGAGTCATCTACGAGACGTTATCTCTGTCTTGAATTTACTGCGAACTAACTGTGCTTTTCATATTCCACATTTTGCAAAAATTTCTATTCTTTTTCGTTTCTTTTCTAAGTGTCCGTCTTAACTGTCTGTCGTTGTAAAATGCTTAATGTACGCTGATGGGATGGGTCCTATAAATAAATAAATAAATAAATAAATAAATAAGAAAAGGGTTTTACTGGAAAATAAGGCTGTATGCAAATACTCTTCATAGCCAGTGTATAACGGGTGATGTTAAAAACGAAGCGAAGCCTTGGTCACGTTGTTTTAAAGCGATTCAAGGTGATTCGGATGAGCCCATTACACGTCGAGTATGGCGTTCGTCTCAACCTATTCAATGGAATCGTTAGGAGGAAAGGTAACCGGCGAGCCGGTTTACCTGCGACTGTTTACTCATAGCCGGCGTCGTTGCGATGTTTGTTCCCCCTTAACCCAGAGTCCCCCGAATTTTTGAACGTCGGACGTGCAGCGAAACTTAAGCTTCAGCCTGCTTCGCACTTGACAATTATCTCACGAATTATCTGACCTTATTTTTCAACTTTATTGTAAGACGAACGCGCGTTTCGTTAGTCGAGCTGAAAAATTCACGCAGTTCGCGCGAATAAAGCAACTTGGTTGAACGACAGAGCTGAACAAATTAACTGGATACGGCCTTTAGTCGAGTTAAATTCTTGTTTCTCTGTATTGGTCATTTTGTAAATAGAAACTTGTACGAGGTGAATCAAGTTTAAGATAAGATGATGGGAATGTGAAATTTACGACTGTAGCTGGAAAATCAAACTCCCAGCACGAACAAAAAACTTACGTTGGATTAAGTGCTTTCACCTTTAAATAAATAAAAATTTGTTTGGAGCAAATCAAACTTAAGGTTCAGACACAAAATTCACGAAGCTGATGTTCCAGATAAGATGATGGGAGTGTGAAATTCACGACTGTAGCTGGAAAATCAAACTCCCAGCACGAACAAAAAACTTACGTTGAATTAAGTGATTTCGTCTTTAAATAAAAGCAATGAAAATAAAAATTTGTTTGGAGCAAATCAAACTCAAGGTTCAGACACAAAATTCACGAAGCTGATGTTCCAGATAAGATGATGGGAGTGTGAAATTCACGACTGTAGCTGGAAAACATTGAACTGGTAAATCAAACTCCCAGCAGAAACAGAAAATTTACGTTGGGTTAAGTGCTTTTGTCTTTACATAAATAAAAACAATGAAAATAAAAATTTGTTTGGGGCAGATCAAACTCAAGGTTCAGACACAAAGTTCACGAAACTAATGCTCCAGATAAGATCATGGGAATGTGAAATTCACGACTGTAGCTGGAAAATCAAATTCCCAGCACGAATAAAAAACTTACGTTGAATTAAGTGATTTCGTCTTTAAATAAATAAAAACAATGAAAATAAAAATTTGTTTGGGGCAGATCAAACTCAAGGTTCAGACACAAAGTTCACGAAACTAATGCTCCAGATAAGATCATGGGAATGTGAAACTCACGACTGTAGCTGGAAAATCAAATTCCCAGCACGAATAAAAAACTTACGTTGGGTTAAGTGATTTCGTCTTTAAATAAAAGCAATGAAAATAAAAATTTGTTTAGAACGAATCGAGCTTAAGATTCAAACACAAGAATCACGAAAATAATGGAAAAATTGAAATTGTTACTATAGCACTGACAAAGAACTTAAAAAATCCAACTTTGAGTTAAATTCTTGCTTTCGTGCTAGTCAGCCTGTAAATAGAAATTTCTACGAGACGAACCGAGCTTAAGGTGGCACGAAATTCGTGTCGTAGATAATACGAACGTAAAATTCGGTCGAAATCGTCGACAAAAGACGAAACGATCGCTTTGAACAGTACGAAACAGACTTAAGGACACGGTTACGGACAGTTTGCGTTAGACGAAGCTTCAGGTAGGGTGGATCAACCTCGTGTACACCTGCGTTTCCTGTCACCTGACGACCGGAAGTCCATCGTCCCCCTACAACAGCCAATTCACTCTCGTTTTTTGACTACAACGAAACACGAATTTCCCAATCTGTGTTTCGTGAAACGATAAATATCAACGGCAAATGTAAGAAAATATTAAATAGACGATATTTCTCGACCAGTCGTACATCGAAATCACGTCGATAGCAACACGTCACGCGATCAATTTCACTTTCTAAGAAACTTGACGTCACCTTCCACGAAGATTCCTCACGTTCAGATAGCAACGCGTCCCCTTCCGTTTGTAAACTCGTTTCCGCGTAATTCGCACTCTGTAAACGACGAATCACTTGCAAACTTTCGACTTAGCTTCTAATAAAACGAGTAATTAAATACTTAATCGCGTGCAGACTCTATGGAAACGATACGCCTCCATTTCGTTGTTCAATTTTTACGTTTTGGCGGATAGAACGAACTATTCGATTGGCAACTAAGTGACTGCGGATTTTCTCACTACCATCTAATGACAAAATCCGCAGTCACTTAGTTGCCAAGCCAGTGATTGAAGAATAATCGGTCACATTCGAACACACTTTATTCTCAAAATAAATGGTAAATCCATAAATGGTAAATATTTTCTACGAGACGAGTATCTACTTTAGTTTTCACGTAGCTGAATTTAACGAAATCTCCGGCTGCTTATCTAATGTCGTTAACATTTCTGAAATATTCAAGGAGGTGATAAAGCAAATGGAACGGCAATAATTAATAAAGAAAATAACCGTAGGATAATTTTCATATGCGATTGATTAACGATCCAGTGAATTTCAAAATTGCTCTCCAAAAAAAAAAAAAAAAAAAAAAAGAAAGATACCTTACGATTCGTGGCTATAGAATTCTTAGCCATTTTAACCAATCAGCTGTTTTGCGCGAGTATACTCGTCGCGAAGAAATGGCAGTATTTCGCGTTACGACGAGTAATAAACCTAAAACGTAAAACGGTCGTTTCGTTACAACTTAATTCTATCTTACAACAGCCGCGCGTACTCCGTGTTTGACGAGTATAGTCGTCGTCGTTTGCCTTCCGTCATACGTTTTACGTATACGCTGTTGAAAGAGGTGGGGCAACAGCCAACTGGTCGAAGTCTCCTCGAGCCTGAAAATTCGGATTTCAGTGTGGTACGTTGATCGTAGTATCATTTTCAACGTATCGTATTTCGACACTCGCTTCTTCACGAAGAACTGCACGAGAAAGCGAACGATGCCGGACCTGTTTAACATTTCAAGCTACTCGTCCGCATAGACAGAGAAACATAGAGGAAAGATAAATTTTCTGTATCGGGTAGTTGCCTTTTTCAAGCGCTAACAGTAAAATAAACAACTCCCCCGTGGATCGAGCGACGCTTAGCGCACGCACGTGGCCAATCGACAGTCTGTTTGCAGGGAACACGCGGTGTGCGTCCGCACCTGACAGAACAAACAGCCTGATCAATCGAGCACGCGATAGACGCGCAACCCTATCGGTGAGTCACCGGTGACAAATAAAAATTCATGGTGACCCATCGGTCTTTCCCACGAGTAGATACATCGACAGTCAAAAGTGAATATATATATTTTTTTTTATTTCGAAGTATTTTACAATCAATTCTCATTGAGAAGTATAAGTAAATTATTCTGGCTTGGTACTACAACGTGAATAATAAGTGAATAATAAGTCTAGTTGAATCCAATGCTTCGATCTAAAGGGTATTGTCCTTTTAGTCTACGGATCTGATCCGTCGTGTCAAGTAGTTGGTTAACTAATGGGCTTTGGTGGTTGTTAATTCTTATGTTATATCTTGTTGAGAATTTTGCATCTTAATTACCGAAATAACGGTATAGGAACACTAAATCTACACTTAGAATTTATATTAGAACAGTTATATATTTACTTGATCAACGATTCCAAAGATATTCATCGATACTCACTTGCACGCGTTTCACCTTCTTCCATACCACACTGTTAACCGAACAGTTTACATTCCTCTGTTTTCGAGACGCCGCGCACACACATACTTCCACGCACTCGTATTCACGTACGTGTATCACCACTACGCGGTCAATCTAGTCTAGCACATAAAATTATCTCAACATATCTATTACCGAATTTGGATATTACTTCTTTAACCGTGGGTATCTTAAGGTCGCGATGCATCGTTTCGTTGGTAACACACCAAGGTGCATCTAAGGATCTTAGAGTTTTTCATTGGAATCGAATTGCAGAATTTCTGTGTTGGAATAATTGGCCCGATCACCGTACTACGGGCTACGCTCGTAATATTTACGTTTGGCCCGTTCATCTAATACGGGCTATGACCGATCTTCAATTACGGGCTATGACCGATCTTCAATTACGGGCTATGCCCGATTTTCTAATACGGGCTATGCCCGATGTGGCTGTGTCCGATACGGGCTATGCCCGATGGGACTACGCCCGGTGGGGCTATGCCCGATGGGGCTACGCCCGGTGGGGCTATGCCCGATACGGGTTATGCCCGATGGTGCTATGCCCGGTGGGGCTATGCCCGGTGGGGCTATGCCCGGTGGGGCTATGCCCGGTGGGGCTATGCCCGATACGGGTTATGCCCGATGGGGCTATGCCCGACACGGGCTATGCCCGATACGGGCTATGTCCGGTGGAGCTATGCCCGGTGGGGCTGTGTCCGATGGGGCTATGCCCGATGGGGTTATGCCCGACACGGGCTATGCCCGATACGGGCTGTGGGGCCTATATATCTTGGCGAGATGTTTTTAGTTATAGAGAAATCTAATAAGTCAGGTAGTTCGTTAGTGTCAGTGGGCCAGTAAGTGGGTTCGTTGGTACTGAGGTAATTAAGTCTGTTAACGTTAATGCTTAAGTTGAATGTTAAGTTGAATCGCCTGCGAATGAGCCAGTAGAATTTCTTTAATTTTAATTTAAGTTGCTTGCATTTATCTACGATGTGTCGTTTCCATGTCATTCTTCTATCCAGTATCATGGCCAGATATCTGACTGAATCTTTGTTTGGAATTGGAATATTGTTTACGGTCACCTGGTGAATATACTTAAGAAAGAAAAAGAAACAGAAATAGGTTCGCATAATATTGACTTACCACGCACCTAGTTATGTTTCGTACTTTATAGCATCGTAATTCGTCTTCCCACGTACTTGGTATCTTCACGGCTTAATTTATACGAGAGTCGTTGAAAGAATTTCCTGGCTTCGCGGTATGCCAGATACACTCACTTTCAACTCACATTGTATATACGTTACTGTCACGCGTGTACAGCGTATCACTGTATAACACGTTACTCTCGCAACTCGTACGTCACGAGATACGTACAATTGGAGCATACGATAAACGTTAATGGACTTTGCGATTACGAAATGAAACTGTCGAGTTTCCGGCGAAAAATTCGCAATCCGATAATACACATTTCGACAATACAAAAAGAGAACAAGAAGACGAAGGCAACGTGTAATTGGAAAAGCAATGTAACTTGGAAGCGTTCAATTTCCAATTCGCACGCTCACGTCACATAGCCATTTAAATTATCGACGTAATCATAACGAGGTAAAATTAACACGGACAATAACCGTCAAGGTCTGGCGATATAGTTATCAGCGTAAAATTCTACTTCGTGAAAGCTTCAAGTAGCTTTGAAATTTCGTTCGTGGGCCATCGTGCGCCATATCACCAAGCCACACGCTCCGTTCTTCCGATGAATTTGAAAAAAGCTACGAACACAGGCTTAAGCGAAAGATAGGAACGTTACTCGTATGCACACAGAAGGAACGGGTAGAGAGATAAGTTTTCGATATCAGGTGCCGAGACCCGATAAAGCACATTCCAGGCCACAGTTCTCATGCTGCACGCCGACCGTGTGTCGTGTCAACAATTTTTCGTGCCCGTGTGTTCATCGGTGTTTTTTCACGCGGTTCGTTCACCTGTTGCCGCTCTTCTACTTATCAGAGGGGCTGCTTTATCCCTCGTTCATCCAGAGGACTACGGTTATGCTGCCAAATCGACGATGACCGACGTCAGCTGGATCTCTTGCGACTCTTGCAGGGCCTGTTGGCTCTGTGTCGCTCACAGACTTGCCATCCTCACTCTATTCTGCAGGTAAACCAAGGTTTCTTGTAGATGCGATACGCACTGACTCATCGTGGTATTTCATTATCGTAACAGCTTATCGTAAAAATCTTCTAGGAATATATCGCGTGTGTCGTGTTAATCGTTTCGAAATTTCATTAGCTCCAATGAGACGCCACCGTCTCGATTATGTTGGTCAAATATGAAATCACGCTCCACCGACCTCACTATAGAAATAAAATAGTCAAACTCGAAGATGGTATCCATCCACGTGTCATTTTGCAATTAAGTTAGAAAAATTTACCAAATGTCCAGCTGGACAAATTGTAAAGTACAAATTAAATAATAAAAAAGAAAAGATATGAAATCAATTTGCAAATTTAGTTACTGTATGCGTTATACGTCGGCGTGTTAAATTGTATTTTACAACATTGTGTGTATATATATATAGCATGTATCGCGCAAAACATTTACAAACTCGACTATCGCGATTACGTTGGTGAGATAGGAAATCGGACGGATATGAATATCGGTCGTTGTACGGGTGAAAATGAGTGGAAAACGCGGAGTATAGTTGTTTCTTGAGAAACTTCGTTTCCGAAAGGATAAATTTGAAAAATGTTACTTTATATCTTTTACTTACTTTCGTTTCTACGGTAACATCCTACCGATCGTTTGCGCACATCTAGCCATGTTTCGGTATACTTGATAAATCGTGAAACTCGATTTTTTCGAAAACTACACCTTAGAATGAGGAAACTTTACTGCGCATCTCGTTCTACAATTTTCGTAAGAATCACCTCGTAACGGATTGTACACTTTATTCCGCCACACCCTGTATATTACGATTAATGTACTACATACAAAAATATACGTTTGGAAAATTGATGTTAAATTTGACCAACGTGATCGTGACAACCGTATCTAATCACAATGAGATTGTAAAATGTTTTAGATGATACGTGAAATAATACGTAAAAATTGTTTATGTCAGGTGTTCAGATACTATACATATATATTGTTATATATATTACTTATAGAAACTTATAGAAACTTACGAGAAACTTAACAAACAGCAACATGTACAAACTTATAGAAACCTATAGAAACTTACGAGAAACTTAACAAAGAGCAACGTTTACAGACTTATAGAAACTTATAAAAACTTATAGAAATCTAACGAGTAACAAACAGCAACATATACAAACTTATGGAAACATAAAAGAAACTTAACAAACAGCAACGTATAAAGATTTATAGAAACTTATAAAAACTTATAAAAATCTAACGAGTAACAAACAGCAACGTATAAAGATTTATAGAAACTTATAAAAACTTATAGAACTTATAAAAACTTAACGAGTTACAGACAGCAACATGTACAAACATATAGAAACCTATAGAAACTTACGAGAAACTTAACAAAGAGCAACGTTTACAGACTTATAGAAACTTATAAAAACTTATAGAAATCTAACGAGTAACAAACAGCAACATATACAAACTTATAGAAACATAAAAGAAACTTAACAAACAGCAACGTATAAAGATTTATAGAAACTTATAAAAACTTATAGAACTTATAAAAACTTAACGAGTTACAGACAGTAACACATACGAACTAATAGAAACCTATAGAAACTTAGAAGTAACTTAACAAACAGCAACGTTTACAGACTTATAGAAACTTATAAAAACTTACAGAATCTTAACGAGTAACAAGCAGCAACATATACAAACTTATAGAAATCTATGGAGACTTAGAAGAAACTTAACAAACAGCAACGCATAAAGATTTATAGTAACTTATAAAAACTTACAGAAACATAACGAGTAATAAACAGCAACATATACAATCTTATAGAAACTTAAAAGGTAATAATTCGGATAATAATATATATAAGTATTATCAGAAATTAGATCCCGAAATACGATAATAGAATAGATCTGTTTTTCTTCCAAAGGCAGGAAAATATCTACTCGTATATAACGTTACACGTTGCGTGGAGGGGAAAGGTATTTAATGAAATCAGGGAGGCACATTTTCCTTCGCTTGATCCGAAATAAACGAACGTCGGTGGCATAAAGCGAGGGAAAATAGTCGGTTGATCGAATTTCCTCGCGGAAACATCGTTCGAGGCAAAAACTGGAAAAGAAGAAGAAACGAAGTTTTCGGGACGCGACTTCCTCGTTTTCTTCGTATCGAGGCTATCTCCTTGGGAAAGAGCAAAGCACGCTTCATCGATCATAGATAACCACCGCTCTTCGTTCACAGGTGAATTGCAGTCGCTTCACTCGAGAATCGAGATTGCTCGCCAACTGACTCAATCTTAAAGACCTCTGGTCGAAGCTTCCGTAATTCTAACGTACTTTCGATCGTCGCGTCGAAACCCACGGTTTAAAGTTACGTTCTCACCGAAGCCAATGAGTAGAATGTTGTCAGTTGTCGCGCGTTTCAAACAGTATCCAACGAGCATCAATTTGTAGAAACATTTTATTTGCACTGAAACGACATAGTCGGAGGAACGTTTGGATTTAGTTTCGCTTTCAAACAGACGTTTGTTTCCGTCGTGAAATGTTTCTCGTTCTTCCTTCAGCGAGGACGCAGCTTAACGTTAAGGCTCCACTGGAGCAGAGTGAAACAACTTTTTGCCGCCTTTTGTTGCTGCGTGTTTCAAAAAACATTTCCAACCAACAGCAGCTTTATGTAAACTTGTAAAAATTTAGAGAAACTTAACGAGCAACAAACAGGAACACGTACAAACTTATAGAAACCTATAGAAACTTACGAGAAACTTAGCAAACAGCAACGTATAAAGATTTGTAGAAGCTTATAAAAGCTTACAGAAACTTAACGAGTAACAAACAGCAACACGTACAAACTTATAGAAACCTATAGAAACTTACGAGAAACTTAGCAAACAGCAACGTGTAAAGGTTTGTAGAAACTTATAAAAGCTTATAAAAACTTAACGAGCAACAAACAGCAACATATACAAACTTATAGAAACATAAAAGAAACTTAATAAAAAGCAACGTATAAAGATTTATGGGGACTTATAAAAACTTATAGAAACTTATAGCAACTTACAGAAACTTAACGAGCAACAAACAGCAACATATACAAACTTATAGAAACCTATAGAAACTTACGAGAAACTTAACAAACAGCAACGTATAAAGATTTATAGGAATTTATAAAAACTTATAGAAACTTATAGCAACTTACAGAAACTTAACGAGCAACAAACAGCAACGTATACAAACTTATAGAAACCTATAGAAACTTACGAGAAACTTAACAAACAGCAACGTATAAAGATTTATAGGAACTTATAAAAACTTATAGAAACTTATAGCAACTTACAGAAACTTAACGAGCAACAAACAGCAACGTATACAAACTTATAGAAACCTATAGAAACTTACGAGAAACTTAACAAACAGCAACGTATAAAGATTTATAGGGACTTATAAAAACTTACAGAAGCTTATAGAAACTTACAAGAAACTTAACAAACAGCAACGTATAAAGATATATAGAAACTCGTACAAATATACGGAAACATTTTTATGCGCACACTGAGGCAACATTCGGTGTCGAGCTGTGACTTTCTCAAGAAAAACAGCAACCATCAAGAAAAAGTTGCTCGATGTTGGTTACGTGGAAACGAGCCCATACATACTTAAATCTGTCCTTATCGTGGTCATCAAACTCGCGACGATAGCAGACGAACACAGGCAAAAGAGAAAATTGAAATGACCCGAGATGATGCGGCTTTGCCCTTGACACGATTTACGTTATTAGCAGCAGCACCAGAAATAGACGTTCCCTTTTAGGTGGCTCACCCTCTGCGCTGCAACTCGCGGATATGAAACCAGAACGCTCGGGTGTAATCTGTCTCAAACGACCGCGTTATTGCACCGCGTGTTACGCTAGGCAACGTCAAAGGGTGGATCGGTTTAATAAAGGCTCGTAACGTTCTCGATGTTATTAGTCGACGACGGCGACACGAACAATTCTATTAGACTTTTGAAAGACCAAAGTACTCTTAACGCCAGTTTCTCTGTAAGTGTCCAACGCCAGTGAGTGTCTACATCGGCAATTTTCGCTCCTTTTCATCCAATGGCACATATAAGATCGTTGAGAATTTTGCATCTTAATAACCGAAATAATAGTATAGGAACGCTAAATCTACATTTAGAATTTATATTAGAATAGTTATATACTTATTTGATAAACGATCTCAAAGATATCCATCGATACGCGTTTGCACGCGTCTCGGCACTTTCTTCTAAACCACAGCGTTTACCGACTGAACAGTTTACATTCCTTTGTTTTCCAGACGCCGCGCGCACACATACTTCCACACACTGATATTCCCATACAAGTAACACTACTACGTAGCTATCCTAGTCTAGCACATAAAATTATACATATCTTAATAAAGATAATTGTTAAAATGTACTTGGCGCAATTGTATATTTTGCGATATTACGTTTGCCCATTCTCACCGGATACTCTTCCATCCGACAATTTATTAATTAACGCGTCTTATTAATTTTCTTGCCTAACAATTTACACACAATTCGCTGGGACACGTGCAGTAATTTAGTCAGACAGCGAGTAATTTAGCAGCTTGTCGTGTGTGGACAGGTGGCAAAATTTTCGTCGAGTAGTTTGGTAGAACGATTTAGCGGAGGAGATTTCGCTAGAATTTTCCAGTGGAATAGGAAAATTACATCTTTCGAATTAGCACGCGTGCCGTTTAAACGACTACGAGTCGTAGAAGTTGGTTCGGACACGGCGAGTAATTTAGTCGAGTAAAACGAATTTGCTAAACGAGTTTGCTACGGAGGTCCGGTGCGGATGAAACGAGGATGAAAGCGACGTTTTTCAACGAATCAACGGTGTAAATTCGGCTTTACTCGTTGCTCGACTAAACTAGTGGCCCTGTCCGAACCAGTCTTAAGGGAAAAGAGTTCAGTGCCCCTGTGACTAAATAGTCGTCGCGTGTAACACGTTCGAAAAATCTGCGGTCCACGAATATTGCTGTCCCGTGCTTGTTACGAACACAACGATCGATCGTCGGAAGGAAATTAGAAAATTCATATTCTTACGAACACAAGGAAAACGAAACGAAGTCTGAACGACAGATTTCTTATACTAAATATCACAAAACACCGTATTTTCAATATATCCGCTGTATCTTGCCATTCGTTTCTCTCTGCTTCTTTTCCTCCTCCAAATTCGCTATTTTCAAGACTAAAGAGAAATCACGTTAATTAACGATAAAGCTAGAAAAATTTACCGAATGTCCAGCTGGACAAATTGTAAAGTACAAATTAAATAATAAAAAAAAAAAAAAAAATTCGCTATTGAAAGAAACAAACGACAGCTCTGACGAGCGTGGCGATTACCCGCCTCTCGGATCCACAGCATCCGAAATAACTCGTCGAGCAGCTGCAATTAAAAGATTCTTTTAATTCTTCATCTTTTTCGCTCTCGTTGTTCCGTAAGAATCGTTGAATACGACGCGTATGTGTAATATTGGCTTGGCAACTAAGTGGTTGCGGAGTTTGTCGATACCGTCTAATGACAAAATCCGCAATCACTTAGTTGCCTACCTAACCTCAACTTACCTACCTAACCTAACCATCTTAATTGCCTAATACACATTAGATTCAGTTAGAATCAAACGTACCAATCACTTATTACTCACGTTATAGTAACGCTGGAATAATTTGCTTTAATTTTCAATGAGAATTGATTGCAAAATTCTGCCAAATAAAAATAAAAAAAAAAGTTGCCTAATACAACGAAGAAGACGAAGTAACGCGACTAGCAGAACTCCGTTCTGTGGCTGTTCTCGGCCACGAGAATAAAGAGGAAGAGAGTCGGTGGCCTCGAAAGACTTTTGGCTGGCAATTTCCGCGACTCGAATCTGGTTTTGCTGGAAACCTCCCCGCGGGACATTCGCTGGCCAGGCATTGTTCTCGCTGTTGCTTGTCCGTAAAATACTCGACAGCCGAAATCTCGGTGCTCGAGTACACGTGTTACAGTCGATGGTCGCTGGAAATTCTCCGATTGTCCGCGGCTGTGCGTGTTTCTCTTCATCGGAGGCTCGCAATGTGTGCAGCGACGTGCACGTCGTTCGTAACGTCACGTGCACTGTGCAGTCGCGACCACCTCGCTCTCTGTTTCCTATCGTTTCCGACAAGCATCGCCAAAGGCAATCGGACTTTCGTGCGAGAGAGTCGGCTTTTGGTAACCACTTGTGAAACAAATTTCTAAGAGGAGCAAGTGTTTTCGTGTTGGTTTCGGCGTCTGGAGGATGCTCTGTCGGTCGAATGTCGCGTCGGTGGTTCTGCTTGCGGGATATCGAGAACTTGTAAACTTGGGAATCGTGGCGCCATAGACGCTAGGTTTCCTATGGCAATGAATAGAACGGGGTCGAATTTCAGACGAATTCAGAGCGAGACACCAGCTTTGAGCGGCACGTTTAACGGTAGCACGGCTGAATGCTATTGAGTCAACGTCGATATGACGATGGATCGAGCCGAAATTACCAGCCATTTAATAGCACAATGAAAAGAAGAATGGCCGCTTGTCAACGGATCCGATGATATTTGCCGTGGGATAAGGAAAAAAGAAAAATAAATTGAAATTGAGAAGAAACGACGGGTGGATTCAATTAATAATTATAATAATACCAATACTGTAGGATCTTTACTACAATCATTAGATTCAGCTAGAATCAAACATACGATAATTACTCATTATTCACGTTATAGTGTCACGCTAGAGTAATTTACTTATAATTCTCAATGAGAATTGATTGTAAAATTCTTGTAAATAAAAAAAAATAATTTTTACTACAATTAATTTATTTACAATAAATGGATTAAATAAATGTTGATTAAATAGGAAACGATGGTTGTTTAACGTGAACTAATTACAATAACGTGTTATAATTAAGACAACTGGATAATTAATTTGCAACTCTCGTCACCACGGATCCAACTCTCTCTCGACAACGCTAGTATGACAACGATCATACCCAAATCCATGTTATTCCACACTACCCAAAACCCACTAGTTACCCAATTACTAGACACGACGGATTAAATCCGCAGGCTACAAAGACATTACCCTTTAGATTTAAGCGTTAGATTCAACTAGAATCAAACAAACGATAAAATTACGCGTATCTCAACATGTCTATTACTGAATTTGGATATTTCTTCTTTAACCGTGGGTATCTTAAGGTCGCGATGTATCGTTTCGTTGGTAACACACCAAGGTGCGTCTATTAAGGATCCCAGAGTTTTTCATTGCAATCGAATTGCAGAATTTCTGTGTTGGAATATTTGGCCCGATCACCGTACTACGCCCGTAATATTTACGTTTGGCCAGTTCATCTAATACGGGCTCTGCCCGATCTTCTAATACGGGCTATGCCCAATGGGGCTCTGCCCGATGGGGCTCTGCCCGATGGGGCTCTGCCCGATGGGGCTCTGCCCGATGGGGCTATGCCCGGTGGTGCTGTGCCCGATGGGGCTATGCCCGATGGGGCAATGCCCGATGGGGCTGTGCCCGGTGGGGCTATGCCCGATACGGGCTATGCCCGACGGGGCTATGCCCGATGGGGCTATGCCCGATGGGGCTACGCCCGATGGGGCTATGCCCGATAAGGGCTATGCCCGATACGGGCTTTGTCCGATGGGGCTATGCCCGGTGGGGCTATGCCCGGTGGGGCTATGCCCGATACGGGCTATACCCGATACGGGCTATGCCCGATGGGGCTATGCCATTATATGCTTTGAATCATAATAAAACTCTCGTGGCGCCCTCAGCGAAAACATGTGATTTCGGCGTGGCAGTCAAAGTGTTAACTCGTGAGCGGTCAACAATGTGTTAAAAAGCAGAATCCGTAGAGAAATATTTTCTACGATCACTGGCTTCGTCCGTACTTCGTATTCTCTTCGATAAATCGCGGAATTGGAAAATCTCCCTCGATTTGACCACATCTTTTCTCTCAAACTTTTCTCATCTCTCTTCTCCTCCTTCTATCGGGTTGGCAACTAAGTGACTGCGGATTTTGTCGTTAGGTGTCATTGACAATATCCGCAATCACTTAGTTGCCGACCCATTATAGTTGCTCCTCGATTTTTCATTTTTTATAATCAACACACCAAAGAATAAATACGGGGAATTGGAAAATAATCAGATATTTTGAAAGACGCGCGGTAAACTGAAAAGAATCGGCAACGCGAAGGTAAACCGAGACAGATTCGTGATGAAACGATAGGTATCGATGCGTCGCGACGAGTTTCAACGTTTATAGGGGCCTTTACGCAATCGCCGTGTTATTTGACAAACCAACCACTTCTCATCCCGTTCCGCGTCGCTTTTCTATTGTTACGTGAATTCCGAACGAACGTATTCCAGCCGTTTCGAACGATCGATGGGTTTGCAGGTGAGCGTGCGCGCGAATTAACTCGACCGCATCATTACGAAACGATTACGTAACCAACAGCGGAGAAAAAACGCAGTTACGAGGCTCTAATCGGGATGAGCGATACACAGCCGCGCGTAATTATTTGCGAAATTAACGCGAAATTCCTGTCCGCCCTCGATGCGTCTCCAATGCCCTAAACTTGGACGAACTGCATATTTCCATCGCCTGCAAGCCTCCGATGTACTCTTATCGTTTATTTCCCTGTTCTCTGGCAATTTTTAACAATTTTCTATGCCATTCTCGTCTTCTTTCTTTTTGTCTCTTTTATGGTATTTCTCTGTATTACAATAGCTCGCAAAAATAGCGTAAAATTTTTCCTGTATTTATTTAATTTGTACTTTACAATTTATCCAGCTGGACATTTGGCAAATTAGCGTAAAATAGCTGATAAAGTATAAAGTAAGCGTGAGCGCATGCGTGGAGGGGAAAAATCTTTTTAGAAAAACCGAACGTTACCGGAATATTATTATATTAGGTTGGCAACTAAGTGATTGCGAATGTTGGCATTAGGTGGCGTTGACAAATCCCGCAATCGCTTAGTTGCCAATGCGATAATTCCATGGCGCAACAGATCGTACGTTTGTTGGCGAGGTCGATATTCCCTTATTGTCGGTGAAATTCTATTGGAAGTCAGGATCGTGTATGAATTTCAACGATGTTACAACGCTCTATCCTGGTAGTTTCTATTGTGAGCTGGTTGTTGGCGTTCTCGCCTAATCGATATGCTCGTTGTCGGTTTCCTGTGAAAATCGAAAACAACAGGCTCCTTCCGGCGCTGTAACCCGGCAACGTAGAAAAAAGCAAACGAGACGAAGACCAAAGAGTCGAGCGCTACGATCCGGTTGTCCCGATCCTATTCTCTATCGTCTTTGTTACCGCAAATGACGCTCGATGAATGGACAGACTGCAGTGCTCCACTGTTTTCGTTTTACCGATGTTGCACTTTGACAACAGGGACGGCCTGCTAAATCGCCACCTTTCTGCACCAGATCTACTACTTTCCTTTATTCTACGAGATAAAAATGATTCTTGTAGGTTTCGTCGATAAAATAGAGATTAAAATTACCAACGTTATAGAAAGATGCGACGAACGTTAAAGAAAGAAGACGATATGGGACTATGGGAAGCTAAAGGAATAAAAAAGAACAACAGGTATCAGGTATGGGAAAAATATCGTACGCACGTTTTTAGAACAAAATTCCAATATCCGTTCTATTTAAGAAGGCGGTATCTTTTCTAAAAGGTGGTTTTATTCTAAGAAGCAATTGCCATTTAATTCCACGACTGGACGTATTTTTCGCCAGTTTCTACGCGTATATTTCTGTTCCAATTTCTCACTTTTCGACGACAGATAGACCACTTGTTTCTCGATCGACTATTCGTTTCGTTTCTTTCGTCGTTTCAATCATTTTCCTGTTATCCTTTCGCTAACAGCATACGCGTGCTTCTTCGCGTCTTGTCGCGTTTGCTGTATTGCCAAGTTTCAACTCGTAAGCTCGTATTGGCTTGAACATCGCGTACACGATTTCTCCATTGAGGAAACTATACCTATCAGCGAGTTCTATCGATCTATATCAGATACATCTGCAATTAGTTATTTTGTAGAATTGCAACCTGCGTTCGTCTTCATTTGCGTTTATTCTTTAGGATATTATTATTGGGATATTATTTGGGACAATGATAAAAATAAGTATTTACGACAAGTATATTTAAGTTACTCGGAGATGGTATCCCACTGGAGGTAGCCATCTACATGTCATTTGGCAATTAAGCTAGAAAAATTTACCGAATGTCCAGCTGGACAAATTGTAAAGTACAAATTAAATAATAAAAGAAAAAAAATATATTTAAGTTATAGATGTGGTATTTATCGATGCGTACGGAGAAAACTTGGCTTGCCAAGTGAAACTTGGATTTTCTTCGAATCCAAAGTCGTACGCGAACTTTGATCGTAAAGCTTCAATTTCCTTTGAAAAATCCAATCTTCTTCGAAAAGGTCGTCACGTGCAACCAAAGTACGCGTTGCTGTGTATCCACGTGCTTTCTCCGACTAGTACTTGAACAGATATAGTTCAATAATTAATGCTTTATTTAATTCCCTGTCGATATTTAAATACAAATTCACTGGATCCTTCGTCGTCCATCGTTCACACGAATTTTCGCCCTCAGAACGTCTGATAGAAATTCTGAAAACCGTGTCTGGCAGTCGATATCCCTAGTGGATAAGAAGCAACAGAATCACTTTCTGTCTTCGCTCTGAATAGCCACTCGAGCGTCATCGAGTCTCAGAATTTTCCGAATCCTCGACGTTGCACCGGGCGAACATTTTCCAGTAAATAACACGAGCAATAGTAAGAGAATCGCGAAATCAGCGTGGAAAATTGGGGCAGCGGAGGAAGAAATCTTTCACAAAAAATTTTTTCTTTTTTTTATTACTTAATTTGTACTTTACAATTTGTCCAGCTGGACATTTGGTAAATTTATCTAATTTAATTGCTAAATAACATGTGGATGGCTACCCCCAGCGGGATACTATCTTCGAGTTTCATTATTTTATTTCTTTAGTGGGGTGTTTTCTTTTTATTATTATTATTTAATTATAATAATTAATCGTTTTTGGGGTGTTTTTTGTTTTTTTCTTTCTATGTGAGTTCAGCAACCAGCTGGTTTGGATGTGTTGCCGTTCTTTTCGTACATTTTTCTGCGTACATGCCGATTTCTTCTTCGACCGTTGCTATGAGCACACAAAATTACGCATATCTCAATATACAGGGTGGTTGGTAAATAGTGGTACAAGCGGAAAGGGGGTGATTCTACGCTAAAAAAGAAGTCGAAAATATAGAATACAAATTTTTTTTTCTTTTTTTAATTTTTCCATTGAGACAACGATCTGCAGTGAGATCCGTTATAACGAGACGCGATAAAGTGCACGCGTACCGAGCGAAAATTCAAAGCCGATTTTCTCGAAAACAAAGCCTCGAACGAAAAATTTTTATTCTACGTTCTCGACTTCTTTTTACGCGTAGAATCACCCCCTTTCCGCTTGTACCACCAGTTACCAACCACCCTGTATATCATATCGAGAAATTAGTATACAACATGAAGAACAGACTGAAACGTACAGTTACAATATATAACGCGATAGAAAACGCATGGTAAATATCGTGACCTGTTAGTACAATGAATAAACATCAAACATTTTGAAACATCAAACATGTTCAAACATTTTGACCATCTTTCCCAACTATGCGCTTCCGCTAAATATCTGGCGTATCTTTTGTACACATTTTCAGATCCGTTTCAAATTTTACCAACGCGTATTAGGTTGGCCACAAGTTTCTTCCGTCTTCCAAGGAAATAATATTGGATTGGCAACTAAGTGACTGCGGATTTTGTCAATACCACCTAATGACAAAATCCGCAATCACTTAGTTGCCAACCCAATAGACGCACGTTTTTGGTTTAGCTAGAAAATAGCAATAGTTAAATAACAATAAAAAAAAAGAAGTTTTTCGTTTGATATTATTTTACCAAATTACGTTCTATTGGAACCAAATGGATGACGAATAATTCAATAAAATAATACGAAACGAAAAATGTGCATCTGTAATTTGCTTACAGAACGAAAGATTGTTTTAAAATATCCTAACGTATTAGCCGTGTGTCGTTACAGTGCTAGTCGGATTCCATAACGTTTCGTATAATACGAAAGCACAGTGACTGGGAGAAATATTCAAACACTCGCCACGAAGCATCTCATGAACACGTTACGTACATATTATACTCTAGAAAATCTTGTGAACGTTCTAACGTGACACGACTATCGCGATTGAAATAGCAAAAGTTGAAGACGATCCAAAAACGTACGCGCGACGTACGACACATTTGTCGGAAGATACACACTCGTCGAAAAATTGATACACCGCGTGAATGGCTGCTGCCAATGCCAAAGATAGTCTCACCGAGTACCGTAACTTGTCGATACAGCGAATAATCGTTCGAACATTTCGATAATTTTCACCAACACGTACACGCGTACTTCCGCTAAACGCGCCGCGTATCTTCAACACAAATTTCCAGCTTCCCGTTCGAATTTTCCCAATGTAAACACGACGAAATGTGCCTCGTTGCACCGTCGATGAAATTGCGCAATGTTTTGCGTAAAGTGTACACGTAGAAAGATTGTACGAGCGTTGGAATACTTTGGCGATATCCAGTGTACGTACGCGAGGACCGAGAGACTTCAACGCTAGGCTACGTGATCTTCGGAACGCAGGAGCGACGACACCGAGCGAGAGGGAGGACCGAGAGCGAGATAGCTGGCTGGGAGAGCGAGAGAGAAAGAGAGAAAGAGGGGAAAAGGCCATCGGCGACGAGAGGAAGAGAAAAGAGAGGTCCGCGGGTTTCGAACGGTGGTGGAAAAACGCGCGCGCTCTGATAACGCGGTAAGTGGAAAATCAGAAGAATGGAAATTCTTGGAGCAAAAGGAAATTTACAGGGGAAAGTTCGCGGTAAACAGATGCGAAGGATGTGACATTTTTGGAAAGTCGATACGTTGAGTTCACTCGGCCGAAGGAACAAAAGGATTCTCGTGTCGTGGGTGTCTTCCGGTTTTATCTTCCGACGAGGGGGAAGAGCGAAATACGTTAGGAACGAGGAAAGAAGAGAAAAGAAGCGAAAGAATTCGTCCGACGTGTTGAAGAAACGAGGGATTCGCCGATTTTTCTCGGTTACATTGTCCTTTGTTTACGCCATAGAAGTCTCGTGTTCGCGTAATTGACGCTCAGATCGGATCGAGTCTGAAGGTCGATTAACTGAGCCCGAAGAAACTAAAATTTCGCTGTAACGAACGAGACTCGGATAAATAAAATTGTACGATTGGGAAGGACGTTCGCAAGGAAGAAATTGGGACGAAGGCGGGCAACTTCGAAGATCCGCGAACAGCGCGTTGGGAAGACGATCGACGATGATTTGTTTGTTGCGACGTAGGAACTCGGTTGGAGATCTCAACAGCTCGCGTAATCGCGGTTCGTACGATGATTCGCCAATTGTGCACGCTACCTGGTACTTTTCGTTCGCGTGACAGGAGATGGAAACGTTGGAAGAGGCAGACTCGAGACGCGATTCTAACGAACAAACGTGGAAAGCTGAACGAAGACCGTGTCGACGAGAAAGAAATCGCTACGGAAGATTAAAAAAGAATTTTTTTTTTTATTTGGAAGAATTTTACGATCGATTCTCATCGAGAATTATAAGTAAATTAGAAAAGAAAGAAGATAAAAGCCAGGAGTACGAACCATCTTACACGGAACACTGACCGAAGATTCCAGCAGATGAGCCACCGCTGAGACACGAAATCTGTCACTTCTCTCGGCCCGAAGAACTGCGCACCATCGAAACTCCGAAAAGAGCGAAAGCACATCGGGAAAAACAAAAGGCCAGCCGGAATTTCGTGGTTCGAACAAAGCCAGCTCCTTTACGGCGAGCAAAGGGTAGAAAGAGACGAAGAAGACGAAGAAGAAAACTTGGCATCGACTCGCGAATAGAAAGAGGAGAGAAAGAGTATAGTAATACGGTATAAAGAAGAGACTACGCTGTAGAAAGAAGAAAAGAGAGGAAGAATACCTATAACACGAGTACGATAGAAAAAGAGAGGAAACCTGACGATGCGTGGAGACCGTTGGAGGGGTATGAAACAGGCACGATTGGAGGGAGGTAAGGTAGGAACGCGCAGCTGAAAAGTGGTGGCGACCGGACGAAGAGAAAGAGAGAGAGAAAGAGAGAGAGAGAGAGAGAGAGGTTGACGTTGAGGGAAAGGTAAAGAGGTTGAGGGAGGCGGGGAAGGAAAGACGAAGAGAAACACACGGAGAGAGAACGAGGAAGAGAGACAAGAACGAGAGGGGGAGAGAGAAAGAGAGAAGGGGACACCGGCTTGCCTCGGTCGGAGTAAAGCGAAGCCAACAAACTCACGTCAGTTCGAAGCTGGAGGGATGCCAGTGTTCCTCGTGCGTTCCATGATCGTATCGCGTCGTACACGCCGATACTCAGCGGCCCTTTCGACCATCGGTCGACGCATTTGAAAGATCGAGAAGGAAACGTCGGCCTTGAAAGTGAAAACTATCGTTTTCCGTGCTGATCCACGCTAAGTTAACACCGACGAGATACTTGGGTGCTGGATCGTCGAGTGGTAGGAGAATCGTGCGCGTCCAACAACCACAGAGTGCCACTCGCCGGATTCCACGGACAAGAAGAGGAGGAAGAAGAAGAAGAAGAAGAGGAGTGCTCGGCTCCTGGCACCGTCTTCCATCGAAAAACCATCGATTCCGGTTCTTCCGCCAACTGCGACAGCGTCAACGTCCACGAGCCCCTTCGCGAAATTCCATATCGTCGCTGTCGAACGCGCTTCCAATCGAAAGTTCTTCGGAAGAAAACGAGTGGACGATACAGTTGGTGTTAAATACACGCGCACCAGGTTTTCGGTAAAAAAGTTTGCAGTTCGTCGCGAGTGGAAAGTCGACGAACGCATTTTGGAAGAAAACTGCGGCACTTTGATATACCCAGTGGATGAAATTCGATATATAGTCGGAGGGAAGGAGTCTCGTAGTTGGGAGGAAAAACGGTGGAAGACCTGCGGTCGAAGAGGAGCGCACGGAGAAAGTGGAGGATCGGGGACGCGACTGGCGAATGCGAATTCGCGGCCGCGTACCATCATCGCGAGAACCTTAATCGTTGCTCGAAGGGAAGAAGGGCGGCGCGCGAGAATATAGGAGAGAGGGTAACGAAAAGCTTGAGTTTTCCCCCTCGGGTGATATGAGCCGGGCGCAATTAAGGCGGTTAACGGAGTCGGGAATACCTGTCCGTCGGCGGGCCAAAACCGGTACGAGCGTTCTCCATACGATATAGCGCGGTCTCCGGCCGCCTCCTCTTCCTCCTCCTCCTCCTCCTTCTCCTCCTCCTTCTCCTCTTTCCTCGTGGCCGCTGCATGCAGCCTTCAAAAGGTGCATACACCTTCGCCAGCACGCCGAGTCTGCGCTTCTTCGTGTCCCTCCTTTCTTTCTTTCCTTCTTCGCCCCGTTCTTCGTTCCGCGTCTCTTTCGTTTCTTTCTTAACCGACTCTCTCGCTGCCTCTCTCTCTCTCTCTCTGTCTCTCGGCTTACGACCAAGGAACATGGACGTCTCGCAGCGTCTACCGAACGATATATCCTCTCTGGAATAATTTCAGTCTGCGTAACAATCATTGCGTTAGAAAAGCCAGGTAGCAACCTGGCGAGGAACGGCCATCGAGATTCTTCCACGTCGTCCAGCGACGTATCCTTTCTCTAGCGATCCGAGTGTCAATCTCGCAGAGAATTCATCGCGACAGCCGCCACCACGAACGTTCGCAGCGGCCGTTCGGATTCTTCCGTATCTCGTCATCCAACGATACATCCTTTCTCCGAATATCCAAGAGCGTGCAGATCCATCGATTACGAAAACCAAAAGCCGAGAACATGGACGACTGCACGAGCCACTGACAGTCTTCCGTGTCTCGTGGCCGAGCTATACATCCGCCCGTTCTTCGGGGATCCAATCAGCGCCGATCTTCCACAGAATTATCAGTGAAAAAGGCGATAGCGACCGAGCAGCAACGCGTACGTCTCCATCGGACGGCATCGAGATTCTTAGCGACGTGTCTTTTCTCCCACGAGTGAGAATTTTTGGGAAACGCGAACGTCTCCATCGGACAGCATCGAGATTCTTAGCGACGTGTCTTTTCGCCGACGAGTGAGAATTTTTGGGAAACTGATTTTCGGGAAAGGGATCGTAACAGTGGTAAACGAAGGAACGTGATCGATACGCCAGCAAACGATCGAGTGTTCTCTGATTATCCATCGGTGTTTCGCTGGCAGTGCGTAACCGGAGCGAGAGTGCGGGTCGATGTGGAGGGGAGGAGGCAAGCTGATCTTCGAGGTGGAATACCTGTGCGTGTGGTGCGACTGGAGGGCGGCGGGAATGTTGGAAAGGGCGGGAACAGCGAGGTGATACAGGAGGAACAGCGTAGGAGAGGAATCTCATCCTGGAAGTTGTTTTCCGTCGTTTAACACGACGATCCTACGAACGGGACGAAGAGCGCAACGAAGAGGATAAAAGGAAAGAAGAGGAGGAATTCTCATCGGAAGAAGAGATATGAGAGTGCGCGAATGAGCGAAGACGAGTGTATAGGGAGAGGAAAGGAGGAAGATGGAAGGTCTGCACATATAGCGAACCATTGAGATTCTTAGCTCGATCGTTCGAGAGAGAGAGTCCGTCCATGAGGTTTGAGCGAAGGACGAATTGTTGAGAAGCCACGCCATGAGAATCCTCAAAACGCTACACTGGTAGGTCTCAAACCACGTTCACTCTTCTTCGGGTTAAGTTTCGTTTCGGACCGAAATCTTTCGCCTCGCGAACCTATTCGAGCGTATGCGAACGTGTCTCACGTTACGATAATACGACATTTGTAAACACATTTCGCGCGCGTTACGGTGCCTCGCTGTCCTTGAATTTACCATGGACAATATTTGATCGATGGCTTGGCTGTGTCGTTCGAAACAATTTGAAATTTCGTTAACCGTAACTGACACTGTGGCGATTATCTCGTCCCATTAAGTCAGCAAATGTAATATTAGCTCGCCGCCAATGTTTCTTTCATTTTAGAAACAAATAACAGATGCACCAGATTTCTCGATTTTGTTGAATTATGCGATTAAATTATGTGACACGTTGTGTAACGTTGTACGTATCGTGGAAAGCATTTTAAAATTTCATCAGCTGTAACGTGACACGAATCTTGATCGAGATCAATTTTGAAAAAAGATATATATATACTGTGTGTATTGTATAAAACGTATTGTATAGGATCTTAAAATTCTTCTTCTTTTTTTTGTACAACACACACGATATAGTTTTCTATGAAAAGTGTTCAAATGAAATTAATCTTATTATATAGAAGGGAGCTACCATACAACGTTCCTTTTCTTTTCCATATTATTTGATTGTGGTAGAGTGGAAAAATGCCAGGTTTAATTTAAATCATGGGATCAAAATCGAAGAATGATCGTCTGCAGACAGACTTTTATGAAATTTCAGCTTCGACCATTCGTGTTCATATTTCGATCGCTATTCGGATAAATCCAGTTGAATAAATTTAGGTTCGCCAATGATACTATTTATCAGGATAGCGGGAAATTGTCGGACAATTGTAAGCGACGTACCGCATCTGAATAAGCCGTGAAATATACGTTTAATCCTGTAATTTTCAGGGATGAAAAATCGCAGTGAAACGCGGTATTCTGTTGAAAATGTAATAGAAAAATTGCAATAAGTTTGTTGTTTGTACTGTTCCTTCTTTACGCTTATCGTGCTCACGCAATAAGGAGTAAGCAGAAAACAGAAAGGCAGTTAATTATTTGAAATTAATTTCTTAATTAATTCAGCAAACCTGATTAAAGTACAGATTTTCACGCGTTTATGGCAGATTGGAAGAATTTTAAAACGCTCGAAATGCACGCGAATCGAAAGCGTAGCGTTTCTTACGATATTTCGTGAGCGAAACCTATTTCTATCGAAGTAGCATTTTTCAAAAGTTCGTTAGAACAGCAATTTGCATAAATATGCGCGTTCTAATCGCTAGATGTTGTCGTTCACCGCTGAATCGCCATTTACGTTTAAAGCTAACGTTCTTGCATTCTTGACGTTTGGATAATTTTACGTATTTCGATGTTCGCTGATCGAACGACATCGAAGCACACAGTGAAACAGCGAAACGTTTCGCGTGTCCTGAAACGAACTTCAACTGCTGTTCCAACGGTCTTTCCACTTCCGCCTCTGCTCTCTGCTATCGTCGCCATAGAAATGTCTTATTTGGCCAATTTAACGTTAGCCGGTAAAGTGGTCTGGTAAATTCTACTTACGAGAATAGTCGAGATCGTTCTTTGTATGGAAATTAATCGGAGGAAAGAACAAGGGGGCTGTAGAATCCGATAGTTTGCCGTCTTCTTGCGGAGACACTTGGTCCGCTTGGCGGAAATTAAAAAGGTGTCTACGAAGCATCCTGTGTAATTGAGAGTAGAAAGTCGAACGCGAATAGGAGGAACGCGGTGTGGCGTGTTTTTATACAGCGATATCGCAGCGATTTCCATACGGAACAATTTGTCAGGACAGCGATTCTATTTATAAAAATCTTCTCTCCACTCTTTCTTATCACGTTGCTGTTCAAGCACGTGTAATACAGTCCGCTCCAATCGTGTTTTCGCTTGTATCTTAATCGTTGATCCACATGCACGCACTCTTTGTGTATTGGCTTGGAAACTAAGTGATTGCGGATTTTGTCATTAGGTAATAATGAGAAAATCCGCAATCACTTAGTTGCCAACATATTCGGCGGTGTCACGTAACTTGTAGCCACGTGATCACCGCAACGTAGGATTCTCTCAATTTCACGAAATATTAAACGATCGATTAATTAAAGAAGACGATAGCTGCGACCAGAGATTCTTATCGTAGTGCGAATAATTTTTTTTTATTTGGAAGAATTTTATAATCAATTTTCATTGAGAATTATAAGTAAATTATTCTGGAGTGATACAATTTTTTTTTTATTTGGAAGAGTTTTACAATCAATTTTCATTGAGAATTATAAGTAAATTATTCTGGAGTAGTACTATCTTTTTCTTTTTATTTGGAAGAGTTTTACAATCAATTCTCATTGGGAATTATAAGTAAATTATTCTAGCGCGGTGCTATTTTTGTTTATTTGGAAGAATGTTATAATCAATTTTCATTGAAAATTATAAGTAAATTATTCTGGCGTAGTACTATCTTTTTTTTTTATTTGGAAGAACTTTACAATCAATTCTCATTGAGAATTATAAGTAAATTATTCTGGCGTGGTACTATTTTCTTTTTTATTTGGGAGAACTTTGCAATCAATTTTCATTGAGAATTATAAGTAAATTATTCTGGCGTGGTACTATTTTTTTTTTTAATTTGGAAGAACTTTGCAATTAATTCTCATTGAGAATTATAAGTAAATTATTCTAGCGTGGTACTATTTTCTTTTTTCTTTGAAAGAATGTTACAATCAATTCTCATTGAGAATTATAAGTAAATTATTCTAGCGTGGTACTATTTTTTTTATTTGGAAGAATGTTACAATCAATTCTCATTGAGAATTATAAGTAAATTATTCTGGCGTGGTACTATTTTTTTTTTATTTGGAAGAACTTTACAATCAATTCTCATTGAGAATTATAAGTAAATTATTCTAGCGCGGTGCTATTTTTGTTTATTTGGAAGAATGTTATAATCAATTTTCATTGAAAATTACAAGCAAATTATTCTGGCGTAGTACTATCTTTTTTTTTATTTGGAAGAACTTTACAATCAATTCTCATTGAGAATTATAAGTAAATTATTCTAGCGTGGTACTATTTTTTTTATTTGGAAGAATGTTACAGTCAATTCTCATTGAGAATTATAAGTAAATTATTCTAGCGTGGTACTATTTTTTTTATTTGGAAGAATGTTACAATCAATTTTCATTGAGAATTATAAGTAAATTATTCTGGCGTAGTACTATTTTCTTTTTTATTTGGGAGAACTTTGCAATCAATTTTCATTGAGAATTATAAGTAAATTATTCTGGCGTGGTACTATTTTTTTTTAATTTGGAAGAACTTTGCAATTAATTCTCATTGAGAATTATAAGTAAATTATTCTAGCGTGGTACTATTTTTTTTTATTTGGGAGAACTTTGCAATCAATTTTCATTGAGAATTATAAGTAAATTATTCTAGCGTGGTACTATTTTTTTTTTAATTTGGAAGAACTTTGCAATTAATTCTCATTGAGAATTATAAGTAAATTATTCTAGCGTGGTACTATTTTTTTTTTATTTGGAAGAACTTTACAATTAATTCTCATTGAGAATTATAAGTAAATTATTCTAGCGTGGTACTATTTTTTTTTTATTTGGAAGAATGTTACAATCAATTCTCATTGAGAATTATGAGTAAATTATTCTGGCGTGGTACTATTGTTACGTTTTATTGAATTGCCCCGTTTTCTTGAACGTGATGATACGATTAAATCAACAGATTGCGTGCACACGGGTAGCGTTAACTAGCGTTTAATGCAACTGGCAATAAATTCCACGTTTCGGCTAACCTGCTATGTGCGGGAATACTGGCACGGGAGAGGATTAAAGTTGTTCGAAATAAATTATCAATATACAACGATTTATTCAAATCTTATATATATACAGGGTGGTTGGCAACTGGTGGTACAAGCGGAAAGGGGGTGATTCTACGCGAAAAAAGAAGTCGAAAATATAGAATAAAATTTTTTTTATTTTTTTTAAACTTTTCCATCGAGACAACGATCTACAGTGAGATCCGTTATAACGAGACGCGATAAAGTGCAGGCGTACCGAGCCAAAATTCAAAGTCGATTTTCTCGAAAACGAAGCCTCGAACGAAAAATTTTTATTCTACATTTTCGACTTCTTTTTTCGCGTAGAATCACCCCCTGTCCGCTTGTACCACCAGTTGCCAACCACCCTGTGTATGTATAAATATATTATAATCGAGTAAGATTTGAACAAATCGTTTGAATAAATCGAATAATTTCGTTTCCTCCTGAGCAATTTGTTTCCTGTGACACGTGCTGCGTCTTGTTGTATTTTCTACGGCCATTTTTCGATCGATGCCGAAAAATTAAAAGCACGACGATATTACGTCACTACGGACGTATTAGGCGGTTATATCGCGTTAGAAATTGCAAATACGAATTTTCGGTGAATTTTCCGAGTTTGTCAAAGTTTGAACACAACGTTGAAACGGTCGAGGCTTCTAAGATGTTGGTTTAGGTCGAACAGGGAATTATGTCTACCTGTCCGTAAGTACCGTTGCTCGCCTATTCATGCTCGTTAACGCCGGTCTTGGCAAATACCTAGTACTCGCTATTTTCGCTGGAATGGCCAGTCGTACAAATCGGCATTATCGCATACCTCAACCTTTTTTTACGATTTCGACACGCTGACCCAGAGCATGGTGCAGCATATCTACTTTTAGGATGCAGTAACGTGAGAACGAGCGTTCTGAGTTATTTTATTTATTTGCTCGTACAGGTTCGTTCGTATCTCGCGCGTAAAGTCCGTAGGATGGCGCGTGGCTTCAGGCAGTTCTTGGATGAACCTCGAAATTCGAGTGAAATTGTAATGCAAGTAAGCATAGACTTGCGTATAATCTGAAATCGATATACAACGTAGAATTGTGGGGAAATTTGTAACGGTAGTCGGTTAATGTTTTAATGTGTTTTAATTAATCAGTTTCTCAATCTTTGTTAATGCAAGAATTTACATAGAATTAGAGGAACAAAAGAGATAACGAGGAATTGAATTTTAGCTTAAATTTTCGAACCAACCATTATTATTTGATTGATCAGTGATCATTATTGATCATTATTATTTGATTTTTGTTAATGCAAGAATTCACAGAGAGTTAAACGAACAAAAGGGATAACGAGGAATTGAATTTTCGAAATACGATTTTAGATAAAATTTTTTAACCAACTATTATTATTTGATTGGTCAGTTTCTCAATTTTTGTTGATATAAGAATTTACATAGAGTTAGACAAACAAAAGGGATAACAAGCAATTGAATTTTAGCTTAAATTTTCGAACCAACCATTATTATTTGATTGATCAGTGATCATTATTGATCATTATTATTTGATTTTTGTTAATGCAAGAATTCACAGAGAGTTAAACGAACAAAAGGGATAACGAGCAATTAAATTTTAGAAATACGATTTTAGATTCAATTTTGGAACCAACTATTACTATTTGATTGGTCAGTTTCTCAATTTTTGTTAATGCAAAAATTTACAGAGAGTTGGATGAACAAAAAGGATAACAAGGAACGTCTCATCTGATTGATCACTTTCTCAATTTTTGTTGATATAAGAATTTACATAGAGTTAGACAAACAAAAGGGATAACAAGCAATTGAATTTTAGCTTAAATTTTTGAACCAACCATCATTATTTGACTGATCAATTTTTCAATTTTTCTTAATGCAACAATTTACATAGAGTTAGACGAACAAAAGAGATAACAAACAATTGAACGTTAGAAATACGACTTTAGATTAAATTTTGGAAGCGGTCGTTTGACCAAGTAAGGATATTGTTATTCGAGGAAACTTCGAGGTTAGGTTTTAGTTTAGTTCTGTGCTTTTACGAAAAAGGGAAACTATATTCGAGTAACAATTTTCATCGGTAAATTGCAGCAAAATCATATAGAATCACATGAAACAAATTTATCAATTACCATTTCTCTCAAATGCCAATGAGAAAACAGATTCTCGTGAAAATTTTTCGAAAGCTACGCGGAGCAAGCAAAGTCGTGCGATACATTGAGACATTTAAATAGCGTGCAACGATTCTTCGAAACTCAATAATTGCTTTAACTGAAGCTAATTTTGCGAAGAAACGTAGCTATCGTCGCACGAAATATCACTGGAAATTGTTCGATTCAATTGTCGAATTCGTATCAAGTCGATAATTCGATATAATGTTAACCTTAACCTCGCTTATTATCGTTAAACAATTTCCTCGTCTTTCACGAATCTTCTTTCATAATTTAAGTTTTCTATTCTCTTTCCAGAAACTCTGGCTGCGCGTTTTTCTTACCTGTCCGATATCTTTATCTTTCCAATAAATTTTCCTTCGCGACGAGCGCGCTCTTGCATTTTCTTCTTTCATGATATTTTACAATTTACGAGAAAAATTTGTTAACGAAAACGTTACGAACGACGTTGTCGTGTCAGCTGCTCTGACGCCAGTCAATTTTATTTCACTCTCCTGATGCAATTATTTACGCTACGTTAACGTTTAAATTTTCATTAAAAAACGTCTATTTCATCCAAATACAAAGGACGAACATTAAAAACTAATTTCTTACCTTTCTTATCTTTTATCAAAAAACTCGAATTTCATCGATACAATTTTTTTTATTATTATTATTATTTAATTTGTACTTTAAAATTTGTCCAGCTGGACGGTTGGTAAATTCGATACAGTTGAAGTAGCATAGGTGCTGCCATCAATTTCCAGGCTTAAGTTGAGCGACTCGACCAACGAAAGTAGAAATTTCGAAATGGTAAATTCTTGCAAATCGTACAAGCCGCGCGATTCGAGACAAGAAATTGAATAGAACGGATTTTTAATTAAGCTTTAATTAATAATATTAATATTTAATACGGATTAAGCTGGACGACGTTTTGCATAATCGTTTGGCCGGATAGGAAAGCCTTGCACAAGAAAACGCAGGCTCGTTCTCGCAAATGGCAAAGGAATCGACAAGAGAATCGCCACGAAATTTCCACAAAGCCACTGTATCTCTTCGCAAAATCTTACGATCATTTGCCAACTTCAATGTTCAGTCTCGATCTGATGACAAGTTCGCGTACGAATACCGTTTCGACAAAGCCAGGCAAGCAACATATATCTAAAGACAGTTTTAATACCATTTGCAACGAGAAAGATGATCAATTGATTTTAACGCGACTAAAATCGTTGTCTGGATTCGAATCTCGTAGAAAAACATCAGCCAACGATTGGAAGAACAGCGTAGGTCAGTTGCGAGCGATATAATTACATCGGTGAATTATGAAACGCGATAAACGACGGCCTGTCGACGAGAAAACGTTAAGAAATTTGTCAACGCCAAGACGAATGTTTGGCGTAACTTGAAAAAAAATGGCGATTGTACGAAACTGTCGATACGAAAGCAACGAAGAAATTATCGTGAATTTTGATTTTATTTATTCAAAAAGCCTTTTCGCCTTTCCAAATAAACTGTTCCAAATAAACTGTTTAGATGAATTGCTATACGTTTCTTTCGGTTTACTTTAATTTTGTTCGGTTCGATTTTCTTAAAAATAGTATCGTAAATAAGCTTTTGTCGTTCGAATGGCGCGATCGTAAGATTTTCTTCTAAAAGGTACAATCGCTTGGTGGAAATTTTAGACGCTGCGTTTCGCTTTCCACAGTCCTGGTTACCTGGCTGTGTTCGCAGTTTCTTACCTGGCTGTCTTCATGATGGAAACCAGGGCCGCAATTTACCGATCGTGTGGAAACGTGGCTGAATGCAACGCGTTCGACCGATGACGTTTGCCATTCTGATTTTTCAATGGCGGTTGGAATTCCTCGCTGCGAAGCTTCCCACGTCGAGCAAACTTCCCCACCGCGTTTCGATGCACGCGAACAGCTCGGTTCGTTTCTTCGAGGATCGAATGCCGCTCGTTTCTCTGTCTGGTTATGGAACGAGCATACTCGTAAACAGGAAAAGCGTTGCAAACATCGTAACAGCGTGGTTACGTGTATGGAAGATTTCGCAGAAGATTGGCTCGCCACTGTTATCCCTGCGTCGAGTTTCTTCCGATCTTTAAGTGGTTTCGATGCCGAGATTAAATAAATTCTACGTCGAGTTAATGCTACGACGACCGGTAATTCCGTTCATTTTCTTCGTTACGCGTGATCTGTGGAAAATAACGTTCGTTGTTTGCGGACTGTTTATGTTGAAAATGACAAAGTGAGTTCACGCTCGCCATCTATATGCAGATACGCTAGTTACAATAAATAGTAACTAGAAGATAGTTCTAGATATAATCGATAGTTTTAATCGATAGGTTTAATCGATACGTTTAAGATATTCTTTTTCTTTTACCCAGTCCATGTAAGAAAGTGAAAATAAATGTTGTTCAGCTCAGAACGGCGTGATAGATTTATCCGAAGAATAAACTAATAGCTGTTGTGATCCTACCTCTAAATAAATAAATAACAACAGTTTACGACGATGGTAGTTTCAATTGAAATGGTTAGAACGAGATACGTTTGAGAATATTCGAGAATCGTATTTATTATCGCCAGTCTTTCAGAAGGTCGAACCAATCGGTTTCGTTTTTCTGAGTTTCGTTATCCGAATGCACGATTGATATCCAATTCTCGAGAAACAGTCTGCTTCCATGAATTCATTCGTCACAGACTTAGTGACATAAGTAAGGTAAAGTTAGGAGAAATACCAAAATATACTTAAAAAAACAACGTTTACTACGCTATCGATTTTCTCTACCTGGCAATTTTGAAGATGATCGATAGAACTTCCGAATGACTTATTTTATAAATGATATATCATCATTTTGTGTTATTTTCTTGAATGAAGAAAGGTTGCGTTATGCCGAAATTAAAATATTCTTTGAAGCAATGATTTTTTGATACGAATGGGCCAATACGTTTTTATAAACAGAGACGAGTTGCGTCGAATAGCAAATAACAAACTATAGTAAAAGATATACTATCACGTTCAGAAAAGTAAGTTTGGCTTTGAACGTTAAATATGATAATGCTCGCGTAAACCAAGATGATAATACGTATAGAATCACGTGAATGATAATCGTAAATAAAAGATATATATTTCTTTATCATAACGTGAAAATAATGCTAATAGAAATATAACGATATAACAATAAAATACTGTCGATTACACTGCAGATATCTCGTTCTGCGTTTATGAAAATCGGTTAGCTTCAAACGTAACTTTCACGTGAAAAATCAAGGAAATACGATTTTTGCTATGCGCGTCTCTAACGAAAATTCAATAACGTTTTATTTGAGAAGAAAGTACGATTAACGAACAAGCTAATAGTTAGCGGTTTAGTCGACGTGGCGCTAGTGTAGCGTGACAGGTCGCGTCATGGCGTTAATAATCGGCGTCTTATCGATTTTAGAGAATTTTAGGGGATTTCGTTGAACGAAAGCGATTTCGAGGCGTAGAATTCCAAGAGCAGAGTATCTGGTTCCAAGTGGAATGGAGCCGTCTAGCATTCCCGTAGAGGTTAGGTCAGAAGTGTCGCAGCGCAGTCGTAAAGCAAGATGGAACGATTTTAGCGAATTCCTAGCAAGAAGAAGACGGCCGAAGAGAGTTCGAGTGCTCAAGAGGCGCAATGCGATTAGGTCTGTCCAGCTTTCTGAACCTCTCAGACAACGGGGTACTTCGTGGAACGGTCCTAGACGAGAACCATGTCCCTTTTGGGATAAAAGGCCTGCCGGGTATTTTCCAAGACGAACCTGCCGCTTTTAAGAATCATCGAAGAAAGGTCCCTTAACATTCCTGGGATTAACCATTTTCTTCGAGCTTTCCCAACGGAAACTTTCGACAAGATCGTGCCGATTTTCCTTGAAATCGCTCGTAGAATTTCTGTATTCTTGCGAGACTTGCGAGATGACCGTGTTTATGACTTATGAGATGAACATTAGGTTAATTCGTTGCTATATTCAAACAAATTACGAGATGACGGGATTTATAACTTTTCTAGCAAACTAAAAACTGTTTATAAACGCCGTCGTCTTTTTAAAATTTTCAATTTATGTAGTTGATTGTCAATATGTCTTCCGATTGGCTCGTAAAGTGACGCACACATTGCGCTCATTTAATTCTCCAAAACACGTAGTTTTCTTTATTTGAATATTCAGGAAATTTGAATATTCATAGAGGCACGCTATCTTGCGGTGTGTTGCAGATTATACTAATGGCAGAGTGGTAATTGTAAATTACGTAAACATTACGTTAAAAGTAATATCTATTTTCAAACTACGCTATCGTAGAATTTAAAATTCGAAATTTTAATATACCATATCTGTCACGTTAAAAATAAGCTTACTTCCCAAACTACCGTCCAACTCAAAATCGGCACGAACTTGTCAAGCTCATCGAACCAACAACTCCAACAAAAGTTTCTCCGAACAAAATCACGCTTGATAATTATAGGTCACCCTGTATACATCATATATACCTATATATACACGTACGTATACAGATGGAAAGCGAGAAAAGGAATAGCACTCAAACAGAGAGTACGAATGCGCGTGTACTTCTGTTTTCGGAACGAAATAAACGGGTTAAGGAAAGAGGGGCAGTTTCTCTGAACGAAGGGGGGAAAAAGCAGCTCGTGAAAAAGGTGCGAAACGAAAATGGCGTTGACGACTAGGAAAAATAAAAGAGGAACGCCGTGTTGGAGGTCGTTTTGCCGGTCTCGGCCATTTTTCCTAGAAGTACCCCGTCAAATCGACTAGACTGTGCTCGTTGTGTTCCCTTTTAAGAGTAAATCCCTATTAAAAGCGTAGTCCACCGACTACTAGCCTAGATATCGTGTTTTCTTGCTTTAGACGGGACTGGAGAGAGAGAGAGAGACAGAGAGAGAGAGAGAACGAGAGAGAGAGAGAGAGGCCGGTCGAGTTTCCTATCGTCGGAGTAGTCACGTAGAGATAGATGCACGTAATACACGCTCTCTGTACATACACCACGTTATGTGTCACTCAATACGTTTTATCTTTTTGTCGTTCTGTGTACCACGTTCGATCATAGTCCTTCAAGCGTTGTTCCTTGCTCCTTATAGCGTCCTTGGTCGATCGTAACACGATACACTACGATGCAACGCGATGAATTGCGATGCAGGAAAAGTCTCGAGTCTAGCGAATGTTTCTCATTTGCCTTCTTATTTTTATTCGCTTTTGGTCTTGTTTTGTAGGTTATGTTTGTAATGGTGGCGACATCTTACGCCTTTGTGGCTTGTCAATCGACTATATTTTATACGGAAAGTAGCTCCACTTTTCAGTCGGGGTGATCTAACAAAAAGCAAGTCGAAATCAATTAGAATTAAATTAATTAGTAAAGAAATTAGAAATAGATAGCTAGTTAGTCGACCAGGGGCCAAGTGCATGAACTAGATTTTTATCTACTTGATTTCATGAAAATTAAGGTCCGGAATAGTTAAGAAGAAACAAGATGATTCTCGGACCGATGATACCGCAATATTTGTACAAGAATACGAAAAAATTACCAAAGGAACTAGAAATAAATACCTAGTTCTCCAAACGAAGATCAACTACACGAACTGAACCTTTATCTACTTGATCCAACGAACAATCATGTCCACAACGTTTAAAGAGGAGTAAAATGTTTGAATCGATAATTTCACAGTATTTTTACGAAAACATCAAAAATTACCAAAGGAACTAGAAATAAATACCTAGTTCTCCAAACGAAGATCAACTACACGAACTAAACCTTTATCTACTTTATCTAACGAACGACTAGATCTAAAATAGTCAAGAAGGAGCGAAATCGAGGAACAAGCGTCGCTTGAATCGATGATTACGCTGATTATTATGTTAACAAGAAAATAAAAAATTACTAAAGGAACTACGAGTAAATATGTAATTGCCCAAACAAGGGTTATTCGAACGAACTAAAATCTTCTCGTCTATTCGTTCCTATTTGAACGATTGTTCATTGGAACGAATAGACGGAGATTAGACCTGAAATGGTTAAGAAGGAGCGAGACGATGCTCGGATCGGTGATTCTGCGATACTTTTTACAGCAACTAGCGATAAATACCTAGTCATCCATGCGAAGGTTAATTGTGTGAACTGAATGGATTCGTCGGTTCGATGCATCGGAACATCAGATCTATATAGAATGGTCTTAAGGAGGAAGGAGAACAACGTCGCGGGCGTTCCCTGAAACGATCGTTTGAAAAGAGGCACAGAGAAAGCACGTGAACTCGTTTACGTTCGACGGCCGCGCACATGGCTCACCGCGGTATTGCGTGCGCGTTTTCTGTCGCTTTTGTCCTGCTGGCATTGTCTCGGTTCAACCTCGGTACAGCCTGTGAATTCACGTGGTCGCCACTTAGGTACGAGCCGCGGTACATAATATCGTCGCACCTCTTGTTCTTCGCTCCCTTCCTTTGCCCTTGTAACTGGATCCACGCTGAAGGAAAGAAAAAGAAAGAAGAAAAATACAGAAAGACGTTCGCGTTCAATCGTACGGCTCGCGATATCGTGTTCCTCGAATTCGTTGGTACGACGGTTCACGAAAGTACTCGAGCACTTCCGCCACGTAGAAAACTTTTCTTCATACACGAGGGCAGACTGAAAAGTTTGTCGAATGACAATAACAGTTACGAATAAAGCAGGTCGCAACGGCAATTCCGGAAACTTTGCAATTTGCCCTCCGATAATTGTTCTACGTGTAACCGAGTCGGCAATGCGTTCATACTTTTGGTGGCCATGGGCGTAATCGTTTACGAGGTCTGATTAAATTTCGCGGTCAAGTTGGTAACTAAGCGGTTGCGGATTTTGTCATTAGGTGGCATTGACGAATCCGCAATCACTTAGTTTCCAACCCAATAGGATGTGGCCCCGTAAAGAGCGCAACCCGGCTTGCGCCCAACGCGTCTAACGCGCCCTACGTTAGGCGCGGCCTTGACATATTCCACGCAATCCAGAGATTAATAAAAGATGAAATTGGCAAAGTGGAACGTGATTCGTTTGGCTTGCGATAAGCTCGATCGTTGCAGGTTGCTCGCAAGCGGTTGCAGGAAACGAGAAACGTCAAACGATACAACGTCCACGTTTTTCCACTTTGATAGTTAAACGATATTCCTTTGTAGTCGACGTAATAATCGCAGCTTGCGTCGTCGAGCGCTTCGCTTGATATCTAAGCGCGAAAGGTCAACAAGCCTAGAAGTCGAAGCTTGTAAAATTGCACGGAGGATAACGAGATTTAAATGGTGAACTAAAAGAAAAGAAAGAATTTTATTCCTCGTGGAAGATGCGATACGGAGCGCAGAGGTTTCACGGAGTTTCTTCAAAGGCAGGAAATTGGAGGACGTTGAACAAACTACGTACTCCGCTCGTTTTCTTTCTCGTCGAAAATAAACGAGCAAAGTTCCGCGAGCAGACGCGAAATTTTATCGGTCTCGGGCCGTGAAAACAGGAAAAGTCGCTAATAAACGACAAGGTGCTCTGGAAAGAAGAAAAGCGATCAAATACAACGTCCGAATTGAAAAAAGCACCCTGTGCTTTTAACGATACGTCTTCGCTCCAGCAACGACGAGGAGATCTTCCTGCTGTCACCGCATGTTCCTAACGCTACCCAACAAATATCAACTCGCGGGAGCGTTTTAGTCCACGCTGAAGCGACTTAATCGGAGGAACGTTTGCTATTCGTCTCGATTTCGAAGCGACGTTTGTTCCTGCCATCTAGTTGTCCATACGCGAATGCGTTGCGAAACGATCGACAAACTCCGTGCACAGCGAAGAAACGTTTGTTTCTGTCGCGACGCGATGCCGCGCGTTTCTTCGCGTTCTCTTTCATTTGCACGAGAACAGACAACAGAAGAGACGTTTGTCACTGGCAACAGAAACGCGAAGAAACACGGAGAAAGATCGGCGAAGAATCGGCAATTGTTTCGAGAAACGCGCAACGTCGATAGAAAGTTTCTCGTTGTTTCAGTGGGAACGCAGCTTAATCCATTAAGGTGGCACGTTGTGTCAACGCAACGTTTTATTCGCCGTCTTCTCCGATCAACTTACATCGTCGAATTCCGTTCTTTTGCATCGTAGCCACGAAAGGAAATTCCAAGGATTCGCTCGACGTTTTCTCCGCCGTTGACTCTTCCGTGTAGATTCTGCGATTTTACGAAATTCAAGGTTGCGATTAAACTGACAAACACGTAATACGCTGTGCGAAATATAAAAGCGCCGGTTTTGTCACCGTACGTGGCACGCGTAATTGCAGAGCCGATAAGATAGTTGAGATAGAAATTGCAGAATCCATAACACACGAACACGTTCGCAGCCAGGAATTTGATGTATTTTAAACAATTTCCACACCGTGTACCATGTAATGTACCACGCCGTGTACCATGTAATGTACCACACCGTGGTATGGTTTCATTTCTCCAAACTGTCGTATTACGACCCCGCGCATTTCTCCCACTATGAATGATTAACCAAATCGTTAGGATCGTCGAAAATTTGATAGTTTATTGGTTATAGTTAGTGAGTCGCGAAGACTAAAAAGAAAACACCCCATTGACCTCACTAAAGAAATAAAATAGTCACATCCATCAAATAATCCACGTGTTATTTAGCAATTAAGTTAGACAAATTTACCAAATGTCCAGCTGGACAAATTATAAAGTACAAATTAAACAAAACAAAAAGAAAAAAACGCGATCATCGCCACCGATGATCGTCGTTGCGATCAACGCGCGTTTAGGCGAACCATTTCTCGGTTGTTCACGGGTGAAAAGTGGCTGTTCAGGTGGCTGTGGACCCTTTGTTCGTCGAATAAGAGAAAATTGCATCGTACTAGGAATCAAAGGTGTCAAAGCACGATAGTTGTAATTGCAACGGGCGGACAATCGAGAATCCGATCGAATGACCTCGCGCCTTGATATTCGGCTGAAATTTCTAACGCGTTATTCACGCCGTTCTCGTTCGACCGGTAATAGCCGAGGTACGAATGCCAGGCTACCGGTGGGAGAACATTCTTGTGAATTTTCTAACGTCGCTTTCAAATTCCTCCTCTAGACACTGCACACCGTATTTTTTACCGGACAGTTTGTTTTTTCCTCCCTTTCGATTCTCTTCGCGAATAATCGCACAGATCGTCTTTCCTTGACTTTAAAAAATTCCCACGGGTATTCAATAGCTGAGTCACGAGAAACTTTTCGAAATTGTATTTACATCACGAGGGGACACGATGATCATGTTTACATTCGTGAAACGTGAAACGAATCTGAGAATATTTAGACGTATTATTTGTACTGTGCAAAATGTATTGGGTTGACAAATAAGTTTTTTTTTATTATTTAATTTGTACTTTACAAATTGTCCAGCTGGGCATTTGGTAAATTTGTCTAACTTAATTGCTAAATAACACGTGGGTGGCTACCCCCAGCGGGATATCATCTCCGAGTATGGTCGTCCTTGACTACCAGTAACATAAACGGTCCATTGGGGAAGACTGTTGTCTTACATCATCGATTTATTATTATTTCGCCGTTATATGCTTTGAATAATAAAAATACTCTCGTGGATTCCTGGGCGAAACATGTGATTTCAACGTGGCAGTCAGAGTGTTTTAATCGCCGAAATAAACGTATAGGGACACTTAGATTACACTTAGAATTGATATGAAAATAGTTTCAGATTTATTTAATATGCGATGCACAAGATATTCGTCGATATAAATTTGCACGCGTCTCAGCGCTCTCTTTGTCTCACCATCTTCTATACCACATTACCAACGGAACAGTTGCATTCGTCTGTTTTACGAGACGCTGTGCACGTACATACTCTCACACACTGACACTCATATATGTGTGTCACTACTACGCGGCTAATCTAGTGTAGCACACAAAATTTTTTGTTTTATTATTTAATTTGTATTTTACAATTTGTTCAGCTGGACATTTGGTAAATTTGTCTAACTTAATTACTAAATAACATGTGGATGGCTACCCCCAGCGGGATATCATCTCCGAGTATGGTCGTCCTTGACTACCAGTAACATAAACGGTCCATTGGGGAAGACTGTTGTCTTACATCATCGCTTTATTATTATTTCGCCACTATATGCTTTGAATAATAAAAATACTCCCGTGGATTCCTGGGCGAAACATGTGATTTCGACGTGGCAGTCAGAGTATTTTAATCGCCGAAATAAACGTGTAGGGACACTTAGATTACACTTAGAATTGATATGAAAATAGTTTCAGATTTATTTAATATGCGATGCACAAGATATTCGTCGATATAAATTTGCACGCGTCTCAGCGCTCTCTTTGTCTCACCATCTTCTATACCACATTACCAACGGAACAGTTGCATTCGTCTGTTTTACGAGACGCTGTGCACGTACATACTCTCACACGCTGATACTCATATATGTGTGTCACTACTACGCGGCTAATCTAGTGTAGCACACAAAATTTTTTGTTTTATTATTTAATTTGTATTTTACAAATTGTCCAGCTGGGCATTTGGTAAATTTGTCTAACTTAATTGCTAAATAACATGTGGATAGCTAACCCCAGCGGGATACCATCTTCGAGTGTGGTCACCCGTGACCATCGATAAGATGAACAGTCCATTGGGGAAGACTGTTGTCTTACATCATCGATTTATTATTATTTCGCCATTATATGTTTTGAATCATAATAAAACTCTCGTGGCGCCCTCAGCGAAAACATGTGATTTCGGCGCGGTAGTCAAAGTGTTAACTCGTGAGCGGTCAACAATGTGTTAAAAAGCAGAATCCGTAGAGAAATATTTTCTACGATCACTGGCTTCGTCCGTACTTCGTATTCTCTTCGGTAAATCGCGGAATTGGAAAATCTCCCTCGATTTGACCACATCTTTTCTCTCAAACTTTTCTCATCTCTCTTCTCCTCCTTCTATCGGGTTGGCAACTAAGTGACTGCGGATTTTGTCGTTAGGTGTCATTGACAATATCCGCAATCACTTAGTTGCCGACCCATTATAGTTGCTCCTCGATTTTTCATTTTTTATAATCAACACACCAAAGAATAAATACGGGGAATTGGAAAATAATCAGATATTTTGAAAGATACGAAGTAAACTGAAAAGAATCGGCAACTCGAAGATAAACCGAGGCAGATTCGAGATGAAACGATAGGTATCGATGCGTCGCGACGAGTTTTAGCGTTTATGGTGGCCGAGAAACACGTTATCGGTGAAAAAAGAAGTTTGCGTAAACTCGGAACGCCGTAGCTACTTTCGTGAGCCACCAGTGGCTCACGATGGGTCGCCTGCTTTTCACCGCAGATCTACGACGATCCGCTCGCTTTCGTATCGCTGTGTCACGAGTTGCGTGGCGCTTAGTTCGCGCGCCTCCATAAAAACTTGAAAGAGAACAGAGCAACTTAGATGAGACAAACGGTGAATGGAGATTGGAGCGAAAGCTGCGACAGAAATTCCACGGTTCGCTACGTACACGTCGTGGCGTGTGTGTAATCGTCGCTGGGAATCGGACGAGCAGCGTTCCGACGTCAGGGTGAAGCGTCAGCCGTTTTAAATGTCAATACGTCTAAAGGTTGGCCGAGAAACTCGAGGAACACGCGTAGACTTTGTCGAGTACACTTTGTAATTATCATGGTATCGCGTGCACTATAAGGGGTGAAATTAAAAGGAGCGGGGATTTCCCCTTGCCTGGTGGCCAGTGTCGCGTAAATTTCCACTTTTACGGAGATTCTGTTGGCGCAGGTTCGACACGCGCTGCCGCAAGTTTTCATCTTTTTATAACGACGCGTTGCGTCCTTTTTTTCCAAAGGTGTGCACGCCTCCTTTTAACGCCACTTCTGACGTATGTTTGCGCGTGGAAAAGGATCGCCGCACGAGAAAGCGTCGCTCGTCCATCCTCCGAACTTGCAACGATCCGCTGTGAAGTTTAATCGAGTGAACGTTATGCCTGGGACGTGTGACGCGTTGATTGCTCGTATTCTCCACGGATATTCGAGTAGCTTAATCTTTGCTACCTATTTGCTTAATATTCCCACGATGGACCTGCTGTCGTTGCTCTAAGGAGCGTCGAACGTTTCACCGAGATGTGGTTCGAAGCAAATTCGAGCGCACGCGCCAGTTGGCCGTTTGTTTGTCGAATAGAATTCGCTTGCAAATGAAAGAAAATGATTTCATAGGATAATAACACGTGAATATAGATTAGAAAGTAATGCTCCTGAAATATCTGCGTGTGTGTGTGCATTAGCATTGACCTAATCTTCTTTGTTTGACAATTAACCAGGCTAATCGAGATAACTGAACCATAGTAAGATTACTAGGACGATCAAAGTGACCAATTTGTAATTCTTAGCAGAAATTTTGTAAGCTTTTACGACGGCGAATCCGTCGATACGCGTATCGACGGAGATTAGAAAGAACATTCGTTGGGGAGAACGCGAGCCTGAACGATTTAAACGGAACGACGATTAATTACGACGAAAGAGTTTAGCAAGAAAGTTTTTCTCGATCGTTAAGGAGAATGCGTGCAGGAGAGAAGGTGCGGATCTTAGGTTTAAATTATCGTTATACGTCGGTAAGTGGCTGTAATTTCAGTTGACCTCGATTACACGTAAGAAACGCGTTCGGATAACTCGTTATCTTCAGTCGGTTAATTCCTTTCTTCCGTAGTTTACGTATAACCCTGTCCCGTACGTCCAGGCGTTCCCATAAAAGTTCATCGATGCACCGCTTTTCCAGTAATTTGATCGCGTGTAGACACCGTATGCTAAACCTTCGGTAATTCGTTGTTCCAGCAAATTTTTCGCTGTTGCTAAACATATTTACTTAGGTGTTACCCCGCTCGCTGTTTGCTCTACCTTTTCTTTTTTATCCACGCCCTGTTTTCATCTTTCCCGTTTGATTCTTTTTCTTTTTTACCTTGTTCGAAATAAATTACTTTTATTAACTGGTTTCTTGCAGCGTTTTTACAAGCGGCGGCGCAGCTTGGGACACTTTAGTGGTTGAAGGAACGAAAATAGAAAATTGGACATTTGCTTCGCGCTAGACGTATTCAAATATTTACGCGTGTGCGAAGCTCTTCAATTTCAGACAACAAACGTCTCGTTAGGTGAAATTATCTTCCACGCCGGTAGATCCTACAGAAGAAAATAAGCGTGACGAGGGCTTTAGGACGTGGAAGCTCGATTATAACGAGCCACAGGCGCGAACAAATTTGTGACGCGTAAAGAGAAGAAGATACTTCGATTTATTTAATTGTTTGTCAAAATTCCCGCAAGAAGAACACACATCGCGATTTATCCTCCATCCATCGCGAGTTCATCGAACAGAGAGACGCTTTAACACTTTACCGACCGCTACCGGTTCAACAGCGTACGCACGTCCGACCGGCATCTCAGGGCGCAGATTCTCCCTGGCGCCGGCTCTGTTTCGGTTTAGACTCTTCAAAACCATTCTTTTCGTTCATCGCGAATTACAAGTTTCTCAAATTGGTGTAAAGCTGTGGGAGCTTACAAAGCAACGCGACTGACGTAATTGAGCAAGATACCTTGGTAGTAAATAACAAAATACCGCTCAAATAATGAGATTAATAAGTTATCGGTCGGTAAGCGTCGGCGACAAGAAACCGATTAATCGGCTATCTGTCGGTAAAACGTTAAAATACAACGGTCGATAATTCGCCAATGATACTCGTAGTTGTCATTCGTTTTTCAACGTGCTGGTACGCCGTTCGAAGGTCTAAAATTAGTACAACAAAGATCGCTATCGTTTGGAAATCGGTGTCAACCACCCTCGGGTCTCCAAGCTGCTGCTGTGCCACTTTGTTCCACGAAAGTGGCGCGAGTGGGTTCGCTGAATACGTCGTTTCTATTCACGAGACAACAGCGTGGCCGAACTCGCGCGGGGTCGAGACGAGAGTGTGCGGCGCGTGTGTCGCGTGAAAAATAAAAGAGGAGAAAAAAGAAAAGCGAGAGGCCTCGAAGAAAAGGCGTTGGAAGGGTTTGATCGCATCGAAAATCGTTAACAAGCTGATCGTTTTGTTGCGGACAGGTCTCGAAGGCGTAGCGGCAGTGGCGTGACGGACTCGCAGCAGCAACAGCAGCAGCAGCAGAAGCCGCAGGAAGGGCTGGGTCCCGATGAGATGTGGGCTCCTGGCGGGCTAGGGCCTCACCGGGAGCTACCAGTCGACGTACCCGACACCCTTCTACAGAAGGCCTACCCCAACAAGGTAAAGAACCGCTCGTCCGATTATCGGAACGAGATTCGTGGTCCCCGTAGCGCTAGCGACCTCGACCTCTCCCTAAACCTTAAAAACGACACCCTTAAATCGCCACCACGCACCAACCAAGTCGACGAACGCGCTAGAATAGTGTCGGCCGTGGATTGCACGGACGTGACGGATGCGACCTGCGGTAGGCAGTGCGTTCGAACGAACGGTCAGCCGCCGATGCTGAAGATCGAGTTGAAGATCGAGTCGGAGAACCTCGAGGACGAGGACGAGTGCGGCAGAGAGAAGAAGAGAGAAGCTTCGAAGGAAGCGTTGGACACGGACAAATATAGGAACAGGAGTCCGTCGGCGTTGAGTTCGCCGGATTTGAAGAACTTGAAGAGGAATCTGAAGGATTTCGAGGAGGACGAGGAGGACGAAGGAGTGAACGAGGATAGCAGCGGACAGAAGGAGTCGAGCGTCGACGTGGACGTGGAAGAGGATTATCCGTTCGCCAAGGAGGACTATCCGACCATGTTGAAGACCTGCAGCGACGACTCGGCCAGCCCGAGAAGCTCCTCGGGAAGGTCGGACAGCACCGCTCCGCTGGACAGTAGCCTGGTGTTGAGACACGCGAAAAACCGTGGCAAAGATTCGCCAACCTACGACGCTAGGAGGATAGATCTGGGCTCGCCGTGTAGACCCGTGGTGCCGGAGATCAAAGTAGCGCCTCTGTTCGGCCGAGCCAGGGACGCCACGTCCTTCGACAATCCTGCCTACGGTCTGGCCGATCTGCAGGATCTACAGGGGCTTCTCATGAGATCCGACGAGGTGTCCGACCTGACCAGGCTCATAGACGAACAATGCGCGATTCCGAGGATTCCGCGCGATCCGCAGGACAGAGTGTCGTCCCCTGGCCGTAGCAAAGATCAACATCAGCACCAACGTGGCAGCGAATTGGCCAAGTCGTCGGAACCGAACGCTGCATCCGGCAAATCGGTGAAATCGTCGAAACCGAGGCGTCAAGAGGACAGAGGGAAGCTGAAGGCGAAGACGAGGAGTCTGGACGTGGAGGAGCTGATACGAGCAGGATCGAGCGACGATCTGTTGGGAATCGAATCTGGCAGCAGCCTCTCCTCGTCCTCGAGGCAGCGGCCCAAGAAGAAGAGGCACCAGCAGATCTCCAGCGGCTACTCTACCCTGAGGAGCGACGCGTCCACCGATCTCGAGCACGTCGATCGTAGCTTTCTGGTGGTCGGCGGCAAAACCTACCGCGAGGTGGCCGTCGACTGTCCGCCCGATTTCGTCCCCGTGACCAAGTGCCACCCTGTCTATCCTCCGCCGAACAAGACGCCCGGAAGCAGCAAGCACAACACCCTCGAGCCGAAACGCGAACGTAACGGCACTATCGGCAGGGATAATAACGGTGGTTTGACGGTGCACGGGGACGACGGGAGTCGCGACTCGTGCGCTACGAGCATCGTGGCCTCGCCCTGCGTTCGCTCGAACGACCTTGGTAGCTTCGTCACGCTACCAACCGCTGGCGATCAGAGTATAGCTGCCACGGAGAACGTAGTTACTAGGTCGCCCCGTACGTTAGACAGAAAGCACGAGAAGAAGGTAAGGTCCAAAGTCAAGAGTCTGTTTTTCGATAGCTTCTTCTCTATCGTGCACCACGAAACACGCAAAAGTACGTTGCTTCACGCTTCTGCTACCAGCACCTCTAATCGCTCAGACAGTAGCACTAAAACCGCTGACAGGTGCTCGGACCATGTCTGCGACTCCGACAGCAGCTCGCGTCGTGTTTTACCAATTTTCGATAGTCGCTCGGACGATCTCATGGCGATCGAAGCCATCTTCGGCGATCGCTGTAACGGGTCGTGGTGCGACGATCGTCTTCAGTCTGCACGAGGATCCAACGGTGTCTCGCGATCTCTCGTATTCTCCGATCTCGGAGACAGAGCAGAGACACGACGACGCGAGAAGCCGGTGGCTCGCGGCAATCCGCAGGTTCGTTTCTTTTACGAACCGAGCGGCGATTTTTCGCGTACAGGCGTCTGCACTGTGACTTTCTCGGCTGACCGGTTCGAGGACGAAGCTACGCGAGGCAACAATAGCTGTCCACCGAACGACGTAGGTTCCTTTAACGACGATCCGTTCGCTGAACGATCGTCGATTCAACGTACTCCCGTACGTTCGTCGTTCGTTAGAGAAGCCGATCAAAATTGTAGCAACTCGTTGCGCGAATTATCTCGCGGTAAAAATTGTTTGTCGGATGCGCAGGCCTCCGAGTGTCGAAGAAACGGAAGCGACCGCGCGTCACAGGAATCGCCGAATGCGCAGAATTTCACGAATTCGCGACTGTCTCTCGAATATAAAAGATGCAAAGTTGTCGATGTCGATAATCGTAACTCGTACGGATTGGGAGCGAGCCAGGGCGCGTGGAAAAGCGAAACCGAATTACCGACTGTTCGTTTCGACGTGGATCGTCCTGTCGATGTTCAATGCTGGCGATCGGAATCGAATTTGTTCGCGCGGTGGAACGAAGATCGGGGCGAGCTACGCGACTCTAGCGACACGGAAAGGCAATCGGCGAGCGAGACGATACCGTGCATGGACGTCAGGAAGAAACGTACGTACACGTACCAGCACTTCGACGGTCTTGACCATCACCAGGTACATAAATATTCTTTAATTTCACGTACGAAATCTACCTTCCGATTGTTCGGACTTTTCGCCTGGAACGTATCCACGGATACGTATTATCGTCATTTGGAATTTTAGCATACGAAATGCGCGAATTCTTGCAACTTTACATCGCCAGATATAATAGAAATTCGTAACATCGACGTTATTTATGGAAGAAATAGGATCGATCGAAAGTTTTCTTCTATAATCGGTTTTGTATACGACGTAAGAAGCAACGCGAACGCGAAGAGACGCGACGTTTCTCGACAGAAGAGACGTCGCGTAGATTCTAACGTTCGCGTGATACTTGCAACGATAAACAACGAGTAGAACGAGAAGCGAAAATACGTTTTCACCGAAGAGATGCATTTCGTATGTTACGATTTAATACATATGTTTCCGTTTATATTGTTAAGAATGTGAGATTGCAGGCACATGGGAAATCTAACGATTGCCAATGTTCACGCGATCTCTGCCTCGGGTTTCAATGGCATCGAGTAAAAACGGCCAGAGCATCGACCGTGTTCGCGATTGCAACGCATGCTCAACGCACGCTTATAGTTGACAAGCATGCGAAAGTAGACAAATCCCATTGTGAACACCTGCTAGCCATAGCAAACGTATAAACCTCTTAATGCACGTGCTTTGCTGCTTCTTCTTCTTCTTCTTCTTCTTCTTCTTCTTCTTCTTTATTCTCGCTTGCTGCGTACTATTTCTGTTTCCTTTATGCGATCTTCGCTGTTCGCTTTCAACGTAATCAACAGCGTCGGACTTGTTCGACTCTTCGAACAGTTGCGAACGAAACCGAACTGGTTAGATAAAATCGTGTGACAAAGTGTAGCGAAGAATATGGAAAAATAAAAAGAAAGAAAAGAAGAAAAAAGAAAAAGAAACATGTAGATGTAAACATAAAGAAACGTACAAAGTAGAGGGAAGAAGATGGAAAAATAGGTGGTTTAGTGAGCGCGCGACAAAGTAGAGGAGAACGTGAGATGGAAAAAAGAGAACGAATTTCTAGAAAACGTATAGGGGAGGAGGCAACTTTTGGGTAGTCGCGATGGCGGCATGTGGCCTCAGGGTGCTTTAATGCCAGCTGTGTTTTCTTTGAAACGAATTTTTAGACCGGTTTGAACGGGGTGAAACCTGCCATCCCCCCGAGAGATCAAAAGAGGGCACCTGCCAGACCGCCGAAAGATAATCTACGTTTGTCCACGCAGAACAATAATGTGGAGAGCACCGATAACGCGAATGCCGAGCCCACGCAACAGCAACTGCATTCCATCAGGAAATATCAGGTAGGAAATAATATCAGCTACGAAAAATAATGTCAGGTTTGAACGTTTCGAAAAGAAGAAACGATAATAACGCGTTTGTACGTTTTCTTCAGTTTCTGCTTCGAATACCTGGACGTTTCGCGCGATAGAGATCGCTGAATAATTCAACGCGGAATTAGCGGTGGGTGTTTAGCTTTCGATTCTACGTTCTTCTTCAACGAGTCTTCGTGCACTCGCAGACACGCGAGCGTAATTGCACTACGTTTTCTCGGTTATGCGTAGCCGATGCAAAGTAACGCTCGTTACTTGCTAACCACCGAGTCGGAAGAGCGACGATGACGGAGATAATCGTGGGGAATTTAACGTTTAGAGAGAGATTAGTGGCATTTTACGAGAAGAAGGTGTATCGACGAATATTCGAGTACGAAATGAATCGTACGAGTTTAATTGTAAATGGTTGTGTATGGTGTACCGGTAGTCGAAGCTCTTGGGATACCACTAGTCGCGTTAAAAGCTTCTGAAAGGATAAAGGAATTTTCATTAGGTCGCTGGTTGTTTAGGAAATACAAGAAAATTGATGTTAAAGGATAAACGATTCAGAAAAGATGAGAGAAATACTTGTTGTTTGGTGTTGAGGTATTTTGAAGAAATAACAGAATTTTCAATAGGTTGCTTGGAGTTTGAACATTTTGGAGAAATAGTAGAGTTTTCATCGCATCACTTGGAAGATTCTGGAAAAATAAAGGAATTTTCATTAGGTTTCTGGTTGTTTAGTGTTGAGATGTTATGAAAAAGTAAAAGAATTTTTATGTTACGTCACTTGGTGTTAGAAGCTTATGGAAAAATAGTGTTTTTATTAAGTCACTGGTTGACTTGATGTTAGAAAATCCTGAAAAATTAAGAGAATTTTCATTAGATCATTTAGCGGAGGTTCTGGAAAAATACAGGAATTTCCATTATATAAGTCGGTGTTAGAAGATTCTGGGAAAATAATAGAATTTTCTTTAGGTCACTGGTCGCCTTGGTAATGAAAGATTTTGGAAAATTAAAAGAGTTTTCATCAGATCGCTTGCAAGGTTCTGGAAAAATAAAGGAATTTTCATTAGGTCACACTGGTTGTTTAATGTTGAGATATTCTGAAAAAATAAAAGAATTTTCATTAGGTCTCTTGTGATTAGAAGCTTCTGGATAATTAATAGAATTTTCATCAGATCATTTAGTGGAGGTTCTGGAAAAATACAAGAATTTCCATTATGTCAGTCGGTGTTAGAAGATTCTGAGAAAATAATAGAATTTTCGTTGGGTCACTGATCACCTCTTAAAAGGTTCTGAAAAATTAAAAGAGTTTTCATTAGATCGCTTGCAAGGTTCTGGAAAAATAAAGGAATTTTCATTAGCTCACACTGGTTGTTTAATGTTGTTAATATTCTGAAAAAATAAAAGAATTTTTATGTTAGGTCACTTAGGGTTAGAAGCTTCTGGAAAAATAATAGTATTTTCATTACATCACCGATTGACTTGGTATTAAAAGATTCTGAAAGATTAAAAGAATTTTCATTAGATCACTTAGAAGGCTCCAAAAAAAAAAAAAAAAAAAAAAACGAGAATTCTCATTATGTCACTGGTTGTTTAACACCAAGAGGTTCTTCAAAAATAAAAGAATTTTCATTAAGTCGCTTGGTATTGAAAGTTTCTTCGAAACTAATAGAATTTTTACCAGGACAATCCTCGTATTAAACAAATAATCCTCGATATTCTTCAATAAGAATCACTTTCATCTGAAATCGTTCGACTGATTGTAGGTTAAGGATACGTATAATTTCACATATTAATGCCGTGAATAATTGAAACGTTGGCCGAGGAATTTCGGTGGGTGTGCGAAAAGTATCGGCCGCGGGAAACGCGTGGTATTCCGCATGAATAATTTAGCGTTATGTAACGATGTAAAGGCAGCAATCGACGATCGTTGTTTAAGAGTACCGTGTACCAGCCACGGGCTGTCCACGTTCCAACAGGAAATTACGAGACCTGGGCACAATGGTTATCGAACAGAGAGCCGCTTCCATAGCTTCTATACTTGTCGAATTTCCTATTTCGTGTCATCGGTTCGTTCCTCCTCTCTTCCTACCCATAACCTTGCGCCATTGTGTTTGGCTAACAGTTTTCCGATTGTTCGCGTTAATCGGCGATAGAACCCAGCTAAAAAAAACCAAAAAAAGAAGAACGTGGGAAAAATCGAAGGAAATGAATGCTTGTAATTATTCTTCGTAAATATGAACTATATTCGTGGAAAAATTCGCGGGAGAATATTTGAACGTAAACGCTGTTTACGTTACAATTAAGATATACTGGGTTGGCAACTAAGTGATTGCCGGTTTTCTCATTACCAACTAGTGACAAAATCCGCAATCATTTAGCTGCCAACCTAATAGCAAGTAACAAAGTAATTAATTACCTTTCGATGGCGATGACCCAAGCTTCTTGCACCAGACCAGAGCTGAACTCGTCCGGCACTACTGCCAACAATTTCAAAGCAATTAGTCCATCTTCCCTCCTTTCGTCTAATTCTACTTTCAAATAAACACACGAACAATAAACGCGCGATTCAGTTGAACCGAATTGCGCGTCGTTTATCGGACGACGGTTAATTGTCGCAACAAATCAGAGACACGGAGAAAACAACACAGATATAGTGTATGGTATATTTTTCCTTTTAGAAATCGATCAAATGAAACAAAAACGACGAAACGCTACATTGCTCGAGCCGCAGATGTTCGTACATTTCTATTAGGTTGGCAACTAGGAGATTGCGGATTTTGTCGCTAGGTGGTGTTGGCAAAATCCGCAATCACTTAGTTGCCAGTCGAATATAATAAGAATTCAATATCTCAGGAAGAAAATCTTATTTTTATAAATTTATTTTTAAACACAAGGAGGTCTCATCGATAATTCCAAACTGCAAGAACAATTTAAAGATGCAACGTTGGTAATTATCCTTCTTTGTTTTTTACAGTCGTTACTCGAAGATTCTCTTACTTTATCAGGAATCATTTTTCATCACACTATGATACGTTCGTTGTAGATAGAATTTTGGATTGAAATGTCCCTGATATCGCGATACCGATCGTTGATCTCCAGAGTTGTATTCCATGGTATCCGTATTAATTTCAGCGTGTACATCGAATAAGGTGGGATACGTATTGGCTTACGATTATTGCGAAACTCCGACAAATCTTATTTTATGTAGCGTTTCTTCGTTACAAGACACGTACGATACGAATAGATCGGTAGATTTGTAATAATCGACCAACGCGATTTAATTTCTCGACTAACGAGTCTCGCAAATAACATCTTTCATGTTAGATTGTGCCAAAAGTTCCTCTCGTTTTATTAAAAAAAAAAAAAAAAATACACTTTATAAGAAAGAACATGTTTTGTTTCACGTTATTTTATCGAATTATAACGATCCGTTTTGTTCTATCACGCTGTTCTATTCACATCGGACAAATTAGGTTTCACGTTTGTACAAAACTCTCATAGAAAGAAGACTAAAAAGAAAACATCCCACTAACCTCAATAAAGAAACAAAATAGTCAAACTCGAAGATCCTGCTGGGGTAGCCATCCACATGCTATTTAGCAATTAAGTTAGAAAAATTTAGCAAATGCCCAGCTGGACAAATTGTAAAGCACAAATTAAATAATAAAAAAAAGAACGTTTGTACAAACTTTGCCAGATAAAGCAGCTGCGTGCGGATAGCGAAATACGCTTTTGGGGCAGCTTGATACTTGAAGAATTTTTTCTCTTTTCTTTTTTTTTAATTGTTTCTACTTTACAATTTGTCCAGTTGGACATTCGGTAAATTTTTCTACCTGATATTTGAAGATGTATTGATACTTGATGCGACTAAAACTAAGACACGAAGAAAGAAAAGAAAAAAAGAGAAAAAGAAAATGATTAGAAATTAAAAATAGAAACTAGTACTCGTGGCCTAGCAGCGCACTTGTTTAACGACACTTATGAATTCACCGTCGACCGACGACAAATTCGAGTGAGAAATACCAGAGGACGGTCGCGTCTCCGCGCCACGCTACGTTTGCCTTCTAAAATTCCCGCGCCTTGCCGCGTCTCGTCACGCTGAGTCAAGTGTGGTCTGGAATGTAAAAGAACCCCGCTCACAATAGTCTAAGATTACACGGTTCGAGTGTAACGTTACGAGTAAGTTTCGATAGGTGGAACACATAGCTTACGTACGGTTTGAGTCAGACTTCGGTTCCTCCTCCCTCTTTCTCTTTCTCTCTGCCGCCCTTTTTCCCTACCATGACCACGGTCTTTGCTTCCCTGCCACTTTACGGAGAAGCCGGATTTTTTTCTTCCCCCTTCCTCTTCTGCTCGTTAAAAACCAGATACTCGAACGCCACCGCACCAAACCAGGAACACGCCGTGCCTGCTGAACGATAACGAGCTATCCTTCTCGTAATTTCCACGATATTATACGAGGAAGAATTCCAGCTATTTCTTTCTCTCATTCTCTCTCTCTTTTTTTCTCAGAAGAGACCCTCTTCCAGCTTCCAGATCGACTCTCCGCTCTTCCAATCGTCTCTTCATTTTTCTATGAAAAATGCAGAGCGACGCGAGATCGCCGCATTACGATCTCATGCGAAGAACACGAGAGAAAAATAGAACGAGCAGAAGCGTGGATTTTAATGCGCATGATATTCGAAAATGAACAAAATATTGGAAATGTATTGGGTGGGCAACTAAGTGATTGTCATTACCATCTAATGACAAAATCCGCAATCACTTGGTTGCCAACCAATAGTATAAAGAAATGGGGTGTTTGGCCAGTTAGCTGGTGCGACCTCCTTAACACTTTACCGACCGATAGCCTATTAATCGGGGTTTTGTCGTCGACAATTTTTCTCATTATTTGAGCAGTAATTTGTTATTTAGTAGTAAGGTACCTTGCTCAGTTGCATTGCTTTGTAAGCTTTCACAGTTTTATACCAATTTGAAAAACTTTCGTTCGCTATGAACGAAAAGAATGATATTGGAGAGTCTAAACCGAAACACAGCTGGCGCCAGGGAGAATCTGCGCCTGAGATGCTGTTCGGAGCAAGCGGTCGGTAAAGTGTTAAGAACTTTGAAAAAACTTTGAAACGTGTACCTGAAATGCGTGGCGAGAAGTAAGCGACATCTGGTGAAACGCAGAGTATCGAAACGATTGCTTTATTTTTGAATTTTATTAGCGACAGTTGCTAGTCGTAACGCGAGATATTGTCATTTCTTCGTGACGAGTATATTCGACAAGAAACAGTTAACTGCTTAAAATAAGTTAAACTATCGTCTCTACGTAGGTTCCATTCTTTCAATCACGTTCGTAGAGACAGGAATTTGCATAAAAATATCCATGGTGTAATTGAGAATTTTAAATATTTAAACCGCTGGCTGCTTTCACTTGCTTTCGGCGATTAAACGCGAACGTCCGTCGCTTTCTTCAATACTTCAGATCATATCGATCGCCGTAAAATTAAATGGAATCAGAATGAAATTTCCTATCTGTTTCCAGTTTAAACCTGATGATCTTAAACCTACAAATTTGTTCTCTTTCTCCGTGTTGCATTAAAGTACTCTCCACTTGGAATTAGCATCGACGTTAGAAAATCAACACGCGATCTTCTTACGAAAAGCGATTGATAAAAATCGAGCAAAATGTTCAGCCAGTTCTGGACGAGACACGATGTACGTTTTTTTTATTATTTAATTTATACTTTACAATTTGTCCAGCTGAACATTTGGTAAATTTTTCTTTTGCTAAATAACATGCGGATGGCTACCCCTAGCGGGATACCATCTTCGAGTATGGTCGTCCGTGACTACCAATAACATAAACGGTCCATTGGGGAAGAATGTTGTCTTACATCATCAATTTATTATTATTTCGCCATTATATGCTTTGAATAATAAAAATACTCTCGTGGAGTCCTGAGCGAAACATGTGATTTCGACGTGGCAGTCAGAGTATTTTAATCGCCGAAATAAACGTATAGGAACACTTAGATTACACTTAGAATTGATATGAAAATAGTTTCAGATTTATTTAATATGCGATGTACAAGATATTCGTCGATATACATTTGCACGCGTCTCAGTGCTCTCTTTGTCTCGCCATCTTCTATATCACATTACCAATGGAACAGTTGCATTCGTCTGTTTTACGAGACGCTGTGCACGCACTACTCCCACACATTCATACTCATATATGTGTGTCACTACTACACGGCTAATCTAGTGTAGCACACGAAATTTCTTTTTTTTTATTATTTAATTTGTACCTTACAATTTGTCCAGCTGGAAATTTGGTAAATTTGTCTAACTTAATTGCTAAATAACATGTGGATGGCTAACCCCAGCGGGATACCATCTTCGAGTTTGACTATTTTGTTTCTTTAGTGAGGTTAATGGGCTGTTTTCTTTTTGGTCTTCTTTCTATGAAACGAGCGTGTCTCCGTGATCAGGATTTCAACTTCTGACAAATTTTTACATCGCCTGATCGACAAACACGGCGATGTTTATGCACTCGATTTTGTACGCGAACTTTCGCTGCCAGAATTATAGGAAATCCATCGAGCTGACGTTGGCGAAGCCATACGCGCGCACCACGAGAGTAAACGGGGCTTCGTGCAAGTATTTCTGTCCTGCCAGTGCTTAATCGCCATGGCCGTTACATAAACGGCCGCGAATCGCTTTTGCCATGATTTTTGCGTCAGCGATGCGCTTTATCGCTCGGTGGGCGTCGATCGCCGAACGGGTCTCCTGCTGATATTACGACGATTGTAATTCGACGCTCGGCAACGTGCGATTTAACCTTCCAGAGAGTTTCTTTTCTATCGGCAGGCAGCTAAGTGATTACGGATTTTGTCATTAGGTGGCATTGACATAATCCGCAATCACTTAGTTGCCAAGCCAGATATAGGACTTAACGAGAGCAAATTTAGCTGCGCTTACGAGACGCTCGTTGCAATACGCGCGTTCGTTTGCACAATTTTGTTATTCGTTTTTTTTTTTGCGTGTTGCTTAGCTCTTTCGTATTTCGTTGAGGGTAGCCGAATTATCTAAACTCAAGCTTTTTTATTTGCTACGAGTTACTTGAATTAAAAAAAAAAAAAGAAAAAAACGTTTAAACAATCGACTTGTAATTCGCAACGATCCCATCGTTTTTGGTAAAACATACACGCGCTATGACAATTTCTCGTCCTAAAGTTTCCTCTATTTAAGCTGCTATTACGCTCTATTTACGACTTATTTACATGGACGTGGTAATTAGAAAACAAAGTCGATGTTTCATTAGCTGCGTCGATGTTTTATTAGTTACTTTCGTTACCATGAAAATTGCCATGCTTCGAAAATTCTATTACAGAATCAGTTTCGTTATACCGTGTGTTTAGAGCTGACGAATATCCAAAATGACCCAACAACGCAACACTATAAGTACCTTTTCCTTTCGTTTTGCGTTTCGAACGTCGACGATTCCAGCGTTAGATCGGTCGACTGGAGTATAATATTGGCAACTAAGTGATTGCGGATTTTGTCAATACCACCTAATGACAAAATCCGCAATCACTTAGTTGCTAAGCCAAATAACTCGTCTAATCTGAACGAGACGCGGCATCATCTCGACTGAGGATAGTCGAATCAGGTGAATTTTTATTTTAAATGTCAAATGCTTGCTCGATGTCACGATAGATCTTGGATGTCTCTTATTCACTGGATCGTTTATTGTCACACGTTCAGGTGTTTCTTACATCAATGTGTTACGATGTTTGCTTGTTAAACGTTTTATCGTTAGGAAAAATCGCCAGGAATTTTGTCTACACGAGGTAGGTTTTGCATGAGTCGTCGTTTATTCCAGCTGAAATACGTTCAAACGGAAACCGAACGAGTCGATGAATAATTAATAAATCAACCGCGCAAAGCAACGTATCCGATATCGTGCCCGGATTCCTGAAATAAATATTCTATATTAAATCGTCCCTTTTTCCTTATTCTATCTCGACGTTCAATGGCTGTCAAATGTACGTACTGTTTACGGACGACGTTTGCTAAAATTGCACAAGGCCACGTCGTGTGACGAACAACAAGGTAAGACAATTAAATTTGTCTGCGAATGAATTGCGATCGAATGGAACCGGCCGATAAAATAACAGTGTTCCTATTCGTATCAGCATCTTCGCTATGTTCAACGTCATTGTGAAGGCAAATAACAAACGTTGTATATCTTCGATATGCAAGGTACGTCTCCGCGTGACATTAAAAGTCATGATTTCTGCTATACCGACACCGTACGCTTTTCTTCTATAGACATTGTTCTATCTGCATCGCTATGACACGATCTTAGCGCTCCATCGACTCTGTGACGATTCCAAACGTTACAAAATAGTCATAATATTTGCAGCTTTGTCCAATCGCCGTTTAAACAGCATTTCTTCGAGAAGTGCAATCAGTTTTAGTTATCGTGATACCACAGACTTTGTTTGCTTTGTTTAATGTTAAACATTATCATTTCAAACACTGTGACACGATCTTCGTGTTCAGTCGATTCTACAACAAATCTCAAGATTACAGAGGGAATGAGATGTTCAAGATCGTCGCCATCTGAAGTTTCTTCTTCGAGAAGAGCGTCCGGTTTTTGCCATCCTGACATTGCTGACTTTGTTTCCATAGACATTTTCATTTCAAACACTGTGACACGATCTTCGTGTTCAGTCGATTCTGTTGAGAAACGTTAGGTTGGCACGATCGCTAGTTACTACAAGCTAAGTTGGTACGACTTCTAACGACGCTCTTTTGTCTTAGAAGTCGAACACGTGTTAATTGACCGAGTGTATTCTATGTGTTAAGACGTGTTGTACGAGGCGGAAAAATATATTGGAGAAAATCAGAGGTCCGGGGATCGATTAATTATTAACCCCAAACCCATTTCAATCAACAGATTCTACAATTCTAGAGATTACAGAACGAACGAGATGTCCAAAATCGTCGCTATCTGAAGTTTCTTCTTCGAGAAGATCAGCTTTTGTTATCATGACATTGCTGACTTTATTTCCATAGACATTTTCATTTCAAACACTGTGACATAATCTTCGTGTTCGGTCGATTCTACGACAATTCTAAAGATTGCAGGACGAACAAGATGTTCAAGATCGTCGCTATCTGAAGTTTCTTCTTCGAAAAGAGCAATCGATTTTTGCCATCGTCACAGCACGACATACTTTTCGCTGTTATCTTCATACAATTTAATGTCCTGACATCTAGTTACTCTTAATTTTTCGTAGGCAATCTGGGCCATTTGTGACGCAAGAGAAACTTCTCTAGCGAACTCTTAGCGAATGTTTACCCTTCCCGAAGATTCTTTTAAACATTCTTTGTTTTATATTATTTCATTGAATCGCGTATGATCCATTCAGACGAACACCACAATATTTCACAAATTAGGTTTCATATTTGTACAAAGATTTGTTGCAAAGGACGTGTTTGTAAAAGAAAGACACTTTTGCAATAACCTAATATAGTAAAATACCTCGATAAGCATTGCAGAATTTCTCGAATTAAATCGGGTTTGACCGACGATGAAATCATCTATCCATCGTCGGTGTCCAAATAAAAAATTTTCATAGCAACAGAATTAACAGAAATGATCAATAAAATAGAAAAAACCTTTTCACCTTTTAATTACGCGAACGTAATTAATAAATAATTCACTGTCGCGTGAAAACGTACCTGCGTATAATTCAACCTGTTGAATTTTCCAGTGTTTTTAGCGGATAATTGGATGTACCTGGAATCGATGAAACGGGTGTAAACGAACGGTTTGATTGTAGGAACAGCTGCGGAAACGAAAAGATGAAGAGGAGAGACAGGAGATACTCAATCGGTCGCTACGCGGCTCTACCAAGTTGCACGCGTTGGAAAGCCACGCGACCAGTCTCTCGGGTCAGGAAAATCTCGCGTACGCCCAGGACGAGGTGACCACCACCACCGTCAGCCGCGCACCGCATGTCACCGCGAGCGCCACGCTAGAAGTCGAGGAGCCTCCCAGGCCCCTCAGTAAGTCGTATTTTCCCTCCAGATATACGCCAGCAGTTCAAGGACCACTTCGCTCGATGACGCACTAATGACACTCGTCGTGGCCCATTAGGCCTCCTATTTATGCTCCGATAACTCCTCCATTCCCTTTTTAATTCAGACGTTTTTCAGACTTCGCCCAGATTTTATCCCATTGGTGTATCGTAATTGCGTTTCCTTCGTTTAATCAACTTGCCGTGATATTTGTTGCCGTGACCCTTATGCCAATGATCTGCCATCTTGCTGCGTATTTCTGCACTCGAACAACGTCTACTGTTAATAACGTCTACCTACAATTGGAAATCTCGTTAGTAGAAAATAATTATTGACACAGAGCAAGTTGAAGTTGATTGTACGTTGTATCCCTGTTCCAATAGCTGGCATAGCTTGGGTAAGTAATAGTAATCGCGTAGGAGAACTTTCCAGAAAATGATATTCTAGCGTGACACTATGACGAGTATAGAGTAGACTAAAGACGCTTAAATTTCCTGTTCCAAATTTATAATTCTGGGTATTCGTAAGATCGGTATCATTGATGTCCAATAGCTTTAATAGAAAAATAAGGAAATTAAAATTTCATTAATATAATATACAATTTTTAATGATGGGAATTTAATTGGGGTTAAAGTCCAAATAATTTCAATAGTATAATTTTTTAATCAAGTTAAACTTAAAAAATTATTAAGTATAAAATACCTTAATTAATTAATAAGTATAAGCTACCTAGTGGATCGTACAGTGCCTACGAGAAGTATGGTATGCGCACGTCATTAACGAGTCGCAGGAAGCTTTTTTCTAATAGCAAGTTACCACATTTACCACGCTAATTGATTAGCTGCAAGTATATTGAATTCCGTAGGATTTACTAGCACCTTCGTATGACTACGAAAACCGTACAAATACTATGAAACTGAAACGTAGAATCGGGAAGATTCTTTGAGATACCAGAGTACGTGCAGACACCTTTTACGGTAGACACTGTAGTCAACTGCCAAGTGTAAACGAAGAGAAAAGAATTTCCATACGGGAAGTGTGTATATTTAACGCAAGAATTTATCACAATATTGTAAGTCCTCTTCAAGTACGCGGAAAATTTGGAGTATTGGCATAAGGGTTAAGGAAGACATTAGCCGGTCGTTTACCCTTTCACGGAGTTCATAGTCGAACGGTAGAAAGCAACGGTGCCTCTGCGGACGAGAGACGTTTGTAGAATCTTTGTAACAGGCATTCGTTGCATATTTCAGCGTACGGAGAGGTCGTCGCGACGCTGGAGAGGCTACAGCTTCAGTTGCGCAATATTTCCGGTGCCCTAGGCATTTCGGGACCCGGCGTGGAAGCGGAACTCGAAGCGGTGCGGACGCTCCTGGTGCAAAGTCGATTCGCATCTGCCCTCGCCACTCATCACGCCCTCAGAAATCGCTTAAGATCCAACAAAGTTCTGAAACATCACGCTGAAGACGCTTCCAGTTTGGCTCGCGACGTATGTACCCACTGTCATTGAAATTTTGACGGCTCTGGTCGAAGATCTCAAAAGAAAAATACAAAACGATAAGAATGCGCTGTCGTTGATTTATCAAGTTTGTTACGTTAGTTTGTTAAGCAGGCAGGAAATTGAGAGAAAAATGATATTACACGATCGAAGATGAAAAGAATTTGACAAGGTAGCGAAGTTTTTTTGTAGAAGCCAAAGGTATAGTCGAACCTCTCAAAGCCAAAATGATCAACTCCATCTTTTCGTCGAGTCCTCAATTTCGTAATCGGCTCATCGGTTCATGCAAGGAACATTTAAGAGAATATCGTCATCTTCTTTTACTCTGCTGAGTTGATCCACGTGACTTTTGGTCAATTACTGTGAAAAATAATATTTTAATATCGATGTTGTAATATTCAGATGCAAAATCAAGTAAAAGAATAATTTTCCAATTACTTAACGGTGTGCCGAGTTTTGTAGAAAATAGGAAAATAAGGACATACGATGTATCTTGTGCGTTCTTCTGTTCAATCGCCCCTTTAAGCGTATGGCTTTTATCATTGGTGAATATTTCAGTGTGTAGACATACTGGAGAAATGGCAGTCGTCGTCGACGGCAACAGGTGTCGGCGGAGCGGAAACGATCGCCGCCGTGGAGGAGCTGACCGGAATTTTGACGAGCTACGATATGGAAGCTCTTCTACTCGCTCACGACTCTATCATCTCTTACGTCGACGGATTACAAAGGAAACAGAGTCCTTCGTCCTCGTCGCCGAGCGGTCCTCCGAGCCCTACCTCTAGCTGGAGAGGCTCCCGGGTCGTGGACAACATTAAAATTATCAGAATCGAGAAAACTAACGAACCTTTAGGTGCTACGGTTAGGAACGAGGGTGACGCTGTTATAATAGGTATTTTGGTTTCTTTTTCCGATAAAATTGTACGAAAACCTGGAACAAAGGTCAATAACACAGTTTGCGGATATTTTTTAAGAAAACGATGCGATGTAACGTTAAATGTTGATGCGAGAAACACGTTAGCTAAGCTTATGGACACAGTGTAATTTGGCTCTAAGATTTTTGTTAGTACTCCGCCTAAATGTGTTTCACACAAGTTTCTGTTGAATTACGCAAAAGTTATTATTGTTGGATTGTACGTTGAATAACTATAATAATGTTTACGAAGGTCGTGTTGTACGCGGAGGAGCGGCAGACAAGTCTGGACTCCTACACGAAGGCGATGAGGTTCTGGAAGTAAATGGCGTGGAAATGCGTGGCAAGAGCGTGAACGAGGTGTGCGATATTCTAGCCGGTATGCAGGGTAGTCTGACTTTCCTCGTGCTCCCAGCACCCACGAGTCACAGGAACAATCTGTCAAGTAGAAGGGAAGACACAAATCAGGTATCGACGATGTTTAACGTGTTATCAGGATATAGTGATTTTTACTAATATTCGGGAGCCACGGTGATCGACACCTTGTTCTATTCACATATTTATTCACAACGCTGTTATTTGACTAATCATTTTTCTGACGTATGAAAATAGTTATTGTAGTTAATGGAAACATTAATTTTATAGAACACCGTTGCATCCTGATATTAATAAAAGTCCCTGTACATTAACTGTAATATTTGATATTGACTTAACCCTTTAATATCATCTTCTCAGATACAACACATACGAGCCCACTTCGACTATGATCCCGAAGAAGATCCTTATATACCGTGCCGAGAATTGGGTGTCAGTTTCCAAAAGGGTGACGTGTTACACGTGATCTCTCAAGAGGATCCTAACTGGTGGCAGGCGTATAGAGAGGGTGAAGAGGATCAGACTTTAGCTGGTCTGGTACCTAGCAAAGCCTTCCAACACCAGTATGTCAATATATATATAATCTTTTCTATATATATTCTATTCCTTGCTTATCAAACTTTTTTAAACATTGTCTGACTGATAATCCGAATTTCATCTAGGCGAGAATCCATGAAACAGACTATCGCCGGAGACAAATCGACCGTACGCGGCTCCAAGAAATCCAGTACGTTGTTGTGCGCCAGAAAGAATCCAAAGAAGAAGAAACGAAACAAGTTCGGGGCAAACTACAATGACGACGGGTATCCGCATTACGCAACGACAGCCATCGACGGTAGATACGAAAAGCATCATGGAAGACGTTTCAGTACGTTCACCCTTTGTTTACTCATCAAACATTTACATTTTCTAGATTATGACAGCGAGGAGGTGCTTACGTACGAGGAAGTCGCGTTGTATTATCCAAGGGCGAATCACAAAAGACCGGTAGTCCTAATAGGGCCACCAAATATTGGACGACACGAGCTGAGACAGAGGCTGATGCAAGACAGCGAGCGTTTCGCAGCGGCAATTCCTCGTGAGCAAGAGATTCGTGTCGCACGCGTATTTCGAAAATGTCGCGATTCAAAATAATTCAGTCCTGTGTTAGAACAACAAAATCATCAAAGTGTCGAGACGCTTGTACACGTTTGCCATTCCGATTTGTAATTAATCTCTCATTTATTTCGGCACATGTTCTCGCATAGTCTTTCATTTTCTTTCTTTCTTCCGCTTCTCGGCCAGTCAATCACTGTCTCTCCTTCCACGCGCTCCTTTATTCGTCATTCAAATAATCGCTATAAGAGAGAAACGTTCAAGGGCTAAGACTAGAAAATTACACAAGTAATATTGCTTTATCGTTTTCTACGGTCTATCCTTGTCGCTAATGTCAAGCGTTTAGCAAATGGTTTTTTTGTCATAAGTTTTTAAACAGTTCTTTGTTTTTCTCGAAGAAACTCGTTCGAGTCGCATCATCTTTGAAATACGCGTGTAATACGTATAAATCACTTGTTCTTTATTCAAGGACAACCGTTCTACAGGAAGATACTCATTGTTTCAGATACGAGTCGTCCCAGGAAGGATTCGGAAGTGGACGGCCAGGACTACCACTTTATTTCTCGTTCTCAATTCGAGTCCGATATTCTCTGTCGAAAGTTCGTCGAGCACGGCGAATACGAGAAAGCTTATTACGGTACCTCCGTGGAAGCTATAAGATCCGTTGTAAATTCCGGTAAAATTTGTGTTCTTAATCTCCATCCGCAAAGCCTGAAGATCCTTCGAAATTCGGACTTGAAACCGTACGTGGTGTTCGTGGCGCCGCCGAGTTTGGAGAAGCTACGACAGAAGAGGATCAAGAATAACGAGAGCTTCAAGGAGGAGGAGTTAAAGGACATTATAGAGAAAGCGCGGGAAATGGAGGACAAATACGGTCATCTGTTCGATATGATCATTATAAATACGGACACGGATCGAGCGTACAATCAGCTGCTGACGGAGATCAATTCGTTGGAACGGGAGCCTCAATGGGTGCCTGCGTCTTGGGTTCAATAAATGAACGCAGGCTTTCGGGATACCATCGAGCCAGATATATTTTCGCTGAAACGTGTAGCGAAAGGCTAGGCAATTGAGAGAGGCGGCTTTAAAGTCTGACTGGAGATACTTCCAAGGACTGGTTCTTTTACTGGTGCCTGTTATACAATTTTACGTTTCGTACACGCGCGTAATTAAACTCCTTGCCAGGCTATCGTACTTCAAGTACCGCCGGTTTGGTGTAGTCTTCCGTGTCGTATATGGTGCCATCTGATATTCGAAGATCGTCGCGTCAGCAAGCATTTTAGAGGGCGTGGAAAATCCCCGTCTTGTTGTGATTTATCGTTCCTCGAGCCTCGAGGTCTGGCGTCCACCCAGGAAACAGGCAACGAGAACATCGAGATCCTCGACTTTGAATGTCGAAGAATCCTGCGATCGACTGGCGTGGCGCTTCTTTTTCATCGTAACCGGCAAACACTCTAGTTTTCCTCAGCGTAATTTGTACCGCGAGATGCCTCGAGGGAAAAATCGCTACTACTCCGCATAAGATATTATATAATAACGTTTTCCAAAGATGCGTGAATCTTGAAAGAGATCGTCCTACTTCTTTCAAAAGTCACCAGATAATTCCCCAGGATAACACCGAGCCGCGAAGAAAAAAAAAAAGCGAACCGGAACCGCGAAAATCTTGGACGGCAGCAGCCTTTTCACTCCGCGAAAGAATCGAAAGACTTTCACACACGTTCGTATCTTGCGCTGTCAGGAATTTTCACGGCGATCCTATAGCAGGGAGACGCGGTCTCTACCGCAGAGTTTTTTAAGTCAAAAAGAAATATTTCGCAGAACTTTGCGAGTTGTTAAACGATTAACGTAAAGACAAGAAAACAAAAAAAAAAAAAAAAACCACGTTTCCTCGTATTTGTAATTTCGTGTGAACTAGTAATTCGGAGAAGGCGGAACTCATAAACGTTTCATCGTTCGCCCTAGGCACTCTCTCGTGTTTGTTTAGAGAAAAGAATCATAACTTTTAATCCAAGTAGACATCGTTAATGCGAGTATAGACATAGGCTCGTGTGTGAACCAGCATAAACAAATTTTTAAGACACTTTGAAATGAAACAGGAACTTCTAGGGTACTCCTTTCGTTTTTCGTCCTCGAGCGACCATTAGACCTTTCTTCTTTTTGTTTTCTAATCCGACATCGATACTCCATGTCTCAGCCACTGTTATATTTACCACCCACGTGCATCCTCTTTATCCTCGACTAGCAATAACGCAAGATGTTTTTCGAGTCGAAGATCATCGCTGAAAATGAAACATGGTTTCGTGGCTCCAAAGAAAAAGAAAAAAAAAAGAAAATAAAATAAAAAAAAAAACCAAAAGAGTTAAGCGAGAAGAAATTAATAGGAATCGCATCGACGATCGATCGTTTTTAGTTCAGAGAGGAGAGATTTTCCGAGGGTAGTTTAATTTCGATGTCGTAAACCCAGCTAGCAGCGAGAAAACAATGTTTCCAAATGAGAGAAACGCGAAAAAAAAGAGATACTAATTGCTACCTTTTTAGCCCACTATTTAAACAAAAGAAAATTATGTTAAGAAATCACGCACGATGGTCGGAGTAATTGTGCCAAGTGATTGGGCCGCGTGTTAAGGAGGACACGAGAACTGAAATGTGCCAAAATATTTGAGTCTCTTTAGAAGAGACTGGGAGAGGGAGAGGGAGTTTTGTTCAGGAATGACGTATTATTAAAAGAGAAAGAAGGAGGAAAATGTGAGAGGCAAAGAAATACAAAGAGAGACAGAGAAGGAAGAAAGGACTTAGGAGAAACACGCTCAACGGCACTTTCGTATCTGTCATTATATTGATTCTGTAAATATTTGTGCACTTGTATAGAAAAAAAAGAAAGAGAAGATGAATAAGAAGTTATTATCGTTATTATTATTAAATATTATAATTATATTAATTATTATTATTATTATTATTATTATTATTATTATTATTATTACCATTAATTGCTTCGACTTTATTCTTGTTAATTGTCATCGTATCACCCGTATTCTATTTTCTCGAGCCATTTTGAGACACAGCTCGTTTTAAATCACGCGAACGAAGGTCAGTAACACGATTGTATTTTTTAAGTGCTAATCAAAAATCCCCGACGACAGCCTTTATTTCTGTCTTTTTTTTCGTCTTTTTTTTTTTAGCTGGATCCGTGCTCGAGTATGCGGCGTCGTTAATGCGTTATGCCCGACAAATCAATTAGGATTTCCGTAGGTAATGCGTTAACAGTGCTCGCGTAATGTACAGAGAGAGAGAGAGAGAGAGAGAAAGAAAGAGAGAGAGAGAGAGAGAGAGAATGTGTGAGTTTGGAATGGTCCCTGTTCGAAGTGTGTGTACATTAATTACCGTTGCTCCCAAGTATTTTTCTCGACAATCCAACTTCATTTTATGTGTAAAATAAACGTACAACATCAAGGAGGAAATCTGTATGTATAGGTGCATACGTTTTGTATATACGTACGGTATATACGCACACATGTATGGGGAGAATCGAACGAGAACCGAATATCAAAAAAACCGACCATTGTTGTTAATCTCGAGTCAGCCATTTTTATGCCTTTTCGTTTCATCCAGCTGTTCTTCCTTCTCGAGCCCGTCAAACACGTATGAAACAAACGTAAAACCGGAAGTCTGAAATAGTCTGAATATACGAAGCGTTGCCTTATTCTTATCCTTTTTCTAACCTTTTTCTTTTTTTAACGTCTCCCTGTCCTTGGAGAAATGCGAAATTTTTTGAAGATTTTTCCTGACGGAAACTGTGTCTAGCAGAGCGATATCGTAGAGTTGTAACGTCGTTTAGAAGTCTGTGATGTGTTAGGTTAATCGAGTCGCTGTGTAGATCGTTGAGCATGGTGCGGGACCGAATTTAATTCCATTATCATTATGGGACCGTAAAGAATCACGAGAACACGCCAATAAAAGTGGCGAATTGATAACATTGCTCGGCGTAGACCGCGGAGTTTTATGCATTTTTTAGAAATTCCAAGGTGCACGTAATACATAGAGATAATGTAAAATATCTCTGTAACGTGTAGTCGATAAAACAGTTTTCTACCTGAGTTTTTGATTACATTCATAAAAATGTGAACTTGCATAAATATCCGCAGCCTACTTCGATGAGATCGGCTCGTATATCCGTCTTAAATGAAAATAAAGCACGAAGTGCCAGATGGCGTGCGGTACTATAATTAGCAATAACGAGGCGCGAAGCTAACAGCGCACAGCCGCGATAAAAGATTCTAAAGGAAAGAAAAAGAAAAGGGAAAGACTAAAATTAGCTTACGCGTTAACTATATGTTGTCTATCGTTTAAATAGACCGCGGGTAGGAGATCCAATGGACCGATTGTTCGTGGAGAGAAGAGAGAAAAAGAAATGAAGAAAGCTATTTATTTGAGACGCACGAAACATTAAACCGAACGAAAAATGCGTTTCATTTGGAGTAGAATTCACCTTGAGATTGAATATTCACGATTATTGCTGTTTCTCAAAGATATTATGTAGATGGACGATAAACTGGAAAATTATCGTCATATAAATATACATATAGATATATATATAAACAGGCACATATACATACAGTACCGCTCATAATTATTTTATATTTATTTCTATAATTATTTCACTTTTAGTATAAAAACTAAGCTAACATGTACGATTTCTTGATGAAACAATGAACACTATCTCGAATGAATTATAGTTTATAATTAATACTGTTTTAATTGAGTCGTGGATTATAGTATTAAATTTCAATCATTCCACTCATCGATTTTTAAAGTCATTCGAATAATTATGAACGGCAGTGTATACGTATGTGAAGACCACAGAGAAAAGACACGATAAGTCACATTTTTCATATGAGAGCAGTTTTAAAATCCAGTACCTTGTTTTGTTAGTCAATCACATACTATCAGAACTACCTTTGTATTGAATTTCATTATGAGGTCGTCCTTCTGTAAAATATTTATATCAGAACTATTGATCTCGAGAGTACTATGGTTATCATATTTTATTTTTTTCACAAAATTTCATTGGATGTGTCATCTATCGTTAAAACGCATATATCTTTGGACAGAAAAATAAGTTGTTCCACTTTTTAACTACGTTATACTAAAGTAAACCTGCTTATTTCTTTTTTTAACCACGAATTAATGTCAGAACCAGAACAAAATTGTACTTATGATATTTCTCTCCTGTAATCTTCGTATGTATATGTATGTACACAAACGTGAGACTTCAATCCTAAGGTAAAGCGAGATGTTCCTCGATATTGCAAAAGATCAACAGGAAGTATCACCATCGTTTCAGCCCCTGAATATCCTCCACACATTCTGTTACGTATTAAATAAAAGTTACTGTAATATTTCTAAGGTTGCTTGTCAACTTCACACACACATACACACACGCGCGCGCATGCACGTATGCACACACACATACAGAGCTCGATTGATCGATCATCGCCCTTTATAGCCTCGATCGTACTTTCCTCGCAGCTTGCTGCCAAAAGTCGACTAATTTTCTTCAAGAAATCGACTACAGAGAAAGAGAGAGAAAGAAGGCGAGATATTTAAGAATTTAATTAAGAAGCAACTCGATGGAGAAACTCGTTGGGATTTTAATCTCGAAAGAAGACGAAGGTAAAATAGCAAGCAGAAGAAAATAGCATTAGAAATGTTAGCAGGTTATTTGAAATTTCAACGCACGAGGGAGCGTAGACAATTAACCTTGCTACGATCCTAGAATTTCTATACTTCAATTTTGCTCTCGTTTTACCAAACAGAGACAATACGTAATCTTTTGAGAAAATATTTAATTCTGTTGCTTTCTTTGGATTTACACCTGTAATGGATGCTCTGTTTCAATAGAATTGATCAAAACATAAATAGTTTTCGAATATTTGATTTTCGTATTCAATATTATTTTGTATATTCTATGCTTTTTATGAATGAAGTGTTTCAAGAAAGAAGATGTCTGAAGGAGTAAAGGGAACAGTAAGGTTAATATAAAATTCGTACATACCAATAAGACTTCTTTCATATTTTGTTCAAACCGAAGATAGTTTTTAAGGTTAGAAAAATATAATTAGTCGAGAATGATCATAGCAGGGTTAAATCCGACGAACCTTGTATATCGACGACGAATGCTTGCAATCTTTTTCAGAAAGATCCACACGAATTGCGGAAATTCGGCAGCAATTCCAGCAATAAAACTGACTACTCAGGAGATATATTCACCCCTGTGCACCACGAACGTGTTTTTTCTATTTTCAATCTCCTTGAAAAAAATCACCATTCATAGGAACTCCTGCGTCCTATCTCAATCCACAAAATCGCATGACATCTTTTCGAGCACATACACGTGAAACACATAACCTTCAAAGTTACCTGCATACGCTGTAAGTCTATTACAGATCATACATATTCCCCATCTTTTAGTATGAAAATTAGTCCACTATTCTTATACTGATTAGTGTACTGAAAAAAAGCAGCTTATCAACACAAAAGAATAGCACGACGACGCGAAACGGATGGTAGCTAACGGTGGCCTCGGCACGCTTTGGATCTTTTCAATTAATAAACCAAGATTGGAGAATCAATAAGTGAAATCATTCTCTGCGCAAGTTTCCAAGCTTCAGTCGCTATATTATACGTTTCTTGATGGATCTATCAGATCAAATGATAGGTAAAAAGTAAACTTACTTAAAATGGAGGAAATGAAACTAGGAAAGATTACATCTAGGAAAGATCACAATAGCAAAATTCCTATATAGATTGAAGTATATAGAAATATAAGACAACAGTCACGAGTAATAAGAATAGACAGTGGCGGATGAAAGACAGTTTAAAATTCATATGCTACTTACGAATTTTAGTACCTCTTTTCCCAAAAATTCATTCTATTCTATATATCGTATTGGTCATTCCATAAGTAATGTGGTTTTTCTGAGAGTTAAGTTCAAAACAGTAGGATTAGTTACTATCGTTTTAAAGAACTGGAATAGAAAGCATCGTGGAAAAAGATAGTGGATTATAAAACGTACGAGAAAATTCATCACTGATCGATCGCTCGAAGGTAATTGTTTATTTTCATCTAGCAATATGAAAGCCGACGACGACGCACTACTTATGAGATAACCTAATGTCTATGCATTGCTCTCATTTAATATAAATCCATTTTGTAAAATTATAGTGCCCCTTCTTCTTCTTTGATGAACTTCTTGATGTACACCACTGTATATGGAACCTTATAGACACACCACGTAACGAAATCACCAAGGGAACCACGAACGTGTTCGAGTAAAAATTCTAAAGATCCAGCGGACCAGTTGCGCATCGTTCGATATTTCGCAAGAAGCTGTAAAGAAGGTGGAAAGTTAGTAGGGACAGATCGATGGTGAAGAATTTGGTATCCGCGAACGTGTTCGCGTTTTGAGGCCGTCGCTAGCGAAGGGTGGCTAGGAGAGGGAGAAGGGGCACGTTATGGAAGTGGGGAGGGCTACGTTAAGGGGCGTCGGGGGCGGTGGTCGTCGTCGTTTCTACGCGCATGTTTCTTCTCCGCGAAACGGATCGATGCTGGAAATAGCTCGACCCGCAGGAGAGTACGAGGTGAGTCGGCTTCGCTTTCGGCAGGGCCTTCGCAGCTCTCCACGCCCGCTGTTTCCTGTTTTCCAGACCAAAGGGAAAACGTAACTCGTAGCTAGAGCCCACGGTCCGTCTTCTTCACGTTCCCGCGAGCTTCCCTCGTCACCCGGCGAACGTTATTCGCTGATTTCCTCTTCGACGTCGTTCTTCCTCTCTCCCCCTCCTCAGAGAGTCTCTCTCTAACTGGACACTCTTCTCTTCTTCGATCGTATTCGATATCTGCCACACTGGTATCAGTTCAATTTCATCCTCCGTCATCTTCTGTATCACTCTTCTTCCTTCTTCCGGTGCTCGTTCCTCCGAGTGTGTGCTTCGACGATTCATCTCACCGGCGACCAAAAGAAACACAGAGAAATCTCGACCGCGGGATGACTCGAAAAAAATGTGCGTCGTACCGATGTGGCTGACGAGGCTGGAATCGTAAGTACAACTAGCCGAAAGATTTTTCTCAAACGTAGGTGTATAGCGCCGCGAAAACCAGAGCGAAACGTGGCCGCCGTGACACGACACCTACGCTTCCTCCGATTGATCCGCGTTCTAATACGTTTCGCTTCGCTCGCCTGAACGATCTGCACTCTGAATTTTTAACACGTTCCTCTGCTTTGTCGCAGTGACAGAGAGACGTTATGGCCTCTCCACTTGTTTCTTTGCAACCTGGCTATTTCGTTTGCAGGGTTCGTCCGGCCGCTTTCACAGTTTCCTCGAGAAGGTTTCCGGTTGCGCCTCTCGAACAAAACACCTTAGATAGAATTGATCTAATCATAGACGGATGATCTTGAATGTCTCGTAGATGTCTTGTCTATCCTATAATCTCTAGAATATAGTAGAATCGATTGAACGCGAAGACTGTGTCATAGTGTTAGAGGTAGCAATGTCTAGGGAAACAAAGTGTCTCGGTATATCTACGACGGCTTTGGTACGTTCCAGGCCGATTTAATGAAAGACACGTAAACTAAAAAGAAGCATTTCGTGTACTATAATACGTAGAAATATTCTAGACCGATTGTGGCTTCGTACATAACGCTGACGCAGCAATGATAGTTGCTAAGACGATAATGAAGCTGCCCATTGAGAACTGACTTGGTCGATACGCCTCGCGTTTCCTCCTTTCTGTCATCCCTCGCGAATTTACCATCGGATACGTGCTTCGTGTTTCGATTATGCATCGGGCTTATTACGTTCTCACATCCATTCGATGTTCACCTTTCGTTTTCCTCTTTGTAATCGAATTCTCCGTTTCAGCCTGGAGTCTCGATGGTGGACGCCTGGAATAGAATGGAGTAACGATTTGAAATCGAACGGTTGTCGAATTATATCGTCGTAAGACAGGTGATAAAACTGGTCGAGTATAGAGCATCGTCCGTGCCGGTATTACGCGTGCGCCTCGGTAAATCCGGTGGACAAATGTTCGGCATATTGCAGCAATGCTCTTCGCCGAAACTTTTATTCAATTACGTCAGAAACTCAAGCTACTCTCCTACGAAGAACAGATACCGTGCTCTATTGTTCTTCAACGACTTGCAATATGTATCGGTGCTCGTCGACTTGACTCTTCTACGTTGTATCAAATAAGATTCTAAATATGCGCAATTGCCTTGTAGAGTGGATTTTATGGGACGGAATTTCTTGTTTTATACAGATCTTTATTTTCTTATTTTTGGAAACGTTATGTGGCAGAATGTTGTTGGGTAGAATATTATTGTACAACTGAGGAATAGTAGAATATCTATTTAACATATTTGTTGCTAGTGAAATATGATTACCCATCCATGGGTTTGCCATTTCTTCTTTTACTTTTCTTAATCCTTATGAATAGACTGTGAATGTTTATGCAATTTCGTGCTTTTTTTATAAACGTTATGAAATGAAATCTGCATAGAAATTTGTTTCACCGCTTAATTTTGTATACCAGTGAAGCTTATTTGAACATAGAATCTCGTTATAAATGGAACTGTATATTCTATTTAAAAAATCATGATTAATGTATATCTTCCCAAACTCGAGTGTATTATAATCTTTGACGTTACGCAATTGTGTTCACTGCTAAAATAAGAACAATCAAAATAATGTTTGTTTCAGTATGTTCTGTGAAAAGAATATTAATCGTGAATCCGAATTAACAAGAATGAAAATGCAATAATTGTATTAGCAGCATTAATTAAGTTAATGAATCAATGCCAGCGAATGTGTTAAGACCACGTACAGTGTTCGAGCATTGGAGCGACGCTGGATTTCATATGGGGTTTGAATTTTCTAAATATAAATCGGCACGCGCACCATTTTTCTCCTCTATTGGATTTCACTCCGCTAGACCCCTTCCTTAAATTTTTCAGTCGACAACTCAACCATATACCGTGACACTGTTCTCCATCCTGTAACCTAGAATCTACGAAAAACAAAATGTTAGCTATATCTCTTTCTAAACTGTGAGGTTAAGAGTCATAGAAAAAACATGTCAGATTTTGGAATTAAATTCAGGTTAAATTGTTCTCCATCTTGCAATGAAAATCTCTAAGACAAATTCTGGTAAATCTCTTTGTATATTTTTGATAATATTTCCAAAATTTTCAGGTTGAGTTGTTTCCCATCCTGTAAGCTAGAACCTTTGAAACAAATAGAATTTTTGATAAGTCTCTTCCTAAATTTTGAGGTTAAATCGTTCGCCATTCTGTAAGTTAGAATCTCTGGCACAGAAATAGAATTTTTGATAAGTCTGTTCCTAAATTTTGAGGTTAAATTAAGGTTCAATTGTTTACCATCCCGTAAGTTAGAACTTCTGAAACACAAATCTTTGATAAGTCTATCTTTGACAAGTCTCTACCTAAGTTTTGAAGTTGAATCGTCCTCTATCCCATATGCTAGAATCTCCAAAACAGTAATACAATTTTTGATGAGTCTCTTGCTAAATTTTGAAATTAAATCATTTTCTATCCTGTAAGCTAGAAACAGTAATAACATTTTTCACGTGTCTCTATATCTAAAGTTTGAGGTTAAATCGAGGTTCGATTGTTCTCCATTCTGTAAGCTAGAGTTTCTAAAACAGAAATAGAATATTTGGTAAATCTCTTCCTACATTTTGAGGTTAGGGATCATAGAAGGAACTTCGTTTAAATAAATGATTGATACAGAGGTTTGATAGTAGCTGGTAATTAACTCTGGTAACAAGTGTTGCTGTCGATTCTGTGTGCAAAGGCACGAGCGGCACTGGTCGATAATTTCTGTTCACCTGGTGACGCTGTTCGGACCAAATTTAATTATCTAGATGCCGGAGATAAGAATATACCTTATCGTGTCAGGCATTGAGATCATCTCGCGATATTATCATCGATCGTTTCTTAAATTTAACGTTAACTTCATCGACCAGATCTTCGTTGATTGAAAATTGAAAAGCTATAGATATATGAAAAGCAAAGAATACAATCAATCGTCACGATCAAGTTCCACTGGGAAACGCTGAAAGTTTGAAAAGCTTATTTGCAGCAGGACGAAACTCTATGAAGGTCCCTTGCAATTCTTAAGATTTCATCTCAACTTTTTATTCTTTGGTGAAACTTTCGTTGGCTTTCAAGCTGGACTTTCGTTTAATTTAAGTTACGCTAGATCGTACCATAAGTAATTTTGTACTCACATGTGCAACTTCAAAACATAAAAGTATTTTATATCCGATTGCAATTAGATAGCGTTCAATATTTATCAATAATATCAAATATCAACGTTTATATTAAGACGTAAAAAAGTTTGTCGTACTTATCAGCAGATAATACCTTATCTGATCTTTTCTGGCGCTATTTTTACAATTTACCTCACTTATCATTTTTAATTTCTGCTTTCAGAAATTGTAAAATTGCGATGGAAAATATTCGGTTACCTCTTTGAGATTCAATTTTCTTGTATATTTTTTAATTGTTTATACTACCTGATTAAGGTGACGCATCTCAATTATATTATATTAAATGCTTTGTCAAATTTTGTTTAATGTGTATGGCTGATCATTCTGTTGATTAAAATACAGATATTTATACAAATTTATACTTTAACGAAGACGACTAAAAATATCGCAGATATGGGCATTTATTTGATTTATCGATTGTTGCAATACGTGCTATATTTTGGATATTTTATATATTAACAATAATGATATTTATTTGTAATTAACAGCAAACTTTGTACGTGTATTTACATATTACAGACTATAGTAAAAGATGGAGTTAGGATAAAAAATAACAATACTAGGTAACAAGATATGTTCATAGATAAATGCAACAGAAAGAAGAAGAAAATAAGATATAATATACAATAATGTTAAAAGATACGTATTTGATATATTATTTTTTCATATTATTACTTATCAAAATTCCTCAATTTATAATCATCTTTCTTATCACACTTAATGCTATTAACGCTGTTCACGATCTTTCTAATTGTTAATTGTAAATTTCAGGAATTACCGTACCAAACTTTCCTATCTTAGAAATTCGAAGTCGAGAAATCAGATGCAAAATAGAGGAGCGGCATTATTTGTGGAATGACCTGATATCCTTCGTTCGATCGAATTAAACAGAACAGAATTCTCGTCTTCGTGGAGTCGTAGAACTAGAACAGTGGTCGTAGGTGAGATTGCCGATTTCTCAACCGTTATCGATTACAGTTTCCTGGGTTGCATGCAGGTGTACTCTGACGATGATATCGGTTTTAGTTGGGGTGAGCTGCGATAGTCGTTGAGTTTGTTAGCACACCAGCCTCGACACGACCACCCTGCGGTAATCTGGAGCACGTGCTCTCTCCTGCTCCCCCAATTATCGATGAACTTCTGTTTCGTACACTATGTCGGTCCCTTTTGCTCGTTGGTAGCTCGTCGACTTGCGACGGTGTCGATTTAATTGCCATGTTGTTCGTCAATTGTGGTTCTCGGTTGTTTGCAAATTTCTTAAGTTCGAAGAACGTAATTTACTCTCTGATCTTGCCATTTCAAGTATTAATAATTCGTCAAGATATTGAGATGTACCAAATATGGTTAAAATCGTAATAAGAAAGATTGGAAGATATTAGGATCGAAATACTATTCCAATAATTTTCCAGATAAAGAAACGAAAATATAGGAGGATGAGATATTAGATTAAAATTCTACCTCTGTGCAGTTCTATTTGTGCATTTGTGTCCTAGTAATTGTAAAGTATGTTGCTACCTGTATTTACTTTATATTTATAATCATATTTATACTTTATATGTGTGAACAATTCTTGAAGTACCTAGTACAAAGATAGCAATTAAAATTAGGTATGATATAATGGAGGTTGGATGTATTCTAAAGTATTTCCTAAATTTGAGGTCCTCGACAGAGTTAAAGTCCAAATAAAACCTAAATTCTACCAAACATTCGTAAGAATCTACAGACACTTAGTCCAATTATTCAATTATTTAAATAGTTGTAGCAAACAACTGTCTCTATATTTCTGGAAGAATAATCCCAATGCGTCGTTGGCAATTAAAATTATGGCACAGATGGACATTGTTGTCGAAAGATATATAGCTTACACTGATGTTAATTAAATTGCCCATTCGTAACGGATTAATATGCTAACTATGACTGTCGCGTAAGACTTTAAGCCTCTTATCAACGATATAGATCGTGGTGTACGCTCGACTAGCAAGGGATATTCGCGTGTTGCACAACTTTGTTCTATCTGTTTAGAAGATACGTAGTATCGCGTAAAAATATATGATCTTTTCAACCCACAACGTTCGTTTAGTATATGAGAACAGTTTTCTCCTCTCTGTTCATTAACCATTGGCAATAGAAATATATTTTTTGCAGTGGTTTTATGAAGAAGACACAATGTACTGAGATTTGAGATTAACTTCAGATAATCTCAGACCAGATGGTTAATTTCAAGTTACAAAGCGGATAGATCTTTCATGTTATCTTCCAAAAGCGATATTTTAAAAAGTTTTAGCCGATATTATACAATTATGTGTTGTTATGTCCTTGTAGTATTCCTTTAGGTATTTAGCGCTTTTTATTAATTATTAAAGCAACACATGTTCTTGGTTGGCTTTATCAAGTAGACGTAATTATGTGGCAAGATTTGAGACCACAGAAACCATATATTACACATTTATCGTTTAGTCAATTAGTATTTTATAGAAGAACAATGTTACGTGTATGCAACATCAGACGCAGAAAAGACGAGACACGAATGCGGTTTCTATCGTGTGATGATACAGACTCATTGACCTAAAACCAAACACTGATAAAATACACAAGGAAAGAGACAAGATTTCTGGCATTTTCTCAGCAATACCGCTACGGAGGAGCGTTGTGAAAGGCCAACAGGAAGGGTAAAATGGTCACGGTTGTACGGTACTGCTGATCGATCGGACTGTTCTGGCAACGATCCCATTACGCGTACACGACCGTCCAAATCGAACGTTTCATTTTTATCAGACAGACAGAAAAATTGCAGATAACGACAGCTTTGTCCTCCGTGAAACTCGACGGCCTTTGTCCTTCGTCTTTCTCGTAGCGATCCCATAACTGATATATTCGAATCGATCTTATTCCAGGTCTGAGTCTAATTAGACTAAATCAGAGGATACAGTAGATGAAAGCGACGTGGCGAAGTGATAAAATCGGTTAATAGTCGAAGCTTACCGTTAAGCAAGCTAATGGTAACTGTACCAAGCGATTAGAAACGTATCAAAGACCATAAGGCTCGTAAAGACAGGCTGCTGCCCGACGCTGGTTTGTCTCCGATGTTGGTTTTCTCTTCTTGAAACTTCTTCGTGCATTCGTGCACATTGCTCTTGTGAACCATGTCATCTCCGCAAACATTCTATAGCCTTCTGTGGACAGTCCGCACGTGAAGAATTCAACGGTGACACGCTGCTCTTGCTTGAAATCCGTTATTTACATGCAACGAAGAGGAAGAAGAGAAAGAGTTACTACGAAGAAAGAGTTGTCCCACCGATATGTGGAATTTAAACGACCTACAGTCACTTGCAAAAGTCTACGTACAGCCCTTAGATATAAATTGTTATGGTCAATAGTTACAGTGCAAATCATTCTGTGACCAAATGCGTTTTCCATTTCTTTGCATTTAGTCGAACGCACAGAATTCATCAGGAGTATGTAGATTTTCGTTCGACTGACTGAGTAAATCAGTTAATAATAACGTTGCTAGCGTCGTATACATCGATACGTGTACGACATCGTTTCGAGAGTTCGACGCGGAAAGATGAACGAGCGCATAGAGCGACGTGTTTCGCGGCGTGCAAGCGTTAAAAAAGAAGTGGACGAATTTAGCACGGTTATAAAGAGCGACCGACTAAATAAAGATCGGTAGTGTGCAACAAGTATTCGAGGATTCGGCAAAGTAGCCTGAAACGTCGCGTGGGTGTTGTCGTTTCATTCGCGAGCACACGCATGTCACTCGCATCGCACGCTTCGCACTTGCAGCTTGCTGTTCGCGTTGCCCTCTTCCTGCACCGATCGATCGATCGTCGATGATACTCGACGATTGCATAGAACGCGTATAGAGTATTATTATAGTGTTGTTGCGACTACCCTTGGTCACTGTGGATCGTTTAGAATTGCACATAATGGCGAAATCTGCATGAAAGCACCTGTAATAATCGCGCGAATCTAAATCTTTTCTAATTGAAAATATCGTTCTCCTATGATTTCGTATCGCTATCGTTACAAAACCTAAGACCTTCTCCTAAAAAGAAAACACACGAAAAAAGGTTTCTCGTGGGAAAAAGGTTTGAACACGTTCGCTACTGTTATTGATCGCGTTTTGTTTCTTGTATTTCTGTACAATGTACTCGATGACCAGATACAGCGAAGCTTACATTTGTATTCGTCGTTACGAAAGTCTTCGTACATCTTGTGATAAGACTATTATTATTCGCATTAAATTTTCCTATATGTATAGTTGGTAAAAGAAACGTGAAATTTCATTTCGATATTTCGGTATATAGCGTATATATTCTCCACCAAGGAAATGAAATTGAAGGGAAGATAAGATACTCGCGGAATATTAATATAATTTACAGTTTAAAATAACGTATGAAGTTGGAATCTGTTTTGGTACAAACGAGTATTCTATACGTTTATCGAGTCAACGTGAGCAAGATTTTTGTGAATGACTGTATACGTTGGTAGCGAACGTGCTAACAACCCATTGGCATGCACAGTTATTAAGCAGTCTGAGGAAGACTATACGTATGATCCCCTCAGAAGCCAAACTAATCAACTCGACTCGTGTGAAACGATAAGTTGTATCGTGGCACAACCGACAGATAGATGATTCTAAATTCTGAGCTCAGCTTGAGAAGTAATATCCCTGTGGTATCGTCATCTTTCTCCATGAAGTTGATCAGCGTGGTTCTTGCATGGCGCGTACAACGTTTCGTTTGGCGTATAAATTCATAAAAATTCGTGTTACTATCGCTTGTCACCTTTCGTACAGATAGAGAAGAAAAAGGAAGCCGAAGGCGATAACGACGTTTAAGACGTTCGAAAAACACGGTGTGCCAATGGGTTAAAGCTTGAACCTTCGAGGCAGACTAACGAAAAGTATGAATACCGATTGCAGAGGCCTCGCTTGTTCCACGGTAGCTCTTAGAGGATGCACAAGCTAGCCAAGGGCCTGAAGAAGAAGAAAAAGCCGAAGAAGGGCAAGAAGGGGGCAGAGGAGGACGAGTTCGACCCGGAGGAGCTCGAGCGTTACAGGCGCGAGCGGGCGGAAGCCCAGCAGAAAGCCGAGCAATCCGGCGAGCAGGCCAGCAACGCCAGCTCCGACGAGTGGAAGAAATTCGAGGCGTTGACGGCCGGAGTCGACTCGATCCTCAAGAAGACACAGGGAGATCTCGATCGTATAAAATCCACCTCCTTCTTCCAACGGAAGCCGCCGCTAGAAAACGAGAAGAAAGAGGAAGAAGAGGAGGACCAGGAAGATCCTGGTAAAAAGTTTTCTTCGAAGAAGTGGGTAGGTTTCGACGAGGAAGGTAATCCGATCGAAGGTGAACCACCGGACTTCGAGGGAAAGGGAAAAAAGAAAGAAGACAAGCCTCTGGTTAACGAGGACGGTCTCGTCGAACTTCCCGACGACGAGGATGAACATGAAGACTCCGCCGACGAAGACGTATTCGATACAACCTACGTTGACGTTCTGCAGAATATCGACGTTCAACTAGCTTACATTCCCGACAGTCCAACCGAGGAGGAGGCCGGCGACGACCCGTTCGACACTACAAACGCGGACAAAGTACTGAAAACAGTAGATAAGAAGGGGAACAGATTGGTCAGTTTAGGGAACGCGGTAGAGGTCCTCTCCGGAAGAGTCGATTACGTGAGTTCGTGCAAGATCACGAGAGGCAGGCGGCCTAGACTGCAACAAGATTTATTATTGGATGACTTCGAGGAATCTGAGCAACTTGCGGAGAGTAGCAGCGTAGTCGCAGAGCCTGTGGACGCGACTAAGACTTTGCTGGACGACGACAGCGACCTTCCTGATATTCCTGTCGATCTTACGAAGCTTCCTCCGGTTCTACCAAGGCCAGTCAGCCCGGCTGTGCATCAAGAGAACGTTGCGGAGAACAAATCGTCTAACGGACCTTTGGATATTTCTGAGTTCGAAATATTGAAAGAGAAAACGATCTTAGAGGAGATTCCTGACTTGGACGACGCAGAGTTCGATTTAGACGCAGCGCCAGATGAGCCGGTACGTCTCGAGGAGGCTGACGATCCTTTCAAAACTAAGGAACCGGCGGCTGTAGACTTCCAAGCCGAGATAATAGAAGCAAGCTTCGAGGCAGCTACTTTCGTCGACGAAGAAGATCCGTTCGACACTACTTTCGCCGAGAATATCCTTCCTGGTAAGACAGAGTTAAAGTTCATCGAGAAAGAACTAGAGGAACTTCCTGTTTCAGAGGTGACGATATCCTTGACCGATCCAGCTGGATTGAACAGAGACTATGAGACGGGTTTGCTGAAAGAAGAGCTCAGAGCAAAGGCCAGTAATTTGCAAGCTAAGAAGGATCTTCTAGGAGGATCTACAACCGATCTGAGTCAACTTGCGGACGAACCTATAGCTCCGGTAGAAGATCTCAGCTACGTAGACCCTTTCGACACCTCTGCTATCAAAGAAATTCCTCCTGGAAAGACAGAGTTGAAGTTCCTCGAGAAAGAGTTGCTTGGTGAACAACCTAATCTTTCTAATTCTCTGGACGACGACGATTTCGATCCAAGAAAGGACGAGCAGCAGCCAGCTGTTCCGGTTGACATTACTGTATCCAAGCTACCGCCAAGGCCTCCTCTTCCAACAGCATCTGTTAAACCAATCTTTCAGGTTGAATTCGAAGAAGAAGAAGATACTGGCGAGGTCGGCGAACGTGGACGAAGATCTTCGAGGCCAGAGGTGCTAGAACTAGCACCTTCGAAGACCGTTGCTTTCGAACTGCCTACACCATCCAAACGTCCAGACCTACTGACAACCACCGAAGAAGAGAAAGCTCTACCTTCGAAACCTCTGACACCTTATTATTCTCAGAAATCTATCGACGATTTGTTACCTATACAGGAGGAGGAAGCTGATGTGGATCCTTTCGATACCAGTTTCGTGGCCAAGGTAGCTCCCGGGAAGACAGAATTGAAGTTGATCGAGTCAGAATTGTTGAAACAGGAGTCAAAGTTACCTCATAGCCTGAGCGACCACGATTTTGATCCGCGAGCCGAAGGGGAACCTGTAAGAAGACAGAGCGATTTCACAGCTAGTTCTATCAGGCCGAACAACTTGAAAATCGCCGAGCTTCAGGACTCTGTGTTGAAGAAGTTCGAGGAACAGAGGAAACCGAAACTGCAACAGAGGCAGGAGAGTTTGCTGGACGAGAAGATCGAGGTGGACGCGAAGCCTCTGACGCCAAGAATCGAGTCGAAGCCCATCGAAGAAGAAGAAGAGATTTCCTACAACGATCCTTTCGACACTTCTATCGCCACTAATATTCTTCCTGGTAAAGCGGAGCTGAAGATTCTCGAAAGCGAACTGCAGCAAATTCCTGGAGAGCTGCCCGTTCGTCCTGTTCCTATCGCATTCACAGCGATCATTAAAACTAGCATTCCGGAGGTTGATCCTGACTTTGATCCCAGAGCCGAGGAAAAGAAGGAAACAGCAGATTATTTGTGCATCGACGACCAAGATCCTGGAGCCAAAGTACTTACTCCTTTGCAGAACGACGACTTCGGTTTAGGAGAGGACGTGGATCCTTTCGACACCAGTTTCGCTACCTTGGGGCCAGGAAAAACTGAACTGAAGATACTCGAATCCGAATTAATGCAGAAATAGAAGATCTAATCTATCCTCCTTCTCTTCCCAGTAAAAGACTCTCTGCTAAGCGATCTGCGCAATTATATATTAGAAAGTACTATACCAAAGAATATTTTAAGCAACGTTTAAGCTGGTCCATTAACCTTTCGATAGAGCAACATGGATTCCAAAGGTGGAAACCCTTTCTTGATGGACGACTACAGTGTCGAGTCCAACGACAGGAAAACTAGCCAACCGTCGAATCCTTTCCTCCAGGACTTCGCGGACACGGAAGCAGCCGCAGGAGGAGAGAATCCTTTCCTGAATTTTGCAGCAGACCAATCTTATCAATCAGCCATTACAGTCGACTCGACGAACCCTTTCGCTTCTTTCGCCACGGAGACCACTGCACCTAGCACTGGTTTCGAAGCTACTACTACCGACACTACGGCATCTAACATATTCTCTGGTCAATCCGCGAACATTTTTCAGACGACTGTCAGCGAGTCGAGCACGAATCTGTTCGACGCGCCGATCTCTACTCAAGCGACTGACGAACTTTTCGGTCAAGAGTTGCAGTCTGCACCTCCTCCGTCTCCGGTGGTGCCTGTGACGCCAGTTCAACCCAAAAATGGCAAGACCGCACCGTCGAGGCCGCCTCCACCGAGACCTCAACCACCGGCGCCTCCTAAAAACACCAAAGACTTGATCTTGTCGGTTACTGGAGCTATGGATGCTACTTCTAATCATCTCCTGGATCGATTACAGGTTCGTTATAGTGAGATAAATGATAATTATATACAGAATGCTTCGAGAACTTGAGCGTTGTCAGGATATTCCCCTGACTAATGAGTATCAGGGTCATTGGGTGTGACACGTACTATTCTGCATGATCATTTTTCAAATGAAAGAACATGTAGAGTTGGTTTCCATCGATTATTAATTATGAAAATTATGAAAGAGAGCAGTTACTTCCTTATAGCGACGGTTTACAGTTACAATTTTTTTTATTTATTACCTGACTCGAACCTAGTGAAATTGTTAAAAGATGCGTGTTAAGAATATTTTGATATATACGTATCTTTCAAGTAGAAGCGTAGTTACTCAGGACATTGACCTTGACAACATAGACATATCAGTGAGGAGACCATTTTCTACATGCAGTTTCTTATGCAATTGTTAGATAAAAATGATGTGTACCATCTTGTATATAAATCATTACCGGATAAATCAAAATCAAAATTGTTATCTGTCAAACTTTGGTTCGTTTCATCTTGATCGTTAATTGCAGGCAACAAGAACACCCAGTCCAACGTTAATGCACTCTCCATCGCCAACTCCGGAGCACAGTTTCGCCGATTTCCTGGACGTGGATTCGAACGTGCCAGACCTAATGTCCGACGACAGCAAAGTAGCAGAGCCATCGAAGAATAGTGACATCCTGGATCTCCTTGACGCACCTAATACAGAGACGACGACCACTACCATCTTCTCCACGTCGATAAACACCGAAGACGCCACCAGTTTGGTAACAGGAGTATCCTTGATCAGTGCCACTGGCCAGGACAATCCATTCGTCAGCATTACAGAGCAAGAGGCATCTCCTATTCAGGCTGAGGATGCCTTTAAGTCAGATTTCCCGGAAACTGCTTCTGTAACAAGTGAAAAGAGACCATCTATAGCGTCCACGACCGGAGTTGTTGGAAGTGACACGGAGAAAACTGGTATTGATTTAGATTTCGCTGCGGAATCCCCTGTTGTCTCAGAAACTATGCAATCGTCGACAGCTGGGGCTGAATTATTCGCTACCAGCGGCACTGAGCAATTGTCCACAATGACTACCGAGTCTGCGTTCTTTTCTGTTGCCGATACGATGTCTTCTGGACCATTTGGTACCATAGATACCACGGCCTCGCATTTCACGACATCCATGCAAACGCCTGGCACGCAACCTTTGTTCGCAAGCACGGAAATGAATGCGTCATCCGCTCAGTCCAATGGACCATTTGCTTCTGATTTACTTGGTGATTTCGAAGAACCTACGAAAGATATCAGTGGCATGACATCGACCAGTCCGACTCCGGGAGCTGAATTTCCCATCAGCGAAGCGTATAAGCCTGAAGAGCAGTTGGATAACTTTGCAGCAACTACGAAAGTTATCGAGGGTACTGGCGATGCGTTTGATATTTTTGCTTCGAAGTTTGATAAAGCTGCGGAGCAGGAAACCAACGCTGGAGATCCTTTCTTGGATGCCTTTGGTGGCGGGCCTACCGCCATGGACACGTCTAGCGATGGTAAAAGAATTTCCTTGTAATTTTCTGTAAGCTTGCGGATCAAATAATAAGTTTTTATGGATAGAAATTACACATATTTTCTTTTATCTATTGTATATTTAGATTTACATTTATTTGACTCTTTACTGTGTATTTAGTTTGGGGTGATTCGTCTGCGACCGGGTCAGAGACAGCAGTGACTGGATTTGGGGAGGCTGATGGGTTTGACTCGTTCCTGAGTATGACAGCACCACCACCAGAGACAAATGTAAAGAGAACCGACTCTGTAGATTCGGATGCGGGACCAGATTTCAGTGTATTCATTAAGTAAGCACCGATATATCAAATAATCAATTAATAAATATATAATAAATATCAAATAAATATTAATAAATATAAGTATCGTCGTTTGGCTAACGTATTTTGTACCCATAGACCAAAAGAGGATGATCAAGGCGGAGCAATCGAAGGAGGAGCTGTCCCCGTGCTAGCGCCACCACCAAAGAGTCCGCAAAACACAGCTTACACAGATACCTCACCACGATTCAATCCCTTCGACAAGTCAGGATTCGCACAGGACGCTATTCCCACTACGGAAACTGCTCAACCTGCTGAACTGACCAGGACAGATTCTCAGGTATTATAAACATCGACGTATTCGTTTTTGAAAATTGAATCTTATAATCTTCATTCGACATTATACATGCCTTTTTAAATATAAACTAAGCTGAAAATTTTTTGTTGTTAAAATACTCTGTAACTATGTCTATGTTTCTGATAAAATTAATGAAACCAGTTGTTTATTATATGCATTACATTGTACGTATACATTGTATAGTATATTGTATATTGTTATTTGCTTTTATCTGATACTAGGAAACTCCTCCGACTCCCCTATTTGACGAAGACGTTAGCCAACCTTTGGAAGACTTCCCAAGAGTGACGTACACCGGTGACGGCTGGGACATGCACCTGCGCCAACCTAACAAGAAAAAGATAACCGGTCAACGATTCTGGAAGAAGATCTTCATAAAACTGGTCTACCAAGGTGACAATCCTGTACTCCAGTTGTTTAACAGCAGAGAAGACAAGGATCCCTTCCAAGAATTACCTCTAGTTCCTTCTTACTCGATATCCGACATCGGGGCACAGCAATTTGACCAATACGGGAAAATATTCACGGTGAAGTTGCAATACATTTTCTACAAGGAACGACCTGGAGTACGACCTGGCCAGGTGACAAAGGCGGAAAGGATAACGAATAAACTCAGTCAATTTGCTGCGTATGCCATTCAGGGTGATTATCAGGGGGTGAAAGAATTTGGAAGCGATCTAAGGAAGCTCGGTCTTCCCGTGGAACACGCGCCACAGGTGCAATTTCTTTTTATATCGGAACTGTACAGCTTTTTGGAAATAGAGTTTATAACGTAGACAAGTGACAAAAATATAGAATGCTCACTAAGGTTCGATCTTAGATGCAATGTTCCATTTTCAGATGTTCAAGTTTCCAAACATTCGAAGATTCGCATCTCTAAACTTTCGAACTGATAAAGTTTCAAATTTTCGAATTGTCAGATTTTCAAATGTTCTATTATGCAATGACGTGTTTTATATACGCATATATAAATTACTTTTTTTTTTTTGTACATTACTTCATTGTTTGTTCTTTAGTGGTTCCTTAATGGCGATCCTTAATGAGCTAATATTGAAAAATTTCAATTATTAAAATAAACCATAGAATTATTATCATTGAATGACTTCGGTCTTTTCTGTACAGATTTCTCAGTTATTCAAACTAGGTTCTCAACTCTACGAAGATATGAAGCAGTTCTCTTGCGCGATCGAGGAAGCTCTGTTCAGATTGCCGGCTCATCGAGATCGGGCGCTCAGCTATAAGACAGAAGACGTGCAGATTACGGTCGTGGATGAATTGTACGTGGAACAGAACGCGCAAGGTCAGGTCGAGAAGCAAATAGCGCGTGTTCGATTGTTCTTCTTGGGCTTCCTCTCTGGTAAGCTTTGGCCAACTGTTGACAATTATCGTCATATTACCATAGAAATTTCCAATAGAATTTTTAATTTATAGTCAATAGACACCAGGATCTCGTTTATCTGTCCTCGGAATTATTTTACCATAAAAGTACTTTCATTAAAATTTCATTACCTCAGGAATGCCTGACGTTGAATTGGGAATAAACGACATGTGGCGCCAAGGGAAAGAGGTAGTAGGCAGACATGATATAATTCCAGTGGTAACCGAAGAATGGATCCGTCTGGAGAACGTCGAGTTCCACTCCTGCGTTCAACAGGATGAATATGAAAAATCTAGAATTATAAAGTACGTCTTCAACGAGCAACGAACGATTTTTGAAAATAGCTTCTTGATAACCATTTATAAGACTCTATCTTGAAACGATAATAACAACAGCTACACTGCTGCTAACTAACGACTAATTGCAATTAACAGCTGACTAACCCTTTTGAAGGTTCAAGCCACCGGATGCATGCTATATCGAACTTATGAGGTTCCGAGTAAGGCCTCCTAAAAACAGAGAGCTACCTCTCCAGCTTAAAGCCGTAATGTGCGTTACCGGTAATAAGGTAATGTCACTTTTCATCCAGAAAATTTGCGCGCACCTCGACACTGCGTACGCTGCTTGTTCTTGTCGAATATCAATACTCGTTTCTGCTTTGGCAGTTTTAGGCCTCTGGTTCGACGCTTACCCTCTTTGACCTCGTTCTTTCATTATCAACAGGTAGAACTGAGGGCGGACATTCTGGTGCCGGGATTCGCGTCAAGAAAACTGGGCCAAGTGCCCTGCGAGGACGTGATGGTACGTTTCCCCATTCCAGAGTGCTGGATCTACCTGTTCAGGGTGGAAAAACACTTCAGATACGGATCCGTTAAGTCAGCTCATAGGAGAACAGGAAAGATCAAGGGTATCGAAAGATTTCTCGGTGCGGTTGATACTTTGGAACCTCAGCTGATGGAGGTGACGTCCGGTCAGGCAAAATACGAGCATCAACATCGCGCTATCGTTTGGAGAATGCCTAGGTTACCGAAAGAAGGCCAAGGTACCTTCTTTGTGATAGATGTTCAACCTTAATGTAGGCAGCCGGTTATTTTTATATTTTTTTCTACAATCCTTTCTAAGGAATTAAGAGCTTCAAACTGACTCGTACACGTCTTGAATAATAATTGTTTGCATTTTGGTTGTCTTAACTGAAGAGTTACTTTATCCTATAAAATACGAATGTAGAATAATATCGATGATATCATTGACAGGAGCATACACGACACACCAATTGATCTGTCGAATGGCCCTAACTTCCTATGATCAGATCCCCGAGAACTTAGCCGAGTACTGTTACGTGGAATTCACGATGCCAGCGACCCAAGTGTCTCACACGACAGCGAGAAGCGTTAGTTTTCAAAATCACGACAGCGACACTCCACCAGAGAAATACGTCAGGAATTTGTCGCGACACGAGTACAGGTACGATCCTCCGACAATAATAAATATTTTACATGTTAAACTTTCGCATTTACTTCGGCTTTCAATCGTATTTTTATTAGAATATCGCGCTGGTATTTTAATTTTAAAATTGTAAGAGGTAAGAAGCAGACTTATCGTGCTTTTCCTCTATGCTCTACATATAGTACGTGACAAAAATTTACAAAATGATTATTACTCGTCGTATACCAGAGTTGGAATCGAGCATACGCAAGGAGAAGGTCCAGGCGCATACTTATCTGCGACCTACACACGAAAAATTCCGGAAACGACGCCGGAGACACAAGGAGAAGCTTCAGACGCTGGCGCGGAATCAGATTCCGATTCCTCCGATTAAATCCAAATCAGTCTTGCATAAGGTAACCTGTAACACGTACGGAACTTAAGGAGAATTACTTGTTAATGCTAAGGTATATACAGAAAGCGAAACGATGCCTGTGACTGGACGCGTGACGTTTCACGATTTGCAGCTCCGAATGAATGGACAATTTCCACGCGAGCAAGCGCAACACGTTATTGGAGTAATCGTGTAACCTAATAAAAAGCAATAGTGTATGTGACGTGCTCTGATAAAAAGTTAAGATTCGAGAAAGTCGATCTTCACCTTTTCATATTCTTTCACAGTCAAAAGTGTGCCCCTTTTTTTTATATTATATTAATAAAAATTGCAAATGTTCAAGTGGTTTTAGTAACGAAGCAATGAAAGTTGGCAATTATTTATTACATCAATAAAAGTTACAAATTATCAGCAAGTAATTTTAATAATAAGTTATTCTCTTGTATTTCTCCACTATCAGCAAAGTTTTGAGTTTTAATCAAATCTTTTGCACGCATGATGAAGTGATTGTACTTGGCAATATCGCACTGCAGAGTGCGCGTATCTTTAAACGCGTTTATCTTAAAAACTCGTTTCTATACGTTAATCTCTTTTTACCAAAGCAAGTCACACATGAGCCTTGATATCTTCGAACGCACATCGATACTAAGAAGATATAATCAGGATAAATGGTTCGCGTGGGTTAAATCGTTAGTGGTCGCTGCGATCCGTGAAACGCTAAACGTCGACGCGTGTTAAATATAACGCATAACAGTTAACGAAATGTATGTATGAAAGGAGTAATTTGTAAGGGAGGACAATACCGATTTTACGTTCAGTTTAGCTTGCTAAGTAGTAATGCGCACTCGCGGTGAAAGGCTTTGCTCTGCTTGAACTATTTCAAAGTCGGATTAGCGGATTATTAATTATTGAAGAAATTTAGTAAATTGGGTATGTAAAATTAGTTAAACAGTATTTTTGTTATTTCATTCCATGGATTTATCCGATATAAAAATATCAAAATATATATTTTATTTGGAATATTTTATATTAATTTTGTTTATTCTAATTGCAGCAGTCGATATCTCCGAAGTGTTTTGCTTATTTAACGATTTTATCGTATCAACACGACGATCAGAGGACAATAATTGTTAATTAAGAAAGTCGTTATAACTTGGAAGAACCGTGCGGTGCATATCTCATCGTTTGAGCTTGCAGATGATCTATATCAAATGTTATCTAGTCGTTTACCGAAAGGTAGTTTATTCAGATTAATCGTCGGTTATTAGACACGTAAGTAAATAACAATAAAAAAAGGTGGTCTCGACAATTTGTGCCATAAGAGGTTAGAAGAGAAACGTATACTATTTGTAATTATAATAGTAAACGCGACGCATGGGAGATTACAGTTCATTAATCTAGTCTTTAATAACATTTTGTTCTTGTACGCGACGCGAGCTGCAAGAATATGTTCAAACGCTTTGCAAATCATATATACATAAGTCTTAGTGTGTAAGTTTTTGTTCGACGCTTTTTTTCTTTCCTATTTTTCCCCCCCAAAATTTCACCGTTGACGCGAGACGGTGGCTCGTCAAAGTATTCTGCGTAAAGCTGATAAGGCTAAATGAACAAAAAAAATCTATTTAACTATATATAAGATAGGATAAACAATGCGAAAGATGTTATTGATAATTTTACATAAGATGAACGAAAATCTAGACACGTAAGTTTCCGTTGAGATTTTGTCGATTTTTCGTTAGAAATTTTTCATCCTGCAAAGGAAATCGGAAGAGTCTATTCTAGTCCTTAGCTCATAAGACGATCGTATGACATGTCAGGTGTTGATTCACCGGTCATACGTTATGTTAAGTCTATTTAGGTTAATGATAATCCTAATCAATTACGCGTAGAAAAATGTCTGCCGACATGCCAAGTAACGTATAGACAATTCGTGCTACTAATTAATATCGTCGGTTATATATAGATTGTCGCTCTGATCCGTGTCAATGCGAATATGAACGTATTAGGTTGTTCGAAAAATTCGTAGCGAAAGTTGAAAAAGATTTAACTAGAATTCGTCATTTGTAACTTCACGAGACTTTTCTTGAAAAATATTTCTTCTTTTGCTGGTGAATTCCATCAAATAGCTTTTGCGGGTTTTTAAAGTTTTTCATTTATTGTTTATGTCTTTCGAATAAGATTCGTAAAGATTACACTAAAAAAACTTGTTCTATTAACGAATTTTTTATATTTCTCTTTGATTCTATTTAGTATCCAACTTGAACTAGCAAGTGTTCAAACGTTTCGTTGTTTATTGTAGATTTACCAAAAAAACGCTGTAAACTTTTCGAACAACCCAATATTATGCCTTATGTTTATACTATGTCTCAGACTTTCTTCAATGTATCCAATCAAGTACATCAATCAGACAATACCGCTTAATAGTGCCAGCAAATAATGTTCTCTTAAAACTAAAATATTAATATAACTAAGCAATTAATTGATCTACAAGACTGCATAGGTAAAAATGTTACATTGCGTACTTTGAAACAGTGCAAAGCTTTTCCACTTGCGGCGTGACGGTCTGTTTGCGTTGGTACATTAAATGGATCCCGAGAGGATTTTTTTCGGGAAAAATTCGTCTCGGGACCTGACGTTCCCAGCTCGTGATCTCAACTGCGTGTAATATCGTACTCTAGTGCGATATCCAAGAAGGCGATATCCAATTTATGTATTTAAAGGGAAAGGTTTATTTAAACACCTGATGCATGTATAGATATCTTAGGAAAGATATTCAAATTAGAGGTTATGTGTGATATCGGCAAGTCTATTGATGTTTGATAAGCGTGACTGTGAATGAATGAATGGATGAAAGCAAGGGGAAGCATGCAAATTTTTCGTCCCTGTGAGGAGGTCGTAAGTAAAATTTTAATCTTGGACAAAGCTAAAATTTATTTTATTTTCCTTGTAGCTATTTAGGTATTATTTTAAAAAGAATCATCCTTTATCAGTTATTAATCCAATGTTACAAAAATGTTCGATTTTATCGAATAAATCATCCTGTATCACCGAAAGACCTCTCGCTGAAGAACGATTAATTAATTATAATACACGTCAGAAAGAGTGCCTAAGTTCATAAAAGATAGTTACGCGTTTTGCGAAAGAAAATGAATTCTGTTGCCAATGTTGATTCGAAAAGGAATTAACGTTTACCATTTTGAAATGTTTGAGTTTTATAATTGTGTTCGACTTTTAACTAGTTTTCTTTTGAAATTATCACTGGGGATAAAATGCGTCGATAAGGTAGATTTCAATTTAATCTGTACGACCTCCATTCGTTGTTGCTCCAAAAAAATATCACTATCCCAGGTCAAACTTATTCGCGCATTTACATACATGTAATTATTAAGCTATGTAGATTTTAGATATAATCCTGTTAACTCGGCTCTCTAATGATTAATTGTAAAGGAGAAATTAGTAACGTCGTTGTTGTTCTTACAATTATTACTAAGTGAAAAAAATGAAACAAAATGTTCTGTACAGGTAAAGAGAGTCTGTAAAGATTACAGTTAATTGAGTCGTGCTAGGATCGGTAATTAATAGAATTTAGAAAGAACGTCCGTTGTAGTATGAAACGAGCAATGAAGGAACAGAAACCCCTTAAACTGCATTTTTACCTTCCCACGCCATTTTTTGGCCACGATAGATCGACCGATGATTTTGTCCGTCGAGCTTTTTATCGAACGTTAAGGAGTAAATCTTTTATAACAGCTGAGAACTATTAATGTTATCAATCATACATACCATATTTATTTCATTTTATTTGTATCGTTTCTTGCAAATTTATAATCAATAAAATTTAAACATTTCAACCTCTTCACCAAGCGCAATAACCTGCAATATCAACGAAGAACGGAGTGGAAAATAACGTCGATGATTTACAAAAAATAAAATACCTTAGCATTTTGAATACCCTATAAAAGCAAAGGCATGACTGTTTTAGTTTATATTCGTGTTTACTTATGTAGGTATGTAGCTTAATTAACATTTTAGAGATTCCGTTAATGGTTAGTGTGGTGTATCTACGAAGTTTGATCTCGAAAAGCACATGAAACGAGTATAAAGAAAAAAGTGTTTCGTTATGATTGTTGCGAATGATTTAACGATTGTTATGAATAATTTTGATTGGCATCAAATCTCGAAGTAGATATAAGGAGAAAGAAAAGATCGAGAGTGCGAAAACATTCCCTAAAGAAATTGAGATATAAAGTACCTCTAATCTCCGATCTGTAATTTATAAATATATAAATATACATATAAATATAAATATATACATATATATATATATATACAGGTACACATGTATGTAATGTCGTAATGTGTAATTATACGTGTACGTATGAATTGTAATTGTAATCTAATAGTAACCAATTGTGGTGTAGACAAGTGACAAAGAAGAAAGGAAAAGATGATTAGGGCAAGTTTGCTCTTTCATATATATGTATTATAATTTCGCAAACACACACACACACACAACACACACAACACACACAACACACACAACACACACACACACACACACACACACACACACACACACACACACACACACACACACACACACACACACACACACAAGGAACGAGAAAATGAAAATTTTCGAGGAAATAGAAACAAGTGTAATACTGTTAGCTAATGGTATTATTGATAAATTCTATGTATCAATAAATAATATAACATTGTTTAAGGGACGAAATTGGGTTAACTACAAGTCGATTATTTTATAAGAATCTCATTATTGAGTCTACCATTTACCGGCTGAAATTACACTAATACCGATAACACTCAATTTTTTTAAGTCTTTTTTTAAATTTAGTATCACCACAAATTTTTCGTCAAGATATGTCTATTCATCATTAAATTTTATCCATCCTCATTAAATTTTTATCCATTTGTTAGTAATTGCTCACTATATCTCGATTGAAAATGAGGCGTCTTTTTATGGTGTCATCGTGATTATTCAATATGTTGGTATATAAGTATTTATAATATCATTGAATTATAGATACGCATTTCGCAATGTGTGTTAAAAATTCTCTTTCTATTGCGTTAATCAATTTCCTTTTCCCTTGACACTGAAATTCTTAACGCGTTCTAATTGAATTGTTTCATTGAGAATACATTAGCATTAAACACCTGCGATCATAAACAGACAGCATAAAATCTCATAAATTCCACGAATAATGTTAGATATTCATCAATCAAATATTTTTTATTTGCCATGTTATTTTAATTCAACAGTACAGTGTTGCAATACTATTCAATATGTATAATTATAAGAAAAGGGAATATATATTACTATCATAAACTTCATGAATATTAACATATCATTATTAAACATTTCGTATAAATAAATAATCATCATATATTCTTCAAATCCTATTTCCTATTTAGCACATTATCTTAATTCAACATTACAATACAATACTGTATGATGCTATTCTCTCATTGGCGGAATTCGCGAAGCCACGTGACCGCGGCGAAGAGATACGCATGTGCAATGTAGCGAGCGCTGTGCGGGAAGAGTAGATCGAGCTCCCGCCACCTCTACCGTCGTAACTAGTAGTGTGGCTCAGCTGTTTCTGTTTACTAAACAAAGGAGCCAGAAATCAGTTCAACGGTGGACAGCGAGCGGGACACGTTCGTGTGTCCGTCAGCGACACCACATCTCTTTTCTAACCCTTTTTGACCACCCAACAGACCGATCTCGCTTCATGATCGCAGACGAAAATCGCGAGTGCATTTAACCAGGATATTGCTCGGAGCCTCATCAATCGCTAAACCACCGGATACCCGAGCGATATCAGAGGGCCAAAGCACGTAGCAAGAGGAGGAAACAGTGAGTTTATCTTCTCGTATAAAATAATAATCTGTTTGTCATTAGCTTAGTTGTAGGATCCTTGACCCGATTCCTTCATGGTATTCTTGTACTGCGTCTTCGTTCCGCTCTCATTCAATCTTTCCAAACTCGTGTTCGATCGATCCACCTAAGTAACATGCGTTTAATATAACGTTGTTTTGGTTATATCACCGACACAAATATTTCATTCGTTTTAGTAACAAGTTGTAAGCTTAAGTCCCTGTTACAAGATTCGAACGTGTTGCGTATCGGAAGACTCATGTATGACGATATGTCAAAGATATGATTCAGATATAGTAATAGTCACAATGCGTATGTAGTGATTGTTATTTTTTAAGGTTATCCCATTTCTTTCAAGATTCTGAAATAAATAGCATACAGTTGAATACAGATAGATAATATTTTGTTGACTTGTGCGCTCGAACCTTACATAATCATTATCAGCTGTACGCGCGCAATCTACGCTTCTAAACAGCGTGTCTTGACAGCTGTTAGCGTCGCATTTTCATTATTTTCATTATTTTTATTATGGTTTCGTTATTCTTACGTCACTGTTTTACTTACGCCGTTTACTTCGATCATAACTGTATCAGATTAGACTTAAAGCTAATATTTTATATGTTGACATTTTTTAAGGGCTGGTTTTTAATGCGTTGAAGGATTGTCTGATTTATCGACAGTGGAGGCGACGGTTCATTGGTCGTAGATTATAGGTGTCGTTAGGTATAGTTCGTAAATTCGTTTTCCACAAATAAAAACGTATATACAATATGTGTAGATGATCGAAGTAATTAAATTGTAATAGAAGAACAAATTAGAAGTTTCTTTTATTAACCTTCAGAGTACGTTACAACATAAAGTCCAACGATAATAGAGCGTGAAAGAAGATCGGACAAAGAAGCATTAATCGTGAGAATTGCGTCGTTCCTTGTCTACTAACCTCAAGGCCAACGCAATTGAAAGGAACAGTACTTTAACACGTTCGGACATAAGGTAGCGCGAATTTATGCAGCATTAAACAGCAGCGTTTCGAATACAGATTTTATGTCATTAATTTCTCGATTCTTAATTCTCTTTGATTAACTTATTTACTGCTATACTCTCCATTTTCGATAATTATTTCAAAAAATGAGTATCTCTTTTATTTGAAATAACATATTTTAATACTTAATTTTTCATGATCATTCATGACAAAATACAAATGTTCGATGCTTCGTAATTATTCTGGATTGTGAAATCAATGAAATGAAACATTAGCGATAATACGTCATTATTATCGTGTTCTTTGTAAAAAATCAATCTCTCCGTGGAGATTATTCAATAAAAATTTCCATTTACAGGACTTCTATCGGTCACTTTACACGCTGTGCTTACGGAAGACGTAGATTATGTAAACGAAAGCGATTCAACTCCACGAATAATGCTTCTATAAAGTTTACGATTATAGTAGATGCGTTTCCACGTCGAAAATATTCGCGTAAATAAATGATTAGAAAGCAACGTGCGCGGTCGTGCATTATTTAATCAGAGTATAAATGGACAAACTTTCAATCGATCCTCAACTATAGAAAGACAATGATTTGTTATGTATAACGTGTCGTTCATATGTGTATAATAATATATACATTTATATGTAATATATAGATGTATATGAACGAAAATAATATATAAGATATCAATATCATCAAACGACATCTCAGTCATATCAGTATAACATATTACATACACATATGAACGAGGATATGTCTTCATTATTTAAAACGCTATGAAACGGGAAGTAATTAATTTACTCATTCGTTAACATAAAAATTACGAATGGTTTTTTGTATTACCGTTTCTTACCAACGAACATTCTAGAAGAAACAGGAACTACCCGTATTTTTCTTCTTCATGGAAAATGATTTCTCCAAGTGGATAAGTAATTATTCTTCCATTTTCGAATTAAGATTTGCCTGATATTGTTTTTATATCTCGATTAATTCTCAAAACATGCTTCACGGTGAGCAGCAAGACAAAGGGAAAAGAAAACAGAGTTTCAGAGAAAGTGAGATTCCGCGTATCGGGGAAGCGATCGATCGATTTGGAACGATCCGACCGCAAAGATCGAAAGAGACTGTTCTGTTTTCTGTTCACGATAAATCGTTGATCCGTGTCGTGCAAGCGACCAACTTGAACCATCGTCGTTTGTTCGGAAGGGAGAGGCCCTGGTAGTCCTGGTACCAATCAGACGCGCATATACTCTCGTATATACATACATAGAACATACGGTGCTCGATGTATCTCTTGGTTTTCACACACACGTCAATAATTGCCGTGCACCGATGCGAGGCACGCTCTTAAAAGCCGAGAAATGAACAAAGAATAGGTGCATTGCGCTTACAGAGTTTCCCAATCTCGTTTTTCAGCTCGACTTTGTCTCGGTTCAATCTGTTAGAGTCATCTAAAAAGTAAACAACATGGTGAACTTAGTTGGTATTCAATATCGTTTTCATTTCTAATATTCTTTATCATTTTAATTATTATTATTTAATATTTTTATAATATTATGTAATATATTATGATGATATACGTATGATATATTATATTCTAGTAATATATATGTATTCTCAAATAATTAATATTCTTTATCATTTTTTTATTGGCTAAGTAATTCAATTAACCTTGAATTATTCACTAGCTTCATCGAATGTCTCATTATACTTTAGTTAACGATGAAGAAAACACGTTTTGCACGTGATAAGTAAACGTTTTAACGGAATAGAAAAATGGTTGGGAAACGCTGATATGTACTCTCCTGGTGTATATGCACGATAAAGAGATAGATCTTCTAAGCGTGTATCGTAAATACGTTGGTGTAGAGGTATATTGCTGTAAGTGCGTAGCTGATATATCTATACACGTGCATAATGCTCGAGTCGTGAGCAGAACGAACGGCAACCTTGGGCAACCAAGTAATATTCCGAGAGGCGGGAGAGCATTTGCGCAGTATACACCAGCCGCCAGCGAACTTTCGTCGATATTTCCTTCTACTAGCTTGTTCCTCCGGCAAAGAATAGATCTCCATCATCGATTTCCTCAATAACCCCCTAAGCAGAACTAAATACGATCTTTTCTTTGTCTTCATTACGAAGAAAGAAATCATATAATGAAATAATAGAGTTCACGAAAGTATTTGAACACTTAACATAGAAAAATTTTATGTCCGTATTGTATCTGTTACGTAAAACATTTTGATATTCCATTGGTATTATAATAACATATGATTATATCGGTACAATTCGAAATCTGAAATGTATATACAAGTTGCAAGATATTTACTGTAAATTTATATTTAGTAAGAAATTAGTATATATCATAAATAGCCTTAAGCATGTACAATATTTGTTAAAGATAGACCAACTGAATATCGAGTTTTATTAATGTAATGGATAATTGACTGTTTAAATATTTTTGTCATCTCTGTGAATTATATACTTGTAGATGCTAAATATCTTGTAATTTCTATATGTATTTTCAGGCTTGTTTCATATTTGATTAACATAATCATGATAGCCAAGTCTCATAACAGTGTTAATGCAATTTAAAAATATTTTGTATAACGCACATAATATGTTCATAAAATGTGGCTAGAAATAAGCCACTGTATATTTCATCTTAAAGATCTGTACGTTGTTTTTGTCTCGCCTCCAGCTAGAAAGTATCGTTTATCAGTTTTTATTATTTCCTATCGCTCCCATGAAAAACATTAGGAGGAAATTATAGTAGAAATGTTTCTCTTACTTGAGAGGGTCAATTCTAAGTTTTTCCGCTTCACATATCTCGCGATAGAACTTTCTAAGTCTTCACATTGCAAAGAATTGTTATTGGCGAGCAATTTATGTTATGTGTAATTTATTTTGTAACGTAAGTATTTACTTAAATAAAGTTAAAATGTAGTGAGTACAACCATTTTGTTGCGTACAGACTCGATCATCGATACTCATTGAAAATCGATACCCATTGAAAATCGACACCTTTCTCCTCGAAACTAATCGCTTGTTAGGGAACACACGCGAAACAGAATCTGACTTTACGACTGACCCACTACTCGGCAGCTTCTGCTTGACATTTCGTAACAGTCATTAGTCGCGTATATTTAGCTGTGCGTTACCACGTGTGGAGACAACGTGCGAATTTCTCTAATATCGTTGAACCACCGGAAAGAGAGCAATCGTCAGCTGTTAGAGGCATTTGCGTGCTCGCTTAAATTCAACCTGTTAACTCTGTAATCTACTTTTAGTATCTGCGACATACTAGATGAATTTTAAAATTTTCGAACATAAAAGTTTTGGAATTCTCAAGTTTTCAAATCTTTCGAATCTCAGATTTTTGATATTTCTGAGCTTCTGAAACTTCCGAATCGAAGAATTTTAGTAGTTTAGAATTTTTTAATTTTAAAATGTTTATATTCACTACATTCGTAGTTCTCATATTCGCCGCTAGAGGGACGAATTACCCATAAAGCGTCAGTATAAAAATTTCAAGTATTATGAAGTTACCGTTTCTCTCTGCTCGAGCAGCTTTTAGTTAAATTGGTTTCCACAACGGACGCTTGTTGCGATTCATACGGTTAATTTTACAAGCGCGAATAGTTCGTATGTAAAATAATCGGTCGAGGAGAAAGTAACATGTTCGCGTTTAGCATTGTTACTGTGCTTCGATGTTAGACCAGTTAACAAACATTGCGACTATGTGATGCAACCCGATGCATTGTATAACCTCATTAAATCAGTTTGTATATTACAATTGGAAAATCTTTTATGCCCGTTTCGTTATGCGTATTATCAAGATTTTGATGTGAACAGTCTTTTGAAATTTTTCTAACATATAATGAAATATTTTCAGACTTCGATTGGACAAATGAATCGTTCCTGACCTAAGTTCCCTAACCCCATTCGAAAAGGAATCACCGTGTGGGAATCAGGGTATCCAGTGACTAATTGCATCGACCTGTTGTTCCGATTCCTGTGCAACGCCAGCAATGGCAACTCGAAATCTTACGAGCCACGTTCGCTTTTAGAACCACTCGAATGCTTTACGATTCACTGATACACTCGAGGTCTTGAAAACTTTAAAATTAAACGGTAACTTTCATATTCAATTTTATCCTTGTTAAAGAAATTATTCCTTAATTCTGCCACTTTTGTAATTACGAAATAAAAAATTGGTAGCGAAGATAGACGAATTTTGGTTAGGACACGGTTTTAATCCTTGTAAATGTAATTGATTTACAACGGTATTTGTGGCATAAAAAGATAGGGGATTTCTAAATAAATAAGCCGTTAGCAGAACTTTCTCGATTAACACGTTAGATACACTTAAAATTACAAATATATAGCGCTTTAACTGTTAATTACAAAACAACATCCAATTATAGAATCAACGTAGTATTGCAGAAATAATGTACTTGAAGAGCAACCTCTACTCGTCCTCTACAACTGATCCTCACAACGTAACACATTAAAATATCCTATCAGCATGGACCGAAGACATAAAATCAGTCTCTGTTATCCTGAACCGCACGTTAATTATATCAATATCTATGCAGTTTCGCCATGCCGATTAAGTACCATTGTATCCGGTCTACGTTAACCATTCACCGAGTTATTAATCAAATAGCCCACTAAAGAGAAACCGGTTAATCGAATTTACTTTATGTTCGATATTAAAAGTGATGGAATCGGTTTGAAAGCGGTTCGAGCACATCGCTGGCAATCTAATGTATATGTAGTAACCATGCTGCTTCTAGTGGGCTTCTCGTTGGCAGACCCGCGCCGGAGAAAGTTAATTTCGCATGGCCGTTGAACCGATATCGCGATTACGTAGGGGAAGCCGGGGAGTATAATGCAACAACGACTATTATGTCGGTCCACTGCCATGCGTCGAGCGGATCGCGCGGACCTTTGTCTCTTCGCTCTCTGCCCGACGATTTTCCACAGGGTTGAAACTGTTGCGTGCGTCCTCTCTCCCCCTCGTGAGCAACGCGGACAGACGGGGACGCTAGTTTTTCTCGAGTCCGGTACGTTGCTCACGATTTAACGAGGTAAATTCGCCGTTAGAAAGCGCGAGCCTGGTGCAACGGACACAACGTATAGCATCTAGACACAGAGAGTAGCGAACCACGGCTGAAAAGTTTCGCGTAAATGGAAACGACACGAGTTGGCTTGTCTCCAAGATCGCCTCGTGGATGCGTTTTTCTTTCGGCCGTTGGCACGTCGGATCTCCGCCAAATTGACGCAACGTTTTCCTCCTGCCGCCGTCGGCTCTCGCGATATTCCGTAATCGTCCTCGTCGCAGTTCGTTGCACTTGTACGCTTTTAGTTTTTCCTTCTCTCGGATTTTTCGAGTAGAAACTGCCGCATTCCATTCTACGCGATTCCTGCTTCTTCTCCGTACTCGTTCCCTGTCATTGCGCGCATTAACCTCCGTCACGCTATTTTATACAATTGATTTAACTGTAGTTAGAACGCTAGATGATATATATGTACCTTAGGCAGTTTTACGAAGCCATCGATATGAACAATCACGACACTGTATTGCTATTTGCTATTATTTATAATGACCGATATGATTTAATGTTCGGTGAAAGTCGTACGCGTTCAAATCGACTACCGTTTTAAAGCGATTTCGTCAAATACGCAGCACAGACTGTAGATTCGATTCTACGTAATCATAGTACATGTATACGCTAGCGTCTATAAGTACTTGAACACCTGCTGCAATTCTACTGTTAGTTCCTTACCACCAGCTGTAACTGCGATCAGATGTTCAGTCAAATTTAAACAAGGAATATATCTGCGTCACTCGAGTTCCATGTTTATCCGTAACGAATAGCTGATACTTCACAAAATCAATCCTACTTTTAGAATGTAGCTAGGAAAACATCATGTATCAATAGCTCTAAGATCTCGACATTGAACAGACGTTTCATTATTGCTTCTTTATTTATAACAACCAATTATATTTATACTAACTTGTGATAAGATTAGAGCCTAGAGCTAGGTCGAAGAATTTCATTTCAAGTATATCTTACCTTATATACGCTTATATAAATACTTATGGATATTAATGTACGTATAACGAGCAATTTGTAAGTTCTGTTCCTTTATACATTATCTTCATACTACTATACGAAACATGCTATAGTATGAAATAGGACGGTCGGAACTCCCATGCTCCTACAGGTTGCTCGCTTCACCTTCCCACACTTTGTATTGGTCGTAAAATTGATAGAAAGGATCGATCGACGGGAACAAAGTCGAGAAATGCTTGGGAATGATCTTTGTCCAGGGAGGTGGGAGTGCATCGAATCTGAACTGCGTCGCGGATAGGAGAATCGCGTGGGTGAAGCTTGTTCGATCACAGAATCGTTTTCCAACGACGACAAGGGAACCAGTACCGGTTTTCCGTTGCGCAAAAAGACAATATCGCGACCTTAACGGATATGGTCAGACCAGATATTCCGCGTGTCCGACGTCGACCTCGGGGATCCACTCGGTCCACGGGTTTTTTCCTTGTCTCAGCTTTTGCCCCTTTTCGTTCTTATTTTTTCGTCTTTTCTTTTTTCTCCTTCTTCCTTTTCTGGATAACAAAAGCTGTCTTGTACGTTGCCGCCAGAGACGACTCTTTGTCTCCTCTTTGTCGACTATTCGGTTCTATCCTCGGAGATGACGATCGGGTCAATGGTGTTACGGTAGAGTAGGGAGATCAGAGTACGTGTACTCGGCACGATACTGTACTTGAGAATTTTTCAGTATGGTGAACGAAGGAGAAATGCGATAACGTATGAGAAAATTCTAAGAGTAACATACTATTGTAGTTGAAACATATTTGGCAAAATTAATTCATGTACTTACGCCGTTGGCCATAAATATTAGATTATGCATTTTTCCAAAAGTTTTCACAACTTCTTCTGTATTCGGTGTTTTACGTTACGAGACACGTATGATGTTTATAGAAAAACAGCTAGGACATAAAAACGTTCGATTCATTCCACAGTAATCGCAAAAAGTATTGGCACAGATCCTTATTTTCCAGTGTACCGTTTTTCCATCGTGCCCTGCATTACAATTTCATAGTATCAAATGTATGTATTCATGAAAGTATTACTGAATCGTATAAAAAATATTTGAACCTAATTAATTAGTATGTAAATGCTATGATAAAGACAACGATATACCGATACTCTTTATAGACACTGTAAATAATTCTTGTTGTACTTAATCTTATGGTTGCTTATGTATGTCATGAGGGTTTTACCAGTTCTCTTTTACCGTTGCAAAACGTGATTGTTATTTGATAAACAACTAAACGTTGATAAACTATAAACAAAATGGAAACATATTGAATAATGTAATAATCTAATGATGCATGGTGATCGGTTTCAGAATGCAGTAAACATGCCGTCGTTGCTGGAAGCGCTGGAGCTGAAGTACGGCAGTTCAACGACCGACTGCTCCCTCACGGACGAGGAGATGGAATCGAGCTCGCCGAAGGCCGCCCTCTCGGTCAGCATTTTCATTCCGAAGAAATCACCCCGTCATACGGTGCCTGCGTTGCTCGTCTTGCAAGATTGCGATATCGAGTCGGCTGGAAATGACGCAGAAAAGCTTCGAAATAAATGCAAGAACGTCGAGGAACTGGACCTCGCGCAAAACAAACTGTCCCAATGGACCGAAGTATTCGGCATCTTGCAGCATATGCCGAAGATCAAGTTCGTCAATCTCAGTTTCAACTGTTTGGCCGAGGTTTTCGAGATTAAACACGGTAGTTACGATCTACTAAAGAACCTAGTGTTAAACGGGACCAGAGTGACCTGGTCAACCGTTCAGGGATTGATTCGTTTACTTCGTAACCTGGAGGAGCTGCATCTTTCCTTGAACGAGTATAAAACGGTAGATCTAGACTATCAGATGCCAGAGAATAAGAACGTCTCGGTGAGAAAGCTTCATTTTACTGGCAATCCCGTTGAAATATGGAACGAAATTTCCAAATTGGGATATGTCTTTCCGAATCTGGAGAGCCTCGTGCTGGCAGAGTGTCCGATAAGGTCGTTGGCTCTCGCAGACAATAGGAACTCGAACGTCGAGCCGTGTTCTAAGAAAGAGTCGGAAAATCTGAGCGAAGACAGTGAGAATATGAACAGTCTGGATACCGAGGAGAACACATCGGTGGATGAAAAAGGGAACAGGATATTCAGCGAGGGAAAGGTGAATTACGACAGGTCTGAGTCGGAATCGGAGTCCAGTGGGACGACCATTAGGTCCTCTCACGATCCTTTCAGGAAGCTCAGGTTCCTAAACTTAAACGGCACGCTGTTGTCCACGTGGGACGACGTGGAACGACTGGCCAGGTTCCCAGTGCTTAAGTCTTTGAGGATTCAGGGCTGTCCTCTTTTCGAGGTAGAGATCCTCCCCTTTTTCTCGTTGTTGCTGAAATACGCTACTGTTCATAAGAATTGGGACACTTGCTGATTTCATACTAAACGCGATAATCGACCAGGATTATCGATAACTGCGTGTTGATTATTATCAAAAATATTCGTGCAAGAAAATGAAATCTTAGACGAATCGAATATTAGAAAATTCAAAAGATTTTGCTAAGAATCTGAATCTGGGTCATGCACAGATACAGTGGAAAATCTAATAACACTAATGTTAAAAGTTATCGATAACATAGAGGGAAAATATAGATGAGAAAAAGATTTGATTCTATTATTGTATTATTTTTATTTAGATAAAACGGGATTAAATAAAAAGAGGCTGTAACAAGATTTTACTGATTCTTTCGGTTTATTTTATTTTCGGTGAGCGTCCTAATAACTGCTGAACGGTGGTGTACATATATCTAGAATCTAGAACAACCTCGAATCAGGCGAATCGACCGGATAAAATGACCGTGCGAAGGAAGTAGAAAAAGAGAGAGCAGAGAAGAAGCCGCTAAGATGTAAAACCGTTAAGACAGCTTGATCTAGTATGCGCCACTTCGGACCAGTCCGTTTTAGCTGTATCGAAGTAAACGTTGGCACGAAACCAACCAGTTTAAACGTATATAGCTTTTGAAAACAAGCTTTCCGCTCTGTTAGATCACCCTTTACAATTTTTGAAAGCAAAAGTTGAGAATTAACCAGGCTTGTCGAGTTTTCTTAATCGAAAGAGTTAAAGTCAACGCAGTATTCTCAATTCGTAATGCACATCTGCTGCGTTTACTTTGAAAATTCTTTTAATGATTACAATGAATTCAGCGGAATGAAGTAAGACCATCTTTTTTATAATAATCGCGAATTAACATTTATAGAAACCCTTCATGAACATGTTATGTATGTCATATAAAATATTTTGAAATTTTATTAGCGCTACATGTTATGAGACTTGATCACGGTCATATTGGTAAAGTTAAAAACGAATTTAAAAGTATACGGGTATAGAAGTTACAAGATTTATTACAATTACAATTTATAAATATTAATTACAATTTAGTACAAGTACATGTATATGTATTTCGCTATGTTTACATGGTAAAAATATTTAAGCAGTTAATTATCCATTATATCAATAAACCTTGATATTTATTATTATATGCTCAGGATGACTATTTATGTTACATATTAATTTTTTTATTGAAGCGATATATATTTGCAAATTTTACCAATATAATAATTACAGTCGTGTCTCGTTATAGTGTCAATGAAAGTTCAGAATGTTTTGTATAACACATACAATATGGACATGAAGGTCTTCTATGGTAAATGTGCAAGATTAAAAACTACTGAATAATTGCAGAGTCCTCGAGAATACACGGAACATGAGAGGCGGCAGCTTTTGATCGCCAGACTTCCAAATGTCGAGACTTTGAACGGCGGCGGCGTGATATCCTCCCAGGAACGCGAGGACGCCGAGAGAGCCTTCATTCGTTACTACATGGACAAACCGGAAGCAGACAGACCCGAAAGGTAAATTATTTCACGCGATTCTCTACGATGACGCCCCGGTTTTTATTCCTTTGTTTACATTCGATTCCTGTTTTTCCATTTCTATTCTTTTTTTTTTGTCCAATTTCCATCTCACGTCCTTAGTCATCGCCTTTTACGCTGTGCGGCCTTTATTCTATTTTCGTTTGAATGTTAATGATACAGCAAAATAGAGACATTTGAATCACCTAAACTTCAACATCTCAAAATTCTATCTTGAACTTTGCAGAGAATAATCGAATTTGTACATTATGGGACATTGTTAATCCTTATTATAGTAACGAAAAAATAAGAAAATAAGAAAAATAAGGAAATAAGAAAATTTCATATGCTTTAGGTGCAACGAGGAAATATATTGGAAACGAAGAAATGAATGGAATAAGCCTATGGTAACGGTTATTTCAGTCAACGTGAACGTATTACATAAGAATGAATACAATAAACAACAAAACAATTTCTAGAAATAAAGTAATATACACGTGCTACTGAATTATGGTCATTCCAACTGAGGATATCAATATCAGTTGATCAGACTTCTTTCCTTTTGATAAGTAGAACTTATATTGTGGTAAAAAAGTATAGGCGTTGAGTTGTCAATGTACTTGATATATTTCACTATTTATCACGTCGCTAATAATAAGTTAAGCAGTCTGTTTGCAAATGTAGATCGCTTAACAATTATTCATAATTTTGATGAATTTATGCGGAGAATCTGTTTGGTGAATCGCAAGGCAAATTACTTAGCTCAGACACCCTTCTGACTCAAATAACCCTGCCTCACCTTTATTCTCGCGACCAATTTCCATTTCCATTTCGGTTACTGCTTTGACCGTTTCTATTCTAAGTCTGAACTAGAACCACATAAAGCTATTCTAGTTTCACGGCCATAGTTGTCGCCAGTGAAACGAATATCCGTCTGACCCTGTTCCGTCTTCGTTTTCAGGTACTCCGAGCTGGTGGCTATTCACGGAAAGCTGGATCCTCTGGTACACGTTGACCTGACGCCCGAGAAAAGGGTCAAGGTCACATTCACTTACGGAGACCTGGTCGAGGTATGAATTTACGTTTTGCTCGAAAACCGATCATAAGCAGCATAATTGAATTTCGAGAATATCCGTTCGTCCTATGTTTTATCTGTGATTGCTAATTTATTCGGCTTGTTTTATGTACTCGATGAAAGAGAAGAGCTTAAATTTAACAAAGAGTTTTGAAGAAGTTCGCGAAGTCGAGCAAAGAAAGGCGTGGCTTCTTCTTCTTCTTTTGCATCGATCACTTAAACTGCTATAAATATCGATGATGCTTATAGGTTCGCTCCATAGACGTATACAGAACGGTTTTTGAATTGAAAACCAAACTGGAGACGATGGTGAAAATCCCAGCAAATAGGATGAGACTGTTTTACGTGGATCAGGTTAGCTGCCCTGTCAACTATTGTCTTACCAGCTACCTTTTTTATGCTTTACAGAACGTTTGGTTCCTTGAGAGACCCTATAAAAAGCACGAAATCGCAATATAAGAATTCCCCATCCTTCCCCTCGCATCCTGTCCTGGGTATCGCATTAAATTTCCAACATAAGCTCTATACATATAGTAATCAGAGGTAAATTCATTTCAGATATTCTTCTGAACTCTGCTTTATCTTAAAATTTCGTTGTGTTCAAGGTGATGAAGGCGCAATATGGACCAGAAGAGATGCTGTATCCGAACAAGCAGTTATACCGATACAACATTCGGAACGGCGACGAGATCATAATCGACAGCAAACTGAACCGTTTTGTGTCGACGTCTTCGACTACGTCTTCCATACGTTCATGAAGAAGGTTCTTCAGCGAATCGTCGGACGACGCGAAACTTACCTGACAGTTGTCAGGATCTGATCTCCACTAACGGATCTACGAGTCGAAGGTCTCATAGGTCTCGATTATAGATCAGAGAGACTCGGGATTTTTTATATATACACGCCGAGTAATTGTTCTAGAAATTATATTTATCGATTCTTCAGGGTTGAGAAGCATAACAAATACATTAAGGACTGAATGAAGAGGCGAGTTTGTGCGTGGCGAATGGCCTCACGAGAAAGAGAAGTTTGAATTTTTACAATACGCGGACACACTAGACATATTTGAAGAGAGGGAGACGAAATTTTCACTCACATAGGCACACGTATATTCTGTATCATGTTTTTATGAAAAAGATTCAGAGGATGGCGTCTGCAATGAAGTTTGCGACTCTTTTTCGAAGCTTTGCGTTAATTGTTAGCGTAGATTGCAATCGAGCCTATCGGAGAAAAAGACGTAAAGTACTTAGTTGAATAGTATCCGATTGTTTTCCGTGTAGTGAAAGTTACTTGTTGCTTAAGGACGTGAAAGTTTGTACGTTGGCCATATTGTACAGAAAAAGTCTTATTAGTGACTCGATTGTAAAATTCGCATGAGATATATCAATAAAAAAAAAATATCGTAGAGCTAAATGTCGCAAGCGCGTATTGGTATCGATTAGAGACGAATACATTAATCGATCAGTCATGATACTTTTAATTCCTCAGCCAAATTTACCACGTTAGAAATGTTATCTAGTGAACTGTTAAATTTGATTTATTACCGTTTTGTAACAATAAGAGAGTTCGACGAAGAGCAGAATTGGTCGAATTAGGCTCGTAAATGAATTTTTAAACTATGAAATAATTCGCATACTTCGGGACAATGCAATGAGTATGATGGAAACACGAAAAACGAACGTCAGAATTGCCGAGGAGAATGAAAACTATTTTTGTAGATCGCAGCTAGACACGATGACGGCGCCATAAAAATAAAAAGGAAATCATGGGCGATAATAAAAGTATACGCAGTTATATCTTGGCTCCAAGGATCAAAGTTTCGTGCTGACTCATAAAAGAATTCTTATTTCACGCTGAAGCAGTATAATACCAACTTAAATTGCAATATACATTTTTATATAAACTATAAAAAAGCGAAGAAAGAGTGATAACTGCTGTGATTGTTTCTTTCTTACACTTTTACGTTTATGTATCGATATAAAGAAACAAACACCGCCGCTTCGTTACAGATGGAATATAAAGCCATTTAATGTAATTTTTGCATTTTCGACATGTACTTAAGCTTGACAGTCATCGATAGGTGATAACTGTGAATTTAAGCGCAACCAACAACATACGTGTCTAAGTTTCAATGATTTTAGATAATTTACGGTTGTCCTTCAGTGTATCCCTTATTGTGTGGAATTCATAAAATACCTAAAAAAGAATGAAACACGAGGAAGCTTATGATTAACTCGTGGTCAGACTAGGAAGAAAGCAACGATATTGGGCGTTTTGTGCTTATTCCGTTTGCAAGGAAAGAACCTTGAAGAGTCACTTAGTGCCTGCCTTTTATTAGCATAACTCGAATATTTCTAACACTGCCCTTGTAAATACCATGAACATGTGAACTGCGATGTAACTTCGTCGACTCTTCATGGTAATGCGTTGACCAGTCTGTGTTTTTTACTGTGAGCAACCTTCTGCATTGGAATATTTCTTAGTTCTGAGAAGTAAAAAATTCTTCAAAAGTTTTTTTAAGAAATGGGTGGATTTAACAGTAATAATCTAGATATTTCAGTGCAGGGGTTGTAATGGTTATGAAAGAATGAGATAGAACTGCATGATTAACCCTACTGTAGGCAACCAAGTACACAGTTATTCGTTTCTACATTTCCTGCACCAACTTATTATTTTCTAATGAGAATATCGCAACTTAAATTCGATGTCGAAATTTATGTAAAAATTTAGAATATTGAAGCTTCGAATTTGCTTATTGACTCGTTAGATAAACTTTTGTATTTTTGTTGTCTAAATAAGGGTTAAAGAAGAGTCGGTCGACGCTTCTCTGAAATATCAACTGCGGTATCGCGTACGTTCTTGATGTTGGATCTCAGGGTCATCGGCAATTTCGCAAATTGAACGAATCGTATGAAGCGTCGTTTGATCGATGCAAGTGATCACGAGCAAACAATGGGCAAAAACACGATGGCCCTGAGATCTCCACGCCCTATAATGTGTCTAGTCTCGGAAAAGGAAACTCTGCATTGTTCTCACTTTATATAATACGATCCTTTTTTGTGCTGGCGCAAATGTGTACGTACTAACGAAATAAAAACTTTATATGAGACGCCCCGTGTTTCCCTGCTCGATGCCGATCATCGATCACGAATCATGGATCATTAACGTTAGAAGTTCAACTTATATTAGCTTTAGCTAGATTCTTAGAACCATTATCGAAGGATAAAATGGTTACACGCACGTGCCACTGGCAACGGTTAAGCGCACAGATCAAGTCGTTGTCTTGGTGAAAAAGTTCATTCTGCGAGGAGCGTGCCTCAGGATTAAAGCAAATTATGTTTCGCGATCGAAGGAAAGTGACTAGAGAGGTATGAGATATTGGCGTTAAATCTTTGTTGTTACGAGTGAAAAGTTTGTTATTTGATACGTTATTGGTTGCATAGGGTACACTATTTTGACGAGAGCATGCAAGGACTGCGAGCGCATCGATCGCGAGAGACGCTTGGCGCCGCGACGGCCCTAAAGGGCGACGCCATGTTAATTGGACGACGCATGGGTAACTTTATCATCGAAGCAAAGAAGTCAGTGTCAAATTCTGAAATTCCAAGCTATCTCTTCTAATTCAGTAAAAGGCAAATAGACGTTAAATTACATATAAGTAAAGAAGAAATAATTCTAACGCTAAAATATCGATTCTGATACAAGTTGATGGACATTTTCCAGGGGTAACGCCAGCGAGTAGCGCCAGCCCTGTTTTCTGGGGAGCGTAGTTCTATCCGATAGCGGTGATACAGAGGTGGATACATAAACTCGAGTACCCTGTAAGCTCGTTAATCGCAAACATAGCCACGGGGCCCATTAAACAATTTTGTACGATAACTGCATGTCGTTAGTAAACGAAGCTTTGTACGCTATCTTCGTTTCTCTCAATTAACAAGGTAATAACGTAGAAAATGGTGAACACAGTGTTAAATGTTTACCCAGCTTTCAAATGTAACGGGAAGAAACGATACGCGCGTTAGGTACAATTTTACGTATTAAATTTCTATTCATATCTAACATTCTTTTATTTTCCTGTATTCAATTAAATCGTCTGATGTTCCCTTTATTCCGCCAAATCGACGAATAAATTCATCAATTTTTACCGAGAAAAAGAGAAAAGTACAATCGTGCCCCAAGATTTCATTTCCCTAGGGTTCTTTCTCGTTTTCTATCAATTTCAGATCGAGCCTCTCGTCACGATCGATTCTACCTACCTACGATGCCTATCTACGACTCGACAATTAACGTCGCCGAGAAATTCTCTTCAGTTACATGGTACATGATCCGAACCGGAATAATAGAACGGCACGAGGTGACAGCTCGTTACGAGGTTCCACCTTTTTTCCTTTTACCTTTGAAACTTTACGACCGAGTGGGATCGTGACTAATCCTACCCTGGGGGAGCGTGCGCCCCTACTATGCACTAAATCCACAGAGAGGACTGCATCGATTCTGGCGCCCTGTCTCTCTCTCGATTTTCCACCCTTTACTCATCGTTCGTATTCCTTTTATTCGCTTTCTATTTTATTTTATTTGCCGTTCGATTCTATCTTTCCACGTTTCTTGTTTTTAGTTTTTTATACGCCAGCGAGCCGACGAAAGCATTTTGCAATTTTTCACCAGGAATTTTTGCACGAGCAACGAAGAAATTTGGGGAAGCTGCGAAAGATGACGACGACCAGCTTTGTTCTTATAACGGTAGAATAATTAGCAGTATCAAACGAGTATCTGAGAAGTGAAATTGACCAACACGACTTTTTATAAACGTCTCAATTATTGTTATCCGAGTAGATGATTATTATTTATACGTGGTATTTACGTGCGTGTATGTTCATTGCAAGAAAATGGCATAAATATTCGTAATTTAAGAGGAAGCGTATTAAGAGGAATTCATAAGAAGAAGCTTTTAAGAAATCGTAACATTCGATGCACTTTTCTTTGCTTTCCTATATCTACGAAGATAATATTCTAACAAAAGCTGCAAAGTTTTGATAAAGGAGCGCTATACTTGCAAACTAAAAGGCGAGAGCGAATTTAATTTCGATTCAGCGAAGCGATGCTTTCAAGTAAATGTTCAAAATTGTCGTCGGAAGAATCAAAGCACCCTATATCCGCCAAATAAAAGTTACAGAAAGCAGATTTACCCACTAAGAGAAACCTCGTCTCAACGATCAGGTGCAACTTTCAAGTTTCAAATCTCAGAGTGGTGATGGAAAAAATCGACGTACCCTGTATTTACAAAGTAAAAGAAAAATAGACTAAGTTGTAGCCTTCAGTAGTTACTTCAGCGTATAACTGGGACGCTGTTTTCAGGTAAAATTTCAAACTTGGCGGTCAAAGTGTGAAGAAAGATTGTGCCGGTGGCCCGAAGCTGGCGAGACTGCATCCCTGGCTGGAAGTAGGCAGTAGGTAAGGGCAGAGCGAGGAGCGTGTGCGCGGTGGATGGAGTGCGAGCATGAGTAGGACGTGGGTCGTCGTGTGTCGCTGCAGAGGGCCGAGAGAGCGTGTCTCCTGCGGAACACAGTTGGCACGGACCGTCAAGATGTAAGCTGACGGGCAGAGAACGCGTGTGTGACGGTACGCCGCTGGCCCAGGCCGAGAGAACGTGCCACGAGGAAGAAGAAGAAGAAGAAGAACAGGGAGAGATACGATCTGAAACGGGCCGATCCGGGAGGATGAAGTAGAGCGGGAACCAGGGATCGATTGCTTCCCGATTGTTGGCATGGAGGACACGACACTGGGGTAAGTAGTAAGACACAGAGCTGGGTTAAGCCTGATGGCTATCTGTTCTCTGCTTAAAGGGGTGCGTTTGGTTTCCACGAAAAATTCATTACTCGTCGAAATCCTATTAGCAATTCCGCGTCGTTTGTCGGTATTCGTATTTCACTGTGTTTATCGATAGCATCTAGTTATTCATATTGGGTTGTGTTCATCGTAGAGGCCAGGATTCGACGATCGATGCGACCTACCACAGATCCCAGCGATCTATCTTTCTGTGGCTAGCGTCGGCTGGCTTCGACGTCGAGGCAGCGATTCGTTGCTCGCACCACCGCTCCAACCCACCCCCTTAGACACGCTCGAGGTCATCGTTGCCCCCAAACTGAGCCAGGATACCATTGCTCGTTCATTCTGCTCCCGTTTCATTCCTCTCTCACGGCAGATTTTCCGTTTCAAATCTAAAGATCGTTGGCGTTCGAGTACGTGCCTAGAGACTGGAGTATTCGCGTCGACGAGGATGTACTACCAACGACGATGATGACGAACAGCGAGTTCTCTTGCAAGAGGGACGAATACGGGACGTATGGTCGTGGTAAACGCTGGGAAGCCACCACGGTTGCGTTAATAAAGCCGTCACGGCTTTCCCTCGCAGCGCAAGAAAGAAAAAAAGCAAAAGAAAAGTTGTTAGCAGCTATTTACCTGAGGGCTCTAACCGACCCCTACAGTTTTCGAGATCGTCGCCGCTCCGTAGAAGGCTCGAACGCGTGCTGGTCTCGTTCGCGCCTTCGTTTCCTCTTTCACGAGACTCCGCGTCCTTGTGATCGTGATGGTCGTTCGTGCTTCATCCGTAAGGCCTTTTTAGACGAGGGAGAGAAAGGACTGCTCGAAGCGAGAGAGGCTTCCTCTTCGCCGATCGTGTCCTTTATCTGCGCAAGAAACACCCGTTCCCCCTTTTTTCTCTCTTTTATTTCGCGTTTCAAACACGCGAAAACGGGTCGTTTGAAAAAAAAGGTCTTCGTCTTGGTCGTTCTCTTTCTTCTCGCCGTTCTGCCCCTTTCCCCTTGGTCGTTTCTGCTCGAAACGAAAGCTTTCTCGTTAATATCCAGCGCTCTGGCTCTCTCGACCCCTCGAAAATCGTTCGTCATTCGTCGGGAGACGCGAAACGTTGTCTGTTCGTCGCGTGTCCTGAAAGCGTGCTCACCTCTTCGCGTGAATAGTCGATGGGGTTTCACGAGGCTATCGAATAACGGGGCTCGTCGAAGTACGTCAATGGGTTAAGGAGGAACTTAAAGCAACCCTTCTGCTTCGAGGAACAACCAGCCAACGCTCCGACGCGTCTTTTCATCGTAATTCTTATTCCAGTCAAAGAGAAACATTCGACGAATCGACGAGTGCACCTGTTCCACTCGTTTGAGTGCACGCAAAGCCAAGGATTTGCACAGAGGAACGAGTGGCCGTGCAAAGAAGTCAAAGGTGGAAGGAAAGACGGTCGTTATTTAAGACTGTGAGTCGGCGAAAGGTCACGGAACACGGGTGAAACGAAGCGTTGCTTGAACAGTGGTCGAGTCTTCTTGAGATACGAAAGAGAAGAGGATGCGTTGTCGCGAGAATTGGGTGCGGCTACGATATTAATAGGCGTCGATTCGAAAAGAGGTTGCTGCCGCCCAGTTCGATTCGACTAATCAGCGCTGATTGATCGCATGGAACTGCAAAGCAAGAAAGAAAACGAGTTGCAGTTTTGAAAATAGCCAGCACACGCTTTTATGTTTCATATATCTGATCGATTTCACTGTCTGCTTGAGATGTTATATCAGTGAGACGGAGTATGACGACATGGACAACATGTGGAGACGATCAAATGCGAATGAAGAGAGAGAGAGAGAGAGAGGAGTTAAGGCCTCTTAACTCTTTCAAGACTCAATCCCAATTTAGATTGCGAGGAAAATATCCTCTTATTAATTATTTATTATTGAAACACATATTCTGTGAAATTTAAAGCCAGCTCTCACCCAAGGTAAATACGTTTATCGTTTAATTAGTGGATAACTAATTGTTAAAGTACAACTTAGCGTTAAAACAGAAGCCGTGAAAGGAAGTTGCCTAGAAACAGGATCAACTATTTCCAACCACAAGGATATTAAGAAACTGGAACGCAGGAAGAACGTTTGAAGGAACTTAAATTCCTGCAGGATATTAAGAGATATTTTGGAGAACTTTCTGTCGTCAGATCGAGCAACCGGATCTACACGTAAATTAAGGTGTAAATTAAGCGACGAAAGAATTCGCAGCGGCGATACTTTCGCTCTGCGCATTCTTTAAACCGCGACGGGCAAATGAAATCTCGATGAGGTTGGTCTCGATTGAAATATCTCGAGGACGAACGCCACGAAGAATGCTCGGATTTTCTCCAATAACGGCCACCGTCGACGGTGATAAATTTCACGAAACAGCTGCTACGCGATCGTATCATTTTAAACCGCATCTATCATAAGAGAAAGAAATTGAAATTCCAAGTGAAAACGATCTAGCGTGTAAACGCACGGATCCGTTTAAAGGGATCGGCGTTCGAGAACTGCGACGGAATTAATCCGACTTTTCCCGATATTACGCTCTATCGACGGATTTTCAACCATCGACGCATTCCTGACCTGGATTAAGTTCGCATCCGCTCGCATTCAAACGATTCCCGCGATTCGACGAAAATAAACAAGCGTAGTAACCGAGCATCCAAAGAGGCAATCGCATCGTATGGTAAGAGCCGTTTAAGAGGTGGAAGCAAATCAGAGACATTCAGAGTAGTGGCCGCGTCGTCGAAAAGTGCATCCAATGATCTGTTGTATCTCTATTTCGTTATTTCTGTCTTGTTAAATGTACGACTCGTATAACGGTGGAAACAAAGAAAAGAAAAAAAAGAAGAAAAAAGAAAGACTCGGTCCCGTGTACATCGCGCGAACGAATTTGACGACGCCAACGTCACGCTAACACGCGTCTCGCTCGCATCAGCGAGATTCCACGCGACCCGGAATCCGCGTCAGTGCGTGTCTCTGGTGACGCTCGACAGCAAGAACAATGAATTCGTTCATCCGTCATCCGTGAGGTGGATCTATGACGAACGAGTTAGTCGGACGATTTTCATCTTGGTCGGTGGAATCGATTGGAAGTTACCATCGCGACAAGTAAGAACTTCATCGAAACAACGAGAAAATTGGTCATCCTGCTGATCCTTCGTTTCTCCTATTTTTTTCCTTTCTCTTTCTTTTTCCTCGACAGCGAATCGTTTTCACACGGTGGATCGTTTCTCGTCGAATGACTGATAATTAATCTTTCGTCGCGCCGAGGCCAGAGGAAATTGAATCAAGATCGAACAAAGGTTCTTCATATTCGTTCGTTCTTTTCCTTTTTCTCTTCCAGTTCTTTTCATTGGTTCTGTAATTTTTTTTTTTTTTCGTAGATAGACACAGAGAGAGTGAGAGAGAGAGAGAGAGAGAGAGAGAGCATTGGTTGCGGAGGATCGTCACGGTTGATCGCGGTGTTACGAAGCTGCGTCGCGATAAAATCGATTCCCCCGGAGCGTGCGAAAAAATATCCGGATGGGATCGGAATTTTGAAAGCCGTCCGAGCAGGAGGACGTTTATAAATAAACGGAACGCGTCGGTTTTGCTGCGCAAACCGTGAGGAACTTCGCGTTCCAACGTCGCTTTTCTATAAAATCTATCAAACGTGGCTGGTCATTTCTTGGCATCTAAGAAATATGCTTGAATAATATGTGCATACATCTACATACGTACGTGTGGAACGAGGAAGGGATACCAATAAGGAGATACTAATATAGATTGTCCTGTTTCGCGACGACACGCTTCCAATTCACCGTCCATTAACGCGTATCGTTGCTCTGCGCTTGTTCCTACGAGCAGAAGATACCTCCAATTTACGCTTCACGAGTGACGAGGCAAAACGCTGCACGGATATGAGTCAGCCTGACTACTTCTATACCGAGTGATTCTTTATTTTCTAATCATTTATCGTTCAATTGAATGCAATTGAAGAAGTGCAATATAAATAGAAACTCGTTTCATTCACTAAATATCATAAGGATTATAAAAAGAAGAAGAAGAAGCAGGTATATATGCATTTTTATAGCATTAAATTTCCCATAAATGCATAGCAATTCATAATTTGATAGTCAGACTGATTACTGTTTCCGGCAGTGCTGGTATAGATGGCCTTATTTTTGTTTTTTTATTTTATTTTTCATGAGTGCAATTGAGGAAATGGAACATAAGTGGAAACTCCTTTCACTCATTAAACATTAGAAGAGTTGTAAGAAGAAGCAGGTATATGCATTTTTATAGCATCAAATTTCCCATAAATGCATGGCAATTCATAATTTGATAGTCAGACCGATTACTCTTTCTAGGAGTGCTGGAATGGATGGCCTTATTTTTGTTTTTTTATTTCATTTTTCATGAATGCAATCGACGAGATGGAACATAAGTGGAAACTCCTTTCGCTAGTTAAATATTATAAAAATTACGAGAAGAAGCAGGTATACGCATTTTTATAGCATTAAATTTCCCATAAATGCAAAGCAGCGATCCATAACTTGATAATCAGGTTGATTACTCTTTCTAGGAGTACTGGAATAGATGGATCTATTTTATATTTTATGAATGCAATTGAACAAATGGAACATAAGTACAGATTCGCTTTACATGCTGTATATTACAACGAGTACTATGTCTTGGATAGTTTACATAGTTTAGCATATTTTTGCAACTTTAAATTCCTCATAAATGCGTGAAAAATGCAAATAAATGCAACGACTGTGATTCTTACTTTTATAAAACTGTGGATATTTAAACGTTTAGAGAGAATTTAAATGTGCAAGAATTCACAAAATGTACAGCGATGAGTCAAAATATCCAAATAGAGTTTACAATAATATTTCAAGCGTAAAATAAATTCTAACCCAGGTTTCGTATTTTTAATTGCATTCATGAGAGTATGTGTTCGCAGTCTGAACAATCGCAGTCTAATCATTGCGACGGAAACTTATCTCAAATACCATTCCTACTGTAACCAAAATTTTGTCTGACCCATAAATCACACGGAAAATCACGTTCCCTTGAAAGATCAGATTAAACAAGACTCTACTTTCTCTTTCTCAAAGATGCATTTCTCTTCTGATCCATGATCTAGGATCGTAATCCCCAACGTGGCATTTTTTGTTCTCTCTGTTGTCGTATAACTGGGCTGTTGAATGTTTAAACACGCTATTAACGATCGGGTCGATGATAGAAATCGGAGAATTTACAGTAGAGGCCCGTATAACGTGGTGCATCTTCGTTCATAAGTGTCAGAGCACTTGCAGAAAGTGAGAGTATCTTCTTGAATAATTAGTACACTGTTTAAGAGTTATTGTTAGACTTGGCATTTTTACGAATCTACAGTCTACAAGATTCAACCTAAATAGAAAGTTATTCTATATTTATTAAATATTATAACGAATGCTATATTTTGCGCTTATTTACAGTGGATGACAAAAGGAAGTTTTAGAGGCTGAGCAATAGAAATAAACGCCACAATATCAGAGAAAGGAGTTATAATCGACTTATAATTAGAAAGAAATATAAGGGTACGTCCAAACACCTTTTTGCCAGCCATAGAAATCCACCATCTACTCCGTACAATGTCAATGAAATTTCCAAATGTTTCCTGTAACACGCGTAACATATTCGTAAAAGGTATCCACAAGAGTTTCGATAGTGTCGCGAGCCTCTGTATCATAATGTATGTGCTGTAATGTAACCGGAGTGAATCTCTCGAGTTATAGGGTTATACTACTGTTGTTGATGCGTTTCGAAGAAAATGAGGGAGGAAGAGTTGGTGTAATAACCGATAGGAGAAAAATCGATGGGAAGTAGGACGGAATGGGAAAACGGAGACGTTCTTGTACAATATACCGGGGTTAAAGGTGAGGAAGCTAACGGGCGGCGAAACGACGAAGACCCCAGCGTTCGCCGTTTCATTATTCATCGGGCGCGGTTGTTCGTTTGGCTAGGTGGAACGATTATCGGTTATCGGCGGCTGGACTGCTCCTTTCCACTTTATAAAAGAAGGAAGGAAATCGTGTGTCTGTCCACGATATAGCTACGTGCACCTAACTAACGCCGTGTGTAACCGCTAACAAGGCTCTTCTATTTATAACCGCGGCGTAACGTCGCTTCGAGAGCGGCTCGAGCTCTCTGTTTTCCGATTTTCTCCGCAGCCACGACCTCGCTGGAACTGCACACGTCCGTAGATCCGAGAATAGAGCCGTCTAGTCTCTCTAGATGGAACGAATCTGGTCTGATAACACCGCTGCTGTGTCCCTTCTTGCCGTCTACTTATCATCCCCTATTTGTCATACGGACAACCGCAGAGACGGTTATAGAGGAGATTCGTTGGAGGATGTGTCGCGAGGAATGTATAGAATGTTAACGACGACGTTCTTTGGTCCTTTTCAAAGAATGAATTGCCGGAGAGAAAGATTGTTCGTGAAGCTATGGTAGTATTTCAGTAACTAGTCATAGATTGACTCCTCATACGGTGTATTAAGCATTGGAACTTGATTGCGGATTTTTATGCACTTGCATGGGAAATGTAAAAGTGCAACAATGTGGATAACGCACATGAAATGCAAGAATACAAAGAATAAGTGAAGTAGTTATCGGTGAAGTATCGTATTATTTTCTTTAGTTGGTTAAATCCTAGTAAAGTTAATAAAAACATGAAATTTCATGAAAATTTGTGACCTAATTCCTGGTTAACATTTCTTAGAAAATTCTGACAAATTTTACTTCGTTTAATATTTTACAGTTGCATAAGATATCGCTGCGATACTCGACTCTACGTTCAATGCAGCATATCAGAATTTATGTCTTTACTTCCGAAAATGGAAACTATAATTGGAAGTATTCCACTGGATATCGATGGTTTAAGATCTAACGTAGAATGTAACTTTGACGTTGTTGTTCGAGCTATAAACCCGAGTAGTTCCATTTTACACTCGAATCGAGTGCAGTTTTAGTACAGATCCGGCCAATAGTGATGAGCTATTGCTTGAAACCGGCGTTATCAGGAAATGCAGACCGAAGCACCAACAAAATCGTCTCGATGTTCGTCTGAATGGCTATTAGACCTATCTCAGTTCCTTCTCTTCTCTCACTGCTCATCAAGCTTGATCTTCCTTTAAGATAGATAGGACTTTTCAACTATTGGCACTATTCCATGATCTTGCAACCACTCCATACACATTAACTATTCTTCCTGTATGTACTTTTCTCAGTGTCGTTGACCTTTTGACAATGTGGTAAGGTAAATAAAGAATGGAGAATGAACTACTCTCAGAAAATAATTATCTTTCCGACTTCAAAGTTTTCTGTGTCTCTGGTGTTGGAGATGTGATGGTTCGGTAAAAGTGAAATATTAAAATATTGTATTTGAGAAAGTATTAAAATATTTGAATATTTCTGAAATAATTTATATATAATACGATACGTTGGAAGTAAAGCAAAATCATTATATTATTACTTTAGTATTCTAAAGTGATATAACATAATAATATTTGTATTTACTTTTAGAAGGTGAATTATTTAAAAACATATATACAGCATCTTTAACAATACTTTTCTCATAATCGCTTAAGTCTTCAAAGACTTTGCAGTTTCGGTATCTAAAAAATACTGACAATATATTTTATCTATATTCTAGATTCTAGAGGGTCTCTTATAATACCGATCATCCGCATGCTCCTTAATAATTAAAAAAATTAAGTCTCGCGCTAGCTTCAAACGCAACGAAAAATCACAGTGTTCCTGTCGAAGTACGATAGACTGGATAATTTCCCTGCAAAAAAAGAAGAGAAACGTAGAACTAGAGCTGAATAGGGAACACAAAGGGAGTTCTACCTGGTCTAGACAAATGTAACTGAAAAGCGAACGCCACAGACCGTGAGGTAATTCCTTTGAACTTGTCCGTCAAAAAAACAGCCTCCGCAAACACGGTCGGCTCGGTCACGTTTTCGAACTCGATCCCGGATCGGTGTGTGTACTCCCGTCTCCGAGACAAACGGAGCACGAAATTGCGTTCGAGAGGTCCAAAGGATAGGCTGAACGAGCCGACACTCGTTTCAGTAGTAGAGGTCGGCGCTGGTTAGACACGCGTCTGATGATTCACTTGTTTCACTGCATGCTGAAAGAAATTCTACTATAAGCTCAGGACCTAGTTGATTTAAAAAGTTTCCATTAATATCTTAGAGCGATGTTTGGTTATTGGCATGTGAAATGTGGAAACGAGGGCGAATAGGCAGAGAAATTTGATATAGCTTTAGACTTTTAGACGATTTGACCAGTTTCTGTTACTATTTTCTAAGGTTTAAAGGAAGATTCTAAGGTCTGTTTAGATGTTAAACACGCGGTAGTTGAACGATTAGGAAAGAATAGGAAAAATTAGTCTTTCCTTTTGGGTTTGCTTGACTGGATATTGAAAGAAATTGTATGTAGCTTTAGAATTTAAATGATTCGAAAAGCTTCTGTCACTATTTTGCAAGGTTTCAAGGCTAATTTACTTGTTATGCGTACGTGGTTGTGAAATATTTGTGGAAAAATAAGGAAAATTGGAGGAGGTCCGAGTATCATTTGTTTCAGTGAATGCCGAAAGAAATTTTAATTTAAGAGCTCGCGTTACTATTTTGCAAGGTTCCAAGGTGTTTAATTATTGACATGTAAGTATACGTACTTGGAAAATTTAACGAAAACTGAGGAAAATTAGATGCAGGTTTGAGCGATAGCGAGATAAATATTTTACGCCTGTTTAAACTTTGGATGATTTAAAAAGCTTCTGTTACTACCTTGTTTATTTGCCATAATATCATTCGTTTCACTGGATCTTGGAAAAACAGTAGCATAGGTTTAGACTTTCGATGATTTAAAAAGTTTCCTTTAGTGCTTTGTTGAAGTTACGATTATTTGGTATAACGTCGTTTGTTTCACTGCGTGTTGAAAGAAATTTCATATAAGTCTAGACTCTGGGTGATTTAAAAAGTTTCCTTCGCCACTTTGGAAAGTTTCGTATTATGTTTAGCTATTGGTATGTGACATTTGGAAAATGTGACGAAGAAAATGATGTTATATGCGTGTCTGAGCGTGGTCTGTTTCACTGAATGTTGACAGAAATTTCATATACGTCTAGACTTTAGATGACTAAAAAGCTTTCTGTTACTACTTTGCAAAGTTTCAGGGCATATATAGCCATTGATATATGTAATTTTGGAAAATTTGGAAGAATAGGGAAAACAGTGACAAAGTGGGCGTTGGCTAAACTCAATAATTAATTACACGTATAAATACATTGAATTTGCGCATAATTTACTCGTATCGCAAAATTTTATTGCTCTCAGTTATATAATTCCAAACTCGTATTTGCTCGAGTAACAAACAAACTCGTTTAATTACCAAATTCAATCGGGAATGAATTATTGTAGTAGTCGTTTATAATTCAAGCGGTGATTATAGCAGAGACAACGATAAATTATGGCCGCCTCGAAAAGATAGAATGGAAGAACGAATGAAAACTTTGGTAAAATGGCTCGCCTTCGCTGGAATCCAGACGAAATCTATCGTAGTTCCGTTCGGCTTCCGGCCAAATTCTCCAACTTTAAGGATATTACTAGCCCGATAGCCAGATCGTCGTTCACCCTTTCCAACTTTTCTTCCTTATTTCGAGATCCCTTCCACACCAATTTTCCTCTCTGTTTTCCCTCTCGAACGTCGTCGAATTTCCACCGGTGAAGATTGACTCGAGAGGAGACGAGAAATCGATCATATTCGACCAGTGGAAGACAGACCAGAGGTTTGAGCAACTTAAACGAAAATTCCCAGTGCACAGTTGCCTGAAAAGCCGTATTTCCTAGCCAAAATCCAATATCTCAAGTTTAACGTTTCAAAAAAGATTCGTTCTTTGTCGTCTATACAAGGGTCGACACTGACCACGAGAGGAGAATGTTAAAAAGATGGCCATTGTTCGCACTTGCTTACGAACGAAAAGCTCGTCACAGGATATTTAAAAGCGTCTCTGAAAGAGCGAGAAATGTTATCAGCATTTATGCGAAACGTGATGACAAGCGGCACCGGTCAAACTTACCAATGCGTAACCACTTAATCTTCGTTTTTTTCAGCTACTGATCCAACTACGAAATAATTCTTTGGGAATTCTGCTGATAAATCGATCGAAGTTGCGAATGGAGCAAACGCGAAGCACCGCGAGATCGTTGCTACATGCGCACAGCAACTCAAAACACGTTCATCAACTTTGCACCTGCATGCATACGCTATAAAGGTTGCCAACCCGGTTTTACTTTCGTCAATTAATACGTAGACAAACACCGAGTGCAATTCGTGACACTCAACATATACATACACGGATACAAACTTGGTGGGCGTATTGTTGGCCATTGTTCTCACGTAGCAACAATTTGGTGGTACTTCGGATTTGCTCGATTTGAAACTTCAATTGATTTATCAGCAGAATTTCCGAGGAATTACTCGGTCGATATGGATGAATAATTATTATTCCGTAGGCAGATGAGAATTTGAACTCGTCTCAAGCTTATTCTTTCTTTGTACCTACGTTAGGACCGTTTTTTAATATCTGTCTTTTATGAACGATAGAGTTGTGTTTTCTTTTACAATTGGCAGAAATATCCAGTCACTCTGATCGATTTGTATATTGTGATAGTATCGTGGCTCCTACGGTAACGCAATCGCCACCCAAACTTAATTTACACGGCGATCAACGTGTCATCTCTGCTGCGTTCTTTGTACCATTTTACACCCAATTCTGCTTTTTTTTATTGTTAGCAATTTTCTTAAGTTCGAGGCAGACACAAAAGAATCGTTGTCGATACGAATGATTTTCGATCTTAATATACAAGTATAGTGCACGGTATAGCACATTGGGATTTCTTTTGAAAGCTTAAAAATTCTAGTAGTTATGCATAAAAAAAGTACGCCTCATAGATTTCAACGATCTTGAAATATGTCGCCAAGATCAAGATTCGGAATAACTTTCTCCTATACGTGTAACCGGCGATCGGTTTTCATTGCCGAGATATTCACAAAAAATCTTCGATTAAAATTAGTTCCTGTTACGCTTCATTCCATTGCACATAAATGGCCGGATTTTTATATAGCCCAATCTAAACTTAACTCATCGGTGCTAATCATCTGTGCTATAAATAAAAGGCGATAAATGAATGGATTATAGGTTGGGGTTAGATGTTAGATTAATATCCGGCCAATAACGCTGGCATCACTTCATTTTTATTTTATGCGATTTTTTAAGTGCATCGTAAATTCCATTGTTACCATTCATCATTATTTATACATATATACCGCCAAACGTATCTTTATGTATAACTGAAAAACTAAGACTATCTGTGCGTATCTATCGGCTCTAATTATTAGTATGTACGTGACGGATAGACAGATAAAACACAGTACAACGTTTCATTATCGATAAATTCATTGGAAATCATCTCACAAGCACCGTTCTGCGTTCTGCCGTTCCACGATTTATTCGTTTTTCTTCTTCATTTACGCGATATTGAGAACGATTATATCCCTCGTCGATAAGTTAGGTCGAGACTAGGGGACCATATAATCAGTTAGCTGTTGCGACCCCTTTGAAAACTTTGAAAAGCGCGTACCTAAAATGTACGGGAAAAAGTAAACGATGACGAGTATACTCGTGAAACGCAGAGTATGTTTGGCTGTTATATTATAGAATTAAGTTGTAACGAAACGATTGCTTCATTGTTTAATTTTATTACCGACAGGGCTCATCGTAACGCAAAATATTGCCATTTCTTCGTGTATACTCGTCAAAAACAGCTAACTGGATAAAGACGCTCGTCTACTGCAAAGTGATCTCCGTAATGGTAACATAGATTGCGTTGTGGTGATTCGCGAAAATCTTGGGAACTAAAACCGAGTGACAGTTACGTGAATAGGAAAAAGTTGTGAAGAACGTCGACCTCGACAACATATTTCAAGATCGTTGAAATCAATGAAGCGCGGCCTCTTTCGTATAATTACCAAGATCTTGCTGCCTGTTAAAAGGACTAAAACTGTGACACAAAAAACGAGGTCGGTAACAAGGTTCAAAAGGCGATCGAAACTCGGAGAATACGTCACCTCATCATCGTGAAAGCTTGAAAGATCTAAACTTCTCACTTAAGTATAATAGATACTAGGAACGCGTAACGAGCGGAAGACAGGATAGAGTGATGGTAATTTGACTCGAGAAGCTGCAAAAGGAGAGAAAAGAAAAACATAGGAAATAGGCAGACCAAAGAGAATTTTAGCGAACAGGAAAGGATGCATTAAGTAGGTAATTAATCGGTAGAGTCAGTCGGAGTCTGAATAGGAGAGACGGAGAGAGAGAAAGAGAGTAAATGGTTCGAAGCGCATGAATAATATAACTTCGTAAATATAGTATAATAGTGGATATAGTAGGTGTCTGTAAATCAAGTGCAAGTCTCGGCTGTGAGTATAAGTATATTCTAGCGAATAAAACATACTGTAAGACAAAAGTTACCAATGAAATCATAACACATAAGGGAGAAGAGAGAATCTTAAAAACTAGAATCTTACATTGGCGCGAAGATGACGGAGTTGGTTGTAAAGAGGACAACCTCTGGATACGACCGAACGTTTAATTTACCAGGAGATTGGAAGACGCAAAACAAGACACCGTGAAAGAGAGCATCCACCAGCGAACTCTTTCTCGCTCTTCGACTTTTCCATCCAGTTTCATCGTGATACTCCGCCGAGCTAATTTTCCACTCGTTCTCCGACAATGTTCTATAAAATGAGTTTTCTCCTTTCGATCTCGTTAGACGATATATATGTACATACATTTGCCAGTCGTTATTCGTAGTCGCGAATAAAGAGGAAAGATCTTGACATTTGGCTTACGCGTATTCTTCGAATATTTTATTCTCGATTTCATAGCGATTATCGATGAATTAAGATTGCTTATCAATTATTTATGGATCATTAAATATATTCCTTATCGAATACGAGGTCATTCCTGCAAGGTTGACATTTTTCTTTCAATTAATTTAACTCGACTAGTATGACGATAATAGAGTTCCATGATAGCGTTAATGAAACTTTAAAATGTTAGACTGCGGATGTTTACGCGTTTGCGAGAAATCTATAAATATAAAAATGTAAAGTACACAACATAATATGGACAAATGTATAAAATATCGAAGCACGTATTATAATATTTAATAGGCGAAACAAATCTCTGTCTGGGTTCCATTTTTCCTTTTTAAGCATGTTAATAAAAACGTAAGAACTGCTATAAACGTACATGCGATAACTTATTCGGAGAAAATGTCTACAAGCGTTGGAATACTTTCGCGAGCCTGTGTATATAGGGTCGTGCAAAAAGATCCATAACTTAAAGGATTATATAACAGTACACACCAGGAGGAGTAAAAAAACGTCTAAATAAACGTAGATCCTAAAATCAAAGCTTTCGATGAAAAAGCAACTTTTACTTCTTATTGGCGTTCGATATCCTAAGCTGGTCGCTTCCAATCGTATCGAACATCGAATTTACAAACATAAACCAATACTGTCTCAAGTTATGTACGAATTTGAAGGATTTATTTATCGATGTACAATGTCACGATTCTTCATTTTCTCATAGATATTATATCAAAATGATACGCTTTATTCCACGTAATTCTCAAATTTTTACTTCTAATTTTAAATAACATATAACGCACTGAACTGCAAAAAAGAAAAGGTACATTGTACCTCTTTTACACTGTGTCTCGATGTTTTGGAACAACCGCGAAACTCAGGAAATTTTTACTGAAATTTCTTAATTCTCAAACGAATTTTTTCAAATTAATACGACCTAGCCAGTGATGATACGGAGGTGATCAGCCCTAATGACTGATTTTTATGACCTACGTTGATTAGACGAGTTTCTAGTCCTCTCGACGAACTCTGCAACTGCCGTAAGTTGGGAAATCATTGCAAGGATCGTTCTGTATATCGAGGCGGAAGAACGATGGTTGCAAAATTATTGGAGCGACGTAGTACAGGGTCGTGCGGTATGTATTTAACACGTTGAAGCATAAGATTCAGTCTGAGCCCCTCGAGACTTCGTTGCTAATTGGCTCAGCGTATCAACGACCTTTCTTACACCGCCAACTTCTTCTTGTCCCTAGCGTAGGTACGAGGAAAGAATAAGCTCGAAGCGGGCCAACTTTTTAATGGATTAACTCTTTACGAAGCTGCGGTTCTTTCCACCGACCCTACGATTTTGTTAATTAATTATCGGCTGAGAAACGCCTAATTGTCTTTTCTATCGTTTTTCTAGAATCGTTCGTTAACGCTTCCTCGTTATTCGACGAATCGACGCTTAACATAACTGCACGCGATTAAGGAAACAGGGACGAAACAAAGTACACGATACATTCCTGGGATTTATAAAGCACGTAGAATTCGGTTGATGGAAATGTTAACGAAAGTTCAAAGTTCGAATGAAAGTTCAAAAGTTCGATGTTTCGAGCGAATTTTCTATGAAAATTGCAGAGTCCTGCGAAATTGCATCGTGTCGGTCGGAAGATTACAGCGAAACTGCGTATACGATGATTAGCTTGCGAATGTTACTGCTAATTAATAGTTTCACGTAACTGAGGAAATGGGGCACAAATGAAAAGGAGGATGTTAACAAATGACCACTTGCTCTCCATCTGCTGGCGAACGGAAAATTCTTGCGGCACGTTTCAGAGCGTCTCTCAAGCAGCGAAACACGTTATCAGTATTTATCGGAAACGTGATGGGAAAGTTGGAAGGAACGAGTGCAAAGGCGAACAAATGGCTCAATACTAGAGCTACCGACAGTTAACACGAAGCTATTTCTACTACAACCAGTCAAAATGACAGGTCTTTAAAAAATACGTAATAATAGAATATTTTTATATTTTCCGATTTATTACTTTCTTACAGAAGGAATTCCATGTTGTGTAGTACATTTTTGATATTATTAATCCATCTGGGACCATGATTCCTAAACGAGGATTGACATATTTATAAAATTGTAGAACCAGTCATCTTGACTGGTGTGGTATTTCTAGCGATAGCATCTAGCGATCTAACGATCGATCCGGAATTTTCCTGATAACTGATATCGTCATATCGAACGATGCGCAGTTAAAATTTGAAAAACGTGTGGCAATTTGTACGAAACGAGGAAACTGATTAATTGGGGTTCGATAAACAGATTACAAGACCCTTTTACACTTCGACAAGTGCCAGTCATTTTCACTGGTATTGCTATAAGTGGGCTTGATACAAAATTATTTTCAATTTGAATACATAAAGAAGAAAATAAAGCTCGTTATATTATTCTTTTAGTTATCGTTGCGAAATTACATCATTACGGAGAAATATAACACGAAATAGGAATTATAAAATAAAATTGTACAACCAGTCAATTTCACTGGTGTGGTAATTCTAACGTTAATTTTCGTTTTCTTCAAATTCTCATCCACCTATGGTATAATAATTATTCATCTGGATATTTCTGCCAATTGTAAAAAAGAACACAACTATATCGTTCATAAAAGACAGATATTGAGAAACGGTCCTAACGTAGGTACAAAGAAAGAATAAGCTTGAGACGAGTTCAAATTCTCATCCGCCTACGGAATAATAATTATTCATCCATATCGACCGAGTAATTCCTCGGAAATTCTGCTGATAAATCAATTGAAGTTTCAAATCGAGCAAATCCGAAGTACCACCAAATTGTTGCTACGTGAGAACAATGGCCAACAATACGCCCACCAAGTTTGTATCCGTGTATGTATATGTTGAGTGTCACGAATTGCACTCGGTGTTTGTCTGCGTATTAATTGACGAAAGTAAAACCGGGTTGGCAACCTTTATAGCGTATGCATGCAGGTGCAAAGTTGATGAACGTGTTTTGGGTTGCTGTGCGCATGTAGCAACGATCTCGCGGTGCTTCGCGTTTGCTCCATTCGCAACTTCGATCGATTTATCAGCAGAATTCCCAAAGAATTATTTCGTAGTTGGATCAGTAGCTGAAAAAAACGAAGATTAAGTGGTTACGCATTGGTAAGTTTGACCGGTGCCGCTTGTCATCACGTTTCGCATAAATGCTGATAACATTTCTCGCTCCTTCAGAGACGCTTTTAAATATCCTGTGACGAGCTTTTCGTTCGTAAGCAGGTGCGAACAATGGCCATCTTTTTAACATTCTCCTCTCGTGGTCAGTGTCGACCCTTGTATAGACGACAAAGAACGAATCCTTTTTGAAACGTTAAACTTGAGATATTGGATTTTGGCTAGGAAATACGGCTTTTCAGGCAACTGTGCACTGGGAATTTTCGTTTAAGTTGCTCAAACCTCTGGTCTGTCTTCCACTGGTCGAATATGATCGATTTCTCGTCTCCTCTCGAGTCAATCTTCACCGGTGGAAATTCGACGACGTTCGAGAGGGAAAACAGAGAGGAAAATTGGTGTGGAAAGATAAATAAGTGCGAAAAATTCCCATTTCTTGTTATATTGTCCCCTGTTTCGTTTGTACTACGTATTGGAATGGTACTTTGCTTATATCAATAAGCACGTGAGATATTAATTAAAAGAATAGAGAACTCACTACACTCGCGTTAGGTTGCAAATGTTTATGCATTTATGGAAAATTGACTTGTATTAGAACTTGCAGATTACAAAGATATAGAAAATATTAAAAACAATATACTTGTTAACAATATCTTCAGGGTAAAACGAATATTCGTTTAACTTTTGCCGCTTTCATTTCGAGTAATGCAAAAATGTGACTTTGCAGTAAATATTCGCAATGTAATTAATTATCGTAGTAGTCTGCTTGTTCTTAACACGTCGAATTACACGAGTTCGAATAAAGTTCCTTCCTTTGACAGTCAACCGCTGAAGTTCAGCGAGAGGACTAGCATTCCATTTCAAAGGGAAGAACAGGAAAGAAATTACATACCGTCTTCGATTGGATTGTCCATTTCCATACTTCAGCCTTAAAATACCTTCGACTATTCGCTAACTTCTACCGATATCTTCGGCTCGTCTATTCGACCTGCTCGAATTCAAAGTTTATCGAAAGGTGGAACAAAGGGTCGAATAAACCAAAGTTGCCAACGGTGAAACGCGTTTCAGCGAAGTCGTGCGTTTTAATTAAAGTTGGAGAAACGAGAACACGGTAGCCCACAGACGAAATTCGGTATCAGTAGAATTATTTAGAAAAGATATTCGATAATTGAACGGAAACAACGATTCGTTATCTTCTTCGAATAATCTGTTACTTTTAGGTTCTTCGTTTTTATTTGTTCGCAGATTAAATATTACTAGCGAATTATTAGTTTTTTAAGTACCAAGATAAATGTTGTATAACGTGAATTAATTTTCTACTCAATTTACGTACTTCGAGTGACATTGTACAAGTTCGAAACGGAACGTTTCCATTATTTTTTCAAGCTGCTCGCAAGGTGGAGAAACGAACAATTGCAAAATCAACATTTGACCTTTGTCTGTTCTTTCCGCTAACATTGTGTGCTTAGAAAATAATCCTTTACGTAGAAACAATACTCCGAAATAGTTTTTTACTTTTCGCGAAAATCTTGTTCCGAATGTTATCTTCGAAATACGCGGTGCTGTAGTTTCGGAAACGAAGAAACACCAGAAATAGGATATTCGTGGAAATAATCCGAGTGAAATATCTCAAGAAACGCGAGTTTATCGTTTATCTTGCACCGCGCCTATTTACATCGCCACGATGCAAAAGCATCTTTGCAAAGAAGTGGAAATCGAACCGTTGGATCCAGTTGTCGCCTCGCCAAACCGAATTCAGTTCGTACATCAAACGTGAAACTACAATTATCTCGAAACAAAATATATTTCACGAATATGTATCTAACTTGAGCTAATACTTTCGTAATCATCGATCAGCGTATCTTATCTGACTACGATAATTCAGTTCCTATTTTTCCAATTACTTTCAACGCATCGAAGTTCGCTATCGCGCCAGTAAATTACGTTCGATAATTACTTTCGGTATTTAAGAACCCGAGTCACGAAATTTCGACTCGGCCCCCGGCGTACCGAGGAAAATTCCAGTGCTGGTTTGTTCGTAGTCGCTGCTAGTTGGTGTACATTTTCGCGGCTCGCGCCCGACAACTTGTTGACGCTTGATCGTTTCAAGGGAAAACCTGGTTCTCCGCAAGGTTCGCACATTGCTCGATTTTCGTGACTTGATTGTCTCCTATTTCTCTCTCTCTCTCTCTCTCTCTCTCTCTGTCTCTCATTCGCGGAGATCCACTTTGGTCCATCGTCTCGTAAACCTATATAAAGCTTGTAAAATATTCGAAGGACGACGCTTTTCCGTGGCTTTCACGACACCGCAGAGAACGAGGTAATAAGGTCGCCTGAAAAACATTTAGAGATCGTTCGATGGAAAATTGGAGCTGCGGTGCTCGAACACCGGTGACGTATGACAAGTGGCCCTCAATGTCAGCACATCCTGCACGCTGCGAGCTTTGGTTAATCGATTCGTCCTTCGCTTAAACGTTCTAACGTCGGTTCTGATTAACTTCTTCGACGCTGCTGATCCCTCCCAACGTTCGTGACTAGGAAAATTGCCAGTGAATTTTACGCCCTACAATGTTCCTGCCGTTTCTAGTCGCACAATCTGCCATTTTGCATTCTTCGTTTTTCTCTTTGCATGATAATAATCGAAGTTTCTCTAAAATCGGTGATCCGCCACTGATTCGTAACTCAGTGAATTGTTGACGAATCTTACGCTTCTATTCTCGTACTTTTTGGTGTTTTACGTTCTATTTCACACTTTCTCCTTTTTGTTCATCCGTAAAACCGAACAACTGTTTTGGAAGCACTGCCTTTACGAAGAGATTATTTAGCGAACATTTTAGCGAAGATAATATCGATTTTGATCGAGCTTTATTATTTTGACGCACGTAAGTGGTAAATGTCTGATTTTTATGGAATCGTTATACGAAATTAACACGTTGATCGCTGGTTGTTGCTGGTGACAACCGATGCCACGTTGACGTGTCGCGTAAATGGTTTTCGTACTGTGTCGAGAGGATCGACGAGTTTAAACAATGAAATTCCAGTGCCAACATTGGGCCACGCAACTTTGCTTCCACAGTCAACGTGTTAATCTTGCCACGTTGTTAGTCGTAATTATACAATGCTTTCAAAGCTTCTATCTCTATTCCACGATGGTCGTTCGTTCGATTTTTCTATTTTCGAAAACCCACGCTATTTGTAGATACAGAACTGCCATTCTCAATTCTTTTCGCTGATATTTGTAAATGTCAACGTTTGGAACGACTACTGGAAGCGAGAGTAGTGCGGAGGCAGGAAATTTCGAGGAATTTCCTCCTCGAAAACTCGATTACTCTCGCTATCAATTTTTAAAAACGATCAAAAATGCGCGAGAACGATGATCTTCCTTGCACGTGTTTGCTTTAGAAACTTGATCGATAATCGAGCGAATCGTTTTAACACTTTACCGACCGCTACCGATTCAACGGCATACGCACGTCCAACCGGTATCTCAGACGCAGATTCTCCCTGGCGCCGGCTCTGTTTCGGTTTAGACTCTCCAATACCATTCTTTTCGTTCATCGCAAACGGTAAGTTTTTCAAATTGATATAAAACTGTGGGAGCTTACAAAGTAACGCAACTGACGCAATTGAGCAAGATACCTTGGTAATAAATAACAAATTACTGCTGAAATAATGAGAAAAATTGTCGGCGGCAAAAAGTCGATTAATAAGTTATCGGTCGGTAAGCGTTGGCGACAAGAAACCGATTAATTGGCTATCTGTCGGTAAAGTGTTAACAGTCGGACAGAGGTGCCTGTGACTGTCGAGATCTCTGCTCTGAACGTAACACACGTTAAAATAATAAAACAAACGACAACGTCGCATGGAAGAAGGAAATAATTTTTCCCGCGCATAAGAAATAATATTAAGCATAGGTTGAAATGCGATATTTTTCAAAACGGTGTGCACAGGAAGATACAATGTTTCTCTACGTTAGTTTGCTATTCTCCGAAAATGGATCATTTTCATTCGTAACGTTGTTTGTTGGAAAATGTTGCATTAGATCGTCCCAAAAGTATCTTTCGTTATCGCACGTAGCTGCTTTATCTGGCAATGTTTATGCAAATATTTATACACAATATTTACGCAAAAATGTTCGTACAATGAAACGTTTCTACTCTGATATAAAATATTTCCAGTGAAATATTTCTAATCTGTCAAATGTTGTGCTCTTTATCTTCAGTCGTCCTCCAGCTGTCGTACGATACGTTTCGTTTGCGACTGTTTCGTTTTGCATTTGCAAGGCGACAAATTATTGCGCGTCTGTTATTTTCTTACGAAACTAAAGAAACTTTTGGGACAACGTAATACGTGGATATACTTTGGGGTTCGAACTAGGTACTAAGCCCCGCCGATCGGCTTTCCCAGTGTTTATCGGCTCTTCAGCTAATTGAGAATAATTTAGCACGATTTGCTACGTTCGATCTGTAGCAGCGGAACAGTGCACGCTGCATAGAAATATCGTAGAGTGGATGAATTACGACGACTGATTTTTCAGGAGAAAGTTGGCAAACTCGGAAGCGGGAGAAATGGGATGCGAGCAGATTGACTAAAATAAAGGGTGTTTTGCAGCATCATCGAGGGCTGAGCTATCGAAAAATATGGCGTCAGGAATACCGAGCGTACATCAGAGGAAGCTTGGACCAGCGCCGATAGCATCCTTCGAAGACCTGTCCGACGAGGTGGAAAACGTGAGTCCTTCCCTGTGTCCTCCCTGAGTCTCCTCTCTAAGTCGGCTCTTATTCGAGCGGGGATACCGCTCGAAGGTCCGTGTGTGTAAAGTCGTGGAAGATCTCGTCGATCGCGGGATTAACGTGCGTGCGCGTCTCCCCCGTCGAAAGAAAGTCCGAAGCTCCGTTTGTCCCCGGGAGCCCGTAGGTGTGCGACACATCTGTGCGTGTCGTGTCCACCAACCATCTACCAATCAGCCAACCAACCAACCACTCAACCACACCCCAGTGACTGTGACTCGACGACAAAACCAGCCTTACGAATTTGAATGCAGGGGGAACCGGCTGCGCGAATGCCAGGCATCGTCGAGGTCACCACGCCGGCAACGCCTGGTAGTTCGCTTAAGACACCCAGCACGCCGAGAATTGACATCAGCAGGGCGAGCAGTTCCTCCCACCATGAGGACAGTAACTCCAGGGACTCTACGCCCGAGAGGGAACTCCTTGCAGGTATTACGTTCTCTTTCTTTTAACGTAGTGCAGTGTCGATACGTGACAGTAAAATCAAAATTGTAAACCGAGGTTTCTGGATGATCGACTGATGCTAAAGATCAGGCTGTGGTTACAGCGGATACGTATTCGCAGAAGTACGGTCGTTTTGGCGAAGTCGATGCGTCGACGTAATCGAATATCTAGGCGACAGAACAAGTAGCATGTTGCGCCTCTGTATTGAGTCTACTTTTTCAAGAAAATTCACGGTTTACGTGTTTCTAAGTCGTTTAGCGTTTGACGCGGTAGTGCAAACATCGTATTAAGATCGTATCTTAATGCCATATGTTCGCGACCTTCGATTCGTTCTCCTTTAAGGTTGGAAAAGTATGGTTTAGATTCTGACACCGGGCTTCGGATAATTGTACAGATATTTTTGAAAGTATGCTTCGCAGCCTGTGAATGAAAATTAATCGGAACGCTAGTTTGTCCGAATACTCGATCGGTATAACCGTGGCCTAATATCCAACGAAAGAACGCTCGCGTGTCTAACCAGCGCCGACTTCATCCACTTTAGCCATGGCCTTAAGGCTCGTACAGACACGTCCAGCAATTTAGTCTATTGACGAGTAGCTGTTGACTACGAGATGGTTTAACGGATAGAGAGCGTCCGGAATTAGTAGAGTTAAGTTACAGGTTTAATTGAATGGTAGTGGTGTGGGAACCCTACTCCGCCAGAAAAATCTAATCAAATGGATCTACTCGACTAAATCGTTTTATTAAACAAGTCCACTAGATTTTAGTACCCATGCACGGTAAGTTATTTAATTGCTCGCTACTCTATTAGATTACCGACTAGATTACTGAACGTGTTTGTTTGAGTATAAACGTTAATACGGGAAACAACAGTCCGGAAATCTCGGGTACACGCACCCCTTAAAGTAGCGAACCATGGCTGCACCGCCGCGTGGCTTCGGGTCTTCTAGCCAAAGCCCATCGCGTATGTACAGACGGACATATAATCGCAGGAGCTGATCGACTGTGTGAACGAAAATGCAGCTAAAAATGAACACATTCGATGATCGTTATTTTGTCACTATACGTACATTGTTTACTACTTAACTCTACTACGTTCTTTAGATCGTTTCTGATCCAATTATTTTTCTCTGACATCGAAGAAACGCTTCAGCTTAAACAAAATACGAAGAAAGATATTGTTGGCGATTTCTCGATAGAATTTCCTATTAAAATTCTTCTTGAAACGTTACATCTACCTTCTGTTTGCTAAAATGAGGTCAAGATCGAAATATACAAATTTCAGAATCGTCATTGTAAAATAACATACGAAGAAAAACGTCGACTAAATCTAAAAAGAAAATTACAAATGTGATCGCCGGTAGTTTCTATGTTCCCACTGCGTCTAAATTTATGTTTACAAGCTGTGTTTCACAAAGGTGAAGGGGTCGCACGAATGTATCCCTCGATTCTCCTCCCCTGCGTGTACTTTGTAGCCCCACTAGGAAAACAAGCGAGGTCCGATAAAATCGCGAATGACTCATCGACGATAACTTCCGTTTATTCGAGTTAACAGTTCGATCTAAGAACACACTGACTTTCGCCAAAGGGATACCAAGCCCTCGTTAGAAACGAAATTCGGTCAACGTGAAGAGGAAAGAAGTTTTTCGCGTAGAGGGAAATTGGAAGTTAAATCGTTGCTGCGAGAAAATTGGATTTTCCACGGTCGCGAGAACGTGCGACGAGATTCAATTATATCTTCAGCTAGAGAGTGCTCGTTAGTGCTCTGCAGTTTCTCTGTATCACGTGGAAATTTCGAGTGGCAAACAGCGACAGCTTGTTTCTTCGATCGCGCGAATTTCCGCCAAATAACATGCACAGGCGAGCATCAGGTGATTCTACTTGAAAAAAAAAGAAAATAGGAACAGAATATAGAATATCTCCCAAGATATACGTTATTCGAGAAAAAGCGTTACAAATAAAATTTGTCCTGTTTCGAGGGGTACACGACGACCACCCGGTTTGCCTATGTGAAGGCGTTTTCGAGGTCTTTCGAGGTGACCTCTGTTTCCTTAAATGGAACTATAGGTACATTTTTGTATACGCCATTCGATGCAATTTTTCATCCTCTACAGAAGATTATTAAGAGTATACTCAGGAGTATTGAGAGTATTAAGAGTATTAAGGAGCGGCAGAGTATTAAGGAGATTTGTTCGCAAATTCATATTTCGTCGAACACACGTAAAAAGTTAGGACTTGATCAGGAATACGTTTCGCTCGTCAAATATGCCGTTTGATGCAGAAGTGATGTAAGTCGATTTTTTGCCTATTTGGTTAAACGTCTCATCTCGAAAACGTGAGCTCCGTTGTATTTTGTGCGGAAGTGGTGCAAGTATATCTTCGTTAGTTCCTCGGTGGGTAACAGAATAAGTGAGAATCGCTCGCTCGCGATCCATTACAAAATTTTTTGACAATTGAAAATTGCCTGTGGCTATTGACAATTAAAAATTAGCCGAAATATCCCTATGTATACATTGTGTATAGGATGTTTCCTACCTTTCCGGTCGAATAGTATAAATAACGTAATTTAAAATTGAAAATAAGGGTAAAGCGTTGCACGAAGTTTTCCATCGTAAACGCTTCGTGGCGAAGTTCTAAACCGAGATGGAACGCAGTGAAAAATATGCGTATAGGAACAAAATTGTTATCCCGGAATACAGAAAATCGTAGCACACGGAAAGAATTAACACAGTGAATTGGTAACGTGGTTCCAATATCTCGACAAATCCTCTTTTGAAAATTTCTTAATTCGGAACGTAAGAAATTCCAAGCCACCTCGATGTCGAATTTGCATTGTATCAACGTACCGTGTTGCGATCAGAGTTTAAACATCCAAACAGTTGTGTGCAAGCAGCTTCTACTTACAGTAGAAATACTGTAACGTAGAATCCTCTGCTACGTAAGCATATTCAGACTGCGTTCTATGTTTCTACGTTACTCTCTAACTTTATAACAAAAGCGTTTACAGAGCCAAACTTGGCGCAACATTTTCTTCTTATTTCTCGCTCGTAGATTGCGCTGCTGTAGTTTTCTCGGGAAAATTGGAAATACCCTGTACGAGTTTGTTGTCTCTCCTCTGTGAATTTCGTTATTCAGTAAGGGTCGTTTCGTTATTCAGTATAATCCGTCGTAGGCGATAGGTCCCCTCTTCAATTTCGCGGCTAACGAGACGTTCGAGACTCTTTCGTTTGGTCGTCGATCCCTGTGTCTTTCCTACGAGTATAGAGAAGCGCCGTTTCCTTTAGAATTAAGTCGTCGAGGATGGAGACGGTAAAGTAGGCAACTGTAACGATGCCTCTTTCCTTTTGGGGACGATGAACCTTAGATGCGTTACGTGGAAGATATCGATGTAACTCGTACGTGTTTGTTTGAGAAAAATAGCTGACGCAGTTTTATGTCTGTATACCGTGTAGCTGAGGATATTATTAGACGACTTTTATTAGCGTAGAGGAAAAATTCAAGTAGCTGCCTGGACCCTGTTGCATCATTGAACCGATATTGTTTAGAAACTGTAGAGTAATAGTTAATAATTTGTTAGTTATTAACGTTGATAGATTTTCATTTGTAGAAGCAACGAGCTTGTGAACGAAACTAGGATTCGTAAACGAATTTTACGAAATGTAGGAATTATACGAGGATTTTTGTACCACCAAACGAGTGTTATTTAATAACAAATCAAATAATTTAATAGTCAAATTAATCATTAGTAAGATTTGCTGATCACATGGGAAATGGTAGCCATCTGTGAAAAGATCTACCTGTTAAATATTAACCGTTTTACCGATGTATCGAATTGAAATATAAGAATTGTAATTCTTTGTTGCATTTATAATTGTATCGCTTATTATCGCGTATCGGGACGAAACTAAATTTGCATATCGATGAGACAAACGTGCTTGTTTATTTTCGCATAGAGCATTATATCTTGGCCGAGTATTTAACATAACAGAGCATTTTCCATGTTTTTCAAAGACAATTCACATTTCGATTTTACGATCGTCAATGACGAAGAGAATTATCGTTTTGCGACAGTTATTTAGTACAAAATGTTACGAGCGTGTTAAAAACCTCCTCAGAAATTATTGGAGGTTCTGTCCTAATTCCAAGCAGAAATCCGTTCAAACGATTTTTTTAAATCTGGCGCTCTATATCTCGATCGATAACTCGATAAATCCTTCTTGATTCTTCGATGACAGATTATCGATATTTCTCATTTCACTGTGACAATTGCAAAAATTATTACAACCTCGTAATTCAGTTACGCAATTTCATATATAGTTTAATAACTTCTGCTCTAAATTTTCATTTATTCCGAATTCTCCCGTTATCTCGCTGCGCTATCGAAGACGCGAACCTAACGAAAATGCACGTCGTCGCAATTTATCCTTTATGAAACGCCTAACTCTGTACTTTCCAAACACGAACTTTTTTTCAATTCTCCGATAAAAATTCTTCGTTGCTTTATTACATCGTCAAAGAGTTAAATCGACGTTTGAAAAAACGTAAGAAGTTGGTCCTTTATAAATCGCCGTTATATACCGACGCACGGTAAAATTTTAAATTCTTCCACCGTCATCGCTATTTAATTCTCCTTTCGAAGGAAAACTTTCCTTACACTTTATTACTTCCAGGCGTCACGGCGCGCTAAGAATTAGTCGAAGACCTCGATCAGCGCGAAGACCGTGCAACTTTTCAGATCTTTAAAAGTTGTGAGAAATAATTGAACGAAACCGAATTGAATGCAACTTGTTCGAGCAATAGCGCGAATATTTTGGATTTACAGAGGCATATAATGTGACAAATGGTATAAGAAACGGTACATTTCTTACGTTTTCGAAAAATCTACCTGAAAAATCTTCCTCCGTATGAAATATTTTTTCACGTTTTTATCCTTCCTCGACCTTCTTTCGTGTTCCATGGTTTCCTAAAAACAAAAAAAAAAAAAGAAACAGATGGACTCGCCCGATTTTTGTAGCAAAATAGCTGTTCGACTAAAAGACGACGTTCGAACGATATTAGTTTAATAAACGGGTAAACGGGTGGTGTATCGATTCGACAAAAGGTGGTCGCGGAGGACGATTCTCCGGACGCGAAGAAGAAGGTTGCCACGAGGCCGGGTCGTGATCGATCGAGAACAGGCCTAGTGTGTTGTTCACCGGTGTCTCTAAATGCTCCCTCGAGATAACGCCAAGCCCTGTTTCTGCTCGTGTGCCACGAATTAATAGTGGTCGCGATGTTATGGGAGAATTCAAGGGGAACGAGGCCTAGCTGCAACTTTGTCCTATATTCCAGTTGCTTTGTTACAACCGACGCACACATATACAAGTAGGTAGGCGAAGAAGCGACACGATTTCTCTTCCAACAAGCTCGTTTCGTTTTTATCGCTGATTCGCAACGCGGTGACGCGATAACGTGTCTCTGAATGACGACTCGACCTTTTCACGAAACACAATGGTTAATCGTTCCTTCTCATTGATTTTTCTTCCCTTTTTTTCTTTCTTTTCTCCTTTCACTCTTTCGAATCGATGCAAACACGGAGGACAAGCTTCAACATCCACTTGTACCGTGCGATCTGTTTAACTGGCTCCTCGTGCATGTGTTAATCCGCTAATAATATTAGCATATTCGACAAGTTATAGATTAGTGGATTATTCACATAGTCTTATCATTTCACCATCTTACGCGAAACAGGATAATCGGACGATTCGTAATTTGAAAAATTGCATTGTCAAATTTCAACTGTTTTACGAGTCGGGTAAGAAGGGCAGCTGTTATTCGTAATTTGCAAAGTGCAACTTGCAAAATTTGTACTTTTAAGGTTTCTATAAATCGGGTAAAGAGGGCAGCTGGTGTTGGCAATTTGGAAACTGCGACTTGTAAAACTTATTATGTTTATAAATAACGTTGCTTCGATTGCGCAACAGGGCCCTGGCGATATTAGATGGTTGGTAGATGATTTCTAGTTGGTAGAACGTTTACGAGCGTAGAACTTTGTATTAAATAGGACTATCGGATGGTTTATGATTCGTAAAATTTCATTTGTGCATATTAAATATATGAAATGATTTATCGATAGCCGGTAATATCAATAATTTTACAATTTTAGTTCAGACGGGATAATTGGGTGACTCGTAGTTTCTTAAATTTCATCTATTTTATCATTCATAAACTCGTTCCTGTTAAGAAGATTCCTATTTTTTCCCCAAAAGTTCCTATTTTTTCATAAGGATGCCTGTTTACACGTGTTATTCTATCAGATCCTGTATAGTAGATTTCGATTCTAGTAGAACTTATTGGATAATTTATAGCTTGTAAAATCTCATTTATTTTATCATCTACAAACTCGTTTCTTTTTAAAGAGTTTATCGATACCGATTCTATATATTGAGTTGGCAACTAAATGATTGCGGATTTTGCCATTAGGTGGTATTGACAAAATCCCCAATCATTTAGTTGCCAACCCAATATTTTCTTCCTATTTTTTCGCAAGGAGTTGCTTTATGTCCGTTTACACGTGTTATCCTATCGGTCCCTGTATGGTAGTTTTCGATTCTGGTAGAACTGATCGTTAGAATTTATACGTCGTAATTTATTTATACTCGTTAATGTTAAATGCTAGATACATTAAAATTTAGATGTTAGACAATTGTTCTATGGTAGAAACTGTATCCACTTTCACGAAAAGGTTATTAATAACATAAATGTCGAATTACTAGGCGGAGAGCCTCCACCTGGGTGCAAGCTGACTCTGGGCTACAAAGAGGACGCCCAGGATCTAAGATCGTCGACGGAGGAGCTCGACTTGCAAGATCCCATTCACGAGCAAGATCTGAAAAGAGAATCGAAGAAACTGGCGAAGAGGCGAAAGGAGGATGGCTCCATGTCCGATTATAGCGGCAAACAATTAGACAGAGAAAGGAAGGACAGCAATTGCTCGGAAATCGTCCTGCTAAACATCAGTGGAAGAACGTCTAGACTCTCCTCCGTGGGTAGCCAAGGTTCAGGAGCCTCTGGCAAACTTTCCGTTGTCTCTGCCACGTCGTCCAGGTAGATTAATCAGTTGCTCGTTCTTGCAACGACCGCCCATGTTTATGCAAATTCCTACTTTTGTAAGGAAAATTTTCTTTCAGCCACTAAATGCGTTATAACGTGTATTTATTTGATTTATCTTGTATAATTGAGAAAATTGTTCGTGTTATGTTCATTTAAAGTGTATCTTTGTATCTTTTGTCGTACACACGTAAGAACATATAGTTATTTTCACTTATTATACTACCAACTACAGAATAGGCGTTACTTTATTTTGCATTGAAAGCGATACGAAAGACTGCTCCAAGAACGTCCATTTCTTGAATATTTCCATATCAAAGATTATGTATTTGCTGAAAGTTAAACGCGTCGAAATTTGTTAAATACTAATATATCGTAGTATTGCGACAAGTAAGCGCGACGTTGCTTCACTTTTCTTCGATTTTCAAACAGATGTAACGACTGTTCTAAGACTATCGAGTGGCGTTGTGATAGTTGAGGGATGAGCGGGAATTTCCGTAATTTGTATGTGCGTACGGACGATGACGAAAATTAATCGATATCGTAATTAATTATCAGGTCGCCGAGTCCGCACAAATGTTTACTGGAAACGTCGTTCTGCGGAAGCAAACCTACACTGGCAGACAACTTGATAGAACCGTCGAAACCAGAGACCGACGACCTGGAGAAGATCCTGCTGAAACGTGAAGCAGACACGACGAAAGCACTGATTCCAGACAGCATAAAGGTATCGATGGTAGATGGAAACTTGAAACCAGATCCCCTGGATAAACCTAGGAGACGAGGGCGAGAAGAGAGGAAGGAGATCTTCAAGAGAGAAGTGGAGATCACGAAAAGATTCTTGGAGAAGGTTAACATACAGGTAAACTCTAATCGACAACAAGGACTGGTTTTTTCTTTTTTCTTTTTTTGTCAAGAAATGTTTCGTCGATAATTTTTCACATATGAACGAAAAATTAATTTACAATATTAGTTCTGCAATATTATACATACGTTTTGTACGTGGATATTGAAGGTACCAGTGGCGAAGAAGTCAGGTGAATCGCCAAGTACAACGACGTCGCAGCAGCAGTCGGCGAGAAGTCAAGCGCAAGAGGTACAAAAGCCAGCGACCTTAGACTTCAACGACAAGAGGAAAAAAGCGCAGAACTTCAAAGAAATCGTACAGACCACTCCAACAACGAGCAGCGTGACCGGTAGTCCGAAGCTACCAAGGCATCAGAAAGTCCGCGATCTGGAAGGTTCGCGTACACCCAGTCCCTCTTCCGTTTCCAGGAAGAGCAGTTTCGCCTCTCTGTTTAAGGTAGCCTCGTGCTTCCGTGTTCGTAGTTCGTATTAACAGCGAATGCTTATTATGTATTTCATACACACGATCTGTCTAAAAGATGACCGAACTTTCGAAAAGTAACGAGATACGGGCAACGCTTTTGGCAAGACATTTTTTACTTTATTCGAATCACATTGCTTACTTCGGGTAGCTACCAATTAAGTAACGGTAGACTAATAGAAATATATGTTTTTTAGGGACAGGAAATATATGTCTTTGCAAGTTTGTATGGATTTTATGAAGCGTCGGTTGTTCGTTGCAGACTAACATGGAACTTGAACGTTCTACTAGATACAGTAGATGTTTTAGTTTGTGGTGGCGTTTGATCCTAGTCACGACAAAGAGACGAAGAACGAAGAGTAGAGAAAGAATACTCTTGCGTCGTAACGTCGAGAATATAGCAAAAATATCGATGTTTTGAAGCAATTGCTCCGGTATATATATCCAAATACTTGCATTTTGCACTTGTTGGCAAAGTAAGAGAGAAGAATCCGCGTGTATCTCGATAGCAGCAGTCTCGTTAAACAGAGACGTTATTCGCTGAAGTAGTTCGGTTACCTTTTGGCACAGATCGCGTACAGTAGAAATTAGGCTTGTACGCTTCACACATCGTCCACACCTGGATTCCTGGCTTTGTCTTTGTAGAAGATCCGCTAGCTTAATCGAGAAGAATCTCGAACAAAAGACACTGCATGTACTTGACCACCGCGTGTTCAACTTTTAAGGCCCGTACAGACAGCAGTGTGTTGAGCCCAGAATCGCCGTCTCCGAGCACGAAACCACGTCGTAGCCTCACCTCGAAGATCAAGGACACCACGGAGAGTCTGCGTAGCAGATCGAAATCGCGCGAGCGAGTAACCTTGGACAAAGGGTCTGGCAGTTTGAAAAAGGACTCGAAGAACAAGGGCGTGTTCTCCTCGACGTTGAGTCTGTTCAAGAAACGCGAGAGAAAGAAGAGTTATGACGAGGCGATAGCGGCATCCTGTGGCACGGAGTTGGATAGTTCCGGAGGACACCCGTCCTTAGAAAGCATAGGCCACGTGGAGTTTCGTTTTAACGCTGAAAAGGAGAGTCGCAAGGACGACTCGATCTTCATAAGCCTGCACGCGGATGACAGGAACTACGAGGAGGCTCTGCCTTCGGAGAGCGTGTCGATACCACTGGAAACGCCTACCAAGCTGCTGGACGAGTACGAATCGGAGCCTCGAACTGGAAGCATCGTAACGGAAGTGTCGATAGAGCATTATCCACCCACGACGAGGATAAAGACCGAAGCTTTGATCGAAACTACGTCGAGGCCGTACTCGCGGGACAGCCAGACCAGCCAGATCATACCGCAGAGCAGTTCGAAGGATTCTGAGATCTCGAGGAGCTCCTCGAAGGACTCGAAGCTGAGTAATCACGGGAAAACCAGCGAAACCGTTGTGAGATCGTCGTCGTCCATCGATAGCAAACCTCCTGCGGACCATCGAATATCTAGCAGTTCGTCGAAGGACTCGATAGGAAAGAAGGAAGCTACGAAGCCGAAAAGGAAAAGCAAAGAGCTGCAACAACCTGTCGAACCAGCCGAGATAGTCGAGGAAGATGTTTCAAGGCAGAAACAGAAACAAGTTGAAACTAGGGAACACGCGCCGGTTAAAACGATGGAAAAGAGGCCAGACTTGTTGGATGACGGAACGAAGACTGCGGATGGACTGGTGAAGACACCAAGCGTGATCTCTGATCTGGATCATAATAGTTCGGAGTCGGAGAGAGACTCGGAGATCGAGTTTGTTAGGAACAAGGTGGAGAAACTTGCCGAGGAATTGCCTGACGAGAGGAAGGGACTGTTCTACGAGGAGAGCTTCGAAGAGGATCTTCCTTACGTACCCACCACCCTACCCCTGGAGAAAAGCGTGGCTGTGCCGATCCTGCCTGTGAAACAACGACTTCAAGAAGTAAGGTAAGTGTTATTTAAAATTGTGCTGTTATTGCTCGCTGATTGGAGCGTACTTTTCTTTCTCTTTTGTTTCACACGATGTCTGCAATGTTGCGATTCACTATCCGTTTATTCACAGCCCTGTTCAGAAGTCCTGAGACAATTACGTTCGTAAAGTATTGGAAGGTTTGCTTAAAAACGGCGAGAAGCTAAGTATATAATAAAAAGGAGTCAAGTATATCATAAAGGCACGAGGAAATGATGTTTAATGATTCAGAAAGTATACGCTACTAATGTATCGACGATATTAACGAAATGTAATTCCAGATTCTAAGAGTAAATTTCCAAGCTCTACATTTTTAAACAAACCTCTAAATTCCAAACTTGGAAATATATTTCCATATAAGTTCCATATAAGTTCCATATAAGTTCTATTGGGTTGGCAACTAAGTTACCACAACCCAATACATTTTTCAACAAAATTTAAGATTCTAAAATAGAGTTCTAAATTTAAGATCTTTTACTAAAATTCGAAACTCTCAAATAGAATTGCAGATTCTGTATCTTTAAAAAAAATGTCCAAAGACTTTTAAACAGAACTGTATCGCGACCACGAGTCTTATCTTCAATGACAATACCAAATTAATAACGTTATTCACGTCCAGAACGATACCAATCGAGAGGCCGCGTTCAACGACGCCGATAAACCCGACGCTGCTCGACGAGTTTGTGATGCAGACGTCCCTCGACGAGCGTCGTGTTGAGAAGATGAAGATATCATTGCCGCGAGAAGATAGCTTTAAATTGAAAAGTCCGCGGAAGCACGCGGCCAACACGTTTATGGAATTCGCAGGCAAAGTGCCTGACGGGGGACGGAAGAGCGCAGGTAAATCGCCGAGTCCTCCTCCACTGCCACCGAGGGCCACTGCTAGGCCGAGCAACTGGATCAACTTCGAGGAGATACCCGAGAAGAGGAAAGCGCCGAAAAGGATCCAGACGATTCCTCGACCTGAGGACGAGGTGAAATCGGGTGGATATAGCTACGTTCAACCGGAGGAATGCAGGTGCGTTCCTTCTTGTTGAGTGGATGATGGAGAACACACTGGTAGATTTTCGCAAAGCAAATTCGTGCTTTTATAAACCTAATTAAATATTAGGTTGTCCGAAAAGTTTCTTACGCAAGTTTTATACGGAAATAATAGATGCAGAAGATTTGTCGTTTTATTGGGAAAAAGTGGATCGTTCATGATTCGGTAAAATGATATAAAAAAGAACATGCGCATCTATTATTTCCTTATGAAGCAAAAGAAACTCTTGGGATAACCTAACAGGTGGAACTTGGTTGTAGGTAGAATTTTGTCATCCACTGGACGTTACAACAAGTCATGAAAATATTTGTTAGGTATATTCGTAATTAATTTCAGTATTTTTGTCTTTGTCATTTTATATGAATCGTTATCAGTGAATGTTAATTTGTTACTCGTTACTTGTACCAGATTTATGTATCAACGTCGATCATGTTCATTCGTTGCTCGTAAAATCTCACCAGTGAATTGCTAGGACAGCCTCGAAAATGTCTTTGATCGGTCTTCGTATGTATGTTCTTGAACAATCTTCGGATAATAATATATCAAACGGCCAAGATTGAACAGCCGAACGACGTAATCGATTTGACAAATCAAATTTCTAAATTAAATAATTATATGACATACGAATAATCTCAAAGTATCGCCAACGAAGAAACGCTATTAACTGTGAACTCTGTTGCGAAACAGGTGCGAGTGCCATGAAGAATCTCGAAGGGCGTCGATGAAGGAAGCGTCCACGACAAGGACTTCTTCCTCTTGCAGCAGCAACGGAGAACGTCCTTGTAACGGTGACAATTGTACGGTGCCTACGTCGACGTCCATGGACCGTGCCAGTATCGTCAGGTAAATGCGCCCGGGTACGATCGTCGATCAAAGTCGTATTGCTCTTGTAGAACAATCGTCGAAGACGTTAGTGATGAGTAGAGGTCTGTTTCTGTATTTTCAGTGACAGCTCGCTGGAGTGTAGCCTGAGCATCGAGGAGAACACGACGCAACCGTTGTTCACGTGCTTGACGAAGCCGTTCAGCATGGATCTGGACGTTAGGTCGAATCGGTCCAGTATCGTATCCCAGGACGAGACTGACGAGACCCTGCACCAATAATAGTTTTTTTCACGGCACGCCTCGCCTTATTATCCTCCTGTTCAAACAAAAACAAACAAAAAAAAAAAGTGAAATTATCTCCTTGTTGGAACTGTTCTCGAGCCGAGTTCTCGTTCCTCCTTTCGCCGATCCACTTGAAAAGAATCGCGTCGTTTATCTTTATAACGAATCAACTCTGCTCGCTCTTTCTCTTTCTCTCTCTTTCTTTCCTTCTGTGGAACGCTTTTTTATCGAACTCATTCTCCTCGCAAGATCGCAAACGTCTTACAATTCTCTGGTATGTGTCAATTCCAATAACGGAGTTCTATGCTCGTTTCATTGCGGCAACATCTCGTATAAGTTACACGCGTGTATCGACTTTGAAGCTACGCGTACTCACTGAGACGGATCAAGAGAAGATACGAATCGGATTCCAAGCGACAGAGTCGTTCGTTGTACGATAGACGTCGCGTGTAACGCGTTTCAAAGTGTCTGTACGTTTCGTAACGCGTGATTTTACAAAGGATGTAAGCGAAGATCGATGTGTACATGTACACTCCCGTTCATAAGTGTTCGGACGCCTGCTGGTTTTATGCGAAACGGATCAGTTAGCGACCATTAGTCTATATTGTTAAGAAAACGATGAAATCGGTTGGAATTTTTCTATGAGTTCCGATACTGACTTAAGAATGGGAGTGTATATCGTTGAAATTTCCCTCGACTTTTCTCGTCGTTGGCTACGAGTCAAGGCTATCCTGTACTTGTTTCTTCGAGGTTGAACACGGTCGAACATCGAACGTCATTGCTGTTTAACGGCGCTTCGTAGTCGATTTTACGAAAAACGCGTCACGGAAACGCTCCGCCGCATTTCTCGCTATATCGTTTAACATACACACATACATATACACGAGAATACATATACACACTTGTACATACCTTGTAACGGTCATTCGTTCGAGAAACGTTTTTAGTCTAATTGCGTACCTTCCACGAGAACTCGTTCGTTCCTTCGTTACTAGATTCGCGTAATTATACCTTGGAAACGAGGGCAAAGGCATGCTTGCTGATGCGCGCGTGTTGACCAAATGCTTCCTCACGACAGACAAGAACGTGGTTCTTGGAGATCTATTCGCGAACAGTGACTTTGAAAAGGCATTTTTGATCGTCGAAGCTCCTCGAGGTCCTTCGTCGCGCTCGAAATTCAAAGTAGTCGATATCTACCAGCTTAGACGCTGGAGAAATAATTAGCAGGCTGCAGATCTGCCTGAAAGCTAAACTAAGCTACGTCATGTAAGTTCAGTTTAAAGATATTTCCTTCGATACGTATACTACCGAAACTGCGACTTGATCGAGAGATTTCTATTTATAATTTGTACTTTCGAAGCTGAGATAAAATAACTACCCTGCATGGTTTATTCGCTGCTTCTTGCGATGATTACATTTAGACTAAAGCAAAGAGTATTCCCGCAATGCTCTAATAGCCGAACGTATTTTCGATGAATAACATTTCGTAAGATCTGTCCAAAGTTGTAGAAACATTATCTATTAATATTATTAACATCTATTAACATTACTCTGAAACGATAGAGTACACAATATTGGGCTTATGCAGACAGATTGAAACATTTAAAGTCGCTGTACGAAACTAATTTTTATTCAGCTACAGTTACATGACTCTTTTATTTATTTATTTAACGGGGAACAACCAATATTAACTATCTTTGTTAATATGTACTGTATATGTACTATAATGTGTATCGTATATGATCGCTGCAGATAAGATTAGCCAAAATTAGATCAAAGAGTTGTATTTGAAATCTGTATAAGTATTGTATATCCACGTGCAGTAACGTGAAAGCGTCCAGCAAATATTATACTCTTGGACAGTAATATACGTATCGAAGCGAATACTTTTGAATTGAACATAGCGCAGCTTAAGCCCGTTTTTCGATGGATCTCCGGCTGAAAGCTAGTTTCACGATCGCGTTTAGATCACTGTGAAAGCACAGGGGACCTCGAAGCTCGAATCACCAACGCGTGTTCTCGAATATCATCGGCCAACTTCGTCGTAACGAGCCCCGCAACGTTTTGTACACCGAACAGAGATAGTCGGAAGAGTATTATTTTGTCGATTGCGTGGCGTTGACAGCGGGGATCTCGTGCCACGAAGCAAGCTTACTTCGATGCTTCATCATATCATGTAGATAGACCTAGGTCTGTAAGTACCTCCGCAGGTGTAGACAATTACAAGAATATCGTGAAACGTTCGAACAGCGAGCAATTGTTCTTATCGCGATTCTCTCGACTTTCGTGTACACGACGTATTCTATTGAAACTGAATGCGACTGACAGTCTGCGGATTTTCACGCGTTTGTAGGAAATTCGAAAGCGCAACATTGCACAGCGGAGACGCGTAACGTGGAGACATACACAGAATATGCAAAAATACGGTGCTCCGTATGTTACAATGCTGGATGAAACAATTTTCTACCTGGATTCTATTTTCCTAATTATATTCTGGGAAATGTGAATCTCCGCGTAAAGATCCGCGGTGATCGATCGTACACGAGAATCGAAGGAAACGAACGTTCGGACAATTTCATCGGACGCATATGATGCGTCCATTATCGATAGATCGTTCTATCAGTATTAAGACGAACGTGATTGTGATCGCATTTATGCGTGTGCGTGTGTGATAAACGCGTGTGCATTCGCATCGATGCACCCTGTGGTGCATATCATTTCCATATCCATTTGAAAAAGTCTCATTCCTCGGAAAGAATTCACCCTCGAGCTTCGAATATCAGAAATGAAACTCTTCGAAGTCAGCGAGTTTGACAGAGGAATACGACGATCTCCTATGGCTGCTGAATAGTGAGAAGCGAGCGTGTAAGTGTTTAGGAGCTTAAGCACGACGAAATCAAACCGACCACGAACCACAGAATCGATCTGATTGCGTTTTCGTTGATGTTACAGTGTTTCTTTCGGTTGCTTCGTCACTCGAGTAACGTCGTGACTTCTTTTCGAGATCCATGTTGGCTGCAACAGATACAAGCCCGTTCCTAAATATCGGGACACGTTTATCACAAAATTTAACTGTGGGAAAAATCCTCGCAACGTTGTTTCCAACGTGTTAAAAATTTTGCTTAATTTGAACACTTGCCATCCGAAGAGTAAGATAAAGCGATTGCTAATTCGCTGAACATTCAGCTACGTTGCATTAAGAATCTCATCATTGACAAACGATACACTGATGAAACTTCACTTTGTACTATTATATTGTCCATTGCATTTGCTGGGTTTTTTCCTTTTTTTTTTATTTTATATATTCCTTTGACGATTCAAATTCGTTTAGCGGATTTCCACGAATTTCTCGAATATTAAATCAAACTTGTCTTCTTAACGCTAGAACTACCGATAGTTAACACGAAATTATTTCTACCAAAACCAGCCAAAATGACTGAGCTTTAAAAAACACGTAATAATAGAACATTTTTATATTTATTGATTTAATACTTTCTTACGGAAGGAATTCCATGTTATGTAGTACATTTCTGATATTATTAATCCATCTGGGACCATGATCCCTAAACGAGGATTCACACGTTTATAAAATTGTAGAACCAGTCATTCTCACTGGTGTGGCATTGCTAGTGTTAGCATCTAGCGATCGATTCGGAATTTTCCTGATAACTGATATCGTCATATCGAACGATACGCGGTAAAAATTTGAAAAACGTGTGGCAAGTTGTACGAAACGAGGAAACTGGTTAATCGGGGTTCTGTAAACGGATTACAGGACCCTTTTACACTTCGACAAGTACCAGTCATTTTCACTGGTATTGGCCCTGATACAAAATTATTTTCGATTTGAATACATAAAAAAGAAAATAAAATTCATTATATTATTCTTTTAGTTATCGTTGCGGAACAAATATAACACGAAGTAGGAATTTTAAAATAAAATTGTAAAACCAGTCAATTTCACTGCTGTGGTAGTTCTAGTGTTAAAAATTAGATTTAGTTGAAACTGTCTCAACGAGATTTAAATCAACCAATCGATAGGTATAATCGTCAATTACCGTCGTTTCCCTCTCCACGAGTAACTTTAACAAATTTTTTCTGATCATTGCGAATCTTTAACTCGCATTCTGACTGATCGATCGTTTGCAGAATAACGTCACCGAATTATTTCGCGTGAGATCGACCACTGTCCCGATATTTACGAAAGTCAGTCGAATTGTTTCGTAACTTTCGAACGACGGATCTCGATCATCCAAGCTTCCTAAAGCATCGACATTTTCGTTGTTTCAGCGAGCGCTTCTTCGCTCGTCCAAATTGTTCGCTACGACTAAGTTTTGAATCTTCGAGTCGGATGATTCATCGAGTTAGAAAGAGCGCAACATTGCAGAAAGATTCTGTTCTGTGGGATGTCGAATTGAAGAGTACAAGGTAATAGAAGTAATTGTAAAATTGTTCGATCCTCGTTAATCGAAAGAGTCTTATTTAATGGAATGGATCGCGTCGGATATAGTGAGTCGCGAATGTATTTGAACACATATTATAAAACGCTCTTATGTACATATTATATGTGTGTGTTATATCTGAATCTAAAACTCTTGCAAATAACTTTTACAATTTTTACCAAACGTCTCTCCGGTCGTTGTCACGCGCAAATATAAAACTCTTGGTGTTTGTCAACTTTGAGCAGCGTAATCGCGCGATAGCCAGGTCGATGCTAATGAAATTTCAAGATGTTTTTGACATGACGCGCTTAATATCGTCCCGTTTATGCCAAAACCAAAAATACCGTGTATGCTTTCGTTTTGTCGTTCATGGTCTTTGTTCTTGCCCTTAGCTACGTAGATGTAAAGAGACGAGCGTCGTAACTAGATTTTCCCGCGCACTTATGCGAAATCTAAAGACGCAGAAGCGCGTGGAATTCGTACGATATTATACAAAAATATAGAAGATATCCAAAGTATATTACGCTACGTCTTGTAATTTCTAACAAGTGCAACAAATCTCCTTTAAAGGAATCTCCTCTCTACAGATTCGATCATGTTCGTAAACATGAAGATTTGCATAAAGATTCTGGTCCACGGTGTAGTTGTAACGAACGTGATTAATTGTATCGTAAACTCGATTTATCATTCTCAGACGTGTCCAATAATTTTACATTCGATCGCGAGTTTCTACGATCTGTTGAATCGCGTATTTGTAATGTTGTTGGCATAAGAAGGACGATATATTCATAGAAGGTCTCTATAAACGTTCAAATACTTTCGTGAACCATTGTAAATCAGGTTTTAGGGTAAGTAGCGATTCCCGCGAGACGATAATTGAAGAAGAGAAGAAGAAGAAGAAGAAGAAGAAAGGTTTCCGCTGAAATTGATCGCTCGGCTCTTTCGTACCTTTCCTTTGCCTTGTTAATCGACGATTAACCAAACCAGTTAGCAGGAACCAATTAGCTGTACCGATCGCAATTTAGCGATAACGTAGCGTACTCTGATCGGAGAACCCTGAAAGATTGTGTCAAGTTTCTTCGAAGAGGGATCAAAAGAAACGAAGATTCCTCGGCTCGTCGTCGAATTTTCCACCGCGTAAGATACGTTCCCATTAGCCGTGTACGATTATGCTAGTAGGCTGTGTTCAATTGCGGAACAATGTTCGTTCGAGTACACGAACAAGTTGAGAAACGTGTCTCGTGTATTTTCTTCGCAGCTCCATCTCGTGATCTCTCGTGTCCGCTATTCGTAGAATTCAAATTCCTACAATTCAAATTCGTACAATTTTATTTAAAGGCGGTCGTCGATCGACCTTTGTGCGTTTCTTTGCACGATCTGCAACGAGATCGTACATTTCTCCGCGTAGATCGTTATGGATATCTTCCTTTTTTTTCTTCAACCATTTAGTCCATTTTTGCAGTCAATATCTCGAGCTTGTTAAATCAATGACTTGCTGTAGAAACATGACGCGTCCACGTTTCGTGAAATTCGAATCTTTACACGCAACAAATATCTCTTCGCTGGTTTCTTCGTGTTGCGTAAACTTATCAAATGTATAATTGCTTCGTAAATTCGTCAGAAGTAATATTTTTCTTCATATCGATACACGATATATATTTCTAATATTACATATAGTAAACTTACATGTAATACTATTAATATATATTTATATACAGGGTGGTTGGTAACTGGTGGTACAAGCGGAAAGGGGGCGATTCTACGCGAAAAAAGAAGTCGAATATATAGAATAACAATTTTTCGTTCGACGCTTTGTTTTCGAGAAAATCGACTTTGAATTTTCGCTCGGTACGCGTGCGGTACGTTATAACGGATCTCGCTGTAGATCGTTGTCTCGATAGAAAAATTAAAAAAAAAAACAAAAAATAAAAAAAAATTTTATTCTATATTTTCGACTTCTTTTTTCGCGTACAATCACCCCCTTTTCGCTTTACCAACCACCATGTATAATTTTCCTATATCCAGCTATCTTCAACAATCATAATTTACCCTTGTCATTTCATGTTCCTAAAAACGATACCGCAACTCGCAAACTAATTCTATAGCACCACGAAGCGATGACAAAAACAATGTAGAAGATATTTATTTAATTACAAGGTAGACGGTATTTATTTAATTACAAAGTACCGGTGAATCGTTCAAACCGTTTCCCTACGAAACGCTGAAAATGGACACGCGATATTTTTCCAGCAAGTCGTCATCATTCGCATTTGTCATACGTAACGCGATTATTTTTTCCTTCTTTCTCTGTCTTCCCTAACCACGTCGTCCATTTTTCCTCTCAGTGTCTCGAATTTTTAACGTAAGTTTTCCCATAAGCGATAAACGCAAGTGGAAGATGTACGCGTCTCTTCTTGCATTTAGTACGGGAAATGCAACAAGATGTACGCGTCTCAGCTTGCATTTAATACGAGAAATAGAAGGAAATTGGAGGAAAGAGAAAGAGATCTCCACAATTTTATTACTTCACCGTCGGTGTGACAGAATCTGGTTAACACTTTGACTGCCACGCCGAAATCACACGTTTCGCTGAGGACGCCACGACAGTATTTTTATTATTCAAAGCATATAATGGCAAAATAATAATAAATCGACGATGTAAAACAACATTCTTCCTCGATGCACCGTTCATCTCATTGGTGGTCACCGGTGACCTCCGTGGCGCCTTGGTAACAGTCGATAGCGACGTATTATAACAAGACTTCGTTTATTTCAACAAACCATTCGCTCTTCGTTATTTCGTCGTAAGCAAAACGTGCAGAATATATTGTTGAAACGTGTACAAGATATTAGTAAACGGTATTTGCTCGTTCTATATATAATAGTAAGGTATATGCACACTTCTAAATTCAATTATATATATGATTACAAAGCAGCATTTACGATTATTTTCTAAGCTGTGTTTAATAATAATATTCGTAGATCAGCCCTGAAACATATGGACGCGAACACAGTGCACCGTTAGATGCAAGATTTGTTCTCATTTTTTTTTTTTTTATTGATGTTCTAATAAAAATGTTTAATCGTTGAATGGGGCACTTTTTGTTTCAAAGTATCTTCTATTTATCGGTTATATTCAAAATGCCCTGACTGTCAATTTTCATTCAATTTTTACAATTGTTAGAAGTCGAAACGCTCCGGTCACCAATGATCACCGTGGCAGTCAAAGCGTTAGTCGGTGCACAAAATGACACGAGTTCGTTTCGAGTTCTCCGATACGCATGTAGGAATTGAGCAAATCGTTCCGCTTTTATCTTCGAACGAGAAGAGGCGCGACTGGCGCGTCTTAAAACGACTCGCTAAACGAGTTAGCCAGTTAGCAGCTAGTTCGTCGAGGTCTACGGAAGGACGCTCGATCAACGAGTCTCTTCTTAGATGTTGATGTTTAGCTTGGGACCCTTCGTCGGCGATTTAATCTTAGCGATTTGACGCCGCAACACCGTTTTCCGCAACTTTTCATATTCCTACTCTTGCTTCGCGATTCGTTTGCGTTTTCCCGGTCGAAACGATGGAACCGAGGAAAAGAGAAATGAGACATTCTGGAGATCGTCCGCTCGAGACAGACGAAACTTCCGCTCTCCAGACAATCTTCGAGCGTAATTTAAATTATTCGCCGTACGCATTGATCGAATCGATCGAATTTTCAACACTTTCGCTGCGATACTCGTCGATTACAACAACGATTAGACCGAGGATTTTTATGCAGTTTTGCGGTTCTATCGACGCAAGCAAATGGAGAATCAAAGAAGTTAACGACTACTTCCGTTTGAATATTCCTTACATTTCCGCGTATTAGTTTCCGGTGCAGTTTTTACTTTCTCGATTTTTCAATCTCTCGTAAACGCGTAAAAATCCGCAGCCTAATGACGAGTAACGCGAAGCTTTCGATGTCTCACAAATATTTCACTTTGAATATTTCAACTCTACGATATTAATTAAATTGTTCGATCGTATCGATATTTAAGCATGCGCGTTTCATATTTAGACTGTGGATGTTGATGCAAATTTTTATCCCCGTCAGCACAAGCAACGTAATGGAAATCTTATATTGCCAACGAGTACTATATTTTGAATATTTCGTCAGATTTTTGCATACAATATGCAGTCCACATAGACGGTATGTATATTTTCTACAAGTCTGTCTATGATAAATCGTTCAACGTACGTGCGTTCTTCCATTTTTCAATTTTCTACAAACGCATCAACGTCCATAGTCTGTCCGAATTATCGCCAGACGTTCTTTTCACCATCTGCTGCCGTTTCATTCGCGCGTTCGATGAACGTGTTTTAATTCTGTCTCGTTTCGAGAACAGCGAAAGCTTCTCCGATTGTTCCAACATTTTCCGATTAACTTTCGATAATTCGAAATAAGTATGGAGACGAGTTCGAACGAACGAACCTCTGCTGTATAGATTATCCGCACAAAAGTACGTTGAAGAAACGCTTTCCCGATCCGACGAACGGTGGGAAGCGAATAAAGAAGAAAACGAAGAAAAACCGGGAAGAATATAAAAGTTGTAAAGGCTCCTGCGCGCGTTGAAACGCGTTGCGACGCATCGACACCTAAGTTTCGCGTAATCAGCTTCGGTTTACCTGCGCGTTATCGATTCCTTTCAGTTCGTGGCGCGATACTGAACTTGAAACGCGTATTTCAAGATGTGCCAGCATTTCCCAATTCCAGTGTCGTGATCGGTACTAGGAAGTGGATCGCGAAGAATACAAAATCGAAGACTAAAACGAAACAGCCAGAAACACGGTTAACCGAGAGCCACGGATTTTCTAATTGCGCGTTATCGAAGCAACTAGCAACGAACGAGCCGAGCGATCGTGAAAATTATTCGCGTCTACGTGATTCTGCTTTTCAATATCTGTCGGATAAAGTTCGGCCAAGCATCGAGAAACAAAATACAACGATCAGAGTCTAGCGTAAATTACGTTCGGTATCGTTGCCACCCTCCGCGATATGTCGAAAGCGAGATAGTTTATCCAATTATGATGATTGGTCGAGTTTCTTTATGTAATTATTCTATTTTAGGCTCGTTACGTTCTATTTCTCAAATAATTTCTTTTGAAATTTTATTATTTTTAGTATTTTTTTTATTAATAATTTTAATTGAGGATTATTCTTTTTGTATATTTGTTAAATTTCAATATAATATTATTTTTTTTTATGTATCCTTTATATATTATTTTTGTTATTAGTGAATTAATTGATTTAAATAAATTCCATTTGATTCGATCGAGGGAGAGTCAGAATTAGTTTCTGGATTTAATGTGAAATATTATAGAAGAATAATAAATCGGCATCTTTCGGGCCTTGTTCATCGACCAAGACGCAATTCTGACTGCTGCATCGATACAAGTTGCTTCCGTAATCGAACTGCATGGCCCGTAACACGCGTCGCTGCTAAGCTAAATCGCACGAAGAGCCCAAAACGCGCATCGCGACGTGTTGGAACGCGTACAGGAGCCTCGAGGGAAACTCGTAAAAGTCACTGGGCCGTCGCAGCCCGATTACAACCACCCTTCCAGCCTCCCTTAGCAATACACGTCGTTACACGGTTACTTTTTAAGCTACTTGACGACTAGCGGACGTCTACCGAGATATTTCGATGTTTCTAAAGAAAAAAAAATATGTTGTGTAAATAAAAAGAGAATCGGAGGGCGCATGTCGCGGTGACGCTGCAGAGAATCGTGGTATGAGAGAGTGGGAGAGAAAGCGACAAGAGAGGAGAGAGATTAAGGGGAAATGAAGAAAAAAGGAAGAGAGCGAGTGTGAGAGAAAAAGCGAGCGATAAGAAAGAAGGGAAGCAACCGGACGGAGAAAGAGAATAAAAATGGTGTTTGTGTTTTGACGGCTGGCTCAATCATTTCAAACATCGCGTTCCTCTAGACACTAGACTGTAGAATGCTCTCTCGCCGTCAGCAAGTTGTGAGACCGGAGGCAGCAGCGTGTACCGGAAGTTGTGGAGTTCCGTGGTCAAGGAATCGTCCACGAGGCGAGAAATCTATGAAAAAGACGAGAAAAGAAGGAAAGGAAGGAACCGTTTGTTAGAAAATATCGCGAATGTTCAGGAGTGTTAACTATAGATGGAAATACACAGGTTTTGCAATGTTAATCCAAGGCAAATGGTTCTCGATGTGAGATCGTTCGACACGACAACGAGCTTCTTCCGCCCCATCTTTTTCCTCTGAAAAAATCTTCTGACGTCGCTTAAGTTTGACTGGAACGTGTTCGTAGGCCTCGTAGTAATCTCAGAAGATTTTATTATTATTGTCTGCTATTGCTATTATTCGTTGACGCAGATATGTCTGAATTTCCCTTTCGCTTCCGCCGTTTAATGAAATTGTCACGTTAACGTTTTTTTATTAATTTATCGCCATATATTGATACGTTATTCGTCGTTAAGTTAACATTTAAAAAATTCACGTTAATACTGCACCACAGACGAAACGATGTTCTATTTAGTTTAGAAGCCAATCGAATCGAAAAAGAGTGCAAGTCAATTTTTTTGGTATTATTCGATAATGATTATTATTCGACGTTGAAAATGAAAGATAAAAATTAAAATGTTATTCTCGCGTTGGTTACGAATAAGATTAGAGTGATACGATCGCCAGACGATACTCTACGAACAAAATTCGCATAAGATGGAGTTTGACCCATAATAGCTTTCGACAATTAATCACAAATTATTGTACGTTAATTAGAAAAAATGTAACACGGTGATCTTGCAATTACTCTGCGGAAAATTAGGCGTATCTGAGTTGAATCGCTCCCGATTCGATCTTGATGATCCTCCGGTGGGTCGTTCAGAGCTCGTCGCTGGTCGAGTCGTCTTATTGAGGAACCGGAAGTTGCACGCAAAGCGGTGATCATCGTTGTATCGCGGTGAAAGGAGCGTCGAGGTGACGAAGAGAAAAGCAAGGAATATTCGAGTAACAGAGCGAAGAAATAAATATTTATAGGTCCGACAATGGGAAACGATCGACCCGCGTTGTTAATTAAAGTAATAGGGAAATTGAAGAAACAACTCCGCTCGGTGTTAACTGTAATAAGAATCTTTTTCTTTAGGCGCGAGGAAAAAAAGAGAGATGGAAAGAAGAAGAGAAAAGAAACGAGGGAGAAAGAAAAAAAAATAGGAGAAAAGTGGCGTAAAAGACAAAAAAGAAATCCGTAGGAAAGAAGATAAAAGCAAGAAGCTTCGTCGCGGACGGCTCTAAGCCTGTTATTTTCTGAGAAACAGCAAATTATTTATTCCTATAGAGTCTATTCTTATAAATATAATAACTTTCGACTGAGTTCCGCGTCGACTTACCGGAAGTAACGTGTTCGTATCCGCAAATTCGTTCGCGCGTAAAACGATTATAAGAAATTTCGAGGATGAACAAATAAAAAAAAAAAAAGAAAGAAAAAGAAGAGAGAAGAAAAGAACGTAAGAAAGAGATGGACATTTTTCGCTGTATATATGTATGTTTATTCTCAAAGAAATTATACGGCTATTATTATATACATATATATATATATATACATACACACACATACAAATGAAAGAATTACATTACGAACAAGATATAAATAAATAAATAAATATGTATATATATATATATATATGTATGTATATACAGAAAGGGAAGAAAAATTGGAATTACGAAAGACGAAGAGGGAAAAGAGGAAAAAAATAACGGCGGAGTGTGAATTATGAGAATAACGTATGATGCTACTTATACGATATTTCGAAGCACGTCTGTTTATGGAATTGTTACAGAATGAATTCAATAAATATTATCTTAATACGATTTCAATGCTGGCGATCTTTTAACGATGACATTGTTAAACGTGTACGAGAACAGCTTGCGATTCTGGTCTCGGTGCAAAGTTCTTCATTTTAATTCATCTACTTTCAACTAACTCTGTACTGAATCATTGTGTACTAATCTGATTTCATTTAATATATTGACTGTTAAGCCTTTGGATCTTGGATTTTGCTGGCGTCCTGTAACTACTGACGCGCTTCGTCTCCTCCCTCTTAGCATTCTCCTTTTCCTCCTTCGAGTCCACCACCACTGGCTGATCGTTGTCACGCAGAACAATCGTTGCCGCTGTCGTCGTTATCATCGAATTCTGGTCCTGCATCGATTGCTGAAAATACGGCATAGATCAGTAAGTCGGGCGTAAAAGTACATTTTCTTCAATATGATAGATTCAATATTTAAGGGGGTATTCTGGTCTAGAAATTTGAAAAAATCGAAATTTTTTTTTCATATTTCCAAAGTTTAGACATTCAAGAATATGCCCTTAAAAGGATTTTTCGAAATTTCAATTATTTTATGAGTTACAGCCATTTTTGTGACGTGGCATCTGCTCCGGTCCGACCGGGACCAATGTGCAATAAAACTTTAAACGCGTTTTTCTCGAAACTACATTTTCCGAGTTGGCGTGCACGATATCTCAAGTTCTAACGAACCGATTTATTTTAAATTTGGTCCGAATATTCCTTATATACTCCTCTATCGTCCGGACCACGCTCAGCTCAAAATCCTTAATATTACTATTTTTTAAGCGTTCGGAATTGTCAAAAAAACGTGCGAAATAAGAAATTTTTTTTCAAACGGCCGTCATTTTGCGAAAAAATGTTGTATTGACTTTTCCAAGGTTCAGACGATAACGGCATCCATACTAATTAAGAATCCGTTCGCATTTTTTGTTTCGGGTGACCAGAAGGGTTGATATCACGCACGCCACGACACCCCATTTTTTTGGCAGCACCCACTTTGCCAGCTCGTAACTTTTTAAATATTGAATCTTTTTTTTTCAGTGAATTTTTTACGTAATCTCGAAATATCAATAAACAAATGCTAACAAGGAGGATAGCAAAAATATTTTTTGTTTCGCTTGTACAGAGCTTCAAAAATCGGCCGAAATTCGTGCCTCTAGACCAGAATACCCCCTTAAAGAAAAAGTAGGAGAAAGAAAGATAATGTCTGTACTGTAATTAGTCACCAAAGGAATGTTTGTTCATTTTAGGTGTTGTGAATTAATTAGATGGAAATTTTTCGAAGAAGATTCGCAGATAGTTCGATAGGAAGAAAAGTTACCTGCATGATGTTTAGTAAGAAGAGAAAAGCAAGCAACGTTAGAGCACTGAGTGCAGCTCCCTTGTCGCCTCCTTTGCCTTTGCCACTGAAAATATTCGTAACATCACGATAATTATCTGAATAATTATAATATAAATATAATAATTATAATGATGATAATAATTTAACGACAATCTAACTAACAATTGATTATCTCAGTAATTTAGTAACAACGATCAAAAAGTAAGTAAGTTCGTAGCACAAGCTGTATATTTTTGTAAAAGAATTATTTCTTTGTCATTTGTATCAAGATGCCACGATTTTGCCAGTTATGCAACACGAGAATTCTAATCGATAGTAGCGTTCTTCACCCTCGAGAACTATGATGATATCCTCCAGATTCGCTGTGATGGTATCCTCCAGATCCGCTGTGGTGGTAGCCACCAGCAGGGCCACTATGGTACCTATCAACATTAGGATAATAAGAATCCTTGTAGCCTCCAAAGTTCATCAAGGATTTAAACGTCATCTGTAAGAAGGTTTATCGACAGTTTATAGAAATGCATCCACAGTTACCATTTTTAACGTCTTTAAAAAAAAAAAAAAAAAAAAAGTACCTACCACGTTTGGTACTTCGAAAAAGTCATAAATTTTGAAAGAAATAATTTCAACGGTTGGTAAAAATTTTGATCTGTGCTACTGCTTTCAGTACTTTGCCAAGTATTTAATTCTGAAGAAAAATAAATTATAATAGAAAAATTGTAAATTTAGAAGAAATTCATCAATAGATTCGAACATCGTTTGCAAGTATATTTGCCAACAGAAAAATTAATTAATTAATAATGTCTCGGTACAATCGATTTTCAAAGGATCTGTAATTATGCAGGAGAATTCGAATTTTCTTGATAGAAAGCACTTTCGAGTCACAGGTGTCTCACCTTCAACGAATCACCGACAAACGCGCGAAGAAGCTTCCGTCTTTCGCAACCTTCCGTCTTTGCGCGTTAATTCACACTGTTTCGCGCAAGGAACCAACAGTTTGTTCTTCTTGCTTTTGGTCACGGACTGTGATTCTCTTGGCGTTGTTCGCGCCTGTCCGCTGGTTGCACCGGTTAAACGCACAATGTCCTCGTTGTCGCAGAAGCGAAGATAATTTTTGTTATCATGAAGATCTGCAGACACATTGTTCCCTATCTCAGCAACAGAATGTCTTTAAACCGAGTAATTGCTGAGACAGTTGACCTAGTTGGGTTCAAGGAACAAGTAGGATTTTCACGAAGATTCGACATTTAAGGAGGTATTCTGGTCTAGAGGCACGAATTTCGGCCGATTTTTGAAGCTCTGTACAAGCGAAACAAAAAATATTTTTGCTATCCTTCTTTTTAGCATTTGTTTATTGATATTTCGAGATTACGTAAAAAATTCACTGAAAAAAAAGATTCAATATTTAAAAAGTTACGAGCTGGCAAAGTGGGTGCTGCCAAAAAAATGGGGTGTCGTGGCGTGCGTGATATCAACCCTTCTGGTCACCCGAAACAAAAAATGCGAACGGATTCTTAATTAGTATGGATGCCGCTATCGTCTGAACCTTGGAAAAGTCAATACAACATTTTTTCGCAAAATGACGGCCGTTTGAAAAAAAATTTCTTATTTCGCACGTTTTTTTGACAATTTCGAACGTTTAAAAAATAGTAATATTAAAGATTTTGAGCTGAGCGTGGTCCGGACGATAGAGGAGTATATAAGGAATATTCGGACCAAATTTAAAATAAATCGGTTCGTTAGAACTTGAGATATCGTGCACGCCAACTCGGAAAATGTAGTTTCGAGAAAAACGCGTTTAAAGTTTTGAGACGAGTTTACTCGGACGAGGTCTACCGTCTACTGTCCATTTCTGTACTACTGTCCATGGCTGTAACTCATAAAATAATTGAAATTTCGAAAAATCCTTTCAAGGGCATATTCTTGAATGTCTAAACTTTGGAAATACGAAAAAAATTTTCGATTTTTTCAAATTTCTAGTCCAGAATAGCCCCTTAACTTCGATTCTTTGAATCTTTAAATCTTTGGATCTTTCAATTTCTTCATTTTTTAATATCGAGGGATAAGGCGGGGCAGCCAGCTACGCTCGTTAAAGCCCAGAACTGAAGACGACGCGTCGCGAGTTCGAATCCTCGGCATAAAGGACTTCAAAAAAGGGACGGAAAAACCAAAAATATCGAGGGATAAAAGAAAAAACGTCATTCAGATATTACACGGAACCTTTGTTAATAAAAAAGATTGTGGTAAAAAAATTTACACTATATTCACCTGTCTTATGTTGATTTCTATTCCAAATCAAAGAGACTAGACAAAAAGTAGCGTTACATTTTACATGAAAATTCGACTTAATCGTGGTTCTAAATGTTGTAAAAGGCGGTCGATTTAATCGGTTGATCGATGTGGTGGGTTCGTTGAACGACAGCTTCGGAAAGAGGATCACCGTTCTCGTTTGGTCTCGACACGGTTCTCGCGTATGAAGCTAAATGAAATCTTTAACGAAATTTGTCGTTGCGTTTAATTTAGAGGATTACTGAGACGACTGTCCTGGTTGGATTCGAAGACTGTGAATGTTCATGGGTATTTTGATGAAGATTTAACGCTGATGACGCCAGCAACGATTTTCAGAGAGCGTCGGTTAGCTCGAGGACTTTTAAGAAAGGAAAGTTGTCACAGCGAGAAGCTAACGCGACTTTGGTCCAATAATCGGCGTATTAATTGCCTTAATTGTTATTAATGAATTTTATGTAGAGGATGCGTGCAAAAATAACGAAAGCCAGTGTTACAAATTTGTACAAAAGATTTGAAAATTTATAATTTATAATTGAAGGACTAAGGATTTTGAAGGATTTCGAGGACTAAGATTTATCAATAAGACCGTTTATTAATTTCAATTGAGATATCATCGTACCGCACATCATACATACAACTTACGTCTAAGAGATACGCTAACTGAGCTAAATAGAACAGAACGTGGCTATTGTGAAAAAACTCCACCCGTGTGTTTGTTTGTTTGTGTGTGTGTGTTCACGTGTATACATATATAATACCTATATACAATAGATAATTTTGAGCGGGTGATAAAACAAACACAATATCCTGAGACGTTAACTCGTAAAAAAGAAAACTAGGGAGGGGCATTCCAACGTACAAATTTCCTCGAATCCCATTGAAACAAGCCAGAAAAAAAGATTCGAAGAAACTCGTCAATCTGATTTACCAAACGTAAAACATCCGACAACTCAAAGCTCGTCTTCCTCCCCTAAACGAAGAAACTGTCTCGCTAGATGCGAACAAGCTAGAGATTAAATATTGAAGATGTCGACTCGGATCGTGGCAAAAAGAAAACGCAGATTCAATTCAAACAGAGATTAACAATGCAGATATTACAATTAACGTTCGATAATTGATTTTCAAGGAAAAGAACGGGTCCTCCCTTTGCGTGGTAGCTGTTCGAGTCTCGACTACGGGCTAACTCTATGTCCACTAAGTTCAATAAATAGAAATAAATATCGTGATTGTCGTAGAGACCTGTCCAAACGGTACACAGTTCGTCCAGGCCCTGGAATCTCATTCAGTCTACATCTACTTTAAAGTGTATTATACTCTCGCCATTGTTTCGTGCACGGCCTCTTCTCACGCGTATTCCTCTCTGTCGCGAACTCCTTTTACGTAAATGAACTCTCAGGATCCGCCAGGAACGTTTCCACATCCCAGAGAACTCGGAGAGTTTTATCAATCGTTACGGATTATCGACCAATTAATAGCAACGCTGTCGGACACGTTGATCGACCAATAAATTAACACACTGTTCACTAGTTATTTTATGCAAACACTGATGCATACTGCTTGATATTTTATCCAAAGATGAACGCCTGTATCACCAGCCACAACGTCCGTGCGTGTAAACACGAGTTAACTAGTGACTGGTCAACAATGTATTAAAAACTGATCATTAATCGATCAATAAAACCTATGATTTCGTCAATTCAGATCGGATCTTACTTTCGTTATAATTTCGCTTCGACTAAGTCTCGGTTCTAAATGTTCCAATTTAAAATTGGTCGATCGATGAGGCGAGTTCGTCGAACGAGAGCTTCGAGAAGAGGATCACCATTCTGGTTTGGTCTCGACACGGTTCTCGCGTATAAAGCTACTCTTCCATCGGTGCGATTTAAACTTCGGCACGCGACACACCCGGCCAAGATACTCCAAAAGTTAATAGAAAATCTTTTAACGAAGGAATGATCATTTTAAACGGAATTCCTCGTTGAGTTTAATTTAGAGAAGTTAGGAATAACCGAGTGCGGTGTTAGTCGCGTCGCAGAGAGTCTAAATCGTACTTGAAGGAATCGAAAAGGGTTTTCATACGGCGTTGCAGTCCATGAACAGGGTTCTGCAATCTTCACCGGTGCGTCCGCGTCGACCTGCTTCGTACAGTGCTTCGAAACCTACTCCGCTCTGCCTTTGGAGCAGGTAACTTGTCGCGTACCTTGAAAATGTAAGAAATTTTATTTATTACTCGTTTATTATTGCAAGTATTACGTTGTTTGCCAGTGTCGGTCAATCACTGTTTTCTTTGTTAATGTTATGTAGATTCACAATCGAGGAGCTTTCTGGCAATCCAGTCTATAAGACAAAATGACGATTTAGGTAGATTGTGTCGAAGATACTTTTAATATTTTGTACACTCTCTAACTACTGTGATACCTGAGTTTTAATTGCTTTGTGTCAACTGTTAATTTGAAAATCTGAAACTTTTCAACTCTGGAAATCTAAGAATGTAAAAATATAGGGATTACAGGATTTAAAAGTTCGAAAACTTGGATTTCGAGAATTAGAAGACTCGTAAGTTTAGAAATTTGAGAATTTTAAACATCGGATATTTGAAAATGAAATGTGTCAGTGCGACGAATTGAAGAACTTTGTTCTTTTATACGTTTATAGAATAATTCAAATATTTAACTAGAAAAGCATTCATCGCCTATATATATACTTACTATATATATTCTTCCCAGAAATCTTCTCAATTGGAAGAACACTACAAGAAAAATAAAGGCACTTACGATCCAAGTTGACAGAAGATAGAAGACGTCCCCTGAGCATCTGCAACACACTCTGCACTGGCCTCGCAGAGGGCTCTTTCGGCGCAGCCTCGTTGACCTTCATCTTCCGCACGACCAACGTTATTAAATGACTTCACTGACCTCATGTAGCCCTAAAATAAAAATCGCGTTAATCTCAGAACGGATAAAAACAGAATAGGTTTATGCAAAAAATTATATTTTCAAGTACCTTGAGCATGGAAATGGAGGCGACTGCAGCTTCTGAAACCGTGTCTCGTCTTCCCATAGACCTAGCTGCCAGGGAACGATGAGAGAACGAGGTCTTCAACGCGTCCAGAAGATTGATCACTATGCTAATGAACTGTTTCGGAGAAATTGATCCATTAAATGCGTGTAAGAATTATAATACTAGGCGAAATCAACAGAGCAAAAGCATTATTCTACTCGTGGAAAGCGTACTTTTTATTTTATTTTAGCTTATCGACGCTTCGTCAATTCCTCTGTCATTGATCTTAATAAAATTTTTCACGAAAACTTCATTGTAAAATTTAGAAGTGATAAATAGACTGTGGATTTTTATGCATCTGTGGGGAATTCGAAGATACATAAAATACTTAAAACAGAATGCTGAACCCCCTGAGTATTGCAACACCAACAGCACCAGCGTATGTATACTTTGCTACTGCATCAAATTCGAAGATACAAGATGCAACTTAAAAATACCCAACGATATGCAATCGCTTCTAACCAATAGAAGAAGACAATGTGAAAAATGCCCTAAGTTTCCTAAAGGAGATAAATCTTTTGCACCGCCTATAGAAGTATATAAAACTGTACTAATTCGCTAGCTAATAACTAATTAATTATTTATTCATATTATGGAATGCATGTAATTGTGATTACTTGTTAATATCTTAGCAGGGTGTGTGACGAAGGACAAAAAATAAAACGCATATACGAAGATATATAAAATATCCAAAGTAGAATACTCTGCTTCTTTAGTTATTTAGAAAAATATGTATTTCGTATAAATATCCATAGTCTATATTCTAGTGTATCTTTTGACGAAACGTCAATTAGAAAAAGAGACAGAAGGAGTGAAATCATTCATGTACAATGTGTTCGATCAGGTACTAACCTCGGAAGCGTTTTTAGCCATGACAGCAACCTGATCGGGGTCTCTGCCCTGTCCTAGAAACGCGCCCAGCACCGCAGTCAAAATGCCCTAAACAACCGACACCAGCCATGTGCTCTAAGTTAACATTCTCTGATGATATATTTACAAAGGAGATCGAGTCTGTAACGTTGCCCCAAGCAACAGATTATATTCTATAATTTACACGAAATCACAGTAACGTACGATCTTCAATTACGAAACTATTCTATAATACATTACAATTTTAGAATTAAACAAATATTCCGTCGAACGGTAAGGAAGGAAGTTAGACAAAAGTTAAATCGAAAAGGTATTTTCTTTACCCATTGATAATACTAAAAGACATTATTTTAGGATTTTAGAATTCATAGAATATTTTAAAAAAGTATCGAACGAAAGAGGACGAAGTTGGATCGAAACCGGATCGAAAGGGAAATTAAGTCGTTTAGAAAACGTGAAGATCGTTAACGTGTCCAGGGTCCCCTTAATTGCAACAGCAGACAGTAGAGCTCGTTAAGGGAAGTAACAGCTCGTGTCGACAAACGACTCGTACGTCGTTGTGATTTCTCTTTTAAAAAGAATTGCGTACAAAAGTAAGAGGACGTAGAAGCGACGATATTATTTTACAATGCGTGCACGAACGACACGTTCCATCATAGATAGAAAAACAGCGATATCTTCTTCTCGAATTCTAAACGAATATTTCTTTAGGAGAAAGACGAACGTCTCTCCGTGTTCCGTTTCATGCTCAGCGATGTACAGTTTACAGCGTAGACGTGCTACTAATTCTAATTTAGGCCCGCCGTCCACGAAGTGTCGCTTCATAGAAACGTAAGCGTAATCTATTAGACATAACGATACGTCTCAGATGTCGAGTACTCTACTGAAAATGTTAAACACTTGTCGTCATGACAAGAACGCGCAGCAACGAAAACGGTTTGCCGATGTTCAGGCGCATGTTGCTTTACGACGACCGTACTGAAGCTCGGTCTGCACATCGAAAAAACATGTCATGATGCATCGACACTCAGCTTTCGCGAAATCTGCATCAGTTTTAACCTACGTTGAAACACATGTTTCAAAATATTCGATTATTTTCCAACTCCAGTATTGTCGTCATCAATCGGACTATCGCAGATCATAAATTGATCGATGTGTTGATTATAAAAAAATACAAAATTAAAGATTCTCCTCGAAAGGAAATTTATTTCCTACGAAATCGTATTCGGTATCCTAATTCCTGCATGAGATAATTTCGATACAAATCCGCCGATACAGATCTACGTACACTGTAACGTGTCTGATGAAAGCTGCTTACCGATGCATGGTAATATGTTTCGACGCGTAAAATTTCGTTTCACTGTTGGTATCAACGCGCTAATACGCGTCTATGAAGCGACGCTTCGTGGATAGCGGACCTTAGCTATTCAAATGTACAGCGTTACTGGAATCTAGACAAAATGCTACGAAAGGAGGGGTCGATCGAACGATTCCATGGTAAATACATCGAATCGTAGACAACATTCTACTAGAATTTGAAAAAAAATTCTACAAAACGTTCTATAAAACTATATGAGTGGCTATTACCATGGAATAATTCAGTTGAGCCTACAATGCGTTTGACCCAGATCGGTTCTCGCGGTACAGTCAGTTCAGCTTGTGCTTGCTTTCGTTACGCGACCCGAATCAAGATGAAAGTCTCGGAAACTCGCTGTTCCTGTTGCGCGAAACCGTTTCAAGTAACCCTCCGATTGCTTTCTAACTCTGTTTCTTAGTCGCGAACATGTCCAATATTAATTCCGATCAAGTATACAAAGTTTTCTAATAATCACGGTACAAAGGGAAATGATTCCGCGTGAAAAAGCAAGTCGAAGACATAGAGCAAACTTTGTTCGTACGTCGTTTTGCTTTCGAGAAAATCGAGTTTCAAAAGTCGTCAGCTATACCCGAACTTCGCTAATTGCGGACCGAACGATAGCGAATAATCAACAGGAAATTTATTCTACGCGCGAGAATTAGTCGAAAATATAGAATAAAATTTGGTTTTGAAGAAAAATAATTTTGGAAATTCGTCACACGCCTGTACGAGGCTAAATTCTTAACTAGAGATGATCAAGCTCTACTTCTGTGAAAACAGTTTAAACAATTAGTCTAACGAGGCTTTAAAACAATTAGTAGATTATTCCCCGACACCAAGCAAATTTTCAAATTGGATTTTCTCAAAAACAAAGCGCTGCCTGAAGAAATTATATTCTATATTTTCGACTTATTTTTTCACGTACGACCATCCCCCTGCCGATTAATAGAACGTGCCGTGACTAATAGAACACGCTGTATGTTATCATGAAACATATCGCAGCATGAACATACCTAAAAAATGATACGTTTGATTTTTAGGTAATGGATGGACTAAAGATTCTACGAAATTTGACGTGGAAGCGGAAATGACCGTAATCAAAGGGAAGAAATGTGTGATGTTGTTGCGAGAGTACCTGCATGGGGCTGCTCTGATTATCAACCTTGTCGATACCATCGACAGGTTGTTGAGGACCTCCTAGAAGAGCGGTGAGCACCCTGAGTCCTACTGACAGTAAATTTGCCCAAGGACTGGCTGGTGCTCCATCGTCGATCTCGTTTTTGCTTGGACCGGCTACACCGCCTGTTTGCCCTAAGAGCATCTGCATCAGCATGCTCAGCATGTTCGACCACGAAAACCCGGTACTGCTACCTTCCTGGTGGAACAAAACGGAGAAACGTTTAGTCTAAAATCGAGAAAATGGAAGTTCGAGACGAATCAATTTGCATGAGAGGAAATAAATATCAGGTTGTCCCAAAAGTTCCTTTCGTTTTACAAGGAAATAACAGATGCACAACATTCTTTATTTTATATTATTTCATTGAATTATGTGTTTTGTACTATTGCTACAAAATGGATCATACATTGACTTATGGCAAATTACATTGGATCATATTGAATTATGTATTTTCTTTTTTATTACTACAAAATGGATCATACATAATTCAATAAAATAATATAGAAAGGAAGAGAACGTTGTGAATCTATTACTTTCTTGTAAAGCGAAAAAAACTTTCATAGACAACCTAATACGACTATAAATGATGATGTTAATTATTATTATTGTATACTACATATGTATAATAATGGACAAAAGAAAATTTATAAAATAAGAGGTGTGAGAGTAAGCCAACGTAATTTTCTACCAAGAAAATTCTTATTTTTCTTCTTTTTTTAAATATATTCTGAAAAATATGAATCTGCATAAAAATTCGCAGACTAATAACATATGTATGTATACGCCGTGGGATAGAAGACTGTTAGCAATATGGTAAAAAATATTTTGTACTAAAGAGTTACTAAAATACATAATGTATCGATTTAAAAAAAAAATTAAAAAATGTTTCTAATAGTTTACTTGAATCTGATTGGTGCTGATGTCGTCCAGGTCATCGAGGGCGACCTTCTTCATGGCGTTTGGCTTCTCCGCGAATTTCCTCTCGTCCCTCACCTGCTGTTGGAACTGTTGCGGATATTGAGGATGCTGTGGCAGTGATGCTGCTTGTCCAAGAACAAGCGCCACCAAGCATAGCGACACGTACTGATTGTATTTCATTCTGAAAAGAAAATTCAACCTTCTCCATCATCGTCGATCAATACCAAAAGAGCGATCGATTCGATGATTAATTAGAAAAGAGAGTTCTTCGTCACAAGTAAATGTAGTAAGCCTGATGCAACACTCTCGCTCTCTCTCTCCCTCTCTCTCTCTCTCTCTAACATCGAATGACTCAAAAGAGAAAACACGGATGGAGGACCGAAGTTCAAGAAGAATTCAAACTCTTTATATGGAATCAGAAAAATGTCACAGCTTCCGTTCTTAACGCTGCTACGATCCTCGGATTTGTATGTTTCAATCTTGTCCTCACTGTTGCAAACGAAAAGATTTTTAGTATTTTAAGAGAATGTTTAACATAAGATAATATTTAAAATAAATAAAATATTGAAGTTGTACACACCAATAAGAGACTTTTGACGATGAGAGGAGGCAACAGCAGAGCTGAATTTATTTTTCTACCTCTTTTCCTTTAAACAATTATATGCTCTCTCAAGGAAGAGAGTCCTTAATTACGCGTAAATGTAACTGACGCCACGCTCTCTCCAGCATCGAATGACTCAAAAGAGAAAACAAGAACGTAGAACCGAATCAAGAGGAATTCGAATTCACTATATCGATTCACGCTCCAAATATGTCGCAGCTTCCGGTCTTCAATTTATTCATCTATCTGCTTTCCTTTGAATGATTGAACGAATACTATAATAACTACGAACTCTCTCAAAATTTCTACAATAAAACTTACAAACAGATGAAAATAATCTTCCACGTCGATTACTAAATCGCGAATGTTTATACAGATTCACGCTCTTATGAACACAATTACCAAAAATGAAATTTAAATAGAGATTTCTTTCATCTTTTACGTACTACGAAGAAATACAGTAGTTTGGATACTCTTTACATTTTTGTATCTAAATCTGGTGAATGAGAATTCAATATAAATGAAAGTAACCATACAAATTCATACCCTTGGAAACATGATTAAAGGGAATGAAATTTAAATAAAGATTTTGCCCATCTTCTAAATACTGCAACGAGTATCGTACTTTGGATACTCTTTACATTTTTGTATCTCAATCTGGTGAATGAGAATTCAATATAAATGAAAATAATCATACAAATTCATACCCTTAGAAACATGATTGAAGGGAATGAAATTTAAATAAAGATTTTGCCCATCTTCTAAATACTGCAACGAGTATCGTACTTTGGATACTCTTTGCATTTTTGTATCTCAATCTGGTGAATGAGGATTCAATATGAATGAAAATAATCATACAATCGCACTTTGGAAATTTTTTATATTCTTGCTCTTAAACTTCCCGTAAATGCAATTGCATTTTGCCAGTCTATCGATTACAAATATTCAACCAGAAGTACCTGGTAACCGGAGCGGGAAATAATTTTTCTTTTTTTTTTTTTTTTGATATACCATATAATGTAGAAAGACATAGTGGCCAGAGAAGATTCTACATATTCTTAATTAATACAAAAAGAGGATCGTAGGATGTACACGGTTCCGTGATCTCGATGGAAGGCTACGTTCATCTAGGTAGTCCGGTATCGATAACCTTGATCTTGAGCCTCGGAGCGTTGGTGAGGAAAAAGCGAAGCGATCGCGGGCACGCGAAACGAATAAAGCGGAATGGTACTGGCGTAAAGCGGAGGAACGACGCATCGAGCGACAGGAAAGTGTGTCAAAGCGGTTAAGGTCATCCTGGCAACACCAAGTAGCCCACTTCTCGATCGAAGCTACCGGTTTGTTGAACCCGGCAGGTACCGTTACCTGAAAACGCGGTCGCGACCTACTGACGTCTTCCTCGTCCTCGACTGTACCGGTTGGTTAGTCGAGGAAGAAAAATAAATAAATAAAAAAATGAAAGGAAGAACGTTGCCCAGCAAAAGGAAATCATAGAAATCCGATCTCCCTGGGTAATTAAAAAGGGAGTTGAACAAGTTTCTGATAAATGTTCGAGAAAATTAAAATGGAAGATTGAGTACGGTCGACATATAACAATATACGATACAAATAAAAGAAAGAATTAAGGAACACTTCTGTGTTTTGGCGATGATTATTCATAGATAAAGAAAGAATTTAAAAAAAAGTTCGTTCGTTTCTTGGATTCAATGATAGAACGTAAGTGAATAGAGGAATTCCAAGGAATGGTTTTCGAAAGCAAATAGAAAAGACGTAGCGTGAAGCCACGCCTCTCGAAAACGGTACCTGCCGCGGAGGAAAAATCGCGAACGATTTCTAACTGTTGCCGGCATCTGTAAAAGGCATTTGCTACCCGTTCCTAGCTCGTCGAATTCGTTCGCGTATCGTCGATTTCTAGCACGACAGAAAGAATCTTCCATATTCGATGCCCTTACATCGAACGTTGATACTCTCGACCATGGAACAAGTGTTATAAATCGAGCTTAAAATTATTTTCGTTGAAAGAGCGATCGAACCGAGCTTTTGAAATTATATTCCCAAGAGTCCAGACTATGTAAGTACGAATGCAAAATGATCTGTCAGAATTAGAACTGGAAAAAAATGGAAAAGTTCATTGAACGATCGTACGAGAGAATTTCGATAATTTGAACGTTAAATCGCAGTAATCGGAGGAAAGTAACGTGTGATACGCGAGTGTCGACGTATCTGGGCAAACTGTAAGGTACTTACTTCGTTACTTCCAGGTAGACTTCCTTGACACTGACTCTCAGTTCTGAAGATGAAATTCCACGCGAGGTGTTCTATATAGCTTGCGGATTCACGTGGGGGTAAGCCGCACGGCCAATGACCACACACCTTTGGCACTATTTTCAATGGAACGGACCAATCCTCTGCCGCTTCTGTTCGCTGTCGATCCCGAAGGTCTACTTTTCGAATACTTTTCGTCCAGATTTTACGGTTTCAACATTCCACCAGCCTTTTATCGCGATCGAATACTCTCGCACAAAACAATGTACGAACGAACGTTCGGTTACCGAGTTTTCCCTCCTTCCCTATGTTTTTGCTTCGTTGATTACTGAAATTATTTCTGACAAAGTTCAAAGGATGCATCTCGTAGTTTAATTATAATTCGCGTCTGTCCGGAACTGAGCTCGTGCTATATCATTCTCAAGCGTAGCTCTGCCATGGCTAGAACGTGGATACTTATGTATCTATGAGAAATTTCAAAGAGCAAAATTATAGCGCATAGATGTACACGATACTAGCTACTAATTAACCGTTAAGAGAAATAAAACAGAATAGCAACATTATGTAAGAATTAGGAATCCGATAGAAGAATCTGCTGTACTATAAGAAACTGGAAGTAAAAATCCAATCGATCTGCTTGTAAGGGGCTCTGAGCCTACAGTAAAAGAAACAAATAGAAACATATAAAATATGCAAAGTGTAGCATCATGACGTTCAATACGTGAAACAGATCTCCGGTCGCGTTACATTTCTCCAATAGCATTAATAGAAGTACAAATACAAAGTAGAGTGTTAGAGTGTCCAGTCACGACTGTTTACTCGAAAATGCAAATTCCACGAGACCGCAAAAATCTGTAATCATTGACGCTAGCGGTTTTTTCTTCCCAATGGAATAATTTTTCTACCTACTTACGGCATCATTCCGAGCTTTCTTGTTTTCCTCGATTCCGTCGAGTTTATCAAGACGGTTAACACAGGCCAGTTAGAATACAAACGTATCGTGAATGAGATAAACTTTTCAACCGTTCTCCGGCTGTATCGTGTCATTAGTTCTTTCCAATAAGAACCACACGAAGGATTTCTAAAACAAACGTATAAAAGATGTTGGAAACTTTATCGTTCAATTATCTAAAGAAGGTCGATGTAGTCGAAGGTGTCGGTGAATATTAGAATATCCTGTTCGCACCGGCATCAACCAAACGAATTGGACGCGAAATAAAACGACGATGCATCGATCGATCGTTGGATTGGCCCATTCACTCGTCCACAGCCGGAGGCTTTCCTTTTCTTCTTGAAGGCCCATTTCGCGTTGCGTGCACCCTAGACTAGGCGGTCGCGATTCATCATAACTGTTTCAGTAGCGGGATGCTGGAGTCGTGTCTTCTTATTAGGAGCATCTCGCTAATCACCGCGTATAAGAGCGACCTGCAATTCGCGAAAAAAATAAGTCGGACCTTCGGTGAACGTACTTGCGTACGTGTATTCGATTTTCTACGTTTCATCGTTCTTTGATACTTTTGATCAGTGGTCTATCGGTGTACAATTTTCGGACGCTCTATGAAAGAAATTCGATAGAAGAATTTCATTAGAACAATCGGGGACGGATTTACCTCGACACTAATGACGCTGTAAACCCCGGAAAGCTATGAGGACCGGGAGGTGGCTGTCGAAAAGCTTGATGAACGATCTTCGGAATTACATAAAATACGTTTGTTGGTAGGCGAAGACTGGGACAATGATTTTAGTTTGGCTGGTACGATATCTGTTGAATCAACACGTATAGAATGTTCGAGATGGCCATCGAGCGCTCCATGTTGTATTCTGAAGTGTTGTGGAGGATCCTTGCGTTTACTAGAATACGTGAAAAACAATTGAATCGAACGGGACTCGCTTACCATGACAGTTTTGAAGACGATTCTACACTGACCATCGTATCGTGCGTATCTTGTGACAGATTACCCGGAGGATAAAGATCATTTAGAAACTGAGATTAAAGAGATCGTTTGGAGACGTAAATATCAATTTCCTATTGGTTTAACAGGCATCCGTTTGATCAGGATAAGCTTCTTTTAAATTTGGTTTACCTCAGAGCCCCTAAAGGGTTAAATCCGCCACTGAGCACATATATATATAATATAAATCCTTGGGGTAAATAAGACGATCGATTCTGGAAAATCAAGTTTATTTTGGGAATAAATTAAATTATATACAATAACAGTTAATAATAAATCTACTATAGATTTTACCTGTCGTACAAATGTTACCAATCGAGAATCGATTTTCTAAGCCCTAACTTACCGTTCTTCTCTCGTGATCTAATCTATTCAGTAAGATGGCTGCCGGTAAAACAAAGCAAAAGTAAAAATGTCGGTTGGCGGGTAGTTTGAATTCTATAGAATTTACATATATATATATATATTATAAAAATTAGTATACAGCTTGGATAGATATCTCGAGCATGGATGATTAAACTACTTTTACGGGCTCTACGAAGTACACATTTGTATTAAATATCTTGTAGCTGCTAAATATTTTTAGATTCGTTCCAAACTTTATCGATACAATGACGATGATCGTGTCTCATGTAGTTATATAATATGTCTCATAAAGTAGGAATTGTTAATCAATTTCAAGATTGAAGTATTATTAGATACTTAAAACGTTGTTCGTTGAACACGGTGTACATTATATGTATATACGTCATAGATGGATAGTAACGTAACGGGACTAACAAACGACCTTCAACAAGGTGAACTAATTCTTCCGTAGAAGTAAAAGGTCCATCGGAAGTACTAATTCCTTCTTTCCTTTCTTCCTACTTCTTGTGTCAATTGGAGCGAATAAAAAGAACGTCTTCAGTTTAATATTTTGACAAAGGGAAATGTTTACCATGAATTTTGTATAAAAAAAAGAAAAATAAAACACATAGGAAGATATAGAATCAAAGAAAGATATTAAATACGAAGATTATCTACAGAAAAGCACAATACGCAAATTCTAATTCGTTCAATAATCCACATAGGTTTAGTGCCATGCAAGAATCCGTTGCAACTTCTACGATCCCAATTTTTCTCATAAGTCCATGTCATTAGAAATGATACATTGCCTGTATGTATGTAACGTTTTCTACTAGAATTTTTTTACTTTCTAAACATTTGTTCACTTTCTGAATAACTTAAAAACACTATATTCTTTATCTGTTCAATATTAGTATCAGTACCATCGGTAAGGTAGATTCCGCTGAAAAGTAGAAAGCCTGTATACCTGAAGGCGCACTTTTTCGATAAATTGGAATCTCAGGAAAAAATTCGATGTTTCTAGTAACGGGAACTGTTTGAACGTTCGTTAGCGTGTTTTAGATACAAAGAAACGGTAATTCATATGTGCACGCTTCGCTTCGATATAGCTTTTCAAATTTTTGTAGGCTAAGCTCCGCTTCTGTCTGAAATGCGGTGTCCCGTGCATGAATGGCATCACGCTCGTTCCTCCCGAACGAACCTGGGAAAATTATCGGTGTTCCGGCATCTATAATAAAGCTGAAAAGAATAAAAGATCCAGTCCGCTATTAGACCTTTACCACTGACACAGAAATGCAATGGTACATTAACGAGCGTGAACCAGTCATTTCTGTTTGCCTCTCTGTCAGTTTCCTTCGTGACCGTTTGCCTCGTCAAGATTATAATTATCCTTTAATAAATTCAATCCTACTACATCGAGAATTCAATATACCTTTTACTTACGTATAATATTTATTTATAGTGCATGTACTATCTTTATATTTTATTTCGAAATAAACTTTCGCTGCAAACAATCTTCACGGTATGAATGAAACTTTTGGATGACGGTCTGGCTCTCATTTTAATAAAATAACTTTAAATTTTTTCAGAAAAATGTTAGTATAAGTTTGAAATAAAAAGATATACATAATTAATATCACTAACGATTCATTCATAACTTTCTGAGATTTGAAAAAATTTTAACAACAAAAAAGGTACAGTTAGGTGAAAGACAACTTAAAAAACATAATTAGAGGAAAAAGAAATAATGTACGGGGTGAAAAGTAAAACAGGTAAGGTAAGCGGAAAATATAGATTGGATAATATAATTTCAGAAACCTAACTCAGAAATTCATTTTTATGGGTACTTAGTGGCAAACGAATTTCATTTTGTATTACATACTGGTAGAATATCTATTACAGCTACTTGACATACAAAGTGTCAGGATAGCGGGAATCGTTGAATGTATTCTATCATTTGTATTCTGCCTCCCTTTTCTTGCACGGTGCATAATAATTGTTACTTTGCAATTCATTCTAATGAAAAATGATCTATGAATTTCATATTAGAAATAATGGGGTATTGTTTTATTGCATGTTTAAAGATATCCTTCTCATTAAAAAAATATAATAATTAGAGTGATATTTCAACATATACATGTAGCTACTTTTATAGAAATACTTTTGTAATATTATATTCCCTTGCTAATATACTATATATATGTAGAGCTTTTATTCAAGTTCGCGAGATTATATTTATTAAAATTCATATCCTTAACCTTTAACAGATGCCTAATATCTTTAACAATGAATGAGGATTCAAATAATGATAATGGCAATCTACTTCCGCTATTAATAAGAAAGCTTTTGATAAATGTGAAGATTTTAAATAATTAAACGCTTCGTTCATTTGCAAAATAAGATTGTTTTATTCAATTCAATTTGCAATTTTACAATAAATTTTGTAAATAAATTTTGTAATGAATTCATAATTTTCCGTTTAATAATTTGTGTAATTGTGTAATTTTATAATAACTTGATTCCGTTGTACGACCGATGAAGCTAAAACAACTCTTCTCATACGAAAATGAACCAAAAACTTATAAGTTCCCGTCACGCGATGATAATGAAATCAATATTGGATTACTTATAAAGTGTAAATTGAATTACAGATTTTGATCTAGCTCTGCCTTTAGTTCTAAACTGTAGACTAAGTTACTCTTTTAAAGAGTTCTATAAAAAAGGAAATAAATTAACTTCATTAAAATAAATGCATGCTTTATATAGAAAACGAAAGTTTTAAAGAAGAAAGGATTGTACATATTATATATATATATAAGATCATAAATATTTTAAGAAGTTTGAAGTCATGAAGTAGAAATAGGTGAAAATAAAAATAAAATGTGAAACCAGGTAAAATCTAGTAAATCTAGATAACCATTAAGGATGACAGAATTCTTCTCAGCTAGCAGAAAAGAACCTGCTTGCGGTTACCAACTTATTTGTCATTGAACATATAAGACATTGATGACCGCCGCGTTACTTTACTTTAACAGTTGCGATCCTAACCTCATAGTTCGTGACAGGCAGATTTTGGTATTGTTTAGTCGTGTTGCAATTGCGCTCAAGACAGTGGAAAGAATTATTCCTAAAAATGGAATGTTTAATCGGAATACAATTTAAAGATTTTGTTTTAGTTGCGGCTGATATGACTACAGCTCAATCTATTATGGTTATGAAAAACGGTAAGAAATTAAACGGTTGATTACAACCTAAAAAATACTTCCAGATAAATTATTTGTTTTATTATCAATTTTCTGTTACAAGTATTATTGAAGTATCAAATTTATCTGTATTTGTAATTTGAAGTATTGATACATATCTATTTATAATTATAAGATATTTACGTAGTAAATGCAAGTCACTTTATATATTTCGTTGATTCTGTTACTTCAGATGAAGAAAAAATTCACAAAATGTCTGATAAGCTTATTATGGCAGTATCTGGAGAATCTGGGGATACTACACAATTTTCAGAATATATAGGAAAAAATATACAGCTTTACAAAATGAGAAATGGCTATGAATTATCTCCAAAAGCAGCTGCCTCTTTCACCAGAAGAAACTTAGCAGATTATCTTAGAAGTAGAACACCATATTTTGTCAATTTATTAATGGCTGGCTATGATGTAAATAGTGGACCAGAATTGTACTTCATTGATTATCTAGCATCATGTGTTAAAGTGCCCTATGCAGCGCATGGCTATGGAGGCTTTTTCTCCCTTTCCATTTTAGATAGATATCACAAATATGGTAAGAAAGACTATTAAGATCAGATTTACATTAATGTTTATTTTGTATATGGTATTATTAATACAAATTTTTTATCAAAATATGCTGCATACACTATTCTATATTACAGATTCAACGGAAGAAGAAGCATACATACTATTGAAAAAATGTGTCAGGGAAATACACAAGCGATTAATAGTTAATCTTCCAAATTTTAAGGTACAAAAGGTATCTAAGGAAGGTATAAAAGAATTGGAACCTATCACAGCAAAGAACTTGGCTATTGAAGATGCTGATAAGGCATAAAGTATCTATTTTTATTCATACTATTTGTAATATTATTCGCAATTCAAAGAATAAATGTTTTAAAATGAGGTAATATCGCTAATCACTACTTTTTGAATAGAAAACCTATAGGCAATCACATAAAAAAGATAGAATGAATAAATGAAAAAAAATGTAGTTTTATTATGTTTTCGATGTTTACACATTTTTTTAACTAAACACGCTTTATAAAATCCATTTTTTAAGTAAGTTTTATCAATTAAAATATTGTTATATTATAGAAAAATTGTATATATTTAACAAAATTAGAAATGGAAAAAGAAGTTACTAACAACAAATCAAAAAATTATTTCAATTTTTGTAATCATTTTTTCGAATTGTGCATGTGAAAAATTGTATTATAATTTATAATTCATTTAAGTAATCCACACCTCTAATAAAATACAACATATGTTGTAGACTATAGATCTATTGGAATAGGAATTCAATCTAGTTATTCATAATAGGGTAAAAGTTGTATTTTATACAGAAATAGAAAATTCCAACCTAATTCTCTATTCTAATTATTTCCTTCTTTCAGGTCCTCTGATCCAATAAAAACTAATTCACACTTGTAATATGCATATTAATATAAATTCTTATTTAAAATTTTGCTTACAAAGGAACAATTTATCTAAAAAAAATACTACTTTTTCTTTTTGCTTTCACTCTTGAATGATTTATCTATAAATTATTGATATTAATCTTTCTATATATGTATATTGGCATTTATGAAAAAGGATATACATACAAAATGAGTTACGAATCATCAATTCAGTCGAATTTGAATGTATGAATGTCAACTAAATTTGAACCAAGCATAAAATTATATCTCACAATGTTTATGTAAGATATAATTACATATGTTGTTGATACTTTTAAATTTCATGATTGTACAGCTTGAGCATAAGAGAAACTATCATTTCTTTCCCTATAAACGATAAATTTGAAACGATAACAGCATAATGATAATGCTGACAGTTTTATTACATTGATCACCTTAAATACGAATATTATGTGTCCTTCTTCGTTTCTACTTGCGTTTGTGCAGTTTCTTCTGTTTGTTTTGGAATAACTGGATGATCTTCGTAACTGAAAAAGATTAGTAAATCATAATCTATTGTTTAAAACAATTTCAAGTAGAAGCACATAAGTGAAACACTTATAGATACATACGAAAATAATGCTTTTAAGTCTCCCTTAGCCAATGCCAAAAGTACGGGAGTACCCAAACAAGCAGGTACTAGATATAGCAGAGCCGGTTGTGCGTGATTAAATAAATGCATAATCAGCATCGTCGCTAGTAATCCCATGAAATATGCGAAGAATGTTGAGTAGAAATACACATTTGTCTTTCTGCTTAAACTATTGTCGAACCGCAATAGAAGGGCAATGAAAATCCCTGGTAAAACAATGTCACCTAAACCCAGCATAGCAAAATTGCTGGCTGTAAGTCCTTTCTCTAATATATCTTGAGGGAACACTAATTTAATTGGTACTTCGAATGATCTCGCGACTGTTACCATTACATCTGTACCAAACACCCAAAATGCATCATAAAACAAGAGTCCGCAAAGCAAAATACATCCTGTTGGAACATTGTTCACATGTAGTAATTCAACTCCATTAATCGCAAACGCGATTCCAAATAAATTATTGGCAATCCAATGCTGTAAAATTTAAAAAAATTATTTTGACTTGAGGTACACTTGTACCAAAGAAAATTTTGTTTAATGTCTATTACCTTTTTTAAAAGATACCAAGTTCCAACAAGTGAACAGCATATTAGACAAACAATATCATGAAGATTAAATTTGTAATTAATAATATGTTCTGACTTATCACCTTCTCCTTTAGTGAATGATATATGATACTGAGTTTTTGGTATTGCAGCAGGTACCAATGATGAAATTAATGGACTGTAATCAAAATCATAATATGTAATTTCAAGAACGCTAACTACATATATTCCAATAAATCAGAAACTATGTATACCTCGTAAGGTGACACAAGGCTAAGATACCTAAGAAAAAAAAATAGGCAGCCAAAATTTGATTAACAAACTCCTTGGCAAATATCTGAAAAACATTGACATAACTCTAATGTGGAATAAATAAAATTCTTATACAAGGATCATTCATTTAACACTTGTTACCTTATATAATACATATAGTCCAACTAATGTAATACTAGAAATGAAAGGAAATATTGCTGCTTCCTTGCGTGACATTGTGTCTGGTTGTTCTCCACTTTTTTTACATTGTTGCTATAAAAAATATAAAAGCACTACATGCTACAGAACATTAATAACAATTATAAAATGCTACATCTTAATGCTAATTAATTTAAAAATTACAGTGGTATATGTCAACATTTTGAAAATTTGAATTTAGTCATATATTTCAACTTTTAAACAGTATAGGCCCTCTAGTTTCATAATTAATTAAGCTATAAATTACAGTAGTAAAGTTATAATTAGGTTATAAGCACAACTTTATTCTGTGTTACGATTCTTCATGACTTGAGAAAGTATAATGAATTTTTTATAACAATAATTGAAGACTATTTTACAAAAAATAGCAGCAGTGAACTGATTTACATTACTATGATTTTCTGGTCTCCAATTAAATACTTTACAGTTATCAACCTGTAAACGCATTAAATATCATCCAATGATAATAAAAAAGATATTCTATGCAATATAAAATTATCATTTGAATATTATGAATTAATGAAAATTAAACAGTTAATTATTAGAAAGTTCGAAGAATTTGTCCGACATACGCGTATAAAACATATGTCAAACGCGTGGCTAACCTGCTGCTCCTTATGGTGTCTAACAGCTCGGTAACTACCAAAGAAGATAGGTAATATGGCCATAATTATCAAGCTTCCATAAGCAAGAACCATTCCCTCAGATGTCGATGATATTCTTCCAGTAATCGCCTCATTATTCTCTGTTATATTTTCACTCGCTTGAACAGCAATTTCGTTTACCTCGCTTGCCATCTTGGACTTATTAATTCGACTGTATGTGTAATGTGTAGTTGCAATTTGTGACACGACTTCAAAAAAAATCTTCGAAAAAATAATTCAAAGATGGATAATCTTCATATCATGTTACCATTAAACTCAGTAAGCTATTGAACAAATAAGAAAATTACATTTATATAATAAAGAAACTTACAACTTAAGTAATTAATTGATAATAATACAGCAAAATAGTTCGTTTTTATTTTTTTTGTGATCTATTATGTATTTATATATGTAATGATAGATGATAATTATCAACCGAGTAAAAATTTTTTATATTTCTTATAGATTTTTTAATTCTTCAAGCGAAATGTTCAATTTGATTAGTAATGACAATATTATGATAGATTAATTGTGTTTTGTTTACGACAGAATATATGATTAAAAACCAACCTTTAGGTATTCTGACACGTGGACGAATAAACATTATCTCTAATACAGCCGTGCCTTCACTGGTACCGTCAAGTCTTGGTTTAATGAAGCGATGAGAACTCGCTATGAAAATGACAAACAAGAGTTTACGATCGTGTAGTGAACATTAATTATTAAATGGACAAACAGAAAAACGTGTATTTTTCTCCGTCGTCACGTAAAAATAATACAATGTTAGCAGCTTCCAATAGAAAATGGACATAAAGTTCCATAATTTTAAAATGAATTGAATCTCATAAAGAATTATATAGGTTAAAAGTCTGTATCATTTTACACTTAAAAGAAAATGTAAATTTTGTTTGATTATATATTAACTTTATTCGCATGTACAAGAAGAAATTTGTTCTCCGTACGCAAATGATAATGAATTATTATGTGGTATGTTTTATATTTAATAAAGACTATAACTATTTCCTTTCTTTTCGGAGAAAGTACAGTACATATATGCATTTGTAATATTTTATTTTTAAAAGTATTACATTTTTTACTTTTTTAACAGATACCAATGAGTTAAGAAAGTGAACAATGGACACACTGAAAGCAAAAAATGTACCAAGGAAAACATTTAATTTGTCATTGGAAAGAATCAGTATTAAATCTCTAAAACATGAAATAAATATTTACCAAGAGGTACTTAACTTTTTACCTCTGAAGAAAGCATATATTTATAAGTTGTGATAAATTGTTTATAGATATTATTCCCGATAAATAGATCTTTTTCTTTTAAATAACAAGGTATAAAATCTCATAGTTCTTAAATCTCTCTGAAAGAATCATAAATTATTTGAAAATTGAAAACATGAATTCACTTTATAATACCACAGACAAAAAGTTGTATCATAGAGGACAAATTGATGTAATAGATATGCCAATACAATTAACTTGTAATTACAAGTATTTCCTTGTCTACGAGGATCAAGTATCCAGATTTGTTGTGTTGAAAGGTTTACATGGAAACACAGCAAATGAAGTAGCTGTAAAACTGTTAGACATACTGGCTATTATCGGAGCACCACAGGTCTTACAAAGCAGCAATGGACGCAAATTTGCTGAAGAAGTTGTGCAAGAGATACGTCTTTTGTGGAAAGATTTCATGATACTTCATGGAGAAATCACTGAGAACAGTGAGCAGAGTAGAGATTTTAAAACCTTACTTGAATGTTGGGTAGAAGAAAATCCAACGAAAACATGGTACGAAGCTTTGAAACATATACAAATTTTTCAAAATTCAACATTTCGTTGTGAAAATGGAAAAATTCCATATGATATATTATTTGGGAAAAATGTACATGCAGAATTCCAAAAACAAACTAATCTAATAAATTTAAGAGATAATGTATGGACAGAAGAAGAATGGATTAGCCTCTTATCCGACAAAGAAGATGAAGTTAAGGAAGAAGATATGCAGCAGCTTATAGATGAGCCTGCCTTTGCAAATAGAGATGTAGATAGCGTAAGTATATTATTAATAATATAGTTATTCATATATATGTTATTGATCATTATTTTAATTCGTTAGTTAAATGATTGTGAGAGTGAAGATTCTTGCAATGAAGTCAGGGGTGAATTTCAAAGAAGCACTCCTGGTTTTAATTTTGTGAATGTTAAGAGTGAACCTTTGAACATGCATACAGAAGATTCAATATTTGAGGATGAATTGGGAATAGATGACAAGGCATCAAATGCGGAGAATCAAATCAATTTAAAATGTAAAATCTGCAAGAAACAATACATGAAACCCGGCCACTTAAGAAATCATATGAGAACACATATAAAGGGGAAAAAGTTCGAATGTAAACTATGCAACAAAACGTTTCACGTTCTAAGTTTATATGAAAAACATATGAGACAATCTCATAGACAAAGTAAATTATCCAGTCTGACCAGAAGTAGAAGAAGTAAAGACTCTCAAGATGAAACAACATTAGACACGAAAGCATCTAAATTAAGAAATTTCTCACAATTAAATGCCAATGAAACACAATCAAATGAAGCAAATGATTGTACAAAGACAACAAAGAGTTTAAGTCTCCTCAAGGAAAGGAAGAAAATTGCTGCAGACAATCGTCCAATGAAAATAAATGGAGATCCAACTTTGGAATGTTCATATTGTAATCAAAAGTTCAACTTTCCTAGTGTATTAAAAAGGCATATGCGATCTCACACGAACGAAAGACCCTACATTTGTTTAATTTGTAATAAGAGTTTTAAGCAATTGGGCCATCTTAGCCAACATTCATTAACGCATAAAGATTATCGGTCTTTCCATTGTGCGGTTTGCGGGGTGAAATTCGACTCTTTAGGTTCGCTGAAGATCCATGCTCAATCGCATAAAGGACATTACATTTCAAAAACTAAAGAGACTCTCCGTTTGTTCGAATGTGATAACTGTAAAAAGGTGTTTACCACCAAAAGCGTTTTGGAACGACACATACTTACTCATTCTCATGAACGTCAATTCCCATGCATCATTTGTGGGAAAAGATTCAAACAAGCGGGACACGTGAAATCTCATATGTTGGTACACACGGGAGAACGAAAATTTGAATGTTCTGTCTGCAAAAAGAGATTTAGCCTTTCGAATTCTTTGAAGAAACACATGTATGTTCACAATGGAGAAAAACCTTATCAATGCGATGTATGTGGTGCACGGTTTCTTGAAAAAAGAAATCTAAACGGGCATCTAATGACTCATACGAACGAGCGTCCGTTCCGCTGTAAAATTTGCGGAAAAAGATATACTTTAGCCGATACTTTGCGTCGGCATATAAGTGCTGCACATGAAGATGGACGCACTTATCAGTGCGAGATTTGTGCGAAGATGTTCAAGCAGCTCGCTCATCTGTCTGTTCATAAAAAGGTACACAACGACGAACGCCCATTTCAGTGTCATTTATGCGAGAAAAATTTTAAACATAAAAATGTGCTTAAATCTCACTTGGCCATTCATGCAAATGTAAGGCCATTTGAATGCGATGTATGCAAAGCTACGTTTGTAAGGAAAACAAATTTACAAACTCACATTGCATCAGCTCATATGAACGAAAGACCATACGTTTGTACTATTTGTGGAAAACGGTTCAAACAGATTAGTCACTTAAACGGTCATGTAGTAGTGCATAGCAATTTAATGCCTTATCAATGCGATTTCTGTGATCGACGATGTAATAGACTCGATAATCTAAAGAAACATATGCGTCTTCATACGAAAAATAAAGAGTAAACAGCGTAAAGTAATTGTTTTGTAAAAGATAGAATAGAATTGTTTCAATATGAAACTATCCAAACTGAATCTTACGTATATCGTTAGTAAAAAGAAGTTGACATTAGAAGCTTCCATTTTTAATCTATGATAACTCTACTTCTTTTTGATTAACTTTGAAAAAATTGTTTTTGTAATCATATATGTGATTGGTGTATACTTATAGACTTCAAATATTTTTATATCTCGTAAAGAGCTTCAAATGCTTAACAGCTTTATTCTTTTGAAAAAAAAGATTCCCCATGTCCTAAATAAATTAGGACTGGTACCAACAATCAGAGTTTCAAAAGAATACAGCTACATATTTTAATGTATGCCCTCTGTATTTTTACTAATCAGTATCATAAGTTCTTTTTTTACTTTTTCTATCATATTGCAATCTAAAAATTATAATTGTACAAATATAGAAGATGAATTCCTAAATCAAGATCAAATTTTTAAAATTTACATATGTATGTATTCTAAGAAGTTCTATGTTCAATGAGATCAATTGTGTTGTTTTTTTAAATAAATATTATTTAAAAACATATATAGGAAGTACTTTTATTCTACGAAGAGCACTTGTATACTTCGAGTAGATCAATATGTTGCCCTATAAGTTTATTCATCTCTTATTCCAAAAAAATTATTGTGTGGCCCTTGAAATATTGTAACTTTGTTGTATAAAATTTCTTCATACAATAATAAATAAGGTAAATATTTATGTGATCCCTTTTAGCTGAGTTACCATGCATATAATATAGTCAAACTAGTATAATGCAACATACATTTTAAAATTTCTCTTTAAAAAGTAAAGAATTGTTTTAAATTGATATAGCATGGTTATTTATTATGGTCAGTTATTTGTCATTATTAATCATAATCTAACAAAATTATGTATCAACTCTGCATTGATTAGATTTTTAAAGAGTCCAGTGATTACAGCGCTTAGTTCATTGTTATTGGAACTCAAAATGGGGTACAACAGGGGATTAAAATTTGGTACAGCGTTCACTGTACTAATAGTTCTAGTCGCAATTTATTATAGAAATTCAGAAAACATTCTTCAGAAACGTTTGCAAACTTTGATCCATGGCTTGGAAAGACTTGAAAATAAACACGTGATGTCATCACGACCAAAAGTTGCGATAGGTTATGGCGTGTGTACCGACGTATACGTCAATGCTAAAGATTTACTTAACTATTCCGATGAAGTCGGACAACCACAACATTTTGATGAAATCAACACAGAGCTAGAACTTTTAAAAAGCTTCGCTTATTATTTTCGCCATGGAGCTGCTGCAGAGTAAGTCTTACTTTTGCCATGTCACCTTTAATCGAATTTTTGTATTTCTCATTGAGAAATACATTTTTCCTATTTCACATTTTATTAACATTTCATTTTTGTATCAGGAGATATATGGCAAATAGAACACTATTTGACAATCTTGTTGCCAAAGCTCGTTCATATCCATCTTCATATTCTACCATTGGTGGTAACGCAGCAGTTATGGCCTTAAGATTTGCAAGAGAAGGGTGTGATGTTACACTTGCTGCAAAACTGACTAGATCCTTGCATCAAATGATACCACAGGTTATTAATATTGTAGGGGGTGAAGTGAAAAGGGATGACATTCATTTAGTAATTGAATACAAGCATGGAGATATTTGGGGTCCATATTCCAGTGCTAGAGCTAATAGGTATAATATTTAAAAAACTTCAGAAAATATTGTAGACATATATAATTGTAATAGATCCTTCTAAATCACTATAACTATTTTTTAGGTACATAGTTCACAATGATGCCAATAATCCAAAAATTAGTTCTCTTGATGCATTTGATAAACTACTGTTAACATACGAACCTAACTTACTTGTTATCAGTGGTCTACAAATGATGGATAATTATCCATTTCCTAATGGTAATTGAAACACTATTCTTAGTTGTGTAAGTTTTGTGATCTGTTTAGAAAAACGTTTATTGAAATGCAGGTGATAGACAGAAACTTTTACGTAAAGTAAAGAAACAAATGACGGATCGATCTGCATCGACTAAGATTCATTTTGAAATGGCCTCGTTTGCGGAAGATAAATTACTTTTTGAGCTTTGCGACTCGATTATTCCATTTGCCGATAGTTTAGGGATGAATGAGCAAGAAATAGCCAACTTGCATAACGCGATGTATTACGGAAATATTTCATTAGTGGCAAATTCAACGCCACGTATAGCGACAGTCTTAGATCAAATGCGAACGTTATTCAAATTGATACGTATGAAAAGTAAGACTATTGAGCATTCTCGAGAATTAACTAGAATTCATGTACACACGTTAGCCTATCAAGCTATATTTACTGTAAAAGGCTCTATATGGAAAAATACGATGGCTGCAGCAGCCAAAGCATCACTAACAGCTCATAGACACGTATGCGCGACGAGCCATGTAAGTAAATATGATTATATTTTGTTAATTATAAGCTTATAATTATATGAATATATGGGTGAGTCAGCTAAATGGAATGATTTAAATATCTCCTTTACTTACTATTGTGTGAAAAATCTGTTTAGGACAAAATTGCACTGTTTCAAGGGGAACATATATTAATGGACAGACATTTTTAATGTCATTATTTTATAAGATTACAAAATGTAGTTTATCGTGACAAACTTATAACGTCGAAAGATATGAAGGAGAGAATTGCAGCTGTAGGTGTATCCATAACATTGGATGAAATAGAAACTATGTATGAAAAACTAATTAGAAAATTTGAATTATGCATTGCAGCAAACGACCACTATATCAAGCATAGTATTAGTCATTTGTGCCCTTTGAAATAGTGTAACTTCGTTCTGAGAAGATTTTTCATACAATAGTAAAGATATTTAGATGATACCTTTTAGTTGACCTACTCTGTATATGTATATATATGAACTTATGAAATTTTAGGTCGACATTAGTAAAGCTGCGTTGATTTTAGACGATAGCTTTTCGACGTCTATCGTTGATGGCACCCGGATAGCACTAGATATTGAGAAACCAGTATCCTGTTGGGACGAAACATTAAAAATAGAAAGCAAAGATGTTATTATTCAAGTTTGTGTGGCACCAGTATTAGTTTGCACCGAAGCAGCGCAAACTGCTGGCGGCGGAGATAATATTTCAAGCGCGGGCCTTGTACTACAGATTTAATGTACTGTTTGTACTTTTCAAGATAGTTGAGCAATATTGAATTTTCGTACTACTTTACTACGATACTCACAAAGTCAAATTAGATTTTAGTGCACAGCAGCTTTGGAAACTTAGATTATAATTCATTCCATGGGCTATCATTCCAATATATACAACACGTTCGTTGTTGTTTTCTGATATGCAGATGTTGTTCATAGGTTAAAGAACAGCAATCTTTTGATATTTTATTCTGTGTTGTACTTATGTATGTTAAAAATTACAGGGCTTAAAAATAGTATTAAATAATATGGTAATGATTTGAGTTATTCAAATATCTAACTTTAGATACTGATTTTCACATATAAAAAGTATATAAGCATTTTATCTCCTTATACATAATAAAAAACGCGTTTGAAACTATGCATAATATCGAATGACATTTTTAAAAGAGAACAAAGTATAATAAATATTATAAAAATTAAATGTCATTTTATTTCATGCATGGGACGTTTCAACACTAGCTTTAAAATTGGAGTTAATTAATTATTGCTCTAATTTGCGTGCCCTGTACATACAGTTTGAAGTTTGTTACCGTTCGTTCCATTGTAATGTAGTAAAAATATCGTTGAGTCTCAAAATAATTATTAAGTAATTAAGTGACATTTGAAAAATTACAATATGGCAATACTATATAGCACCATTAGGCATGTTATTTATGCCCAATATACTTAATGAATTTTTAAATTCATTTTCTCGAAAACAAAATGTCATATGAAAAAAATTTATTGTATATTTTCGACTTATTCTTTTATGTAAAATCACCCTGTACATGATTGTATCATCGATTACGGGACACGCTGTATAATTTATGTTATGTGCCATGCAATACCTGTATTTCTTATTTAGCATTACCTGGCATTACTGACGAAAACAAGGCATTGAATTATATTGTATTGTATGGAAGGTTGTGCGCTTCAGGATGAAGTTATGTGATATAGCATTTAAAAAACCCTATAAAATAATTTTCAAATGAAAAAACAAAATTTCATGAAAAAGAATAAACAAAGCATAGTTGAATAATGCAACGAAAAATGCGTCCATTTTTCTTTGAATCCCTTAGTTTTATAACATCACATCTCGTTTCATGTAATTTCGTTATTTATTAATGGAATATTATTCATAAATCAAATGTACATTTTGAATTTGTTTTCCAAACAGTGTTTATGCTGTTCTTACAAGTATTCAAATGTGTTCTGGAAAAGTAAATAGGCTGATTGCTTATATCTCTAAAGAAGTGTTTTTAATACTCTTATAGACATATGGAAATTTAAATATTGACACGTGCCTAAGGTGTATATATATATATATACGCCTTAAGTAAAAGTAATTATATGACACTGTAACGTTTAGCTTAACTGTTTAGTTTTTTTTTTTAGCAAACTCATAAAAACCTGGAGATATCTTTTTCAATCAGAATTAAATGAAAACAGTATAGTTAATAAAAAATAGTAAATCTTTCACAAGCTCATTTCACTCAGTTATTTCGCTAAGGCAACGCTTTAGTATCAACCAATTCGCCATTAGCACATGAGAAAGAAACATTTACTATTTCTTACTTAAAATACTAGTTTACATAATTACATAATATTCGATGTTAACATACATAATATATAAATTTTAAGTCAAGAAATTACGGTACAAATAACAATTGTTTCAAAGTAGAAGGGATAGACAGTCAACGTGACTTAGAGTTTAACGCTAGATCCTTATCAAAAAAAAACATTCGAACCAGAAAACATTGTGAGTTTATAAAAAGTTTTATAGGATTGTATCTCCTTCGTCAATGCCTAACATCTTCAAATCATCTGGTCCAGGTTGAGTATCTACTTCTGTCTCCGCTTGAGTAATTTCAGGTGGTGGTTGATCCATATATTCTGGCCCATACCCAACACACCCTAACATACTATACATAGACGAATACATAATGTTACTTTCTTGTTGACTTTGTTGTTTCGTTTCTGTTTCCTCTTTTGGGAAGATGATATTTAGGGCCTCTTGCAAATCATCAGGCAGAGGTATGCTTGGATCAGTTCGTTTTTCAGTGGGTTCCGGGATGTCGGAAATATCTTGTGTAGTATTCTCAACAGTTGGTAGTGGAGGTGGTGGTGGATTTTGATGATTTTGAACGAAAGGAGGTACAGTGGGCATTTGTGGCGGTGGATTTGCCATGAAAGGAGGATGACTTTGCACCGGTGGCCGTACTGGTTGATGAGGTGGAAATCGTGGTTGACTCTGAACGAACGGTGGTGGAGTTGTCATAAATGGCGGTGGAGGTCGATTCGTAGGGAATTGCGGTCTACTTTGCACCGTTGCCTGTTGCTGTTGCTGCTGTTGCTGCTGCGACGTAGTCGAGAAAGGTGGTGGTGGTCTATTCAGAGGAGGAGGAGGATGTGGAGGCAGAGGTAATTTTGATATACTGTGCGTTTGTTTTTGCTGCTCTATTATTGGTTCCTCTATTACTGTTTCCTCAGATTGATCTTCAATCTCCATATCGACCACCTGCTGTGTAGGTTTCGTTTCATTCAATACCGGAGGTGGTGGAGCTACCAATATTTTCATCGGTTGACTTTTGTTGGTTTGAGGAGGTAGAGTGCTTGTACTATTAGCTGTGGTAGTAATGCTACTATTATTGTTACTGCTACTGGTAGTGTTATTATTATTATTACCCAGATTTATTGGAGTTGCAAGCTTGGTGATATGTACAACACCAGGTGGGTTTATGATCTCATTGGGAACTTTCGGTGTATCTTCGAATTTACTCTGCTGATAGGGAAGAGGAGTAATATCTTTCTCAGGCAACTTTGGTTCTTCAGCTTTCTTCTTAAATAGCGGTAATCTACCAATGAATGGTAATTTACCTTTCGATACCTGAGGCGTTGACTTTTTAGTCTGTATATTACCCTTCTTAGATTTAGACGCGGATTCGTTTGTTTTCTTCTCGAATTTGGACTCGTCGTTAGATGAATTATCGTCTCTTCTGTCCTTACCATATTTATCGTAACCTCTTTTTGGGCTGTCGCGCCAACTTCTTTCACGTCGAGGAGATTCATTACTATCTCGTTTTCTTCGATCATCGTAATAGTCCCTGTCTCGATCTCTATCCCTGTCCCTGTCCCTATCACGGTCCCTATCCCTATCTCTGTCACGATCACGATCTCTGTCTCGCCCGCGCCTTCTTTCGTACCTGCTGCTATAACGATCGTATTTATCCTCCCGTCTGTCATACTTTCTATCCCGATCGTCTTTGTATCTATCGCTTTCTCGTTGTCTCTCATCCTCCTTCTCTACAGATTTATTTTCAGGCGGTTTTACGGTCATGTTGACTTGCTGTTTTGTCCAGAATCCCATATGCGGTTTAGGCATTTCTTCTGGTTTGGGTAATTCGATTGGTTTGTTGGCTATGGGTTGCGGTTTTTCCTCTTCCTTCTTTATCCAGAAGGGTTTAGGAGGTTCTTTTGGTCCCCAAGCTTCTAAATTCTCCGGCTTTGATTTGTTCGAAAAAGAAGCCTGTTCTTGTTCTTCCTCCTCTTCTTCAATTACTTTCTCTTGGCTCAGCCTTCGATTACTAATAGACTTCATTTCTTCTTCCTGCTTCGCTTTTAATTTGTCTCTGATCGAATTCAACAACTGTCTTTCATCAGTTTCGACAGGTTGAGGTTCTGGAGTCAGTGATTGATTCAAGTGTTGCGCCATTTTTGACCAGTGTCCTTTCAATTTTATCCGATGATAATCTATCTCTTCATTCAGAATGGCTTGCGTCGACGCTTTCATTTTATTTCGCATAGCAACACGAATGCTCTTGGACATATCCTGATCGGAATCTGTGTCCGAATTTTCTGATTCGCTGGAACTGTCGCTACCACTGCTTCTGTTTCTTCGCTTCTTAGATTTCTTCTTACTCTTCTTCGACTTCTTTGATTTCTTTGATTTCGGTGGTGGGTCGTCATCTTTGTGCTTCTGCAATTCCATTTGGATCTGTTTGTGTTTCTCCTCTGAGAATGCTTTCTCACGATCTGCCATCCAATCGGTTTCCCAATGTGGATTTTGCTCGACAAAACGCTAAATAAAGATGTTAACTAATTAATTTTATATTGCCCCTTTTTTTGAAATACAAAATTTAGAAAATAAAGAACATACAGAATAATTTTCTGAATGCTGTTTAGATTTCAGGTGCAAACTTGCACAATGGAGATCCCCGATCCAGGAATCGCAAAGCTTGCAGTACCATGCCGTTGCAGCGCTGAAGAACTGTAAACCTATAAGCAAATATTTTAACACTTAGCATTACTTAAGCTTTGAAAATGGTAAACAATTTAAGTTCATAAAGAATGACCTTATATTCTGCCACGACACATTCATGTCACTGAAAACAAAAACAATATATATTAAAAGATGCTCAATAAATGGTTGATAACATTAAATATTCTTCCGTAGTCTTCCACGTTGAATTCTAGAAGAAAAAAAGGATGGGAAGAAATCATATTTTATTCATACAAATATACCACAAAGATATTACAAGTAAAATGAAAATAAGAAATTACATAAAGCAACATAACATAGAATTTTTACACGTACTGCAACTACCTCATGTATTTTTTTGACCTTTTTTCTTAACTTTTATTAATCATATAAAAGCTAAAAATTAATAATTGTTTTAACTTCTATATATATCTCAAAAAAATTAATCGGCATTTACAGTACGTTTCACAAAAATATTTCGATTTATAATATATATCATAAACCTATTTAATAATATAATATATATGCTAAATAAAATAAGTGACACGAGCGAATATCACAATTTACACATTTTCATATAACTATATACGTTATTTGTATTTATACACGCACCAGCATTATGATAACATTGATTCATATTAATATATATTTCACATTGATAAGATCTTCCTTTGTTCATTCTTGACTGTAAATAGACCTATATATGATGAATCGACGAACAGTACACTTGCGAGGAATAATTTTAAATGGTTCGATTATAGAAGCTGAAATATCTGAAATCGCCCGAAAGTGTGCTCCTCGAGTCCATTTAAAATCCAGTGCATCTTTATGGTGTTTACATCATTGCTACAAAATTTGCTGCTAACATTGTGATGTGTAAAAGACACTTCACGGAAAAAATAAAAATTATTCCGCGTACAAATTTATAAAACGATTCATTTCCACAACGGACATCTCTGATGTATATTATTTTGAATAATTTGGAGAAAGAAAAAGGCAAGAAATGTTTGAAGCCTAATTATCTTTCTTTTCGCGTACATAATACGACTATGTAAGTCGATAATACGTATGTTAATGCAAGCAAATTTTTTAGCAAACCATAGTCGTAGATCTCTTCAATACATACCGGACACAGTGTCTGTGCACAAGCTACGGAATTGTATGCTATTAGTAATTATCCACTGAAATGAACCATACCTTTAATAGGTGTTCTTTTCGTTGGCAGTCCAGGATAATAGGGCACTTCCTTTTCCGTTCCCTCTCCATTCCGCTCATGCCACGGCATGTCAACTATCTTGCGTTCCTGTTGCAGGGAATTAGATGTTAATGAGAATGTTTCCTACAATACTATACAAATATTCGGTGGTACTTCTTAATGAGACATTGTTATGATACATCAATCAGACTATGTACCAAGTACCTGCAGGTTGACTGTTACTGTAATATATCATCCTTATACAAATATAGTTCAAATTAGAAATACATAGTTTTAATCGAATCCATTTGTTCTCTCACAATGTAAATCAATTATCAGTTAGATTTTTCTGCATCCTGTTCTAATGGTTATAAAAGTTATTTATGAAAACGATCTTCAGTTAGAAATTTCTACATTCAGTTATTGAAAGTACCTATACCAGAGCTGAATGAGTTTCACTAAGACTCTATTATTAGAATAACAGGCAACTTACTAAGCAAGCTTCTTTGTGCTCATTGCTATGCAGATGATTCAAATATTCCTTTGCCGTTTTAGGAAATATATCGCAGACTTTACACCAATGCATTTCTGGGTCATAATGTACAAAATTGTACATAGGTTTAGAATCTTCGGGAGACCTTCGTTCTTTTATGTCCCTTTCAATTTTGGATTCCTTGTCGGAGTCGGATGCCGATGATCGGTCGGGCGACAATGATTTTCCTTTCGGAAAGTCTTCTTTGGGACTTCTTGAACATTTGCTAATTTCTAATTTAAACTTGCTTTTCAGATCATCAACAGTAGCTTTATCTCCTATAATTCCGGTAAGCATATCGATTACATTATGTATCGATTTCATTTTATTTTGTATCTCAATCTGCAAATTAAGAATTAACATACAATGAAAAGCTGTTGAAATATATTGTTGATCATTTTATGTAATAATTGCGTACCTGCAATTTATGATTCTCTTTTAAAATACGATTATTCTCTCTTCCACCTTCTTTACCAATTTCATCGCACTGTTGTCGCAGAATCTCCAATTCGCGTTGTAATGTAGTAGATTTCTTAACGTATTCTTCACGTTGTTTACCCAGAGTTGCTTTTTGCTGTTTTACCTCAGCTGCAATTGCTGCTGGGCATAGGACATAAAAATGTATTAAAATAATATCAGCTAATAAATTTAAATCAAAATAAAATAAAAGACTCACCTTCCTTTTTGACATCTTCCGGTCTTGCCAAGGATGACACTAATCCAGAGGAACCACTATCCACTGGTCTTGACGATTCTTGCTGGGATGTTAATGAGGGAGGAGGTGGTGGTTGTTGATTGTTATAAGCTACCTGATTCCCTTGCCAATTTGGTGGTGGATAATCCTAACAAAATAAATATACATTTGATGTCAAATACTCAAACAATGCTTCTATCAAACCTTACCTTTATTTGTCCATACTCAAATCAGAACTTTGGATAATACACGGAAGATTCTTGAAGACAAATCATCTGGTCAATAATACTGGTTTCCAATGTCGATGCCAATAAAATAAACAACGCGAACGTTATACTTACGAGGGGATTGACAATACTTCGCGATACAAAAGAACGTAATGTTCATCCGCCAAAAAATGGACAGTACTACCAAATATTATTAAAAACATTTCGGTAGTTTGTGTAATAATTTCATAATTACTTTTACAAACTCATACAATACAATCAAACCTATGAATAGGTAATGTTTCAAAAGTATTGGAATTTAATTATATTGCCTTAAACGCAATATAATTTTAATTATTACGATATCAGCTAATCATTATACATACTCCTTTGAACTAATGTACTCTTTCAAAAAACTTACACTGCGATAACCAGTGGGTTGCTGGTAGCTGTAGTCATAGCCTTGTCCATAGTTGTAATTGTAATTATTGTAGCCTTGGTTATAAGCTGGCAAAGGTGGTGGTGGTTGACTGGTGTTTGGAGGTGGTGGTGCCTGAAAAATAAATATATATTATTTATGTCCTTCTTTTATATTCTTTCCTTTTTCCTAGACATATTTGATTTACCTGGTATTGATTGTGAACTGCTGGAACATAACCACCAGGATTAGCTGGATTAGGAGTAGAAGATTGAGACTGAGATGCAGCTTGCTGTTTCCATTCTTGTTGTGAACGACTAGAGTCTTTCCTTCTTCTATCTCTGGAACTGGAACGTGATCTTCTATCTCTGGAACGAGATCTTCGATATCTGCTTCTTCTTGGAGATGGAGATCGATCATATTTCCTTGATCTTCTTCTATGAGATGAGTCTTCTGAGTCTGCACTAGGGCTTCTTGGCCCTTTACGTCTCGATTCCTGCTCCATTTCTCTATAACCTCAATCTGTAAAAAGTACATCATACCTATATAATCAATATATCAGGTTATGTTATAAGAAGATCTTTTTATTTGCCAATATATGACGAAAAATATGTAGATCATACAATCATGCATGATCTAATTCTAAGAATCATGATAATGTTAAACGTTTGGTAAATTTCGATGCTTTCAATTCATTATAAAATTTAATTCTAGAATTCCATACTCCATACGCAAAGGAAAGAAATCATTTTAAATGTCGCATTGCAGCCATTGTTATCCTCGATAAAACATCGACGATATTTCTCGATGTGTTACACGTTATTAAAGATATTTACCTTTCTCAATAGTTTATTTGCAACTTTAGTACTCTATTCTCGATAAGTACTAGCGCAAAATAATGAAAATAATATGGTTTGATCCTTTCAAGAATCATTCGCAGAACACGACATAACGTAGAACCAAAAACGAATGGAAGAAGCCGCACTGATTGTAGGTGCAGCACATAGAAGCAAAAAAACCTTAGATGGTAGAACTCAAAATGCTACGTAGCTACTTATATATGTCCAATAAATATACTGACCAACTCTTTGGAAGAATTCACTACACTGTAGTGATTAAATCTAATAATATATTTAATATATAAATATAGTTCATTATAATGTCTTGAATGTTTTAATAATTGGCCAGAAAATAAGAATTTAAGTTCTATCATTTTATTCGCCAATTCATAGCTTATGTTAGATCTAGTATTTTAGATCTAAAAGTTGATTGTCCGAAAACACCATATTTAAATCATTGTCATGTCACTATAATGCTTCGACGTATAATGTATAATTTTCAAAACAGTTTTTAGAAGTAGAGGTATTATTAACAAAGAAAAAAATGATAAAAAAGCGTATTGAAGGTCGTCAATTGGCACAAAATGTTGGAGAACAAGTAATTATACTTGGCACTATTGGAAAAGTAAGATTTATTTGATATTAATGTAAGAATATACATAAATACCATTACTTGATGTCAATAGTTGTTCCTGACTTATAGTATTTATTCCGTTAGAATTAGTTATATTAATTTATTAAAGTATTTTATAATTTCTAGAAAGGTTCAAACGGTAAAAATATAGAAGTAAAAACAACCGATGGTGTACAAGTTAATGTAACCTTACCAGTACCAATTGATAACGATGCTGAAGGTTATATAGAAATACATGGCACATTACAATCCGCATCTACAATGAACTGCAGTAATTATATAGTATTCCCACTTAGTATGACAGAGAATTTTGGTAAATTTCGATCTTATTTTATATACGTATATATTGTAAGGTGTATAAAAATAAGGAAAATATTAATTATAGATTATTAATTATAGATGTCGATCGATATAAACAACTCATGGTTATCTTGAATGTATTAGGACCAGGAAAATGGAAAATGTCTGAAGATGAAACAGGATTTTAAATTTATAATTGTATAACCTATAAAAATGTTTAAAAACTTTTTATAAGAATACGATTATTTTAATATATATGTCGAAGTGTAAATTATTCTTTTATAATAAATTTAAATAGTATCTTGTTCACAAGACTCATTATCCTTCATTTATAACATTCATGTTGTTCCAAGAAATGTACAAAATGAAATCCTAAAACTTTAATGAGCATCATCAGTATTATTTAAAACTTTTAGAATCTTAGATTTCTATTTATGTTATACCCACTGCTATTTTACATGATGCATCTAAAGAGAAGCATCTACATGTACATGAGGTTACTGGACATTCTGAATGTTGCCTGTTTAAATAAGACAATAAATTACTTAAAAGAGAAAATATATGAATTAGAGGAAATTAATACGTATGATCTTAAAATATATTACCGAAACCAATGTGTAATATGATCAGCATGACCACCATGTCTACATGTTTGACACCATGTAAACCAATTACTAAATTCTGTCAATTTATTATCACATTCTTCGCTTCTACTAACACTGGATGTTGTCATTTGCAATCCACTTACTGTGCCCATATGCATTAAGCATATTGCGCATCGCGGTAATGGTTTTCTACAATTTGGACACGAAGACATCTACAAAAAAGTAAGAAGACATTATTTTATAAATATAAAATATTATTTTACTTGAAACTTTAATTATTGCTCTATCAAATATTCTATCAAATATTCAGAGACATATTACCTTCAGTTTATTGGGTGTACTTCCTAACCTGCCAAAAGGTCCTCTTGCTCTACTTAAACCTTGCATAAAGGCTGATATACTTTTACCACAAAAATTACAAGAAACATATATTTGTTGCGGAGGCTTTTCATTCGTTGAAGACCTCATCGCGATATCAAAGTGAGCCCTTTGGGTCCACATTTTCCAAGCATTCAAAAGATTTCTATAACTTTATTGCAATTTTTGAAGTTATATTTATTTCCCATAATCTTTTAAGTAAATATTGTTTATTGTAGTACCTTGTAATCCAAACTTGGACTTGATTTTCTTGAAGTAATGTTGGTGTAAATGCTCTAATAGCTATTAAACTACAACTTTGAACATCACCAGTAATTTCTAAGTACCGATTTAATAATTGTATACCTTCTAAACTAGTACCTAAGACGCAATACATAATAAGTAAATATTATAATTAGCATGTGTTTATTAAATTATGCAAACCTGTCAAAAGAAAACCCGCTAAATTTCCTTCATCAGTTAACTTTTGAGTTAATTTTTTTAAATATTCGCTTAACTTATTATCCGATAAAAACATAAGTGCAAAGGCTACTCTGTCTTCAACTGCCATACCGTTTTCATTCTAAAAATATTTATTTTTCTCATTTCATATATGAATATTATGTTTCATAAGGAACAAAGATCAATGTGTACTTACAAGAACATTTTCATAAGAATCGTCTGCTGTTAGAAAAGCAAAAGTTGCTCTCAAATAAGGGTCTGAAAGTTGAGATCTACATTTTAAACATGATTCTCTCCACATACTATTCCGGTCTTCGGAAAATCCTGATAAAGCCATAGCAACGATATTTAAATTTGTAGACATCGACATTTTAGTAGCTCCTCGATTTAAAATTTCGATAGCTTGCCGTAAACACAAATTAAAAACTGCAATTGCTGCTGCTCTTGGATATGCTCCTTCTCTTTCTAATCTTTCTAAGAATAAGTTATCATAAAGGGTATTGGTATCTTTATCAAATCTCCAACCACATAAAAGCAATCCTTTATCTCTGTCTGCAGATCTATTATATAAATATTAAATTATGTTACAAAGCTTTAGTATGATACATTGCATGTATTTTATACCTGTAAATTTTTGCGGTATGATTAGATCCTATATCCGACCAAGGACGATGAATTAGTTCCGACTTTAAGGAACCATTGGTAGATCCTTGTTGGCCATCTAGTTTTAAAACTGTTCTATGTAACATTAATAGATATTATTTTGTGAATTTTCAGATATATGATTAGAAAATCATTAATTTACCTGACACCTGGATGTTTATTATCTGCAGATGGTATAGTGCCATCCTCTACTAAATAGCGACTTAAGTACAACCACTGCCATAAGTTTTTCAGAGTTTCATTTTCAGCCAATTCCCCATTTTGAGCCAGCTCTGGCTACAGATATATATATTAAAGATGTTATATAAAAAATATAAATTGTAAATTTCCTTAACTTACAAGTAAGCCATATTCTGAAGCAGCACGTGTTTTAGTTAAGATAGAAATATCGTTCAGGGCTTTGTAAATATTATCATTACTGCATATATATTTAAATGATTTTGAAGCATGATTCCAGGCAAGATGAGATCGTGTTGACCAGTTTACTGTAATTCTTTCACAAACTGTATAATCTGTAAGTCCTTTAAAAGGATAAAATAAAATCAGAAACACTTTATTCTATAATTTGTATAAGTTTATAATATAATATTGTCAAACCTTGTTGAGATATTGCCAATAATCTGTTCACGTGTGTTGGATGCCATGAAAAACTTACAGGACTATACCAAGGTGGTGCAACTGTTCTTTCTAATGCTCCAGGTTCTGTATCTTCTCCTCCTCCAATTCCACAATGTTGAATGTCATACAAATGCAGTGTCGCTTTATTAAAGATGATATCAATGCTTATTAATACAATTTATGATTAAATTAAGAGAAAATTAAGTTGATACTTTACCTGAGTCTTTTTGTAAAGCACCCAAAAGATTGTGCCTAGTTGGGCACCATAATACTTTCGTAATTTGTCTAGTTTGTGATAATGTTAAAACAGGTTTTTCAAAGCATCTTGTATCCCAAATTGTTATCTGATTATCAACACTTGAAAGTAAATGATAATTATTATGCGGATTTACTGATACATTATAAACAGCTTTAGTGGCTGTTGTGTTGACCACTTTTGCAGAATCTAATATAAAATAATATAATGTATATATGGCAAATTACATTACGTATAAAAAATATGCAATGACACTGTTTTATTATAATACCTCTGAAATCAATGATTTTTAATTGTTTGTTATTAGTGCCAACTACCATACATTTTTGTTCATGTTTGAACCAAGCAATAGAATGTATAGTTTCTGAAACACCAACTTCTGCAATAGGTCTCATAGAATCTGTTTGCACTGTATTGTGGTGATGCACTCTTTCAGAGGTTTGCAAACCTTTATTTATATCCCATAATAAAATGGAATGATCTTTACTATGTTTATCTAAACCAGACACAATTAAATTTGTGTCTATGGGATTCCAAGCAACCGTATTGCATTGTCTTGCATGTTTTGGGACTATAATAATTTGTAAATGTAATAAAATATAAATGTGTAATAGATTTTATTTATCGAAATAATTTACCTAGTTCCTTTCCACTAAGACCTTGGGAATCAAAAATTGTTGGACCAAAAGTAGTTAAAACAACTTTTCCATTTGCTTGTCCAACAGCTAATAGAATATCTGGTTCTAATTGTGGATATATATCAATACATTTGACATAATGATGATTAGTATTTGTTGCAAGTAAATGAGCAACTGTACAATCAGAAATCTTTGTATCTGTAACGAAAATATAAGATATGGAATAACATTCTATTTCTATTAAACTATGTATAGAATACAATTATATTTTATAAGAGACATTTACTCACATAATTGTCTATTATTGTCTTTTACTTGTATTACTTCATACAAACAGATTTCTGTACCCCATGTAATAAATTTATTGGCATGAACTGGAGACCACTGTATATCAAGTTTAATACTACTCATTTTGTAGTAGTTTTATGAAATTTTGTCAACAAAAATAAAATACATTACTCTAACTTTTTGCTTAAAATAATAAAAAAAGGATGATGCGTTTTGCAGCTATGCATTATGATCCTATTTTCTGATCTTAAAAAATGTTTCTTAACCTCGAACATATTTTTTTAACAAACATTTTCATTTAAATCTGACACTTCAGTATTCATTTTTTTGACTGTTTTACGAATGATTCATGGTAACTTTGGGTGTTAATAGTAAATTGCAGTGACAACAAAAAATTTCTATACGTTTATACTTCTGATTGGATATTTGTAAAATTTGTCCAATACTTATACTTCCATATAACGGGTACTCAAAAAGTACAGATAACTATAATCATAATTTGTTACAAAAATTACTCGATATTTAATCAAATATTATTTGATAGTTAAAATTTTATTGTAATTTGACGATCACTAAATTATTAAGAAATAAAAATTCAGGACTATTTTTGTTATATTATTTTATATTCATATTTATTTATTTAGCTTTGTGCAGAGAAAATAATGTATGTAACATTGCACTCACATTACATATATATGTACTTACTTCATACAATTTGATTAATTTACTAATTAGTAATACATTTTCATTATCTTAAGACGTATGATGTATGTGTGTGTGTGTGTGTACAAATCATATACAACATTGTTCTTCTAATTTGCACAAAATAGATTCTATCAAAAGCTAGACATAGATTCTAGACATATAGTTAAATTATAGTGATGATAATACATGATAATTACATAAAGAATGATTTAATTTATGATAAAGCAATAATTTTATATTTATATGCATAACATACTTTTATGAATAATTATAATATGTAATATATCTCCTATACAGACATTCATGAGATGAAATTTTTTTTAATTTATACACACTGGTAAGCTATATTAAAAAACTTTATTATATTATTAATTTCAATTTCTTAGTAGTGAACACTTAAAAAGGCACAATTAATTTCAATAGTACAAAAATATCAAAAGGAAAGTGCAGAAAAAATATTACTTATCCTCTAAAATGTTATTTAATAAATATGTTTCAAATCATAACCATTTTGTAAAGTTCCAGTACTTAATAGTACCTACATGCGTGTGTGTGTGCGCGCGCGTGTGTATATATATATACATATACATACACACACACGCGTGCACACATTTTTCACACACATTTTATATATATATATAATAATAATAATATTATATATATATATATATATATATATATATATATATATATATATATATATATATATATATATATATATATAGAGAGAGAGAGAGAGAGAGAGAGAGAGGTGTAAAATGTAAATATAATATCAAGATTTTCTTAATTTTCCACAAATAAATGCACCTCATAGAGGTTCAAGTCTTTTAGATTAGCATTAATAATGTTCTCAGTCTATTGAAATACATTAATTTATAGACACAATATTTTGTATACATTTTAATTACTTGCTTAATAATAAGAATGTGTATTTTTGAATAATGACCTGTGCTATAAAATACATATATTTAATGATCTTTTTAACCAAAGGTTAAAAAGGTTATAGGTGAAAAAAAAGTTATATTATTTTTTCAAAATAGAACTACTTTCTCTGAAAATCAGAATCAACGTTTTTGTTGTTTTCTCAGATGTAAATATAATTATTCTATTTATATTTGTTTGTTCAGAAGAGATACAAAGCTACTTTAATATGAAAATAATAAATTGTATTACATTTGTACATAGCTGTATATTGCAAACTAGTCTTATAACATATTACAAATGATAAATAAACTGTGGATTAGTTACCACATGTATGTCTTCTGTACTTTACAGTGCCGTGACTGTCTCATTCTAGAACAAATTTAAGCAAGTCGAAAATATTAAGATTTTATTAATAAATGATAACATAAAGCAAGAGTGCTGAAATCATCCAAGGATTCAAAGAAACATACAAAATACACCAATGAATATATAATAATTTTATTTGCAAATAAAGTCGGTTACAGAGTTCTATAATAAATATTTGCAACATTTCTTTTGTTAACCATCATTAAATCATCATGAAATATTGTGCTTAGTATCCATGTATAATGTATGTATACATGAACATACATTGCATGAACATGTACATATACATACACATTAATCTTTCTCCTTCACCTTTTCTGGTTCTTCCTTTCATTTTTATAGCATTTAATTAAATAACTGTATATATTTCAGCACTCTAGTGGTAATGAAAAATTTTGAAATGGGTTCATCTATATATATAATGTAATTTTGTGCATTGTTAAAAACTTTGTTACTGTTGTTGCATTATAATAAATATTGCGACATAAATTAATAGTAGTATCTACGAATTATAATTATATGCACCAGTACATTACAAATTAATTATTTAGTGGTTTAGTGGAAAAGAGTACAAAGTTTACACCTATTAATATGATAATTATTAAATAACATTTAAATTATGCGTTTTTAATACAATTTCTTCATATTTATTTTTACTGTCAATTCACTGTAAAGTGTCAGAAAACTTCCTTCTGCATATGTATGTGTATGTCACTCACTTATATGTATATATAGATGTATGTATGTATACAAATACACTTCTCTTACTCAGGTTTTCGCAATTAGAAGTCGAACGGTCCATTATAGCAGCTATACGCGTTGTTTTGTGTTTGTTAGAGCAAAATACAGCAACTTCTTTTTTTCTGTTCATTTCCATCTCCTTGGTTTTCCTGTGCTTTACGTGCAGCTATTGCACGCATTAAGTCAAAGAATACCTGCAATAGAATACAAAGAAACTATCAATTTCCATTTTATATCTCTATTTAATATTTAAAATCCATGGTTATAGTAATTTTACTATGTATTATCAATATTAGGACCAAAAATAAAATCTATTTTCTGTCCGTATCTGTCGCTTAAGTTTTATTTATTAAATTGGTAAAACTAAGATATAGTATAAAACGCGTTGAATAAATAGAAATACAGTGCGACAATGTATGGTATCTGCATCGCTAAAATAAACATGCATATCAATGAGCTATATTTACTATGTCATGTAAAAATTTATAAATTCATTCCCATTCTTTTTGCTTTTATAATAAACGTCTCAAAAATTAACGAAAAAGTCAGTCTGTGCCTTTGTAATTTGTGATATTGAATTGAAGTTGTACATGCATATGCAGTGTTTCAGGCATAAGCTGGAAACAACATAACAAGCGAAATTTATATAAGTAATTTTCTTTTGTACATGCCTGAGAGACACTCTTGCAGAAGGTTGATACTTTTGGTATAATTGTTACCTGCTGATAATTGCACATATAAATACTTATTTAAATTTCAGAAAAAAATGAAAAGAATACTGCAATGTACAAAATTTCTGAATCATCATCCAGTTGTCCACTTATGAAAGATCAAAAACAGTGCAAAAAAAGCAAACCTATAGAATTTTGCACTTCTTTTTCTTCCTCTTGGCACGGTCCTTTCCGCGACCGTTGCTTGCTGATTTATCTTCAATCTTGCGCGATCTTATTTCACGCATCAAGTCGAAAAATACCTGCAAATGTGCAATTGATGCCATCTCAAAGCTTCAAGGCTTGAGAAAGTGCTTTATAAATTTATAAAGAAAAATGCAATATACATTTATATATTGTATTATATTTATATCAGTATGTTTTTATTGCAGAATTATGTGTGCAAAAGCTATAAGATGTATGTGTAGCATAGGAAATAAAACATACAGTAAATTATATGTAAAGCTAATTAAATATATTTCATGCAATTTTTGTGTTCTAAAAACTCTAATAAATTTGAGACGATAACAAAATGTCAATGATGCATGTGCATTTTTTTACATACAATTATAAATATATAAATTTTGTCATTATTAACATAAAATTGTTAATAACGTTAATTTTCTAAGAGACATTTATTTCCATATAATGTCTATAAAAGTTGAAACTTATAATTTAATCATTACCTTATCAACATTTTCTTTTGTCTTTGCACTTGTTTCTACATATGGTACACCCCATTGTTGTGACCTGGCTTGAGCTTCAGCTAAACTAACTTTTCTCTTTTCTTGTAAATCACATTTATTCCCCACTAATAAAAATGGAATGTTTTCATCGTTTTTTACCCTAAGAATCTGTTCTCTAAATATATAAAATTAAATAATTTTGCCTTGAAAATCAAATACATGTAGCTCCCACAGATTAAATAATTAGTTACTCACCTAAATTCTTGAGTAGCTTGAAAACTATCATCCTCAGTTATAGAAAATACACAAAGAAATCCTTCTCCACTTCGGAAATAATTATCTCGAATTGCTGCATAATCTTCCTGTCCTGCAGTATCTAATATGTCTATTTGTACTTCTTCTGCATCCAATACAACTTTCTTTCTGTAGGAATCTGCTTTTGTAGGTTCATAATCTTCAACAAACTAATTTGTATATAAACAGAAAACAATCAATCAATAATATAACACGATTTTTTTTATATACTTTTATGAAATCAATGTACCTCATCATACATAAATTGTAACGTAAGAGCAGATTTGCCTACACCTCCACTTCCAACCATTATAACCTTATGCATTGCTTGAGTGGTACCTGGCTTTTTGGACATTTTGGTTTATATTTCTGAAATCATATATACAAAGTTTAATATTGAAGATAAAAAAACCTTAAAACTTTATTTCATACAAATACTGGCATGTTTTAATTAAATTAAAGATTTTTCAACAAATGATCATTATTAAAAGACATTATATTAAACAAAGACAGGATGTGAAACTACTGTGCATGTGGGAAATCCAAGAATAGGGTCAGCAGTATACATTTACCTATATTCTGTTTATTTCACACTTGTTTATGAGATATAAATTAATTATATCTATTGATTTGATATCATATCTATAACATCAAAATAGCTTTTATCATGATAAACACTTTCATATAATTAATAATGTATACATAAATATATATATATTTGTAAGACCGATAGTACCCTAAAAGATATCTTAAACAATAAGAACTGGGCAACCAATAATTTCCTTCTTCAAAAATATCACACTAATCATCTTTTCTTAGAACCAATGTATTAAAAAAATATTATACAAAAAGGTTATTGTAACGTTCATAAATTACCAAATTAATTTATGTTTTTTTATAGTTACAGTTATAAAATGCAAGACCAACCAGTCTAAGAAGTATTTTGATATATACAGTAGCATTTAATATTTTTATATTAATACATTAAGCCTGTGGATATGGGCATAAGAAAAATTAATTAAAAAGGTATATATCTTTTCAGGAAAATTAAAGTATCATTTACATTTTATACTTAGTTGTGAGGAAAAAACAATAAAATAATTAAAAAAAAAATTGTAAATGTATCGGAGTGACGAATAGTGAAAAAGGCGGTGCCACACGCCCAATTTTAAGAATGTCTATTTCATTCTAAATTCCCAAAATCTCATTCTGTATATACCACTGTACATCTTAAAATATCTCCTACCTTAATCGATGACAATCTCGAATTGGTAGGTTTTTTAAACTCCTGGTATCGGATAATTCTTCCTGTTTTTTTCTAAGAGCACTGCCGTCGCGTTTTGCTTTACTGGATCGCAATTGATAGTACCGATAATTAACCATAGAGGTACCCATGCACCCTACCGGCACCTTTCCATACTGTAATACCGGCGCTCAAAGTACTTCAACAGTTCTCCGTTCAATTTTAGTGTTAAAGAGAAATCTTGTAACTTAAAAAAGACGGTAATGTATATCTTATATTACTCTTATAAAAATCTAGTAATATTAGTAAGTTAGTCTGATCAATATAAAGGTTTTATACCTGTCCATTTACAAATAAGAAATCTTATTCAAGGTAAAGAATTTAACAAAGGAACAAAATCTGGACACTAGTGATCCCTAGCATGATAATCTAGTCTTTTTTTTTAGAACTCTCCCTCCCCACACGGCACGCAATACAATAACTAGCTTTTTAAAGAACAGAATCTTTTCCTCCTTTAAAATATATTTAATGTATCTATAAGAGACACGGCATAACTGGTACCTTCTGCAGAATCACATACTCCTATTCGCTACATTTTTAGTTGAGAATGTTTCTTATTGGTTACCGAAACAAGTGATAAAATAAGCGGGGATTCGGTCAAACTTATCATTTTTACGGAAGACCACAGATTTTCATATTTGGTAAGCAACTATTTGCAGTAAGTACGACAAAGTATAGGGGACACCTTCGTTTCAATGGTCTCATATTTTTCTATATCAAACCAGGAAGAATTGGTTGGAAAACAATAAATGACGTCAAAAGAAGTCGCGTGATCATTCTCGAGGCTACGGACTGGCCAGAAGTATCTCATATAACAGTGGTGTTTGTCAAAAATTCAATATATATCTATGATTCGTTTTCATCTTAAAATAAATATCGTTCTTTCAGCATATCAATTCTTTTTCAAAATGATATGTCTTATGTATAAAACGAGAGTATTTTTTAACACAGTGAAACGTCATTTGATATTCGTTTTATAAAAGAAAACGGAGCCACACGATGAGAGTTACTGCTGACAAGATTTCCCCGCGCCACGATCTGTACGTAATAATAATCGCTGTAAAATTCAAGGGATATGCATTGCGTTGCGCGGTGCGTACTAAAGTCTGGACTTCTCCGGTGAACAGTAGATGCGCATAGTTCTCCTGAAGAAGAATCTTCTCTCTCTCTCTCTCCCACATTGGTGAGATAGCTCGCGGTCGCGACTCCCTGTTGCAGCACTTTCGTCAAATCTCACCGTTTCAGTAGTTCTGCGATAATAACTATATAACATCATATACTAAATTTAACGTACGATGACATTCTGTAAATATGAATTATAGGATGAGGCCGCAGTGACAGTGAACTTAACACGACGAACTTCTAATGCGTGTTTAATAAGTGACATACGTGGAGTGTTTTGGTTTAGTGAAATTGAGATTTCAGTGTTCCTTTTCTTAATAAACAGAAGTTACTGAAACATCTGTACAAGTCTACTGAGGCTGAAAGAAGATCTACATGGTGTCGTAGGATGACTGATCCAAAAATCAAAATGCATTACACACCACCGAGCTCGGACACCATTCAAACAAAGCCTTTTCCTATTCGTGGTAAGATATACTGAGAAATAATATTATTATTTCCCCCATAAATATTGAAATCTAAATATAAATAATTAAATTTAAATATTTCTAATGCTTATTTTTTGCTTTTTTAAGTAATAGAAACTGTTGTATTGAAGTTTTTTGAAGAAACAATTGAGAAGCGAGACTCATTTGATTGCAAAGTGAATCTTTTTATTAAAGTACTTGTCATTTGTTTTCGCCTGTTTGATATTTATTATATTCTTAGAAATATTGGTTTCTCTATAAATATATGCTATTTATCACGTGGGTTACTGTTACTGTATTCTATCATTATCCTACGAGAACATAACCTGAAAAGATACTCCATGTTGAACCGCGTGAGCCGCATTCACACGAATGACACAATTACGTAGGATACATATGTATGTGACAAGAGATCGTATTAATTGACTGAAATCTATGGTAACGTGAAACTGATTGAAACCGGTACAAAGCTGTATTTGACACCATAGGAACGACTTTAATTTTGACCTTGATTGCAAAGATTCATTGCTACGATCAATCCACCTTATTTTCAGAATTTCTAGTTTACGGGTGTTCATACAAACATTTGATCATCAGTATTTTATTATAGAAACAAAGTATCTACTATCAAGTGTTTCTCAAAAGTCAATGAAAATTCTACATTAGAAAATTTCTATTGTATAAGTATTATTTTAATAAACTTACGAGAACAATCCCAAATAATCATAATATGAAAAACATTTATTAGAACATAAAAGAATATTTGTTATATAAACAATGAAGTACCGTAAATAATGTTTCAGCGCTGGTTGTAAGAGTTCCAAAGGTAATTGATTTTTTAAGTAGATGGAAGAATCGCCGATTTGATGCGTTTCTTTATCTCATGAAAATTTGAAAAGAAGGCATTTTTTGTGGTTATATCTTTCCTGCAATTGTACCTTGGTCTTTGCTCGATTACTAAAAATAGTTGAACGATAAAGTTAATCTGAGAATATTGGACGAAAGATGAAAAATAATGGCACGCGTTTACATGTTTGTCGAGCCATAAGGTTATTTCGCAAAGAGTGTCAGATAACAAAATGTTTACGTTTGAAAAGCTGTATCGGAACCAAACACGGTTCATATCATCACAATGCGATCTAATTTTTATCTAGCGAAGATCATCGAATCGTAAAAAATGCGTTGAACTCACAACTCAATTTCCGTTATTTTGGTTACAATTCCGGATCGATTATTCCCGTATTTTAAGCCAGTGAAAATAGGCAAGTAGTCATTAATAGCACTGACCCGAAATTGCGTAAATTTCTTTGGACAGCTAGTTGATTTCGTTCTCGTTATAAATCTAAGGCATGTTAAGAGTGTGAGCGATCTACGCAGATTCAGAGACCAGACTTCGTACGATTATGTATCTTCAATTATCAGATATTTTAACGGAACATGCGACTGAGTAATAATAACAACAAATTAATACGATAATTTTCTCGCATTTGAAGGACAGTACGCTATTAATATACCAGGAAAACTAACAAAGACAAATAAAAAATACATCTATGTACATATGTATAAAAATATATAGATAAATAAAGCACGCATTGTGCACGTATCGAACGAAATACCAGACTAATATTACTAGAAACCAACAGTTGCCATTTACTACTGCGTGAAAATTGAACGATATCGCACAGTGACAATTGCACTTGAAAAAATTAATTTCCTATCTAGACTATCTAAATGAAACCCAATAACTGGTTGATGTGTATGTACAATGATATTTGGATCCTAATCCGATAAAATTAGATCTAATCAAAATTATTTTCTTGAAAATGACCGGCATACGATAAAAAATAATTCTGAAACTTTCTTTTATGTAATATGTTTGATAATTGCAGGCGAACGAGCGAATTGTGTAAACAAGCCGCATGTGATTGCTATGGTGGGGTTGCCTGCCCGTGGTAAAACGTACATCTCAAAGAAGCTGTGTAGATACCTCAATTGGATTGGTATAAATACAAAGGTGTTCAACTTGGGAGAATACAGGCGACATGCAACCACTGCTTATCAATGCCACGAATTTTTCCGTCCTGATAATATTAAAGCAATGGCAATACGTACCCAGTGCGCGATGGACGCGCTTAAGGACGTCTGCCAATGGTTGGAGAGCGGGGACGGCGAAGTGGCTGTGTTCGACGCCACCAACTCGACCATCGAGAGACGACAACTAATCAGGGACATCGTGGTCGAGAAAATGGGCTTCAAGCTCTTCTTTGTCGAATCTGTTTGCAACGATCCTGAGATCGTTGAACAGAATATTATGGAAGTAAGGAAATGGCTCTTCTAAGTCCATTTGAAACTCGTAATAATTCTTAAAGTATTGATCTACATAGATTCAGATGTTTTATTTTTAAATATTGTTTCAATATCTTATCGGATAATGTATAAAATACACAGGAGATGAAAGAGCTTTCCCTTTTTAATCAATTCGTAAATTAGCTTTGATTCCTTGCGACAAAGTTATTAACATTTTAATTAAGAAAGATTAACAATTAACAACATAAAACTTTTTAACGTGTAGGTAAAAGTGAGTAGTCCAGATTATACGAATATGAACAAGGAGGAAGTACTGGCTGATTTCATGCTGCGAATCGAGCACTATCGAGAAAAGTATCAGCCATTGGACGAGAATCAAGAAAGCGATTTATCCTTTATGAAAATTTACAACACTGGCGAAAAAGTGCTGGTCCATAAGCACGAGGGTCACATACAAAGTAGGATAGTTTATTACCTTATGAACATCCATATAGTGCCACGTACGATCTATTTAACTAGGCACGGCGAGAGCGTGATGAACCTCGAAGGTAAGATAGGCGGAGACTCGGAGTTGAGCGTTAGGGGCTGGGAATATGCCAAAGCATTGGCTAACTACATCACTGGTCAGGATATTCAGGTACGAGCACAGACATGGGGCAGAAAAAAATCTTGGTTTTGTATTTAAGCAAACTATAACATTTTTCATAATTGTAGGGATTGCGAGTGTGGACTAGCTGGCTGAAGAGGACCATTCAAACAGCAAGTGACGTGAATGTGCCCCAAGAAAGATGGAAAGCGTTAAATGAGATTGACGCGGTAAACTGAGAAATAATTAATTACTTTCGTTTTCAATGAAAATTTATCAGATGGTTTTGAATAAAATGAAAAAGTATTGTTTCTTACACTTTATTGTTCAAAATTCCTTTTTAAATGTTTGATTAACGTTGGACTAATAAAAGATGGCCTTCTTTGTACCTTGTAAACAGTAATTGCATTAGGGTCAATAAAATATTTACTTTATATATAATAAAAGTTATTGAATGACAAAAAAAATATTCGCATATAAAATTATTTATGATAATAATTAAACCATATTTATGCACAGGGTATTTGTGAAGAAATGTCTTATGAAGAAATCGCAGAAAAGTATCCGACAGACTTTGCCGCGAGAGATCAAAATAAATTCTCATATCGTTATCCGAGAGGGGAAAGTTACGAAGATCTGGTCGCGCGATTGGAACCAGTGATAATGGAATTAGAACGACAGGGTAATGTTTTGGTTGTTAGCCACCAAGCAGTTTTGCGATGTCTATTTGCTTACTTCCTAGACAAAAGTGCGGGTAAATATCTTTATTTACAAATATTTTATTTATATGGTTGATATTAGTATATAAATAATTGAGAGAAGATATCTTTATCAGAACGACTGCTTAATCAAATTAATAAAGGATGAATAAGATGCATCCACATCGTAAATACAGAAATCATAGTTATACGACATAAACGTATGTATACTTGAACAGGGAATATCGAAGTTGTATAACTTTGGACCTTCGACGTATCGAAATGAACTGAACAAAATAGATATGTATGCAAAGAGTGAGATATCGGGAGTGACGAAATTATGACGGAAGTCCAAGATACCCGTCGTTCTTGTTTACATAATTTTATTTCCATAAATTGCGAGTAGTTTAATCAATTTCATACGCGTCGAATACATACGTAATCTATCTTATACTTCAAACCATTATTTGATGAGTAAATAATATTTATCTTTTCTCATGACATTATTTTTCTTACTGTAATTCATGTAATTCAAAGATTCTATTCTTTTTTCACTTTACAAAATAATTTTGATCATATTTGTCTCCTTCCAGATGAATTACCATATTTACAAGTGCCACTACATACTATTATTAAATTAACGCCAGTTGCCTATGGCTGTAAAGTGGAACACATTCGATTACCAATCGACGCAGTGAACACTCATCGACCAAAACCAAAGGTAAAAATGATCACAATTGACTAGTAGCAATTGTTTCTTTTTCCTTCCTTGTAAATACATCCGTATGCCGAGCAGAAACAAAAGAGAAAGAATAAGAAAAAATTGACACACTCTTATTTTGCTTATTCATAATAAAATACCTCGATTCCTTAAGTTTCTTATGTTTTAATGTTCTCAGAATGCCTGACCATTAGTGGATTGGGACTACTTCCTCGTATCTAATCTTAATTTAATGTGTCCTAAATGTCATCCAATTCTAAGCTTTGTATATTAAACAGTGCGTTGCATGTATTTTTCTGTTAGAATAGTATGGGTAATAAACAATGTGAGATGTAGTATCACGCACGTAGATGTCAATTTTAGTGTTAAATTTGATGTCACAGTAGCCTGTATATATTTGTAATTATCGTCATCGTAAAGCACACAGAAGGATTGCATTTATGGTCCAGTTTGTTTAACAAATCGTATATTTTATGGTAAATTATTTACTCGAGTGAAACGTTGATCGTTTTATTGATCGTCGTAGTGAATAAGTGCTCTGGAAATAAAGTATATGTATATATATGTTTTAACGGTACGACGTGACTATAAGAGTTATTATTAAAACCTGCTTAATTATTTTGTGCGAATTACTTTTTACATCTCTGTTCATTTAGATGGAGTAGATATGTAGTAGCTGATGCTTAGTATATGGCTACAAACCATTGTCTAAACGATATAACGGTCGTTGTATAAACTCTTTTCAGATCCCGGGATATCTAGAGGAACAATTCCGAAGGAAAGAAAAATTGCCTCGCACCTGATAACGACAACATTGTAGCACGACAGAGCTAATTCTAATCGTCGTTACGAGGTGCTGAAGACGCATTCTTTTGGCAGCTGGCTGCCTTTATACGTCCGATGCAACGTGCATCCATTTAACTCCTTATTTTAATCAAATATACACGAAATATGTCTGATATCATCCGACATTATTTCTATACGAATTACGTGATCAAAGGGTTCCTTTCTATTCTGTCGATTTTCTAATACGTGCCGTATGCTAGTGTAGCGTTAAAATGTGACAAATTTTGACTTATGACGAAATACAGATGTTTGTATGTAATCGAAATCACGGAGAGAATCCTATGAAACTTAAATGCATATGTAACCACATACGTAAATTTGTTCTGATACTGAGTTTCCTGATATCTAAAATCCTATATCTATATTTTGAGTATTATATTTAAAAAATAGTATCGCATTAAACATGTTTAACTTCTCGATTTGTTATATATTTCGTGTTGTTTGTAAATCGTCGATAGGAAAGAAAAAAAGAATCAATCCTCGCAGGTATTTCTAACATACATAGTGGTTATATAATGACGTTTATGTATTTTATAGAAATGTTTTATTAATACTAACATATTCTGGCGATTATGAACTTATCAAGTTGCATATATTATCGATTAGGAAACAGCTGTCTTTAATCTTCTACGGAAACTATCGTGCCGAGCGAGAATCATGTTATATTTCAAAAATTTATCTCATATGATAATCTAGTTACTGGTATTAGGAAATAGATTCCAAAATATTTTTGTCAAGAAGATTATGCTGTGTGGAAAATCAAGAACTTTTCGAAGTGTAATTTATTTTAAGAGAAGTGTACATATTTTTTTAATACCCTTCACGATGAGAAAAAATACATTTACTTGAAAACAATATACTCTGTTTTTTAATTTCAACCCATCTTTGCGTCTAAGATTAATATAAATGTTAAACATTTAATTGCGTCCTTATATTTTTATTGCATTATAAAAAATGCGCAAAAAAATGTTCTTTTCTATAATAAAAGCGTGTTGAATGTTTAGCGTCATACCAGATAGCGCTAGTGTAAACTAGGTAGCGCTGAAATTATCGGCAGTAATGTCACTTAGTTGATATTTTCCAATATTTTGTCTTTATGTAATGAACAGGACAACTAATCAGGATGATGGCAACAACTAACGAATTTGGCCCTGACTCTGGTGGTAGAGTTAAGGTATATTTCCTTTAAATAGTGTGAAAAGTTCGATGCACTTTTATGTTCCTAACCTATACATGTAGAAAAAAGCAACAAACAAATGTAACGTAATAGTAATTAAAATAACAATTATTCAAGTATTTATTGTAAAGTTGAAGAAGAATGAAAAATAATTATTTAAATTTTATTGAACCAGGGTGTTACAATAGTGAAACCAATTGTGTATGGCAATATAGCCCGTTATTTTGGTAAAAAAAGGGAAGAAGATGGCCATACACATCAATGGACAGTTTATGTTAAACCATATCATAATGAAGACATGTCTACATATGTCAAAAAAGTTCACTTTAAATTACATGAAAGTTACAACAATCCAAATCGTATTATGACCAAAGCTCCCTATGAACTCAGTGAAACTGGTTGGGGAGAATTTGAAATTGTAATTAAAATTTATTTTCATGACCCTAATGAACGTCCTGTAAGTAGATTTTTCATAATTCTAAGCATATCAATCATGCAAATTTATTGAAATTATTCATATTCTAAATAGGTAACTATATATCATATATTAAAACTGTTCCAAACAACACCTGAGATACAACTAGGGAAAAAGAGCTTAGTGTCCGAGTTTTATGAAGAAATAGTTTTCCAAGATCCAACAGCTTTAATGCAACATTTACTGAACTCCAGTAAACCTACAACTTTTGGTGTTTGGCGCCATAATACAGATTGTATATAGTCATTTTATTTAAATTAATGATTTAATATACATATATGAAAATTATTTTTATTCTATTATGCAGTTGAAGCCAAAAAGGAGTCTACAATGAAAGCAATAATAGAAGCAAGAAACAAAATAAGATTGGAAGTCATAGAATTTAAGGAAAAATTAACCTTAGCAAAGGAAACAATTGCTAAATTTAAAGAAGAGATTGCTAAAATTTCTAAAGCTGGTGGAAGTTTATCTGTTGCATAATCTAAGCATTTAAAGGATTTTCTAAGATTATTATGAAATAAAAGAAGTAGTTTTAGTATAACAGACAATTATAAAACAAATAAAGAATGTAAAATAAATGTACATATTGCAACTAACATCTAGGTATAAACAATAAAATTTGCATAACATAAATGTATATTGATCATGTATTAAACAACAATGCTCTATGTATATGACAGTATAAATTATGTTTCGATCATGAATCATGATAATAATAATCTTTTTCAATCTACTACTAATAATTATTTAAGCGTAAGATAATTTTGACGAAAGAAAAAAAAGACTATAAACTGAAAAAAAGGATTTGACTAGATATTAAAAAATACAATAAAATGAATTCAAGCTTTAAAAGAAACTATTATAGAACAATCGATCTCAAGATAGTCTCGCAATTCTGATGAAACTACATAATAATTTACAGGTTCGAAGTTCGAATAACGCTGTATTATTACTAGCTCTTATAGCTGCAAACCATTGTGTATTTTACTTTATTTAATACCAAACTGTATGTTCAAAAATTTTCACTAGATATAATCACCAAATTCTATGAACTAGTTATTCTAATTCTATTAAATAAATGTACAATAAGCGATTCTTAGTTTCATCAAATTCTAATTGCGATTACTATACTTATCAACGCATGCGCGAAAATTTCTGAACATGTTACAACTTGGAAAATTTTTCAGATATTATTCATATTATTAATCATTAGTTTATATAAATATAATTTCTATATGTTTCTAATATATATTATTGCATAATGATACCAACTAGAAATTCTTTAGTCTCAACAAAATATCTTGACTTCTAAATCTTGACCTTGACACTAGTCATTTTTAAAAAAAATATAAATCTCACGCAATCAAGTGATTATACAATTTTAAGAGAAAATATGATCAGTCATGATAAAAACAGAGACAGTATCGTTACTCGCTGAAATAATTAAGTTCGATTTAAATTAGCATCGCGCGCACAGAAACGTTTTATTATTATATATAGGAAATGACCGCAGCGCCGAATACAAGCATCAGCAGACCGTGAGCTTTTAACACTGATTACGCATTTCTAACCGGTGATATGTAGTTTAAGTTTAAGCTAACTCCAATATCATTCCTACATATGTATGTATATGCATGGTGGATGATAGTTATGCAAGAATTTTCTCGTGTCTAAAATCAGCCGGTCGATTAATATCACTATTGCACATTCCTAAATATGTATTTGAAAGTTAAATTTTCATGTCTATTATAGTCTTTTTATTCCAATGCTTTTTAACGATATAAAATTTGTAACAATTGATCATGATTATTTTATATCATAATTATGAATTCGATTCCTTGGTCAGTGATGACTTAACTATTTCATTGATTTGATCAGTTTTTCATTCAGTGTTTTATTGTTTGGTTCAATGAATGTAATGTAACATTTACTTTGGTAAGAATTTTTAGTACTAATAACTGTTATTCTATTTAAATAGAATTATTTCTAATTTTGTAACTGGGACCTTTTTTGATGTGAATGTTAGCCACGTTGATGCTGCAAGTAAAACTCCATATTAGAAATTAATTGAATTTGTTTAGTGTTTATTGTAACTTAGATTAGAAAATAAAGAGCATTTTTCTCACTAATAATTTACTAAGATGTGTGCATTAGTGAAATAGTATTACTAATATTTTCTTTATACTTATTTGAACTGTCGTAAACTTCAATTATTCATGTAATTCATCATATTAGTCATTTCTTATAATACTGCAATATAATAAAATTTATAAAAATATCATTATTGCATCATTTTTACATCTAGTTAAACATTCTCTCAATGGTTATTCTGTGAAATACTTCAAAACTGATAAGAATTAACTTAAAGCTGAATAGCGTTATATATTATTTCCGCTGAAGTATAATTATATAAATATATTTCGCACGAAATTTTAAATGAATTATATTTTAATTAGTTTATTAAGGGCCAATATTTTATTCTCAGTCATCTCTTAACCAATTTACATTATCAAATTTTGTATTTTAACATTTTAGCCAGAAAATGGAATTCCAAGCATTCGTTAAATATTTATTCATCATCATATCTCTCACCTAAACGACTTTATGAAATTAAAAAATATTGAAATATCTATAATATTACGATGAACTATTTCTCGGTCCTTAATGGGTTAATAAGGGTTAATAGGTTATAATAAGAAAACTATAATTATACTTATTAATTGTTAACTTTTATTAGTCCAGGTATAGAGTTTGCAATTGGTGCATTAGCAGCGGTAGGAGCTGGATTTTTTACGAACCCAATTGATGTGATAAAAGTACGATTACAATTACAAGGAGAGCTAGAAGCAAGAAACACATACAAAAAAATATATAAAAACACCTTACACGCGGGTTATTTAATTGCAAAACACGAGGGTATAACTGCTTTACAAGCCGGTATCGTACCGGCCCTATATTTTCAAGTCGTGCTCAATGGAATACGGTTAGGCATCTACAATACAGCAAAAAAGTATGACCTAATCACTAATGACAAAGGGGATACTGATATTTTAAAGACTGTTATAATAACTGGAACTTCTGGTTCTGTTGGAGCTGTTCTTGGTAGTCCGTTCTATATGGTAATTCTTCTTTAATACGTTGTTAATTATTTTGTATGAAAGATGATCCTTAAGTATCAATAATATCATGAGTAATCTATATTAAAATTGATATGTTAATTTATTAAGACACATCGTTACAGTATTTTAATTAACAATGAGCAATTTTATATTACATTCTTCTTTCTCATCGCAATAGGTAAAAACACAATTACAAGCGAAATCAGCACAAACCATAGCCGTTGGTTATCAGCATAATTATTCAGGAACCTGGAGTGCATTCAAATCTCTCTGGAAAGAAGGTGGGATAGTGGCTTTGTATCGCGGCTGGTATGCGAATATACCACGTGTTTTTGTAGGATCCGCAACGCAGTTAACTACCTTCGGTTTAGCTGCGGATTGGTTACGCTCATTACAAGTGAATATTTGAATAGATATCACGTTCAGAATAGTATAAATGAAAATTACAATATTTCATATTTCTTTTTAAGGTGTTTACAGATCAACCGATATTTCTGACTTTTCTGGCTTCCATAATCGGTGGAAGTTGTGTAGCTCTCACTATGCAACCATTTGATGTCTTAGCAACAAGGCTCTACAATCAACGTGAGTGTAATTTAATAAAAATATTTCGAAAGTAACTTTTGTTGATAGATTTGTAGGACTGATAATTTTATAATTAAACATAGAGACGGACGTAGGCGGAAAAGGTACGTTGTATAACGGACTATTGGACGCGATCATTAAAATATTACGAACAGAAGGACTCTCTGGTTTATATAAAGGAATTTTTCCAACGTGGATGAGAATAGCACCGCACACAGTGCTTTGTTTAGTATTTTATGAAAAATTAGACCAATTATATAACATATTACAAAATTAACAATTGTTTAAATGTGTAAAATACGTAGCAAAGAATTTTATAATTTTTAAATTATTGTATTAAGTATGCTATAGAATGAAAAAATAAAATTTCTTACATAGAAAATTTCTTACATAGGCAGTGAAATGTTTTATACTTGAATAACAGTTACATATTTAAAAACATTGGTTCGCTTACTGGAAATTTAGTGTCAATGTGATCTGACTGTAATTTTCGTTAACAAATGTAAAATTTAACAATTTATCGTTTCATGTATTCAAAAATAATTAAATGATGTAATTATATTAATAAATCGAATATTTCAAAATTTGTAATTATTTAGATACAGATGTTTAGATAAATATAGTATTAACAAAATAAAAAATAAAAGTATAATAAATTTCTTATCTAAATTGTAAAAAAATAACCCTTATTAATTAGATATTTACATAAACCTTAGAACGAAAAAATTGTAAACCTATCTATTCACTAGAAAGAAGTATTAGACCATATAAAGTACCAGTTTTTAAATTTAGCCATGACGGATGGAATTTGGTCTAGAGTTAAATCCTTGACTTATTAATGCTGCTATATCCATCGTATTCTTTCCTCTAGTCTCAGGTAAGTATATCCTATATAGAATAATATTATATTATTACAGGATATATCGTAAGTAATTACAAATGATTGTATCATTTATAAGTTTGATTTTTTACTACATACCTAACAATTTGTCCTAATAATAAAAGAAATACGGCAAATATTAAAAAAGTATATGGTCCCATAATACTTTCTATTGTTGGGAACGTCATGCCTACTATAAAATTTCCACCCCAATTAAAAACACTACCAAGTGCCATAGCTGCTGGTCTAGGACCAACGTCGAATAATTCAGATCCAATGAAGTATGGTATTGGTCCAAGACCAATTCCATAAAATATTACATAAGCCAGAACGGCTATCGTACATATTATTGGCATATGCGATGACAGATGCTGTAAGGATACAAATAATTATTTTACAAGCTAAACTTTCAACTTCTAATATAAATTATTCTATTCAAAATAATTTTACTTACAGTTAATAAAATGGAAGTACATAAAACTATCAAACATCCTAAGCACAAATATATACTAGTAAGGAGGACACCTCTCCTATTCAAAGTTGACATCACTGGTACCGAAGCAAGAGCCATACCAATGTTAGCCACGCCAGTACCAAGAGTAGCATATTGTGCTCCAGTAATGCCAAGTCCAGCATTGATAAATATGGAGTTAGAATAGTAAAATACAACGTTTATACCACTCATCTGTTGACCGAATTGTATTATACAAACTAAAAATACAGGAAGCCTTAGACTTGGATCTTTAAAAATGCGCTTGATAGTCCAAGGTTCGGCTGTTGTTTTTGTCTCTATTTCTTGCTGTAGACTAGAAATTTCCACTTCTAGTAACATTATATCCATTTTACGTATTCTACTGAGTTCTGAAATATTAAAATAGTCTTGAATATTATTGTGAATATACCAATTACTACAACACTAGTGTTTTTACTAACCATCCAAAGCTTTCTGCTTCTGTTCCTTGATTATATATAGATATTTAGGACTTTCTGGTAAAATAATGCTTGTAAAAACCAAGGCATATATACATAATGGAACAAATGCTCCTAGCATATAATGCCAAGAATTTTCAGTTCCTAGAACTGTATCAAGCCCTGCAATTTGCCCTAAAAATACTCCACATGTAATTCCTAGTTGACATATTACTCCAACTGCACCTCTTAGTCTAAGTGGTGCAATTTCTGACATGTACATTGGTACTATGCTTGTTGCGAAACCTCCAGAGAGTCCTGGAAAGATATAAAATTTTCATGTAACAAATAATTTCACATTTTTGAATTTGGTATCCTAAAACTTACCAACAACTAATCTGCCTGCTAACAAAATTTCGATTGAATTTAATTTGCGTATTAGAAAAAACATTGCAGCTCCTATAATGCCAAATATGTTTCCAACAAACAGCGCTCCTTTTCTTCCATATCTATCTGCTACCCAGCTTGAGAGGAATGAACCAGCTGCCCCTCCAATGAGAAAAATTGAGACAACACTAGACCAAACTATTTTCAGGCCATTTTTGGATACATCCATACCATATCTTTCTCTAATACTTTCATTACAAAATGCATCCACCAGCTACAATTAACATAAATATATTTAATAAATAAATATACTTACAAGTTTCTATAAAACACAAGTTGAGACACTCACATGGGCTGCATTATTTAGTACTCCTATATTAAATCCTGTTGGTACAGCTGAACCTAAGCAGCAGGTAACAGCTGCTAAAGCTAATGTGATGGTCCATCCTCCTGGTATCTAAGGAAAATAAATATTGTCTTGTTTGCTTTTAAAGTGCAAAGTAAAAAGTATTACATATTCATAGATATTTTAAAACAAAATATCAATTCCTATGTATCCTGTTCATTAGAAATTAAAGAAAATGCAAATTACAAAACAGTGTGATCATGTTAATGTCACTGGTGATTTATTCATAGTTGTATCACATTAATATGTGAATGTAATAAAATAATGGAATTTAAACGAAAATAAAAAAAAATGGTATGTAATGATAACAACACATAGCCAAAAATATATTTGTGAAACATAAAAATCTGTGAAATACCAGCAACACATATTAAGGCACTTTAGCATGTACCATAGGATATGTGATGGTGCAGCACAATAAATCATATGATATAATTTATGTGATCAATGTTATGAGTAATACAATATAAGATACACTGGTAAGTTTGCATTTCTCTTAAAAGAAGGAAAATAAAAAATATATATATAAAACCAGAAAACCATACCACTGAAACAATTAAGCATCATAAGCAATAATGTGTTGCACCTTGGGAGACCAATCAGTGATATAATGGAAAAGCCTGGATGGAATGATGGAATAAAACTCAATAAAACCACACATCACTGGCAAACCTGGAAACTATGTAGACAACCAACCATGCATTACTAAAACTTTATAAAAAGTAGATCTAGATCTAGTCTCAGTTTTTCAATTACACAAATGTGTATATATAAAAACATCTCTTATAGAGAATCTTTTGATGGAGAAATATCAAGAATGGAATTAATAATCAAATGTAGACTTAAAAAATGGATCACAAAATATGAATAGATTGCTTATAAATTATTTTTATATAATATTCTACTTTCTCTCTCTTGAATGATTTTCATGTCGTTAGTTTTTACATAGTGGGTGTTATAAAATTAATGAACTGAATACTTATGAAATATTATTATTATGAAATCATATTAAATGAAACAATATCAAAAGGAAGAAAAAACAAATTCAAATGAGGTATATGATAACACAAAACAATTTGACCTTTAAATAAAAGTAAATCTCTGCGTATGTCTTTTAATGATAAAGCAATGATAACCGAAGTAATATATAGACTGATCCCAACACATAATTGAGAAAGGTGCTTGTATATCTTGTTCTTTATTTTTTACACACTTTCATATCATTCGTACTTAAGATAAACAAGGGGGCTATGTACAAGGATAATATACATAGAACTCAAGTGTTTTAATCAAATATTATGAAATGCTCGCGTCTCACATGTTCATTACACTATCTGTGATTGAGATCTTAAATAATCTGTTTCATCAATATACAAATTAAGGATATAGCTTGAAATTCATTGATACATACAAAATCGTTAAATGATGCATGCTTCTATTTCGAATTTCATTTAATACATTATACTTACTGATCTTTCATTCAGATTATCCGAATTAGATGGACGATTAGATCGGTCAGAGTCCGTGAGTACTGCGGCATGACTATCTATAATTACGATTAGTTATTATATTTATCATGTTAAAATAAAGTTAGATATACTTTCACTATGAACATGCTACGTTAACAAATAAACGATCAATCTAAATAAATCTAGAAACATATATAGAAACATAAATTTGAGTAAATACCTTGCTGTCTAAAGCAAAAATTTTGTAGAAATAATATTTTATGAGGAGAATAGGTAATGAAATTAGAGCAACTATTGAAAAATTTCGAAAAATATTACCTAACCCTAACGCCATATTTTGTATAACACGTGTCACTGTGTCACTGACACGACTTCACACGATGTCAAAATGGCAAATAACACTAGAAACTTAAAAATGGATTGACAACACGGAACTTTGGCTTCGACTTTGTATACATATGTATCAATATGTACGTATATGCTATTGTATATAAAAACAGAATGAAGAAACTTCTAATTTTACTTAAGCAATTATTGGTGAGAACGTATACATTTTCTAAGGTAGATGCATCAACCTTAGAGCGGTAGAACAATATATGTTGTTCAATGTATGAACAAACAAATGTTTGAAATACGCAAATGTGCACTTTCAGATGTTTAATTGAATCAGCTTTTCCTTGAAAAGTATTACGTAGCTAGTAAATGCGCATTCTACAATCCCACGAATATTAAATAAACTATTGATTTGGAATAATTATTTAATATATAAAATTCACGAAAGTATTTGAACACTTATAGAAATCTTTTATGAATATATTATGTATGTTATACGAAACATTTTGACATTTTATTAGTACTATAATGAAATATGATTATCATGATTATATTGGTAAAGTATTCAGACAGTCAATTTTCTATTATTTATTACGCTTATTATATGTATAAGTAGTTTATTAATGCTGTATACTAAATAAATAGAGTTTTATTTTATACTGATGATGAAGATGGCCTTGAATAGGAGTTGGTTTACAAATTTTATAAACTTTTCAATATTGCACATAACATATTACTACAAATATTTATAGTTATTGTGCTGTATACTAATTTTTTATTAAGTATGTTTGTTTGCAGTAAATATCTTGTAACTTCTATATACATTTTCCGATTGGTTTTAAATTGTACCAATATAATTGTGGTAATCATGCCTCGTTATAATGTTAATGAAGTTTCAAAATGTTTTATAAGTATACATAGAAAACTTCTTTTGAATGTTAAGCGTTCGAAAAATTCGTAGTGTAAGACAAATTTTACTAAAATTACACTTTTTACCATCTGTATTTTCAAGAATCTTTCCTTTAAAGATAGTTCGCCTTTTTCGGTAACGAATATCCTTTCAATACAGGCTTCTAGAGTATTTTATTTCTTGTCTATGTCTTTTGACAAACTTTCATGAACCACTGTATACATATATATTGCAAATATAATTCGTTTCATATTATTTAATAACAATTGAGTTCCAATATTTGCGTAGAATAAAGTCAATCGATTTATCTGCGATGATATTCAATTATAATTATAACTCTTCTCAAAATATTCTTCAGAAATAATTTCTTTAAATAATATCCAATTAATCCATAAATTGTAGATCGTATGGTTTGAACGAATGATCATCGATTCTTCTATGACACGGTCCTTATTCACGATAAATATGAATGGTACGGATCGCGGTTTGTGTCTTTTATTTTTAAAAGAGGAATGTCGTCCTTCCTTAAAGTTTGCTTTCTGGATGAAGATATCATTTACCTAATTGCATCATACAAAGAAGGCGGAATTACAAATGTAAATATTGAATTGAGAGACGGTCGACGATATTCAAGCACGTGCATACATTATCTCACATGAAAAGATCCAATGTCAACGAATGAAGTGTATTAAATGTAAAACCGCGACTAAAATGTGTTTCAGTATTACATGTACTCATACGCTGGAATTTACAATTTGTCTTTCAGTAACAGAATTCCACGAATTTGTAAAATAAGAAAAAAGTATCGACTAAATTTTTGGAATGCTCTGTTATTCCGTCTTGTAGTTAATACGTATTAAATATTATCAAATTTCAAGATGATAATGATCGATATTTTAAGTAGACTTTCGCTATCGAATTTGGCATAAATGATTTGTTATTACTAGACTGCGAATGATTATGTATTGATAGGCTTAAAGCTGCAAAAAGGTATACGTATAAAATGTACGTGGTATAATGCTTGTTATCATATTTAGTGAAAGAAAGAAATTTCCATTTCAATTCCATTCCTTTCATTAGGTTTGTAAAAATACGAATATGCATGAACATCTTCAGTTTAGTGATTATACATTGCTGCTACATGCAGATTGACAATACTTTCACAACCACTTCATCGTTATTTAATTTCAGACATATATTAATTTCAATCGGACAATGGAATGAAAACTAAACCAAAATGTCCAACGCGTAACTAATAAGAATGAATAATTCATCATTACAATGCACGCAAGATTTCAATAAATGATCTTAAATTAACCAACGTTTTATGTTTTTAATGATAAATGATCCATTTATTTACCTGATTTATATATGTCCACAAACACATACGGCGTATGAATAGAGAATAAATAAATTAAATAAATAAATATAATTCATTAGCTTTTACACACCTTTATAATCAAGCATGTCTCCCACTTCGGAATCACAACGCATATATGATGATCTGCGTAAAGAAAAACAATTCTTAAAATAACATGTCACAACTTGCATATTCAAATAATTTAAGAAATAGATCACAGACCGTTCAGAATCGAATACCATCGCTACATTAGTCACTTTCTACACGTTTTTGTCTAAATCTATTTAGTATCTATGTACGTTTCAATGGTTTCCGTTTCGCCTTTTTATAGGCTTAGTAAGTATCGCGTCGATATCACTCAATTATCGAAATTTATCGATTTCGCCAATCGAATTCTCGACAGTTTAAATAAATTTTCGAACATCAACAGATATCAACGAGTGTCTTCTCTCATTTGAAAGAAAACAAGTTGGAAGTTCCCAATTCGTAAAGTAAACGTTTTTGTTTTTCTTTCACCAACGTGATAACGACCAGAATACATGCTTCTTAAATTACTCGCCGATCGCTGCTTGTGCAGAAGCAATGTCACTCTACTTTCTCGGTAATAACGACATTTTTACACGTTTCTAATTTATTTTTATAGAAACTTTTCATTTATTTCTATTTCAATATTTTTGTCAATTGCGTATTTTCAGTGGCACGATGACATCGCGATGTTTAACTACACCCATCGACGATTAAATTATAATATTTTGTACCAAAGAAATTGAAATGAAAGATACATGAGAAGGTAATTAATACAAGATAAACAGAAAATTTTGACAATCTTTCTTACTTTCAAATTAAATTCTTATTCAGAAAAAACATTCTTACTTTACAACAAAGAAATCTCTGAAATTCATCAAAATACATTGGTGTAAATCTATAAAGTTTTTATGAAAAGTTTCAACTAAATTGGTTATTTTGATCATTCTAGTAATTCTAGTATTAAGTTGTAGATAATTTCACATGTGATTGCATATAATGTAGATGCATAATGTACATAGTTTAAATGACTTACTAACCTTTTCTTGCAGGAAAGTTTTTTTCGATGAACCCGAATCCTAGTATGCACGACTGCTTGTCTACTTCGTTGCACTGTTCACGGGGGACTAGCTGAAATGCTGTAAATGATTTCCGAAGTGGGAATCCCCACCATTTTTCTATCCTCTCCTACCGAGTTTATATTACGTACTTCTTATTTATTCATGTAATTAATTCTAGTCTTGAACAATCGATCCTGTGAGAAATTCTGCGAGAAAAACTTCACTTTCAACGAGCTAATTGGTCAGAATTTTGCCTTGATAATTGGCCGTTGCTATCTATCATTTGAGGAAGTATCTTTGTGAAGCAGAATTTCAGTGTTACAATGTATTTCTTTCATTTCTATTGTCCTGAGTCAAGAAAGCCATTTCTTTTTATATAGATGAATTTAAAACTTCGTTATCTCGGGTTGGGTATAGAATACTACTGTTTCATTCTATGTCTTTATTCATTCCACATTAAGATAGGATTATCGCTGTAAATTATTTCTCGCTAACTGACTAGACTAAGTCTCAGCCAGTTAACAAGCCAATATTCCATATAAAACAAACTTTTCAGCAGAATCTGAATCAAAGTCAAATCAGAGTCAAGCTATAAAAATCTTTGCCAGAATGAAACTCGTCAATTACTCATTTCTCTCATCTTTCGGGATAAATAATTCATTCGTATAATGCACTTTGTTCTTTATCTTGTACTGATAATTTATACAAATTTTATGAAAATTGCGTGTATTTATTATACATACATGTATATATAATGCATAATACATAGTGCATACATGCAATTCCGAGTTTGATTAAAATTGTCTTCCCGAGGAACGTACTGGCAATTTCATGTTCTCTACTTTTGCGCGTGAAAGAAAATTCTATGCACGTCACTCGGAAGAGTTTTTCAGATAATTTAGGTCTCTTTCATACGACGATGCATGTATGATGGATATATTCATTATGGAAGCGTTCACACGATTCTATAATGAATGCTGTATAATCGGTATCTATCGTACACATATTATATACGTGTATCGCCGTATGAAATAAGGCTAACAATTTTTGTTTGTTTATATGCGATTACTTATCTATCGTCTCGTTAATTTTTCTTATTTTATTTCAAACATAAAGTTCAAGCGTTAAACGCAACATACGTAATCGATTTTTTAATTATAATGAATCGGATTATTATATGATATTTATCTCCCGATTCATCGTATGTAATGCCCCATTACATCAACAACGAGTTAATTAATTCACTAAAGAAAAAAAAGAGTACAAACGTTGGATAGAAGAAAAATTATTCTTTTTTTTTTATCAATGTAATGTTCTTATCCGTAGATAGATTTAAAACAGATGATCTAATCGCTATCACTCGTTACAGAGATATGTACTACTATACCATGAAACGGAGAATAAGGCGAATCAGAAAGTGCTATGATAGAATCCTGTTTGATCCTATACAATCACATTGTTGGCAATTGTAACGCGATACAAGAATCAAGGTAAACGCTGTTCTCTTCTTTTTTCTCTAAATTGTATTGTTCTTCCTGAGACATTACGTTTGTGAATTCTTGCCGTACAGTACTTATGCTGGCTGATACGGTCGATCCGAGATTTATGGTCATCCGTGAAAGTGGAACGCAACGTCAATGAATTGTCATCCGTGAATTACTCGCGTGTTTGTCTAAAGTACGTGTATCTCAAGTACAATCCATTCTGAGATTACGTTCTCCTCTAAGTCCTTGACTAAGCGCTGTTGTTAAAGGATATTTTCCACAGCCACAAAGATTCGTGAAGTCATCTACGTCTAATGACCATATCAAGGCGCCACCAAGATTTAAATCTCTTATGAATTTCGTCTGGAAGAAGACAAGTGAACATCTATGTATTTAGACGATAAGAGTACAACGTTACAACGCAAACATTCTCGTGCATCATTCTTGCGTCAATGATTCATAGACGTTAGTTACCTTTTGCGCTATACTGGATACATCTTCATAGCTGACCCATTGGTCACCTCTGGTAGCATACGGTCCACTCAGATTCTTCGAATCCTTGATCACGGACCAATCTCTGTTTTTTACGTTGTTACATATCTGAGAAAATGTTTATTAAAGGAGAGAACATTCGGCTTAACCTCCGGATATAAAAATAAATTAATGTTGCAATCCATGTAAACACGAGAAAATAGGAAAGTTTTCCATAGATAAATCAAATTCGATTGCAATAGCAATTTAAATCAAACACTTACCGCTTACTTATGTTATTTAACCATTTATCATGCAAGTATGATTAATCTGTCGAATAATAAATTCATACATACCTCGTAATAAGCGAGCATTCCGGCTGATTTGGTGAAGTCTCCTGGATGCCCGGGCCCGGAAACTTGTGCGTTAAGGCCTGGTGTTCCTCTTCCTTGCAATTTTCTCGATAACGTAAAGCTTTGCCCATATGCTGGTATTCCCATTATCAGTTTATTCGATGGCACACCTTGTTCCAGCCAATGGATTATTGTAAAGTTCACGTTCAAGTATTTGGTCTGCTCATCCAAATTACGATAAAGCGGGGCTACGTGACCAGTTTTGTCCTCCCAATAGCCATGATAGTCGTAAGTCATAACATTTATCCAATCGAGGTATTTGATTAATGCTGGAACGTCGTAAGCTACGTCGATGACTTCTTTGCTAGCAGAAACACCAGTGGAAAGGAGCAATCCTTTAGGTTTGAAAGTTATGCTTAGTTCCTTTAGCAGGGCTGCAAAAGCTTCCCTATCACTTGATGGTCCACGATTGCAATCAACCTAGAAAATGGCTCGTTAATTTATATACAGATAAAGATAAAGCAAAATATGATTAATAATGGCAGAAGAATTTTATAATCTATAAGAATACGAGTGAATCACGAACGACTCACGATAATATAAAACGTAATATAAGCGTAGCTACTTATTTATTTGTAGCTTTTTATTTCTTATTTTTTTATGTGAATTTGAAATGTTTAACTCATTTTTGCATCTCTATGTACTTTTTCGTACCTGCCAGCATACTGGATACTCCCAAAGGAAGTCAAGACCATCAAATCCGCGACTCTGAATATAAAGAGCAGCGTGGCGCGCAAATCTTTTCCGTTCCACCGAATTGTGCGCCAATTCGCTGTACTTATTATCCGTAGATTCATCCCAGCCACCCAAACCAAGCAAAACCTTCAGTCCAGTTTTGCTTTTAATATCCGCTATTTTACTAAGAAATTCCTTCTGTCCAGCAGCCTGTGGATTTTGTATAGTTAATCGTTCCGGATCCAGCTTCGCGAGGCCGTAAACTATATGAGTACACAAATCTAGATCAATGTCCTCTGGTAGGAATTGTCCTACCCCAGGCCGCTTTCGCGCCCAGTTCATTACATAACAAATCATTTTCTTCTTGTTATTCTCCTGGTCAGAGATTAATGGCAATAACTCGTTCGACTGCAAATTAAAAAGCGAAATTATGTCACTATGCAGCTTAATTTCGGAAGAAAGAGGAGAGTCTCATGCAAAACACGACTTTAATGAAACATTGATTCACCAAGGCCCTTTAAGATTGTAAAACTCTTACTTGTCGCTGAGAATCCTGGCATTTGGTGTTCTCAGGCCAGTCGCAACGATTCTCGTTCCAATACAGACCAGGAGGACAAGAGTGTTCAGTAAGCTTTCCAAAATTACATAAGAAGTATTTAGAGCAATCTTTCTTATGGGGAACAAAAACACGACCGCCGCAGTCGTCTGGTGAACCACCTATTATTGGCGGCTCAGCTTCTATTTCAATAGTATCATCGATATCAGAATCCGGATCCGCGGTTGTAGACGTTGGCGGCAAGTACGTTGGTTTAGTAGAAGTAGTAGGTTCCCAACTTGGTCGTTCAGTAGTCGTAGATTCCATCATGGATTCTCCAGCGTCAATCGTGAGAAATTCTATTTTTAAAATATTATTACATTTATTTCCATCTTTTGGATATATCTATAAACGAATGTTCATCTTCCAGAATATTTACCATTCGTTACTGGACACAATGGACCTTTGGGATAATTTCTTAGAACCCTGTTCATGGTTCTGAGAAGCGGGCTAGGCTCACAGCCGCATCTGTTCTTGAAGTCGTCCAAATCGAGAGCCCACACCATGCCGCCGCCCAAATCAAGATCCTTTATTAATTCCGCCTTCAGTTTAATTTGTCTGGTATCGTCAAAGCTGACCCACTGATCACCTTTATATGCGTAGGGACCGATACGTCGTTGTTTGTCTTGGATCACGGTCCAACCCTTCTTTAATGTCCTTTCGCATATCTATGATTATTTAAGACCGTAATATTATATGAATATTTATTAAAAGAAAGAGAGAAAGGGAGAGAGAAAAATAAGAAATTAGGAAAGTAGAATACCTACTTCGTAATAAGACAGGAAACCTCTGGCTCTTGTTGCTTCGCCGGCTTCACCGCCGCCATAAGTCGGTGCATTTAATCCTCTCTCACTTCTTTCTGCCAAGGAGAAGGACTGACCGTACAGTGGTGCTCCCATTACAAGCTTTTTCGCTGGTGCACCTTTCTCCATCCAATAATGAATTGAAAAGTTCTATACGATTATTAAAATAATATTTTTAAAAAATGATATGCAGACGTTCGGAATATTTTATAAAAATTATATGTAATTTTTTGTATAAAAAACATGGATAAGAATTTTCCGTTTTTATTACAGTTCGTTTCTTAAGAAATTAGTAAGATTCAGATGTAAACAGATTTATCGATATACATATTCATCGTTAATGGTTTTAAGTTCTGACGTGCACTTACCGCGTTAAAAGTTGGCTCCCAGTCATTGGGCAGTCGATACAGTGGCGCCACGTGACCGGTTTTCTTGTCCCATTGACCATGATAGTCATACGTCATTACAGATATCCAGTCTAAGTATTTCGCCAAGCTTGGTACGTCATAGCCTGTGTCAATGACTCGTTTGCTCGGAGAAACCGCGGCGGATAACAGTAAACTTCTTGGTTTGAATTGTTCGCTCAACTCCTTCACTAAACTAGCGAATCCTTCTTTGTCTGTAGCTGGACCTTTTTTACAATCGACCTAAAATTTATTTATCGACGTATCACTTTTTACTAATCGAATAATCAGATCGAAGATTATAAACGAATAAACGCGAGTTTATTACCTGCCAGCATACTGGATACTCCCAATCTAGATCCAAGCCTTGAAACTCGTATTTTTCGATAAATTGGATCACATTCGTGACGAATCTTTGTCTAGCCGATGGTGAATTCACCAAACGACTGTATTTGTTACCTGCTGAATCATTCCATCCTCCAATAGCCATTAATACCTTTATTCCCTTCGATTTTAAAGCCGCGACCCTTTCGTAGAACTCTAGAAATGATAATACAATGATACACGGAGAAAAAGGAAAAATTGTATGCAATGTATCTCGATATTTACTGTTGTCTATATCAGCCCACGAATCATGTGGTTTAATCGTCAACTGCGATCCATCGAGTACTGCGAAACCATACAGAACATGAGTACAGAGATCAGGGTCTATATCTTCTGGCAAGAACTTTCCTCCTTCTTGACGATACCAGGCCCAATTTGTAAAGTAACAAATCATTTTGAATTTATCGTCAGGTTGCAGTTGATCCCTCGACGTTGAAGATGGCACGGGTGTCTTAACAGTGGTGGATGCTACCGTGGGCGCCATCGGACCTTGATCCAAATCATCCACTGTAATCGGTGGCTTCTCAACTATGAAAGAAACCCAAAGTAAAAAAAATATATATACATAAACCTAAAACTGAAGACAAAGATGAACAGCTAAAAATTAATTGAATAAAAATGAATTACGTTCTTCATCTTTGTTGGGAGGACTAGCTAAAACTTTTTGAAGAGTATGCATCAACGGATGCGGTCCTTCGCCGCAGCGTCCCCGGAAATCATCGAGATCCAACGCCCACACCATTCCACCACCAAGACCCATGTCTCTAACATACTCGGCTTTCCGTCGAATCATGTCAGCGTCGTCGAAGCTCACCCACTGAGTGCCCTTATATGCATAGGGACCCATTCTGTGTCCTGAGTCTTGAACGACGTTCCATCCACGGTTCCGAATCCTATCGCAAATCTCGTAATAAGACAAGAATCCTGCAGCTCTAGTAAATTCACCGGCTTGTCCAGCACTAGCTGGCACATTTAATCCTGTACCTGCGTTGCGGTCGTTTATGGAGAACGACTGTCCGTACAATGGCATTCCTGTTATTGGGATAAGTCAGTTAGATGAATATTTAATTCGTATTTTTATAATTAGGCTGCGAATTTTTATGGCATTTATAAGAAATTTAAAAGTGCGAGATTGCACATAATATACGAAGATATAAATAATATCGAAAGTAAGGTACTCTTTATAATATTTAGTGGTTGAAATATAATATGATTGATATGAACAAAAATATAAAATTGTATAAAAATCCGCAGTCTACGTATAATATAATATTGTAAAATAAGAAATAAATACCCATAACGATGTTTCTACGAGGAGCTCCCTTAGCGATCCAATAATTGATGGAATAATTTGCGTTGAAGTAATAATAGTCATCATCGGGATGGTAATAGAGCGGCGCTACGTGGCCAGTTTTCTTGTCCCATTGACCATGGAAATCGTAAGTCATCACCGCAATCCAATCTAAATATTTAGCGAGTGCTGGAACATCGTAGCCTTTGTCGATCACTTGCTTGCTCGGCGAAACCGCCGAACTGAGTAATAATCCTCTGGGTCTCAATTCGTTGCTCAGTTCTTTAAGCAAATCTGCGAAGCCTTGTTTATCTGAAGATGGACCTTTATTGCAGTCAACCTAAGATAAATGTAATGTTCAGTGATTTTTATATACGTATGTAAGGAGTTAGAATATTTATGTATATTTTATACGATATACATTATGCATGTTCGTGTATATCTATCAACGTTGATATGCACGTACTTGCCAGCAAACTGGGTATTCCCAATCCAAGTCAAGCCCATCGAAATCGTATTTTTCCAGGAATTGGATTGCTTGTTCAACGAACCGTTTCCTAGCAGTAGGATTATTCACTAGACGACTGTATTTGTCTCCAGCTGAATCGTTCCAACCTCCCAGAGCGAGAGATACTTTCAATCCACGTTTCTTGTACGCGACTACGCGTTCGTAGAAATCTGTTCGACATAGATTTACATTTATATGTACACTCCGCGTTTGACAATGTCAATATGTTTTTAACAAATGACTTACGATTGTCGTAATCCGCCCAGGAGTCGTGAGCCTTGATGATTAGGTCTGAATAATCCAAAACAGCAAATCCGTAAACGATATGGGTACAGAGAGTGTGATCGATATGTTCAGGAAGATAACGACCGACCCCTCTTCGATACCAGGCCCAATTCGTGAAGTAACACACGATCTAACACAATGAAGAAATAAATGATCAGACGCAAAATATCCAAAGTACAGTACTTGTTGTAATATTTAATAGGAGAAAGAAATTTCTGCCTAGGTGCTATTCTTTCTGTCGTATTTACAAAAATATGAATTTGCATAACTGTCAGCAGTTTAATTACGATAATGATCTTACTTTGTAATGGCCAGACAATGGAGAAACTTTGTCAGCATCTATCACGGCTGATGGCAAGGTGGTCGTAGCTTGAGTGGTGCTTGCTACCCAAGGCTTTTCAGTACTCGTTGGATGATTAATTGGCTTATCGCTAGGTGTGTTGGGATCTTGATTATCTGTCGATACAGAGTTATCTTGGCAATTAGCTCTAGATGGCCAGTCGCATATTCGAGTTCTCTCGTTAAAGTGCAATCCTGGAGCGCAACGGAATACTTCGTAGCGACCCCATAAACATGCTTGGAAGCTCTCACAATCTCCTGGAACGCCAGTGTAACTATCAGGCGTACACGACTAAAAGAAAACAGTAAAAAATAACTACGTGACTTGTAATTTTAATGATATTAATAATTTTAATAATAGTTTACTTACATTTGACTTGGTACCTCCTGCGACCAACGAGGCTGTTTTCTTCGGCTTCTCGATGCAAGGATTCTTGAAAGCCCAGTCGCACATGCCCTTCTCCTTGTTCCAGTTCAATCCTGGTCCACATTGTTGAGAAATTAAATTTCCATTCACGCAGATATGGAAACCTGTGCAGGAATCTGGATAAGAGTAATATTCCCCGTGTACACAATTTTTTGGCGGCTTTCCGGTCGAAGTTTCCATAATTGGTCTTTGGGTGATAGGTTTGGACGAAGAAGGTATGAACGACGTAGTTGGTTTTTTCGTAGTGGTGGTTCTCATGGTGGTCCATGATGGTTTTTGAGTCACAGAACCTATTTTAAACAGAAGTACAAGATGTTAAAATTTACCACAAAGTACTTTTACAATTAGTCATTTCTTTGTTTTATGTTTATGAACGTATTTATACCAGACGGTCGCGAAATTTTGTACACTTGCATCAAAGTGGGATTTACTGAGATTAGAACGAGAATTATGCGATTAACGTAAATCATCTTTCGACCAGACTACGAGAAGAAAGACACAAACAGTGCAGAACTCTCGCTGACACTGAGCGTCGCATACGAATCGAATTGATTACAAAGGGAAGATACTTGCCTGGAGGCGGCGATTGCAAAACTAGCAGAAAGATGTATGCAGAAATGAAGATGTTTACTGATATTGCACGGGGATAAACAGGTTTGCGTTGTTCCTAATGAACCGATGCGTCTGTCGATGACAACGTCTCAAGAAGTTACGTAGAAGGATACATTGTATAATTATCAGAGAACATTGATAATAGAGTAAGTTGAATCTTTTATATGTAACATAATATGCATTTTTTAAACAGTCAATATTGCCAGCTTTAAAAAATACAAACCAATTGACCATGGAATAAAGTATTTGATTGACAAGAAATATATTCATCGTTCAAATATCAGAAAATTTTAATGTCATTAGGCATACCTTTACGCAAGAAGTTATTCTGGTAGCTAAGCTTCTTTCGCTTTATCGAATTGAATAGCTTTCTTTGATGAATAAATGCATACGATAAGAATGGGAAAACTGACCTGTCTCTGCTTGACATTTCGCCGCAGCTGGCCAATCGCAAATGCGTCGTCTCGCGTCCCAGTGCAATCCTGGTGCGCATTGTTCGCGTTGCAATTCACCAAGCACGCATCTAAAGTAGTTGTTGCAGTTATCAGGATCCTGCACGTATTCTCCTATCATACACGGCTTGTCTGGTTTTGAGGAGTCTGTTGGTTTCTCTGTACCTTGCGTGGCTTCCGTTGTTAACTGCTCCGGTGCTCTACAATTATTTTATGGTAAAAGGTATAATAAAAAGTACATACTTATTGATTATAAATAATATATTTAGTATGTAGTACTTGGTTGAAGTCCATGTTGAAGAAGCAGTGCTAGTTGATTGAGTCCACCAGACCGTGGTACTACTTTTAGTCGTTGAGTCCGGTCGTTTGCTTGGTTTCCAAGTCCAAGTGGGCCAAGTAGTAGTTGTGTGATGATTGCCTGTGCTCGGTTTTTCAGTCCACATTGGCCACGTGGTTGGCTTTGTCATTGGCGTCGTTGGTCGATGAGTGTCTCCCACTGCGTCACTGTGAGTCGTCAACGTTGGAGGTTGTGGTGTAACTGGTTCTGGTGGCCGTCCGCATCCTTCGGAAGCTTTATTCTTTAAACGACCTACAATTTAACATACACGCGTCTACTTTTCTGGTACTCGAGGTTTGTATTTCGATTTCAAGATGATTCGTGAATCAACCAAATCACCTAGAGCACGATTTATGCTCTTCAATAGTGGGAAGGATTCCGAACAACAGCGATTTAAAAAGTCGTCCAAGTCCACTGTCCATAGTGTTGCACCCCCATAACCACGTTTCAAAATGTATTCTCCTTTCGCGAAAACGCTCTCCTGATTGTCGTAGCCTACCCACTGGTCTCTGCGGTACGCACTTGGCCCTAAAATGGAACATTTTGGGTCAAAAGATAGATATTTTCTCCCTCCTTTTGGCTTTTTACCTAATCCTGTCTGCCAGCCCTTGTTCTTGATTCTGTCGCAAACTTCGTAATAGGCCAGCATCCCAGGTTGTTTGGTAAATTCTCCAGCAGTTCCAGGTCCAGTGGCAGGATCTCCAAGATTTGTTAAATTCTCGCTAGACAATCGATAAGCTTGTCCGTATAAAGGTATGCCTACCAAAAGTTTCGATTTGTCCGCTCCAAGGTTTATCAAGTACTCCATCGTGGAATTCTAAGAAAAATTTGATAATAAATTCTTCTTGTTTCACAGAATGTACTTTGTTGCAAAACTTACGACATTGTAGTATGGATTGATGTCGTCGGTATTTCCAAATAAGGGCGACAAATGACCCGTTTTTGCCTCCCAAGCACCGTGATAATCATACGTCATCACTGACATGAAATCCACCATTTCCGAAATTTCACGGACTTCGTAGGCTCTGTCGATCACTTCTTTATAACCTGAGAATGCTACGGCTAACGTAAGCCTCGGTTCCTCTTCATCGAATCCTTTTCTCAGTTCCTGGATTAATTTGGTGAAATTGGGCTTGTCGGAATCGGGTCCCTTTCTGCAATTACTTTGCCAACATTTTGGATAGTTCCACTCGAAGGATAGGCCGTCGAAGTTGTGCTTCTTCAAGAAGTTTATCGTAGCTGCAACGAATTTGCGACGTGCAACGCTACTGCTTATCAAACGAGAGTATTTGTCACCAGTGCTGTCTGTCCAGCCTCCGATGGCTAAGAGCACTTTTGATCCTTTCGTCTTTGTCACTCGCTCGTATAAATCTGAAAATATTTATTTTTTATTTAAGAAAGATAAAGAATTGAACTCGTCTTGCTCAAAGCAAGCAAAATGATTGATTTGCAATTCTTTATAAAAATTATATGTATAAATACGAAACAGTTCTTTACTAGAATTTCTTACGTAAAACCTTATCATTCTGATTCCTTTTAATATCGATATTAATATGATTTAATCTAATTACTGTGTTCTATGTCGATCCAAGGATCTAACGGTTGGATGAGCAACGTGTCTGGATTCAATCCAGCGAACGCATAGATTATATCGGTGCATAGACGGGAGTCTAATCGTTCTGGAGCGAACAGTCCATCTCCTTTACGGTAGAGCGACCACGAAGTTATGTAGCAGACTACACGGGGACCCTTCTTCGGAGAAATCTCTAAATTTTGGAAAGCTTGCGTTTCCCTTATCTCAGTCTGGTAATGATTTCCTTGCATTTTATCGAATTGTACTGGTTTACAAATGTTCGAATTCGCTTTTACGCAACGGCCATTAATGGAATCGAAGAATCTTCCTGGTCCGCACTGACCTCGATATCGCACTCCTATGTCCATACGAATTTTACATTTAAAAATTACATTTTTACATTTACAAAAATTACATTACAAAAATTACATTTAAAAATTTACATTTTAAAATTAACAAAAAATTTTCTGAGAAAAGAATTATAAAACGAATGGATTCGTTTACCATTGTGACAGGAATAGAATCCTGAGCAATTTTCTGGATCATTAGATAGACCATCGGTAGAACATTCGTTCAGTTCTACCTCATCGTACAAGCCTATCGATTCGGTTGCAGCGTTCAACATAGGCCACGAATTACCGCAAATGCCCTGAAAATATATATTAAATACGTCGTATAATAATATTCACGTGTTTTAATCGTGCAACAAAAATAGCATGATATTAACTTGAAAATCGTCCAAATCAAGAGACCATAAGGAAACTCCACCGAGTCTGACTGATCTAACGTAAGCCACTTTGATTTTCACCGACAATGGATCCTCGTAACCAACCCACTGGTCACCGCGTTTTATGTATGGCCCTTCCTCGTCTCTCCCAGAGGTCCACAATCCATCTTCCAATTTCTCACAGATCTACAGATAATAATAAGAAAGTGCAAAAAGATATAGCTTATAGTAGTCTTTTTTAGGTAAGTTACAGCTATTAATAATTACTTCGTAGTAAGCCATTCTTCCATTTTTCTGCTTGGTATGAACATCTTCAATCCCCGGCCCGATAATAGGTGCACCAGTGTCGGTAAAATTTCCAAATTTTAAAGTATATCCTTGTCCAAATACAGGTAAGCCAAGAACAATTTTCGATCGGTGCTCTGTCGGGATTTGATCGATCCATTTATTCGTCACTCGAGCAACATACTTCAATGGTGCGGGATGAAGAGCCAATTTTTCTCTTCTGAACGCAGGATTGTCTCTCCAAGCTTTCAGAAGAACTAAATCGGCTGCAGAAGTGATTTGCCGATCCACCGGATCGTCTGGCTTTTGAACGACCGCGAGAATGTATTCTCGATCAGCGAAAAATTTCTTAATCGTTCTCAACAAGAGTTTCAAGTCATCGATGCGATCCGGCGAACCATCCCAATCGATTTCGACGCCGTCGAAGTCATGCGCTTCGAGAAAACTTAAGATGGATTTTCCAAATTTTTCACAGTGCAGGGTGCAATGGTTCTTGGTCACTTCAGAGAACAGTTTTCCCCGATTTGGGGCCGTGATCGAGACGAGCACTCGCAATGCTGGATCCCTCGATCGATGTCCCGTTACTGCCTTATATCCACCTATTCGAATCGATGGAATAAATTAACGGGACTCGTGATTTCAAATATATATTCGTTCTTTACTCGCGAATTAACGGAGTTTGATCACTTTACCCTTGATCTCGTCATATTCGCGGTCCCTTGAGACGACAACCAGCTCCTCTGGATCTGAAAATAGGAAAATTATTCGCTATTTACTCGTTCTACCATTAATAGCGCTGTGTTAATTAGTTATAAATATGCATTGATTACTAAATAGTAATATTACATATCTATAATAGCTACAAAAAGCGTTTCCTTTATCAGGATCTATATTTCACTTTTATCGTCATTATGTTTCTGCAGTCGTATAAAAGTATTACCGAATCATACGAAATTTAATATATTTAGACCTAATCAATTGGCGTGTAAATGCTATAATAAATAGATATTATGTATTATGAATAAATATATGTATACATCGTTACTATAATTTACAAGTAAATAGTATTGCTTTATTAATTGTCTTAGTCAAAAGATGAAATACCCAAAGTGGCAGCAATGTAAATCAGATGGCTGCATCGATGGTCCGGCACGGATTGGGGAAACAAAGAGAACGGCTCTATCCTGTGAACCGCGCTGGAGTCCAAATGGCATACCACTTTTGGATTAATGATTTGCTCGGTCCTTGTTAAAGTTGGCGGTGCCAATGGCTCGATCCAGATGGACTCGTGATCGAAATTACCGAAGAAAGGAGCTTCCCGATGTTCCACGGCGTCCCTTAAAGGTACTCGTCCCCTAAACCGGTATTAATCATCCTTTGTTAATTGTCCAATGGACAAACAGTTAACCAAATACATCGAATAAGCCCATCAGCAGCTTCAATTTGCAACTTCGACGAGCAATCGTCGATAAATTAATCATGGAATGGCAAGTACAAGGTGAATGCCGATTCTTTGCAAATGAAATTCCATATCGAAGAAGAACGCGCTTATGAAACAAGATATGTAATGTGTATTTTTTATGGCAATACTAACTGCGAGGAATCTTGTAGAGGTAGACTGACGACTTGAAAGCCGATCTTGTTTGCGGGCAACGCTTCGACCGCGTCACGCAGAGGAAATCTCTCCGATCCGTATTCAGCATGGCTGATGGAAGGATCCATCAACGGGTTCTCGATCATCGGAGGACCTTCGACGGCGCCTCGTTGAAACGAAGGCAGACTGATGATTTCAGCATCTGCTTCTCTTTCGATAGGATCCAATGGGGGTGGTTGTAATACGTCAGGAATAGATTTTAAATAGGATGGTCCTGCGGCCGCTGAGGCCACGAGGAGCAGGATCAGCCAAGGAATCATCGCTGAAAGGAAAAAAAGTGACGAATACGATATCTTCCTAGCTGCTGGCATACGATCATAGCTTTTAAAACTATACAGTAGAATTGTTGCTCTTGTTGTTGAGTTTGTTGTTCGATTAACTGAATCTTTTCTGAAAAATAATAAGTAAAATTGGAAAAGCTCTCGATACGCGAACTCCGATTATTATATAAACTGTCTTGCAACAAATTCAGATAAATGGAATTCTGCTGCAACCGGTAGTTATAGATATGATATTATTAATTTTCGAATTCCTATCTTAGTGACTTAGTCGTTAACCGTGTACGTTTGTGTCAAGCAACTCTAGTTTCTTTTTAACAGAAGACAACCATCAATTGTAAAAGTATTCGCGCGGAGAGGTACAAGCTTGGTTTGAATGATCGACGGATAAATTAGCAACGACATCGATTAAACTTGACAACGTATCTGACAAGTACAAAACGTGGTAATTAACGAGTAGAGATACTTTACGCGTGAATTATCGGGTGCTAAATGCAGGCTAGGCGATTTATCCAGACGCAGTTTTACAACGTACGTATCTACATGTTGATCGGTAAACCTGTCCTGCGTTCAAGACACTGAAAAATAATATAGAACGAAATGTGCTCCGCATTATAAGGGCTCTGACTGCTGCGATAATTGCTCTTCGGCGAGCTCAGTCGATCACGGTACGTTGAAAAACGACCATTCTTCAAGCGCTAATATATACGATATCCTTAAAGGGCATCTTTCTTGGCTTTCTGGAATGCTAACGAGCTCGGAATGGAAGTTTTTATATAAAACTATATATAATCGTACATACTTAGATATCTGATAATTAATAGCGAAGTATATTGTAAGTCTTGAAGATTCCATACGAATATGAAAAAGTCCATTTCTCTTGATTTTTCTTACTTTTATGTCATTTTAGTGGCTAGAAAAGGAGTACTTTAATATGAAATAGTCGAAGAAAGGAATAATCCCATAGATTCGAAGATATAAGTGGTAGACTTACAATATCTTGTGAGAAACGAATAATGTTAGTTGAATTTAATTAATATCGGCCTGTGTAATTAATGTTATCGATATATTCAAGATAAAAACACGTATTCAGTTCTAGATCGAATGCAAAGATAGTTGTGATGCGAAGACGTTTGTGGAATCTCTCTTCTATCAAAGACAAGAAATACGATTTGTCGTGCTTTTCTGTGGTTCGCGCGTTTAACGTTTAAAATCGCCACGGCGAAACGTAATGAGAAGTATAATTTTCTATTAGTAAATTTCACACGAGTCCACTTTATCTTCGTCGCCGAGTAAATTTAATATTTCTTTTGCAGAAGAATCCTTAGAAGGAAGAAAACGAGTAAACGTGAGATTTTTCATGGAATTTAATCTAGACAGTAACCTTGATATTCATGTACTTTTACTTAAACCAGCTTGCTTGATAACTGCATGACGAATCGTCGGACATGGGGGACACGCGTATAACAATATGAACCGCAAAATCGAAATTTATGCGAACACCGTGCGCTGATTCACTCGAGGACAAAGACACGCGCCGCTACGTGAATCTTCGCGATGGTGTTTAGTCATTAAAAATGCGACGCTCGTAGGTGGAAGCGACCGCAAGGAGGACAATGTTTGCTAGCCAGTCTTCAACTACCACTCTTCCGATACAACAAATATCAATGACAATACCTTCGATGACAAGCCATTTATCGTACATTTCAGCGGTCTCGTATTCTTTTACGCACTTTACAACTAAACAACTTTACAACTGAATTCGAACAGATTCGCAACATTTTCAAGAATTCGTTGGTTTCTAATACGAGTTTAGACGAGATAAAAAATGTAAAATATAATATCGAACGAAACTAAAAATCTATATATATATATAAGTCAATCGATCGATGTTTAACGAGAATCAAACTGATTTACAACTAAACAACTTTACAACTGAATTCGACCAGATTCGCAACATTTTCGAGAATTCGTTGGTTTCTAATACGGGTTTAGACGAGATAAAAATTGTAAAATATAATATCGAACGATGCTAAAAATCTATATATATAAGTCAATCGATCGATGTTTAACGAGAATCAATCTGCTTTACAACTGAACAACTTTACAACTGAATTCGACCAGATTCGCAACATTTTCAAGAATTCGTTGGTTTCTAATACGGGTTTAGACGAGATAAAAATTGTAAAATATAATATCGAACGATGCTAAAAATCTATATATATAAGTCAATCGATGGATGTTTAACGAGAATCAAACTGCTTTACAACTGAACAACTTTACAACTGAATTCGAACAGATTCGCAACATTTTCAAGAATTCGTTGGTTTCTAATACGGGTTTAGACAAGATAAAAATTGTAAAATATAATATCGAACGATACTAAAAATATATATATATATATAAGTCAATCGATCGATGTTTAACGAGAATCAAACTGCTTTAACGACTACTTAATAGACCGAATATTACATCGTCTTCTTTTTTTTAGTTTATCACCGAGAAGCGCGTTCCAGTGGTAGTAAATTATGGTCGCACGCATATAGAGATGTAATTTTCTGCGGATAATAACGGACCCGTGTAAATTACAGGGAAGACGCAAACCCGTGAAAAAGTTGAAATTTACATTCCGAAAGCAACGTGTCTCGAAAACTCGACAACCGCGACCTAGAACATCGATCATTTTCTTCGTCGCGAGAAAACAACCATATTTTTATCTGATAAAAAATATACATCTCGTAATCTCGTTATAACGTATATCTAATAAGAATCAAAGAAATTTAATCAAGAAAACGGACGAACCTTGGCGTAAGCGAGTAACAAAGGGACGTTGTGCAGCAGAAGGTGTCCAGGTTGTGGCCGCTCTACGAACTGGCCGATCCGAAGAAGCGTGAATGGCAGCCGATTCTACTGCACTGACCGATGATGATTGAGAAGCCGTGACCGGGCCCCTCCGGACAACTACTCCGTCAGGTCGTTCGCGATGAATTTTTCAAAGCGCACCACCCGCTTCGCGGGGAGGGCTAACTTGCATGAATCTGGTATTCTGAACGCGCGGGGACGCCCATATATACCTACTCCATCGCCTAGGGACCCCGCGGCTCCCGCACCCTACGCGGAGACCCTGTCTCCGACGTCCTTGACCACGAAGAACATGACAGTGTACGTACACCAATTCTGAACGCGGCGCGATACGCCTTGTCTCGAAGCAACGACACACCGTGCAGCGATTTTGTGTGCGTGATCCTGCACCTTAACTTGCATCTCCACGGTTTCGTAGCTTCTAATCTCGATATATATGACTTTATCTTTCCCCGCCACATACGTATAGCCATTTTCGTTTCTCCTTTAACCCTTATCTCGTGCAATAGTTTCGTGAAACGAATCCGATTAGCAGTAATGCCTTTTTCGATGATGCTTTATCGAATGAAACGAATGCTTCAAGTCTCTCATTAGAACTCGGATATAGGTTGTTTTAAAAAGATACGCGTGTATACCGTAATTTACCGTTTTCTTTTTCTATTTAATTATTATTCGTCGTATAGTAACACGACTCGATCTAATACTCTAGCTAAATACATAATATTGCATGGGAAGAATCGACTTTAACGAACGATGGTCAACAAGTATTATCTTTGTAATTTTCCATCCTTAGTCCTGGAAATCCTCCTTTGGTATTCTTTTAACTAAATTATTTTGGCTTCTGACGCTGTCGAAGTAGATATGCGATATACATGCTACTCTTGACAATTTCGCATATCGCTTTACCACTGCGATAGAACTGTTCACGCCGGAAATTCGAATTGAATGAACTTACAATTTATAACTGCGTCCGTTCCGCTCCATTGCGACGCGTTAACTGCCGCAAAAAAGTACGACGATTCCCAGTAGATCACTAAATTAGTGCATTGTGATAAACAAGCGCATTATCAGTTCGAGTACAAGTGGAAGCGTTATCGTATCGTGTCCGCGCAACAATATCCCATGCAGTAGTGTTTTGGTTTGCGCTAGGGCTGATTAGTATGATACTGTGTCTCTAGGATAGCGCGATCCGTTACGAATGCCATACTCGTTCTCCGTTTAGTACACCTTGGTTTCAATGATACTGGAAACCCGTTGCCGTGAATGCTTCCGCCACGAATCGTAATTTAATGCTTACGATCGTAATTTGCAAATTTATTATCGACGGAACAGCGTGTGCCAGATATCGAAATACCTATATATACCCGGAAAAAAAATTCAACTCGACTGTCTCTGCAATTCTTTTTTTTTTTTTTTCTTTTTTTAATCAAGCTAGACACGAGTTTTTGAATAACACAAAATATTTCTTTCGATAAACTGGCAACGAGAGATACGCCTCCGTTACGTTACAATCCTTGAGTCGCGACCTCCTGGCATGCAAGTTCAGAAAAACAAAATTTTATTAATTCCACGAATCGATGAATTTCTCGTTGTTATAGCTTTCGCGTGTTAGATAAAAGCCCGGGCGATAAAGCGGCAGAACGGCAAGGGAAAAAAGGATAACGTGGATAGGATCGTTAAGGAACGAAGGCTTCCAAACCTTTGTGTCGAGTTTAGTGGCGAAGAAAGAAAAAGTAGCGAGTTGGAAGTCAAGCAAAGAAGAGACTCGTCCCATTGGAGAATTTGGGAATCGATCGTGGCGGCACAGGTATCCCCAAGAATCCTAAAAATAAGGCACTTTATGGAATAGCCGATTCGCCTTGAACTTGCAACCGGTTGTTTTATCGGCTTGTTTGCTTTCTAACGGCGAAAGGAAGAGAAAAAGAGTGGAAGATCATTTACGCTAAAACCAAAATTTAAGTAACGAACGTACCGGCTTCCAGGCCGTCGATCCGCGATTAGATTCGGTGAAAGACGAGGGAAGGTGAGGTTTCTCGATGAAACGAGAGAACAAAAGCGGTGGAACGGAGACAGATGCGTAGCTAGGAGGAGCTAGACGGGACAAGTATTCAAATTTCAGAATGCCAATCGATTAATTGTTCTTCGTTCCCCAAACGAATTCGGCGTGAAAGATCCAGTTTGCGTTCGAGGACCAGGGGCCAGAACGACGGGAACGGATTATTGACGTAGTCTTTGAAGTTCATTGGCATCGGGAAGTCAAATGTGTTTCGATACAGGTTGTATGAGTTTTTCGTACGTAAAACCTGTTAAAGCGCTTTAACGGCTAAACGGAATGCATAATTAAGTCACACGGCAAGAAACGTCGTATGACAAAATTGTATATATGATGGATAGAAAATTCGTACACAGACACGTACCGTCGTCCCTCTTACAAGGATTCTTATCTTCTATCTAGCCGCGAGATACGATCAATAGCGCGCTGGTTTCACGAAAAAAATAATAGAAATTGAAAACTTGAGAAAGGGAAAGTATGGAGGATGACCAACGAAATTTGACGTGATTCCATGATTCTTCGCCAGCCTTGACCCAATAGAATAATACATTGTCTGGTGTAACTAATAGAAACCATTAATGCATCTTTCCTCCTAGAAATCTCAGCTTGGACGATCGTTTAATATTTTGCCACGGATATGTACACGAGAAAGCTATTAACAGGAGGCCAATAGATAATTCGGGAGGCCAAAACGACCGTGTGCCGATGTTTCCAATTACATCGCCTGTGTGATTTACACAACACGTGTTGGAAAGGAGTGGAATCCTTGGGAAAGCCACGGGAATCCATTCGTCAATTAAAGTTACGTTACTTGTAGCGAAGAAATCAAACAGCTTTTAATTACATCATCAATGGTGTTAATTATTCCACGACGAATTCCAGTTACAGAAGCAAAGCGAAAGAAAAGGCAGAGTTCTACAAAAGAGATTTCTAGGGATAGGGATAAATAGCTAAGGAAGATTGCTTGGTGATTTTCGAAGAACCGACGCAACGTATAAGGTAAGCCTGGCGTATGAGGAAAACTGAATTGTAACATGATCGACACGCGACACATGCCTTCAAGTTTGGATTGAAGGGTCTTAAGAAAGAATCAAGGCCACGGTACCAGTCTCAAGCCAGCTTTCTGCCGGTTGCTGGTTAGTGACCCACACCTATCCCAGGTTACAAAGATTTCGATTATCGTGTATGGACTCTTGGAACTCTAGGCTCTCTTCCTCTCCTTCCTCTTTCCTTCTCTTTCTTTTACTTTTTCGTTTTCCTTTGTCCTCACATTCTTCCCCTCTATTCTCTCGTAACTGCCCAACCGCGAAGGATATCGAACCTATCTTCGTTATTTATCGCTCTTCATCTTCGTGTAGGCGTCTCATGAATAAATACAATTCCTTAATTATTGGAACTGTATAATAAGATTGCATTACTTTGCCATTGTGATTTATTACGATTACGATCTTTATACGTTTCACGTACGAAATTACAATGTAATTTTTCAATTCGTTCCAATAGAACATCCTTCCGAAGTTTCGTCTTTTAAGAATTAACGAAAGTTTCCTCTTGTTCCTCCGCAGAGGGAAGCGAGAACATGAGAGATCGCACGAAACGCCGTTAACGAGACAGAAACGAAACATATTACCATATATCTTGAGATTACAATATACGATTGGCATTCTTAAATTCGTCCAAATAAGACATCCTCTCGAGGCCTCGTCCTTTAAGGATTAAGGCAACTTTTCTCGTGCTCGTCTGCAAAGGGAGGCCAAGGGAGAAATCGCGCGAGGCGTCGCTAATGAGCGAAAAGCAAAAGACATTGTAAATAATCGTAAAATTGAACACCTGAGAGCTCCGATATTCTTCTACAACGTAAATGTATACATAAATTCCATATGTTTGCGTTATCGTATCGTTAACTGGAAAGCAGTGCGTCGTAAATGTAGATAAGACGTTCATGCACTGCGTGTTTGTGAATGCCAATACCTTCGGTAAGATTCTTACTCGACTTTGATCTGCTCTTTCAATATGTAAGGCAACTTAGGAGGAGCGTCAATGACCCAGAATAATAGTAATGATGAAAATAATGCATATTAATAGGAGCATATTGGTACTCTTGCTAGTCCTATCGCTTCCTTTATATCCGTCACAATCGTCATTACTTTCGTCACACCTGTGTGTTAAATTTATTATACGTAAAAGATAATATTCTCAAAGAGGATGTTGTTGCGAAAAAAAAAAGCAAAAAGGGGAACCTTTTAGGAAGTTTTGGGAGAATGGTGAACCATCATGGAAAATTAAGCAGAAGGATCAAGGTGTCCAAGAAATCCATGGCCAACATCTTTGGATGAAAAAATAATAATCTTCGGAAATTTCGATTCGTCGTGATGCTGTGAAGAAATATTATGATGAAATGATATGTCATCAGAAAGTTATTTCTAAAGTAAGAAGGAGAGGAAACGTATCCTCTGCCCACCAGGTGGATTAAAAACTCTGTCATAAACAATGCTAGAGCTTATATAATAATTGAAAAAGAAAATGGATGAATTTCTTCGATATTTCCTCAAGGAGATAACTGTCATTCACAGATCCGTCTGTCGTGGCCAGATTTCAACCCCCACGAGCATCACCCGTATAAAAGTACCGCAGCTTGCAGCTCTCAGGGCAATTCCGCTTTACCCGGCTAACAGAAACAGTACTTGCACTTGCATCAATTACGGAGAACAGGTAATTGTATAAAATTGTTTAAATTGGAAACTAAATTAAGGAGGGTAATTAATCATTTTCACATGTATTTGTATACGAAGTATGACACCGGTAAAATACGTGCTGATCTTACTTGTGATGCTGGGAATCACGTACCAAATACTGGGAACAACTGAAGATTCTTATAGGAATCTGTTGGGGTTGAATCTTCCATACGGCAGAGGAATGGTAAGAAAATATAAAATACCACTTCTGTTTAGTTTTAACGATGCTAATAAATATGTGAAACGTGTTTCTAGAATAATGATTTACAATTTGCAAGACTGCTGATGTTGCCACCCTGCCTCTGTCATTCTAAACGCAACTCTGAACTCATAAACTCGCTGCTAGGTCTACCGAAAAATATGAACAACGCTGGAAAATAAAATTGCTGAAATTCTTTGATAATGAAGCTACGCTTTATCGAATGTATACATTTCAAAGAATCTTTTAAGCCTATAATGTATTAAACTCAATAAACTCAATAGAATTAAGTTCTTGTTGGAGGTCTTCTAATCAACTATCTCTTCCTGGCAACAAAAAGTATCAACTGTTACATAAAATAAAGCCCGTATGAAAGATAAGGTTTAGTTAGCTACGAAATAAAAAACACGAACAATGTTAATTATTTAATTTTTTATTCATTTGATACAATTTCAAATGCAAATAAATATTTCGAAATTGATGTACAAACTTCATTCTGTAGAAAAACAATAATTCTAGTTCGATTAAGAATTCTTCGCATATGTTCAAAATTTTAAATGGAATCCGCCGCCAATTGGTGGTTGTCTACCGCCTTCGGTAAGACCCATGTGAAAACCGGAGTTGCTTAGATCAGCATCGTCTCCGTCTCCTAATTGTTTGTACTCCCTCCCGCCGCTTGGTGGTTTTGGTGAAGCATTCGCTGTTCGTACACCAAGTTCTGACTTGGCTGGCCATGTAGGAAACATTTGTGGATCTATTGGTAACGGTGCTTCTGTAAAGTAGCCATGTTTTAAAGCATCCTCTGCCGAAATTCGTTGTTGAGGATCGTACGTGAGAAACCTAAAAAGAAAAATTTGTTTTAAGTTAACGAAAAAAGAAAAACGACGTTAGATTTAAAAAACATTACTTAAAGAATCATACTTATTTAATAACTCGATGCCTAAATCTGATAAAGATAAGCTGAAACGTTGTCTCAGATTGTTTACGGGATAATGAGCGAATGGAATTTTCTGCACCATCGGCAGTTTGCTATATCCAGGCCATATTCGATCATTTGGTGTACCTAATTCCTTGAATATCCTGTTTAATTGATCAATTTCGGATTTACCTGGGAAGAGTGCCTCCATTCTTAATAATTCGGCAAAAATGCATCTGGAAGAAACATATAATATCACTGATAACGCAAACATATTTAAATGAAAAAAATACTGATTCTATAATATTTTTTCTTACCCCACCGACCACATATCGATAGGAGTGCTATATTCCTTTCCACTTAGTAGCAATTCAGGAGCTCTGTACCAAAGTGTTACTACAATCGGAGTATATTGTCTTAAAGGAGAACCGTATTCTCGTGCTAAACCAAAATCACCAACTTTCAAAATACCTCGGTGACTTAGTAACAAATTCGATGTTTTCAAATCTCGATGAAGTATCCAATTATCGTGTAAATGAGCAACTGCTCGTAATAATTGTTGCATAAGACATTTAACTTCTCCTGTGGACAAAATATTCATATTTTATTTCTTTTATCAATAATACAATTATTTCGTCATATTTACCTGGTATAAAAACTTGTTTCTTTTGTTTCATCGTTTCCATTAACGATTTTAAATCATGCTCAACATAATCCATTACGATAAATATCTTATCCATATTGCTACCAACAACTATTTCTCGAACAGTAACGATATTTGGATGCTGAGCTTTCAGCAGAGTATTTATTTCTCTGAGACTGGTAATCGGAAAACCTTCCTTTTCTTTCTCCATTTTTAAACGTTTCAAAGCAACGATTTCATCTGTACGTTTATCACGTGCTCTGTACACTACACCGTATGTACCTTCCTCAATACGATTTAAACACTGAAATTCTTCTACACTTCTACAACCTGAAACGCCAAAAAGTTTATTGCACAACACGAAAATCAAACAAACAAATAAACAAATCAAATAAACAAATTCAATTACGCACCTTGAATTGCTGGCAAATATGGAGGTAATTCAGGCTCTTCGTCTTCCTTTTTTTCTTCTTCTTCTACATTCTTAGACGCGCCGTTTGAATCTACGTGTCCAGGCGATTCTCCGTCAGAGTGATCAGACTTCGCCAACCGATCAACAGATAAGGGGCTTGGATTATTGTAATCGGAACCATCATTAGAATCGGCGTTAGAACCTTTATTTGAATCATTAGATTCATCGTCATCATCGCTGCTAGATTCGGATGAGTCGGAAGAATGTCTATCGGAGGACCTCTCGCGCATACTTCTTTCTCCGTCGGATGAATGTCTAGATCTGTAAACAAATAACCAAGGTGTTTTAGAAATCAAAAATAGAATATCATGATATCGATTACAACAGATATTATGCCTTAATCCTTACTCCACAGATTTAGAACGAACTTCATCCGAACGAGCAGGACTCGGACTCTCGTCCGATAATTCCACGATAGATGGATCTTGATTGTTGTCTGGGCTTAGAGGTCGTTTTTCCCCTCTTTTCATTCGTCGCGCTTCCAACTCTAATCTAGAGACTTCTTTTCTCCTCGCCATTTCTCTATCCGCTTCCAGTAACCTTTCTTTCCTAAGTTCCTGTTCGGTCATTTCTTTCGGATCCTTCGGCTGTATCGGTATTTCATTAATTTCCATATCATCTGGTTCTTCCGTGACAATTTCCATCGCTTCACGCAATTGTTTTTCTCTATGTTCTTTTTCGCGTTCTGCTTTTTCTCTGTCTCTTTCACGAAGTCGATCATGTTTATGTGATCTTTTATGACGTTTCTCACTTCTTTCGGGCCGTTCCATTAACTCAGTTTCAGAGTACTGCTCTTCCAATACTCTCATATGCCTATGTTCCTCCATTCGAATTTCACGTCGTTCTCTAATATCATCGATAGTACGAGTCTCGCGACGTTCTCGCATATCTTCCAACCGTATATCTCTACGCTCACGCGATTCGCGTAATTCCCGAGTATCGTCCAAACGAATCTCGCGACGAGTTTCCACTTTGTAATCCCGAATGTCTCGCGAATCTTCTCGTCTTTCCCTTCTCTTATCCAATAATCTGTAAGTTAGACATATTAATAGAAAATATAGCTTTATTTGTCAACGTAAATGTGAGATATTGCATACCTTTCTCTCAGATCCTCCAAAACACGGTCTCCTGTACTTCTTTCTTTCCTATCATGTCTAGACTCTCTATCTCTATGACTTTCCATTCTTTCTAGCCTTTCAAGCCTTTCCCTATCTCTTTTGGAACCTTCTGAACGCTCTGATCTTTCCAAAATATCAACACCATGCCTACGGTGTCTATGTTTATCTCTATGTCTATCCTCCCCACGATCATGATGTCTAGATTTTCTTTCCTTTTCTTCCCTACGATCTCTTCTATCACTGTGTTTGTCTCTTCTTCGTGATGAATTAGATTTGTGATGTCGGACTACAGCCTGTGGTGGTTTTATATCCAAAGAGTCTGCTGTATCTCCCCCATCCTCCTCTGAAAAACTTTAAATATATTTTTCTCAAAACAACTAATGCTTAAGCATACAAAACTGATTTGGCAGAATATGTATGTTTTTTTTTTCATTTGATATATACGTGCAATGCATGTACAACATATCTAACTTAAAAAAAAGACAGGTCAATAATGAAAAATATTATTATTAGAACTTAACGACATATTAGATATTATTAAATACATATTGAAACTTATTTTCGCTAATAGTGAGCAATTTGGTAGGTTTGATTGTTTTCAAACTTTAGTATATTAAAAGGAACTACTTAAGGAAGCAAAATATTACGAAAAAAGTGTCGCAAACAATTATAAGTATTTTTAATTTTACTTTAAACCTAATCCTAAACTAACCTCAATCTAGTCCAAACCGTATTAAATTTTGTCATTTGTATTTCGCGATTCGTCCACTAGAGCTAAATTAAAATTGAACAGTCGTCGAAACGTCATACAGTGGTCGTCAAACACAGATCAGCTGAAATAGCTAGATACTGTTAGCAACAAAGATGATTATTAAGTTCCATTTTTTGTATATTTGTTACATGTATTGTTATTTTCTTTCTTGTGACTATTTTATTAATAAATATTAAATTAAACTCCTCTTTTACCTGTTTAATGTTTAGTTCCGATTCAATTTCTCTCATATAGTTAGAGATTAGGTTTAGGTTTAGTTTTATAGTCAAATTAAAAGTATTTATACTTGTTCACAACTCTGTTTTTTGTGATACTTTGCTTCTCTAAACAATCCTTTATAATATACTAAAGTTTGAAAACAATCATAGACACACACCAAACTGCTCACTATTACCTTATTTTTCTTTATTCAAAAAGTAAAAAAAAACAATATGTACATATATGCACTACTGAAAAGAAGTCTATAGCAGGACAAAGGCAAAGGAGGTACTGTTCTCCATTACTTACCATCACATGTTGCTATATTGTTTTATTTATATATGAAACTTTCTGTCAATACGTGTGCTTATCTTTATAACTGCACTAAATGTGTTAGAAATAACCAATGAAACTCATACTTCCCCTATAAGACTTCTTTCTAGCAGTACAAATGCATATACAGAGTATTCCAGAAAGTTGACGTCAAACCTCAAGAGCTTAAACATGAGTCCAAATATTAATTTTAGAGTTATAAAATGTTTTAATCAATAAAGTATTATCTACCTCTGTCTACAGCATATGTTCCATAGAATTTCCTTTCATTTCAACACACAATTCAGTATATTTCTTCATAGGACTATTAAATAATGTAAACTAAACTGTAGAATAACTCTATAATCACATAAATGGTACACAAACAATAAAACGATAAAGTACATTCTTCTGCCATTGTCGTTAGATGATATCAGTATGCTTAATTTCATAATTTACTCCATAAGTTGTAGATACATATGCAATAAAATCTCTTATGTTGTTACAAGCTCATAATTAAAAATGATTTGTAACTCCAAAACTAATAATATTTGGATCCACGTTTATTAAAATATTTTTGTTTGTTTTAAGGAGTACTGCATATTCCTGAGTTGAAGTTTGGCACTAACTTTCTGAAACAACCTGTATTAAGAAAAGATCTTATTATTTTAAAAATGCAGTTTGAGAATTGAGGTTAGTTAGTTAACAAAGCATCGTGTAATTTTATACCTGAAATCGTCCATATCCTTTAAAGGGCTTTTCTTTATTTCTCCATCTTCACTTTGATTATCAATATCCATGTCAAAGCTGTACTTTACTTTAGAGGACATAAAATGATTGACTTCTTTTATATATTATGATAGTTTTCGACACGTATAATCCAAAAATGTATGTGTCTTAACTTTAGAAATCTAACGGTTCAAAAGTAACCTATTTTTTGACACATTACAAGCAATTACAAGCAATTACAAGCAATTACAAGCGGCTACATATTACAATTAATCAGGTCCATTTCTTAATGGCGCTTCGCCATACATAATTATGTATATAGTTACGAACAAAACAACCATGAAATACAAAAATTCACTAGATTTATCACTAGATTTAGTTACATACGTAACACATTATTTCAACAACCGCAGCGCCAAAATGCAACGAATTTTGTCACTGTTCATTTATTAATCGGAAAAATAAACAAATAGTATCTCGAGGATAGATTTAATGCATCATATTCAATGTTTATTTTTTTCTATAGACACACACAACCGTTAGCAAATTCCAGTGTGCCTTATCGTCAAGAGGCATTTTTATTTGACCAATAATTTCCCTATATGTATCATAGTTCAATTAATTCTATCTCATATTTTATATCGTAATTAATGATGCAACGAATGTAAAATATTACCTGAAATAATGTGTAAGTTGTAGAAAAATATTTTATATATTGTAAATGGAATTACTCTTACACATGAATATCTACCCATAAACGGCGCTTCAGTCGTCATAAGTAAGTATATACGTGATAAAGAAAAATATGTTCCATGATTAAATCCATTTTCTACAAGTTTGACAGATGATCAAATGTCAGTTTTTAGAAACCTCGGGAAGATAACATATTACTGAGTAATTTACAATGGAAGCAGTACCGAGGTTGCCGATGATATCGTTTCAATTAAAAGTTAGCCCAGAACCTACTACGTTTGGACCAAAGTTAAAGCAGGTATGGATAAATAAATCACACTGCAACTTCTTTTTTATCATAAATACTCAATTTTTGTTTTTATTATTTACAAATTTAAATTGTCATTCCATATTTCCATTTCGCAAATGAACTGCGTGATCATTCATTAATTTATTTCAGTTTGTCAATTAATCTAATTAGAGCTATAATCATTTTTTGTTTTAGTATATATGTGATTTTTATAATAAAGATCCAGCAACATTTACACACGAAATACATCAGTTAGAAAGCTTACGTGCAGTGGCTGTACGACCACCCATTGATGTAGCTGGTTGTTCATTGTTGAAAAGATATTATTGTCAATTGCATTTTCTTCATAGTAGATTTCCTATGGGAAAAGATGGTATAGCAGCGGTCACATTCACATGGTAAAATAATTGAGATAGTGATGAATAGTTATCATTAGAATTAAAAAATTGAATGTATTTTATTTTAAATAGGAGAGATACATATGCAAACATGGTTTGCTCATTGGCAAATATTCGCTTTGAAATAATTTCTATCTTGTATAATATTGGTGCAATGCATACTCAGTTGGGAGCACTTACAGAAAGGACATCAGCTGATGGGATGAAGATGGCTTGTGCTCATTTTCAATGCGCAGCATGGGCGTTTGAGCATTTAAAAAATAGTTACCCACAGCCATCTGGTGTAGATTTAGCTCCAGAACTTATGACATTTATGCACCAGCTTTGCTTAGCCCAAGCTCAAGAATGTATATTAGAAAAAAGTATGCTTGATAATCGTAAACCCACAATCGTAGGTAAGTATAAAAGAAATAAGATTTGCATAAATATATTACATTTTTTGTGGCTTTAATTGTCTACTCTTGTACATCATTCTACAAGATATATGTATCATGTAGCAAAAGTTGCGAGACAGATAGTGGACTATTTCAATCTGGCATTAACTACACTTGAACAAGGTGGAAGTGAGGATGGAACCATATCAGATACCGTTGGAACTAAAATTTATAAGGTAAAATTTAAAAATATTGCTTACTGTTATTAATGAAACATTGTTCTAAAAATATTCTTTTTCAGAGCTGGAAGCATTACCTGAAATTCAAGAAAGCTTATCATTTAGCAGTTACATATTTATATCAAGGATTAGCTGCTGAGGAGCAAAGAAAGATGGGAGAAAGAGTAGCATTTTATAATGCTGCATTAGCTTCCTTAAATGAAGCACAATTAATTTATTCAAATATTCCTGGAGAAAAAGCAACTATAGAAGAAGCACTTACATTTACAAATGACGTGATAGAAGGGAAACGTAAAGCAGCTAAAAATGAAAATGAGTACATATACCACGAGGAAGTACCAGAAAAAGAAACATTACCTACAGTAAAGGGAGCTCCTTTAGTTAAAGGAATATCTTTTAGCATCAATGATCCTGAAGTTTCAGGTCCTGATATATTTGCCAGGTTAATACCAATGAAAGTGCACGAAGCAAGTTCTTTGTATTCGGAAGAAAAAGCGAAAATATTACGTTCCGTCGGTAGCAAAATTGAAGAGAGAGATCAGCAACTCAATACCTACTTAACGTCCTTAAAATTGGAACATATGAGTTTATGGGATCCCGATGCTCAAACAACGGAATGGGAGCGGTTACCTCTTCCTGATGAATTGGTTGAAAGATGCGCAGCATTAAATGCAAAGCAACACATTATTCAAGAGTTACTCGATATAATGGGAAAATTATCGGATACTAGCCAAGATGTTGAAAAAATATTGAAAGAAATTAAGAAACTTCTTCTTGATGAAGAACAAAAAGAAAAAGAATATCAAGATACGGTTGGAAAGAGGCCTCCGTCGATAGTTGCCACTGATTTAACCAGAGAAGCTAAGAAATATGAAGAAGCTCATAATAAAGCTTCAGAAAGTAATCATGCTCTTCATAAAGCAGTAACGATGCATGTAAAAAATTTGAAAGTACTTTCTCAACCGCTTGCTGACCTTATGGCCCATATACCTTCGCCAAGTGCGTACCTATCAGAACAAAATACTGAAAAATCACATAGCGCAATTGAATTAGAACGAATGCATACTAAGGAACTAAGGCGCATTTTGAATAAAGTTGACGAAATGCGTAGACAGAGGAACGAATTGCATGCAAAGTTACGAGATTCAATTTCACAAGATGATCTAACACGCTTACTAGTTACTGCCACGTCCGATTCTGGACCCTTGGATCGTTTATTTGCAGATCAACTAAGTAAACATCAAACTCTAGTAACATTGATAGACCAAAATCTTGCTGCACAAGATAACATCTTAGCAGCTTTAACAGATGCATATGCCCAAACTGCTAATGTACGAAAAGGGGTCGAAGAAATATTAAAACGCCGAGAACATACTATTTCTTCTTTGATTGCATCTTACGATGCTTATGAAGACCTATTAGCAAAGTCTAGCAAAGGTCTCGAATTTTATAGGAAATTAGAAATAAATGTCTCAAAATTACTTCAAAGAGTGAAAAGCACTTGTAAGGTGCAAGAAGAAGAACGTGAACAAATACTTGCACAGGATAGCAATAAAAATTCTCAAGAAAGGATTGATACAACAACAGCTGCTATTTATGATCAGAGTCGAAATCGAACTGGAAGTGGACTTAAGTTAAAGGATTATTTAAATAGCAGGCAGGAAAATATTCAAAATCAGTATTATAATGTATATAAAGAGCAAGGTAAACAAGTTCAGATAGATGCAGCAACAAAGTCATACTTGAATGACGCAGTGAATAAAAATGCAATGCATTCTAGTGGAGTGACTACGTTGGATGCAATGTCGTCTACGAAATCTATGCAGCAGTATTATTCTACACCATATACGGATTACAAAACGAATGTACCCTATACACATGAAATTTCAACATATAACGAAAATACTGCTTTAAGCCAAAACTATATGCAAGTAAATAGTTCAGATACTGTAAATACTTATCCACAAGTAATTGGGACGACAGCAAACACTGCAGTGCAGTATCCAGTAAATTCTTTTGTATCCAATGGACAATTTTCTACAGCTTTAGATGGACAGCATAAGTATTCTGCTAATCCTCAAACACTTTATAACTATCCTACCAATACATTACAATATGAAAATTACCAACCTTCTGCTGATTATGCTGGATATAATATCGCACAGCAATATCCTCCTAATTTTGATAAAACTGCTAGTACTAGCGTTACTACAGCTGAGATACCTCAAACATCGATGACACAAACGTCTGCGCCTCTAGCAAGTACAGTTAATAAAACAACAGATGTACAAGCACAGCTTTATACTACTCTGGCTCAACAAGGGCAACAATATATACCTGAATCACAACAAAAATTTGTTTCTCAAGAATCTGCTTCAACTATCAGTCAACATGTATTACCAGTGGATAATACTCAAATGCAAAACTATATCCTCCCTCAAATTAGTCAAAGTGAAGTTTCATGTACTCAAAGTTTCATTGGTACAATGTATTATAATCCATCCGAGTTACATGCTCAACAAGTCACATCGAATTCAAGTACATCCGAAACGACTAATATTCCTGCCTCTGGCCACTATATGCAAACACAATATATGAATACAAGCATTCCTCAACCTGTTTATTCTACTAGTTCTTTAACTGTTCCAGTAAATAATATGGGGACTTCATATTCTTCTAACTTGCACAGCTCCAATGCTGTACAATATCCACAGCAGAGTAGTACAGAACAAACTAAACAAATTTATACAGATAAAGTATACCAATATGGATCACAAGTCTCAGCTAGTGACACCACTTTAACTTATCCTAATACTTATCATGGTTTGCAACATGCCAGTGTTTCATATACACAAACTATATTACCTACAGATACTTCTAATACATATGCATACTCAAATTGTTCTACTAATACAGAAATAATTCAAAGTCATACAAAGCCTTTGGCAAGTATGCAAAGTTACACACAAGCATATCAATATCCACAACAGTACCCTGGGTATGGTGGTTATTCTCATGTATACAACCAAGGATACAATTATATCCAAGGAAATCAAATAACTATGCCAGTGACAGAATCTTATAAAGGCCAAATGGGATACACTTATAACTCCACCAATCAATGTTATGAATACAATCCTAGTAATGTTCAAACTTCACAATCAATTCAAGTATCACAGCAACCTTCTGAATCAACACTGCAAATAAATACCGGCATTAACAATGTATGCCAACAACAAGAAAGTAGTGCAAGATATACAAATGCTAGTAATAATTCTATGGTTAGTCAAACTCCATCTTCTCAATATTCAGAACAGACTTATCAGCCTCAAGGTGTAGCTGACATTTATTACACTACACCATATGGTCTCCAAATGCAAAGTACTCAAGGTAAATATCAAACTATTTTCTTGTATTAACATTGCAATTATTTAAATTTTATGTTTAACTTTTCTAGCATCCTCTAATAGAAATGAAAACTACACTAATTACAATCAAACATACATGCAAGCTGCTAACAATGGAACTAATACAACGACAAGCGCGAATCCTACTAAACCCGCTACAATGTCAGAGAAATCTAATGTGGACTTGCTTGCTGACCTTGATGTCACTATAAATCATGCACCTTTAGTGCCAGAAGTACGTCCTGTCAATAAAAGCAATGCACAAGACGAAGCTGTAATGAAAGATACGACAAAAGATGAAACGAAAGATACTGCTAGTGAAGATGATAAAGTAAAGTCGAATGACACTACTACTGTCGAAGATAAGACGGAAAACGAGAATTTGCAGATTGTATGGGATACGTGGTACAATGACGTGCAACCTAAAAAGGATCCTTTAGGGGATCCAGTAGCATTGCAGAAGTTTATAAATGAAGTTGAAAAATATGAGAAATTTGTAGATAGCTTACTTGTTAAAACATTAAGTGGAGCAACTAATCTTGATATAAAATGGAAGGAAGTCCAAGAATTTGAAGTAGGATCATATGAATTCCAAATTACTTGTATAGTGTAAAATATTATTCTGTTAATCGCACTACAAAATAATATACTTGAATTTTAGGAAAGGGAAAGTGGAAAACAATCGTGTACAGTAGCGCTAGCTCATTCTTCGGAAAATAGAGTAATGGAATGTATCCCATATGACACAACAAAGGTACAAATATCGTCGACAGATATTCCAAATTATATTAATGCTTCTCATATAATGGAAATTACACAATGGATACCGACAGCATTTATTATTACTCAAGCACCATTGCCGGACAAATTAGAAGTATTTTGGATGATGATATGGGAACAAGAAAGTGAAATAATTGCATGTTTAGTATCCGATGCACAATTAAATGGAGAGATATACTGGCCTATAAACGAAGAAGATATTCTGAACATTGGTAGCTTTACAATATCATTAAAAAAGAGAGTAAACCATGTATCCTACATCCAAAGAGTTATTTCTGTGCATAATACTAAAAAGAACTCAGAAAAGACTGTCGTGCACATGCAATTTCTCACATGGCCTTCCAAGTATGTCTTCGAAATAAATAATATTCAATCATTTTATGTATATAATTTTTTTTTACTTTTCAGCGGTTTTCCTAGTAGTCCAGGTGCGCTGCTTACTTTTTCAACTGATGTAATGACAGAACAAGCACTGAGACGTTGTACAAAACCAGTGGTGGTGCATTGTTTGGATGGTGGAGCACTAAGCAGCTTATTCCTAGTAGCAGCAGCAACAGTATGCCATATACGTGCAGGTTGTGGAATAGTCAATGTACCTCTTGTATTCAAGGGTCTTCTGAAGTGCCGTAAACAAATTGTAAATAAGGAGTCCTTGTTATTCGCGTATCAGTTGGTATTATACCACGCTCAAGACATTTTAATGAAACGTAAGAACTATTTCTCCTCTAATTGTTTATATGATTTGATCGAATTAATTCAAAATAAAATTTTCTTATCGCATATTTAGGTGGAATTTTATCGTCTACTCGCTCGACATTTGAGAATTTCGAAGGATTAAAGGGAAATAAGGACAAAACATCAAGGAAGATGCATCCTTCTGATGATTTCCTTCAAACTCTTGGCATAAATACCCAACGATCAGATGTTGACCAAGGTATTGTAAAGTAATATTTTTTACAAAGTATAGTTTAATGATATTGTTTAAACTTTAGGTCGACAAAAAGCTTCTACTGCTAATTCAATACATTCAACTACGACGTCGATTCAAGAGAAACCTAAAGAAGGAATAATTGATCCGCTAAGTCAACTGGATCCTCTATGGTCTATTAGAAGATAATCAAATAAATTTGCAAGTAAAACTTTATTATGCACCAGCCAATAAATTTATTATTTAAATGAACGTTTGCATTCCTACGTTTTTTAAATTAACGATATTGCTAAGAGTAAAATAATTATGGTAATTGTATAAACATTGCAATTCGTATTGATTCACATAGATGACACAATATTTCTGAAACAAAAGACACTTATGGTTCAGGAGTTTCATAATCTTTAAGTTTTAATGGTTTTACAATCTGTAAAATATATCGAATAAAATGTATGTATAAAAAACAAATGCTGTATGTTTACATTTATTTCCATCTTCACCAGAAAATCACATATTTCCATACACATCCAGAAAACATACGATATAAGGCATGTGTTTCTAAAGCATATGGATGATAAATTGATACGTATTCCTAATATACATATGTTCATACATACATGCACCACAATTCAAAATCACTTTATAATCAATTAGTACTATTTTACATCGTATACTACTACTGATGTTTCTGACAGTTTTCGAGTTTATGATATATATATATATATATATATATATATATATATATATATATATATATATATATAACCTTGGTTACAAAAGAAATCTTCTTTAATGCAAATTTATTCTCCATATGAACACATGATTAATGGCATAATAAATCTTTACCCTATTAATTCTCAGTAAGTATAAGTAATAAAATTACATTTTTTATTAAATTTAGTCATTTTATTAAATGTAATTACTTATGTATATGTAGGAAGCAATTACGAAGATGATCATTATCTTTGAACACAGGGATCGTTTAATAATTTAACGTTTAAAATAAATGCTTCTCTAAGAATATTCAACTTGATAAACTATACCCTGAATATATATATTCTTTAAGTTACAGATAATAGTACGTTCTTACAAACGCTATTAAAATAAATATGCTGCTGGATTCTTTTCGATTATTATAAAGATTACTTCCAAAATTATTTCGTAAATCGATATAACTATATTTACTAAAATAATGTATGTATATAATGAGGCCTGAGTATATTTTTTATAAAAGTTTCAATTACACTATTTAATGGAAATTGTAATTCTGTATTTAGTGCCATGTTGATATCTTATAGACAATTATAAAACTTATAAGCAAGTGAAATTATGAAAGTTTACAGAGATGTGATAATATTACTTTCTTCTTATTAGTTCATATCTTTTTTAAATTCCTCTGTTTCTTAAATCTTTCACTTTATAAATTCGTACAAGCCAATGTTCTGTAGTGTAAGCTTCTTCTAACATGTCTAGCTCAAAGTCTTTATTACCAATTTCCATGTTCCTAACTCTGTCATATCCAGAGGGTTTGCCTGTTTAATCATAAAATTATTCAAATTATATTTATTTTAAACTAGTATAAATTATATTCATGTCATAATAAAAAACTTACCCCCTTCTGTATAAACTTGACCGAATCTGTAATAACACATTTTATACATAAGACAATTGAGCAAAATTGGAGAACCTTCTTTGTCAACTCGGAATTCTCCTGCAGAGTTATAATAATCCCACTCTGTTATAGATTTTCCTTTTTCAGTGCTTCCGCCGATACGCACCATCCATAGGAACTTATTAATGTCTGAAATCATAATTGAACAAGTTCTTAGACAATTTTAAGTTATAGCTTCATTTAGGTTTATATATTAATTGTAATACCATCCGACGAGTAGCCTGTAAGTCCTCCAAAAATAACAAGAACATAATTAACATCTAGTTCTCTCATTATTTCGTAAGCTTTTTCCTCAGAGCTTGCCATTGCTTGGCCGACTCTTGATATGTGAGTATTGTTCCATGTATTGTTGTCTACTAAAATGGTACGATTTGCCATCGCCGTGATCTGGTATCCATAATCCCACCAAGACATTACTTTGGCATTCTGCAGTTAAGAAACGTAATTTTAAATGTTGCAAATTAAATTGTCTAAGTAGACTTATAAAATTACTTCTGGCGTATTCATCCGTAACCAATAATACGCTTCTCTAAAATCATCAAAGATCATGCGACCACCATCTGGAGAACGCGCCGATAACACGATACTAGGCGAACTATAAGCTTCTGCTGTAACCCATGTACAGTGGATGGTATACGAAAAGAAGAGAATACACATTACTGTTATAAAGAGCGTGGCAATCTGCAAATCAATATGTCAATATAAAATTTCGTAAAAAATGAAAGTTAAGAAAAGATGTTCATTGTAATTACCTCACTTCTGAGTATATAATTACTTTCAAACTTTTTCGACTTTTTATCTGTAACTTTTCCTCTTTCTACTTGTTTCATATAAGTGATGAGTAAAGAGGAAGCTCCGATGCCACCCAAAATACACATTACTGGAGCCAAAACCAACATTAATCGAACCATTACACCCTGTATAGTTTAAAATTTAAGTGCTTGTTCGAATTTTCGACATCAATTTTTAACGAATTTTTAATGAAAACTTTTTACTCACAGCAAAGTATAGACTTGTAACTCCATACAAGATGAGGAAAATATTTGAATCTGTTAACTTAGAAAAACAGAAGTATAGACCCGAGGGAAATAGAAATACTAAAATCTGAAGATCAAAGTAAAAAGAGCTCCATGATGTTGGTTGATGTTCCGAAACAGACGCAATTATCGGTATGTGATTCTTTGCATAGGACGGGTCCAAAAGAGAATAAAAGCGACCAGTCCATGGAGATATTTTTCCTTTCAATTTAGGATGATAAAAAATTAATAAATGTTCTTTATAATCTAAAGAAATATATTATCATTATTGTATATACCTGTAATAGTTAAGATAACACCTAATACAAATGAAATAGTAACTACAGAAATAACAAGACCACGGAATAATACTTCGAAGTCATCTTGTGACATTTTACTACGCAGATAATCAACTAAAGCGTGAATCTGGCAAAGTCCAAAAACTCCCAATGCCTGTACAAAATATAAATTAATTTTGTGTAGAGAGTATTTTCTACAAAACAGAGATACTATATTTTATACTTACAAGCATGTGTTCAGAGCTCTGAACAGGTTGAAAACCAACAAAAGATATTTGCATAGATAAAATTGTTCCTAAACAATATACAATACTGTATGCAATGTATATTCTATGAGAAAACCTGCCAGTCACCATTAAAGTTAATACATGTAAAGGAATTAGATTAATTAGGAATACATAGCCACCCCAAGAAGACACCATATAAAAATATGCAAGAGCAGCACATGTTGCCCAACAAATTGCTCCAGTTTTAACTGCTTTGATCCACATGTAATATGTAAATAACATACAAAAAATAGCTATGCCTTCATTATCATAAGATCCTGCCACTGATCGTGATATATAACCAGGTACAATTGCTATCATAGCTGCAGCAAACAATCCTGATGCAGAATCCTTAAAATCATACATGAAGTAATGTATTTTTGGTTTATTATACTAAAAATACTACATATATATTGAATATATTTTTACCTTCAGTTCTTTGGTAAGTAAGTAAGTAATAATTGTTGTCAAACTAGAAAATAATGGAGCTAGGAAGACACAAATAGTGCGTATATCTAAGGTAATATTTAATAACCATGAAAGGCGATATAATGCTGCTGATGTTATCATTAATCCTGGATATATTGTTCCTGAAATAATTAATGATTAAAGTATATTACAATTAAAAATTAATATAAAGGAACATACCTCCAATTATCCTCCCAAGAGGATACCAAACACGATCATCAAACCAATTATGAAAACTATAAAATCCATTTTCTGCTAAATACTTTGTTGTGCGATAATTAAAATATGGATCAAATTCATGGATAACACTCTCAAATCTTAAGACAGAGAACAATCTTGTTGCAAAAGCTATAAAAAACGATTTCATTTACTTAGAATATTACAAGAATTCTTCTTATTTTAATTTAGGAAACTTACATAAAATTGCTGCAAGAGATAACACAGTCAATTTCAAAAGAGTCTCCTGCTTCTGTGCAGACATACGTAAACCTCTTGTCTTCATCAATGTAACCATATTGATGAGGCTATAAGGTGTTACTCTCTTAAATAATTAAAACACCACCTTTATAAAATTTACCTATAAAAAATGTACTATTATTTATACTGATATTATATTTATTTATTTGTGATAAAAGCTATACTTGTATCATATGCGGAAAGCAGGTAAATACTAAAAAAAATTATATGTTAAAATCTTCAATGCATTATTATACAGGATGTCTCAATGTTCAACAGCCAAATTTTGTCAACATATTTTTATATTGAAACAAAAAACAACTTCAGGAAAAAGAATATATTTAACAAGTAATATTGATACATGTGATAAAATAACATAAAGGGTTTATTGGTTCACATTGAAATGAAGTAAAATCAAAATGAGTCTTATACTTATCTAATCTATACTTATTCTTGTTTTACAGCACTGTAACTACAAATTTATTATTGTTCCTATATTGTTATATTAAGTATTTTTATTACAACTTTTTAATAAAGTTTTAAATGAGTTATGCTTATATAACATTTTTTGCTTGAATATAGCCATAAATTACACTGACGAAACTCGGCTGTTAAATCCTGAGGCACCCTAGTTATCATATCAATAAAAGCTATAACGAAAAACACATGGCGTTTGTCATTGTCAGCAATAGGTTATGATACTTCATAGAAAAGAGATAGTAGAATAGAAAATATCGAACGTACGCGATTAAGAGATAAATGAATGAATTAATAAACATATTGCCTCAACAAAAAAATAGCAATTACATGCTAAATGAACTACATGAATTCAAATGATAGTTTTCCTCATTAACTGACCACGTACACAAAATTACCGGCCGGTGACATATGTATATTTTACATCACATATCTAATCGTTCCGCATCATATATTTATGTAGTTTTATATATGTTACGTAAACCGTGATGTGAACTTACGTATTTACGAATTTTACAATACAAGAAAAGTAATAAAATAACAACGTCATTTAAATTACTAACTGAGAAACATCGCGACTCGAAAGAAAAAAGCATAGATTAAAGTCAGCTGCTAGTTGCGCTACCTACAATCGAAATAAGACCAAGCAAATTATTTGGTATTCGTGCATATAAGTACGTTATAGAAAGAAAGAATTAAAACTATTCTTTGTTCAAATAAACATTGATTATAGGTTATTATAGGTTAAATACTGAGCGATAAATTACTCTCAAGTTAAAAATAAAAAAAAATTTTAATGTAAATACGTCCTCTGGTGTAATTTTTAAAAATAAGATATGCTTATAGCAATTGCATCTCGTGTATAGTTGTTCAATGGTTTATGATTATCAATAAATCTATCGTTCCCGCCAGAGGACCGGTATTTGTATTATGTTGCACGAGATTTCTTTCCTTTCATTATATTTAAGTACTATATTTTGTTCCGCCAGATTTGTGTTTTTATAACATTTTATTTACCGTAACAAAATGACCGAAGGTAATTTTTAATTTATATGATTGATCTATATCTTTAATGTCACATGAAAAATCTAACCTGCATCATATAAATGATTAATAGATATTTGAACTGTATTCCTTTTAACATAATGCAACAATTCCTATATTTTAGCATTTTATTATAGTATTATATAGCCTTAGAAAAATATTCTTAATCAATTATATATATATATATATTCTATTTTATTTTTTATATTATTCTGATTAATCATATAAATTGTTAACAAAATGTTATTTTATGAATTTTATAGAAAAGGAAATTACACAGGATATGTGGACTCCTTACAAGGAACTACAGAGTCTTGTGGAACGGTATATTACTTCTTCTCCAACAACTTATGACCTTCAATATCCTGAATTTACAGAAGCTTTACGTAACCATAGGCAAAATTTTTTAACTCTTTTAAAAAATCCTGTAAGTGATTATATGATATCATGTATTTAAGATTATGTGAGACAACAAAAATATTACAAATTTGTATAATATATGGTTTAAGATATATTCTATTGCAGCCGCAGAATGTGAACAGCAGAGAAGAAATAACAAAGGGAGCAACAGATGGTATTACACTTCCTGGCTTAGGACATCAGTTGTTGTCAAAAGAATTGGTGGATGAAACCCTTATTATATCAGACATGTATGAACTTAATGAGTTCATGGCATTAGATCTTTTATGCACTGCTCAACTACAAATGCCTCATCACCCTGGTTTACCTAGAGGATTAACAGCTATTTTATTATATTATGATGGAAAGAAAGCGCTTACATCAACTTTAAGAATGCTTATACAAGCAAGAATGGGACATAGTTGGAATATTGATGCCCCAATAGCTCTTCTGAGACATATTACGGAGTATACAAATAAATTACAAGAAGATGGTTTATTAGATAGGATTTTATCATTGTTAGAAAAAATGGATCCTGTGAAGGAGCAAGACCTACTAGAAAAAAATCGAGCATTAGGTGGATCAAAGCATCGATACATGGTCATGAAACTTTACAATGATTCTAGACAAGATTTAGCAGATATATTATATTTATGGTCTGCGCAATCTTCATTACCAAATCCAATCTTATTTCGTTTACTATCTTTATTACAAACGAAACAAATTGATGAAACGTATGAAGGTGGTATGGATAAAGTTACGCTTGCTATTATAATGAGTGTATTAAATGCCATCAATTTTAGCTCGTTACATAGTCATGAAAATGGCGAAGGTATATTCTTTAGTCGACTATAAATATAAATTTTGTGTTGTGATTTGTCATATTATATAGAGTCTTTTTATTTCAGAACTGATCAATTCTATGCCATTAATTGCAGAAAGAGGAGCACACGACGAACTATATCAAAAATTAATATCAATGAACATCAATTGGGAGTGTGCTAAATTACGCGGACTTATACAATTTGCTTTTGCAGTTGCTCTCACAACAATAAAAACCACCGCTAACGTACAGGTCTTGAATATTACTATTGAAGACGAGAGATTACTGGAAGCAGCATTAACAAATAAATGTTTTCATTTTATGGCTGAATTATTATTTAGAAACAAGAGCATATATTATGAAGAATTTTATATCCGCTATTTCCACTCTCTTATTTCCGATTTTATATTATTGATGCCCTTAAAAGTTAAAGATCTACGGAGTCGAGTGGACGAATCTATGCGTTTGATTCAGGCATACCAGCAAGAGGGTATCAAACCACCCTTGAATCTAGATAATCATTTTGAATATCTAATGTTAACTGTGGCAGAATTGTATAAAGAAGACCCTTTGAAACTGGAATTAGTTATGGACTATTGGTGTCATCACTCCAGTCATGATTCTACACACGCATCTGCTACTACATACATTAATCGCTTGCCATCTAGACAAGTTGCTCTTTTTAAATTTGTACGCCTTGCTGGTGAAATATTACCAGCGGGATTATTTGTTCCATATCTTAAAATGATCGCATCTCTTGCATCTTCTACACAGGCAGCACGGCAAGCATTCAATTTTCTTAAACCAAATGGTAAGTAATTCGTGTTTCAAAAATATATTATTGTTTTCATTGAATGAATTAATAATTGAAAAGTAAAAAAAATTCATAGGATCTTCAGGATCAACAACAATTTCGTGGGATCACTTTTTTAAATCTCTAAGCCAGTACTATGATAATCTTAGGAAAGAACTACCTCCCAGTCAAGACACTGTTTACCGACAAAGGAGCCATCCCAAAGGCATTACACCCGAAGAAAGTAAAGGTCTTGAAGCAGTGCTGTTGGTCGTTCAAGTGATTGCGAAAAACGACGAAATATCAAGAATAGCAATATGCGATCATCCAGGGTGGAAAGTATTACCATCTTTAATCGGTTTAGTCAGTTGTGGAATACCGATTCCACTGAAGAGTGTTTTGATACGAACACTCGCTGCGTTAGCTAGATCACCCGAAAGTTCATCCACCGTATGGCAAAGTTTGGAGGCTGCACAAATACTTTCAACTATACCAACGATAAGCAGCTATCAACCAAGAGGAGTTCAAAGTGAATTAGAGGAGGTTGAATCAAAGAATGAAAGATATCCATTAACACGAGCAATGTTAGAACTTTTAGACGTTCTTACTGATTTTCCTGTATTGCGACTATTAGGAATGGGGCAGCGTAATCCGGGCTTTGATCCGTATTTACATTTTATTATTAATACTGTCTTTTTAAAGTTTCATACACGGTCATACAAGAACCCAGGAGAAAAATGGGAAGTTGCAGAAGCTTGTTTAAAAATATTTTCAAAGCTTATTAAACAATATGAACCAGCTGTAGAAGATTTCATTGGATGCAAGATGGAGCTCCAGAATGGAGAAGTTACAATAGTTAATTCTGCTCCTGGTTATCATATAATGACCCAATTACATTCCAAATCCGAATTACTTCATGTTATACTATATATTCTTGATAAAGGTTGTACTCATTTCGATACTTATGAACAGTTTCCTGCTAAAAAGAATCTTGAAAACGGCACATTGTATTGTTTGGAAATATTGGAAAGAGGATTAAAAACGCAGCACAACTACATGGCTCAATTAGCCGCTGCGAAATCAATAAATAAAATTTTGACCGGACTATCAAGATTACTTTTAGAGGTGGATCCACAGTCAAAAAAGCCTGATTATATGATCAATGTTGCTAAATATGTTTCGTATAGTTCTTGGCTTCCACAACACGCGTTTCATGCTGTCGGAGTTATTCATGAAGTGACCAACGAACCAGGAGCAGATTCCGAATTGCTTTCTACGTTTACAGCTACTCCTACTTTAGCCACAAATATCAGGCACGGTTTTGTGGAATGCTTAGATGCAGATACAACTTTCGATGAAGATACGGAAAACGAAAAGCAGTACACTGGTAGCTGCAAAGAACGTATTTTGCTTTTGATGATGCAAAGTATTATACGACCTACTCCAAATCTTTCTCACTACCTGTTAGGATTTGAGATTACCAAAGATATTAGAAAAACCGTTCTACAGCAACCTGGTATTCTGGGCTTCCCACGAACATGTCTGCATTCAATATTAGGAATTTTAGAGCAATCTCTTGAACGTGGCCGTGACAAAATAACAGAAGCTTGCTATTGTTTCCTCCATACGTTAGCTGTAAATAACAAGACATCTGTTCCTGTATTGCGATTTTTGCGAACTAGCGTAAACCAAGACTTCGTACAAAGACATCTCACGAAATTACCATTTGAGGGACAGAACAAAGCAACAGAGCTTGGTTGTATGTCGTGGTTATTAAAGATAGCCGCAATTGAATTACGTGTTGCTGGTGGTAGCTTACAAAATTCTCTGGTTCAACGATTAGTTGGAAACTTTGGTCAAGAAAAAGGGCAAATTGTGCCATCACAGAAACTTCTGATGGACCTTCTGCATTATATCGAATTTCAACTTCAATTGGAATCACCATTATCTCTAGATTTCTTCGATCCATCACAAGTAGAGATGGTTTTAGGACGATGTAGCGTTCCAGTTACATTGATAGGGGGCCCTCGACTTATAGACATAAGAAAGCTACATTCTCTTATCACAGAAGAATTGGCTGTTACTCAAAGTAGTGCAACCGCGACTCAGCGTAATCTCATGCAACAAGAAGTACAGAAAATTTTGACATACGCTTTAAAAAAGAATCAAACAAAGCTTTTATCTTATGCCACTGTCAAATTCGTAGAGGGCTGGTGTCAAACAACAGAAATACTGTTCTGTGTTGCAACAAATCAACAACTTCCTACACCACAAAAACAGAATCTGCTGTTAAATCTATCCCACGATTTGTTACAGAAAATGACGTCTTGCGAAGCTTTAAGCGAGATAAAGACCTTAGTATCTGGAACAGTTCTGATGTTACTTGTACATTTGCGAAACAGTTTTCTCACGCAAATAGATAACGAATCATTTCCTTCGTCGCCCTCGAATACAACGATGATGAAGATCATTTTGAGTCATATCCTGCAATGGATCTTGAATGCAGGAGCTTCCTCACAAAAAGTAATAACCCATTTATATGCAGCATTGCTAAATTTCCTCTGTGTGGTCGGTTTAGAAAAATCAGAAAGTACGAACATCATTGATTTAATGTACGTTAGTCAATTAGATAGTTCAGTGAACAGAGTAATGCCTGTTCAAGAACGTTCTCATCGTTACGCGACGATACAAGTGATAAATAGCTTTGGAAATAAATTGATGGACATTTTATGCCATAATTGTTCAGGTGGTCATGACGTTTGTAAAATGTTAGCATTGTCCTGTCTAGACAAAATCTTGGAATTGGATTACGACAATGCCTGGATCATTTATTTAGCTAGCAGAGGATATTTAAAGCACATGATAGATAGTCTTTTAGAATCTGATAATATGTTACGGTGTATGCTACAACCCGAACCTGAGACGTTAAGACCACTATATTTGTATGAAGCAAAAATGGCAACATTTTGTAGAATGGCCTCCACAAGATTAGGTGCTGAGAGTCTTTTAGAAAATAGGATCTTATCATGTATGTCAAATATGATTGTATTTGATCGACATCCCGATGTTCACATAGGATTTGAAGGAGGTGACTATTCTTTCATACCCTCCATTGGTCAGCGTTATCAGCAAATCTTCTTGCCAGCTTTGTACCTTTGCGATGCTCTACTTACTACTCTGGGAACAGAGAACCAGTCGTGTGCCATACAAGTTTGTGGCTTTCTACAGAGCCACGGAGATATTGTTAAAATAATACTACAAAATGCCTTTTCAAAAGCGAATACACTTTTCTTGAAAGAGATCGCTTGTCTTACAGGAGTAATATCCCGATCTGCGAATATTGATATGTACAAACTGGTAGATGACGAATTGGCTAGATCTGAATTTGACGACTGTAAATTAGGAGACATTAGTGGCATGAGAGAACTTCGTGCTCATTTGTATGAATTACAAAGATTAATGCTGTCGCTGTTGTATAAATTTCAATTGCAGCCCGCTCCTGTTCGTTTATGCCACGAGAAAACAGAAGCAAACCAGCAACATATTTCTTGCGTACAAATAGTTGCAAATATTATGCTATACACTCGTAATCAGATGCAACATAGTAGAATGGATCAAAAAATAAGGAATGTGCTGTTTGAGCCTCATTTAACACTGAAACCAGGAGGAAGGGAAAACAGAATGAAAGACATTTCTGGCGGAGTACATTTAGGAACGATCGTTGATCAACTTGTATCTGTTACGGATTTATTGCACACCGAATTACCTCACATTGATACTCTCATTAGCAAGTCGGCAATGATAGGAGAAATGAGTACAACTGAATTGAAAGAATATATGTCCGAAGAGGAAGCGGAACTCGATGTGCAAAAGCAACGAATAATAGTGGAACAGCGATTGAATCGGTGGGTGAAAGAAAAACGTCAAACTATAAAGTATTGTTCTTTAATAATAGAACACGCATTATATATTCTGTGGAGCCATTTGGATTTCTATATGATACAAGTAATGTCACGGTACAGCCGAATGCAAGGTAATATGACATCTATTAATGGTACAATATAATTAACGATTCTTCAAATATTAAGTAAATATTAAGTGAAATATTAAAAATTTTTCTGTTTTAGTATCTCCAGCAGGTATAGATGAAGATATGGTAGCATGGAAAGCATCTTCAGAAACTCTAATGGAATTAAAACAAGGTCTTGTTTCTACATTTACAGATAACTTTATTACACAATTATTAGATACACATAACGAATATGCAAAAAATACAGTGGATCACAGCTTTGTTGAAGCCCTTGTTAGAAGAATTAAAAGGCTATTACAGTTTATAATTGTACAATAACATCCCGTCTATAATTCGAATTTATAACATATTTTTTTACATATCTGTGTATTTACGAACATCTGCCAAAACTCTCGTAGACAGTATTTATTATAATAATTCGACAGATACAAATTTTCAATAAATGATTTATATAAAAGTACAATTTACTTTAAAAAAGTACCTTCATGTTTTTATTAATTAACATTCTCGAATTATAATTGAACATTTAGAAAATTGTTGATGTATATCATTTTGAAATACAATTTTGTTAAGCATAATAATATATATGTAAAATACATTTTCATAGTTATGTTCTGTTGCTATATTAAAATTATGTTGTGTATTAATAATAAATATTTATAAATGCCTTTTTTTAAATTTACAATTCCATATATTACAATAAGTGGAAGAAAATATATTAAATATTTTCTAAGAAGTAATAACAGCCTCATCCCATGGCCCATAAATATTATCTTTGTACTTCTGGCATCTTACATACCAATAAGGGCAAATAAAATGTAAAAATACTATAGTTGCAATAAATACATAAGAAAGAGTTTGTGAAACTAGTAGAAGAAAATATAATGTATTTAATGTTAAAAGACTTGAGATCAGTATTTTGCTAGTTAATTTATGCATTAAAAACGGTAATAAAACAAAACACTGAACAGATACAGTGAGAAGAGAAAAGGCATGTAAAGGAGATGCCAATCTAGATGCTAGCATTAAGGAACCAAATATTGAAGATGTTATGGACAAAGAATCGGACAAAGAGATCTGTAAAGGACCGTACTTACTAAATATTAAATGTACCAAGAACATTAATATTGTCATGGCGTAAATTGTATCTGTACTGATGGTATCCGTTAAAGTTTTCAAAACAGGTGACAAAATATATCCAAATGTAAGAAAAATCAATACAGTTCTAACATGTTTTGTGAACTCTATCAAAGTACTTGCCTCTTTCAAACAATATATAAAATAACCCAATATTGTGAATATTACCCCAAATACAAATATGATATCAGGTCTGGCCCATTCATTGTATAACCAAATAAATATAATAACAAAAAGAATGACAATATTTAGTTGAATGCATATGCTGGCACCGAAAGTTATTGCTTCGATTAATGTTACATTATTTGGTTTTATTTTGCGTAATTGTTCTAAGAATGAGCTATTCGTATAATTATCCGGTAGACCATAATTTTCATATAAATTCTTCTGCCATTGTAGCTCTACTGTCATAATGTATGTTGCTCTTTATTTTTATCAGAATTTTAATCGCGTAGAATATGAAATTTGATTTTCATTAATTAAATATCATGAGTCTGGTGTTACCATGATATGATGATTAAAATTTTCATATATCCTTCGTAATTCATTCGCTGGATTTTTGCTTTGCATATAACTTACTACAAAAGAAGTAAATATGATTTGAATTAATTTTAAATCATATATGGTTGTAATTCTGAATAAATTGGGTAAATTGAGTAAATTGTTTAGCATTATGACTATCAAACCATACACTTTAGTAAAAAGAGGTTATTGGAAGACACTGCTGTGCGAATCCTTCTGAATTCGTTAAATCATAAAAGATATCTCTTTGAATGATAGATTCATTTATCTCGTCTGAATTAACCAATCAAACGTAATTTATGATATCAGTGATCGCATAGATAATGATTGATTCCTATCTGTGCTGTTGTTTTCCATAAAATAACCGATAAATGTATTGTCGAGTTGTTTGTATATTTTAACTGTGTAATAAAGAAGTGCGTGGCAAGAATATGGCAGATATTTTGAATAACTCGAATGTAATTCATTTCAAAGAAAATACTTTATTTGTTTCCTCAAATATATCATTCACGCGGGATTGATATGCTACAGTAAGCTATTTACATGTTAAATATTTCTTCACTTAAATGTAAGCGTAGGTAAATACAAATTATTTTATACAGGGTCATTGGTAACTGGTGGTACAAGCAGAAAGGGGGTGATTCTACGCGAAAAAAGAAGTCGAAAATATAGAATAAAAATTTTTCGTTCGAGGCTTTGTTTTCGAGAAAATCGACTTTGAATTTTCGCCCGGTACGCGTGCACTTATCACGTCTCGTTATAACGGATCTCACTGTAGATTTTTAAACAAATTAAAAAAAAAAAAATTTTTTTATTCTATATTTTTGACTTCTTTTTTCGCGTAGAATCACCCCCTTTCCGCTTGTACCACCAGTTACCAATGACCCTGTATATGAAAAATATGTTCTTTTTTCATTTTTGTAATATTATTAACATCATTGATTATATCTCTGTATACAGTTTTATGTTTCATCATTACAGGACAAAGTTATTACATATTTCATGAGTAAGATAAAATTCTAAATAAAGATGCAGAAATTTAGACAAGCTCAAGCAGAAAATAAAATAGCGATTAATAAACATTTAGAAGCAAATGCTTATCTAGAATCTTCCAGTGAGGATGAAGATGATAGAAATGAAGAGGATATACAAAATATAGTTGGAAAAGTAATATCTGCCTACCAAGGCAAAGAGGCAGATGCAGAAAAAATTTTATCGTATTTAATTAATATTTTTCAATCTGGCAATGCTGTTTGTTTAATATGTATTTCAACTGTAAAAAGAGCAGATCCAGTATGTTTTTTTAAAACTATATAAATTTATGGTATATAAACTTTGTTATACATTTTGCATTACAATATATGTTAATGTTCTAGATTTGGAATTGTAACAAGTGTTTTGCTTTCCTACATCTGTCTTGCATTTTGCATTGGATACAGGATAGTTTGAATGTTAAACGCGAGAAAGGTATCACATCATTATGGGCATGGTAAGAAATAATTTAAAATGTTCTGCAGATATGTATATTGATAATACATTCATTTAAATATTATATATGAATATTATTCTAGTCCAAAATGTCGTATGGAATATAATCAAGATGACATTCCTCGTAACTATAAATGCTTTTGTAAAAAAACCATAGATCCCCTATATAGTCCATGGAATATTCCACATTCCTGTGGAGAAACATGCGACAAACTGCTGCAACCAGAATGTGGTCACAAATGTGTTTTGCTTTGCCATCCTGGACCATGTCCTCCTTGTGCAAAGACGGTATCTATTAAATGCTACTGTGGCAAACAGATGCCTCAACAACGACGATGCAATGCCAAAGAATGGAGTTGTGGTACTGAATGTAACAAAGAGTATAAGTTATGTTCACACACTTGCAAAGAAGTGTGTCACTCAGGGGAATGTCCTCCTTGTCCAGAAATATTATTACTAGAATGCCACTGTAAGAGTAACAAAGAATTAAAGCAATGCTCTGAAGGTCTATGGACTTGTAATAAACTTTGTGGCAGACCTCTTTCTTGTAATGTTCACATATGTCAAAGTAAATGTCATTTAATTGGCGACTGTGGACCCTGTCCATTGGAGAAGAATAGAACCTGTCCGTGTGGGAAAAAACGTTATGCCATTTCTTGCAAACAAGAAGAGCTACCCACATGTGGAGATACATGTGGAAAATTATTAAATTGCGGTTCGCATTATTGTAATATGAGATGTCATACAGATCGTTGCGGGCAGTGTTTAGAGGTAGTCACAAAATCGTGTAGATGTGGCAGCTATCAGAAAGAAATTGCATGTGGCAAAGAATTCCATTGCAATAAAAAGTGCACGCAAATGCGGTTGTGCGGAAGACATTTGTGTAATAAGAAATGCTGCGACTGCTTGATTAAAAACACGTATAACGTGTGCGAAAAAGTATGTGATAATGCTTTAAACTGCCGCAAACACAAATGTGCTGCTCCTTGTCATAGCGGCCCTTGTTATCCATGCGCACGAACTGACGTTATTCAATGTAGATGCGGATATAATAAGATAACAGTACCATGTGGTACGGTAAAAAAGATCAAGCCACCATCTTGCAATAAGCCATGTAAAATACCTCCAATTTGCCATCATCCCAAACGAGAAACCCACAAATGCCATCAAGGTCACTGTCCACCTTGCAAAAAGATTTGTGGCATGATATATAAACGATGTGGTCATTTCTGTGTAGCTGTTTGCCACACGAAAGTGTGGCTAAAGGTGAGCAAAAATGACATAAAGACGCAACCAGCAGGACCATGGGACATACAAAAGGAAACTTATCAGCTAAAAACATTACCATGTCCACCATGTGAAGTTTCTGTACAAGTTACATGTTTAGGAGGACATGAAACGCGTCCATGGCCTTGTCACATGGCTAGACCTACGTCTTGCGGAAGATTGTGCGGGAAAACGTTATTATGCACGAATCATACATGCGAATTGATTTGTCATAAAATACCATCATCTGAAGAAAATAAGAATGGTACCCCGTGTATGGAATGTGAAAAACCATGTTTACTTCCACGACCACAAGGATGCACACATTTATGCTCAGAACCTTGTCATCCTGCACCATGTAACCCTTGCAAACAATTAGTTAAAATTTCATGCCATTGTGGTATAAGCACTTTATATCATAGATGTTCTGAATTAACATCGGCTAAAGCTGAAAGACGTAATGAATTGCTCAAATGCGGGAATCAATGCCCCAAAAATGTAATTAAATTATGTATTACCATAGATTAATAATCAGTCTATATATATATAAATAGTAAATGTACTATAATGTTAAATGTGCTAATTATGTTTCATTTCAGTATCCTTGTGGACATCGGTGTATAAATGATTGTCATCCTGGTCCATGCAAGAATGAAAAGGAATGCAACAAGAAGGTGAAGCTGTTTTGCGTGTGCAGACGTATTAAGAAAGATTTTATCTGTTCTGTGGTGCAGAAAGAGGAAATTTGTATAAAATGCGATGATATTTGTGCCAAACTAATAGACGAAAAACGCCAAGCCGAAGCTGCTTTATTAGAACAAAAGCGGCAAGCTGAAGAAATACGTAATCAACAAGAAATAGAGAAATTTGAACGAAAATTTAAACCCCGTCGCAAAGGAAAAGATAAATTCGATAAAAAACAATTACAAAATGAGACATGTAATAATTATAGAAAATATTGGATTTTGGGCATTTTAATATGTACAATAGGTATAGTAATATTTTACATGACTGCTCAACAATTGTAACGAAATTATGTACATATTAAACTGTATGTTTGCAATGATTTGTAATTATAAACCTAGATTATATTTTTAATTCTAGTTTAATCGTTTGAGTTCCAGGGGTCATTGAAAAAACTGAGTCGAAAAATCAACAAACAACGCAATAGCAATTTGTTACTTTATGAAATATATCTATATTATTATATATGCGTACTATTAGTTTATAAATATTTCAAGTTTTGTTCAATAAAAATTATTAGGAAGGTAACGATGAAATACAAAATACCGTCAGTCGTCCGTAGCGTTTAAATATACTGGGACTTTTCGACACAAAATCGAAACAGTGCGATCACGCTGCTTGGAACTCAAACGGTTAATAAATTAATGCCGAAACTTTCAATAATTTATCGACTAATGTAAAATATTTCAGTCTATTAAATCTTTCTTGTAACTTGTAGAATTACAAGGCCCAAAGAATTTTTGATTATGTACATTTTGTAAATTTCTGTTATATGTCTAATGGTTGGCAAAATTGTGAGAGAACTTTAATATTTTTATTTTACTATGTAGTGTTTTGGCGTAAATCAACTTTACTACTGTAACATAAAGTAATCAAATTATTAAAAATTATTTATCTACAGTTTATTTTTTATGGACTAATGATAAATTTACCCCTATTAAATGTTAATTTCTTCAAAGTGCCATCTAGCATTAAGAAGTTACCTTTCAAGCTTTTGAAGCAGACGTTTGTATCATTTAGAGGTTAGATGTACAAAAGAATTTTGTTTGTGTTTACATAAGTGGATCGACAAAAAGTTAGAATGGCAGGTCCATCGGTTTCGTTATCAACGAGGAACAAAAAACATTTTTTGGGTGTTCCGGCACCTTTAGGATATGTTGCTGGTGTTGGGAGAGGGTAATATATAAGAAGCAATGTTATTTAGCTAACCTAACCCCTTTTAATGAAATAAAATATTAATATATGGCTTTAACACCTTGTTTTTTAGAGCTACTGGATTTACAACTAGATCTGATATCGGTCCAGCTCGTGATGCTAACGATGTTTCGTGAGTACTGTATTATATTCCAGCTTTTCCCCTTTAATTGAAGTATTTCGTATCAATGTTTCATATCTTGTTTGTAGGGATGATAGACATGCTCCACCAACAAAAAGAACAAAGAAAAAAGAAGAAGAAGAAGAAGATGAAGAAGATTTGAATGATTCTAATTATGATGAATTTTCTGGATATGGAGGATCTTTGTTTAGTAAAGTAGGACAATGAAAGAACACTTTATTAAATATTTATAATTATATGATTCAATTTATTAAATGATTAAGTATCTTGCAGGATCCATATGATAAAGACGATGAAGAAGCTGATGCTATTTATGAGGCAATTGACAAACGAATGGATGAAAAGCGTAAAGAATACAGAGAAAAAAGGCTTAGAGAAGAGTTAGAAAGGTATCGTCAAGAACGTCCTAAAATACAACAACAGTTTTCTGACTTGAAAAGGGAATTAGTAAATGTAGCCGAAGAAGAATGGAAAAATGTTCCAGAAGTCGGTGATGCTAGAAATCGAAAGCAACGAAACCCACGGGCGGAAAAATTTACACCATTACCGGATTCCGTCCTTGCACGAAATTTAGGAGGAGAAACATCTACCAGTATAGATCCATCAAGTGGTTTGGCATCAATGATGCCTGGTGTAGCAACACCCGGAATGTTAACACCAACAGGAGACTTAGATTTAAGAAAAATTGGACAGGCTAGAAATACTTTAATGAATGTCAAGTTGAATCAGGTTTCTGATTCTGTAGAAGGGCAAACTGTTGTTGATCCAAAGGGTTATCTCACAGATTTGCAAAGTATGATACCAACATATGGTGGTGATATCAAGTGAGTTAAAGAAACATCAAATGTATTTTAATGGTAATTATAATTCAAAGAAGTTAATATTTATTCTTAATTTCAGTGATATCAAGAAAGCTAGGTTGTTACTAAAATCTGTAAGGGAGACAAATCCTAATCATCCACCAGCATGGATCGCTTCTGCTCGTTTAGAGGAAGTTACCGGGAAAGTGCAAGCTGCACGGAATTTAATAATGAAAGGCTGTGAAGTGAACCCTACGTCGGAAGACTTATGGTTAGAAGCAGCTAGGCTGCAGCCACCAGATACAGCTAAAGCTGTAATTGCACAATCTGTACGGCACATACCAACGTCTGTTAGAATTTGGATAAAAGCGGCGGATTTAGAAACAGAAACAAAAGCGAAAAGAAGAGTATATCGCAAAGCATTAGAGCATATTCCAAATTCAGTGAGATTATGGAAAGCTGCAGTGGAATTAGAAGAACCAGAAGACGCACGAATTTTGCTCAGTCGAGCAGTCGAGTGCTGTCCAACCAGTGTAGATCTATGGCTTGCTCTTGCTCGATTGGAAACTTATGATAACGCTAGGAAAGTTCTTAACAAAGCAAGAGAAAATATTCCAACAGATAGACAAATCTGGACAACAGCCGCAAAATTGGAAGAAGCGAACGGGAATAAACATATGGTAGAGAAAATTATCGATCGTGCAATATCTTCTTTGAGCGCGAACGGAGTGGAAATTAATAGAGAACACTGGTTTAAAGAAGCTATGGAGGCTGAAAAAGCTGGAGCAGTACATACATGTCAAGTTATTGTTAAAGCAATTATTGGTTTCGGAGTGGAAGAAGAAGACAGGAAACATACTTGGATGGAAGACGCAGAAACCGTAATATTTTATATTTGTATTTATAGTCATATGAGCAATTACTTATTGCATTTATTGTTTTAGTGCGCTCAACAAGGGGCACTAGAATGTGCTAGAGCAGTCTACGCTTATGCGTTATCAACATTCCCTAGTAAGAAGTCTATTTGGTTACGTGCAGCTTACTTTGAGAAAACTTATGGAACGCGAGAGTCTTTAGAATCTTTGCTTCAAAGAGCAGTTGCTCACTGTCCAAAGAGTGAAGTACTTTGGCTTATGGGCGCAAAATCGAAGTGGTTGGCTGTAAGTAAAATTCATGAAAAATGAAATTTCACGAAAGTGCTTTTATAATCTATGAATAATGTTATATTCTATTTTAAGGGTGATGTTCCAGCAGCAAGAGGTATTTTATCACTTGCGTTTCAAGCAAATCCAAATTCGGAGGAGATTTGGTTAGCAGCCGTGAAGCTAGAATCAGAAAATTCTGAATACGAAAGAGCTAGACGGTTGCTCGCGAAAGCAAGAGCGTCTGCACCAACTCCTAGAGTTATGATGAAAAGTGCAAAATTAGAATGGGCTTTGAATAATCTCGACGCAGCCTTACTGCTTCTGAAAGAAGCTCTAGAAGCATTCGATGATTTCCCGAAACTATGGCTAATGAAAGGGCAGATCGAAGAACAGCAAGGAAACTTGGACAAAGCTTTGGAAACATACAATCAAGCTGTAAGCATTCTCTTCTTTCTTTTTATTAATTCATTTTTAGTTAGGAAGTAATCTTTTAGTTTTATTTATTTTATAGATAAAAAAATGTCCCACTTCTATTCCACTATGGCGTTTATTAGCACAATTAGAGCACAGAAAGGGTCAAGTTACTAAAGCTCGGTCAGTTCTGGAGAAGGCTCGCTTAAAAAATCCGAAGAACCCAGAGCTTTGGTTAGAAGCTATCAGAAATGAATTAAAAACTGGTGGTGTTAGAGATATGGCAAATACGCTTATGGCAAAAGCACTTCAAGAATGTCCAACGTCTGGTTTACTTTGGGCAGAGGCAATTTTTATGGAACCTCGACCACAGAGGAAAACTAAAAGCGTTGATGCTTTGAAAAAGTGCGAGCATGATCCACACGTGCTTCTTGCAGTATCTAAGTGAGTGACTGTTTATTACGACATTTTTATATAATGACACATGGATTATTCGAATAATCTTTTATCATTCTAATAATTATTTCATAGATTATTTTGGTGTGAACATAAAATTTCGAAGTGTCGTGACTGGTTCAATAGAACAGTGAAGATAGATCCAGATTTAGGAGACGCGTGGGCATATTTCTACAAATTTGAGCTTCTAAACGGTACAGAAGAGCAACAAGAAGATGTAAAGAAAAGATGTATTGCTGCAGAACCCCATCATGGTGAAAATTGGTGCAAAGTATCAAAGAATATAGCGAACTGGTGTTTGAATACTGATCAAATTTTAGTATTAGTTGCAAAAGATTTACCGATTCCAATATAATTAATTAAGTAATTTAGAATACTGTATATATCTATTTTTTAAAAATTAACTATTAATTATAACAATAGAATAAAATCCTTTAAAATTTATATATATATATGTACTTTTAATTTAATTTAAATAGCCAAAAGATTCAAAATCGTTTTCGTTTTGAATGTTTTTAAAGTACATATGTATTTTATTATGCTTAGTGTGACCTAGTAATGCATACTACTATTCTGCATATCGTCTATGGCTTATTTTACTCTATAGTTAAAACAGTTTCGAATTATCAATTAAGAAATTCAATTCATAAAAGATAATAAAATTTATATGATATTTTTCAGTTTATAGGAATACTTCTTTTCCTTCAATACATTTTTATAATTAATACTTATTTGATCCAACTAGAAGACGAAACATTTATTAAAAAGCGCCGTAATGGACGGTATTGCTCTTCCTTTAAATAAGTCAATTTTTCCGAATGTACCGGGCTATTTCGAAGTGCTAGAAACACCCAACGGGACTGCCATATGACGCGCAGCTGGGAATAACTATAAGATGAGTCATTCCAGCTCTCGTCAACCCCTAGAACGTCCTTCGGTCCTGCTCCCTTTCCATTGTGCCAAAAATAGCAATGGTGCATTTCTTCGGTACTTTTGCTTGCGACTGCTATTCCAATTTATCCAGGAATAATATCCGTCGTATAAATGATTGCTAAATGAAGAAAAAGAACATAATCTAATAACGAAATAAAAGTATTGAAAGCGAGTTTACGCTTAAAAAACATGAAACTTTTTCGTGCATCGAATGCAAAATCATACTTGTCGCGAAGGGTGAGTCAGCTACCCTCCCGATGACGGTCAAGGAGACCATTGGAGGAAGTGTTCGATGGATGGAAGGAGGAATTTGGTAGTGAGCGGGAGTGAAACGATGGTGCGTGATTGGCCAACGTTCGGGGTCTGAATTTGTGGTGGGGTTGAACGGTGCGAGCGTAGGATCGGCAGAAGGAAGAGTGGAAGAGTGGTTCGCCGGTGTTACCTGGTGTTACGTGCCGTGGAATCACTAGCCGGTCAGTCAGTGTACTGCCTCCATCCTGCCCTTGAACGTTTGGCTGGACGGTGTTGCGCTTGCCTATCTCTCTAAGTGACAACTGACAGGTCAGTGCTCTTTGCCGCCGATGCATTCTATCTACGATCATCTAAATTGCATGCGCTTTCAAGTGTATAAAAAAGCATACGGTGATATTTTCGTTGACGTATCAAAGCGAACCGGCTTTCTTCGTTGCCGTTCGAAGAAAGGCGGTATCGTGTATCGTGTGTGTATATTTGCATGTTTTTTAAGAAGACGAAAACTGGTCGAAGACGATCGGTATCGATTAGTCACTCGAATCATTCTTCCTGCGCCTGAACTTGGAAATCGCCATAAGGATAATATACTTTTGAGGATATCGATCGTCTTCATTATTCGCCGATCGAAAATGGAGGGGTGTGGTCAAATCTCCATACGCGTTCTGTACACCTACGAATCTGAATCGTCGATACGAAACAATAAAATTTTTTATTTTTTTTTCTTTTATATAGCAGGCGTTTAAAATATTTTATCATAGCGTCTTGTATAAATTACTATTATACTTTTGCGATATTTGAATATCTAAAATAAGAAATATTATTACCACCCTTCGTGTTTTACACACTTTATAATCCGTAGAAATATATTTTTGTATATGCCGGTAAACATTTGAAATAATAATTAAGCTTGAAATAAATGAGTCATACGAATTTTGGAAGCATTGGCCATTAAGTAAGTAAGTACTTATCGCTGGGCTCTTGTGAGTCCGTTAGGATGATAGGATGGGACAAGGGCGTGGTTTTGACAGATGCACTCCGCCGCGCATCAGGCACACAAATGCGCTTCTGGTTGCCGACTGGCAAGCACGCTTTTATCCTTGTAATCGCAAGTATTTACTGCCTTTCGTCAGGAGCTAGATTTCTGGAAAAGTTAACTTTTCCCTTGAAAATATTTGGAAACAAATAATAGTAATTAAGTAATTATTTCAAGTAAAACAATAATGAAACAAATATTCTTTTTAATAAATAGTTGCCTTGGTGGACTCATTACATTGCAGTACATGCAATACAAATTGCATTTTTCTCTAATTAAATCTACACATATTCATGCGTGGTATCTTCATAAGGGAGAATCCAGCGGTATTTGCATCTTATCATGTCTCGGACAAGTTGGCTCGTTTCAAGGCAAACGAGCAGATATTTCGAATAAGTAAAACACTCTAGAAATTCTGTTTATCGATTTGTATAGCAGACACAATTTTTATTTGCGATGTCTCATACGTATAACACATCGGTTTACTCTTGAACATAACGAGTATGATAACTTGTATCTATGTATTTGCAATTTAGTGCGTCCAAACTAGATAAATATCTGATGACAAATCCATACTTCCACTAGAAGATTTCTTTAAATAAGATTCAGTCGTTTATCTGAAAATAAATACATTTTTATAATCTATTCTAATAGCACGTATTTTACATCTATGCCTTTTAATAATTCTGATATATACTTCTGTTATCTACAAATGCTTGCGTGTTAATGGAAAAAGAACGAGGATCGAGGTAAATCCCACGCGATGTATTAAAAAATCACCTTTTTACCATTGACCATGAAAGTCGAGGTCGTCGATACGTTATGTAGTACGCATAGATAGCTGTGAAGAGTTCAGATACCCCACTCTTCGACCCCCGCATTGCCAATCGATGAAACCGTCTGCCACCAGTCGACCGCTCCCCCGATGCAACCCTACATGTATAAAACCGACACGTATATATTTACACGACAGCCCCAAAGGGGCGCGCGCGCACCGCTATTTCATTCACGTTCCGGAAGAGAAATATCCTAAGACTTTTTCGAGCATACTCAAGGTCGATTCTGGACTAGAACCTAGAACACAATCTACAGTTGAATCTAGAATATAATGGGATGATTAATAAAAAGAAAATATTAAAGAGCTTTAAATTTATTAAACAAATGGTAGAATATTTATCGTACGTTCCTGACGAAATGAGTGCCTTCTGAACACGAGTGTATCACCCCTTATTTGTCAAGTATCACAATCGGGATGTCGCTTGTCATGCAGAAGCGTAATGACGAAAGCAATCTGCAATCAAGATTGGGTCAGAGGGTTCTCTTCAGAGTTCTTTATTCATTCACGGTGTATACCTTGGTACTCGTTCACGAAATCTTGACCGCTGAAGAGGATTCCTTCCGCATCGGTTACTGCGTCGAAATAGCGGTATAATTTAATGTATGACGTGGCTTTCATCGTTCGCGGTGAATTCTTGCTTTTCTTACAACTACAAACGCAGCTAAATATTTGTTAATTACGAAGATATATCGAAATCTATACCTTAATATTGATAAGGTTAATGAGGTTAACGAGATTAACAAAATTAAATTAGGGCTCTTCAATAGAAATTTTTATGATACTTTTGGAGCCTGAAAAATTCATTTTATACGATAAGGACAAAAAGAAGTGTATTTTCAAGTCTGCGAGCAGGACAAGCCGCTTGGTAACACGTAATACGTCCCTGAACGTACGCGCCACCGCTCGATACGATACGCGCGCGTCCAGGGTTCGTTAGCCGTCACGGTTGCACGAAAGAGAGAGAGGAAGAGAAGAAGAAAGAGAGAAAAAGAGGGCGTTTGTATCGCGTTTGCTCGGAGCGCGAGCGCAACACGGAATCATCGCAAGCAAACGCATTTTCTAGCCATGCTGCACGCTTTTACGTGGGTATTTGACGGTATACGTAGGTGGCCAAGCGTGTGCGCAGTCCACCAGCACCATTAACTGGTCAATGCAATAGCCAAACGCCACACGAGTCCGCTCAGAAACGAACCGCTGCATACGCCACTGAGGGTCCTCCATTAAACGCGATTACCCAAGTTAATTGGCAGGCCGCGCGAACTCGTTAGCCGTCAGCCGTAAGATCTCTCTTTACCACGAACCCACGACAATGTCTGCCCAGAAACCTTTGGACGATTAACTGATCTTATCGATTCCACCGGATGCGTTTACAGTCGATCGGTTCCAGACACACGCCGGTCCGTTCACCAGACTTACGTAGAAGTTATGAATAATGCGCGCGATCCCTTTGCAGCTGTTCATATCTTCTTCAGCTAAAAATATATATTATAAATGTTCAATGTACAAGATATGTATGAATGACGTCAAAATTCGAATAATTACTGTTGTTTATGACAAAATACTAAACGTTCTTTATGGTAATTATAGTACAGAGATTTCAAGATACCCAGTTGAACGTGAGTCACATATGATATGTTCAATCTCGCGATGAGCATGGCTCGTCGAAGCGTAGCGTACACCGACGCGTCCTGCAAACCGGCTAGCGCGTCGGTGCGAGCAACCTAGTTTCCTTATTAACTTGCAGACCTCTTTTCTCCTCGCGAGATCAAGTAGGATTTATCGTGATTTCTCTTCGGACACTGGCGTACTGAAGCTGTTTTTAGCCCTCCTCTTCCCCCTCGTTGTATCATGATAATCCAATGAGATACATCTTTTAGAATCATCGAGGACTACCGTTGCTTTCTTGACTTTTGTGAAATCGACCGACTTAACTTTGTAACATGCCGCGAAATCGTACGATATCAAGCATTTGAATAAGACTACATTAATTTTGGCATTACTATGAGATTCTTTATTATGTATAAAGGCTTGTTTCTTTTTCATAAAGTTATATACAATTTTGAAAAATGAAACTAGCCTTGAGAAGATTAATTCGTATGTATTGGACATACTCAAACGTGCTAACCGTACAACTAAAGCAATCTCCTCTTCTTTTGTTACCGTTACGCATAACGCAGACCAGTGGGTGCTTTCGTATGCGTGCACTCGATGCAAGACTCCTACACGTGTACCGACGATAGGGAGAGAAGAAATATTCAACAAGCGGATACGTAAAGGACACGAATGTGTTTCACAGTTGCGTATTCAGCCTCTTTCGAGCTCTCTCTATATACAGCCATACGGCTGGCTACCATATAAGGACCTATACACAGCCTTGTCGATGCTGACCCACCGTTGGAACGTATCCCTTGAAACGTTCTCTTGGAGCCACTGATGTACGCTATATCTGTACCTTCTCATCCTTCTTGAATCTGTAATTTCTTCTATTCTGTTCTTTTTGTCTTATCGCACTTGTGTATATTTCTTATTGCCTGTTGCAGGATTAGTCTATATTTAACTGATTTTAGAACAAATATAATCATAAGAAATTTTGAAAGAAATAGCTTCTCAAGATAGATTGAATACTGTTCTTCATTAGAAAGTACTTCGATGTTAGATTTTGCCAGAGAGTGAAATTTGTTTCCTGATTTTTTAAAAATATGCTTGTAAAAAATATCGTAGGTTCAGAACTTTTATGTAACACATTTAACGCGACTTGCTCTTTGAAATATAAATAATGTTGATTTCTCTTAAACGATAATGGAATTCTAAGAAGCATTGTGTCATAGTCATAACAGTTTCAAGTACTGATAAAGGTTTTGCGACTTTGAACCAGTGAGTCCGCTTCATGAAATGTACAAGTTTCTTCTGAAGTACAAGTTTCGATGTAAAAGTACAATGTACAATCTTCTTGGCTAGTGATATTTTCTTCTGTTCAAAACAATCGTTGAAATGCCTAAAAGTAACGAATATAAGCGACGTAAATAAGGAAAAAACGAAGTGGAAGCGAAAACACAAAAAGAAATGGTAGGGAGAGTCCGACGAATATGAGTCATTCTAGCTTCAGTGGTGCACAAGCTTTTTTAATTGTACACTCCTGCCGGTCAAACGTGCAAAACTGTATTCATTTGCGAATATACTTCATATTGCTATAATATTGCACATCGTGAATAGGACAAATCTTGTACACGGAAATTATCATACGATTTTTAAGATTTTGAGATCGCTTAGGTACCGTGAATGCGAAGCATTGTCGATTGTGCATCACTGCTCCAACAACTGTAAAATGTAAAAGAACCGTGAGTGCCGGATTCGATGTATGAACATATGACGAGTCTTTCTGTCAAGTTCCTTACGACGGAACGTGCATGGATTATTAATTATATTTCGACATACATTAAAACCATTTTATTATTTACGTTTCATGAATATATATACGCAGTACATACAAATGCTTTGCAAAACAGTTTATGACGAAGTACTTTTATTATGAATTTATTTGTTGTTTATGAATTTTTTTAATTCTTAAAATTTGGTAAAATACATAAATATAGTGTAGTATAGTAGAAGGATTTTATAAATTCGTAAATTTATAAATTTGTTTGATTAAAGCAAATATAATTTGTGAGATTAAACTGAGTGAATGAGAATCCTGGTTCATAAAAATGCCGACGTTTCAGTAAGAATTCACAGAGGAGGATATGTGACCAGAAAGGAAATGGAAAGAAACGCGAACCGGAAGTAGCAAGCTTTAGCTTCCGCTTCGTAACGCATTAGTTACTGGCGTGTAATACGAAATTTAGACAACAAAGAATCTCCAGACAGATTTTATTAATGAGAGATATCGTATCTTGCTTGCGTTTCTCTAATAACATTTTTACACAAACCAAGTCCGACTAGATACGATTAAACGAGTCCACTAATTGCAATTAACGTAACACGTTGCATTTTAAGATGTTACGTGTCCGATTATGTTCCAACATAATTATGGCCAATCCGTTATTTTCACTTATAAAAAGGAAAAAAGAAACACGAACAAGAGGAGACTGTAAAATACTAGACAAGGAATACTTGCCTACCTTTGCATTCACTAGAAACGGTGCCGTTATTCGTCCGGAATTTATAGTACTTGCATCTGTCTACATCTTCCATCAATTGAAAAATCTCTTGCTTTACAATCCTTCTGCATTTTCTCAATTCTTCATATTTAATATGTACAAATCTAGAAAATAGAGTAATGTATAATATACTAACCATGTATAATGCACAATAAAAATAATTAGACTTAATTATGTTTATAAAAATTCATACTTTTATAAATATAATTAATAAAATAGGTACTCTACTTTGAATATTTTCACATATCTTTACATATAATATGTATTATATGCATTTTTGTATCTTCAAATTTTCCATAATTGCATAAAACTGCGCAGTTTTGTAATAATATACAGTGACGCAAAAATAGTAAAATATCAAATTGTACGTTTGGAAAGAAACTACAAAAAATGGTAGAAAAATTGCAGATTATGTAGTAGTAGAGTAAGTGCAGTGTAACCTAATGTGTAGAGTGAATCAAATCTTTTGCTTTATAATCCTTCTGTGTCTTCTTGATCTTTTATATTTAATATTTATGAATCTAAAAAATGAAATAACGTATAATATATAATAATAATATATAATAATGCAAAAATGTTAAAATTTCAAATTTATACGTTTGAAAAGAAATAACAAAGAATGGTAGAAAAATGGTAGGTTGTGAGGTGGCAGAGTAAACGTAACGTACTGTAGTATAGAGTAAATCAAATCCAATTTGAAATTTTCCATGCATTATATGCATTATATGAAAGAATTTTCAACGTTTAAATTCCGACGTTTCTGCCAATATGCATTGAAAGCGTCGCGAGGAGCATTCGATATCGATATGTTTGGTCGATAGACGCGCACACTCGAATGCGCGTATCACGTTTGTGTACACAGGCTTCGTTCGATTCTCGGTAACACGATGACAATGAACCGACTCGTTCGCTGACACTTGCAGATTCTCGCTTCTTCTTGTTTCCGATATATCCGACGCTCAATCATTGTTCAACCGAAAATAAAGAAAATGGGCTAAAAGTTGCAGCAAGTATCGCGATTCGGAGCGATATACAGTTGTATATCGTTTACATATGTCACGAAAGTATTCTTACACTTTTTATGAACATATTACGTGTGTTATACGAAACATTTAAAAATTTTTTTAATGTCGAAATGGCATCCAACTATCATGATTATATTGATAAAACCATAAATGATTTTGGAAATGTATACAACAGTTCCAAATACTTAAGACAAGTATATATTTTACAGGGATCACAAAAGTAAAAACAAGTAATCGTCAGCAACATTAGTAAGTCTCAGTATTCAATGAGATTATTTTCAATTATTAATACACAGTACATGTTTAAGATAATAAATAAGGTAATAAATACATTTTATATTTGACATATTTTATTTAGTAAACTACATTAATTTTTTACTAAATATAACTTTATATTGAATATCTTATAACTTCTATATATTTTTTCAGACTGAATTCAAATTTTTCCAATATAATTTTTGCACTTTTAAATTTCCCATAAATATATAAAAAGCTGCATTCTGTCAGTATGAAGAAAATAAACAATTTTTTAAGAAAAGATTCGGCAACTTACATGTATGTAGATGGCAAAAACTCTAACTCTAGTTAAATCTTTCTTAACTTTTGCTACGAATTTTTCGAGCAACCTTAATATTTGAATACTTACCATAGGAAACTTGTACGTATATATTGTGTATATTATATAAAATATCTTGAAATTTCGTTAGAGTTCAAGAATAATTGGATTCTGTTTTGTAATGAATATAACTTGTTCGTTTTCTGGGCAGCTTTTGTTCAACTGGACGGTAAACAAAAACATATCGTGTTCACGGACAAAACCCGACAGGTCATTTCAGATTGTAGTTCTGGTTGTTGATGTCAGTTTTATAATTGGAAATTCTTCTGGACATCGATATTCAAAGGAAACTCTTGCGGGTAGCAAAGTACAAATAAAAGAGATTGTTACTTTTAGATTAGGGACGGAAAATTTGTGTTATAAAATCTTATAATTTCTTAAATAGTTATAAATTTATTTGTGACGTTTTTGGATATTAACAAGTAATCTATCGAGGTTATATTATACAAATTATTTTTGTAATTAAAATATATGTAATTATAATACACAGTTATTATATCTTATTTAATCAATGATACACAATTGATGTTATGAAATATTTTTGTTAACATAAAGAAATGTTTGCTTGTTTCAGATTGAAGAGTACAACACATCATCATGTCGAATCCGTCGTTGAAAGACCTGCCAAAAGTAGCCTTAGACTTGAAAAGCGAGTTAGAAGGTTTCAATCATGGCTGTATGAAGAAAGCCGCGACCGCTGAAAAAAACGTTCTACCTTCCGCTGAAGGTACAACGCAAATATTTGTTACTTCTCTCTCCAAAAATCATTGTATTACAGAATTATTTGAATGTAATTCTTACGATTCAATATCCTGTAACTTTATAGACATATAGAGCTCTAATATTAATAATTTTGTTTCTGAAAATTATCGATTATAATGCATGTAATACTGTAATATGTAGACGTGCGACAAGAACGACAACATTCTGAATTAATCCACGATGTGGAGACGTTTAAACCAGATCAATTGAAACATGCCGATACGAAAGAGAAGATCATATTACCCAATGCCAAAGGTATCATAGAAACTTATCTGATTTTTAGGGGAATACTTGATTCTCAGATTCCCTGCTTCTACTTTGGACGGGATCAAAAGGAGGGTATGCTGTTGCTTTTGGTGCTTCGAGGTGACCAAAATATACGTGACCAAACCAAGCTTATTCACTTTCGCTTTCAGCCGCTTAAAAGGAATTGTTTTGCATGTCCAATTAGGTTGTCAGTTGTCGGTAGTCTTGTACTCTGTACTGCGTCCACGATAACAACATGATGTTACGTCCACTATCGCGATAAACATTTTTTTGAAATATCCCAATAACAATAAGGCTTTAATGTTCCTTGCTAGAGGAAACTATTTAAAAATAGTATATATACTTTCTTTGCATTAATAAATAAGTTCTCTGTAAAAAATTTATATTTATTCATAATTCTGATAAAATTGGGCAACTACAATGGTTTTAAAATAATTTCATGGTATAGCGACACAGTGAAATTGTTACATAAATATATAGTTGGTGTAATTTCACTGGTTTCCACGGTGACCTTACCTTCACCGTTTTCATAGTTTTCTCTTACATATTTCATATTCCATTCTTTAATCTCGATTTACGCCTTACAGATGTAGCTGCGGAGAAGACTCAACAAACGCTTATGTCAGGCATCGAGACATTCGACCCAAGCAGTCTGAAGCACACCGAAACTCAAGAAAAGATTTTCCTACCTGATATGGATGGTCAGTATTGTATTTCATGACTTTCATATATTTTGTTTACCTTTCATAATTTTTGAGAGAAATTATTAATTTGATCCAAGGAAAACGTTAACAAATCAAATTTTTCTGTGCAGTGATTCAGCAGGAGAAAGAAAAGCAAGAGCTGATCTCTGACATTGAGAATTTCAATCCCGCAAAATTGAAACACGCGGAAACGCTTGAGAAAAATCCCTTGCCTACCAAAGAAGGTGAGCTAGAATTCGAAGTAAATATATTATTAATAAAAGACAATATTTTTCTTATCAAGATGATGTTTCTTTTTGTTTTAGCAATCGACGCAGAAAAGATAGCTGCTTAAAGGAAGCTTTTAAAATGAAAAGAACGGAAAAGAAAGGAAGCAGCGACTCGTCATTTCTTCCATTTTCTATATCGTGACATTTTATAACAATTATTCATACATTGTCGACAAGAAAAAAGGAGAATGCGAAACACTGTGTTAATGTAATCTTATGATTATACTTATCCTACCGCCATGAGCGTCCCTTTCGGCGAGACGCACAAGTCGATTTTTACACAAAACTATTAACAACGGAACGACGATGAAGGTTCAGGTCCAAATTTAATTTAAAAGACAAGAAAAAAGAAAAAAATATGCGATAAAACTCCACAAGCCATTGATCTGATTCCTAAAGTTACCAGCCTTAAATAACTTTGGGCTTGCATCGACATCCGTCTTTAATACTAACTCGCCAAAGGATGTACTTTTTATACTAAGAAAGCTGCACGCAGGCAAAACGTTATTTTCGATAGCAACAAAATTGGTAGCATTGCATGCGTTACAGAATATCGCAATGGTACAGCGGTTGATCTTATATTTCTGTAAAAATCATATTTTATATAAGGGGCTATTGTACTTTTTTAATATTTCGTACACATCGCATTGTCATTCCGATGAAAATTATGACGAATAAAAAAGTAATTTGTAAGAAGGTGTTTTGTAATATTTGAACCTCTTTTGAAGTTTTTTTTATCGAGTTTAGTATTAATTAAATTTATATATAAAAGAGTAATGTATAAGAATTATTATTTATATAATGTATCTTGGAAAATACTCCTTTCGAACCGTCGCGCGAAAATACAAACAAAGGAAATGTGTTCACTAAAGGTCCTTTGGAAATATAAACACAACCAAAAGTGCCAAATGAAAGATTATGATTGGTTGAAAAGATCTTTTCGTCCAATAGTCTTAGAGAAATCTATCTTAATAGGAAGCTAATGAAGAGAACCTGTTGCTAGTCCTTTGTTAGCCATGCTACGACGATAATTGCAAAGTAACAGTTACGTTGTACGATTTAAAAAATTTTTGTGTGGCTCGATAATCTCGAATCGAAGAAATTCCTCGACCTATTAATTATTTCTCTTCAAACAGGTACAATTCTGTTTACAACTAACTTTTTGTCTTTTATTTCCACAGTAAGTATTCATGATTAACGATAGACAAAAACATCTTTTCGTACTTTCCCAATAATGGAAGTTATTATCATGAGTTGATAAAAAAAAAAATCTTTAGAATTTCGCAATATTTAGACGGCTACTTACGATTATTACTTTGTTATGTTTAACGAAAATACGCGTAATTCGTATTTTTAATAAAAAAGAAAAATAGTTTCATTATTTCTTTTAGTGATATAAGATGGAAATATCTCCTAGAAAACCATTGAAACGTACGCAAGAACCTATTGATGAATGGTTACAAAATGAAGGATATTTCAGGAAACATGCACCTAGAGATCCAACTTGCTTGTTCAGAGCAGTTAGCGAACAAGTTTACTTGACACAACACTATCATATAAGAGTAAGAAAAGAATGTGTGGAGTTCATGAGAAAAACAAAACATTTATTTTCGGAGGTGGATATGCTGTATTTGGTTAATTCTTAATTAATATCTATATAAACATTTTAGTTAATACGTATTCTTTTGTAGGGTATATCGATTCCATTTGAAGATTATTTAGAACAAATGATATGTTTTACGGAATGGGGTGGCATGACTGAAATCCAAGCTATGTCATTACTTTATAAAAGAGAATTCATTATATTTAGTAGTCAAAAGCAAGCGAATCATAATGTTACAAATAATGGTTTTAAGGATATAATATATTTATGCCATACACCACAAAAACAGTATGAAAGTATTTATACAAAGGACTTTGTTGCAAACGCTGCTTTTTGTCAATGTATGTGTTCTATTAGATTTTTAATATTTTTTTATTTATAATATAAATATAAATTATAAACATTTTATAAATTATTTGTAGCTATTGTCTATCAAGTGTTATATAAAGATGTTTTTCAAATGGCCAATATAGAGGGTACTGTTCATAAAATGTTACATGATAGAACAGCTACATTTAGACATGATAAGTTTTTCCTTAAAGGCAATCTAGAGATCCGAGAGTAAGTCAAATAATAATTATGTCATTAATACATGGTTCAAAATGTTATTGTAGATTCAATTTATTTATGTTTAGCCAATTAGCTGCAGAAATATATAATAAAATTGACAATGGAACTGATGAGGTTGATGATGCACGGGCCATAATAAAAAATATACCACCTTTTCCTTATAGAATTGCTAAAGCTCTTGATCCCAATATCTATCGTAATACTGACTTTGATATATGGCATGAAATTAGAAGAGGTAACAAAAATTGATTTGTACTAAAAATATCATAATTTCATTAAAAGAAGAAAATAAATCGTATTTTAGAAGTGAAAAATGCAGGATGGACTAGGCACAATAGTCATGAACTCCAAATTGGTGGCAAATGTTTGGTACAAGTGGACTTTAATGAGGAAGATTTTGACAAAACCAATAATAATAGCATTTATGTGTCTTCTCTTGGAAAGGATGTTAATGATAATGATACAAAAATATTGCAAAAGAAAAGCAGTGATCCCATATTTTACTATGGACATATTCAAGAAATGGGTAAAAGTCAGGGACCTGTATTAGTCTTTATTGAAGAGTTAGGAGAAAAAAGGATTGTGCCATATTCAGCTCTTAAACCATTACCCCTAAAGAAAAATAAACAGGCCAATTGGCTACCAGTTTGCAAAAAGAATCTACTCTTAGATTCAAGTTAGTACTTAGAAATGAATTAAACGTATTAGAAACAAATTTTTATATTTTTTGTAAATATTTATTCTGTATTGTAATAGATCAAAAATGGAGAAAAGCATGCAGTGCATCATCGCGTAAAACTAAAGACTCTAATATGAACATTTTATCAAATAATATTGATAAAAATGAAAATAATGATAATATTGTCAGTGATATTAATGAGAATAATTTTCAGTGGAAGGAAGGATCATTGTAAGTATCTTATCATGATAATTATTTAATAAATCTATCTTTTTCTTCTGTATTACAAGTCTCTATTTTATTGTAGAAAAGTGGATCATCAAGAATATGAGAATTATTCAATGGATAAGTGTGCTAATTACTCAATTGATGTAAGCTATAAAAAATTGTTTAATTATTGTAAAATCCAAATGCGTGTAAATTATTATAGCAAAATATTTTCTTTTATAGAATTCTGTTGAAATGTTTCCTACAAAAATGGTTCTGGATAACACTCAGTCTTCTACAATAGATATCGGAAGGCAAGAAAATAATAAAGAACGTAAAGAAAAAGATTCATTCTCGCATAAAAACTCCGAAAATAATTGTATAAGAAATTCAAAATCTGATAGTGCAACGAATAATGATAATAATGTCAGTTTTAACTCGTATTCTAAACAAAAGATGCAGAAAGATATGTATTACACACCATATGCTGGTATGTAATTAAACTTACAAAACTTACTTAAATTATCATTGTTATTTCTATGTCGTGAATTGTTTATGTTTTTTTTTAATATTTCAGGAGATTCTAATGCTCAAATAGATCATATGCTACGTTCTATTAATTGTTCTGTACAAAAAAGTATTGATGTAAATGGTAGTGATTTGCCGCTATCAGGTAATTGTGCAAATTACTTTTATATACATAACTTGATAATGAATTTCATAAATAACCTTTTTTGCATTCCTGTAGATCCATTCACATTGAGATTTTTTTATAATTTAGGATTAGAGGTAAGGATCAATTGTTACAAACTAATTCGCAGCTATATATTTATTTATTTCAAACTATTTTGTAGTATTTTCGTGGTGGTGCTAATTGGAATTATTTAACAAATGTACAGTCGCCTGATTTTGGACAGTGGTATCAAGGTATGTTATCTCTATATTTTTTATATTATATTAATCTTACTTATTATATTAACCTTATATTTATTCATTTGTCAATTGAAAAGGTGCATCTCCGAATGAAGAAGAAATTACAAATATCACGAATATGATCCAAGATTGTACACTTACGCAACAAAAGAAAGAGCCTAACAATGATCAGAAAGAAATTGGCACTCAATCACTGTACCAAGAAAACGAAAATAGATACGTAAATGATATCAAAAATACACAGATTCAGAAGACTGAAGTTCAAAGAGGAAATGATGGGAAAGAAACATCGTATTCGTCTCGCGATAATAAATTAGAATATGCAAATAAGGAATCTTCTCGTTTAAATAGAAATGGATTAGGTCCACGATATAAGAAAAATTCAGAGAGTAAGTAATAGACAGTTTGAATAATTATATCCGTATGCACAATTTTAATAAATACTTGTCTTTTATATAGATCGACATCGATCTGCTTCGCATTTTTCTAATCAGTATTCAAGCAACGGATCAAACTCTAAACTTTCCAAATTGGATAGAGATGCAAAAGAAGATAGTATGAATGTTCAACCTTCACAATCAATACATCAGCAGCTACACACTCCTGCAAATGCAATGAATACTTATCAAGCGTCTTACATGCAACAAGGCATGTATTCCGGACTGCCGTATTATGGTAATGAAGCGGAAGCATTCGCAAATCCTTACTATTCCCTTAATCCAAGTTTTATACCAATCCCGTGCTTATCACATTCTGATATACATGACAACAACAATGTGCAGCCGTTCTCGCCGCATCTGTGTCCTGGAATAGATTACGCACAAGCTTATTCTGGCCTATGCCCGCCGTACTTATGCCCTCCGCCAACCCCATATAATATACCTCCACAAAATATACCTGAACACTGGTATGCTGTTGCTGGTCAACCGCATTATATGCAGTATGCACCAGTTTTATCTGTACCAGCGGAAACAACTTGCACCGGAGTAGTACAAAATGCTAATCAAAACGTTCCTTCTTAAAAGTATTTTGCAGTTACTACATATATCATACAACTAGGTTTTCGTTAACCAGTGTTCTTGCATATGAAACGATTCGTCAGATTCTGTGAAGGTATATATGTAAAAAAGTTCTTATTATTTCTATATAACTTATAGTTTTATGTAGTTCTAAATTAAGCTAGGATTAAACGCGAAGATAAGACATAACTGCATAATCTTAATAAGTCATTGTTAACTGTATGATCAATATCATTAACACGTTTAGGTACATAAAGATACATTATAAAAAGAGTTTTACGAACTATTAAGAAATATAGTACGTATATAGTATTACAAATTACAGTACAAGTTTAATTTCGATGTAGCTTTCGTGATAGATTATATCATTAAAGAATGATAGTATAAATTATTTATCTTCGATATTGGTAGTTGCAATACCTGTATAATAACATTCATTATATTCTTCATTTGGTATAGCCTTGTTACGGTACATAAGCCGCTCAAATAACAGTTTCTGAAATTTTATGCAGGTGACGTTCTAGTTCATTAATATATTTGGCCGTTCATACTTCTATACTTCATTTGTTAAAACAATATTTTCCCTAATAAAAAGCAATACAATAAAAAATGAATATTTATCTTTCCATTTCCGTGAAATAAAATTCTAATTGTTATTCGATCGTTATTAAATTTGAATTAAATTTCGTCCTCCTGCGTTGCTGCCAACTAATCATACGTAACGAACAAATGTCCCTAGAAGTGCTTTTGTTTCACTTCGAATACTCAATTTTATATTTAACGTAGAAGAAATATAATAAATATTTGTAATTGATTTAATAAAAAAGATTTATAATCTCTCTTTTTCTTGGTCCTTTTATTATTATTTGTAAGAGTTAATTGCTTTCGGATCAGTCTTAAAATCTCTACCATCGAATGGGTACAGTTCTAAACCGGTGAAGAAGGTGCGCGCTCGAGATCTTTCAATATACAAACACCGTGGTTCTGTTCGCTGTATTCCACGCCATGACTAAAATTTGTTGGAAGAGTAGGAGTGCAGTAGCTGTGACAGGTCAAACGGTGAATAGCGAAATTACTTAATATTCACTCGTTCGAAGGATTTCTCGTATCGTAACAACGTTGACAGATTTATCCTCGGTTCGTTATTTCTGTTTCGTGAATTATCGTTAGCCGCGAGGATTTGCTATTTTCGTAGGAACTGCAGAACTTGGAAGACAAGAGGAGAGCAAGCGCAGAAACTGAAAAGAATGGAGGTTGGTTACGATTAATTATTTCGAAATTTATGTCCGTATGATCGATAACACTGTATCCTCTGGAAACGCAATGTACATACCCTGTGTCATGTTACTCCTGAAAAAGAAAACATTCATTGTTGTTCCTGGTATATTCGTTATTTCAGTTCTTCTAATTAGATAATTAGTAAATTAAATAATTAATCGTCGAATACACGCATGTTCTCCTGACGTGTTATTTGCTATTATATGGTGATTGTTTTCTTATCTTTGATTAAATAATAATCACGTTCATATTGTATTTTTTAATTTTTGTGTATTCATTGTGACATAGAATGTAGCGCGATAAATTAGATTTTTCATAATTGTCTTTGAAAATCATTTAATTTCATAAAGGACACAGGATGTCTTGGGAGAACTTTAATGAATAACTTTACTAATATGTTTGATAGATCATTGTCAATCAAAAAAGTTTTACATGCTATATTGTTTCATTCGTTTTCCAAATAATCGTTTATTCTACCAAGTACCATATAAAATGCAAACTAAAGATAAACGGCAGAGTGTTTATGATGCTTAGTCTGATTTTAGATACATATGCATGACTAATACAAATAACATGTATTACAAGTGACAGCATCGGAAATGAAATTTCTAGAAAGAAATGGCAAGAATCATTAAAATATCAAATAAATTTATATTTATAGAATAATATGATCTGTTTAGTTCAGATTAAGCTACCAAATATACTAGTAAAATTATGTGGTTTCTTCTTGGCACACCCTGATGTTTATTCTGCTATGTATTTTTGTACATATATTGTGATTATAGGTGGATGAATGTTCAGCTGGTGGTGATAGTGGAGCCGAAGAAGATGAAGATGATGCATCTTCTCATGGATCTAGAAGTAACAGTAGTAGTAGCAGTATAAGTGGAAGTAGTACTTCAACTGATAGCGGAGATGATAGTGGAGAAGAACATGGCACAAGTGGCAGTGAAAGTCATAGTTCTGGCGAAGAAGATGAAGATGAAAATGAGAACACAGAATACTCTGTCAAAGCGGAGAGTCCAGATACTTTGGTGCTGTCTGAAATTTCATATTTTGTGGAAATACATTTTTGTTAACAAAAATTTCGTTTCTAGAAATGGGAAACATGTATTGCTGTAAACACTAAGATAAAATTACCACAAGATCTTTGCGAACATGTAGCTGTTTTCAAGGAATTTCTGGATTATCCTTATATTTGGAACGAATGCCTTACCGAAAATCAAAGAGAAGCTCTTTGCAACCTTTTACCAGCTTTCCCAAAAGACTGCGATGTAGAAGCTGAAACAGAGAAAACATTGCGTATGTTATTCGAACGTGAAAATCACAGGTTAGATGCAACTAATTATTTCCAGTAATTTTTTGAAAGAAATCTATCTTTTTTATAATATTGTTTTTATATTTATCTATATCAGATTTGGTGTAGCACCTTTGGATGCATTTCACAGTCATCTATCTGCTGGTCATTACCGCCCAGATATTAGAAGAATGTGTAGCTTAGTCCGTAAGGCACAGCAGAGAAGATTACTATTCGAGGAACGGAAAAGATCTTATGAACTAGCCAGTCAATTACTGAAATCTAGAGAAAGTTTGCTGTCTAACGCGTATAAGCAAGGTTTTTGTCAACCAGCGCAACGCACGGTGTCAAAGGTCCAATGGAGGAAACCAAAACCTGCTATGGGTAAGTTAAGCTTCTGCTGTGATTGATTGTAAAAAATTTTCTGGCTGTTTATACTTCCCCCACACTCCAGCCGTTTGGCAGAGAAGTATGTAGTAACTTCCGAGGGACAATACTAACAAGCAATGAACCGACAGTTGAAGAAAAAACGCAACTGCGCTATTTGGAGGAACTGAATGCACTGAGGACAGAGCTCGGAGCGAGCGCAAAGTTAGCGGCCGACACAACGTCCGAGAATGAAGAGAACTATCCGCACTATCAAATGTCCGGCGCTAAGCAGAAGAAGAAGAGACGCACTTTGGTTGGAGTTCACGGATTGTCTATTCGGGCTTTGTCCATTCGGGGTTTGCAATTAGATCACGTGGATGAGTTTATTCGACCTGTTTTCTCCACGCTGCAACGAGCGGAATATGCCACGAATAGGTCTCTATTTATTCGCGAACAGACCGAGGATACGTATCGCGAAATGTTACTTGAACATAAAAAGAGAAGAGCTCGGCGTGATGTACGTGAAATAATTTTTTAAGAAATTAAGTTGTGTGAATAAGAAATTCAATCGTATTAGAGTACTAATGTTCATCATATTTTTAGGTTCATCCGGAATTAAATACACAAGGTATCGCTCTTGCTGACTTAACTCAAAGAGCACAAATTGGACAGAAGCACAAAATATCAGTTGGCCCTACCATACGTATCACACCAGCGAAGAAACGTATGAAATTGGAGCAATCACCACTTTGTCCACCGGCGCCAAGATTAACGAATTCTAATTCGATAAAACACGAGAGTGATAACAGTGATTATTCTCATACGACGGATGAAAATAGACATTCCAATACATTGGATATAGATCATAGAATGTTAACGCCAATTAAGTCAGAACCCATAGATGCATACGAGATGCATCAGATGTCCAAAAAGAAGTTAAGTCCCATTACACCGAAGGTTAGCAAATCTTCCATGATAGTTACGCCAGAAATAAAGAAAGAGGTGGAAGACATGGAGTACGATGACATAAAAACGGAACTAAGTACGGGAGTGAACGAAGACGCCCCGTTAGAAACAGAAGAAGAAGAGGAAAACGATAAGAAAGAGCTTGATTTGGATAGCATCGACATGATGCAGCTTCCAATACAACTCGACGATGGAATTGATATATTGGATGATGTGAAGTGCGAAGATGAAGGAGTTATATCGATACCAGATAAAGAAATCGCTGTTCCATCTAATGAAGACGCTATCGACATTAATAATGGGGCAGAATTAATGCAGGAGACACATGCTTGTTTCTTCTCGCTGTTAAGAGATGCATTTACCTCAAAAGGTGAATACAGAATGAGCACAGGAGAAATGAGGGATGCTATTACTCAGTGGCAAGGAAACCCCATTTCACCATTAAATGATTGGTATTCTCTGGCATCCTCTTGGCCAGCGTTGGTTCCATTGGCTTTAGGATTTCTTGCTGGGGAACTCACTTACTCTCAAGAGATCGGTGACCGACAAGAAAGAGAATCAGAACTTGTTCCCTATTTAGAAAACAAGGGAAATGGAGTCTACGCATGGATCGGAGCTGGACGAGACTCAGACTCTCGTCTGTCGGACTTATGTGCGAAGTTCTTAATGCACAAAGATTCACTAGGTCTACCGTCTGCAATCTCCACTTGCTCTCCAGTAGCTGTGAAGCAACAAAATCAAGTGCCTCAAGCTAGTAACAGCAACGTTAACAGTAATTCTGGAAGTGGAAATGTAAATTCGAGCGGCAGAGATAGTAGTCCAGCGATAGAATCAATCAGTGTCGATGGTGGATCTATCAATACTGTCGCAGAATGGGAGCCACCTCGTGCTCTGTGGCCCACAGAATGGAAGGTTCGACCATCCACGGTGGAAGAACGAGAAGAATTTAGGAGGCAGGAACGTATGCGTTATGCTGCTCCTCATAAAGCATTTACATATAGAATGCACGGTTATGCCTCCGTCGTAGGTCCGGTGAAAGGCATTTATCAACACAATGTTGGTATGTTTGATTATACAATCTTTTATAAAAAAGATATATGTGTATAATTAAAGAAATTATTATTTATATTATATTTAATTCGTATAACAGCTTCTGGTTTGACCAAAGCTCGTGGACATTCGTTGTTGGTAGCAGATCGGCCAAACTTTGTGACTATCTTAGCTTTAGTCAGAGACGCTACTGCAAGGCTTCCCAATGGTGAAGGAACTCGGGCTGACATCTGTCAGCTACTAAAAGATTCTCAGTACATTAGGGAACAGACAGAAAGTGATGATAAGGAAGGATACTTACATTCTGTCGTATCTGGAGCTTTGGACAGATTGCACTACGAAACAGATCCCTGTGTACGATATTACCCACGACGCAAGGAATGGCTATACCTTCATCGAGCTCGTTCAGAATCAGAATTTGGTTTGTACCTTATTGAAATGTATTATTCTTATGTTATATATTTCATAGATGACGTCATACATTTTCTTCTCTTATAGAAATGTATCATCAACAACTACAAGGTGTTGCAAAGAATAAGAAGAATGGTGGCAGTATGTCTCGAAAGGCACTTCCTCCAGTCATAAAACCGGCTAATGTTAATAAAGAACAATCTCCTAATAACAGTAAAGAAACTACACCTAAAAAAGAAAGAAAGGCCACATCCACTACTCAACCTGTTATTTCGAGGTAAATATCAAATTTTATCGTGTGAAAAATGTTTTGAACAGCATATCGATTGTACGCTTTTCTTTTTACAGAAAAGAGCAGAAGAAAACCGAGGAGAAAAATATCAATGATCATTCCGCTACAACAGAACAATCGGCTGTGGTCACAAACGTAGTGACAACAATTAGTACGCCAGCGACTTCAGTAATTTCTATGTCAGGTACCACCGTTCCGGTTACGTCTCTACCTACGTCTTCTACTTCTATTAGTACCATTACCGTAGAAAAGGATGTAACAACTAGTGACGTAAAACCGCAAATCACTACAAACGTTCCGGCGAAGAAGGCAGCGAACATCGGTGGAAAACCGGTCGCTGTTGTAAAAACAAGTGCTCAAAGTTTACTACAATCGAATCAGCAGCATTTTCCGCATCATCAAATTCAAGTATCAACATCCGCTGGTCTACAAACTATTAGATTATCTGGACATTCTGTGTTACATTCTGCACAGCCTGTAGTAGCCAGCAGTGCTTCTAATGTAACAAATGTAACCACCAATTTAACCACTATATTGCCTCCTACTAAAGTACCAAGTCAACAACAACAACAACAACAATCGCAACAAACACAACAACAACAACAAACAATAGTGACTAATCAAGCGGGAAAAAGTATCTTGCAAACTGCTAATATAAAACAGCAACAATCTCAACAACAACATGTACTACCTGGAAAGACATTGTTAGCTTCTCAAATAAAATTGGTCAGTTCTGGACAGATCAAGTCGCTTCTTACGAGTCATGGACTTCAGGGTCAGACAATATTTATTAAACAATCATCGCCATCCAGTAATCAATCACAACAAATACAACAGCAACAATTAAAGGTACGAATTGTTCAAGTAGGTCATCATTTTTTATTTTAATAACTATTAATAGCTTTAACGATTTAATATATTCATGTAACTTTAGCAGCAACAACAACAGCAACAACAAATCCAACAGAGAGTTGTTACCAATCAACAACAATCGCTACAAACATCTGGTATGCAACGCATAATTGCGCAGATAGGAGGGAAACCAATCGCAGTACAGATTCAACAGTCACCGCATCAGCAACAACAGCAGAAGATATTGGCGAAGGTTCTAACCAGTTCTGGTAGTGGCCAGCTTATCTCGGTAGAAAATCTCCTTGCTCAGAAAGGATTGAAGTTGGCGACCACAACTGGCCACGCTAATCAACTCAACAGACAAGGGAAGCAGGTCATACAAACTCAGTATCAGGTATACTCTCAATTTAAATTTTTATAATTTCTAATTTTAATTCTAAATTAAATTTTTATGGAACATTTTCAATGTGGTGTTTAGGTAGTATCGCAAGCGCAGACTTCTTCAGGTCAGTCGAAGATCATAGCCAGTACGCAGCAACAACAACAGACACAGCAAGCACAAACCGTTCGGATGGTGACAGCTCAGTTGGCTGGCAAGCCAATAGTTTTAGCAAGTGGTAACAAAAACGTAGGAGTTGGAGTGAGCAGCGGTGGAAGCGTAGTACTTGGAAAGCAACAATCATCGCAACAGACACAGCAGCAACCTATCATTTTACCGAGTCAGTTACTCAACATCAAAACATTGCACGGTTTGAAGGTGATACCGACTCCTGCCGGATTGAAAACTACAGGTGCAGCAGTCTACGCGCGAGTTATTGCTCCAACTACCATAACTTCGTCTCAATCGACGGGAAATCAACAGCAGACTATTCAGACGCAACCACCGAGAAATAACACCTACAGTACACCTTGACAAAATTGATGTCGCTGTCTTTTTTCATTTATCCTCGTTCCAACTTATTTTAATCTCTTATAATTCTGAATTTTCTGACGAACACACGATTTATATGTATAAAAACAAAACGTAAAAAATGAAGAAGAAACGAAAAGCGTAATAGATCAGTAAAGCTTATACATAGAATTGCGTTATGTTATGTACTATATTTTAGGTCAGGTAAAATGAAAAAAAGAAAATCGTGCAGTTTTTTCGACAGGTTGATCGGGATCAAGGCACAATGCTATATCAGGACATTTAAAATGAAAACACACGCGGTCGTGAAGATTTTTTTATATTAAGTGTCGAATTATTTACAAATGCATGGTACGATTTTAAATACAAAACCACCGTTTCTTCGTTCTCTTGTATCAAGAAGATTCTTGCAGCGTTGCATGTAATACATAAATAAAACTTATTACGTAACGGTATCATTTAAATTATATTTTACAAGTTCTCTTTGTGCATCGTCTCTACGTTGTAGGAAAGTTTAATTATGAAATACCTAGGCAGCAATAGCCACCGCGTCTTTGGTCCGTTTTCTGGTAAGAGGATATCATACGAAAGACATCATTACAAAAGTCATTGATCTATGTACAAAATTTCACGAAATACGAAGTATAGATTCATAGAAAAAGATACAGAAGAAAAAGCACCTGAACAAAAGGTGCATTTATGTTCACAAAGTTAAGAGTGCATGATGTTCGTTTAACTCAATATCCTCTTCGCTGTAGTGTCAACTTATTTCCAAAAGAAATGGTCCATATAATTATGTTCCCTCGGAGTTCCATATATCTTGGAATATGTCTATTAGATTGTTCACACCTATCAAGTATCCATCTTCATGGTTTCCGACTTTCCATTCGGCATCGTGACAAATCCTTGGCAAATGTTGTGGTAGAGGTAATGTTTTAGCAAAATCAATCATCCAAATGCCAGCATTTTTGGTATCGTGAACGAACAACAAGCTAGACCCGACAACTTCATGCGAGGCAAAGAACGGCGATGCTTTCAGCGTAGTTCTAATCGCCTTTAGACGTTGGATATACTTGGGTACAGCGTGTTGATAGCCTTCCACGAAACGTCTCAGCGCCTCCGTAACCTAATTAATTAAAAAGCCGATTTTAAAATCAGATTACTATTATGATCTATCAACTTAATTCATTGGTAAGCTATCGACAAACCTGTTCCCGAGTCCTCGTCGTTTTGAAGTCTTTCGACGAACCTCCATGAGCAAGTTTAATACCTTCTACGCGGAAGCCTAACGTAGCTGTACTGGAAATCGTTTCACGCCAGACCATGTATCTTGGTTTTGTGACTCCTTGCACTCGACGTTCCTCAGCACTTGGTGCAGATGGGTCCACTTGTATCATTTTCTCGTACATGTCTTTTCGTAACTACATGGAAAAATTAAAGATTTGAAAAATTGAAATTGAGTTTCAAGAATTGAAGAACTCTGGTCCTGCTATTCTTCTCACTTCTTCATATTTTCATTGATATCTTTCATTCAGATATCTTCCTTGTTTTTCAAGTGCTTTATTTATAAAAGTTGTGGAATAAACAAAAGATAGAAAAATTATATCGAATATTTATATTTATATTGAATAGCAAAGTTAAGAAAATGTATGTAAAGTATAAAAAATTAGGTAATTCAGGGAAAGTTTCATTTTATCGATCGAACTTTGAAACTTTATTTATAATATTATTCGATGTTAATTCATATTAAATTAATATCATACCTTAGGTCTTTCTTTGGCTTTCGCAAGTTCCGATTCCAAATACGTCCTGACTCCAACTTTGCAATCCATCACACAAGGATGTTCAAAGTCTCCGAGAAGATCTTGCAGCTGCAAGTAAGAGGACACTACGATCCTCTTAGTCACATTGTCACCATTACCATCCTTTTGATGTGTTTCGCCTGCATCATGCTCCTCGACATTCCCTTCTTCTGTATCGTTTACATCTAAAACACCTTTGAACTCGGGAACGTACGGCCTCAATACGTCGTTCATTAACAGACGAAAGCAAGCTTCTTCCTGAGGGCAGAGTTTCTTTAGAATCGTCCCTGGAGTGGGCCCCGCTCTGAAGTTTCCTTGATGACCCGCTAGTTGGACCTAAAATTAATAGCAAAATTTTCTATTATAAACTTTTTAACACTAATTGTACTATTTACTAGTAGAATTTCATATCAGAATTGTTATTTAAAATATTAATTTATGAGTTTCTTTTCTGGCAAAAGGCCATAAGATAAATTGATGAATCGAGTAAATTTTATTTAGTTTCAGTTTTTTAATATTAACTGATAACTTTCATGTTTCAACCAATATCTGATACCAATTTTGAAGTATTTTAATTTCTTTCAAAGAACTTAAAAAATAGAAATAACTTACTTACCCATGGATACCGTTGTTTCTTGTAGGTTTGGAAAAAAGGTGTCCAGTGAACTATATTCCTAAGTTTTCTCCATCCTGACGACTGAAACAAAATTAAACGAGAATCTCATCAAAAAGCTCTCTTACCTCTTCCATCATCACTAATATTAAAATCAAGTTTCAACTTTAACCCAAATATCGATTCCAAGGAGACTTTATTGTTCAGTAATAGAAAGAAACATTTAGTATATCTGGAAGAACACAGTTTCCCGTCGTTACCTTCGACGTCTTTTTCTCATTTGACCTATCCGTGTGATCAGAATCCCATTCAGAGCTCAAATCGTCACCACTGCCTTCTCCCCATTCCAAGTTAATCTGAGGCACCTCTAGCAGCCTCAAATACTGCTGGTATCCTGAACAATTCTCCAAACAAGTCTCTTCCCTATTACTCTGACCTTTAATGCACTTGTTACACTTGGAACTCTTTTTATGATCCTCAACCCCGTTGCTTCTCAAGGATTTATCTCGTTTATTTCCTTCCAACTTCAAATCACTTTTCCCGTTATCTTCGCATTCAACAAGGCTACCATTTTGTAGTCTCTCAACTATACAGTTTTCTTTCTTTTCATCATTTTTATCAACTTCCTTGTAACTATCAGTCTTAACTTCCAGCTGACCCAACTTATCCTTCTCAAAATCCTGGTTATCATAATTATCCTCGGATTTCTCTTCATTATGAGTCTGTTCTTGAGACTGAGAAAGTAAGTACGAAGGTGATGGACTTCTAGAAGAGGAAGGTGAGCGACGCTCGGCGATGCTCGAAGAGAATCGCCTCGAATGTCTTCTACTCCTTGACCTCATCATCTTCCTCTGAATTAAGGACTTCCTGTCGCATTCTTCAGGTTCCATGCAATCTTCCAGTGTCGATTTTGAGCAGATCACTATCTTTGGTATCGTTATTCTGTCGTAAGTCTTTTGCATCTTTAATTAAATCAATTATCAACGACGACGAAGAATTTATTTAATGTAAGAAATCTTCCTGCGATATCTTCTAAATCTTTCTATGTAGAAATAGTTGATGCCTCACCGAAATAAATTGTTTCGAAGGTGTAACGCGATAGAGGTGTACGGTGGATACTGACTTTGAAGAGATTCATGGTTCTGTCGTATTGTCAGAGGGACAATTCCGCAGCGGAGCGATGGTTGGACGTAAACAGCGACGTGTCCCAGTTCTTCGAATCCCGAATTGGATGCTAATGAATCGCGCGTCAATGGAAATTCTCGGAGGAGGCTTTCACGCCTTCATTCAAGGAACCTTTTACCTCGTCATACCTTTCTTCTTTTTTGCTTTGGAACGTCGTCTTTTTAAATATTTCATTAACTCGCAGCTTCTTTTCAAACACTTTCAAGGATAACTCTTCTTGAGAAATCTAAAATCTTTCGGGCGAATCTTCTAATTCTGCTTAGAATTTTTCTTTGAATTCCTCAAAGATATAGCAACTCTTTCTATAAGGTTTTCTATACGGTTCTATAAGGTTATTTTTTCTTCAACCTCAAAAAGCGTAATATTCTTCTTTTAAAAAATTCCTGCGAGAAAATCCAAAAATTCTGAAAGATTGTCCTCTGCAACTTCCTTCAAATCTTCCCTTAATTAAGAATTCTCTATTGAGAAGGTTCTTTCTCAAGGGTCTTTTTAGTTGGACACTTTTTCTTCAACCTCAGAAAGTGTAATATTCTTCTTTTAAAAAATTCCTGCGAGAAAATCCAAAAATTCTGAAAGGTTGTCCCCTACAACTTCCTTCAAATCTTCCCTTAATTAAGAATTCTCTATTAAGAAGGCTCTTTCTTAAGGGTCTTTTTAGTTGGACACTTTTTCTTCAACCTCAAAAAGTGTAATATTCTTCTTTTAAAAAATTCCTGCGAGAAAATCCAAAAATTCTGAAAGATTGTCCTCTACAACTTCCTTCAAATCTTCCCCTAATTAAGAATTTTCTATTAAGAAGTTTCTTTCTCAAGGGTCTTTTTAGTTGGACACTTTTTCTTCAACCTCAAAAAGCGTAATATTCTTCTTTTAAAAAATTCCTGCGAGAAAATCCAAAAATTCTGAAAGATTGTCCTCTACAACTTCCTTCAAATCCTCAGTTAATTAAGAATTCTCTATTAAGAAGGCCCTTTCTCAAGGGTCTTTTTAGTTGGACACTTTTTCTTCAACCTCAAAAAGTGTAATATTCTTCTTTTAAAAAATTCCTGCGAGAAAATCCAAAAATTCTGAAAGATTGTCCTCTACAACTTCCTTCAAATCTTCCCTCAATTAAGAATTTTATTCGAATTCTTTAATTCAAAATTCTCTGCGAATTCTCGTCTAATTTAAAGGAACCTCGAGAAGAGATGATACATTTGCCAGTGTCTTAGTGATTTTCTTCGAGTCCGTAGAATTCACTGAAATAAAAAACGTTTCGACGGTCAGTGATTATCGCCGATATAACTGGTAATCATCGAGACACTTTCTCTCTTTTTTAGCCAGTCTCTATTCCGCGCGTCACGACGATGACGAACGAGCCCATGATGATCGTTCCTCAGGGCGATCGAATCGTGCCACGCGGCCCTCGGTTAATTGGCAAGCGATTCGATAACGGTAATTATCTTAATCACGAGCTGCGGTCGAATCGAGACACCTGGATCGACTGATAGCCCCGTCGTCCACCCACGTTGTGGCCTCTTCCTCGAGACGAAGGCGAGCTGGAAAGCGAGCCAATGCGTGTGCCACTTTTTTATACCACTGCTTGTCCGTTACACGAAATTCTTCGTCTGGTCGATGCACCAATTATTCTTCAATTTAATGCTAGATGAATTTTAAACGAGATTTCCAGCTCTTCTTCGTTCCAATTAGTCCTTCTCGGTAATCTCTATTTCTTTGATCGATTTTTAATAGGATTTTGTTAATAGATTTCTACCTCTGTTTCGTTGACTCTCACGAGGAAGTGCAACAAGCTCTTATTTTTAAAATAATGACTACTTGTTTCCAATTTTATAGAAGTATCATATAGTGTATTTTGCTGTTTCTGGCGAATTCCTGGAACGATTCCAAGGAAATAATCTTTATTGTTTACAATAATAATAAACTTCAAGAAGACTTGTTCATGGCAATTGTTATTTATAAACACACAGATTTATCTTCTGTATATTTCTTCGATAATCACCTCAGTCTTTCAGAAACAATTCGTCCTTCACTCGAGTCAATCGAATAAAGTCTATTTGCAATTTTATACTTCTACCAATTACAATTATGTTTATAATCGAAAAGAGAAAGAAAATTACAATTGCAATTTTCTATTGTTTCCTGTTACGCTTTAACGTATATCTATAAACTTTCTATAAAAATATCCTTTGCACCAACTTCTTATCCTTCGCATCTAGCTAATCTATGCTTCGATACTTGTCGTCTTGCTCTTTCATATATAACTGAGACTCCTTCGAGTTCTAAGAATACTTTTCATCGACCGACCATATGACGCAGTCTACGTAATTAATTAATGACGCAAATAAATCACATAATTAATTCAATCAGGTGACAGGGCAGTGTCTGAAGAGGCGGAATTATTAAACGAAGAAAACAGTTGTTTACAGAGGATTTACAGTCCAGTCACTGTGGATAAATAACCGTACGGCTACGTTTGTCGAATTTCAACGCATCTCACGAGTAATCGTCGCCGTTTACGTTCCACAATCAACCGATTATGTAATATCACTGTAAGCAAACGTGACGCTTTCCAGTCGTGATACATTCACGCAAGCGGAACGCCGTGCCGCTTCGGATTCCTCGCGTTACTCACATGCTTCTGTTCCCTCGGAGGAAGAAATTATTGTAGAATCGCGGATAATTTATTATGGATCATCATCCTCTTTCTCTCATTGATCCATTCGTTCATGACAGTGTTTACGAAGATACATCCGGATATTTTTCTTTTGCATTGATTGTATAGGAAATTCTTTGAAATCCACAGCTATATCTGGAGGTTTCCTCTTTCAAAGTATCGTAGGTATCGTAGGTGCGATAGTTTGAAGGTTAAAGATATTTCTCCTCTTTATTAATCTTTTAGAATTCTTGGCATTTTAAAAGATTCAAATATTTGCGATACGTTGCTTCCAAATTGAATCTGTAGTTTTTTTTAAAAATCAAAGGTTTCTTGAAAATCTTTGAAATTCTGTGAAAATATCTGTAACAAGCTCCTTCTCCAAAATGAATATAGAATTCTTCGAAATCCAAAGATCTTTTCTCTCATTAATTCTTCAGCATTTGCTGAAGCTGTTCTTTCAAATTAGACACGAAATCCTGAAAAATTCGATGAAAGTTGACTTATAACCAATCTGAATAATACCACAGATTTATTCATTATCCATTCCTTTAATATTCATGCGAATTAATGTGGAAGAAGATCATTCATTAGGAGATCACCTTTCTTGGTTGATTACTTGGAACGTCGAGATAGGATAGTGGATCGAGAGCACGTGCTTCGCCTCTATCAGCTCTTACATAAGAGGAATTATAGTGGCGTTTCTCTGGACCGTATTACCTGGTGAAAATTATCCACACGAACCTCAAGGCGCATCCGGTCGCAAATCTATGAAACCTCCGATTGTTAGTGCGATAATTGGTCTTATTTTCTCACGGATACGTGATGCAACGATCGTTCTCCAATTCTTCTTCTCTATTTATCCAAGCACGTTCGACTCATTCGTAGATGTTCGCGAGGAACGTCACAAACTTACAAAGTATCTGTTTAAAGTTAATTCGGTAAAAGAGTGTTTCAGGATCTATAAAAAGAACGTAGAAGATTTTTAATAATCTTCGAGTGTTTCAGTTCACCAAATCCTTAGATAGCTTCTATAGTTTCTTCAAGTTCTTAAAACCGTATTACCAAGATACCTTTGATAATTTATCATGCGTGTGAAAATATCTCTCTTAGAATAAATCTCTTCGCTTAACTTCCTTCGGATCCCTCCACTTTCAGGAGCATCAACGTCTACTAACTCTTCCCTTCGTCGATGGAAATTCCAACGTACGCACTCGTCGAACGATGAATGAACAACAGGTAACTTCGCAGCGTTTTCACTTTCTTAACAGTGTAAATCAGAATGACGTAATCCATCAGACGATCGTAGGCGAGAATCTTAAATTTCCTCTTCTATTCCTCCACTTCCAAATGCTTCGCTATTTGTTAATTCAAATTTCAATGCAACGAACGATGAACAACAGATGAGTCTGCAACTTCTTCCCAACAGCATAATTACACTCTATTTATAGATTTTAATAATCTATTATTGAGTACACGTATACGAATATGTAAGTATATGTGCACAAGTATACAACTAAAAAACATGTAGAATTCTTTCCTTTAATTGCTTCTTCCAGATTACTCCGTTTCCACAAGCATCATCGTGTACTAATTCTTCTCTTTGCTGATTAAGACTTCGATCTACCGATCCAGCGATGAACAACGAATAACAAATCTTCTCCTACGTATACTTGACCACTGCACGTTGAATCATCGTAAATCACGAAAAACAATCAACAGTGTAAAAGCGTTATCGATATCGATCTCGAGTCAAGGTATTGCAATCTGTTTCCTGAGACCAGGAACAATATTCGCGAACGCTAGAGACGGGTGGATTTTTAATTCGTTGATGTAAGCGGTTACCGGACGAGTCAAGCAACTTTTTCTTGTTTCGAGGCGCAAATTCAGCACGGCGGCGACTCGAGGAGAGTACAGCCGACTCGACGACGATCGAAATGCGTCATCGACTAATTAACTGACGTTCGCGAGCGTCATTAGCGTAATTATCAGGAGTGGACGAAACGCTGGGGCGATCCAGAGGTCGGTGGGCCTACACGGTTCGCCGGAAGTCAACGTTCTCTGGCGTTTGCTTTGCGTTTTTATCGTTTCTATGGATAATTTTAATCCTTTCACGATCAACGTTATATGCAGGATGGCCCGTAAACTGGCGATAGGATTTGAGTACAACTGGCTGATTATACGTGAAGGATGAAGTCGAAAGTATAGGATAAAATGTTTGCATATGACGTTTCGTTTCTGAGAAAATCGAGTTTGCAAAATTTACGAGGTATACTTGAACTTGGCCAGATACAGACTGGATATGAATAAACGATCAGCAGGAGATCATTACACGCGCGAAAATAAGTCAAAATTGTGAAATGAGATCTTTCCGTTCGAGCCCTTATTTTCCAGAAAATAATATTTGAACGTATTCCGTTAAGAACTGGTTTGGTACGCGTGCGTGCTACATTCTCAAATTTATCTTTCTCGAAAAGAAAGCATCATACAAGGAAAATTGTATTGCACGTTTTTAATTTATTTTCACATTCCGTTCAACTCCTGTCGGGATACAGCCAAGTTTAAGCATATTTGTCAAATTCTCAAACTCGACTTTCTCGATAATGAAACATCGTATGAAAGAATTCTATTTTATATCTTCATATCGTTATTCTTCGTAGAATCACTCTGCTCGCAATTGTACCATCGGTTACGTACCACCTTGTATATACAATATTGTATTTTAATAAGTCATTAATTAGCCAAGCCATAAATACGTCAGATGGTACTAAATTTAGTGTATTATATCTCCTCTGCAAAAACATCTGAAAAAATATTCTTTTATTATTCAAAACTAATAAAGAAGACATTTTTTCACAATCGAAGGAATAATTCGGTCCTGAAAAGACTTTCGATCACTGCTGTCGAAACTCTCCTATCTGAAGATCAATAGACTTCTTTAATTTTCTTTCAAAGTGTTCTTGATTGGAGATTCGAATTTTAGAATTATATTTAGAGAGGGTGTCTCTCAAAAGCATTGTGGATATTGAATAACATAATATTGAAACTCTCTTTCTTTAAAGATCCTTTGGGTAATTCTAAAATTATTTATAATTCCGTAGAGAATAAATATTTAATTAGAAAAGAGATCGATTATTTGGAGGAAGTTTAAAATACTTAATACGTATCCTTACAAGAGAGAACAGTGTCTAAATTCTTCTTCTTTTGAGAAACTTGAAAAATCCAGTTATCGGATGAGAAGTATCTACGATGTCTGGAGAAAGAAACGAGAATGAATCGTAATGAAGATGATCGTGAAATATTTGCATATATTCGTATCCTTTTGCTTCTTATTTCTCCATTTCCATCGATTCTCTTCGTTTTCTCGCGAAAAGCTTCTTCCACATAAGTGACGCATTAAACGAGTGCAATTGATTTTAAACGAGACGTTTAATTATTCAATTTCACGTGTTCAACGATAAACGTTCGAACGATGAATTCGCGTACTCGGCGTGTCTCGTACGATTGCGTAATGATCGCGTAGAAATTGGGTCTCGCGTTCGAGCACGCGTAACGTTTATGGAAATTTTACGATATTCATAAATTCATACGCGCTTTATTATCAGGGTTAAACGCGCATTCGCTTTTTCTCTCTTTCAACCTCTCCGCTTCGTCATCTCATCGAAAGCTAATCCGCTTCGTCGTCTCTGTTTTAAAAGAAGCATCGACTAATCCTCTAAGTGTTTGGAATTCACATTCATCGATGAAGATGAGTTTGAATGGGATCTGGAATTTTTGTACGATTATACTTGTGATAGGAATTCTTCATGGATAAATGAAAATGAAAATTAGAAGAAGAACCTTTGATTATAGTTTTCCCCTTTTCCAAGTTCCATAGACCTTTGTTTCGTCGTTTCTTTTCTCTTTTCTCGCCAACTTCGTCGCTTCTCTTTCAGGCAAAGCATCGACTAATCCTCTAACTTCTTGGAAGTCAAATTCATCGACGAAGATGAGCTTGAATGGGATCTGGAATTTTGGAATTTGTAATAGGAATTTTTCACGAATAAATAGTAGTAAGGAAAATAATAGAAGGACAGAAGTGAAAGAAGAATGTAGGATCAAGATTTTAAGAAGAAATAAGTTGGATGAATCTGATCCAAAAATAAGAGACACGCGTAGTAAAGGATTTGCTTTTAAAATAGATTATAGTCATAGATAAGAACGCGTTGGTTATCATAATGAATTGGTGAAAATAAATGTTTCTGAAAGTTTAAAAAACATTGAAAAGATTAAGCTACTTCTGCTGAAGGAATAAAAATAAGAGACTAACTGTAAGAAGGAAGATATTCTTCTAGAAGAAAAGCAAATAAAGAAGAATACGTAGTATATCTAGAAGAAAGAAAGAAGGATATTTGGAACGACGATTTGGAAGGACTTCTTCGGGAGTTTTGAAAGAAACGGAACTGAGGAAAAGCTGTATCGAAGAAGAAATAAAAAGGCGAAGAAACGAAAGCGAGAAACCCTTGACCCAGATGCTATACATTTAAAAAAATACTCGATAACGTGGTCCAAGGCTCGTACGTCGTGTAAACCACTTGGATTGGTAAAAATGGACAATTAAATGGCTATACGACGATGTCTGGATAATAAATTTTACTTGCAGACGAAAACTAATTTAAGATAAGTTCGACCTAAATAACCAACCATATAAGAAACTCCGTATATTGTGTCACTACTGTGAAAGCCGTGTTCAGAAGTTAAAAAAAAAATTATCTGTACTAAAATACTATAAGAACATGCTATATATGGACATTATATCTATTCTACGCCTTAAAAAAAAAAAACTTTCGCGTCAGTAACGCTGATTTGCGTCACGAACTAGATTCAGCCCTCTCAAACTTTGCATTCAGAAGGTGAATTATGCTTTTAATTGCCACATACACCAACGCTTTCTCACGTATCATATCATATAAATAGAATTATTATCTCAACTATAGAGAATTTCTGATTTAGGCTTGAATTCAGTCTACAAACATTCTACTCGGAATTATACTAAAAATAACAGTAGATCCCTACTTTTATGTCAGCTAGGCGATCCAGCAACGTTTACTTCCAGCTGCAGATGGAACATTTTTCCAGCTTAATTGGCCAGAACGCGACAGAATTCGACTCGACTATGTCGGCATTCCTCTTTTGAAGAAAACTAGAACGCGATCGAATGGCGATCGATTAGGTAACGTAAAAGATCGAAAAGGGAACGGCTGTTAATTGAGGCTGCACCGCCTCGTTGGGACCACCAGCCATGCTCCTTCTGCAATTGCAGAAACTCGGTGAACTTCGGAGAAAAAGTCAGCCGACAGAGGTGCAACCAGGGACTTGCAAGAATTTAGGCCTTAAGCCTCGTTCAAATTAGTCGAATGACTTCTGTTCAAGTTGTTTCAGCTGACTTCGATAGTATACCTAATAGAAAATAGAAAGGAAGTAAGATATAGTTATGTTGGATGTATGTAGAAATGTTGATTATAATATGAATTATGCTTACGAACATGACAGAAATGTTATACATACAAAGCGTGAGCGAATATAAAGTTCAAGAGAGATTCAATTGCTTCAAAACGACAAGATCAATCCAATATCAGTATCTTATTTCAAGGCAGGAAATTGGAAGAACCTCAACCTTGTTTGATACTTGGAGGCACATTTCTAGTCGAACGAGACAATAAGTTTATATTTTAATAAAACGTTTCAAGTTGCTTGAAATCAAGTAGCTACGATACAATAAGAACGTTGAATACAGAATTCAGAGACTGTTAGGATACTTGAAGTCAAATAAATGTACAGCATCACACTGATGATGGGATTTGAAGTTTTCGAGTGGCTTGAATTTAGGTAACTTGATTCGTCTTAACGAGGACTTAGTGTTCGTCGAAGCAAACAGGATTGGTCAATCGGTTTTCTAATCGATCATCCGGCTGTCCATGGGCCTGCATTTAATTACCCGCCGAATTGTCCCTAGGCATACGAAATGAGAGTGAAACCGATATCGATTGATTACGAAATTACTTTTTCATCTATAGATCAAAGATACCTCGAGGCGACTATTATTTATTTAAGAAGGAATATCATTGATCAATGAGGCAAAAATCAATTTTATAAAATTCAATCTTACAAGAGATATGAGAATTCTTCCTTGGCTCATTTTAGTCCACTGCACGCTTATAGTAAATTGCTCCTAGTTAATTATTGGATGACTTGTGTATCAGTCCTTCTGGTTATGGTATGATTGAGAGCTGCAGAATGGCAGTGAATAGGCGGTAATTAAAAAAGGAGCGGAGACGAGCCTGGAGGGAAGAATCGATCAAGAAGAGGTCGACTGTGTCAGCTGAAGTTACGTTTATAGAAAAGTATTTGAATCACTTTCACAACTACGTATCACAGCAATAACAATAAAGGTAATACGTACAACATATTACTCAATACAAATTTGTTTATAATATTAGTCAACATAAATTTCCTTAGATCTTAATCTTCTCACCAGTACACATATGACTATAGTATTTAACATAAATCTTTGTGTTAAAAGAATTCCCATAAATTTCTGAAAGTTGCATCTTGCTGCAAAAAGTTATACAATATTCTTGCTCCTTATAGACCAACTTCTAATTGTAATTTTTATCTTAAGGATCTCAAAAGAACCTGTTCCTAAAAGACATACCTTTTTCCTATCAACAACTAAAGGACTCCTTTGATAATCATCGACGATTCCCAACAAGCAGTCGTCGCATCTGCAATAAAGATTCCCACTGGAGGCCGAATCGCTAGATAAAAGTGAATTATAGGTGCTGGCACTATTTTGACTGTCCATGGAATCTGTCCTTCTTAAAAGGAAATTCTTCTTCTTCCCTCCTAGTCGGGCATCAGTCTCACGATCATCTTCGTGAAAATTTTGCTTCTCGATTTTCGCCAGAAGAATCTGTTCCATCAGGTTCAGTGTCGGTGGTGTGAATAACGTAGGCGATACCGGCGTCATCGAAGCCTCTTCTTTCAAATTCTCGGCTTCGTTCTTCTTTTCTCGATCCATATTAATGCCTCGCGGTGATCTATGTTGCTCATAAGTTCACTTCGCTCGGACTAATCTGCAGGCCTTCAAATATCTTCACAATTCAGATTTCTCTTGCTTTTTTGTCGCACACATGCACGCCGGTTGAAGAGAGAGAGATTATATCTCTTAGTTTCAAGTTTCGAAGTTGCACTCTGAATTCTAGAACTAAAAGTTTCTTAGATACTAAATCTTTGTAAAGCGAACATTCAGTAGATTCGAAGTACACTGGATTCTCTTTAATCCTAAATTATTTGGATCCTGAGTCTTTCGTAGTCCTATATCGTTTGGAATCTGGATCTTCCCTAATTCCAAATTCTCATTCTCTTAAATCCAAGGTTATTTGCATCCTAGATATCGTTGAATTTTAAATCCCATAGCTTTCTGATTCCTTTGAAACAAATGAATAAATCTTCCAGACTTTGGGTCCTCTTGTACTTGGAATTCCTTGGCTCTCTTAAATTACAAATTCCTCGGATCTTCAATTCTTTCCATTCTCTGCATCTTCCATACTATAGATCTTCCTGATCCTGCTCCAAAGAATTAAAAATCCAATCTCCTTCTAACTTCGGGGTCTCCTTACATCTATAATGCTCTACTTCTTGATAATTGAGAAGAAAGGATAAGAATATATAAATATACTTCAGGACACTGGTAACAGACGCTTGGTAGAGCTATTGATCTAATCACAGTACCGCACCATTTATCCTGTGAGACAGCAGCCTTAGTCACGGTTAAACGTTTCATTAATCCACACCACGAACCAGTTCACATCTCAGGTGAACAATGACTAGTCCGATCCCTTTCACCATTCTGCCATTCACGACCACCTGCCAACTTTTGTCACCGACCTGTTATAGTATTTCTTCTCTCTAATGATACATCTCATCGTCGACCTTGACGCGACCAAGGCTTTGATTAGTGCCGCGTGAGAGTCACTACGAAGATCAGTTTCTACCAGACTGTTCCTCATCGAAATCGAGACTCTACTAAACTCTGGACAACCAAACAACTCTGAACAACTATTGAATTACAAAATGTCGCCGTAACTCGATACGTCTTTTACATAACATGACTCGATTAAACGCAATTAAAAGGAATATTCGAGAAAAAAGAAACTTCAAAAGCTGCAAAGAAGAAGAGACCTCCAGAGAAGACAGAATTTAATCCTTTCACGCTTGAGCGAATTTGCTACGCATAACTTTAGCAAATTATTAGCTAACCGAGCGGCAAATGTATATGAAGACGATACAGCAAAAGCAAGATAAATATACATTTGTCGGTTTTCTGATTTTTATATCGCTTTATGTTTTAACAGGACTTATTGTTGAAAAGGAAATCGATTTACTTTACTATGCGCAAAGATATGTTAATTTTTAAAAAATAAGTAGCAAATCCAAGGAGTTTTCTATAAAATTAATATTGTGGAATGACTAGCGTTCTGACAATCTGTATTGTAAAATATTCATCACAGTATATCGAATTGAAAAATTGTCTTTCTATAAAAAACAGAAGATGTGACTTATCATATTTCTTCGCAGAAGTCTTCACTTGTCTTCGGTAAAACTGGCTTTGATTTCAATGCCTTGTGTCTTCGTCCGAACACATGTGTCTCCGTTATTGATAATTATTACAGAAACAATCCTCCTTACGAAATAAGCGAAGTTCAATGTTGAAAACCCTGCTTCGTCAAGTGCAATTTTACTTTAAGGTTTCTCTTCCTCCTGAGAATTCTCTGGGAATTGTTTTCAAGTTATTGACAGAAGAATATCCAATAACTACTATTGATATCAATGACGACTTTACTTAACAATGAATTAGAAGAATAAAAGAAAAGCACGAGGACATGGAGGATCGGGAACAGCGTGCTCGAGGCAGCCCCGGTTGCACAGTTTTCCTCTACTGACCCGAATTGACCGCTTCCTGTTACAGTAGTCTCCGTGATATAGCGTGGTTCTAAATTGAAGCTCCGATTCATGCGGTATCGCTCACGGCCGCTCACAGTATTCTGCTCATTTTAGTGGGGACCGAATCAAGGCTAAGGTACAGGTCATGATATCCTAACAGAAGTCTCCCCTCCCTATCAATTAAAAAACGATACAAAGGCATAAAATAGAATTTCTAGCAATTAAATCAAGAGAAACGTTCTAGGGATAGAAGAATTCGATAAAGGAACATTAAAGAGAAAATTTCAGTGAAGAAAAACATACAGAATAATGGCATCAGAAGCAACGTCAGTAGTAGAGAAAACAAACGCCATAAAAAGGTAATTTGCAAGAGTTACAAATAGTGTTTAACTTCCTCTTCGTTTCGAAGAAAATTACGCTTGTTTTCGTCGCCAGTGTTCGGATGAATCGACTAGGTGAATCGGCTGGACAGGAAACGAAAGGTGTATAGTTACATCCTCTCGTTACCGTCCTCTTGCGTAATGAGCCAGTATTCGATTCGCTGATTGACGTAATAATGTGTTTGTCTAGCTCCTCGACACCGCAAATATCTGTCTATCTCGCTTCGAATGGAAAAGACTTGATTTCTCGAATTCTCGGCACGTGTGATCATAGATGATACTTGAAATCACTTGAGACACTGATGCACGAGGATTTCGAGAAACGAACGGATACAAAGGAATTCGATCAATTGATCAACATTCTAGAATTCGTAAGATAAACTGGGATAGAGATCCATCAAATTTTCTTCCGCTTCAACGTTAATCTTTAATAGTAAAGAAAACCGAAGATACGAAAGCTAAATTACAAATGATAATTTGACTTGATTAAAAGACATTTTGCATACTACGATAAAAACACAGAAACAGCTGAATCAAGAATATAGGATGTGATCTCTCTGATCCGAGCTCTTTGACTTTCCCGATGTTGTCCATAATATTAATCATTCGCTTGATTGTTTTGTTACGCTTTTTTGTGTGCTTAGAAACCGATTGCACGATGTTGAACTATTATAATATTGGTTTCTGCCAAACTACGTCATTTGATGGCCATAAAACTTCCTTGCGAATTATACTTTAAAATATTAGACAAACTGTCATCTCCTCGTTCGTCGAATAAGATGAATAATCGCTAAACCTCCAAATAAAAGTTTAAATGCCACATACGAAAGTAAAAAAAGGAAAATAGAAATAGAAGATAAGTATTATCGCGTGCCTTGATATGGAAACGTCGCAATTGGCGACTCTCCTATCAAACCAACTGATGATAATTCGATCGAACAAACGATTAAGGTTTGTCTGGTGATTTCTAATCTAACATAAAGATGGATAAGGAACAGTGTAGAACAGCTGTTCAATAAATATCCACTCACGTCGACGAACGGATAACTATCAAAGAGAAAACTATTCAAAACCGTGAGTTACCATTAAAGGAATTCGATGGCCATTTGATACATGCAAAATGACGTTCCATTTGAACGCACTAGTTTAGATCTGTACGAATCTTCTATTATCCAAATGACGATGAGTTTCTTTGTTGATATCTTCATAATGATAAGGACAACAAATTACTTGATTTTGTCGCTGTTATCATTTACTAAGAGGCAATATTTGGAGTTTGTTGTTGTCAACAAGGTTCACGTGCGTTCCTATTTCTGGGAAAGGAAAATATAATGAGAAAAGATCGTTCATGGTTTGGGTTTGGATAGATAGAGATATAATGATTCTTACATGAATTTCACAACTTTTACGATATCTTCCATTTATACCAATAATGCCACTCTTCTTTTCTTCTTGTAGAACACATTTCTGTATGAAGAATAAAAAGTCAAAAGAAGAGTAATTGTTTAGGTACATTTGTGAAATTCCAAGGGGAATTCTTCAAGTAAAGGGAAATTCCAGCAATAAAAAAGCTTTGCTTGAACAAAAGAAAATGAAAATCAAACTAGGAGATGCTCAATGTCTGTAGGTATTAAAACCAAATTATAAAAATCAAATTTCAAATGTAGAAAATCTATAATTGGTATAGTAAGTTATTAATCAAGAAAGGAAGATGTAACAAAAAGGAGGAAAGAAATGAAATTGATCTTCGACAAACAGTGAGTTACCGATCAAAGCAGATGAATGAATTCGAAAAAAAGAAGAGAAGAGAAATGAAAAAAGGATCAAGACAGGTGAGTTGTGAGCGTATATGATTTACTTTCCCTCGTGGAAAGGTCAAGCTACGGTTTCGCGACCGGAGGCAGGACGAACTATCGCCTTTTTCGGGTCAGCTCGCGAGAAGCAGTGAATGTTTCGAAAGCGACAGGCGGCTGCAGAATTTACAAGCGCTCGCGATATTATTTTCAGTCACGGCTACCGAGATGTTTTATTCATAACGCGTTTGACACAGTCTCTGCGCCCGCGCGGATTTTTTTTTTTAATCGAACGGATCTTTCGTGGCCGTCTTCCCTATCTTCGATACATTTCTGATATCCACGTCGATAAAACGACAGTCTGATAACGTTCTCATCGGTGATTATTCAGGAGATTTGACAACTGGCTCCATTAATCAATAATATAGGATTCCAATGAGATTCCGGAGGATTCTGCAAGGAATTAAAAGTGCGAAATTTAAAAACTATTGTCTAATAGCTTGGAAATGAAGTAATTTCGAAGGATATAGAAATAAGTTTTTGTGGAAATTTAAAGATAAAAATAATATTCGCTAGACTCAGTTTAGAAATTTTTGAAGTCCTAGTTAGTTGTTTCTTTAAAAAATCTTCTTGAAGAAGAGATGGCTCGAGGGATTTCTCAGACATTGAATTATTAATTATAGCCAGCTTGACCGTATCATAGACATCTGAAATAAGAACCAAGACTTAAAATAAACATTGGCCTTTATCTGTTCTTATCTCCTTCTGGATCAATTCATGGATTTACATGACTGGACAATATTCGTCTATTCCGTAACAGTTAAATATCACTGAATTCTTCTACTCGTTTTTCTGGGTCACCTTCCTTCACGTAGAAAGTGTGACAGATACAGGTGCCGCATTAGAATTAGACTCGGTACTCAATAAATATACAATTCCTATATTTTACAAAAACATTCAACAAATTTTAGTATATCTTTCAATTATATATGGTCGAAGATACTTTTCTGAATTTCACACGATATAAATCATACAAATTGTAAAAGGCTTTTCGCAAATACCTTGTGACAATCGTGATCGATATTCCTAGGAAGAATTTCCTTAAAGCTGATGTTTATCTCATCTGCAGGATTGACTCTCAGCGAATGTACAGAATATTTTCCACACTTCACGTTTCCACAACGTCGAAAGAGTTTCCTCGCGTGTGAAAATATACGAATACAACTATTGCCGCACAGAATTTTCATTGTAAACAAGAAATACGCTGGTTCGCATAACTGGTTCCGTAGCTCGTAAATAAGAAACTGACTGTGTGCTTGACATCGATTGCAAGACTGTGAACACGTTGCATGGTTTTATCGCGTGGCAATTTTTCGATAATTTTTTTGATTCGCCAAACACCTTCTGAGAACTAGATTCTTATCAGATGACAAGAGATCGCGGTGTCTAGCGCGAACAATATAAACTACTAAGCTTTGTTGAGTGACAACTGAATGAAAAACCTATACAAATAAACCTTTATCTTTGTTGTTTCTTTTTCCTGAGAACCACTTGTCTTAAAAACAATCGTCCTGCTCTGGAGTAAAAGATAACACAACGAGTAATTGGACAACTTTGTTGTTCCCCGCTTCTAAACGTACAACTTGTAAAGAAAAGTTCTTGTTACATAAACGAAGAACGATTTTAGTAGCTGTCAGAAATTGGAAAGATTGTAATTAAAGAGGTTTATGTCTACAAAATACATTCTTACAGAAAAGACCTCCAGAGTCTCAACAATCCAATAAAGTTCTCAAAAACGATGAATAGCGCAGACAGAAAATGATCTTCGTCTCCCACCCGTACAAGTATACTGTACCATGTGGCGCGTTAAAAATATCCAAAATGCCTGCTACTTGATTTCATCAGGCTCACATATACACACGCGATATCTTAGGTTTATTTAAACTCCTCCTGCTTGAAACGCATCCTCTCCTATGTACTCATCGAAACAATAAACTGCTGCTTCACTTTCACTGGAATTCTATTTTTCCTGCTTCTCTTGTGTCACTTTGCGACTTCAGAAACTCGCTGGACGCTTCTTTCTGTAATTACAAACTTTTCAGAAAATAGAACGAAGGCAAAGCAAATGTTATGAGCCATTAGCGACGACGACTCTGTTTCGAATCTCGTGGATGAAATCGCGCGCCTCACACTCTGACAATGATAATCAGTATAGCAAGTATACCGCGGCTGACACTGGCCGATAGAACCCTTGGAAACCGACGCTACCGACTGACTAACCGCTATCACTGATTCCAACTGAGCTGACTGACTGTCTGATCCCTGTTACCGCGGCCAGTCGAATGCTGGCTGCCTGGAGAGATATCTTGCACTTTTACAGCTGAATGCACGCCAGCACAGAATAGAACGATATTTAAAAGTAAAAGTTCCGTGCCGGTTCTTTGAACACCTTCGGGATGCGTTGTCTTCTTTGTGATTCTCGACGATGAAGATCTTGTGAAGGAAATTGAAGACGCGTTTAGTGGAAAATAAAATTACTGAGGAGATCGCAGGTGTAACATGAGAGTTTAGAAGAAATATCTTCGAAGAACTGTATGATTGTTTAGAAAGTTTGATTTAAATCGGGAGTGTAGATTTATGTAATAAACAGATCCAGTTTCTTGTCTAAACGATGAATCTTCCACGTGCTCGAGGAAAGGTGTTTATGAACCGTGGTGTTTATGAACCGTGGTGTTTATGAACCGTGGATTTTTACATCAATGTTGGTGTTTTTAGAACATCGTTTTTTTTAAATACCAGTTGAATCATGAAAAACATCTCGGTAGAACATCTACGAATGTTCTTGGATTGATCCAGTAACTTTGTCCAATATGAATTCTCCGAGATAGATTTAGTAAAGTATTTAATTACATTGAATACCTTGCAGATAATTTTACTTTCCTAGAAATCGTAAGAATTTTATATGTCTACAATTTTATAAACAGGGAACGAGGAAAATAGTGACTATAAGAGTTACGTTCCATTCGACTGTGTCTTGGCATAGAGCGAACATCGATTGCACCTACGCAAAGAATGCACAAAGCGAGCGTACACGTGCATAACACGGTTTGTAAACACGATGATCCGTATGTTGAATGAGTAGGTAGATAAAGATAAGTATGCACATTTGTACGTACAAAGGAAAGGCATGCATAACAGATTCCAAGAGAAAAGAACGCGTAAAAGAACGTTTCTCCGGCTGCCACATTCTTGCGTCCTTCGTCGACAGGAATAACAATTTGTAATCATCGAAGATGCCACGCTTTACTTATCTTCGAAAATATATCGATTTCCTAAAAATATTTCAAATTCTTTATCTCTCTTACGGCAGAACAATCAATCCTCTCAACAAAGTTCAAAAAAAGGAAGAAAAAGGAGACAAATGCAGATTAAAAACAGGAGAATGAAATATTGTTGAAGAGATATAAACAAATGGAAAAAGTTGATGTCTGTGCAGGCACATTGTCAGTTTATTAAAGTTTCCTACATACTGAGACGAATTCCATTCCTCTCGACGAATGAATAGTCCGTTTGTTCGCAAACTGGAGCACAAGAAGCATGGCGTTGCGTAAGATAAATTACGTGTTTGTTCACAGAAACGACAATGTATTGGTAGTGATGATGTGTCGCGCAAAACATAGTCTTTTTCCTTCGGTCTAACATTGAAATATTTATACACCTGGAATGGAAGTATGTCAAAATGACGAAGATAGAACAATGGTTTTCCATAAATTCTATTTATTGATTTTTCACTTTTTCTCTTCTGCAATTTATATTTTTCGCAAAACAGCTCCAACTATTGGTATATAACGTACAACCTTCTTTAAAAATCAGTTATGGCGTAGAAACAAATTTAAAATCGGGCATCATTTTGTTTCTTGAAGTAGTACAATATTGTGTGTTTATCAGAACATTAAGATGAAAAATAATTTTTAAATACTAGCACTCACCTTGGAGGACTTGATCGGTTGTAATTCAGCGACGTCAGATTCGTCTCCACTAAGGCTAGATGTAGTGGAACAGTCTGAGATTTTTCGTGCTGGTGGAATGTTCAATAAGCCAACTTTTATATCTTCTTGCAACTCTGAAGAGTTCCGTGGCATGTACTGCGTAAACTGCGTGTTGAGCTTGGAATAGTAGGAGTCAGTGGAATCCAGGCAAGAATTTCTTCTATTTCCAGTCTCATTGAGGTTTCTAAACAGAATATTCATTAGTAAAGCATCGATTATGTTAAAGAAGAATGAAGAATTTAAGAAATAAATACCTCACAGCAACAGCATTTATAGAGTCAAGACACAAACAGCAAGAGTCCGAATGTCGTCTACTACGGCAGACTTGTAGGAACTGAGTATCTAAAGATTCACGTATTTCATCACAATCCAAGCAAGAGCAGCTGCTTGCTTGGCTAGGAGTGCCACTAATCCCTTCATATTTTTCAAGATCAAGATCATTCCTCTCTAGTTTTTCATCTAAATAAGAATAATCAGAGTAATCACTAACAACTACGCTGGGTGTTCTCCAATATCTAGGTCTTCCCTCATTATGCTCAGTCTCGCTTCCCTCCACCATATTTGTACTATCCCATCCTGCAAAAAATGTTTCATAATTACTTTAATTTTTGAAAACAATTCCCCATCCTATCTTACAAAAAATTATTTATCAAAAAATAAACTAAATTTCATTTGTAAAATATTCAGAATTCTAGCTTTATATTAAATACTTCAATTTCTTCAAATTTCATATAATGGAATCTAGAAAATCTAGATGGAAGAAAAGATAGTCATGAAAAAAATATCAAATAAATTCTTAGAATTCCTTTTCATAATCACAATATGAATTCTATATGATTCAATCGTGTGAATTGGCTAAAAAGAAGTTATAAATAAACTGTTGCAAATGTTAACACAATGTTGAAGTTTAATGGATTAATAGAATTCAATAACATAAACTGACTAAAAACAAAAAATGACAAATGAAATATTACAAATGTTAACACAGTTTTACTCCTCAATAAGTTAAATTAAATTAACATAACAATCAATCATAACATCATAGATTTATCGCCAATTTTCAAAAGGCAGAACTTTCAAAAAATGTTAACTATACCGCCATTAGGAGAGAAACATAACGGGTCAACAGAACAGAACGAATAACACGTAAGACGCTGCGAGAAAAAAGAAGGAAAGGAACGATGATGTCATTGACACAGCACGCGTGGTCAGGATCGTGTTTTCAACTGATTCTCCCCTCTCCATTGTCTTCGTGAGAGAGCAACTGGTGGCATGATTCCATCCCCCTCACCTTTTATTTGGTCCTCGTCGCTGAGCACCGCACTATCGGAGCTGCAGCATCTAGTAACCCGTAGTTTGTGTCGTTTCTGTTGGTGAGTAGTCAGAGATGTGTCCTCGTCACTGGCTGCGGCCGAATCGAGACTCCAGCATCGGGCCATCGATCCTCTTCTTCGATCCGTGTCCGTTTCAATACCTTCGTCGCTCTGTGGACTCTTGCTCAGGGATCTAACAACTGGCATTCTCACCGTGTCGAACTCGTCATAGGTTTCGTTCTCTTCTATAGGGTCGACGATACCCTCCAGGGCGTTCTGTTGCTTCTTTGACTTCATCGTGACCCCCTTGTTCTTCTCACCGAGCACTCGTTCCAAGCTTTGAACCAAGTCGCATACCGACGAGCCGGCGTCACTCTCGGCGACGTACTGATTCTCCACGATGCCTACGCGTCGTTTTCGCGACGTCTGTACCGCGTTCGAGGACGATAAATCCACGTTCTGCTTCGAAGATCGACGCTCCACTTCCGATTTCTCACCGCTGAGGAAATTATTCTTCGAACATCCCTAACAAAGTAAATAAATATATACATATACGTATATATTATGTATGTGTATGTACATAATTGATATATCGGAATATTCCTAGAAAAGCCACGTTTAATAAAACACAATATATTATATATCGATTGATTCGTTTTAATGCGCGCGTAGATTATGGAAACAAAATTATTTTGCGGAAAGTTGTTATCAAGAATATAAATTAGATTTATTTTAATTTAATTTAAATTTAAGATATTTTGATATTTCATTGGCTCTACAATGATTACTACGAACGACTACTATGATTATGTTGGTAAAATTTGGAACCAATCTGAAAATGTAAAAAATTAGTTAACAAAGTAACTCGAGTGTATACAATACGAAGATTATTACGGCGAAATAATTTTGGTTTCTATGATTTACTTCTTTAAACGAATCAATTGATATATAAGTTGTCTCAGGAATCATATATGAAAAACACATCGAAAATATAGAGTAACATTTGTTCATACCACGCTTCGTCTTTAATAAAATTAAATTTGAAAAGTTGTTTAGTATATGCGAATTTGGCGAATTACCGAATGAACGTGAGGAAACAGGATCGACAAGAAATGATTGTACATGCGAAAATAAGTGAAAAATGTAGAATAAAGCTGTTATGTTTAAGATCTCATTTCCAAGAAGATAGTGTTTGAACGTGTTTAGTTAAGGATTAGCCTGAGACACTGCGTTCTTGATAAACTTTCAAATTTTGTTTTCTCGAGAACTGAGCGTCCTGTAGATAAATTTTATTCTACATTTTCGATTAATTTTCACACCTAGAATAACCTCCTGCCGCTTATTTAGTTCTGTCCAGCTCGAAATTAATTAAATTTAAGTATAATGACAAATTTTCAAACTCAATTTACTCCAAAACGAACTATCATATGAACTATATGTTCGAGTTACTTATTCATCTCCTTGCCGATTGTGCCATGAATACTGGGACACCCTGTATAATATACAGGACGGTCCGTAATTCATGGTATAAATTGGGTCAGTGGGATTCTATAGCTTAAAATCAAAAATAATAAAATTAAAATTGCAAATCAAATTTGAAAATTTCCCTTAACACAAATACCGTCTTAATTCTTGACTAACACTTTCCAATTCTACTTTCTCCAAGAAGAAGCATTAAATGACAAAATTTTACTGTATATTTTCATTTTTATTTGCGTATGCAGAATAACCTTCTGTCATTTGTTTATTCCTGTCTAGCCGGAAATTGGTCAACTTCACATATACCAAACAAACTTTTAATTTCAATTTTCTCGAAAACAAAGCCGTCAAAACAATTTCCTTATCCTTGATTTTCATTTTATTTTGCACCATTGAATCTACCTGACGCCATTTGTACCATGAATTACGGGCCACCCTATATGTATATGTTGTATGTATTTGGTGAAACGTGGCTTTGCTATATAGGAATATACCTTGTTCTTCGCTTCGATGTAGTCTCGTCCTCGTAGCAGCTGTTTTAATTGTGTCGCTTCAGGAGTTAAGGAAGATCGAACCTCACATCGACTACTTCGCCGAGGATACGTGCATTGTCTCAAAGGCTCTCGGTTGCTTGATGTTCGATTTGAAATACAGGAGACGCATCGCGCACTGATTCTAAACCAATCGCGGCCACGGCGCCGACGATAGTAGAGGTCGCCATGTTCGTTTCCGTGAACCACGTGAGAGATAGATGGGAAACGTAGCTTGATCAACTGACCCGGTTTGAATAATCGGCTGCAATTCGATTTAAAAGAACTCCTGTTATGATCTTCCGAATTGTCTTTCTTTTCATTCTTCCTTTCACTTTTTTTTCCATTTTTAAGTAGATCATTATGAATTGAGAAGATTTGATCTTCGTCGATGTTCGATATGTAGGTTAAGTTCATGATCTTCGGAAAATTCACCCTTTTCTTTGGTGGATGATTTATCAAATTGCTCCCGATGCTGCTTCGCAATCGGCCTGCGATGACGACATCGTTCGACGAGATCGCCTGACTAGAACATGAATGAGAGAACATATGATTCGAAATTGGAATGCAGGGAAATTCATGGAACGATCTGAATTCTTATGATGACCTAGACTGCACATATTCATGCAATTTCATATTTTTATGAGCTTAATCAAAGGATTGGAATTTAAGTAGATACACAATATCACAAATCACAATAAGTGCTCTACATTGAATATATTTTTGCATATTATATGTGTTCTATAGATCTTTTGAATTTTAAATTTCCTAAAAACGCATAAACGTCCACAATTTAAATGGTGAGTGTTTGTAAAGTATGATAATTCAATCGTTAAAGATAATAACACATTAAAGCCCAATATTGCGGTAATATTTTATTCGTAATTTTTTTTTTTGTAATCAATTTACCTCGTCGTCTTTTATTTTTTAACGTTCTAGTTATGAAATATTTCTATTTCTATTCCTATTTCAATTCATATTTCTATTCCTGATTCTGTGTCTTCCACTTAAATTTGTTATGAAACTGATCCTTAATGGATTAACGGAAAAACAATCTCATAAATTCATGAAAGAATTCAATAGATTTTCAAATATGAAAGATGGCATTTGAATTATTTATTCAATGGGTATCATTTCATCCTACACGTCGGCGTCCATGAAGAAATATCACTATAAACCACCTTTATGACAGTATATTACAAACGACATAAATTTTTGTTATACTAACACTGTCACTACAAGCTCTTATCTAATCTTGGAATTATAGTTACACATAGTGCTATTCCCCATATGGGACGGTAACTGTGATTCTATTTTGATATACTATGTACATATACATATTATGAGCCATACAGAGCCACAAAAGAGTGACGATATTATAAGTACATGTGTATTACTATTTGTATACTTGTATGGAAAACAGTTATGTATATATTACATGTATTATATAGAACATCTTGAAATTTGAAATTAATCTGAAAATGTATTTATTGCAAGCAAACATTTAATAAAAAAATTGTCTTAAACTATATAACAAGTATTAAAGACAATCTTGTTGAATGTCATCGTTTATTAATACATAATCGACTGTTTAAATAATTTTGTAATCTAGAACAGATACAATATATACATACAAGTTTTCTATGATGAATGTTCAAATATCAAAATAAATTCGAAATTTTCCAAAAAAGGGCCAAAACATCAATGATATATTTGTTTCTATGTGAAAGTGATTTTTTGCAAAACGAAGAATTGCTGAAAAAGATGAGTGTAGGATCGTATATCCGGGTCGAAGAAATGCGGAGGGAAAGATGCGTGGAAGGTATGCCAGGGTTGCTTCTTGCTTCTCCGATTGACGTCATAAGTGCGTCATTGGAAGCAAAGAAACAAGAAAGTGCGATTGAATGATCGCGGTTGCAGCAACCGTCGCGCGTACCGCTCGGTATCGTTTGATTCTTTCTCTTTCTCGACAAACGGTCCATTATCTCGTCAGTTCAAGTGCCCCTTGGCCACTTGAGCCTATCTGTGCTGCGACCGTTTCGTTCGACTCTCTTGTTCATTGTGCGAAATAACCGTGCACACTGCAACGAGCGTAATATAATGTACATTTTTTCTCTTTTCTATTGTCTCTGTCTTGTTTTTTTAATATCGCCCACGCGTTGTTTTCTATCGGTCGGGAGTGCCCGCTAATTACACACAGGCGGCAGTATGTCCAGGGGAAGATAAGATTACGACACAGGACCCTCGGTATTATTTTTTTTTTCTCCATCAGAGGAAACGAGATGTAAAATACGTAAACATAATTACAAGGTCTGGAAAAATATCAAGTTTAAGAGTATCGAGTAATATTTTCCCAGTTTGTTTTTCTTAATTCATGTTCATCGATTTGACATTGTATTAGGACGGATGGTGTTTAATAAATAGAGAGATAGAGAATATATTTGTAAACATCGTTTTCGATGCATGTCATTACTGAAAGAAGGGGATGTCGTTTTAATAATTTTTGTTTGATTTTCATATTTTATTGGGACAAAGGAAAAGTCGATGATGTAGGAAGAAATTGCATAATTTCTATTTAGGAAGTCGAAGATGACACGACTGATGGAAGGTTATAGCCAAGCCTACTAGCCGGGCTCATATTTGTGACGAAATCAGGTCAGTGTCGGTCCAAGGCTAATGACTCGTACGTCCTAAATAGGTAATAACATATATCATGTGCCCGCATTAATTTCCAGATGAATAATGTTTAGGAAACAATTTGAGGAATTTACTATTGAATCGAAAATGTTTTACTCTAACAATGGAGTGGCAATAAGAATTATTAGAAAATATTCATGCAAAATGCATATTGTTACAAACATGCGTAGAATAGAGAGAGATATTTATCATTCTAAATTTTTTATTTCACTGTACAATTCTTACCTGTCCATATTGATGTCGTGTTCTGCATTTTATTCCAGATTGGTAATATAAAATAATTTTATAAACAATTATTATAAAAAATTTGTAAATGCAACAAAGAGTTTTTTTTACAAGAAAACAAAAAAGGAAATTTATTGTATTTAATTTTGGACACGTTTACGTCACGAAACAACCTAACTTTTAAACTAAAGTCTGAAAAATTTGACCAAACATTCTTTATGTTCATTGTTGCTCGCTATCCACGGATAATAATTTCTGATTGTAATAATTGAGAAAAGCCATGTATGCAATGATTGTACGTCAATCGTAGCTGATGGCCGACTGAACTCGAGATTTGAACTTGACCATACCGCGGAGACCACCTATACTCGAGTTCCTGTGTAAAAGGAGGGGATTCATTGCATTGAAATCAATCTCCTAGAAGGGAAGCTTTCCACCTACAATTGACGCAAGAGTTATTGTCGCGATTGCATCTATATCGTAAATCGTTAACTTTCGTACGATTCCTAAACGATTTATTTTCCTTCCTCTAATCTCGCAAAAAACGAAAAGATTATGAAATTTACGATTAACAAATTCAACTTTTATTAACTCTTTATGCAAAACAAATTAAGAAATTAAACAAACTTCTTTTTAATAGATTGCGAAATCAGATTATGTATCATGCTTTATATAAATTTTCAGTCATTATTTTTCGATTTTAATAGTTTCCTTAAATTTAGATGACTTCATAGAATTTAATATCTGCATATTCAGTAGGGTCCAAAAATAATGATGCAAATATGTAAGGATCTGATATAGTCTTCTCTTGTTCATAAGGCTTTACCCATTTATTTACTTCTTTAATTTTTAGATTTCTAAAAGTAGTTTCAATGGATGGTTTGGTAACTAGAATTGTTCCACTTTGGATAGTGGCTTTTAAAAAAGTCCAAATGTCTCTATGTACTGAGTGTGAAACATAAAATTCAAATGGGTTGTGTATAATGATGATATTACTCTTCTGAATGATTTCAGGACATTCCTCAATCCTCCTGTTCACAATCTCAATACGATCATTCATTTTGTATTTATTTACTATGTCATTTTGGAGTAAGCAAAGTTCTTTGTTCATTTCAACACCAATAATCTTCTTGGCAGATGTGAATGTATATGCCTGAAGGACAGATTTTTAAATAATAACATACATCTTTTAATTATTGAACTGTTATTTAGAAAAGAAGAAAAATCATTACTCCATATAAAACAGCACCCAATCGAGACCCTATGTCAAGTACAACTTTTTCACTTAAACTTGGTAAAACACTGTGAAATATATACAATATAGCAGCCACTGATAAGGAGTGTGAAATGATATCTAAGAACAAATACATTTTGTTTTCATAAAATATGATTTAAGGAAATCACATAATCCAAGAAAAATGTTGAGTGTTTCTTACTATATTGTTTCATATTGCTGGACCCACAGTCAGCACAATACAAAGTATTCAGCTCCCCACTTTCTATAAGTTCATCTACTTCTTTTTCATCATAAAGAAATGCATCAACATGTTTTGTTGAACAAGGATCACAGTCTGAGTTCTGCAGAGTTATAAAACTTATGATATCTTTCTTTTGTAACATATAGGTTGAAAAATTAATATATAGTTTTACTTATTTAGAAAATAGCAAACCTGCCCAATCGTTGGTGATACAATTTCCTCTGATGGAAATATTCCACTTGTTGGTACTTTATTTCTGATATTGAGGACAATATCTTTTATAGTGTTTAACTTTTCTTCCTGTGAACTACGTTTGTTGTGACAATCACCTGCCATGCCATATGCATTCTTTGAAAGAGATTCTATCTTTACATTCTGTGGTTTCCAATTATCAGCAATGAACGATAAAAATGTTTGTTTACCAATTTCGTTTAAAGAACACATGATAGATGTGAACATTTCTATAGCACTTTCTACAGTCATACTAACATTCGTATCCATTATATAGGTTCGTTCAATTTTTCAATAAAAATAAAAAACATTTAATTTTATGATTGTTACTCGTATGTGTTATCATGCATGTGTATCAGTTATAGGTTATGTCGGATTGAATTCCATATTTGAATTATACGTCAGGAATAATTTACTAGAAATATCACTAAAATTCAAATTTAAAGTTCTTTAACGCATAACATTCAACATGAAGTCGAATCTTTTTTTCAGCATATTTATTAAAAAAAAATTAAGTACACAAAATGTCGATATGCATACATAGATACATAAATAATTAGTCTTAATACTAGTTTGTATAGGCAAGATTTAAGGCACAATATGCTCCTTCATAAAATTTGACTCATTTTAGTATATATGTACAAAAATTTGTTCTTGTTCCGCTTGCAAACTGATCTTCTGACTTCGTTTTCTTTTAAAATAGACAATTTAAATAATTAACACTACATTAAAAGATATGTTATATATAGAACGACGTAAAATCGAAAAAATTGTATAAATACTTATTTACACATTTTTGTTTCCTTTTTTTGATATCGAAATTTTGACTAAAAATTCTAGCATGTTTAAATATAATTCTCGGATTCTTTTTAACGCATGATTTATCGTAAAGCTTGATTACCGTCTGGAATCTAATATCGGTCACTAAAAGAAATTGCATCTAACTCGAAGCTAGGAAAATACTGTTATTAGAAGTTCTTGATATTACGTAACAAATACTGTTAGCAATGTGTGACTGAATTATTTCTATTATTCTAGTAGCAATTCGTATGAGGTTTGTTCGCTCTCTAACGTAAAAATTATTCCGTTAAAGTCATTATTTTACCAGTATCAACGACGATAATGTATGAATAATCATAATATATAAGATAACGATACAATGATCATTAAAAAAAAGAGAAAAAATTTGAACAAAGTTCCATTCTATCGCGATTCAAGAATTTACAAAGAAAATTCCAGCATCACCGATAATATTTCCTAAAACATGTAGTATTATATAAAATACATAGCACAGCTGTCTTTTTCATCAGGCACAAAATCATTCGCCTCTAAATTCGACATAATCACTAATATTTCGCGTATTTACAACATAAAATAATGGACGCTAATTAATTTAAACGAGGAAACAAACATAACTCGTAAAAGCTGCCTGGATTAAAATTAGTATAAAATTAGGCGAGTATACGGTAAAAGCTAAATGTTACAAAAACGAATATAGTTTAAATTACGAGCTCATAAATTTTTCGTTCTTGTGTGTCTAATTACAAATGAAACTCGCTAATTGTCGACCATCAAGTGGATACAAAAGGAGACAAAGATATAAGAGAGCAACAAAGAGATAAAAGAACGAAGAGGTCGAAGAAGACAGCGGACAGGTACTTTGCATATTTTACCCACTTCATGATCAATCGTGAATTTCTAATTCTATTTTGAGCTTGAAAAAAGTTGCAGTTTACCGTCAAAGAGAAAAGAAGAAAACCTAAAACTGATTACATAGGATACGATCGTTAAATGAATACATATCTAACAATCTTGATTGAAACACTTGAGCATACCTATTATGACACCCTGTAAATGTCTTAAAACGGTTCACTCATTGTAAACCTAATGAATGACTAAAGTTTCTAAAGTTTCTCACTATTAAAAGAAGCATCATTGGAAGCGACAACATTCGTATATCGTTTTCTTCGCATATTCCCGTCACAACGTAGTTGATAAAAGTTTGATAAAATTGACACCTGGAAATACGGTCTGAGCACTATAAAAGTCTTTTTAAAGCATAGAGGAAAATGGTTGGTCGCAGAGAGACTGTTCGATAGGCAGTGATTCCTGGAGCAGAAGGGACTCTCAGTCTATTGATGCGTTTCACTGGTCAGTCCCAGCTGTGTCACTGTTGTTATGGTTGTTGTTGCTGTTGTTTTGTCCGTTAAGAAACGATGCCATTTCCATCGGCGACTGTTGCCCGGTCTGTTTAGAAACATGCGTGTTCGTTTCGCTTCTTTCAGATCTCACTCACAGAGAGGCACAGGCATGTAGGTAATATATAACGTATGTGTGTGGTGTTCGGAAAATACGAAAGAAAAGCGGCTTCCAGAGAGAATGCAGAGAGTGTGCAAGTAGAATTTTAAAGAACAGCACGCGACCAATTGCTAAAGCTAGAAAAGACTAGTCTTCTTAATATCGAATAGTCTGAAAGCAGAAATACGTTAGTTGAATGTAAATATAGATACAGTCGCGCGCGAGAGTGCGGAGGGAGGAGAATAAATGGTAGTCGCTTGTAAAAAAAAAAAAAGAAAAATTAAAAAAGAAAAAGTGGCGTACAGCTGTAACCCAGTGGAGCCCGTGATTCGACTCGATTATCGAGTATAGGCCATCGAAATGGGACTTAATCAGGCTTGATGGTAATAATGATCGAATCAATGTGCTATGTTCGTGCAATGACATTGAGGATATGGATGGACATAGTGATTTAGCGCCCAGGGTCTTATGTGTCAATCTATCGAGTGTGCAGAAAAATAAAAGCATTAATGGAAAGTTAAATATGAAGTCTCCTCTAGTGGCAGTGAAGCATTTATGTATATAGACACTATATGATTAGATTTTATTGCGTACCATTAGGGTGTGATTTGTTTACTTCCTACATTGGAATTATCTTGTAAAAATATCAACGATATAATTTAAATTAAAAAAATAATATAGATCCCTTTTTTTCATTTTTTGACTACTTTAGGATCGAGCTCCTCAGAGTTACAAGCCGACAGAACACACACACGACAGTACGAGTAGTTGCGATAAAAATATCGACAAGGCGTATAGAGATAACTATGTACGCAGTTAAGATTATATTTCTGTTCGTTTAGTAGAATTAGGAAATTGAATGACCGTAGACAATTGATATTTAATTCAGAAATAGAAAATATTGGTATGACATCTTTGTCCATTTCTCAAATCGAAATAGCCCTCAGTCATTCTTTTCCTTTGACAAGGCGAAAATATTGATATTGTTACTTACAAATACCGACCTTAGGCTGTATTATATCTTCAGATGTATCGAGACCAGCAAGTGGATTTGATGTTATGTTTATTTTCGAGTCAGTTACTCCGCCATTCATTACTCTTCCGTTTGTTATCGGTTTTCCTAAAATAAAAATTTAATGTATAATTTATTATAAGGCGTACACTGTCTTTTTCCAAAATACGATGATATTACAAATTAAATTTACCTTCGCTTTGCGATGATTCCCGGCTTTGTTTGTGCTTCGTCCTCTTATATATTACTGCGACTGCAATCAAGCTGCCCAACAGAGTCGATCCTCCGAGAACTCCGCCAATTATGGCATACATATTTACGTTTTTATCATCTGCAGGCCTTACTCGGCTATCCAATGTTAAATTGCTGCCATGATCATTTTTATTATCATGATTAGCATGTTCGTTCGTATTTATAGCTCTTTTCGTCTTTTGTCGAAGGATCTTAGAAAATTCCGAAGCTGCGTCTACGGAAAAACTCTGAACTTTAAACTCATACGTTGTATCCGGTTGCAAATGGGAAATAGTTATGTTGAAAGAGTCTTTTCCTTCAACCGTAGTTTTTATATAATCGCTAACTGTGGTAGAAGCTCGGTGATACACATAGAAACCATCGATGTTCGCCGAATTATCCGAATTCTGCCAAATGAGTAATACCTCGTGTGGACTCAAAGCCTCGGTGTTCGTTAACAAAGGTATTGGCATCCTATTGCTTTCGATTCCGCCATCTTTATTCAGATGAAAACGTACGGAGTTTGGACTAAGTTTATTATCATTGTTCGAATAAACTGCAGCAATTCGAAACCGATAAGTATGATTAGGCTGTAAATCGGTTACTTCGAACGACCGCACGTGATTCGGTATCTCCGAGTTCGCGGTCATCCATTTTGCTTGTCTGCCATTCATCTTCTGTCCAAGTTCGCGATATTGAACTTTGAAGAATTGAATCGGCAGTCCTGTGTTCTCAGGTACAGACCACCTAACCATCACGGACACGTCTGAGAGTCTGGTGACATTCGGTAGATTCGGTGGTACTAGCACAGCTACAAATATAAAAAACCCGATAAAATCAACATGAAGTATTTAAGCAATATGTACGGTGCAACAAATTACCAGTGCCTTTACGCTTCCCTTCCTTACTCCTTCTTCTTCCTCCTCCCCTTGTATGTTTGTGTCTTGAATTAGAGATTCCATAATCCTGTTTGGCTTCAGTCGTCCCAATATGTTGCTTAGGGTTCACTCTTAGCAGATTGCAACCAGAATGAGACCCATATTCGTTACTCGCGACACACTGGACAATTCCAGCGTGCTTTTTTTCAACCTCGGAGATAGAAAGACTCGAACCTTCGATCTCCACATTACCACCAGGCGTCAAAGATTCCCCATTAATTAGCCACTCAAATTTCGGTTGTGGTTCGCCCGTTACCGTGCAAGAGAGGTCCAATTCTCCACCTTCGGAGAACGTTGCTGCCTTCGGTGGCTTAATCACCTTTGGAGCTTCCATAACTTTTAGTATGATCACAGACTTGATGCTTGCTCCATTACTACTCCATATACAATCATATTCTCCCCTGTCCGCTGATTGAACGTTAATTATCGTTAGGCCCATCGCAGTTTTAATGGAGTTCAGTGGTAACGAACTACCTAATCTAGTCCACGTGACAGAAGGGATTGGGTAACCAGCGGCAAAGCATTCCAAAGTTACGTTTTTACCCCTCAAAACCTTGTACTCCGTTTGTGGTTGTTTAACAAAGTATGGTGCTCGAAGACTGGTATTTGTGTTTACGTTTAGGATCGTCTTATGGTTACTCCGATATGACTGAGTAGTTATGTAATTTTCAGCAGTGCAGTGATAAGATCCACTGTCCGATACTTTAGCATTTTCAATGACCATGGTCTTGCTACCGACTACGTTAACATTTTTTACAGGATTATTATCTTTGTAGAACTCAACTATCGCCTCTGGGGCTGAGTAAGGCACAGGACAAGTGATAGGCACGGTATTCCCTGCTGGAACGTTTATAATGACTTCGCTCTTATCGGTAAACTTCTCTAGCGTAGCAAGCGTCAATCTTGCCGGGTCAGAAGCTAAACCACTCGAACCTAACAAGGTAAAATCAAATTACCAAATTGTAATTTAAACATTGTGAAAGATGTTAAATAAAATGAAATACAAAAATATTTACCATAAAATGCTATACAACGGTAATCTCCGGCTTTGGATTCATTGTCAAAGTTCACTACGTGCCTGGACGTTTTGCCACCGTTACTAGACACGTGGAAAACCTGCAACCACCTATCCGAACCTAATGGTCTATGGCGCCAGGAGAAACGTTCTGCTCCGAGATTCAAATTGCATTCAAAATTCACATCATCCCCTATTGGCGCGGCCAGAGGTTGCGGATGTTTAGTGAAGATCATGCCTAGTTCTTGCTTCTGTCCTATAATTTATACGAATAATTTAATTTTCATAGTAATCAATTTTTGTAGTCGCGCGAAAATACTATTAAAAATGATGCAAATTGTAATATACTTGAACGTAATTAATCGGCATAAATAAAATGGTGTGTAAATACTTTCTTTAACCACTGTATATTAAAACGTAATGCATATCATAAATAAAAAATATGTAAGACAAAACTGACCATGTGCAAGGCTGGCTAGGACATGAAGTAGGACCGTGATAACGGCATATAGAAAAAGCACAGGTCGCATCTTGACTCATTCTGCAATCAAAGAAAACAAAAATTAGTACAAGTTAGCCACATATGTCGCTCTCATTCTTATTATTCGTTTTTTAGTCTTGGTTTTGTCGGTTAAAAATGCGAGGCGCCGGTCTCGAAAGAGAAACAGAGAGGGCCCACTAAAATTAATGCCGGCCAACCACCACGTTTAAGTATAGAACATGGCGAGTTCACGTGGAAATAGAACGCATTCATTCTAGTTTTGATCATGGCTCGTCATTTCGGCACGAACGATCCCCGCTCCACCAAATGGGTCGCGCATTCCAGTCCCAAAGGGATACAGTATAACACGATTTATATTCGTTTCCAAATGCGGTTCATTTTAAAAGCTTCTGTTCCGAAAGCTTTAAAGCTCTCAGCAATCAAGAGGATTGTCAGAGAACAGTGGTGGAAATGAGATTGTGCATGAAATCTTGATTTTTATGACAGCAGAAAATAACCTAACCCTACTTAATATTAATGCTTCCCAGTTATATAGCCAATTTCTGTTTATTTAATATGACTGTACATATAATTTATTAATTTCAGCCTTATTAGCTACAAAATGGATTTGGATTTATATCATTTTTTTATTCTTAATCTGAGAAAAAATATTATTGCATTTTATTTTGTACCGACCCTAACACCTCTTCTTTCTTTGTCATTCTGGCTTAGATTGCTTCTTAATTAGTATCAATATTTATTTATTAATATTTATTTATAATAAATAGCAGTTACACAATTTTAGTATAAAATATAAAATATTTGTAAACATTTTGATGGCAATTTTTTGTGACTATATTTTTTTGCGATTGTGATTATAAGCTGTCAGTATCTCGTAGTTGTGTCATTATTGCTCTATGGATATTTATACACTTAGAGAATTTAAATTGTACAATATGCACATTTTAAAGTACAATGCTTGTTTTAGATGGTGAAATAAATTTCTATTTAAGTTTCATTTTTTCAATGTAGAATATTCGCCGTATACAATTGCGCTGCACTAACTGGCCACCGCTATATCTTTACCAATTCTTAGAACAGATTTCTTAGAGCGAGTCTCGTATGTTAATATGTAAGATAACAAAACGTGTGAGTCTCAGGTAAGTATCCGTATCTCATTTCTAAAATCGTACTCATCAATGAAAGGAGATATTCCGCATTTCTTAGAAATATAATTATAGCTTTCTCTATAAGTAGTCTTTTAGTAAAATACTGTTTCTAACTGACTGCTATCTATACAAAACAAATATGGATACGCGAAAGGCATCATTGCTGCTTCTACTTATGAAGATAAATCGACAAATAATGGAAGAAATTCGAAATTGAGGATCACACGAGTAAAACATTTCTGTTGATTTTATGTCACTCTGTATCACTTTATAATTAAACAGAAGAATTTTAATAGGATACAAATAGGAATAAAATGGCCTATTAGAGATTTTTATGCATTTATGGAAAATGCAAATGTATTAAAATTTCTTATAAATGCACAAAAATCCGTAGTTTATGTACAATTACACAAAATATGTAAAATACTCGTTATAATATTTAAAAGATGAAACAAATCTCTATATAAGTTCTTCTTTTATTAGCATTATTTATAAAAATATGAATTTGCATAAATATTCGTAGTCTTCTTATCATGTTCTTTTGTCGTAATCTTCAATTATTTTTAGAATTCGCTCGATTGAATATTGAAAAAATTACGAAAAAGGATATAAAAGGAAGCAGAAATGCAGAATCCATTTGCATCGTGAGAAACGAAGCCGACAGAGGTGCCACAATGACAACATGAAATTGACCATATACGGTGTCGAAAACCGTCGTTCATTGCGCGCACCGCTTTCCACCCACGTGCGAGCGGCTAACCGTCTTGAGTGACGATCAGAAAACCGCGCTGACACGTCCAATACTAATAGAAATTATTTGTTGGCTAACATACACGTCGAATGTAGGTAGATTCATTCATGTATTACGCTGTACCGTTCGCTTACATGATAATTTAACGCTTGAAATTAATACAGAAAATTTTCTATTCCACAGAAAGCTTACATGTTTCCTCAAACGTTCTTAATAGATATTATATTGCACTAAGAGAAAAATTTCACTTTCAATATCTTTGTTACTTAAATTAGTACTAATCTATTGAGTTATAACATAAATCTGTCCTGTTTTCGTATATACATACCTATAGATTTTATCGGAGACAAAAACAAGTGGACATGTAGTGAAAATTGGAAATACAGTGCTGATCGTAAATATTAGGATACTAGTTGATATTTAGTACAAATTTCTTTTTACTCTTTCTACCTTCTGTTTATATTTTATCATAAATTTGTTATTTCATTCGTATTATACGTGTTTCATAATGTAAAATACTAAATAAAATAAAATTTGTTTTGCGGTCCTTCAATGAATGTAACGCGTAGGTGTCATATTTTTAGGTAGGTATCAATGACGTTTCGTCAAATACGGTTTGTTTACACAAAAATGTAAATATTAACTTCAATTGTTTACTAAATAATCTATATATTATAAGAATATAAATAAAACTTAAATATATAACACTGGTACTAGTTCGATTAAACTTCATTGATACCTACCTCTACTATACGTCCATTTATTTTTGTCACCGACTGTGTATTACGTATGTTGTGACAAATACAAAAATAGAACGAATTTATATTACAACCTAATAACAACAAACAGTAAATGTAATAAAACTTCATTAATATTAGAAGTTCGCTGATTCTTTTCACAACCTCTTTTCACTTGTACAATACAAATTTATGCTTCAGCCAAATAAATTCAATTGATAATTCATTGAATTGAATACAAACTGACATTTCATTCCAACAAATAGAATACTGTTATCAAAGTAAAAGAATGGAACTGTACGGAAGGTTTCTCACGAGGACTCACTATTTGTTACGAAGAAATGAATTTACCAGAGGAGTGGTTCGAAGGATTGACGGCCGAGAGAGGAGGGATTTTTCATCGAAGCTGAAATCACAGGGACAAAAAGCACGCGTTCGACCCATTGGCAAGATAGTTGAACGTGTTTTATGCACGGGAGGACTCTTAACTTCTGGTTAAATGGTAGCATAAATGCCGGTGGTATGTAACAGGTGAGAAGGGTTCGAAAGAGGCTGGTTTCCGACGCTGGCTCTCATAAAAATAAAGAACTCGAATTCCAAAGCAGTGGTTGTCAAGCCCCTGTGCCCCGCGCGCACTTCCAACCAACCTAACCTTACGGACGGGCCAATGCCACCCGAGTTACGCACACGCATACAACACACACGCGCACAAGCATATAGCCAAACGAGAATTAGACTCTGTTCTACAACCTGTCGTTGATCAGAGAACAGACTCAATCCCCAAAATCCTTTTTGCACTCGTGATCCTCTCGCTTGATCAAAGATCACGATGTATCGGTGGAATTGAGTTCCACTTTCACGAACTCGCGACTCTTCTCCCGTTGGCCAAAATACAGAAAGATTTGAGTCCTCTTACACAATTACAGTGGCTTAAAAAAGTATTCGGACACTTATAGAAAATTTTATCATTTTTTTAAATATTTATTAAACGTATTATACAAAATATTTTATATAGACTTTTACATAGATTTATAACTTCTATGATCAATGATAGCTTTTTGTTTCTCTAAAATGTTGATAATATTTCAAAATATTTTACAGAACACATCTTTTCCTTTAATTTAGTGTTATACAAATCGTTAAAAAAATTTTCCAAACTGAATGAAAAGATAGTGAGATTTTCTGTCACAGAGAATAAGATTGTATCGAAAAATATATTGATCTATACTACGATCTTTGTAAATTTTTTGAACTTCCTTTGATATTGCATTATATATCTATTTGTTAATGATAATGAACCATTGGTTTAATATAAACATTCTTCTAGTAATGGTTTAATAAATCCTCTCGAACAGTTTTGAAGTTGTGTCATAATTTTAGAATAGGGTTGTGATTGACGTTACTTTTCCACGAACAAACTCCCTGGTATTCCGTTATGTGTAACAAACAGGAACCAGGAAGATCAAGTTCCCGTTGATCGAACGCATTTGACAAGTGGATCCTTCCTTTTGTTGATCGTCGATTAATCACGTGAACCTTTATTCTCTTCACTTCGTCGTGTTTCATCCCGATACAAGACACATGACTAACTTAACTTCCCTGCTCGACATGCATGGCGATTGCTTAGTAAAACGAGCGACGAATATTTGGCCGTATATGTGTCATACGCTATTTTAATCTACTTCCCATAACCGCTACTTGTTCGACCATTAACGCTATAACTGTTAACTAAATAAATACCTTATGTCATTTTATCTTTATTTATTAAACGCTAACAATATTTAAGAAATAGTAATGGTTTCCCCTAATAGTCATTGCTATTGTACCAATTATAAGTGGTTCAATTTGACGAGCTTTACCGGGAAGTTGACAATTCATCCGCATGACTACGCGTATCAAAATGCGTACGAAACTTTAATCAGAAGGTATGCAACGTATACTTGGTGGAAGACATGCAATGAGATTGTAAATTAAAGTATTAATATATATTAGCGACATCGATAATGATTCCATGCATTTCATAGAAGTACTTTGACCATAAAAGTTATTACTCAATCAACCTACCAAATTCTTTTATAATACATGTATTGTCTGAAAAATAGCAAATTGTATACGTCTAAAATCTTCTTCTCAGGTTGTATACATATAATTCTTTTTAAATACACAAAACTACAAAGGAAAAAAACTCAAAATTAACACCATACGATTCTGAACGAGGTATTCAGCTCCTTATCTTTTTTTTTATATGTCTCAAATTATTATCTCGGTTTTTAATACATATAAACTTGAATGTCTCCGACTTTACGATCTTGCTATATCTCACTCAACAATAATGCATATGTATCTTATTACAACGCAGGCGCATTAAGTAGCGCGGTATCATCTGAATGAGCGTTTTCCGAATTGTCAATAGTTCTAACAATTGGTATTATTAATAATACCGTGTATCCGATTTATTCACTGCATTATCTACTGCATTCAAATTTCACGAAAAATACTGGTGGCTCACCCCTTCCGGCAGGTGATCTCTCACAGCGACATCGCGACAGAAGTTTTCCATGACGAACAGTATATACAGGTCCCATTATATTTATGGTTTTACGGGATGGTGAATCAGAAACGTGAGCAAAAGAAATAAAAGAAAGGCAAAAGATCAGCGACGGAAAAAGAAGAAAACAAAAGTAATAATCATGCTTGGTACACTCACCCTTTTTCCTTCGATCCAGCCGTACGATCTATACGTTTATCAGATCCTTTTGATTTTTCGCTAAATCGATCACAATTTTCCTCGTCGGAGGAAAACGAGGTGTCCGTGTTAATAATTTTCACCGATAAATCACTTCATTTTTTTCAGAGCGGTCGCTACTAAGCTCACCAAGTTCGACCTCCTATAGAACACGACGCTTGGCGTCCACCAGCACACTGGAATGCAGACCGACAGGTTTTGAACCGCGATAAAGTATAGTAACGACGTGTGCTTCGATCTAGGTACTCACGTGCAGGTTGGTACATTGCGGTGCTATCACGTGACTCGCTGCCATTTCAAATCTGACAATAAAGTGGATGCGTTTTATCAAAAATTAAACATCCTAAAAATGATCGAATGTAAAGAAAAAGTTAAAATTTAGTTTATATTATGAGTTTATATATGATTTGGTTAACTTCAGGGTGATCATGAAGGAGGAATTTTTCACTGTAGGTTCAGATATCCTGCGCGGTACGCTTCTGTACATAGCGCCACCTTCGAAATTCGAAACGCGCCAACTACGATTTTATAAATAAAAACTATTAATCAGCAGAAAGAATTATTAATTACTAATATGATAGACGTAAATAATTTAAGAGTTGAAATATAGAAATATATATTAATATATTGTATTCAAAGTAACATTAATTAACAACAATTGATCTTTGTCTTCTTCTTTCTTACACTTTTTTTACGATTAATAATTTCTTTCATGATTATATATATATATTATATATATAGGTAGCTGCATGTCGTAGCATGTCATTGAAAAGGATGCAAATTTAAATAACCAATTCTGCGCACGTTTGATTTTTTCACATTCTTTTCATTAATAAAGGTCTGTTTTGGTTACAATCTAAAATATTAAATATTCTTTACTCAATTATGTAAGCAAGGTCAAAAACTTAACAAACATTTTACAATGTATTCCGTTTTAAAATGAGTAATAATTATATTAATATTAATATTAATATTAATAATAATAATAATAATAATAATAATAATAATAATAATAATAATAATAATAATAATAATAATATTACATATTACGCCAACAAAATTCGTACAATATACAACTTGTAGATATACATATAAATAAACATCTGTTCCTCAAAATAAATGATTTCTGCGTTTGGCACGATGTCATGTAATGGAAGCAAATTAAACACCATGTTACATTTTGATTGTCCGTGGCTAGTCGCGATGCAATGAATTATTATGATTTGCTTCTTATATTTGATGTTTCTTTTCCTTTTTCTCTTTTTTTATTTTTCGGTGTTGTCGATGGTGTTTTAATTTTATGTATATCAGCCGGCCCCATTTGATATAGGAAACAACGACGATTTTAATGTTACGTTAAATAATAATTTGTATGCCTTTAAGAATTACGCTGGCTCACGAAAATGATGATTTTATATCGCAATATACGCTACAATAATACTTCATAAAAAATACTCTATAAGTTAACCATCTTGTACGATTAGAGTTTTACAATTTTTTTATACTTATTTCTCTCTATACAAACGCGCGATGTAACATTGACTTGTATCATAGTAGATGAAGGTATATCGTTTTTATTTTGTACGGACCGGCTGACTAACGAGTATTCTGTCCAATGTCAGGATCAACTGGTATATATTGCTTTATGTTCACTTTGCTAATCGATTATTCTAATTTGTAACGGTGATCGATTAGTTACGTTACTATTATTATAAATGGCATCCCACCCCCTAATTTATTTAGATTAGAATAAACTACATGGAAGAACAGATCTTCAGTCATAGCAAACAAAAGCTAGGACTAAAAATTTCAACAAATAGTGTGAAAACTTGTGATATTACTTTCAATATATATATAATAGAATATCTATAATATATTGCTAATTTTAAAGATGCCAGTTTCGTCTATCTAGATCAGAATGTTTAGGTGTCAGCAAGAATGCCAATTAATAATATCAGAGATGTGTCAAGAACACTTACTCTTTCTTTTCTTACTTCCTCTCTTTCTCTTTTCCCCTCTTCCCCTCTCCCTCTAAAGAATAAAACTTATAAAGCTCTAAAACTTCTGTTTCACCAAAATATAATTAACAACAACAACAACAAGGTGTGTCCACTTTTGCAATAATATCACAGACAATAGAAAACGTAAAGTCTACAAAAAACTGGTCTTGCTCGTGCATATACAAATTTCGAAAAAAGGTCCCCGCTACCGATCACGTACCTGCTTTTTGCTTTTAAAGCATAATTAATTTAAAAGCATTTATGTTACATACATTTATGTAATATGTGTAGTGTATAAATACGTATGTGCTAAATAGAACAATTTTACATTCACGTGAAATATATATAATATCTCTCTCAAAACTGGTTTCCCCGATTGCGTATAAACATGGCATTCTTCCTTGCACCCTTCTTTTAATCGTGGATTTTTTCCCCTTTGTAGCTGACCAGCTACAATCACACAAAACGTTTTGGCAGCGCGCCTTATATTCGATATTTGCCCATTTGTTTTTTCTTTTTAAGTTTATAGTATCTTTAATCCGCTTTTGTGATGCTAAAATTAATTAGTTTCCTTCCCACCGCTGTCTGTTCTTTACATTAATAACATCTAACAGTTTAGCGTAATATTTTTAAGTGCAATAACTTTACTGACTGAAAATTATTATCATTACCCCATCGACTTGGAGAGTAACTAGACAGTAAACGTTAGAGAATAAACAATATATCGTTAATAAGTTAAACTAAATTGCACCTTCTTAAGAAGCGATAATAATGAGTCTCGCGTCTGAAATGTATCTGAGCCAGCAGTAACATATATTACAAATAACAATTTACTGTTAATCGCAATTATGACGCTTAAATATCATTATCAACCTAATAACTGGTATCATTCCATTTTTACATAGTATAATCGTAAGACTAGAAACGTCTTCGATAGAACAAAATTTCGCCACTTTTTAATTGGTAATCAAGATCATTTATTTCTCTATGAGCTTGTTTTTGCTTGCTATTGTCTCGTCTTTTTTATTATTTAAAATCAAGACTATGCGTTTCATATTTTACCATTTTTACGAAGGCTTTACATTATATATGGCATACAAACATATGGAAATACTCAGGCTGCGCTACCATGCTGTGTTTGTAGTGTCACGCAAGATATAATTAATAAATGGTTTAAGCTAATGAACTGTATTTCTTTCATATCCTTTTTTTAGCAATTATTAGGAAGAGCTTTTATCACGCGGGCAGTGCCCTGTAAAAATATACGTTCTCTCTATACAGAACTACGATATCAATGTATACAAGACCAGTTTATCCATATTCAATATTTTTCTTTCACCGCCATATACTTCTTCATTATTTATCAGGTATTCACAAGATTCCTTAATATTATACATATATTTGTTTTTTATTTCATTTTTTTATAAAAATAGGATGACACTCTTGGTTTATACCTTTATACATTTCTTCCAATCGATATTTATCAATTCGACGCTATATATATATACATATATATATATACATATATATATACATATGTATATACGTATACATATCGATACCTTAACAAATTTTTTTTAAAACTGGTCTCTGCATACATTACAGGATCTACATATATACAGCACTGTTCAAAATCATCTCAAAAGCCACAAAGAGAGTAGAAAAAGGCATGAAATGATAATATTATTCATTTCAAATCCGTATTCAGTGTACCTTGACTTCTTTTTTTAGAGTTCTTTTTGCTATATAGTTTTCCGCGGCACACATTTTGCACACATACAGCTGCGTACATGACCAGATGTATTTTAAGTGTAAATTAATGAGCATGTGAGCATGAACATGTGTACATGTATATATGTGCGTGAGAATGAGTGGGTGTATGTTTGTATATATGTGTGGGTACGCGCGCGTGCGCATATATATATATATATATATATATATATGTATATATATATATATATATATGTGTGTGTGTATATATATAATCTTTTTTTAAATATATTATCAATTTCTCTATCGAATAGATATCAATTATATTTCTATACATATCTACAAAAAACCTAATATAGAACTCTATTATCATTAATTAAACTCTCTATGAATTAATATGTATAATTGTCACAACAGGTCTAAAAAGTTTATCGTTATTTTAGTTTTAGTACGCGATATTGTTCTCCTTTTTTGTCATTGATGTTCCATGAACCACTTATAGTTGTATTCATGCCTTAACGTTGAGGAAGTAATTTTTTTCTTTCTTTTAACACTATTCTTCTATTATTGCTTGTTGCTTAGTGCTACTGAATTCATTTTGGCATATAGCGAGTTCTGAACCCTGAGCGACCGCCAATTTGTTTTCTTTTCTTTTACTCCCCTCCCTTTGCCTCAACACTTTTTTTTCCTTTTAAATAGAAATGCACCTGATAGATGTTTTTCTTCTAATATGACAGAACATATCGTGTTCTTCTCACTTTTTCATCTTAGATGCCTAACAATGGCGATAACTTCGATGCAAATCTTCATTAACGCTAATCTTATCCAAAAGACAACAGATTAATTATCAGCAACGCAAGATTTTAAATCCACAGTCTCGAAATCCATACCGAAGATAGAATTTTGAAAAGTTCACGTTTGAATATGGAAAAGAAAAATAGGAAACTTGTGATGCTATATACGTACATACAACCAAAGTATTCTTATATAATTTGCTTTAAATACCGCTTCCCTTCACTCCACTTTGGCCAATGCTTGCGTCTTTTTTCAGGTGTGTTCGAATAATCATTCGAAGCTGAACGTTTTTTCAGCTTTGACGTACCATCGGACTTTGGCGTCGAGTTAATACCTTGTACGTGATGTGTCCTATTGTGATTGAGTGGTGTGGTAACACCTGCTAAATTTAAAAGCGCGTCCGCGCCTTCCGCTATCTTCCGTTGCTCATCGAAATCGGGATTTGTTTCCTTTCTTGGATATTTACTTGAAAAATAAACATGCGCAATTTATCATTTATAATATTATATTAATAAACAAAAACTGTTAATGATTACCTTTCTTGCTTGACTGAGGTAATACAACTGTAAGTATGATCTTCGCTGGAGCTCCTGGTAATTACAGGAACCAGAACCTCGGATTCCGGTACTTTCCGCTTACGATCTGCAATAAGATTGAATAAGTTATAAAATATTATGTTTTTTTAATAAGTTGATATCTTCTTTATCAGATACTTTGCCTTTATTATGATTTAAAATAATAGGTCCGTGTTTAAAAGAAAGCATAGCAGCTGCAGCTGCGTCTACATCGCTATCTACTTCAGTGTCTGTGTTGTCGGTAATGTTGCTCGATGCCAGTCTTTTGGAGAGATATGGGAAGAGGATAGGATCAGGTAGACGTGTACTAGTGTTCTTTTTTTGTGGTTTTTCAGGGGAAGACAAAGTTTGAGCAGTCGGAGGAGGAAAAGGAGCGCGAGATAATGCTTGTATCAGGTTTGGTCGATACTGGGCGTCTACCATCCATAGCGAACCTTTGCCCAAATTCTAAAAGAGAAAAAGTTTTTCTAAGTTTTTGCTTCTAGAAAGGAAACGATCTTTTTTCGTGCATATTATAATGTAACACTTACCGGTGCTTTCTCTACTTTACGAAAGCACTTATTTAGGCTTAGATTATGTCTAACAGAATTTTTCCATCCAGTTGGAGCATTCCTAAAATATGGAAAGTGATCCAAAATCCAAGCATATACTTCCTTGACTGGTAGAGCTTTTACAGGACTATCTTCAATAGCCATGAAAATTAAACAAGAAAATGAATATGGTGGTTTACTGTTTCTATGTAAGTGAGGATCATATGGTATATGAGTTGGGTGTTTGTTGCGATTTGAAACTGGCAGATTATTGTTGTTCAATGATATCTTCGTCTGATTGTTTTGCGAGGTACTATAATGATTTTTTACCGACTCCTGAAAGATTTGCATTGATTTTTGACTATTTTTATTCGAGTGTTGATAGTTTTGACTATTACCATGCGACGTCGTATTATTTATCTTGCTATTATTATCTGCTATGAAAATGCAAAAAAAGGACAAAATATTATATTTCATTAATATTATTACGATTATCAATTGAAAATTAAAACATATTGAAAGTTACCTGGACAATAGCCTTCATCCAAACTGGATACAGAATTGGTGTTTTCAGAAAAGTCTGCCATATCATCACAAACATTGTTATTCAAAACATTCTCATTCTTCATGTCTTTAGTGGGGTTTGAAATATCCAAACCCTTCAACAGATTCTGCTGATGAAGCCAGCTTAAGGAAGTCAGATCATCATCCGACTGACTATTTTTCTCAATGGACTTATCAGACATGGAAAGTTCATCAGTTGAATTTGTTTCAACGAAAGCACTTGCATTTTCTTTTTCTTTCATTGTGTATACTGTTTCTCCAAAATTGAAAACTTTCGTGCTACTTAGTCCTATGCCAGTTTCCACACCTGATGCATCTGGTCTATCTGGTGGCATATTGGGTCAAGTGCTTTCTTCGTCACTGTAAAACAAAATCAAATCATGAAATTCTCAAAGAAAAATCTATATATCTGAATTAGTTACTTTGAGAACTATTATCTACACCTATACATTACATTTTTAAAAATTATTTTTTTTATATTTTTTGTAACTAATTAGCTTATTAATATTTTGGGGGGAGGGGAGAAAGGATATTTAATTTGTGAAGCGGGGAAGAATTGATAAGCGTCGATGCTTCGGCAACGAAGTAAAAGAATACTATTACTAAGCAACAGCTTCTCGTAACCCTAGCAACGTGCTCCTAGATACAATGGTATGCAAAAATTATTGGCCAGATAAATTTTTCACTTTATATTCAAAAAGCGATGTCCAAAAGAATTTTAAATAATATTGGGTATAAAGATATGATAAGCGAAAGAAAATAATATAGTACATAAACGTTATCACGTAATTATATAATTCTCCTTAACATTTTTTTAAATATTGTATTTGTACTTCAAAATGAAAAATCTATTTGGCCAGAGACGTTTGCACGGCACTATTGATAGTTATGAGGTAAAAACCAAATTTCCTCGATTAAGCGTCGCAAAAACCAATCTTATCTCTAATCGAAAACAAAACTATCACGAATTTTTTGTACAAAAAGAAATATAAATTTTCCTTTCTATTTATTACAGGAACTACAAATTATAATAAAAACATTCGTAAAGCATTGTATATTGTTATGTTAATGAATAACTGTGTAGTATCAAGCATGTAGTGTGAAAATACCAGTCACGTGCATCTGCACGAAACAAAATCCAATTTCGAAACCATATACACGGAACACGTATAACGTTTCGAATCATGATTTTCTACGTAAAAATGTACGAAATAATGAAGATATAAATGACAGCCCTACAGAATGTATAGAGAGGGTTTGTTTTAAATAAATGTCGGTTCGTTTTCTATTTTTGGTATCATATAGGAATACTATAATTACGGAAGGGATGCGTAGGCAGTGAAATTGAATTTCCGCGCATGTGACGCGCCTGTAGCCTCGAACCCAAAGTACCAACATCGTCATTTGTTTATCCACTAATAAGCGACAAAATGGCCGCGCTATTAAGAACACATTGCAATCGAAAATAAACTTTGTCATAACCAAAGAATCCTAAGACACTCGTCGCACTATCCACCGAGTTATCGATAGTTTTTCTATCATTTTCAACATATATCATTTCACAGAACTTTTTACGACGATAGTATACATTTAAATCATTTTTCAAAAAAATGGCGTCTATTCGGCGCTCTCTCTCCTTCTCCTTTTCTCAAAATGTTTCTTTTTCTTCTTGTTAACAGGATACCAAGATTAATTAAAGGATACTTTGAGAAGATTTCTTAAAATATGTATTTTTATGTTATGTGTAATTGATGGAAAAAAATTTGATACAGAAAATTTGTCTGTCGATACGTGGTACGCGATAAACAGATTTTGTCACAGACGTATTCGTTTTCAGATATCAAGCTCGCACCTGATCATAGTTTTGAAGTGGAAAATATTAAAGAGAAACGAGGCGAAGGTAGACAAGTCGTCGGTGAATCGATGAAACGGAAGGTGACAGTAAAAATTCAAGAACAAGCGAGACATGTCACTGCGTTACTTGTTGAATTCAAATATGGAGTTGATAATGATTACGAAACTGGAGCAAACATGAAAATGGCTACGGCATTGGTTGCACACGGTATCAACATCGCGTTTCGTAAATGATGCACTCCTCAAACGTTTACTATTACAATAGAAAAATTGTTATACGTATTAGGGAGACGAGATTTAAACGCGCTCAGAAAGTTCCTCTGCTAACCATATTTTATGTATTTTTACATACGCGTCATTTTTCAGGTCGTTAAATTTGAACAGGACCAAGTGCTCTTCACGAAACTTCTTGAATTAATAATCACTCTGCATAAAGTTCCCAGTGACTCCCGAATTTTCTTCAAATTCCACGGCGGAAACTAAATTAAAATATTTAAGAAATGAAACAGCGTTTTGCGTCTTTCTGTTTTTAATCTGCCATTCGATTATGGGACCGCGTTTAAATTTCGTTGAGCGGTGAATAAACACAAGAAACTGAACATTACGAGGTTTTTTAAAAACTCACGTATCGGAGTAGACAGACGGCAGTCTTCGTTGGTTTTCTAAAGACGGGCATCTCAAGCACACTCTACACAACACCCAGCTGATTGAGACGCCATATTTTGACGTCATCACGTGGTTACCGAAACATCTTATATCGCATCTTCAACATCGATTAATCGTATTTAATTAATTTCCCGCGAAAATATAATCTTCATTGCTACCATAAATACATCGCAAATATGGCGTTTGTTTCATATTATAAATTAGAAGTGATATGATGAAAATAAACATTTTAATTAAATCTAAAGAATTTATTTTGTTTTTTGTTACATTGCTGTTAGAGAGCATGTTCATTTATAAATTATAAAAGACTGTAACAGGTACGGGGTATATAATAAAAGGATAAATGCTTGTTTTGGAATCTAAAAACAGTTGCAGCCCAGTGCTGCAATAAGGACAACAATCTCAATTCATTTCGTCAACAAAGACGCTTGCGTTATTACATTATGCTTCTGCATGTACTGCTACATTGTACTGGACCACCTACCCTATTATTATAATTTTTTGCAAGGATTCTTTCATTTATCATACAGGGTTATCTTTCTAATATTATATTACTGCCATTCTCTGAAAACACATTTTATAAAAGAGACAGGTACACTCATGGCACAATTCATAGGAAACGCTTTTTTACAGTACTGTATTAAAATATTGATTTTTTTTCTTCTTTCTTCCACTCTTACAATGGCAAAGAATTTCAATATACTAAAGGTAAAGTAAAATTTACATAAACGTTTATGAATTGCAAGCAACTTGTACAAAATCTGAGAAAAAATATATCTTCATCGTTGAGGTATTTAATTCATTAACGTATATTGTGTAGATGGATCGATATTTCAAACAGATTAATGCTCTAGCAATGTTTCGTCAATGTTTCTTAGGCTATTTTTATGCACGAATCGCAAACCCGAACTGGATTATCCCATCCCCTATGCGGTACGGGTTTACGATGCTGCGAGCAATTTTGACATACTCCACGTCCACAGTCCCTACAATGATGTAAAGTAAGAGACAGGGAAAATTTTTGGTGGCATACACAACAATCAACGATTTCCGAGTCGGGGACCCAATAAGACGGTCGAACTGTATCCTTGATAAACACTGAAAAAATTAAAAGTACCAACATTAATATAAATATTTATCATTCTTTTTTCGAGGATATATATATATATATCTTTTTTTACTTTTTGAATAGTTCAAAACAGAACCAACTGCACTGAGAGTAGACACCACTTGTTCAGTTACTTTCCTAGCGTTAACATCTTCCGAAAATTCAGTAGGTTCATCCTTATCATAACAGATATCACAGACTCGCACTGGTGTATGCCAATTTCTAGATGGGACACACTTCGTTTTAGACGAACACTGATCGCAGAAACCTTCACCACATGCTCGACAATGGTGTTTCGTATCAGTCAGGCCAAATACCATTTTACACTTATGGCAGTTTTTAATTTCATTATTAGGTCTCCAATAAGTCGGAGCTACCTGATCTGCAACCCACGCCGAAAGAACTTTTGTCGGTTGCAACGAAACACTGGTTACAGCTTCAGTAAGGTACGATACACTGTCAATTACTTTTTGTGCTGTGTTTTGAGATGCAACTGAACTATTTGGCTGGAAAAAATAATTCATACCTTAAAAAAACACAAATTGGACATGAAGCTGGAATTACTTATGAATAATTCTCGTTATTTATATACCATGTTCCACACGTGCATAATCTCTGTACGAATAGCAGAATCTTCAGGGCTTTTGTTACCATACCAATACTGACGACTCCGATATATTTCTCCACAATTTGGACATTCTATCACATCTCCTGACCATGCATATTTAACTAATCCATACCAACTATTATCATTTTGAGTTTGAGTTCGTTTCATAACTTGTACTTCATTTCCATTAGTATAACATTTTTTACATATATATACTACGTTTTCATATTGATGCTGATATCGACACCTAATAGAATGTACATCAGTAGTATTTCTCTTAATACATACACATAAAATTGCAAATGATATTTACATATAAGACAGACCTGTTATTGCTACTATGAGGTTTTCCTTCTAAAAGATGTCCCATACTACTGTTGCATCTAGAGCCACAGCTAAGACATTTAGTAGGACAAGTGAAATATTGATCGGGAAACAAAACAGAAAAATTCTCAATTTCTTCCGAAAATTTCTCGTTTAAAGTTTTTAATGTATTATAAACTAAATACGGCTTTCTGGCAGACCGCACAGTATTATTAGACAATTCTTTCTTAATAGCAGTCTGCAAAAGTTCATAATCAATCGTGAAATTTGCAGTTTGTATACCAACATATTTGATGGAACTAAATGCTTCTACTTCGAGCTTCATTTGAGCAAACCGTGTTCGAAGAGTGTCTTCTGCGTTTTCTATATCATCTGCCACAGAAAAAAAAATATATATATATATATATTTGTTATGGAATAAATGCTTTAATCTTTTTGTTTTGTGTTGCGGATAAACTCTAATTTTGAAATTACTGTTAATCTGAGAATGTGGCAATATGTACTGTTGATCAGAGGTTTGGTGTATTTAGTCTCATGTAATATTATAATGCTTGGTCCCAGGGTACTCAAAGAGCCTTGAACTCCTTTTCTCTGTCCTATTGCTCGCAAGGCAGTTTGAAAATAATGGTTGTATGCTCTTGAAGCAGTACCAAGAAATGTAAATAAATCTCTATTCAGTTTGTCAGATTGTGTTCTATATACAACAATGTCAGATACAGCAAGGACTTTAAGTAATAGCCTTGTCCTTTCATTCTCATGAAAAGTAATTCCTAGAAAGTAAGGATAACAAAATCCATTATGTGCAAAATTAACTTTTATCATGCACTGTGCATATATAAATATTGTATAAATATAATACCTAACAAGCCTTCTGTGTCCAAACATATCACATTAAGAACTGGATCAAATGCAGCCCAAACACCTAATGTACATGAACTTTGATCATCCGAAGTGTGAAATACTTCCTTTCCTTTGAAGAATGTTTGATTCAATGTGTGACTCTTGCCATCACCGGCGTTTCCAAAAATCGACACCACTTTTACTTCAAGATCTTTACTGCATTTTAATTGTTCTATGAAGTGTTCCGCACTGTTAACTCTGAGGTATTCTTGCCCATCTATCAGTAAAAAACTTTTGGGTTGATTGCAATGACATTTCATATGTATATTTTTTATATCTACGGAATCATGGGCGGAATGGTATAAATCTTTGTCACAAATACATAAGAGATCGAGGCTTTTCATAATAGCAGGTCCAGTTGCTTCCAATTTTTGTTCATTCCAAAATGTACTCATGATGCGATTCAACAATGTTAGTCCTACAATATTGCAAATACTTGTTATTATTAAAAATTAAAAATGATCAAGATTGGTTTAAGATCAATATTTTGAGGTGATAAGAACGTGTTGGGTGATATTATCAAATTACCCCGACGTAGAACTTTAATAACGTTTACTTCGATACTGATTGTGCGTCGTATCAGATGCACGCGCGTGGAGCTCAGACGATGACTATACACTGAATACTATATACGTGCACTGCTATTGGCAACCGACTACGATGGACTAAGATCGACTACCCCGAAATTTTCCTCGGTTCCCTTTCTATAGGGTGCCGAGGTCCTCGGGGGAGAAAGTTTTCTTCCGAGGTGGGGATGGAAAGACCCGTAGACAATAGAACAATAAATTTTCCTTTCGAAGGTCCATGGGTCTTTTAGTAAGTCCCAGGATTTATTCTTTTACAATGACCTGTCCTCGGACGTCGTTTCGCAGGTCATGTGGCCAACACATGGGCTTCAACCCTGGAACTTTCTCTACGGCCATGGGCCGCTACAATTTAGTGGAATGAAAAATACAATAACTACAGTGTACACCACGAATAAAACGGCAAATTGTAAACTATTACAAATGTAACATATAAATAACTCGATATATAAATATAACACGTTATCGTACAATGATGGGTTGAGAAAAGAATAAAAGAATGTGTACATTCAATGTAATTCTATGATCAGTTAACTGCGCAAATTGATAGAAGACGCAATGGCGATCTTACCTATCAAAAATTCAACGATCTATCGGTATAATGGTCATATTTTTTTGGTATACACAACTGAAGACAAATTTTGAATAATTTCAGAAATTAATCAGTTGTTGACACCTCCATTTTGTGCAATTTGACTGCAGTAGGACTCAATCTTGACTCTCAATACCAACTGCAATAGGCAATTCTCTAAAAAAATCGTTTGACCTGTAATTGAAAGTGACTTCAAGGCTAACGTTCTGCGTTTTCTCTTCTATCTAGAAATGTATATTTCAGCTTTTTCCTTGCTCCATTGTGAAAACTACGAAACGTCAATAAATGAATGGATGGCGACATTCGTTACCTTGAAATTGAATTTTTCGGATGAACTTGTAAAACCACTCGTCATGCTGGGGAATATTTATTCTGTTTCAATTTTCATGATATAATTTACTTTTTTAATTGAATTCGTAAAACTTACTGATACAGATTTATCAATTCCATGAACTGCAAACAATGTCATCGTGCCTTCTCCTTTATAAAGGAGAGGGGATATATACTTAGTGATGGTTAGTGGTGGGAAATGTTTTTCCTCCGTGTGAGTTACACACTCACCCACACACGAATTGCGTTTCGTGACTCATGGCCAATAACAAAGTCTTCTTTTTCGCATTGATATGAGAATGTTTAACTTTGGTAATCTGAAAATTTTAGTTTTATTAGAATACGCGATTATTATAACGCAATCAAAAAATTACTATAATTTGAAAAAAGGCAATGAAAGTAAAATACAATGCTTATTGAAAAAATAACACCCCAAAATACGCTTGCAAATAAAAAATATACAAATTCTTATACTGAAGAAAATTCTTATCTCCGACATTATGTAGGCGGACTTATTGTAGTTTAAAATGTAATTTTTAACAGAATCTATGTTTAATCTTATAAAATTGTGTATAGATATTGGATTTTATTAACCTTACTATATATATAATAAAATCTTAAGAGCAATATGTAAAAAATGCAAGAAATTGATTTCAAAAAATTATAAATAAGAAGCAAGTTTTATATTTCATCTTCCTCAAATATATTTAAGAATGACATACACATAATTTACAGAAAAAAGAACAATGTAAAGACATAAATACTTTAAAAAATTAACATATATAAAAGTAAAAAATATTTATATTTATTGAATGCATTATTGGATTAAATTTTAGATAACGTAAAATGCAATATCTTCTTACGTTATATAATTTAAACAAATCTTTGCCGTTGATGTACTGCTATGTCAATGTGTAATGATCGAAAATATTATTGATTTACGGCAAATTACACTTTGGTATTGTTCATTAAGGTGACGCCGTTCACTTTTAAAATAGGCAGAGTTGAACGAAATTTTTAGATAATCGATTCTGTACGTTCGATTATCGAGTCCATACCGTTTAAAATATCGATACGGATTGATGAGGAAGTGCTGATAATACACCGCTTAGTAGACCGCTAAATCGTTGAGGTTGATTTTTCTGTTTCATTCGACAAAACATTGGTTTTACGTGGTTGATGCGTCATTTCGATTCTGCCCATCCCGATAGAATGAATGTCGGTGAAACCTAAAAGCTGGTGTCGGCACGTGTGTCATAATGTCACCGAAAGATTCGGTCGAGGAGCATTTAACGATACACTTTTCAATCTTGTACGAACGGCAGTGACCCACCCCAACAAAATTCGGTTTTGTCAAGCGAAATCACCGAACGATGGAAAACTATACACAGGATAATGCGATCAACATGAACGAAAGTGGTACGTTCGATACAACAGCACTTTCACAAAAATATCTTGCTTTGATTCATATTTAATGATATTTACAGTGATTCATCAAAGTATTTGAACATTTAACATAGAAAACATTTATGTATATATTGTATGTATTATGTAAAATATTTTGAAACATCATTAGCACTATGACGGAACAAAACTGTCATGATTATATTGATAATCTTTGAAACTAATTTGAAAACATGTATAAAATTTACAACATATTTACTGCTTTAGTATACATAGACATGATAGTGCATTCATAAAAATACTTCCCTGTGATTCGCATTTAATGATATCTACTAGTGACATATCAAAGTATTTCAACATTTATTTCGATACACCACAAAAATCTTTTATGTGTATATTGTATGCGTTATATAAAACATTTTGAAATATTATTAGCAGTATAATGAGGCACATATTATGATTATATTGGTAACATTTGAAACTAATTTGAAAATGCATATAATATTTACAAGACATTTATTATAAACACATGTGTAGTACAAAATTAATATTCTTGTTCATATTTATTAGTATAATTTTGTTTTTTGTATAAAAATTTTACCAACAAAATGTTTGTTGCAATTTAGAGGATTTGCAAGAAAAGGTAAATAGATTGGAGTCAGAGACCGTGAAAATGCGGGAGGAATTCAATGTTCAAAGAGCCAAGATGAAAGAACTGTTTCTTCAAAAAGAAGGTAAATCTAGTTGATGTTAATAAGCTTAATGATGACAACAACAATAAATTGTACGTTAAATAGTGTAAGTATTTCATTTGCAGAGGAATTGAAAAGAAGATTGCAAGATAACACATGTTTGCAAAAGGAGAATGCTAAGTTGAAAAATGAATTGGACGAAGCAAAGAGCCAATTGGTTGTAGCAGACTTGAAAGTTCAAAATGATATACTTATTGAGAAGAGAAAGGCACAAGAAGAAATAGCATCTTTACAGAGGGTTATACATGAAACAATGGAGGAATCTTCTTGTTCGCGCAAGCAGCTGGATACAGAATTGGCTAAATTAAAAATTACTCTCTCCAAATTACAAGAGGAGAATGCATTGATAAAGTCACAATTACCACGAGATCCACCTATAGATGGTCCACAGATATCACTCTCCACAGTAACAAAAACAATAGCTCGAAAAGTAGTTTCCCAACTAGGTGCAGATGCTCTATCTTTAGGTCCTGATAATCTTGAAGAAAGCATGAGGAAGGTAAAAAGATATGTACGTAAGCATAAAAATGTATGGTTTTTGAACTTTTCTGCAATGAGTTTTTATGGCACTGCATTCCGGAAAGTGTTCATAAATCATTTGAATGATATTATTATAAGATGTTTATTTTGTCACTTGTTTTTTCTTTTTCTTTTTACTCAACTTCACATAATGCAAATATTAGAAATTGTTGCTTTATAGGCGCAGGAAGATGCGGAAGTTTTACGCTCGCTGGTAGTGCCGCTCGAGGAAGAGATTAAAGCCTTAAAGGAAAAATTAAGAGCGACGGATGACGAACTCCAGAAGTGTAAAGAGATACAGTTGCAGAAAAAACAGCAGGAACCTGGTTCCTCTGAGTCAGTATGTGATATGTGTGCAAATTACGAAGCACAATTAGTTAAGATGCAGGCAGCTGCTAAAGAATTAGAGAAGCAGCAATTAGATTCTGAACGAATGTTACAAGTACAGAAAGAAGATTTAGCTAAGGAAGTAGAATTTAGAAAAGAGATGGAAGAAAAATGGAACGAAAAGAAAGAGGAGCATAAAATCAAAGTGGCAGAACTTACTGTTACCTCGCAAATGTTGCAGCAGACTTTAACCGAAGCGAAAAAAACTTTTGAACAAGTTCAGAGAAGCGTAAATGACGAACTTGTAAAATTAACACGTGGTCGAGAAGAAGTACAAAGACACCTTATCGCGTAAGAACATTTTTAATAATACTGTTACTTTTATCTCATTGTTCTTCCCGATTTTCAATGTAGATAAAGTAATGTCTTTTATCGTGACATTCCTGACAAAATTTTATTGAAAATCTAGTTGAATCTTTGCAGACTGCAAAAGGAAAATGAAAACTTGGTTGGTAAACATAGCAAGCATTCCCAGCAACTACAGAGTGAGAGTATTAATATGCCGAACAATGTTGAGGAATTGCACGTTAGCCTTTTAAAAATGAGAGAAGATTTGATCACAGCTAAAGTTGCTCAAGAAGTCGCGCAAGAGAAAGAAGAGACACTACGATACGAAGTGACCTTGCTTCATGAACAAATGGAACAGGAAAGTAGAGTAAAGGAACAAGAAATATTGGTATTAAAAAATGAAATTAGTGGTTTAAGGTAATACTACTTAATTTTTTAATATCCTAATTTTTTATAATTATAAGTTCTTCGTAATTTCAATAACAATATTCTATAGAACGCAGTTAGATAAATATGTACGAGATCATCGATCCCTTGCCGAGAGGGAAGAGAAGCTGGAACGATTAGAAAAACAATTAGATGCTGTTTTAAAAGAAAACAAACAAGCCGAGTTAAAAGTGGCTGAATTACGACAAAGAGTTACCAGTCTTCAACAAGAGCTAGATACTAGTGAAGCAGTGCAGAAAGATTTTGTTAGGTTGTCACAATCTTTACAGGTACAATAAAGAGTAAAAATGAACAATCTTAATGGATAAAAGATATTTACATCGTCATGGATTATAGGTACAACTAGAAAGAATTAGGCAAGCTGGTAGCGAAGTACGATGGCAACATGAAGAGGACATAGAAGAATGTCCTAGTTGTCATACTACATTCACGGTTACAAAGAAGAAGGTAATATTTGTAAATACCTAAACCCATATCTAAAGCCTGTAAATTTGTAAATACCTAAAGCCTCTGTATGCTAATAAAAATCTCTTGTTATAGGTGCATTGCCGCCATTGTGGCCATATATTTTGTCAGTCTTGCCTTTCACATATTGTGAAAAGTGGACCGAAACAAAGACCATCCAGAGTCTGTGATGTTTGCCATACGTTATTGGTACAAGATACAGCACCATATTTTAGCCAAGAACCACCACATACACCTGACTAAATATTCTAAAGAAAATCAGTCCAATAAGATGTGCAATATCAATTTGGTAATTTAATATGCCTGTGAATTTTAGAATATCAAGGGTTGTACTTTACAATATCATTGATTTGGTTAAGACATTCTGTTTTAACAACTTTTAGGAAGATATAGAGATGATATTAGTTCACCGGGGCTAGATATGATTCCTATTACCTGACAACTGGAGTGATAAAATAAATATCGTGTAAATACAAATTATGTACTACTTAATGTTTATTGTAATTTAAAAGATTAAAGCTTTTGAATGTATGTGAGTTATTCAAAAATTTGTGAATATTTATCTATCTTGTTATTGACATTATTAAAATAAGTCTTCACATAGAATTATGTTATACATTTAATTCATTGCCATTCGTCAGGTTACTAGCTTTGTTTTTCTGTATTAATACTTTCACATCCTAATATATCAAATGCAGACTAAATGTTAGTGTCCGGTGACATCACGTTGGTGAAGCGCAAATCGACCATTTACGTAAAGTTTACGAATTTGAAATTTTTTACTAAAAATTGCCGGTTATTGGTTAAAATGACTAGCAAATTTATGCGGATGGCAAGGTGTTTAGGGAGAAAAAAGAATTCATTTTTACGTTTATTTTAAAAGCACAAATCTGTACATATATTCCTGTTATATTAATTTTTTTAATTTATTATTCTGAAATCCAAAAAATTTATTTAGATTCGTCATTTATTACAATGTTTGTATAGGAACAAAATATCAATAAAAAGTAACAGTACATCACATATCACATATTTGATTTCACAAAATTTGTGAATAAAAAATACAATTAGATTTTACAAAAATAATTACAGTTATAGTTATCCGATAAACCAAGTAGTATCTGAGAATTTTTGTTTAATATCTTGTAAGTCATCTGAAATGTGTGTAAATCTTATAATGATAAACATGTTCTAAATGCTGCTGATAATTGATCTCGACGCAAAAACATTCAGCTCTAAACATTCTCGATTTTTTTTGCTAAAACTAGTCGTAAATGTAGTTAATACGTACAAAATGGTGAGGTACAAAGAAGAAACACGAAGTTCATGTGACTATGTTTGAAGAATCTTAACGATACTGCCCCAAATATATGATTCACGGTATCCTGGGTCATATAATGTAACTCGTGATTTCATTCATACTTTGGCCCGAGTTACTCCAACAAAGTTGGAATCAATTAAACGTCAATCGGCGAGACAGTGATTATTAAACATTAATATACAGCTATATTACATAGAAAAGAATGTTTCGATTATTTCTTTGATTGGTTGTGGCCGTCTTTTAGGATCAATCGTTGGTTCTTCTGATTCCAAGTGTTTATCTCTTAACATTTTCCAATTATTTAATATTGTTGCATATTTTAGAACCTTGGGGTATTCGTTCAGTTTTGTGTAAACGTTTAAAAGTCCATGATAATCATATTCTAGGCCACTATAGCTTTTACCGAACAATTTTAAACCTGATATGATAAAAGTTAATTAGAACGAATGACTAAGTATGAAAAAATTATATAACGCAGTGCACATACTAATTTCGATACTCCTATAATAAAGTTTCTCAGCGTCTCTGTATCGGTTCATGTGGTAATTATATAACGAAGCTAAGTGTCCTATACTCAATCCAACTTCGTGATCATCTGGTCCTAATAATTCTTCTTTAATACGTATAGCTTTAAGATGCATTGCTTCGGCTTCCTAAAATTAACGACAAAAATATGGTAGTAATGTCATAAACGTTTAATTAAATACATTTACGTGGAATATGTACCTTACATTTCCTCATGCTTTGATACACACGTCCCAAATTTCCATAATGTTTTGCTGTTTGTACGTTTCTTTCGCCGAATGCCTCTTTTGCCGATTGTAAAGCGGATAAATGAAGGCATTCAGCCTTGAATAGTAGATTTTGTTTCGACAATTGCGTCGATGTATTATCTAACGCTATTTCTTCGAGAATTAATGCATTTATTCTTTTTGCGCTTGCTAACAACAAATGATCCCCATGTAAAAGGTTTAACATTATGTCTATTGCTTTCTCAATGTGAACACTGTTCATTTAAAGTGAAATAAAATTGTATGACTATTTTAAAATTGTTAAGAGTGATAAGTAACGGAATCATTTACCTTGCTTCTGGAAATTCGCCAGACCTATACTCAAATACGTAAAGAGCATAAGCTAAATCCTCGTGCGCTAACGCAACGTGTAAATTCATTTTACCAAATATTTCTGTTCTAATAGCTAAAGCGTCCTACAACAAATAAAATGTTAAAAAATCGCGATGAAAGTTATATCGTATATAGAATCGTATCGATTCACATTACGAACGTACGAACCCTATAAAGGTTTACACTGTTGATTATGTTATCAAAGTTTAACCAGTAAAATCCATAATCTATAAGGACGTTACTGTACACTGGATGATCAACACCAAATACTTCTTTAGCAAGATATACAGCCTGCCTGATCAAAAGACCAGCTCTCTGAAACTCGCGTTTTAATACACACGATTTTGCCGCCTGCCTTAACACATCAACAGTAACACGCGCAGACAACGCTGGTTTCAACTCTTCAAGTGCTTCTATACTCCATCTAAATCATCATCAATTGTATAATTAGTAATAAACACGACGAAGTTTATAAAAGAAAAATGCAATATGTACCTGTAGGCCTCATCATACTCGCTTTTCATATAAAAAAGTATACTAAACTCAGTATATATAGCTGCATAATTGTAATCATTATACCCGGCCTCTTTTAATCGTTCTATTAACTCTATAGCAAGCTGATGTGTTTTTGCGGCTTGTAAAAATTCGCAATACGCTGCTTGTACGTGTAACAATCTAAATTTTTAAATGCTTATTACAAATTTATATAAATCTATGTAAACATAAATTAAATGTTTAGTTACCAAACATATCTTACTTTCTACAACATTCTAATGTTCTACACCAATTCTGAGGCGTAGAATTATTCGCAAGACATAATTGTTTGCATGCTAGCAACACCTGTTCGCTTTTAGCATACCAACCACCATCACTGAAAAATCCACCAATTCTTAAGCCTAGGTTTATTAATTTCTCATCTGCAGCTGGATTTTCACTAACATGGAGATAGCATACTGTGTAACTCATACTCAACTCTTCTTCAACTCGTATTTTATGATCTATAAGGCTCTGAAAAATTAATGGAAAAGAAAAGTAGACGTACACACAACTTTTAATCCATTTTCTCAATAAGAATAAAAAATTACCTGAAAGCTCTGTAGTAAATGTACACGACGGCTAGTGACTGTTAACATCTTGGAGAAAATTTCCAGATTGTTGAAGTCACACCCCAGTAAACATAATCTTTTTTCTTTGTACAACTGTAAAGCAAAAAAATCTCATAGATTATTTTTTTCATATAATTGCATTCATTCCTAACTTAAAAAGGGTGATGAATGAATGTTAGAAAATTTATAACAGATCTATTTTGCGATGAAATAATAGTGACGATTCGCACTATGAATATCTAATCAAAATTAATATATAGGAATAAAATTTCTATTGCATTATTAACAAAATTCTACAACGAAATGGACAAATGAATATATTTACTTTTACGCACTTGTCAGAAATGCAATTTCGCATGATTCATATGCGATTCGATATCCAACGCGAAATAAACGCAAAAAATTGATTGCAAAAAAATTGATTTGCTGTAGCGTAGAAGCACATACAATCAAAGAGTATCTCATATTTAACGAATCGTTCTACTGTTCCAGGAATCATTACGTTGCATTGTAAATATATGCAAAATATAAAAGCTAAGCATTAGCCATAGAGGTTAAACATATGACAAGTACAATTTCTGTAACCCCCTTTCTGTTAAATCATCGTAATTTATTTGCCGTCATTCCCCACAAATCCCAGCTAATTCTACAAAACCTTATCGTCATACCCAATGCCAAAATACATTTTTATCATCTACATATAGCTGTCATAATAAACAGTGTTATGATCGCTCAATCGAACACGTAACATCGTTTTACATATCTAAATCAAAAACTAAAATCATAAACAGAATGTATTGTTTTTTTCGAATAGAATAACAAAATAACTTTAGATAAATAAAAAAGTTCATGGTTAAGTTGGTGAAAAAAAGTGGACGTTTTATCAGTGGTTTGTGAGGCGTTTAAATGGAGAAAATGTTTTGACGTTTACCTGATAATAAACATCAAACAGGACATCGTTCGGTAGATCAGGAAGATACTTCCTCAGCCTTAGAAATTTATTCGCGATTGCCAACACGCTCGATTGGTAAAGAGTTTTCGGGGAAAAGACCGGTGGATTGTGTGTTTCGGCCATTTTCCTAGAGGCCTTCGATAATCACGAACGCGCACACAGCCGTAATAATTGCTGTCACGTCGTCTCCGTGCGCATATGCTGCCGCGGTGCTCCGCCATCCAACCACCAGCGACAACCCCCACTTAGAAACGATGGTAAAAGTAAGTGTCTAGCGCGCACCAGATAGCGAGATCGCGCTAATTCCTTTTTTTTCCTTTTTATACTTGTTGCTTACAGTGATTTCGCGATATTCTCCACGGATCAATTCCTAAACCGTTACACAGCAATCGAGCTTATTTTTTGTGCCAGGCGCGTTATCAGTTAAGATGCTCGACTCAAGAATTACAAAGATTTTCTGAGCCAATTTGCTCATACTACGATCGTATGTATAGGGTAAGGTTTGGGTTATTTGATTCGGTTTGGGTTATTTGAATTTCAGTATTTTAAAATTCGACACTGTATTTTGTATAGAATAATTAAACTTATTGTATATTATAGGTAGATTGTGGATATTTATGCATCTTATTTGAAAGAACAAGAAGACTCACGAAAGTATTCGAACACTTGTCATGGAATTATTTTTATGAATATATTATATAGATTATATGGAATTTTTCGAAATTTCGTTAGTATTATAATTTGAAACCAATCTGAAAATGTATATGAAAGTCTTTGTAAGACACTTGTTACAAATATAAACTTAGTGAAAAATTAGTATACATTATGAATAGTAGTCTTAAATATGCAATTAGTGCTAAAGTGATGGTTCTACTATATATAGCAGGAAATTAATATAGTGAATAATTGTCTATTTAAATACTTTGGTGATTTTTGCGACGAAAGTTCACCAATATAATCACTAATGAGATATGCTAATGAGATTTCAAAATGTTTTGTATAATATATACATACATAAAAAGGATTCTAGTATTGTTCGAATATGACAACGAAATAAATAAAATAACAGAAATTAAGTATACACATTCTACTGAATTATAATAATTGTAATTGAGATACTAATATTGACTGTACGAACTTGTTACCTTTTAATGTGTAATGGAAATATCCTCATGGAAAGTTATGGCTATCAAGCTGTCAATTTGTACAATATATTTCACCGTTTATCACGCCATTTATAACAAATTAAGTAGTCTGTTCTCAAACGTAAGTCGCTTAAAAATTTGTTCGCAACGGAATTTTGCAAATTAAAAGGCAAATTGTTTAACTTAACCAAAAATTCTAGCATTCAAATAATCCTACCTTACGCTATATTCGCATTAGAATTGAATCAATGTTACAAATCGATATTTCTTTTTTATAAGGATGTATATGCAATATATGATAGTATACATTAATAGAGAAGAAAACACGATGAATTTTGGAGGATTAACTTTTTGAAGAAGAATGATCGAAAAGATTAAACGTCGATGAAAAAGCGATAGTAAACATACATATATAGTTCAGAAAAAAGAGAGTCGATATTGTTGTGATCGTGAAAGAGGCTAATTAATGGCGCCAGCATTGGGCCATGTCTTCTTTGGCCCGGACTTCCTTTTCCAAAAATACGAGCTGCAGGATAAACGTCTAAGGTGATTCAACGTCGTCGTAATCTTTGGCACGGTGCAAAGTGGCTAAAAAACGGTAATCGGTTAAACGAGCAAGTGAAAGGAAATTGGCACGCGTACTGCCACCGATTGTGAAAGCTTCAATGTCAAATCGTATGCTTTTAATTGCATTAAAAATCGGATATCTCGCATTCGACGAATATTTCGAGTTATAGCGAATAACCAAACAAATCGGAACCTTTACTCAACATTGAATTGTTTTTTACAATTTTGTGCATTTGTATATTTAGACGCGCGCGCGCGTATTGCGAAATACGTAATTATAACCTTGCATTCCATCGAATGCTTGTACGAGTGATTTCATTACCAACAATTAACATGTTGCTCCTATTAGTTGGCAATCGCGCGCAAATCTGCCGGTAAAGTCGTTTCTATACACGTGGCTATTGTGCACACGTTCCGTACTAATTCTATGCGTGTGCATTTATACACATATGTATATGCACGTGTATTCATTTATTGTGCCATGTATGTACATATGTATCTCGAAAAGTTCGTATGCCTTGAAAAGAAATTTATATTCGTCAAAACACTGCGATATACGGTTCACGAAAACATTCGGACACTTGCAGAAATATTTCGTGAATATATCATTCGTGTTGTACGGAACATTTTGAAATTTCATTGGCATTGTATATAATGAGATTTCTATATACATTTTCAGATTGATATCAAATTTGATCAGTATAATTAGCATATATAATTAGTAGACTCCTAATTTTTATGCAATTTTATATTTCAACATAACTAAAGAAGTGGAACCTACATGAGAATTTCTTTGTCCCATTAAATATTATAATGCCTCGCTTTGAATAGTTTTTACATTTCACTTTTTACACTTTTGCGTATTATGTACATTTTGTACATTTATGTACCTTCAAATTATAGTAAATAGTATGAGCTACCATCTTTTCAAGACACGCGTTTCAAACTACGTTTTTAAAAAGCAAACTTTTATAGAAGAGAATATTTTTAATAAGGGATACGATACAAATTTTAAAACGTTTTATTGAAATAATAAATAAAAATTCTATTTGTTACGTCCGGTGACTCTACGTTTTTTTTTTTTTTAATTTATTTATTTACATTTTACAATTTGTCCAGTAGGACATTTGGTAAAATGTTATAGCTTAGTGATATAGTAATATAACATGTGGATGGTTACCCCCAGTGGGATACCATCTTCGAATGTGACTCTACGTAAACCAGAATCCATCCCTCGGTCGAGGCGGCTACTAGCTGTGCAAATATAATAGTCACACTGCAGTAATCCTAAAAAACCGTCATAAAACTGGTCATTTTTTTTCCGTTAGGGCCCTCCATTGTTATAAAATACATTCAGGTCGAGACGTTCCTTAGGATTATTGTTTCATCAGGTAGAAAAAGGGTCGGTCAGGTTTCCTCGTGTTCAATGGTCATTTTCTTCTGTAAGCGACCGGTACTGGGGCGACCAATACCCAGCAATAATTTTCCTTTGCGACAGCATTGTCACCGAACTTCAGTCAATATCTCTTGACTAGTTTTTTAGCCTTAGACCATTTGTCATTTGTTTAACTTATTGTTAATTTGTTGCCTTAGTCATTTGTTTAACTTTTTGTTAACTTGTTGCCTTAGTCATTTGTTTAATTTATATCTATACGCACTGAGCGTAACTGTCTACAAAATTGTTGGAATAAAGTGTATATTGTTTATACATATATGTATATATAATTTATATAATATCTGTATATATAATTTAGAAGTGTAAAAATGTATATAACATGTAAAAATATATAAAATATTTAAAATAAATTTCTCATTATAATATTTAGTGACTGGAACAAATTTTTGTATAGGTTATATTTCATTAGTTAAACTCACAAAAATATAAAATTGCATAAACATTTGACAGACAGAGACCTATATTGACTTTATTTTTAGAGGTATTTTCGATAGTGCACAAAGTGCACAGAATGGAAGAGGAATGCCCCCAGGAGAATAGAAGAGACGAGACAATGATGCAGACTACGGTCACGGGACCGAATACCTCAACGGATAACGTTTGCGACAATGGAGCACGTGTTTCCTGTCAAGAAGAGTTCACGTGTTCTCTGTATATCTCGCGTGCCGTCGGACCTCAAGGTCAAGTACAAGGAATACCAGGTGGCAAATTGCCTACTTCTTTATTTAGCGTATCCTCCGCTTGCATAAGTGGCCACACGTACATTTATAATATACAATGTGCCTAAAATTTGCACAGTAGTTGCAAGAAGTATTTAGACACCATTATATTTACTACAGAATTTACTTTGGCTTACCAAAGTATTTAAGCATTCTATGTTCATATTGCATGTGTTATACATTTTGAAATTTTATTAGCACTGCAACGAGACTATCATGATTATATTGGTCAAACTTCAGACCAATCTGAAAATGTACCTAAAAATTACAAGATATTTGCAATAAATATATTAAGTATATAATAAATGTTAAAAATGGTCGAGATTTATTAATATAACGGATCGTTTAAATACTTTTGTGGTCCCTGTAAAATAAATGCTTAGACTAAATATCTTGTAATTTTTATATACATTTTCATATTTATTTCAAACTTGACCAATATAGTGAATTTTCAAAATATACATAACACGCATTATATATTTATAAAAGATGTCTACAACTTTGCCTGCACATATACTAATTAATTATATCTAAATAATTAAATTTCATATCGTTTGATTGTACTGTCATATACCTGCAAAAATTTAATACTGTAAAAATGATATTTATTGGTAAATAAGAATACGTGCAAATACTTTTTGCAGACATTGTATGTTTTTTTTTTTTCTTCGATACGACAACTGAAAATATGCAATCGGTATACTGTTACGTCAGAGTGTGTCAGTTCTACCTCGTGTTTTAGAAATGCTTCTCAAAGCATGCTGCAATAAAGAAATAGTTTTACGATATTAGTCCCCCTTGACGGCAGATGTTTAGATCTTGTTAGAGTTGACGAATAAGTTATGCCAGGTGGCGAGCTGCTACGTTCCAATCTAGAAGATGTGATCCGCGCGTCCGATCCATTGGCAGCCTGGCACGTGTCTGAAACACCGTGTGGCCTGATTGCGGCGTTCACACGCGAAGCTGACGCAGAGAAACTGTTGCAGCGTGGCGATTTGGCGCGTATTTTCGAAGGACCCGTACAAGTAGATACAATAGATGCAGTAGATGTAAATATGTTCCTAGTTAGCGATACTCTACTCTATGTTAACAAAAATCGATGGGTAATGCAACAGTATAGTTAACGTGTTCATTACTGCTCGAATTTATTATTCTATTACTTATAAATAGATTATGAATTCGTTTATACGTTTATAGAAAATTTAATGAAATGTACAGAATACAGATAGTAGTATACAAAAATATAAAGAAATGACCAGGTTATAACGTTCTTCTTTACAAATTCGCATAAATATACGTAATGTATAAATTATTGCTATACATTGTGCATCGTCATATTTTATTTCTATATTGTTTACATAATTGATGAAAATTTAATCAAATATTCGACATCGTGTATATATCGTGAAACTATGTGCCCTTTTATTGAATTTAACGTGAAGCGAACGTGTTATATTTAAAGATACAAAGAAATATGTACATATACGATACGTAAGCTCGTAATTCTTCTAATTTCCTTAATAATTATCCAGGTATAAAATTTTGATATCACATTTTTCTCTCCGTACTGAAGAGTAACTATGCAAATGTACAAATTCAACAGTAAATTGCGTATGAAATTACCATATAAATGTTATTTCACGTTGTAATCGGCCGCTTTCCTCTTCGCTTTCTCTTATGCAAGAAAATGAGATAACCGAGCTTGCACAACGTAGGCTTGTCTCACCAAATCTCTGATCGCTTAGGCGATGTTATGAATATTTTATTTGCATATTTATTCCTTTCTCCTCTTTCATTCCTGTCTTTTGCATTCTTTTCAATTAATTATAATGTTTCTTTTTTTCAATCAGGTGGCTCGATTCTCAGCAAAGGACTCTCGTTATAGACAGGCGGTTCTTCTTCGTGATGTACCCTGGGCCATTCCACTGCAAGATATTAACTCCGCGCTGACGAAACAGGGAATCACGACAGGAAGCGTTGAACGTTGGCGACAATATATACGCGTCGAGGTAATTACCTCGCTGGCGAAATGCTGACACGAAAAAGGAAGAGAAAATACATAGATTTTCGTTAAAAGCCCCGTAATCTTAATCAGCCACGTCGTACGATAATTCGGTTAATTTAAACATTAGACGTTAGTTCGATGCCACGATGATCTGTGAAATGATCATTAAATAACTTTCAGTATAAATATCTTAAAGCAATTTTGATTATATTTTAAAGCTATTTATTGCAATAATTGAAACGATCATCGAATAGATATTTAATGAGAAAATATAGATTTTTATAGACAACATTATATAACTTCACATATAAAGTATATATACATATATATAATTTTGTTTATTGCAATAAATAAATCACAGAGAAGTAATACCTCAACGATTCCTTTCATAAATATCTAAGAGAGACAGCAAGGAAGTTGTGTCGTCTAGTCATTAGCAAGATAAAATCGGAATTGATTAAAATATTCTTCTCAGGTGCTGGACGCCGGGCATTACGAGCTATTGTTGCGTCAAGGACTGGACTTCTTCGGTGCGGCTCGATTCAGTGCCATTCCAGAACGTTGGTGGCGCGGAGGAACCGGAAATGCCGGTGGACCGCTGCAGGCAGGACCGGGAATAGTCAGCAACTTTCTTGAGACATCCAACTTCCAAACGGGAGATGGTGTTCTTCAGTGTTATCGGTGCCAGGGTTTCTGGCACATGGCTGCCAACTGTAGACATCTGCCACGTTGCGTTCGATGCGGAGAGCCTCACAGCGTTGAGTTTTGCCCCAGGCCTCGAAACAATCCTATCTGCTGTCATTGTTCCGGCCCTCATCATGCCGGTAGACATATTTCCTTGTGCGTTAAACGAGGCTACTCGATGATCACTTCGTCCAATAAATATTAGGAACTGATATATGAAGGCCACAGATGAAAAACACATTTCCTACCTTTCAAAAAATAATCTTGAGAGACATAAAAATAGCCTGTGGATGTTTATACAGTTTAATATCTTTATGAATATAATTGGATAAAATGGAGAATTCTAAGTAGAATTTAGAGAAAAGGAATGTAAGATGCTAAGCGTGATAACGAGTACCTTGAATATTTTGTATATTTTTACATATTGCGTAAATTTTGACACTTTTGAACTTTTCATAAATGCATAAACATCCTTATTGTAAGCATTAGACGGGAAAATTACGCCTGGTCGAAGTCTAAGATGTGCATATGTGCGTACATTTCCTTCTTTTTTTGTCTTTGTCGTAACGTTTCTTAATTTACTGTTCAATACCCTGCTTCATGTATATATATTGGCGCTATTTGTTATTAACTTTGACAATAGATATAAAATATGCAATCTATGCAAACTATTCAGATCGTCGAGTAGTTAATGAGTTCATTAACATTACACTGCTGATCATATATCTGTTCAATGTATTCATACATTTCCAATTCCAGGCTACCGACAATGTCCGGTTCGGCAGCAACTTTCGAACGCTACGCCTATTAGTATCACGCTGAGCACTACCCGGATTGGAAACCAGTACCCGGTGAACGCGGCTTCCAAGACGAACGCGTCCGCTCACGAGCAGCAGCCCTTGAAATCGAGTCAATCTTAACGAGAAATTACCGCATATCAATGTATCGATTCTGTCCATACATTGACCTTAAGCTCTCGTAAATTGCACGTTTATCGATATTTATAGGTGTGCTACGGTCAGCTACAGAGTTTCCAAGCTCGCGTTCAATTCTTAAATGAAAGAAAGAAACTAACGTACCAATGAACATTCTTTTCTATCTTTTTTACATGTATTTTTAACGATGTTTTTATAACTTTTAATCGACGTATAATTACTCTCGTGGAATCATTTAAATTGAAGATAATAAATCCATTAGAAAAATAGCAACTTTCTAATTGAGGATCACACGGGAAAAATATGATAAGTCCATTTTTGTTTATCTTACAATTAAATTCGACGATATAAACCTTTTGGAAATACGTGATAAGTCTACAATATTTTATAAAGAATAATATTAATTTAGTTGTTATGTTAGTTTAACTTAATTAATATTAGTCTATATATGACTAATCTTATTAATACCTTTTAAATGCCCGAGAGAATAATAAAACCACATTTTAAAAATCAAATATGAAGACAGTTTTGATGTTTGACAACATATACGACAAATGTGACTTATCATGTGTTTTACATGTGGCCTTCAATTTGTTTCAATGTTCGAATAGAAATTACATAGAGATTTTCGAGATCCACGGAGACATTCCGTTGAAATTAGCCATGTTTAGTAGTCAGACGATTCTCTACTCTTCGTCCCACTTTCTTCGCCCTAGTCTTTTCGAATCTGGGTTCCCCCCAGGTGCGATTCAGATATATCGTTGTTCATCGGTCAGTTAGTGAGTACTTTATACAGTTCGTGTTGATAAAAGAATGAGAATGGAGGGGCCTCAGCAGGTATATACCTGCGAATTCTCTAGATCGATAAGTCGAGGTGGGGAGGGCGCGATACTCACCACACGCCGTCCCACCAGCTCAGCTTGGGGCCGTTCAGCAGATTTTCAGAAACTTATCGAGTTCCACACGAATCCCGATTCCACCGGCGACAACACTCAACTTCCAGATTCTACCTGTGTGCATTATAGATATGTTAAACGCATAGTTCAGAGCGACGGCACATTGAATCTTTATATATATATATATCTGGATCTTATGTCTTCATAGTTGTGTGTGGAAAATTCAAACTTATAGTGTGCTTCTCGTTGAGTGTAACCACCATGCAATTGAAACCTCAAGAATGAAAAGGATGGAAAAGACCGGTCAGGTATGGTCACTTTAGGGTTGACAACTTTTAGATTTTAGAAAGCAGGTAAAATACGTATTGTAGCATTGTAACAGAAAGTATATAATTAAAGGAATATATAATATGTCACCGTAATATGTAAGCAAATGTGTGTACAAAAAATCTTGCCGAATTTTAAGTTATGCAATTAGGAGGTATATATGCTTTGAAACTAGTTTAATATTCGCTTTTACTCTTTCCCATGCTAAGCTTTGTCTAGAAGTTATGTAATTCTTGGTATTGAGTTTTCATAGTAGACTGCCATGTAATATTTAATAGGTTTGCCCCCTTTCTTTGATGAGTTCAGTGTCTTTAGTTAGTTTACTCGAATGTTTCTTTTCCCTATACTTTTTCCGTTTAAATACCACGCTTTGACAATGAAACGTTTCCGCGAAACGATAAAGCAAATGATCATAGGTATTTCCATATCTGTTTCTAATAATGGGGTGAAGAAACATTAATGCTAGTCCTCTAATAATAATTGGTACTTTTTTGCAGCAGCCGTGATTAGAAAGGGAAATCCTCGAAGGTGACCACGATTAAAATAATCGTTTGAATAAATTAAAACTACAGAAACATTTCTTATTCAGAATTCAAGGCGACGAGGATCGATTCCATTTATAAGCGAGGTACACTTCGATCGAATTGACGATGCAATGCGTATTTCCCCTGCACCGATTTTGCAATTTTTCTGTCCTCCGTTTGTCACATGGATAATAATAGTTTCCGGCATGAAAATCCCGAGGATATGATTAAAAAGATCATGCGGAAAGATTAATATTCTTAGTGCAGCACGGATTAAAGGATAGACATGATCTCCACGAGTTGGATATTCTTCTTGGTTGTGACCATCAGCTGTAACAGTGTTCAGCAGCCGATATTCTTCAAAAATCCTTTCAAAGGACTGAATGGTATTGTTCCGAGGACTAACGCGTACATCAGAAACGAGATTAGAGCCGTTTATTACTATGATCAAACTGTGGCGGTGGTCGATCTCGGAACAAACAACGAACTACATAATTGCAATCTGATCGAAGTATAGTAAGTGTCTTCAATTAGTTTTAGAGCAATGTTTATGCATGAATAAGAAATTAGATCGGTATCTTTAGCGAGCAAGAAGAGGCTAATGAAGTTTTAAGAAATCTGTCGTCGACTGCAGTCCCACAGCTGGTATCCTTCGAACAAATGACGAAGCTCATGCAACAGTGCGAGTTATTGGACAAAATCCAGCACGATACGTTATCCACTGAGATGTCCCACACTGAGAACAAAGGTAGTCATGGTGTGGGTAGCGTGTTGTCTCTTCTCTCAGGCATCTTGCCAGGTAAATTTTTATAATTACTAGTTATTTTGTATGGTATTTGTAATTCACATCTGCTGAGGTAAACTTTAACAGTGTCGTCGTTGGTAGGTACAAAATGGTGCGGCACCGGAGACATCGCTGAGAACTACCACGATTTAGGTCATGAAGCTCAAATTGATAGGTCAGTGCGAATATATTATGGTTATCAGAGCTACGAAAAGATTACGGTTGATTAAACGACAAAGATTTTAACATATTTTATTTTTCTAGATGTTGTCGCAGTCATGATCTTTGCCCTGTAAAAATCCGAGCTCAACAAACGCGATACAATCTCACCAATTATTCTATATATACCAAGTAAGAAAATATTATAAGTTTTCATTTATGCATTCGTATAATTGTTTTGCGTAATAATAATCGTATACTAATCGTTACAATTCGTAGAACTGTTTATGATTATTGGTGCTTGACGTGAATTTTGTTCTTACCTTTGTAGATCGCACTGTGTGTGTGATGAGGCGCTGTATCATTGTTTGAAAGCTACAACGAATCCGACAGCGCAAGTAATGGGTCGTATATACTTTAATGTAATAAAAGTACCTTGCATCGAGGATGTATCGGAGGATACTTTGGAGAAACATACATCGATAAGAATAGGACGACGATTTATTCCTGTTCAAATGAGTTATTAAAACGAATGCAGCATTGCAAAGTGTTACCAACAATTTTCATATTTTTATACCGTCGCTAATATAAAGTGTGCAATTGGGAAGGAAGATTTACTGTTGTATAAATATTATACATATGTAAATATAATAATTATAAAGCTTACGCGATTTCGGCTCGATTAGTTGAATCAGTACCTATTGATCCTGCTGAGTTGTAGATAAAATTGCTTGTTTCAAAAATGACAACCGAGGAACGATGTTTTGTATCATTTCCTTAATGTCAAAAGAATTGTGATTATAAAGATTACCTGTAAAAAGTATTTATTTTTGTCTGTATTTACAAAATTACTATCTTTATAATGTAACAATAAAGTATTTCTCATTACCTATTAACCATAATGTTTCTTTTCTGATATGTATATATTGGCATGAAAGCAATCTATTGATCAATATCTCTAAATCTGATTGGGAATATTTTGGATTTTCTAATAGCAATTTTGCTAATTGTCCCGATGTCTCTTGCACAGTATTGGCCAATATTCTTATACATGCTGTAATCTAAAATAAAGAAGAACTTTAATATCATAAGTCAAGTATAAATATATGTTAATATTAATGGAGCCGTGTGCTCACAAATAGAAAGTTGTTTGTATTATTTTCATACAAATAATCCACTATCAAAGGTACTACATCATATAAAGAGGAGTTACAAGATTGTTGCGAAGATAATAATGCTAGCAACCAAATAAAGTATGGATCTTCAAATGAAAGAGTTCTTCTTATAGTAGCATTAGCAAGTTCAATCATCTCATTATCTCTAAAAGCATTTGTACAATTAGTGAAATATTTTTAAATAGCTTTAAAATAATTAAGTAAGAAAAATAGTTATTACTGGATGTATTTAGAACCAATATGCACATAATGCATAGCTGTATAGGCTACTGAAGGTAGGATCATATTATCACAGTTATGCATTAGGGATATAATATATTTTAAGCAATCTTGGGCATGGAAAATTTCAAATGCTTTACTGCTTCCCGAAATCAGATTTCCCATCGTCCATATACAAACTTCCTAATGAGAAAACATGTTATTAACTTTATTAGTATATGTGATAGCATTATGATCATTTTATAACTTACCAATAGAGGATAGTTTAAGGTATCTAATTCTGTAACAAGATATGGTCCAATGCTTTTAGTTAATGCAGTACATGCCTTAGTATTTCCAAGTGCTATATTACAAGAACAGTTAGCAGCACATAACTGCAATGCATTATTATTACTAGATAAATCACGTACCAAGGCAAATAAGATATTGTTCACTTTTAAAAAAGAATTAACATTGTCCTCACTCTAACAAAGAATGAAAAGTCATGTTAATATACTTATTAACTACAATGCATTTGATATATATGTATCTTTATATTATAACCTGAATGAGAGCGTTTTGCAATTGACCATACTCTTCGATAGATAATGTTCTCTTTTTAAGAGCTTTTGCCTTTTCAACGACGAACTCTGTTGTAAATGACGAATTTGTCATACGGTTTCCTAAAGCCACACGGTTTTTGTTCCATGTTTCCGTACGATTTTTCTCCCTTTCCGTGTGAACCAATTCTCTCACACTTTCCCTAATAACCTCGACAGTATCTTCTTTAGTTGATTCTTCTATCTCCATCTTCTTTATAATTATTTGAATAACTATAAAAAATTATGCGAACAATAATTATAAAAATTAATTTACAGAGAATCGGTTTTAACAGCGGTGCCTCATTGTACGATGTTTATAAAGTGTTGATATTTAAACGTGACCAATCAGAAGATCGCAATCAGCTGATCGAAGTCATATATATATATATATATATGTCGGAGATGAAAGGACATCGGAGCCTTTCTTTTGGAATGTTTGGGAAGGTCCCCAATACTTTAGTCCAGACTTTTTATTATAGCTGTACTTAAATAATAAAACTGAGAAATAGGTATTTATGATTTAATCCGAGTATGGGAGTCCAAGACTTGGGCTTGGGCTCGAAGTAACATAACGGGTCGCTAAACGTAGCCGCGATCACGGGAAGGACATGTACCTAACAGAGGTATGGGGTAATTACATAGCTCTCCTTAAAAACAAAGATTGACCCGAGGGGTACAGTGAGGTACGGAAAGCAGTCCACTTGGACTGAGTTTCAGTCAGATAAGTTCTATTTGCACTGGGGACACGAAGTACGTTGAGACACACCCGAATCGTGGATCGGTAAGTTGAGTTCGACTTAGGCTGTGACAGAAATCGCATTCATCATCCCGTTGACCGTGGATTCGTTATCGAACCTAAATTCATTTTCATCAACATCTCGATTATCTCATCACCGCTATTACTTGTTAAACTGTAGTAATTACATTTGTATCAGTAAGATATCATCTATAGTACATTACAACGATGGCCAATTCACAGGAAGATTCATTATACGCCCCTAACTCTAATGATAATCCGACATATATAACAAAATGTGTAGTTTCATTCATTATTCCTTTTAAAAATCCTCCAATTTTTTCACAATGCGACTCGAAAACATAAAGTTATGTTTGGCATGTCTGATAGATGATACAATTATTAAAAAAACTATAAATGGCTAATTTCAATTCTATTCCATAATATTTAAGAATGATGCTTTATTGATATTTAAGAATGTTAAAGAATGAAGTTTAAAAGTCGTTCGAGACAAGGTCGTTAACCAGCCCAGTATCTTCATCCTCATCTTTGTCTTCTTGAATTCGATAAATCGATAGAATATTATATATAGCATTCGGAAACGTGGCTGCAGGACCAAGTACGTGTAAACGTATGTCACACTTTTCCAGCATATATTTCCACTTTAATTCGGTACGTTGAGGAAGTATCATTCCCTAAAAAGATTTACAAAAGGATAGTTATATTGAAATCTAATTATCGTATAATAATATAATTTTATAATTTTAAATATAATTTAACAAACCTGAAACTCATTAGCTGTGCAACCAAGAACACGTTCAGCCGCATCTCCGGACAATCGACAGCCAATAAGATAACCTGTGTTATCTTTTAGATTGACTTTTAAATTGAGGCTTATCGTGTTTAGAGGCACGCGAGTTCCATTGCCTGATGGACATTCGAGATTCATACACGAATCCCGATTATCATCAATGACTTTCTTACATAAGGCGCTAAGAGAGACAAGGAATTGTAAAGCTACTATGTTAAAAAATATTGATTACTGAGGGAAAAGAAAATAAATTAACCATCTAATCGATAGTATTCCAGGGCTTAAGGTCTCCACATTTATATCCATTACATATGCCTTTAAAATCGTAGCGAATTGAACCCTTTCTCCTTGTTTCGGTTTTTTATTCAGTTTTTCAGAAATTTCTCTTATGGTCATTACATTTGTGATTGTATCAGCTGTGGAAATGGATTTTGGGTAATATTAATTCAAGCTTTGTATACAATTACAGGTACATGAAACGATACAAATCACATGTAAATGAACAAATTTATAGGATGTGAATAATTGTTCTTACGATTTGGTGTAGCGAAATTTCCAGACATAATATCATTATCATAACACTGCACCGTGTTTCTTATGGCTGTGCATTGCGGTATATCAGGATTCTCGGTGATCATTGTTTTTCTAGCTGTGAATATACATACATATAGGTGATATTATATGGAAACTTTCCCTGCTACTTTGACTTTTTGAATTACAACCTATAGATAAAAGAGTTTTTTTCTTGAAATTATCGTACGCGATACGAGCATCCACGAGGAGAAGCACACTACGTTTTGGTTCCCATAACGCAGCTCTTTCGATCCATTCATTTTCCCAAAGTATTAAAGACGCTACTTTGTCCGTTGATCCGTCTACTGCCTCAAAGTTACGAAACTTTATACTCTTTCCGTCGCGTGTTACTGCGTTTCGAATATCACTGACCTATCAAATATGAAATTTACATTATCCTTCAATTAAGAAAATAATATAGAAATTTAAATCTCAAAATATATTTTCTATCTGGATTATTAGAATTAAATATATTTGTGTTGCAAAAATTATGCAAAGGAAAGGAAATTTCTTTGTAGCAGATATAAATATAAAATGAAAATTTCATCGATATCCTCCGATGATTTCTAAATTTAAAGCATACAAAAGTAACAGCTACTATGGTGTCGACATATTGATCGCGTAGCGCTTCCAAGTTTTCAAAAATGCTTTTCAGAGTTCGCAGGCCAGTCAGCTTCTTAATCGGGAGCATCAGCAAAGGTTCATATTCTGCGCGTGTTGGTGCGTCATGAATTTGCACTAGCGAGTTGCCCTCGTTCACCGTTAGACTGCACGAGCTGGACACCCACGGTACAAACGCCTCGTTCCTGTCCTCTGAACGCCGCTCCAACACTTTTGGATTTATAACTTCCACTGTAAGTTAGATTTAAATATGTATAACTTAATTGAATATACATAAATTGACTAACTAAAAAAAAGAGAGTGGTGGAAGATTATAAAAATAGAAATAGATAGGGGAGGAAACAGTTATTTTGTGGCATAAGGATTTATTTAGTTTAAATTTGAATTCAAACTTAAATATTCAAAATTAGATTCAAATTCGAATATTTAAATTTAAAAAATCCAAATATTCTTTACATTCAAATTCAAATATTCAAATTCAAGTTCAAGGACAAATACAAGATAAGTGCAAATTCAAGTACAAGTACAAGCTCAAGCTCAAGCTCAAGCTCAGGCTCAAGCAACATTGCAAATACAAATGTTGTGCAAGTAATGTATCATTAATCATTAATTCTTCACAAACCTACGCTCCCAATATGAAAAATGGAAGTTAATCTTCTAACAAATAGGGTACTGCCCCATACAGTTACATTTATAGAATCTTCTTTTGAATCGCGTAACGTAAACGTCCATACACCTCGATCACCGTTGTTAACTAAAATTAAAATTTTATTAATCTATCCATACATAAATCGCAAAAGTACTCTCCACGCAAATTTGTTGAGTTTGTTTTTCTAAACTCAATTTAAGTAAAAAATAAAATTCATACATCTCGTACGTGTAGCATCGATCGTTTTCATGTTAAAACTGTTTACAATTATGCCAATTACAAACGCATTTTGCATTCCAGGACGCAAAGATTTTAATGCATGTTTACACACGCCCGACATTATTGATGTTTTTAATTGTGATAATAACTTTATTAAATTGAAACCTTTCTTTGTTCTTAACACTTTGCTTCTGAAACAAACGTAAAATAATTTTTGGCGCTGTTGTTACCAACTATATTTAAATTCAAAATATCAATTAATTGAAAATCGAATCTAACCTAATTATTATCTACTTAATCTAGTTATTTATCTCTCTAGTGTATAATTATCTATTTTAGAAAACAGAATATTTTTTATTAGAATTATTAACGTAAATTATAATATTTAAATATTATTTATTAGAAGAAAAATTATTAGCTAATTACAACAAGGCAGATTTCAAAACATCATTATGAACTAGGCTTAAAATAGATTATGTTCGAACGTTGGCAATCCTGTTGGCGATGATACTTGATTCACTTTCATTGACTTTAGTGACGTCGAATCGGCAGAGTGGGAGGTGATTTTTCCTGCGAAGTTCATGATTTAAGACATTTTTGAAACTGTTACGTGTCAGGATTCATCGAAAACCATGGCTGACAACGAACAGAAAGCGTTACAATTAATAGCCGAGGCCGAGAAGAAGCTAGCATCTTCCAAGAGCTTCCTGGGTTCTCTATTTGGGTACGTTTACTACATCGATTTACTTGAACTCGTCCGCCACTAAATTTCCAATCTCGATTCGCATTATTTATTTACTTCGATTTACAATAAAGATGAACATTATGCCTTTCTTCTTTACAAAAACATTGTTCTTTTATGACACATTTCTTTCGATTGTTCAATAAATCGTTCATTTCTATGCATTTGCATGTGTATATCACTATGCGTAGCAATCTCACTGCCGATATAGTGTGTCAAAACTAAATTATGGTGCAGCATAAGAAATATTAAAATCATGAAAGCATGTAATTTTTGCACGTTGTTTTACTCTGATGTGTCTATTTTCTTTATTTTTATCTTTTATTTTATTTTTTATTGTCTTTGTACTTTTAATATGTAACAATATTTGTTACTAGATGACTCATGGTGCAATAATTATGTCTTGTATACAAGGTGAAATCGAGTAATTTTGAGATACAAATAAATTTCATTGATATTAAATTTTAATTGTTGAGACGTTTAATATTCTCATTATAGTGGATCATCGAAGGTTGAAGAAGCTGTAGAATGTTACCAACGTGCTGCAAACTTGTTCAAGATGGCAAAGAATTGGAGTTCAGCAGGGAGTACATTCTATGAAGCAGCAGAATTGCATGCCAAGGCTGGTAGTCGTCACGATGCAGCTACCAATTATGTAGATGCTGCTAATTCCTTCAAGAAATCTGATATAAATGGTACAGTGATAATAACTTTCAACGCTTGCATCTATAACCAAGGAGTATGAAATCCAATAATAAATTGATTGCATATATTTATAGAGGCAATTAGTTGCCTGTTAAAGGCTATTGAAATTTACACCGACATGGGTCGGTTCACGATGGCAGCCAAGCATCATCAAAGTATAGCTGAGATGTATGAAAGCGAAGCCATGGATCTTGAGAGAGCAGTTCATCATTATGAGCAAGCCGCTGACTACTTTCGTGGAGAGGAGAGCAATTCCTCTGCCAATAAATGTCTTTTGAAAGTTGCACAGTATGCTGCTCAGCTTGAAAATTATGAAAAGGCTATACAAATTTATGAACAGGTAATGTTCCTCTAATAATAATCGGAATTGTGATAAAAAAAGAAGGGATTATAAAGCTTTGTTTTATTTTATTCTACAGGTTGCATCTGCATCTTTAGAAAGTTCTCTGTTAAAATACAGTGCGAAGGAATACTTTTTCCGGGCGGCACTGTGTCACTTGTGCGTTGATACATTGAACGCGCAACACGCGATTGAACGTTATCAGGAACAATATCCTGCATTCCAGGATTCTAGAGAGTACAAATTGATAAAGGTACGAAATATATTCTGTTATTTATACTCTGTTAAGTAAATATCATAAAATCTTCCTTGTTTAAAAGAAACTCGATATTATACTCTGATATGGTAGATGTTTTAATCTTTATTTCAGACACTAATAGAACACATCGAAGACGAAAACCTCGAAGGTTTTACAGAAGCGGTAAAGGAATACGATTCAATTTCGCGATTGGATCAATGGTACACGACAGTATTATTACGTATTAAAAAGCAAGTTGACGTTAATCCAAATCTACGCTGATCGGTTGTTCCTACTTTGCGCTATTTCCTGTCGATGATATTATTAATCCAACTCTATATGTATTCTTTTTTAAATCATATCCTGCTTTCAGTGGAACTTGTAAAGTAGTTTCGTTTTTATATCCAAATATATTTTTCATAACATCTCCTTGCTCTCTTGGCAACTGTTACATGTTTCATCACTTAAGTTATCACGTTACTAATAGAATATTGTCATGAAAAGAGTATAAACGAAAAAGAGAAAGTGAACTTCAAATATTCTATGGACATTAATAGTTCATTTACGATGCCGATATACAAGGCATACAATTAAATATATAAATACATAGTATCGGAACTTTGTTGGCATTATCATACCTATAAATACATAAATAGCTTGCCAAAAAGTCACAGCTTGTACAACTTCATTTTACCGCCTGCGATTGCGATGAATTATTAGGACGAAAACGATTGTTTTCCATGAGTTTAGTCGTTTTAGTAGAATAATGTGGTGCAGTTTTATATATATATATAATATTTTTGAGCGGTTATTGATATTTATTATTAGTAATTTGGAATAATTATTAACAATAACAAATAAGATTTTGTAGTTACAAAAAAAAGTTATAACTTATGTTTCGCCTGGAATTGTTAAAACAAAACGATAGATTGTCAGTTGTTATCTTTACACTGCCAGAGTGTCAAAATAATGAATATGGTGTGCATATTATCTTCTTATGGATTTAATGTATTTTACGTTAGTATCAAATTTTCTTTTTCTTTCTTGATTTTCGCAGAATTTTATTTAGTCTGATACTTTAAATGTATGTATATAGTATGGTTATGATATTTTAATAATTTTTAAAATGGATGGAACATATAATTCATAATGTTGGAAAATGATCATGACATGCATTTAAGTGTAAATATAGTTGTTTCTTCTCTTTTTTTTCTTTTCTTCCTTTTTGGTTAAGATCGATATTTGTTGGTACTTTCTTATCGTTGAAAACTGATTTTGTCAATGTATATTTGTACTTAGAGATATGTAGATTCGAAATAGCTGGTACTAGTGATTAAAAAAAGCGATTATCATTGTAAAAATTTTTAATTTATTTCACCATTAATTTATTGTTATTTAATCAATTGTACGTCGGGAATTTACTACAGCATTTCATATTTAAAACAAGTTACATATATAAATATTCTATTGTTAAGTAGGAATAGAAAATAAATACTTCTGCATGCACAGAAAGTAACGGAGCGTGCACTTCATAAATATTACTAAAAAAAGAAATGCAACTTTCGATGCACGTAATTAATGCTACATTATCTTTTTCGAATTGTATAAGAAAATTCATTGAATAAAAAAAAATTTATTTATTCTTTGTACACATTTATCTATATATACATACATATATATATATATATTAGTTTAACAGTTGTAATTATTAATCGATAGATAATGAATAACATATTCATATGATCATGATATGTTTCTCTAAAATCTGAGAGTTAATTAATGGCGCCCAGATTTTCTATTATATTCTACGTATTGTAATATTAAACTGCGTATATTAGATGCGTTCTTTCGAAAACTCTAAAAGTAAATACAACTAAACTTAAGCAAGTCATTTCATCCAATGTGTTCGTAAGAAATTTATAAAATTTAATTACAGCTATGCGTGATTGACATGGTGATGAGAAAAAGTATGTTTATGCGTTCTTTATCTTTTTGTTCGCGAAATATCATTAAAAATTTACTTCGTTACTTTACTTAATTTACTTAAGTCGTATAGCGGAAAGAATTAGCGTGTACGTATGTATGGTGTGAGTACTCTGGATACGTATACCCCTCTTGAAAAAAACAGAAATTAAGTTTTTTTCGTGCATGAGGAAATTTATTTATATATACATATACGTACGTCCGTTATTGTATATTTAGTTTATGTATTTATGATTAAAATGGAATTATGTTACGATATTCGAAGCTCTTCTCGTAATTTGATTTACACTATTGCGTTTGTAAACTGATGACCGCATTGTTAAAGACCTAATAACAATTATATTAACAGCACCACATGATAGAATTTTTTAGTGGCAATATTAACATGCTTGAGAAGTTATAACCCCGTAACAAATAATAAAAAACGATATCATACCCTACAAAAAAATATTTAGTAATCAAATACCATTTTTAAGTGTCTTAAACAATATTCCATAAAATGATCGAGCATTATATGCAACTTTAACGACAGGCGGAATGTTAGTAAAATAGACAATATAATAGAGTTCTATGTGTCATTCAGAAAATTCCACGAAATTAATTGTTCGAAGCATGTGTAGATTTCTTTTTATATAAAAATTTGCAAAGTGCGTAGTGAATATCAGTGAGCAAATAAAGTTGTAGTTTGTCTTCATATTGTATTACATATAGTTGATCGCATATTACGATAGATTTACTTTGTAAATAAAAATAATTGAATACAAATTCGTAGTTGCTGTCTGTATCATGAATTGTTGTATCTTCACTTTATAAGTTACAATAAAACAAATTAAAAGTACCGAAGTTCCTTTTAAAAGCGAAATTTAATAATTAAAGTCGGATATTAAATAGAATATATAGTGACTCGTGAAAGTACATATTTGAATATTTATTATAAAAGATTTAAATCTCTAATCACTAAAAGATTTCTTTAAAAGAAATTAACATTTAACATAAAACAGTTTAGATATGTATATATATTCTATATGTTATATAAAACAGTTTGAAATTTCATTACTACGATAAGATATGACTTGTAATTATACATATTGGTCAAATTTCAAAACAATCTGAAATTATAGTTTTTATATACGTTTTCAAATTAATTTCATATTTGACCAATATGATGATGATAGCGAAGTCACTGTTACTAATACATATTCAAAATATTTCATATAAGACACAAGATATATTCATAAAATATTAATACAAATATTCAAATATTTTCGAGAACAAATGTAGTAGCCCTTAAAATGTTTAGCACATAATACGATTGATTCTTATAAAAATTGATATTCTAAACAAATATTTTCAAAATATTTCAAACCTTAATAATAACTACCAAAAATTAATTAGAAAATAGGTTTTAAGATCAGAACAATCTACTATGATTCGAAAATTATAATAACCTTCAAAAAATGCAACGAAAATTTCGACCAATAGGAAGCAAGTATCATAGGAAGCTAGCATTCTCATTGGAAGAAAATATTTCGACATAATATGCACACATACATCTCGCGTGTCAAGAATGCGGTCACTGAACTTGTAGGCTTTAATATTTAAATATCGATTAAAAACAATTTCAACCTCAAGGTGTATTCTGAGCAATCGAATAAAAAGCTAAATAAAGAAAACTTAACAAGTATCCGATCGTACTCGTACCAACTCTCAAATATTTAATTTCAATTTTATTTTTTTTTCTTCGTTTTGCACACAATTCTTGTTTGAAAGGCAGTACTTCACGTGCGGATGTTCGAAGCTTGCTCATCCTAACAGATGTGTTCCGAGCATAGTTCTTGACTTCTCGGTTTTCATTGCAAATTTTTCCTCTGGTCAGTCTCGATTCTACAACAAAACACGGAAACAAAATTAATTTGTTTCTGTTACGGATAATCGAGCCCCGGATCATCGAACCTAGCAAGAGTATCTTGCTTATAAATACACGTTCATCCTCGGACAGGTGAGCGATCTACTTTTCGCAACACCATTCCATCGAAAATTTCATCTTCTTCACCTGTTGTAAATTTCTCCACAAATTTAACCTATGCCTTTCGTATTGCTGTTTTTTCCCTTGGGATACGCTTGATTACGCGAATTAAATCACATCGCAGGTAATCTTTGGCACATCAGTCACCTATTTTATAGGTTGGATATATATCAGAGTAATCTCGATGAAGAGAAAGTATGTTATAATGATCTATTAAAGAGAAAGGATCGAAGACTGTGCAGTTGAGCTAAAATGCACGATGTCCACGTTTTTTTATAAAGTTCATTGCAGCCAGGAGTTTATATTAACCTCATTTTCCATTATCATTGAACACCTTATGTGCTCGTTTTACTTAAAGATATCTAACAAAATTGATGGCGAAATCTTTAATTTTGTGGAATTTAAGTCCCATCTCATGTGTTGAGAGATTTAACAAATGATCATTTCGGTGTAAATTTTTATGTAATTTTTGTAGATTTGGAAGTATGGACACATTTACAATATTATAACAATTATAACATTATTTCAGAATGGCTCGTGGACAACAAAAGATTCAGTCACAAGCTAAGGCAGCCGAGAAGGCTGCAAAAGTGAAAAAGCAACAAGGACATAGTGCTAATGAACAAAAAAAGGCAGCACAGAAAGCTTTAGTACACGTGTGCATAGTTTGTAAGGTTAGTATGTTATCTATTTTTAATAACCTATATTATAGACTTTAGTGTATTTAAAATTAAAAAATAACACTCTGTTTGTAGGCACAAATGCCAGATCCAAAGACATACAAACAACACTTTGAAAACAAACATCCTAAGAATGACTTACCAGAAGATTTAAAGAATATATGAGAGTGAGATGTTGCGTAAGGATACAGGTTGGGATGGAGCAAGAGCAACAAAAAAATTACTACAAATGACAAAGTGATATAGTTCGACGTTCAACTAATCATTAAATAGTCTCATACAAAAAAATAAATTAAACCTTGTTAGTGTTTAAAATGAACTATTGCACAGTTAACAATTGAATTTTTGTGCACAGCCCAAAATTGTACCATAATTGGTATTCACTTGCAAAAGTAAATTTTCTAGTTTTCTTTCAACGATATTCAGTAATGTTCATCAAACACGTGATTGCTAAGTTTTCACTTGATTGAAACATGTATATTGCTAATAAATAAAGTTAATCGATTTAGCAGAATGATTACGAATGTTCATGCATACTTTAATGTTACAAGCAGTGAAAGATTATTTGTTGCATTGGCTTCTTTAACTTAAAAAAAAATTAACGTGTATGTCTTGCATTCAGAATAGAATAGAATCAAAGAATTAAATGTAAAAGGGAAGATTTTATCTGCGAGAAACAAGAAACTGCCATTTTACAGTGTTTCTGCCAATTAGTCTACCAATAAAAGTATTGTATCTGTAATATGTTTGACACATAACTTTTTCTATGAATGATCATTAAGTTCTCATACATTCAAGCTTAATTTTCATTAAAAACATAAATTATGTTTTACGCAGATAATAATAAGATGGAATTTACTAAATATTAGTTTTTTTACAAAACTAAATTTTAGCATTTAGTACTTAAATTCTTTACTGTTTCATACTGAGAATAATTGATTCAATGGACTCTCCTCTCTACATTGTAGGATTTGTTTTTTGTTTCGTAAATGTTTCTGTCTGGCACTGTATATTTGCTATTATGCACTAAAAAAACAAAAAACATGGCAAAGCACTGCACAATCATCTAGTGTTTAGCAAAGAATCTGTTATTCTCGAGAACTTCCAAATATAATATATTATACCTTTGAAGTATGCTTTTAAAAATTTCTACCAGAATCCCTATTGAAGATTACATATTCGTTTTTCGGTACTGATGAGGTTAACGGAAACTTCTAGCATGCGTTTAATATAGAAATAAGTATGCGAATTATATGTAATTTGTTCTGACAAAATAATTATAGAATTTTACACCACAAATTGTTATTTTGTTCAAAACAATCTACGATCATCCTCACCTGTAAAAAAGATTTATCTTTAAATAATGTTAATTATTTATCGTTTTAGTTAAAGAAATAATTATAAATAAATAATAAAATTGTTCTCAAAATAATGTTGCTGCACCATATTTTGAGGTGCTGTTTCTTTGATGAGGTATCAATAAATAAAACGAAACGCGTGAAAATTTGATAAAATGATGATATGATATCATGTAACAATGACATGAAAACGTAAATAGAAACTTCTATTTTTTACTTTTCTATGAACATTTTGTCGTATCATGATATGTCATAATGATTTATCAATCGTTTCAAGTGAAAGCGGGAAAAATATTGCATCATGCAAGCTCGTGAACACAGGATCATATATATTGTACGCATCCATTATCATCGCTCAGTTGTTCTGTGTGCTTCTATCACAGCGTTCATATCATTAATGCTAATTTCCAATTCGTTTTGTTGTTACTTTTTCATCTTCACTTATTTTTTCACGCTTGAATATCTTTCGTGGTGATCACAATATTTTTATCTTAATCCCATCATCGTCTAGGCAGTAACAAATTGCAGTTTATTTATTCAGAAGGTATAATATGTTTTAATTTCATAAATTTAAATGATATATTGCATGTTCTTTCTTTATTGCATTATAGTGAAGGTAATTTGCGAAATATTCTGTAATATAGTCGAGCAATAGATAATAGATCGAGCAATGTAATTGTTGAAAATAATAATAGGAATCGTATTAATACATAACTCGGTAAAATATTTAGAAAAAATGTAAAGAGATATATGTATAAAACTATGAAATAAGATTGTAAATATTAAAATTTTGTTTAATAAATAGAGAAGTTATAGCAATTCTGAATGATTTATATTTAAATCACGTATTACAGTTATGGTGAATCATTAATTCGTCACATTTTCGTAATAGATTTGCCCTAATTTAATTATAAATAATAGTCGAATTATCTAAACCTTAGATAAGGTTATTGTACGATGTAAGTACGTTACTTTTGGGACGTCTTTTATATCGAAAAAGATATATATATATATACATTTATTTAAAGATGTAAAAATATATGGGATACATATATATATATCATATATTTTACATCTTTAAATTTTCCATAAATGTATAAAAATCATTTCATATCTCTACATTATTTCTGATAATTCTAAATCCAATAATAATAATAATAATAATAATAATAATAATTTGCTACTGTATACTGGAGGGGACGGAAGAAAATTCCAGATTCATATCTGTGTATGATAACTACATTACATTAATAGTAACTTCGCTGTACTAAATATTTTTTACCATGCTGATAACAGTCATCTATAATGTATCTATTCATAACTTCATTCTTTTCATCAATTATAGCTTGTTTCTTTAGATTGTAATATTTTTCTACTGCATATCCTTCAAACTTTCTTTCGTCTTCCACTGTACCTTCATAAAAATCTTTTAAAAACAATAATAGATTAATAGATAATAGATAAAAGTAATGTATCCGTCTGTAGATAAAACGTCTATCTATCAATCAACACCTTCTACGTATGTTTCACAATCGCGAATCAATGACGTAATCCAATAACCAAGTTCAATCTACTATGTTTTATATGAAAACATTTTCAGTGCCTGTGATTGAAAAAATTGAGAAGAGATGGATTCCATATTTCGCACGAGGTCGTTAGGTACAGCTGCCGAAGGTGTTCGAGATCAGTATGCTGACGGGAGAGCAGCTAAAGTATGGGAAGTGTTTATAGGCGACAAAAATCAAAGAACTCAGAATTATCGTGACTTTTTGGTCGGTATGCTGAGAGACAAGGGATGCAAGAAAATTTTGGATGTAGCGTGCGGGACTGGCGTGGACTCGGTGATGCTACTCGAGGAGGGTTTCGAAGTGCTCAGTGTAGACGCTTCGGATAAGATGTTAAAATATGCTTTGAAGGCACGATGGGAACGCAGGAAGGAGGAAGCGTTTGACAATTGGGGTAAATATTGTTTTACCGTGGAATATATGTATATACAGAGTGTTCCATTTATTTCAAATGAATAATATAGAATATTATTCGTCTTGGATTCATTAATATTTTATTTATTTTTGTTGGTATAAAAAATCCTTTAGATTCAGATAAATTGATTCAGAACAACGAATATAGTTATTCGAAAGTAACTTAAAATATTAATGAATGCAAAATAAATCGAACGTACACTAAGTAACATATTATGAATGGAAACGTTTTTTATTTTTTGAATAAGTGAAAATAAATGAAAATTAATTCCTAAAGATTACTTCAGCTTGAGATTAATATTAATGTTTTTATCTGAAACGCAAATCGTTTTTAACGGTAACTAGATAAATTAATAAATTCGATTATAATCCTCAATACCATAAGGTATATATATGTATGTATGTATGTATACTAATATTAGCTAATAATTTATATCGCAATTTATATCGCTCTTTTATAGTAGATTATGAAATTCGTTACTATTATGAAATTATCTAATTAACTGAAATATCAATATTGAATTGTTGTTAGTTTCGCAAAGTTCATGGTTCGACCTAGTGCGTATGCGATTAGCGATTATTCAGGTGAATTTCCTATGTGTATTCGCTGCATACGTCGCGTCAGAAGCAGATCAGAACTATGACTCGTAATTTATATAACGCGACATTTCATAGTTTTCCATCGTCAAGAGAAATACAGAGAAGCAACTATATGATGAAATCATTAACCCAATATATTCCTCTCCTTGTTCGAACGTTTATGTGTACTATAAACCGTTATTGCTTATCACAACAAAGTGCAAAAGATTAATACCTTATCGAAGGTCAATTCTTTCGCATAGCTGTTTTTATTGTTTAACTGTTTTTATTTTCAATTTTTTTGCTGAAGATTATACTGAATTATTGTTGACCCAACCTTTTTACACTATAAGTTATAAGTTAAAAGTCAAGTTGATATTAACATGTCAGCTGTCGTATCTTATATCTTGCAAAATAAGTCATTCTTCGTTTTTTGCAGATATAGATATGATACAATTAATATATAATAGAAGTGATATGCCATGTTTATAAATAAAGGAATTGTTGTATCCAAAAGATTGAGGACCCAATTGACGAATTATATCGAGAATATTTGCTTTTTGTTAATGTAAAATTAAGATTTTGAGTGTTTCTTTTAATTTGAGAGAAGAGTAATAAAATTGAATATCTTGGCAATGTATTAATTCTTTGTTTATTGGTGTTCTGCAGAGATTGAAGAGGCGAACTGGTTGACTTTACCAAAGGATATTCGTCATTTAATAGGAGATGGATTTGATGCAGTAATTTGCTTGGGGAATAGTTTTGCTCACATGCCTGACACTTTTGGAGATCAAAGAGAACAAAGGTAATATTGATATATCTTACTTCGTATTAATGTATTAGTAGATTGCAAGAGTTTTCTTTTCAACTTCGTTATCGACTGTAGGCAAGCATTATTGAATTTTGAACACTGCGTGAAACCCGGTGGCTTGCTGCTGATTGATCACAGAAATTATGATGATATAATTGATACTGGAAATGTACCGGCAAAATGCATATATTACAATGTAAGTATACTTCAGAAACTTCGAGTCTATAAACAAATAAATTTTCGATTTCTTTCAAAAATTATATACAAAATTCCATCTATAGATGCGTCTTAAATACTCTAATGCAAAGCATTCAAATTAAAAATATTCAAATTGAAAATTTGGGCCCTCGAATTCAAACGATTCAATTTTGGCACATGAAATTTTGTAATCTAATATTTATTAGGACCATTTTTTATGGTATTTTAGAGTCAACGCACAACAAACATTAAATCATCGGTACTATTCGTTTCGGGAAAACCAGCGATCGTCACGTTGGATTATATGATAACCTTGGATGAAGGGGAGGAAGAGGAAGAGCAAGTCAGCGAATTCAGACTGTCCTATTATCCACACAGGTTAAATGTGTTCAAGGACATGTTGGACGAAGCGTTCCATTACAGGGCCAAGCACACTATCTACGGCGATTTTAAACCTTTGGAAGAAATAAAGAATCCTGGTTTCTATATCCATGTAATGGAGAAACCAGAATATGCAAATTTAATAAAATCATAATCATTTCAACGAACACAACTTCGTCGTGGAGTTCTAATTTTCAACATGTTTTATTTATTCTCTATTTATTTCGTACATTCCTGGAAATGCTATTTACATTTATTTTGAGCAGCTCAGTCTGATTTAGTTTATCCTCTTGGGAACTCTTGCTCTGTATCATGATTTTTATAATTTATATACTTTTTTGTACATTTTAAGAAACTTTTGCTGTGTTCGTTTTCTTTATATATATAGAGAGAGAGAGAAAGAGGGAGAAAGGAAAAACATATATTATATAATATTAGTTGTAAGTTCACACTGAAAAAAGATGAGCAATAAAAAGAAGTAGAAGGAAAAGTTGTGATTGATTCAAGGATCGATTCGCAAATAGAACAGCGGAGCTCGGTCAAGTTTTAATCTTTTTTTATTATAAGTTCGAAAGCAGCTTTCTTTTGAGTATTCTAGCCAGGCTTCGTTCGATGCTACAATTTGATCTCTCGACGATACGATTTTTCATCTTTTATCTTATGTCTTTTTTTTTTTTTATTTTTTCTTTAAGTATATTCGTCTCGGTGGTTTTTTGAGCGATCGTTGACGCCGATTCTGAACTCCTTGATCGACCCTTCGCTTCCGACCGTCGTTCGAACGTTCCACGCTTCGCAAAATAAGATCAGGAAGACCAGTGAACATTAGACCACGGTAGATTCGAAATTTTGGTTAGTCTTCACGGTTGGTGTTTCATTTTACCATGTATCTGCATAAAACAAAAGAGCTCCTCAAGTTTTAATCTCATCATCGATACTTCGATTCAATCGTCAGTGGCGCTGTTCAAATACCATTTTCCTAAATTAATATTTCATCTTAAATGATCCCTTAAAAGTCCTTCATCGCTTTCTAACCTTAATTTCACGTTGTCTACACCTTTTATAGGGAAGAACCATGCAATACAATTGCAATAACCTTGCAATCAATACAATTTCTTAAGGATCAATATCGTCTAAGCCTAAGCAATCTCAATCAGAATCGGGCATTACTGATTTAAAAGATTCAATATTTACAGAATTCTGTAGTAGATCGATCCTTTGAGAGAAGATTTCAAGGTTATCTTTAATAAAGACGATTGAGCTCGAAGGATGATCACGATCGTAAGCATTTTGCTCTTAGAAAGTGCAGCTTTTTATTTTCGATCGAAGCTAGAGATTTTATCGATTTAGATCCTTTCAAGGAGAGCTTTCGTCGTTGTTATCAATCGTCGACGATCGCTCGAATTGAAAACAACAACAAGAACATGAACGCGGCGAGGAGCGTTCGCGTAGGACCATTCGTTCGTCGCGTTTCGTCTTCTCTGAGTCGCGTCGAGATCGCACGATCGGATTCTCACAAGAGTTCGCAAACAGCTCGGCTCCTGTCGATTTTCCAACGCCATGAAGATCAATCGGTCATCTGATCGTTTCACGATACAGATTTCTTTTATTTCGTTTCGTTCCATTTTGTCTTTGATAGAAAAATGGAAAGTTTATGATTACGAACACTCTCTTGGTTTACGTACAACGTTGTGATACGCTGTTGTTCGTTACAGAATTGCAAATACGACGTGTTTTTTTTTTTTTTTTTTGTAAAACAACGGCGTTTCGATTTATAAAAGAAACATATCGTCATATATAGGAGCGTGAAGCTTTGTTTTGCGGTAACCAAGAGAGGTTATGTTTGCTAATTGTTCATTAGACAGTCATTTTCTATCGATTAGAAAAGCATTATATTAATCTAAGATATTGAAAATCGTTGATTGAGAAACGAATTTTCTTCCGGAGGATAAAAAAAAAGATTGGCGAATAAGCTGAGCGATGGTAACTGGAGATTGATCGATTTTTCGTGGCGTTCGATTACCGAACAGCAGTTTTCGGAAATGACAAGGACAGAATTTACAAGGCCGAGGACTTGATTACAGTGCAACGAATTGCCCATATAGAAAAATGGACGAAGTGTTAGTTATAGCAAAAATTTGTTTACCCCCCTTTTCTTTTGTTTTAATAGTAATCATAATAATGATCATAATAATAACCATAATAATATATATATATTTTTTTCTTTATTTCTTTGTTATTCCGCCGGATAGCTACTATATAGATTCTCTTAATCATTTTCACAAAAAATTCGATACGATCACGGCTTCTTCGATCGTCGCGGCGATCACAGTCGTCGTCGTATAACTTTCTTTTTTTCTTTTCAACAAAAAGAATCTGTCATTCTTTCATATTGTTTTTGTGATTTTTATTTTAGATATCAGATTCAAACAAAAACGAGGCATCCGCTCGTCTCCTTTCTTTCGAAACGAACGAGCGGGAGTTTCACAAAGAAATAAAGACAAACTTTCGTTCGTTCGTAAACTCGTCGTTGGCAAATCGATGACGACGACGATGATGACGATGACGACGACGATGACGACGACGACGACGACCCGTGTCGCGACGCTCTCCACTCGAGTACGTCGATAATCCGTTATTGCAAAGTAGCTGATATATAAAAAATTGTAATATCACATGTTTACCATATCTTCTTTCGTCGTGTTGCCTGTTTTCGCGGCACCACATCCGACAACGACCCGCCTTGTCGGCATTTAGCTTCGACGCGGACGCCAATTGCGCTCCTCCACCTCCGTCATCTTCGAGAAATCGTTCCGTGCACAATGTGCACTGCACATACACACACTGTTCCACGGGAAAAATACGTGATGGAGGTTCGTCGTTGCAATTACCAGAGACGCGGATCGATCCACACTGGCGAAACACTCAAAAAGACCGCGTTGTCAACGATTCCAAGATGACGGACCAATAAGTCGATCATATGTCGTCCACCTCGATCATTCGTGACTTCGTTATCGGCTTCGTTCGAGCTTCGTCGCGTTGAAAATTGGCTCGTTGCGAACTGGTGCTAGAATGTTTCGATTTTGTCGAACATCACGAGTGGCGAGTCCGAATGGAATGTAAATCGGGGATTTTATGAAACCAATATGGCGCTGGGCTTATCGAGGAGATGAAACGCGTCGTCAGTCTTCGATATTTTCGATGCAACGGTTTACGGATACGTTTGGTGGTCGACTTACCGGTCACCAATGGAACCGCTCGACGGAGACGAGGATACGTGCGCGAGAAGAGAAGCTCTCGGATAGCGAACAGAGCGAGTCCACTTCCCCGCCATTCCAATATCGCCAGTATTAGCAAATTTTAAAATGCCAATTCGAAACTGAAATTGAAATTGCGTGAGTGAATATTTCTTGCGGAATTTCAAATATTTTCGTCGAAATTTTTATAAGATTGAAAAAAAGCATTTTGTAAATTAACTCCTTGCCTTATGATCTTTTCAATAGATACTCAAATGAATATTTTTGTAGCACCATGTCAGATGATGTGTTATGGATATGTTATATATAATTTGCAGTTAGATTAAACATTGTTAAAGTATTCAAACTTCATTACGAGTACAATATCCCTTATTGAATTACGACTATAATGTTTGCCACGAGTATGATCCGATGTTAAGGCAAGGGTTAATTTTTAAGGTTAGTATGAAAATGGTAAATCGATTTGGAACGTCGGGCCGATAGACTGGATATGCAGCGTTAAAAAGGAGCAAGGCGCACCGTTCCCGACAATAATTCTCGATCGACGCGCGTCAGCTGCTGTAAACGTTTCAACGGCATGTTAAACTTTCGCGTTCGTTTTAAAGTGTATAGAAACTACGATAGAGCCAGCTATATCGTCACCGCTGCTAAAACCTAATTAACAAAGTCCTCGTAACTGCTCGATAATTCAACATTTTTCTCTTCATTTTCTTCATCTCGTTCTCGGTAACATCGTGAAATTAGAACTATTTCTGCATTACTCTTGTACGCTCTTCGTCTTCATGCCCCATACACACACACAAACAGGCATTCTCGCATTCTTTCTTCCATATTTTTCGCTTCTATTTAATATTTATAGTATTTACACGCGTAGATATCCCTGTCAGCGCGTTTGCCCGTGTTCCCTTCGTTTTGTTTTTCATTTATTCATTTTGAATCGTCGTGGATCAACGTTCAGTGGTATGTTCGGGTCTCGACGATCCGTGGTTCCCCTTTAATCTGAATTGCGTTCAAATCCGGATAATATTACGCGAATGATCGATATTCGTTAATTAATAACGCCAAAAAGCAATGCTTGGTTCGTTAGTTCACAGAATTTAACATTTTAACGATTTAACTTTCTATACACATACTACTATAGTGACCGTAAATAAAGAAAGGTAAACCATATGCAACCATATGTTCCGCCATATGCAATATAGATACATGAGGGGAATCGCGGCGTGGAAAAATGATATACATGTATATGTAACCTCAAAAGCTCCTTCGTTCGCATCGTTTCATCTATATATGTCGGCTTAAGCTAACGAAATATATATATATATGTATATATCTATCAGAGGCTTATTCGATTAATCGCAATTCTCTATTCGTGAGATCAGTACTTTCCATCTTTGATTGTCCTTCAGAATTGTGTTATTCAAAGTTCTTTCTCGAGGCGGCAGCAACAGAAATACAACATACATATGCATATGTGTGTCTCTATTTCTGTGTGTGTGTATATATATACGGATGTATGCATACGTGGGTGATATATATGAATATTCTCGTTGTCGAATCGAAGTTTTTCTCGAAACAGAAAGCTGCGCCGGAAACCGAGAAAGAATTAGAGGAAAAGGAAAGAATAATCGCGATATGATATTTTCTTGCTGCTTTTTTTTTAACCTTTTCTTGTTGCAAACGCGTTGACACGAACCACGCGTAACTTTATCAGTTTCTTCTTTTTTCTATGTATATTATATATATGTATATGTATGTATGAATATATATACACGTGTCGTAGTTACAAGATATATATACACCTAATATTGCTGTTTGGCTTCTGTGAATGCCATGTGAACGCGGGATTAGGTCATGTTCTGCAATGTAACAAAGTACACGGAATCTTTCAGTTTCCGTAATGGCGTTTGACATTTGTCATTATTGAAATATCGCGACCGTAAGTTGCAGCACTTCAAGTTCGATCAAAATGGAGAGTTTTATTTACTTATTTATCTTTTTTTTTTCTTTCATGCTTTTTTCCTTTCCTATACTTTATTCGTTCTTTTTTATATTTTGCTTAGCTAATATTTAAATCTCGCGCGACCGCCGCACTGGAAATGCAGCCATTCGAGGCGTGGTCGAATTGACTTTTAACAATTTATAATTATTCATTATCGTCGCGTCATGGTGGGTTTCGGGAACCATTATCGAATTAAACGTCTTCATTGAATTTTATTTTATATTTCTTTCTTTTTCTAAGAATCGAATAGAAAAACTGGAGGAACGAGGAGAAGTATGTTGTTTAACACGTTTAAAAAAATAAGAATGACCTTTGTCGGTAGCTTCTAGGCACCTACGAGAACTGGTTTCTTGGTGTACCTTGAATTCTTTCTCGTTGAATAGCTTCATAATCTCAATTCTTATTATCTGTCTTGAGACGTTTAAGAGGTTGATGGATCACGAATCGCTTTACGGGCAACGTCTCCTGAAGAGGGTAGTGAGAATACTTTCCGATGGGAAGCTTAGAAAAATGCAAGGGTGACCATGAGAGCATCTCCGGTATTAATTTTCAAATCATTTTCATCTAAATCTATTGTAGGATCTCTATGTTTTTTTTAGAAAGATAAAGAAACAAGATGAGATAATACTAAACTGAAAAAAATATAGTGAACATACCACAATAAGCAAAATCTAAGTGACTAAACTTAAAGTTAAAAACAAACGACCTAACCTCAAACCTGATGAAACAAATTTAGCTCTGAGGTTTAAAATATTCAATGAATGTCCTCCCAATATCGTCACGATTAATTTTCACACAAATTCACGCACTTGTAATCGATTTTTAATCATGTACACGCATACATACGTACATAAAGCATACACACACGGTTCATTGAGACGAAACTATCGAAAAGCCATCGATCAACGTTCGCGAATCTCGCTTTTTCAAACCTATCGACTGAAATAGAGGGGAGAAACAAAGAAGGGGAAACGGTAAAAAAAGAAGAACACGGCACCATGGTGCAGCGATAGCGATGCAACAATAAACGACTTGGCAACGCGTGTCTCGACGCCTTTCGCCTCTAATCACAGAGCTCGACTGTCCGAAAACTCAAATGCAGAGAACATCATGATACTCTACCTATACTAACTCTTACTTTCTCAAAATTTTCAACGCTCTTATAATAATTAGTCGTCGAGCCTGAACCGTTCCAAGCAATTAAAGAATCGTGTAGCATCGTTCGTTTTATAGTTGGACCGTTTATTAACAATTTTTTCATTCAATTTATATAGAATTAATTAAGGAATGATTAAAAATGAACGAAGAACGTGAACAACGATTCTCTAATTGCTTCAAGAGTACATATACATATATGTATGTATATATCGTTCTTCGTCTTCTCTTCACTTTATTCTTTTTTATTCGTTTCGTTTCATATACTTTATTCTCATTCTCTTGCTTATCGTTTCTTTCCTTTTCTTTTCTTTTGTTGTTGTTGGTTGTTTTAGTTACTTAAAATCTATCGCGCGCAACCACGAGTCTAGCTGATATCCCCTAAAGATGCATGTAAACCTACGATTACAGTGTGTGTTACCTTACGTATTAGAACGTGAGTATTCTGAATTTTGTTAGTTTCCATCCTCCTCTCGTTTAAACGTTCGATGTCTCGAAGAAGCCGTCGCAAGCAGTATATAATTCGATATACTTTTTTATATATTTTTTCTTTGGTTTACTTTTTTGCTTTTTAATCGCGTGTTTGGCCATGCAAAAATATGCCAAGTTGCATTATAGTAGCGGGATCGTTTCGTCGGCACATCCCTCTTTTATTTTTGCTCTCTTGTGTTTTTTTTAACCTCTTTTATAGAATTTCTTGGTTTTTTTTTCTTTCGTATTAAATTCGAACGACAATCCCCGAACCATAACCTCAAAAATCAATATTTTTTTCCCTGTGTCGGATTCGTTCTTCACGCGTACCGACGAATGCTCGCTAAAGACCAGACGCGAAGCGAGTAGCGAAAATGCAGCATGTCCTTAAAACGTACGCGGTGAAATTTTACAGGTAGCTTACTCTACCGGTACACTCGTCTCATTTCGTTGAAAAGAGTTCGCTGAAACAGCCGTCCTTCTCTTCTTTAAAGAAACTAGAAATCTTAATCTCGACACAACTTCCATTTCTTTCCGATTATGATAACCTCCAAATAGCTATTTTCCTTTTTCCATCGATTAGAATAGGACCAGCTCCGACGATCCTAACCAACCACATAAAACTTTCTTAAGTCACATCTAATTGCACCATACTTAACCCTAACCTTAACAAAATCATTCCAGAGAACGGCAGTTCGTTCCAGCGATTCTCGCCAGAATATCAGCCTCGAGACGATCGTCCGGAGCCTTAAGAACTTTCACAAGTATTCCCTAGGTCTGGGCGGAGGCCGTTTTCTGTCGGACCTGTCGCTTCTGTCCGTCGCGGTGGTGTTCTGTTCCCTGTCATCCGTGCACTCGAGCATCTGCGTGGTCTCTGTCGCCTCCGATGGACTAATAGGCTGACTAGCTAACGGTGCCAGCGGTGCAGCTCCCTTGTTCCTTGATTTGCTTCTTCTCTTCCTCAAAATCAACGGTCCAAGGGATGTACCATCGTCCCCTCTGGAAGTGGACGCTTGGGCCAGTCTTTCTAACAACTCTTTACTCATTTCCCTCGAGGAAGTCTTATAATCACTACTACTGTCCTTCAATCTGTCAGACTGTTGCGATTGATGATGGTGATGGTGATGATGATGATGCTCTTGGGATTTGGAGCTTCTCTCTGTGGTTGTACCCTGCTCCCTGTAACCTTCGGTCGTCGACGTGGATGCAGTCGCTATAGAAATTTTCTGCTCTGTGCTTCCCCCAGGTGTTTGCGTAGCCTGGGAACCCTGTTGACAGCTAGAAGCACTTTGTGGTTGACTGGTTGGCTGAATCTGCGAGGAACCGCCGCTACCACCCGTTGAAAAATTGTTCGAGCCCTTCTGCTGCGGTGGAGTGGCCGCAGGAAGCCTTGTCATTAGCGTCTGCAGCATGTCCTCGATCTTTGCTAATCTTTGATTGACTCGTTGCACTTCCAGTTTCAGATCAACCTTCACCTCGAGCACGGCAGCTAGGATTTCACGATCGTGGCTCGGCTGAGTAGTAATTAGTCCATCGTCATAGCTCTCCAGTCGGCGAAGCTGGAGCTGCTTCGAATCTGCCGCATTCTGCTGCTGTTGCTGCGTCTCTTTCACGTTTTCAGCATCACCTGATTCTTCGATGGTACCGGTCAGCTTACCGAATTTTGGGAACACCTTGTTGCTACCGGCACTAGAACTGGGACGGGTGTCCCTGGCGCTTAAGGATCGTTTGAACGTATCTACCCCGGTTCCCGTCTCGCTTCCGGAGTCCAAGCTGGAGCTTCCTGTAAAATTCAGGCTTTTTGTGATGATTTACTTCGCTAAAATATTTTATTTAAATATTCTACAACATTGTAAACAGCTATTCTAGCCTCAATTGGTATCATTGGATCTTGGATATATTTAGTTTATAGATTAGGTTTATTACTAACATTATTGCTTAGGTTTGATACTATTAATGATATTCATCAAGTAATATGTAGAATTTTTTTTTTTATTTAATTGTTTACATTCACAATTTGTCCAGTTTGGACATTTGGTAGAATTTTTTAGCTGTTAGATTATCATGTGGGTGGCTACCCCCAGCGGGGTAATCTACCATCATCGTGTTTGTTAGGTTATGCCCTTTGTGAATATGTAGAACGAAAGTAGATGGAATGGTAGTTTTCAATTACCTAAGAGTCGTCCCCACTTCCCGGCCCGTCCTTTAACAGCAATGTTCTCGTCCGCTGTGGAGAGTTTCCTGGCGTGCGAGGATTCACCCTCCTTCCCATCCTTCCCGTCTTTTCCGTCTCCTTTCTCCACGTCAGCATTGTGTCTCTCCCTGCGGAACCTGGATAGAAAAAAGTAGAGAGCGAGAACGCCCGTGTTTAGTCGTGTCGACGTGATTTGCTTTTGTCTATTTACATTACTGGGATTAAGAGGCCAGTTTCACTAGGCGATCAATTAAATAAAGGGGGGAATAATAAGATTACATGGTGTATACAAATCATGGGTAGGAGAATAATATAGTACATATTTAAATTTGTTCTTTTTTTTTACATCCAAAAGTTTCACATATGTACGTATTTCTTCTTTTCGTTTTTTTTTTCTTTTTTAGGTTAGGTTGAACTTTTGTGAAACTTTTCTGTCCCTCGATCGTGTGTGATCGATAATCATCATTCAGCGGCAGGTTTTTGGGAAGGATAGATACGTATATATGCAAAATATATATAAATTGATATATACATAGGTATTTATGTACATTTTACATATATAGTGTTGATATTATTTTTGGTTAGACGAAGAACAGTCGTCCTTTCTTTCTTTGCTCTGCTACTGGTGCCGCTTTTTTTATTGGTGGCAAATGAGACAAGTTCGTTCTACTGAGGCTAGAAAAAGGGAGACAGCTCCAGCGGTGTTCACGAGCAACCTACTTTGATGTGCCTACGGGATTCGAAAGAAAATATTCTCGGTGGTGATAAGATGCCGATAACACATACGGGAAAACCTGGCAGCGTCGATGAACCGATTGTGGCCTTGTACCTATCAAAAAAAAAAAAAAAGAAAAAAAAGAAAAAGGTAAGTATAAAATAAAGCTCTTACTGAAACATACCATACACTTAGGAATACGTACATTGAGAAAAGAAATAAAGAAAAGGCCATAAGTAGATATGGGAATGAAAAGAAAAATAATGTTGCACATGTTACAATTTACAACGAAGGTACAAAAGCAAAAATAATTTTGGAACTATGAGAGGACAAAGGCTGTGCACAATGATCCGTCAAATTAGTACGATCTATTCGGAAATTTTGAAATTGTTTAAAACTTGAATAAATATGTCTGGAAAATTTGTAAGTTTTCTTACACAAAATATTGAATCATTCATCTTTTTCCTCTAACACTTTGTTCGACCAAAAGAGAGATATTACTTGTTTCAAACTTGTTCATTACTTGTTTGAAACTTGTCAAAATTATTGAAAAATCGAAGAAGTAAAATTTGTCATTGTTTTTTATCTGATCATAATAATTCGATTATTTACTGTTGTATTTGATTGACGAAATTTTGAACGAAAGTTTCGTGGTGAAAGACACAGGACGACATTCTTGTTGGTCGAAATCGTGGTGTCTGATTTTCCGTCATGAAAAGTCGGGACACGTTGTCACGGTAATTTTTAGGCTGGATTGGCCGGCTCAGAAATTTCGTGCTTGATCCGTAATTATACCGTTCGCCCGTTGAGAGCATCAAAGTTTAAATTACTGGTTATCCACCGACGTACTCTGATGGGATACGAGCGAAGAATAAGAAATCAGAGTACGTAAATAGGAAAGTAGTGTTCGGCATGCGTATCAGTCTGTTCCCTTCGTCGTTTCATTGTCCTGAGAAAATAAGCGGATTCTTCCCGCGGGATTTTCTAAAAGAATGCCAAAGAAAATGAAAGATCGTGGATTAAGAAAATATAGAATAGAATTTTTCTTACATAATTTCTCTATTAACAAGAATTTTTTAATTTATGTAATTAATACCGATCCGTGGTTAATATGAATTTACAAAATGTGTATGTCCCAAAATTTGCTGGAAAATTAAGGAAGAAGGTATTTCTTAATTTCCAAGTTCCAGGAAAATCTAATTCGTTTATTATACCAAGTGAGAGGCAGAGAATTTCGGTGAAAGTGGTCGGTTTATGGTCGGATATGATTTGCCTCTGCTGGGCTCCAAGATATTTTTTCTACTTATTATTCATGAATCTTTCAAGGTCTTCTAGAGATATTACGAAATGTACAATATTCTGAGACAATTTTTCTATTAGTAACAATTTTCTAATCTCACGAAAGGGACATTTTTAAAGATCGTGTCGAGCAGAACACTGAAAATTCCAACAATGATGGCCAATCTGTGATCAGACGCGTCTTTCTTTCTATTTTGTCCACGATGTTCCAAAGTTTCCTGGAAACATTAAGAAATTTAAAATAGGATCTTGCAAGATTATTTTCCTAATTTATTTTTTTTAGAAGATTATTTCCATAATTTAGTAATGTAACAATTTGTTAATCTTACAAAAAAAAGTACCAAGTAAAATACTGACAATTCCAATATGCTGGTGGCCAATTTATAATCAGATTGTGATAATTTATTCCACAGATTTTCGAAAATATAGCTGGCAAAATATTTTCTTGTTATCCACGAATCTTTCAATATTCCTCTAAAACAGCAAAAAATCATAAGCAACCAAATTTTCGCAATTCTAAATCGCAGTAACCAGGTAAATGATGAGATTTCGCACGATGGAATTTCTATTCGGCCCCAATCGTGGTTCATCGACGCAACGTTAGATGATACAGTAGTATAAATGGTAAACGAGCTGCCTGATTAACTGTGGGAATGCCATCGAGCGATCAACTCGCACCACTAAAAAAAAAAAATAGAAAAAAAAAAAGATAGAAAAGAAAATGAAAACGTATACCGCCACGTTCGTCCTAACCTCTTCGTTCTAAATTCAGTATCATTATTAAAAACGTACTCTACGAATCTATCATGCACGATAACATGCCACGGTCGAGGTTTCTAAAAAAAAAACGGTCGATTAAAAGTTAGATAAAAATTCGAATAATTGTTAGAGGATCGTTGGCAGTCTGGCAGTTTTTCAAGCAGCTACTTGGCATCGTTATATATATGTACATATATATATGTATTAAAATATACGTATACATATTGCATATATATGTATATATATAAATACAGGTGACAAAGAGAAACTTGAATCCTAGAGTGTGTACGTCACATGCATTCGGCGTTGCATAAAATCGTAAAAGGATCGGATGCTCGAGGCGCGATGGAGGACTCTGGTATTTCTTTCAAACGGATTCGTAGACTTCTTAGTTCTTATAAAAATGGAACAAAAAAAATGCGAGGTACTGAGAGAAAAAGTGGACTAGTTCTAACACTTCACAAACTGGATAATTCTCTGTCTAAAATATATATGCAAATAATTCAATGCAACAACTGATTTCAATGTATTATCTGGTTTGATTTGGAAACAATGAATTATTTCTTACATTTTTGCACTATTCATCTTTAAAAGCTACGTCTGTAGTATCATGACATTTTGCACCACTTTATTCTTTTTCCATTTTAGAAATCAATGAATTCAGAGTGCAATTAAATGTTTTATTACTATTCAATATTAGGGGAAGTAACATTGAAAGAAATTTCACCCAATAACAGTTTTTAAGAGTTAAAACAGCTCAGTGCAATAAATTAACACATATAACTACCGATCTTTGATATGATATACGTAATTAATTGGAATTAAAGTAGTGTGATGAAAATAGATCATATTTGTTACAATAAAAGTAAATACTATCGAAAGTTAATACTATGGAAAACAGTTGTATGCTTTTGGTAATCGTAAAAATCAAAAAATACTAGTGGTTTAGTAATTCTAGTATTAATGTAATAAATTCCAATGTAATAAATTCACGTTCAGAAAAAATGTGACTTGGTCCATTTCTGCTCTCAATACGTCATATCGCTCTGTTAACGTTAGCGGCTGTGCCGTTTTATCAAGAACAAGCAATAAAACAGTAAAATTGCTCTTAAATAATAGAAGAGATTCGAAATTGAACGAAACAGAGAGCCCTCGAGTTTGCTCTATACAAATCCTGGTTCCACTAAGAATATATAATATACGTATATATATTTATGGTGGGAGAAAAATGCGCATAACCCTCTAAAGCCGTATATCTTACAGCACTCTAGCATTCGTCAGAACTGCAGTGATCGTTAAAAATGACAAATATTGAATATAATGGCATCGGGTGATGTGTACGCATCTATGAACGATGCGACTCCTGGGCAAATCGATTTCATCATTTAAATATCATTATACCAAAATTATTAAAGGACGTCAACGAAAACAAAAAGAACGGTACGACAATATTAGGACGAAAGAAAGAAAAAAAAATGATACATATAGAGTCATAAGAACGTCGAGAATTGTTTACATGGTGTAATTTTTGAATAACAAATCAACGAAGAAAGTTCAGGCACAAGAATGTTGCTTGAACCTTATGTTTGAAGTTACAAATAATTTAATTCTCTGCTAGAAATACACCGTTAGCTGCGTAGATTTATCCTTCTCAGTCTATCCTTTTAACTTCTCAAAACTGTCCTCCCTAAAAACATCTTGAAATTGACGAGTCATATTTCCTGTGCTTTATGCAAGAGTAATTTTAAAGTACGACATATTGTTAGTCAATTTCCACATTAAAACTATCTCTTCATTTAATTCTCGAATGAAATATATGTATATTTATTAAATATACGTCACCTTCTCGAACATCTAAAAAATACCAATGGTATAAGTTATACAGTCTAATATTAATGAAGTTAAATTAACGTAGCAACTAAATTATATTTGTTTCTTACAAAACATCGCCCACGTATTATCTATTTTCAGAAAGCAAATTTTTGTATCCATCTTATCTAACCTCACCACATTTTCCTCACGTAGTTTGCCCTGTCTCAGAGCGACAGATATGTGATCTACGCAGTAATGCATGTATTACTAACCTAAATCCAAATTGTTTCTAGCTTGAAAATTAATCCTCAAATGATATTTTTGCACAGGAACCCTCTTCACTGTCTCAATATCTAGGCTCACAACATGTAAAATCGCCCGGGTCTTATTGACATCCTGTACAATATAAACAAAAGAAATATATATATATATATAAACAGAAGAATGTTTGAAAAATAATAAATGGAAAAAGGTACATGGTAAAAAGATGGCGTAAAAGGGTTCCAGTTAAAAGACATGGGAATTCGATTTACCCAGGTTACTTCGTAGACGTGCTGAGTGAGAATACATATCAGTTTCTCTTTCAAGCGTGTGTACAGCGATTGCACATCCGTGATACCCTTCGAAACCTTTTTCTCGAGAAAAATGCGTATCGGTCGCCCCCGGAGGAGACGTTCGCGCGAATTGCATAAAATAGGTACGACACGACCAGAAGAGGAAGAAGAATAAGAAGAAGGAAGAAGAAAAAGAAGAAGAAGAAGAAGAAGAAGAGCAAATAAAAAAAGATCGGTTTCGCGGATCGCATTCGTTCGATTCAATTTTCTTTTAGATACGAAAATTCTTTTTTTTTTTTTTTTTTTGGTTCGACGTGTTTTTTGGTTTCACGGTTACGTGCAAATACACGCGATCGGAATATAGAAAAATTCTGCACGGTCCATCGTTGCCGGTAAGCCGCTCGTCCCGAGGTGGATCGTGTCGATCTAAAAAAAAGTTTTCTGTTTCTCGAATCTCCACGTAAAAAACGTTCACGCTCTCTCAACAATTGCTCATCCGTGATATATAAATAATTTAGGCAGCTATACATGTACAAGATCGACCCGTATAAATATGTATATATACATATATATAGTAACGATAATTATAGTCGTATAGTTGACGACTACAGGGGAAGAACACGATAATTAAATATTTTTACGTACGTATATTAATTATTTTGATTGACTGTATATTATACACTTTCACAGGGAAACAGCTTTAAAAGTCTATGTTAAAAATCTATGATATGTGCTATTTTTATGCCTTTTATAATTTCAAAAATATCATTTTTGCGCTTAATTTAATTTTACACTTATTTCTTTTTAATTTAACTTTTAGATTAATTAGCCAGTTTTAGAAGACGTGCACCTTTAATTTACCAGGTTATTTCTATTTCCAGTCATATCAGAAATTTTCCTGCTTAAGTCACATAAAGTGACATTAAAATCCAGAAACTATTAAAAACTATAGTTATCATGTTTTTCCCTTGTGTGTGTGATCTTCATTTCTAAAAATATAAATATATCTAGGGATAGATGTATGTACATATGTATATATACATATATGCATGTATATATAATATGTATGTAGAGAAAAATCACAGTTGAGAACAATAATAATAATTATATATATATGTGTATATATATAACGATATACAATTATAATAACGATGGTTAAATATAATCATAATGAGAAGAATAATTAATCGAATCAATATAAATATAGAGTAATAATAATCAATAATATAAGAGTGTACGTAAGAAGTAGCAAAGATGGCAATAAAAAGAATGAAGAAAGATAAATAAATACGTAAGAAATGAAATTGCCTAAAACTGGGCCAGGGCGGCAGGACGTTCACGGTGAGCTCCTCGTCGGAATCCTGCTGGGACCGTCCATTTGCGGCCCTGCTCACGCCGATCTGGGCATCCCCGTCGGTCTTGAACCTTTACGGACAACAGGCCAGCCAAGCAACGATCAACAATCAACAATAATTTACCACAGCATACGATACGAAAATTTTCTAATTCTTTACTTTTTTTTCTCATATTCTTTGCACTGATATAATCATCAATCATGTGTGCTAACATAATCTCTTTCTCTCCCTCCCTCTCGCACACGCTCTTTCACGCTCGTGCTTTCGCTTTTTGTAATGTTAGTTAAGAGTGTTATTGATTCAGTAGTCTGTAATTGGCGCCCGAATGTTTCTTCTCGTATCTTTATGCGCGTGTATTTCATAGATTTTAGGACTTTCTTGTTCTTTATATTCTTTTCTGTGAATGATTTTCGAGCAATGAATCTTACAAGGCTTGAAATACACACGTATAAGAGGGAAAATATCGTTCACACGATCCCATTCTCGCTCCTTGTTCTCTCATTCGATATTCCTAGCGAGATTGCGCTTTAAAAAAAAGATACATATATTCGTCAGCCTGTTGGATTTGCGAATACAGACCAGCTGTCCACTCTGCACGGCCTTTCACGTGATCACAGAGAATCGAGGCTAACGTTAATTATCTCGTGAATACGTATTCGTTTTTTAAATAAGCTACCTTAATAACTATCCAGTTTAAAGAAGGTCTGTTCAAACGTTCGTTAAGATATGCTTTAAGTAGTAACAGAACTCCATAGTCAGACGTAAGTTCGTAAGTGCATATGGTTGATGCATTGATTTATTTACGAACGAATTCGTATCCACCAAAATTAATTCTAATTGTAACATCGTAACCTCTCGCAATGCTTCTTCATTCGACAACAAAAAAATCACAACGAAACCTGTAAATTAAAAAAGATTTTTTTTAAGTAAAGAAAACAAAGGTATTTTTTTTACTAATATAAAATTTGATTTTTTCATTGGAGAATGAGAGAGAGAACACTAAGAGAGGCGTTAGTTATTTAAATAGAATGGATCGGATGTTATCCATTCGAGCTTGACAGGCAACAAATCTGTCCCTACCTCGAGAAAATTTTGCGCACCAGGTGATCCTGAGCTTGATCTAACTGCGGCTCGTTTTTCCTCCTTTCAGCCAGCTCCTTTTCTCGACGGACATCCGCTACCTTCCGGAAGATCAGCTGCACAAAATGATTCGATTCCATTTTACGCGCTTAAATAAGCATAATAACAAGTACACTAGCTCACGAAAGTATTTCGATATCCATGGAACATATTATATGTGTTACATGAAATAGTTGAAAATTCCAGACTCGACTATTACGACTGTATTGGTAAAGTTTGAGACGAATCTGAAAATACATGCAGAAAATTAAACAAATATTTGATAGAAATATATATTCTGCAGGAGTCACAAAAGTATTTAAACAATCGATTATTCGCTATATTAATAAACTACAATATAACAATGAAACTGTCTTTAGTACTAATTGTATATTTAAGACTATTGTTAACATATTATTCATATTATATACAAGTTTCTTTTTACTAATGTAACAAATATCGAAACAAATATCTTTTTTCATTAATTAACTTTTACCTACATCTTCACGTTGATTGCAGATTTGACAAATATAATCGTAACAGTCTCGTCTCATTACTATGATTACATAACCTCAAAATGTTTTACATAACACGTGTAGTAATAATCCGTTTTATCTAATACATACAAGATATACAAGTTCAGATTGTCTTGAAATTGTATCAATATAATCACGACAGTGCTATCTCATTATTGCGTTAATGAAATTTCAAAATGTTTTACATAACACATACGATATATACATAACATATAATATGTCTTGATATATCCATATATAATCTGTTTTATGTAAACAAATGTATACAATTTCAGATTGGTTTGAAATTTTATCAATATGATATTTGTATCTCGTTATGATAATAATAATGAAATCTCAAGATATATGTATAGTATATACAATATGGACATAAATGTTTTTCATGGTATGTGTTCAAATACATTCATGATCCAGTGTGTATCAATTAGCTTGCGAATCATCCTATACTTTCTAATATTTTCTTACATCTTGTATTTTCTTGCATTTTCTGCAACATTTGCAGAGTATGGAATTCGTTATGGGACGCAGTATGCTCGGCGTAATTAATCAGGATGAACGACACGGCGCAGTTGGAACGACGAGCGATTATTTATGGGGCCCGGAACAATTATTTATGCTCTCGAGTCGCTCCTTTGCTATTATTAATGGTCTAGAACGCGTTGGACCCTTTATCGGCTTTTTTACACCCCTTGCTATGTAGGTGACCATTATTCGAGTGTTAATAATCGTCCTTACGCTTCCACATCATATATATAAAACTATCGAAATAATCGAAGCATCCTTATACAAAACACAAGTGTCAAAATTAAACAATTTTTGCCTATTTCCTAATAAAAAATGTTTTACTTGCCAATGGGAATACATACTGCAGTATAGTAAGTAAATCTCTGCACAGAGTAATCAAACTTGTATATTAAGAAACACCATTAATCTTCAATATAATAACGAAAGAATGTCATGTATATACTTACTTTATGTCCAGCAAGAAAACTATGAAAAACGAGAAAATGCTTCGAATAACCTTATGGTAAGGTTATTTGAGTCAGTAGCGATATATTACATAAGTATCGATAAAATAAATAGCAAAATAACTTGCAGGAATAGAATAATACACACACACTACTGAATTATGGTAATTAATCTGTTTTCAAATATAAATCGTTTAAAAATTGTTTATAAACGAATTTGACGAATTCATTTCACTTAAATAACCCTACTTTTCAAGTATTGCAGTTAACAGTAATGCTAATAGGTAGCATGAACGAGTAAAGAACACTTAAGTGCTACTTCAAACGATGTTAAAATATGTGTACATCAAATATCACTTGGAATATTTTAAAATACGCTTTTGTAATGCATTCTACTCGAAAATGAAAAGAACATATTAAATAAATATATTTTTAATTTACTATACTTATAGGATTTGTAAATTTAAAAATGAATGGCATATTTAGTTTTCTTTACAATTAAAAGGTGGTAAATACAGAGTTCTCTACAAGTATAATTTTCTTTTTCATGAATGATGGTGAATAAATGTAAAAAAATAAAAAGATCTTTTAATACATTTCTTATGATTGAGCAGTTCAGAAGTCACATTAATCAACTCTATCAATTGAAAAGTACAGGATAGTGACGATATTAAAAACGCCTTTTTTAAAATTTACCTTGAGATTTATCACTATTCGCGTGATTTTCTTGCGATAAGTAAACTAACGGAAGTATGCGAATCAGATATTACTCGTATACTCATATAACAGACTGAAGAAATTAATAAAAAGTGGAGTTGATTAGTTTGGCTTCTGTAAATATATATCTCTATCTATAAACAAATGAAATTTCGAAATACTAAAGTCAGCTAACTTTTTCTCTTTGTCCTAAAGAAATTTGATTTTTAGCACTTACAGTGTTTCCTACAAGGATGCTTCGATTCTCAGATTCTTTGAACACAACTAACGTTTCCGGAGATGCGAGATGATCTTCGTTCGTTAAGCTTATTAAGAAACGAAATCAACGTAGGTAATTTCAGTATGTAATAACTCTCTATGTTTTAATATTCCTTTACTGGAATAAAACGTAGATAACTCGGGTAATTGAATTTTTTCAGGTAATCCAGTTTCTAACGCCGGGAAAGCGACGCTCCCCTGCTATTTCCTTTTTTCCGGATAGAAAGTTGCAGGTTAAGGGTGGGAGGTTTCGTTTAACTTTACTCTGCACATGCGCGAGTAGAGCAGTCGATAGGCGCACCGTGAGCGCACTAGTAGCAGGTTACTTGCACTTGCGACTAACCTCAAAATATCTTATTTATTGTGTCGGCTCGGGGAAGCTCCCGGACCGCACGAGTTCCGTTTCGGAACTTTCTTTCAGATGCTTGGTGATCCATTCTGAAAGAAAGTACGCGTACTTGCGTACTTCTATTACCGTGATTCGTGTCGAATCGAAGTTTTCACTGGGAAAACTGACGTATATGGATTGATGTGGAAAGTACTCCTCGCGTTCGAAAGGTTTGTAAATCCTTATTTTTTCTCCAATTTCTTACGATTACCAGTGATTTCTAAATCTAGCGACGTATATTATCGTAAATAGCAATGAATTGGAAAATATGCAAAGTAGATCGATTGTTTGATAGTCATATGTTTACACAAGAATGTTTTCTTTATTTTTTGACAGTTGTATGGAACGATTTTTCTGAAAGTAATCGATTTGTTTCAGATGGGTCATGGTTCGAGCCGTTCTGCTTCATCCGCGAATATCCTCTCCGCGGAGGAGCTGACCTTAGTGGAGAATCTGTTCAAGTCCATGTCCCGGAGTTCAGGCTCTATAAAACGCGAAGATATATTCAAACACTGGTCCAGTCATTTGGATGATGTACTACTGCAATTTGTAGTAAGGTTCCTCTGTCATGAACCAGGAAAGAGAGTGTCTGCCATAAACGGAGAGAATTTTGGGAGATTGTATGTGTTTGCCATACGTGGCAGTCCGGAGGAGAGGACTAGCCTGATTTTCAATGGCTTCTCGGAAGAGGAGCAGAAACATGAAATACCCACTACAACGTTCCTTCAATATCTTCAAGCCACCATTAATTCCTACTTGAGACTACAAAAAAACTCTGGGAATGCACACTACTTAACATGGAGCAGCATTGGCTGCACAGTAAACACTAGGAGAATAGGGATGAGATCCAGAAGTTTGTGCGTAGATCTAGTCAAACATGGTGAGACACTGACCACCGAACAAGTAGAGAACTGGTTCTCTACAACAACTACTTTCAATATCATACAATCGCACGTTTTTCAGTGCCTTTTCTTGGTTTCTCAGAAAAAGGGAGACAAGAATGCAAGCAGTAGAATAAACGATTTGAACCTCTTGCCAGGTTGCAAGGGTTTGGAGAATATACCACATTTCCCAAGCATTCTGGGATTGGGCGATGTTCTGTTCTTAAATCTCAGTTTGCCTCATGAGCTTCGCAACGAATGGAGATTTTTATTTTCCAGTCAAGTGCATGGAGAATCATTTTCCACTATGCTTGGAAGAATCACCATGCAAGGATCGACTATTTTAATTCTTCAGGACACCGATGACCACGTGTTTGGAGGTTTTGCCTCTGATAGTTGGAGAATTGGACCAAATTTCATTGGAAACCAATCTTCCTTCTTATTCAAACTTGAACCAGATATACTTACATTTCCTTGCACTGGTTACAACAACCATTTCCAGTACTTAAATCTTCATCAACAAACTATGCCTAATGGGCTGCTCATGGGAGGACAGTTGAATTATCCAGGTTTATGGCTGGACTGTGAATATGGAACTGGAAAATCAAGCTTGTCCTGCACAACCTTCCAGAATTATGTGCAACTCAGTGGCAAGGAGAATTTTAGGATTAAACACTGTGAGGTTTGGGGTGTCGGTCCTATTCCAGAAGTCGAAGAAGAAGAACAAAACGCAAGGTCAGTTTTGGATCAAGATTCTACCTCAAGAGTCATATTAGAGATGTCTGGTCGCAAGATGTACAGTGACGGATTGAGAGAAAAGAAGGAGTAATTGTGATATTAGACATTTGTCGAGATAGTATGGAAAAGAGGAAAAAAGGAAAACATATCAGGCTATTCAAAACTGTATCAGCTTTGTAGAAACAAAAGGAGGTCATTGTATAATGCAATACCTGTAAATGAAAAAATAGAAAAAAAAGATGATTCTCTAGTTTTCGTGGAATTGTTTCAACAGAATAATATTAATAGTTATTAAAAAAGATGATCAACAATCTCGTTCTTCAAGCATTTTCTTCTGATTGTTTGCTAGCTGATCTTTTTGAAAAAAAATTTCATTTCCCTGTAACGGCCTGATCTCTCGTACTAATGTCATTTCAAATTGACTCTACCATCGATGGAGCAATATTAAAACAAATATATATATATACAGAGAAAAAAGAAATGAAAAAAATATTATACCGTACGAGTTGCTGTGTTTTTCGAATGCCTATTATCTAGTGCCTGGTGAGTCATCAATCATTTTTAATCGGACTTCTTGATATGCTGAATAAAGTCTATCGACGAGGAGAAACTTGTACAACACATATTCATTACTATTGTTACATAAGACTGTGTGTGTTATTCGTATATGAGTCGGCTGGCGGTCAATGTTCCCTCTGTTCTGTTGAGAGAACAAAGCCAAAGAGCAAACATTGCACTGCTGTTCAGTATAATGCTAAGAGTTCAATAAAGAATTGAAACCTCGAGATTTCAAATCTTTTCTTTACCCTTCACTCTTTACCTTTCTTTATTGCAAATCAATTTGAATCTTTTTAATCATCTAATATTTCAATTTGGCAAATTTCAAAATAGCAATCTTCGAAAATAGAATTTCAAATTAACTATTTTGAAGATACTCGGAACTTCAAATTAGTGACTCTTAAAATCACAAAATTTTAAACTAGCAATTTTTAAAAAATTACCGTGATTTGAAATTTTGGCAATTTTTAAACTTGCCTATATTTGAAATTAGTAATTTTTTCCCTGACTGAAATTTCCAATTCGTGATTTTTGGAATCACTAATTCCACTTATTGACTTTGAAATCCCCAAGATAAAAAATTAACGATCCTTAAAATAATCAAAGTTAAATTCTAAGCCATCAAAAGTTAAAATAAGAAATTTTTGAGAGAAAGAGGACCAAAATTCCAAATTGGCAACTTACGATATCATCAATGCTTCAAATTGGCAATTTATAAACTCAGGAAAATTACAAATTCTGTAAAGAAGTTATTTAAAACAATATGGAAAGATATTTAAAATTTCAAACGAATTTTACATCTGAAATAAACAAACAGCAGCACTTAATCTGTAAATTAAGTACGTCTGAAATAATCAATAAAACAAAACAAAAATAAAAATGAAAGCAAAATTTAAGAAACACTCACCCGATGGCTAAGGTTGTAAGTCAGAACGAGGTTCCTGGCAAAAGAATTGGCGAAAGCCTGATAAAAATCCAACACCTCCAGCAACCGATCCCTCTTGATCGTGTGGAGATCACAGTAAGTAAGAGCTCGAACATTGGCAGCGCTTTGTCCTACGGACGGGTTTGTCCAGAAGCTGTCGCCGAACACGTCACCCTTGCCGAGGATCGCCACGACCTCGTCATCCTGTATCACCTCGAGACTTCCGGTCACGATGAAGCACAACGAATCGATAGACTCGCCTGTGTGATACAATAGATCGCCTGGCGCGCTGTGGGACATCGTGAAATGCATCGCCAGAGCGCGGAGGCAGCCATCGGAGGCCAATCTGAAGACAAAAGTGTATAAATATGATTGTACATATTAATTATAAATCATTATAATTACAAGTCATGATATAAGGATTACAAAAATCAAGACATATCGATAAAAGATACATGAGTACTGTACAATTTCTCAAAAACGAATGGCTTAGGTATATAATTAATTGTACATTGCAGGGAAAATTTTGTTAGGTTATACGCGCCACATAAGGACATCTCTATGCAAGAATACACTAAAATCTAAGAAGAGTGACGAAGCTTGCCTAAATGCAGGGTGTTCGTTGAAGACCTTCCTGTTCAGATGAACGCAGATATCCGCCTTCATATCCTTGGGGCAATAGTTAAGTACCTTGTCGGTGTCTAGGCCCTTGGTCATCGCCCAGGTGCTCACCACGTAATCCATCACGCGTTCGCTAAGCGCCTTCGGCACCTCGTGCAGCTTCATGAACTCCCTCACGTTGTTCAGCATGTCGTGATATTTGGCCGTGGCCGATGTCATCTGTTGGATGATCGTAGTCACGTGACCGAAGATCGTGGCGTACAACAGAGCTGCAAACAATCGAACAATTTTACAGATTTATAGATCAATTCAAATAGAATTTGACAACGATAAATTAGCTAAAACGATAACGCCTGATTGTCAGTCAGGAAGACACCGATTTAAACTCTTTGACTTTCAAATAAAATTCTAAGGTGCTCGAAAGTTCACAAACTAGTCCGGTAGAGAGTAGTTGCAAATTCGTGTTTGTCGTGACCCGAGAGATAAGTATGCTAAAACGGATATTACGTCTAAAACTATTTGTGAGAGAACCGCACGACGTAGGTATTCCAAATTAAAACCGATACACTCTGTGCAAACTCGTGAAAATTTGTGGAATTAAATTTTGCACAATCTCCTTCCTCTAAAAGTCTGAAAGTGGTAATCAGATTATGAATACTGATGCATTTATGAGAAAAGCGAAGGCATTTTAAAATTAAGAAGTCACAGAGGTAAAAAGGCAAAAATATGTGAACTATCCAAAAAATCTAACATTTCTTGTATAATATTTAGTAAGTAAAAGAAATCTCCATTTAGATTGAGGTTAGGTTCTTTACAATCCCAACATTCGCTCTTGAGGATACAAAAATTTTATTACCAATTGGATACCTTAAAAAGATAAACTGATTTTAGTAAAGTAAGTACTTCGTAAACTCCAATTAAGGAATAAAAGGAAAAAATTGAAAAATCATACCGGCAATGATCATCATGCAGATGGTAAAAATCTTCTCGTTGTCGGTCTCGGCGGCGACGTTGCCAAAGCCCACGGAGGTCATGCAGGTCATTGTGAAGTACAATGCAGTGACATACATGGTTCTCCTGGACGGTCCTGCGATTAGTTCCGGTGCGGTGCTGGTATTGGTCCACAGATAGCTGTACGGTGACTGGGTGACGTTCGCCAGCTTCCACAGCCAGGAATACTGGACTCCGTTGTCCGCGTCCGACCTTCCTATCGAGTACCTTTAACCCAACAACCCTTCTTATTATTCTCGTCATATTCATCTTTCTACCATTTTACATTCTCTAATACAGGCTATAAAATATAATAGAAATATACAGAGTGTTTTCAATTTTCCTGGATAAATTGCTGTGACAGGATTTACAAATGAGCCTTTCAGAAGGCAAATTAATCCAACCGTACTTTCTACGAAGTTGTCAATCTTATATTATACTAATACATAATTAGTATTCGGTGATTCAAGAAAGAGATCTTATCTTCGCAAATATGAGCACAAATGTAGTTGTGAATTTATATTTTCGTGAAGGAACAATTAAGGGAACAAAACTTGGATAGAAATTTGTATCCTCTAGTAGATATAATACTATAAGCAATACTTTAAGTATTCCATACATTTTGAACACATTACATTGCCCTATCTCTAAATCTCCTACAATAGCATAAGCACATTTTCAAAATAGTAGTAAAGAATTTACAGCACAACTTCATATATAACATTTTTCATAGTTAAAAGTGAAGAAAATTGAAGATTTATTGTCGTCACTTGTTCAAAATACTATAATAAATAATATCATTTTTAACATATATTAAATCAAAATTATATCACAATTAATAAGAATAAATATTCAAAATATTTGCTCATCATTTTATAATACAGCCTGTACAGTATAACTTTACTCGCTAAGTAAAACACATGGGGATCTGCAAGTACCTGGATACTACCTTGAAAAATGAAAAATGTAGATAAAGTATTTTAACTAGTAATATGTAACTATTTTCTTCAATTAACGTTTTTATCTTCTATCCCATTATACTGTTGCAGTTTTCTCAGAAAAATTGGAAACACCCTGTACAAATAAAAGGCGAATAGGGTTCTCTGAGGACGCGTGAAAGAAGCACGCATGCTTTTTGGTTGGCTAAGATTCGTGTTGAAAAGCGTTCTCTCTCCACGTTCCTCTTTAGTCTTGACCGTTATCCTTGCTTCCATTTCGTAACTGTTCTTCCACTTTTCTTTCTCTGCTTCCTGTCTCACTTTTTTCTCTTTTGGCTATTCTTTGGAACGAAAAAATATCTGGCAAGAAGGACCACGGTCAAACACTCGAAGCTTCTTTTGGAAACGAGGACGGTTCGCCAACAGAAGATAATAGCGTTTCGAGCGAAAGAGCTTCTGTTACGTTCGTGGTTTCCCGTGATCGTCGATTCGACGATGGAGAACGTCTAAAGGACACGGAGGCTCTTTGTCGAGGAAACGAGCGGAAGGTTAGCATCGTCGTCGACTTTATTCTCTTGCACTCGAGAACAAGCCTCCTTTTTTCTCCATATTTTTCTCTTCTGTACTCTCTTTCTCTTTCACTCGCTCTTTCGTACTCTCTCTTTCTCTCTCTCTCTTTCTCTTCTGTCCTCGTCATCTTCAAAGAGGAGGCAACGTTAGTTTGAAGCGCTACTTCGTTTATGCCGCTTCGAGCGGGGAAGAAGCGAAAATAATTAAGAAGCGAGGTGAAGGAACTAGGCAGCAGCAGTTTTAATGCGACGTTTCTTCGCGTTCTTTTTCTTTTTCGATTGTGTGGCTGATCGATCTCTGCCCTGTATTCGCTGCATATCGCAGATATCGGGTCATCCTGAACCTTTTCATTATTTTTGAATAATACAAGCTTTTAGCATAAAAGTACTTCTATCTTAAAATTCAGTATCTTCGTTTACCAATACCAGTACTATAATACTTCTGAATAATATAAGCTTTTAGAACAAAAATACTTCTGTGCTAAAATTCAGTATCTCCGTTTACCAATACCAATAATATAATTCTTCTGAATAATATAAGCTTCTAGAACAAAAGTACTTCTGCCTTGAAATTCTGTATCTTCATTCACTAATATTAATGCTACTATTTTTGATACATTTTAGACATTAGCATAAGGATTGTAATATCAAATTCCAATTATCTTGTCGATCTTCAATGAATATCTTCTATTCTAATACCATCTTGATATCTTTGGATGATTTTCATACAGTCTTTTAGTGCCTTTGAAGTAACTATAGTCTTGAAACGCTCCTCGGATGCATCTTGTATATCACGTTATATACGGAATAAATTGTACAGAACATAACGACGATTACTAAAAAATAAATAAATAAATAAATAAATAAAACTATATTAAATGTCAGAAAAAATATATTCTTTTGACACAAATCTTCAGGATGACCCAGTTAGCTCTCGTTACTATTCTAGAAGCCATGGCAAACTGATTCCTTTCGGGAATGTTCCATTTTTTTTTAGACAAAATAAAAGTAGATCGAGATTATGATATCTTTTGCACAATTCCCGGCGGAACGAGAGTGCTATGCTGTTTTGTAAAAGCGGCACGGCATATCCTGTGTGTGCACGTGTACATGTTCTGTATATGTGTGTATGTCCATGTATGTATATCTCTATTTGTGTCTAGGTAGCACTTGATGGAAAATGTTAGGTTGAGAAAATCGGGGAGGGGGTAGGGATAACGACGTCTAAGGTTTGATTTAGCCGTCAATCCTGCCGCAGCCGTGTTACCTTTTTGTGTGTGGGCAGGGTAAAATCACCTTAAAGTGACGTACCAGACACAGGCCAGCCAGTGAGCAACCAACATGTAGAAACAGAGCAGTAGAATGAGCATCGCGGCTCCATACTCCAGATACCGGTCTAGTTTCCGAACCACTCGACCAAGACGAAGCAATCTGACCACCTTGAGAGCCGAAAACAGGCTCCCTATGCCGTCCTCGTCGTGGTCGAACGCGTTGAACACGTCGTACGGCAGGCAGCTCAGAAGATCGATGATGAACCACGACTTTAGGTAGTTCATTCTGATCACCTGTCGTTTTAATGGAAAATTACATTAGACAAAGTCTTATAACGAGTTGTTCTGAGAGCAAGTGAAGCACACAGAGGCGAGAACAATCGTAAAAGATATTTTTGCCACGTGACAGAAAACAATGGTAAAGAAAAATGACTTGACACAATTTTCACCAATGGTCTAGATTCCCAGTTTTAACATTGTCCGGATGAATCCCTGAGAATATCTAGAGAATTCTTCGATGATAGCTATCCTCTGATACCACGACATTGTTAAAATAGATCGCAGTACATGGAAATTTGACATTTTTCCAACTTGGCAAATCCTACACTTTAAAATTCCTCGGAATTGGAAAATTTCATAGTTTGAAATTAAAGATAACGTTGCAATGTATTTCAGTATCCATAGATTTTTCAACAGCTAGCTGCTAGGGAAAAAGAGAAGAAGAAGAGGGATAATTTCAAAGCGAACTTTTACATAAAAGTGAATAATGTTGCTAATGTATGAGCTTTCGCGTGCAACGATGGGAACCTGAAAGCAGCCGGAGGATTCTCACTTCTCTGATTTTACGCTAAAACAATGCAAAATAGAATCTGGCGTAGAATCACGGGGACCTTTTACACAACGAAATCGACGAACAAACCTTTGACGAGTGTAACAGTTAACGCACTTTTGTCTACAATTATGGAATTATCCATTTGAAAGGTAACGTTTATCGGTCGGAGTATAACATTGTATTTAATACATTTATTCGTTCTCCACGCATTTCCGTACTTACATGGCCTCTACTTTTCTCTATAGAAACCCTATTTTCTATAAAAGTCGCGGTTAAACTGCAGATATGTACCTTGGGCTAATGATCAATTGTCAAGCCAAACCAAACCGGTTTTTCATGGTGTTTTTGGTTTTGCGAGGATATTTGTACCTTGGGGTCAGACACCACCTCGCCACCAGGTCCAACGAACGTGGTGTGAAAATTGAGGACAATGTCGATGAAGAATATGACGTCGACGATGCTGTCGACGACCAGCAGGGACACGTCCTCGCTGGTCTTGTTTTTGAACGCGACGTTGTAGGGCACCATGATGGCCGTGTAAAAGGTCAAACATAAAATGATCCAGTCCCAGATCGCCTTGAACGCGCAGTAATGTAACAAAATGTGCGGCGGGGTCTTTGGTGCCTCTTGTCTGTACTGCGGCATCACGTCGCCGCTTAAGGACATCATCTGAAAAATGAAAATTATATTAGCGTTATGCATCGAAGCGATTGTTTCAGAGGAATGAAAGAAAATGAAGGAATATTTTTACGAAATATTTAATGATTGATTTTACTACCTTTCGATTTTCGAGTTAAAATTCTCTTCTTCTTTTGCTTGTGAATTTAACAACGAGTTTTATCTCTCTTCTTTCTCTATGCTCCTGCTGTTGCTTACAGACAGGCTTTGAATTTTGATAAACGTTTCAGGGGCTTGAAATCAGGCGATAAACGCAGCACAGCTCATGCATTTAAATATTGACGATTACAATAATCCAGCAATCTCGAACACGTACAAATGGTCTGCGAACCCGTTAACATTTCCATGCAAATCTCTTCGAAACGGGAACGAATCTCCAACGCGAGTAAATCTTCATCAGACACGTTCGGATACAAATGGTAGTTGGTGCGAGTGACAAAATCAAAATCGAAACAGCTTACCGAATAAAGTGGCAGGACTTTTTAGCTAAAATGATTAGATGCAATGTTATTATGATTGTTATTTACTTTATTTATTTTTATATTCGCTGGCTTGGATAGAGTGCAGGATGACCCAAGTTAGAAGTTCAGAAAGAATTGCATGCGATTGAGTTAATTAATTGGTTGTTCTGGGGTTGATTAATCGATTTGCAAATTAGTTGTAAAAATTTCAAATTTCAAAGTCCAAACTCTCTGACAATTGAAACTGTTGTATAGAGTTTCAGCATTTTAATGTACATTCAGTAACTTGAATATTTTGTTGATTGTAGTGAACAAAGACTATGACTGTGCTTATGCATTTATGGGAAGTTTAAAGAAGTAAAAATGTAAAAATGTACAGGGTCTATGACAACCGTTGTGATAGTCTTCAAAGGTTAATTTGTATTTATAAGAATATGAATTTCTATAAAGAAACACGACTCAGTGACTTTGAGAATGATTAGGTAAGTAATAAGGATTAATTGATTGATTGAAAAGGAGTGAAACGTTACTTATAAAAATATGAATTTCTGTAAGGGTTGACAGTTGGACGGCTTTAAAAATGACTAGGCAAGTTACAAGGATTAATTAACAAATTAACTAATAAAAGTGTGAATTTCCATGAAGATCCACAGTTCAGTGAAAATAATTAGCCAAATTACAAGGATTAATTGACAGATTAAAAAAGAAAAAGGGAATATTACTCATAAGAATGTGAATTTTCACAAAGATCACACAGTTCAGTGACTGAAGAACGACTAGGTAAATTAGGAAGAATAAGGAACAATTAATAAATTAAAAAGGAGAGAAATATTGCTCATAAAAATGTGAATTTTCACAAAAATCCACACAGTTCAGTGACTTGAAAAATGACTAGGTAAATTAAAAAGAATAAGGAATAATTAACAAATGAAAAAGTAGAGGAATATTGCTCATAAAAATCTGAATTTCCATAAAGATCCACAGTTCAGTGACTTAGAAAATAATTAGGTAAATTACAAGGATTAATTAACAGATTAAAAAAGAAAAAGGGAATATTACTCATAAGAATGTGAATTTCCACAAAGATCCAGACACTTCAGTGACTTGAAAAACGGCCAGGTAAATTAAAAAGAATAAGGAATAATTAACAAATGAAAAAGTAGAGGAATATTGCTCATAAAAATCTGAATTTCCATAAAGATCCACAGTTCAGTGACTTAAAAAATAATTAGGTAAATTACAAGGATTAATTCAGGAATGAAAAAGCAGATAGAATATTATTCGTGAAGATGTGGATTTCCACAATGATTGACAATTTGTTAACGACTCTGAAGGTCTGCCTTCCATCGAAAACGAGAAACTTGTAAATTAGATAGATCGATCAACTAATTTAGTAAAACTCCTACTAAGGAATCAGTAAGATATCTTACATGAGCTAAATGTGATTGCTTCGCGGTGGTTGGCAACGCGGTATCCTTGAGGGCGGGCAGATGGGAGCTGAATTGTGATACAAGAACAGATCTCGACCTGGTGACCGATCTGGCGAGTTTGGCGAACTTGGAGAGGCCACCCTTGCTGTCGTCCGCCTCGATTGGCTGCTTCAGGGCAGTGATGTCCCGGAAGGTCAACAGGAACAGGACCACCAGGTCCCGTTCGTTTTTTATTGGCGCTATTTGTAGAAGCAGCCATAGTGGTGTTTCTATATGTCCGCAACAACAGAACGGAGAAAAGCGTCATTCGTTGGCTAATTGCGATTCGATAATTACATTCTATGTATCTGTTTCTATCCTTGACTAATTGGTACATTGTGGTCAACCTAATTAGCTAAGTATTTGCCTTTTGTACAGTGGATATTAAGATATAATTGGCTACCTTGCAGGAAGGCTCTTTTCTATCGGGCATGTTAAATATTTCTTTTTTATTTTTTTCTTTTATTAGAGAGACATTAAATATTATTTTTAATACGAGTTTTGCAATGTCTTTATTTTTATCCATTTTCTTTTTTTCTTTCCTTCTTTCTTTCTTTCATTGCGTATCTTCCTTCCTTTCTTTTGCCTGTCTTTCTTCTTTTCTTCTTTTCTTCTCTGGCCACGCTTCTTTTACTTTTACCTTCTTTCTTTTGGTTTCCTCCTCTGTTCTTTCCCTTTAACTTTGTTGGGATTAGACAGATTGCTTGAATTCAAACAGCCTGTAGTATCTTAATAGAAACCTAAATAACGGGTTCATATCCATAATACTTAACTTGAAAATCGTTCTCATCAAATCCAATTATTCCAAGTTGCTTGAATTCAAGTAATTTGACTAATCCGAATGAGGTTTCTTTTCTTTTTCTCCTTCCTTCTTTTCTATCTCTCTCTCTCTCTCTCTCTCTCTTCCTTTCTTCCCCATTTTTCTCTTCTTTCTCTTCTCTTCCTCCCCTTCTATTTCTTCGCTCTGCTTTTCATTTTCTCACTCCTTTCTTCCTTTCCCTTGCTTTTTCTCTTGTCTTCCTTTAACAAGAATGAAATCTATGTAATGTGACACAAAATTTTATATTTTTATAGCCAAACTCACTCAAGTCCTTTATAACAGTAAAAAAAAAAAAAGAAAAAAGAAGAAAGAAGAAAAAATATATAACTATTTCCTTTACTTCTGCTTCTTTGAAAAATAGGAACATTGTACATAAATCAAATAATCCTTCCTGCAAGACACGTTTATTATTCATTATCCATCATGCTACGAGCATTCAAGAAGCAATCATCTAAATACTAACAAGCACATACAATGCGATTTACAATTAGTGAATACGATTCATCTGAATTGGTGAATATATGACCATTACTATACTACTTAGATATTTCGAATACAATGATTATCGTAGTTTAATTATAACTAATTGGAAATTAAATGTTCGAAGTACTAAATAGCTGGAACAAAGCATCGATAAAATGATCAGAGTGTGCTGTATAACTAATCCATTGTAATAAATGTGAACTCATGCCACCATTCGAATGTCGTGTGTGTGGAGTGCGTTCATTCGTGTGTCATTAAGGTGAATTTATACTTTTGCACATTGTATGTGCACTGCGCATGATTTAGCCACAGTGATTAGAGAAAAAATTACAGCTGCAGAAATATACGAAATTTAGGGTTGAATTCATTCGATTAGGTTTGAAAATGTCAGCGAAATTTCAAATTCTGGTGATTTCAAATGTGTTGGAAATTGCAAATTTTTGCAGCTACTCAATTAGTAGGAAATATTAAATTTTGGAGATCTCAAGAGCATCATCTTGAATATTACAAAATTCGAGAATTCCACATGTTGGGAATTTTAGGTCCTGGAAATTTCCAATTTTTGAAACTCCAATTTTCAGAAACCCAAATTTGGGAGATCTCAAGTGTTGAACATGCCAAAGTTCGAGAATTCCAGATGTTGGGAATTTTTAATTTTGGGAATTTTAGGTCTTGGAAATTTCGAATTTTTGAAATTCCAATTTTCAGAAACCCAAATTTTGGAGATCTCAAGTGTTGAACATGCCAAAGTTCGAGAATTCCAAATGTTGGGAATTTTTAATTTTGGGAATTTTAGGTCTTGGAAATTTCGAATTTTTGAAATTCCAATGTTTGGAAATCCAAATTTTGGAGATCTCAAGTGTTGAACATGCCAAAGTTCGAGAATTCCAAATGTTGGGAATTTTTAATTTTGGGAATTTTAGGTCTTGGAAATTTCGAATTTTTGAAATTCCAATGTTTGGAAATCCAAATTTTGAAAATTCCAAGTTCTGGAAGTTTCAAACTTTGAAAATTACAGATGTTGGCAATCTTTAAATCTGAAAATTTTAAGTCTTGGAAATTTCCAATTTTTGAAATTCCAATATTTGGAAATCCAAATTTCGAAAATCCCAAGTTCTGGAAGTTTCAAATTTTGAGAATTCTAGACATTGGCAATCTTTAAATCTGAAAACTTCAGGTCTTGAAAATTTCCAATTTTTGAAATTCCAATGTTTGGAAATCCAAATTTCGAAAATCTCAAGTTCTGGAAGTTTCAAACTTTGAAAATTACAGATGTTGGCAATCTTTAAATCTGAAAATTTTAAGTCTTGGAAATTTCCAATTTTTGGAATTCCAAATTTCAGATATCTTTCGTTTTGGCAATTTTAAATGTTGGAAATACCAAATGTTGAAAATTCCAGATGGGAAGTTTTAATTTTAGAAATTGCAAATCTTTTGTAAGTTTCACATGTTGAAAATATCAAAATTTTAGAAATCCAAAATTTCGGAAACAGATCTAAACAAGTTCAATCTTTAAAAACGTGAAATTTCAAAAATTCCAGGCGCTGTACAAATTCTTGTTTTCCGAAAATTCACGTCTTGGATATCTCCAGTTACGAAGATCCCAGATTTTGGAAATCTTAAATTTTGCCAATCGCAAACGTTGAAAATTCCGATAGATGCCGCGTTTCGCGAATTTCATATCCAGCGAATTTCAAACATCCAGCAGCCCGAATATTGTACATGCAAAAGCGAGTTGAACCACTGTGAATGAATCATCCGCCACGCACATCCAAAACATCCAGAACATCCAAAATATCCAAAACATCCAAAACATCCAAAACATCCGTTTCAAAATTCGTCATTGTTTCAAGCAGTGCTCGATCGTTTGGTGGTGTGTGAGTAAGTAGTTTGATCAGAGAAATTGGCGATGCAGTTCAAAGAAGAAACTAAACTGAAAGTGAAAGAAAAAAGAAGGAACATTAGTTGCAGAAATTCTCATATAAATTTTCTAATAATTCGTGCCTAATATTCGTCTTAATTACAATTCCTTGTGTACGTTTCACCATTAAACAAATAATTACACTTCTTTTAGTGCCAGGTACAATGGGAGAAACGAATATTGGAAACCGGAAATGCTACAACAGTTTGTCTTTACATTGGCGAGCTTATGTCAATTTTCCTTTTGGTAGAGCAAATGTATACCTTGTTGATAATTTCTTTAACGATCGTATACCATCCAACTTTGAGTAATTCGCACCCTGGTGGTTGAGTTTCTCGAGAATAAGCAGCTAACGAGTCATCCAAGACCAGAGGAATGTATTTTCTTCTTTTTTTTTTTTTTCTTTTTATTCTATACAACACGTGCAATTTACAACTATAAAAGCAAAAATATTTGCTCCCTCGTCTTTGATGGCTCGAATTTTTCGTACCACCACTACTTGGCTGTTCCTGGCGATACTGAGTGCTGGCTCGGGGCTAATCGGCGGTGCTTTAGTGCGAGTAGGCCGCACAGGGTTTGTAATCCAACCTTAAATTCCATTTCCTTTACGATTGGAACTTTGGTCAGTCCGCGAGCTTTTCTCTTTCACGAGCCAATTACTCGATCTTCCTTTCAATTTCTTACGATTCGGTAAACTAACTCAGATAATCGTCCGCGTCTAATAAAAATAAAATTCGATTCAATTTCTCAACGTAATATTGACTTGACAACTAAGTGACTGCGGATTTTGTCAATACCACCTAGTGACAAAATTCGCAATCACTTAGTTACCAACCCAGTAGTTTCTATGAAACGACTTGAACGACTCTCAATGTAGCAATTCTTCTCAATAAAGCAATTTCCAATACAAGTGGAAGTTTCATATATTTTTTTACAAGACGGATGGACGCTTCTGTACATCAAATATCGTGGTTCATTGATCCGTAAGGATCTCCACCGATAAATAGTCTCGTAAAATACGAAAATTTACGTCTGTACGTCACAGACATATTCGTTCGATGATTAATAATTCGTGGCAATGATGAAAATCGATGGCCATCGGCAGATGTTAAAAACGTTAAAAGATCATTCACGAAAAAAACAGAAGAAAGAAATAAAATGAAAAAAAAGAAGATTAAGAAAAGAACATTTTAAGAGAAACACTGCACAAGAGTCGATGGATATTTCCGAATGTATTCGTGCGGATTTGTTAGTATTTTTAAGCACTGTTTTTAAGTCGATTAAAAGATGACTGTGAAGAGAAGAAGATAAATTGTACGAAAACGTAACGAAAGGAAAAAATGCGATTTCTTAAATTTGCGAATTTTTATTCTACGCCGATGCGTGTCTTTACCACGACAAGGACGTGCAATGATAAATGTCCTTCAGTTTGGCGAACACTTTTATCAATTTTTTCCCTATCGTCCCCTTAAATTTGTAATTTTCCATCGCGAGTTTCTTCGCTTCTGATTTTTTAATATTTCCAAATATACTCGGTTTGCCGATCGACATTCGGGAAAAAGAAGAAAAAAAAGAAAAAAAATGAAAGAATTCCACGCGCCTTCAAAGAGTACTTTTTTAATTTTTTTTTTAATTTGGGACACGCGAATCAACGATTTCCATCAAATTCTTATCGCTTCGATATCTGTGTGTCGTTTAAACGCGTTTGCATATTCCATTCATCGATCTGCTCGCCATCCACGATTTATCATTTTCGCAGTTACTTAATTTACCGAACCGAACTTCGATAACCAATCGTTTTAAACGTCGTACATTCTCCGATAATTTCCATCGAATCTTCGTTTCCACGATATTTCGATGTTATTGAAACACGTATTGAAATTAATCGCACATCGATCTCCACCTTCCACGCTTCGTAATAAACCCGGCGTTTATTTCATTCTTTCGGTGACCATCGATTCGTTGAACATTCCGTACGATCGCTGCTAGACGTCGTTAATGTCACAGCTGAGAAAATCACATCACCTTTATCGAATTTTAGCCAACTTCTCTGCTTTGCTTGTCTCTGTCTTCGTCACGTGACACGCCATATATATATTAGGTTGCCCGAAAAGTTTCTTTCCCTTTATGAGGAAATAATAGACGCACAACGTTTTTTGTTTTATATTATTTGTCGAATTACGTACGATCCATTTTGGTCTGTTAAGATAAACACCGTGACATTTCACAGACTTGGTTTCACGTTTGTACGAAGGTGCACTGTTGTAAAAAACAAGTTTGCGAAAGAAAGACACTTTCCGGATAACCTAATATTATGTTAGGTTACCCGAAAAGTTTCTTTCAATAATAGACGCACGTTTTTTGTTTTATATTATTTTGTCGAATTACGTACGATCCATTTTGTTCTGTTGAGATAAACACCATGACATTTCACAGACTTGGTTTCACGTTTGTATGAAGGTGCACTGTTGTAAAAAACAAGTTTGCGAAAGAAAGACACTTTCCGGATAACCTAATATTATACATATAATAGCATATTTCTTTGTATTACATAATATTATATATATTATTTTTATTTTATTTCTTTATATAAATATATATTAGGTTGGCAACTAAGTGATTGTGGATTTTGTTAATACCACCTAACGACAATATTCGCAATCACTTAGTTGCCAACATATATATATATATGTAATTACATGAGTTTGGCGTCAGAGGGCAGCTACATTACGTTAAAAATTGACAAATTACATATTTAGAGAAATTTACAGTTTGAAAATACATTTGAAAGTACATTTTGAAAATTTAGAGCCTCTCTGAAACGTACGTATTTCGAGCGCAGTGCCACGATCGACGCCGCCAAGCAACGATAGTGAGTTATTCTCAGTTGTGGAATTATTTTCAGATATTTTGTCCAGTTGAATTTCATCTTCGCGGATGTTCGAACGAATTTCCAATCGATTACAAACCCCGCACGAGATGGTTTCTTTGAACAAAAGGGAAATATCATTTGTCTACGAAGGGCCACCTATATATTACGGCTAAATAATGGTAATTACGAGTGTTTTCGATTGTGACGAACTGGAGCTCGCCACCTTTTAGATAGTCAACGTTAATCACAACGACCTCGCAATAGCCTCGATTAAGACGAAACACACGGCCAACTTACTCTCTGCTTGCCTACGTGCCTGGCGAACTTTGCCCGATCGATTATAGAAAAGTGAACGCCATAATTGTTCAACGATCTTGTTTTCTGCACGACGACACCGCTACGATTTTTGTGAAAATTGAAACGATCGTTTGGCAATCAATGAAAATCTTTTTTTTTGTAGCAACGAAGGGTAGAATTGTTAGAAGTTAAACGAACAGTGGGAACATGTTTCTTCGCGTCGATATTCGCGACTAAATTTTCGAGTATTTTTCGAGTATTTCGAGAATATTTCGTATGTTTGAAATTGACGAAATTTGGGATTTTTTAGATTCCGGTCTTTCGGTATTCAGAGTTTGGAAATTATCGGACTCTCAAAGTTTGGGATTCTTCGAAACTTTGGATTTTCAAAATTTGCATGTTTTAGAAATCCGAGTCGACAACAAATTTGGGATTCTCGAAATTCGGTATTTGCAAAATCTGGATTTCCCGAAATTGGAGTTTTCCAAAATTTTTCCAAAATTCGAGCTTCCCAAAATTTCAGACCCACTACCAGAAAATTTGGGTTTTTTTAAATTTTCGGTTTTCGAAACCCGGATTTTCAAAATTTCGCAATGTCCAAAATTCGAGCTTCCCAAAATTTCAGACCTACTACCGGAAAATTTGATTTTTTTTAAATTTGCGATTCTCGAAACACGGGTTTTCCAAAATTCGATCTTCCCAAAATTTCAAACCTACAACCGGAAAATTTGGATTCTTTAAAATTTGCGGTTCGCGAAACCCGGATTTTCCTGCGGAACTTTGGTTTTCCAAAATGACTTCCGAAATTCGGAATGTCCAGACTTTCGCTTCCAAAATTTCCCCTTTCCAAAATTTGCGATTTCCACGGGAATAAGATTTCCCAAACGTTCGTCTCGAAGTAAAAACGTCTCGAAACTACCATTTCGTTGACGAAAAGAACAACGTTAAAAATAAAATACAGAAATTTCTTCAATATTGTGCAGATATCATCTCCGCGTGAAAAATAGCTTGAACATTCCCAAAAATCGTTTTCTAAAAAATCGTTACTACGGAAAAAGACTGTACCCAAGCAATAACGACTAAAATCCGGAACAGTAGTATTCATAGAAAAAAAAAATCGTAGAGAAAAGAGAAACACAAATGATAAATCGTGGAGATAAATCGTCGTAAAGAATGGCGTGTCGTTCGCCTGGCTGGCAAAAGGACAAAATCTGGCAAAAATGCCGATAGATACGTGTTGTAATACGTGTGTCTAGTACTTAGGACAAAGATTTCAGGGGGGAATTAACTGAAATCAAGAGTAGGTGGGAGGTCGAATAGCGTCCTCTCAATATGGCCGCCCCTTGGTCCCGGGATCGTTCGACGATCCTTGTACGTGTGTCGTCTCTTGTTCAGGCTAAAGATGGGTGTATAACAATCGTATACAATATACCTCGAAATGTACATTAATACAATATCTGTAGATACACAGTTATCTCACATCGATTGATATTCGGTTATGATGTTTACTCTGTATTGGTAATTTCGTACAGGAGAAGATGATTTAACACTAACGTTAGCAGGTCCGGTCGAATGACCGGTTTGAAAATTTCATTTCAAATTGTACATTCATCGTTATTTTTTCTGTTTTTTTTTAATGTCAGAATTTACGTAAAGTTAGAGGAGAAATAACGACGAAGGTGCAATTTAAAATTAAATTCTCAAACCGGTCGTTGTTATCTGATTAATCAATTTTTCAATTTTTGTTAATGTCAGAATTTACGTACAGTTAGACAAGCGGAAAAAATAACGACGAAAGTGTAATTTGGAATTAAATTTTAAAGCTGGTCGTTGTTATCTTATTAATCAATTTCCCTATTTTTGTTAATGTCAGAATTTACATAAAGTTAGACGAACAAAAGAGACATTTTAAATTAAATTTTGGAAGCAATTATTTCACCGGGCCTGGTATGGTTAGCGTTAAACACAATATCGCTTATTTTACGAGAATACGAACCATTCATAGCAACTTCAAAGTACAATAAACAATTTCTTTCTAAAATTGATGAGATCGATCGAACCATAGATTTTGAAGAAAAAATTGTCTTATTTCTACGTCACTGAAATACATGGAAGCTTATTTACGCTCCGTAACATAATCCACATAGTAATCTTTACAAATGGCTAGAATTGCGAAATAGATTTATCTCGCACGACTAGCGACACACCGAGCGTCTAACGTGACACGAAAGGGGGAAACAATTTTGACAAACAGACAACTTACGATATTGGGTTGTCCGACAAGTTTCTTTCGTTTTATAAGAAAATAATAGACACACATTATTTTTTTTATATTAGTTTATTGAATTATGCACGAACATAATAATAGAAATATAACGAAATGGATCATACCTAATTCAATAAAATAATATAAAACAGAAATTGTTGTTCATTTATTATCACCTTATGAAACGAAAGAGACTTTTCGGACAACCTAATATATCGTAATAAATAAGTTCAAATAAATATAACAAATCAAAAATAAATTAAAACAAAAGTTAGTGAGAAATTGCACGATTATCAGTCTCAATCGCAGCACATATTTCGAGGAGGATTTAAAGAGGAAAATGCTTCGATCACAAGCATTTTCTTCCCAATTTACGAAACCAACAGGGCAATTTCATTTTCGTGAAAAATCTATCCGTACGGTTAAACGTTATCGTTAAGAAGAGAACATTTTTCACACGTATTTTCAAGCTACGACAAACATCTGATATTCTCGTACAACAAGCAACACGATATCCAAATCATCGTCTTCTATACGAAGCAACGAATACGGAGACTCTACCGAATATTAATATGTCTAACTGTATACTTATATTTACGTATATATCTATGTATAAATATATATAAACTATAGATATATATATAATAAATTAGGTGTTTTGTTATAGTTTTTGTTATAGTTAGATTCGAGGATGACTTACTGGTGGGTTTTTCGAGCACTCTTTTGCGAACCTGAGCTAGACATACCTCGTGGGGCACCTTTAAACAGAACACGATCACTCTCGTTATTTCGCACGGCTGGATCGTCAGGAGATCGCTAGAAGATCGCTAGGATCGCTACGAGATCGCTAGGATCGTCTCTAGAACGTAGGAGGGCGGGTTTATATTTTTCTTTTTTTTCTTTTACATTTGTTGGATTATTCGTTGGAGTTTCAATCTGTCTGGGATTCCTTTCGACACGATCTCAGCTCGTTACTGGTCGCTGTCGAGTTTCTTTTTTTTTTTTTTTTTGCTCAACGAGCAATCGCACCGACCGCCGATAAATCCGTTTTCGCGAGTTGCAAGCGAATTTCAATCGAATCGTAACTGGACCATCGATAGCGAAAGCTGCTCCACAGATCTTTTGCTTTACATTGCAAAAGCGATGTATCGAGGTATTTGCAGTGCAACGACGTCCCTCGAAAGTAAACGGTAAAAGGCGAAGAATATTCCTCGCGCGTGTCTGAGATTCTTTCTGTCTCATGTTATTTGAAACTTGTGTTGTGTGTTATTTCCTACCATAAATTGAGAATTTCTTTCTAAAAAGAAAAACAACGTCTATCTCGTAACTGGTCATTATTCGAACATGCCATTCGTAAGAATAAATTCGTAAATTCGTCAAACATGGGATAGCAGCAGCTTTGGATTATGGAAAATACGAGAAATTTCAGTGGAAAATCCTGTACCATTCGAGGCGTACGTGAAACTTCGATGCAGGTGGAAAGCGTTACCATATTTTTCCGATTATCTGGATAAAGTTAAAACCGGACGAGGATCGGTGGCAGAATATTAACGTTGATGGGGAAACTGGCGTTCTAACCATTGGCTGTTGTAGCCGTGTTACGACAGGCACGAAATTCGGTTTGAAAATCGTAGCACGAAACGGTGAAGTTGCAGCTGGATTTTTGTTCATACAACATTTTACACGACTTTGTACAAGTAGCTTTTATTGGCAAATAATCACCAAGAAGCGATTTTTCCCGCTTTTATTCTAGCGATCGACCGTTAATTTTAAACCTGAACATATCCATTTTGGCAAATTTAAACACTTTACAAATTCTATCGTGCGTCGATAACGCTATAACTAAATATAGTATCGTTAGTTTGTTGTTACGTAGTTAGCAACTAAGTGATTGCGGATTTTGTCAACGCCACCTAATGACAAAATCCGCAACCACTTAGTTGCCAACCCAATATAACATTAATCAACGATATTTAGATAATCGACTATAAAAAAAATTCTTCATTTCTCGTAGAAATTCCACGCTTGCCGCTGCATTTGTCCATTTGTAGGACTGCTATGATCTTTTTTTTGTAAAATACATTACATACATCGTTATGTATTTTCTTGTTATTGGGTTGGCAATTAAGTGACTGCGGATTCTGTCAATGCCATCTAATGACAAAATCCACAACCACTTAGTTGCCAACCCAATATATTCTTTTTCTGTCCTTTTTCACTGCTTTTGTATAAACTTCACACTTTTGCCATCGGTGGTTCTAGCGTTAAAATTCTTGCAAGCAACGCTTGTGCAATGTAAAACAAAGGATCCATCCGGAAACTTTCGCGCGTCACCGTGCCAAAGTTGAGATTTTCGCGTAATTTGCGTCCTTCGGAAATATTCCAAATTTCGATACAGCGTCGGTCGTTCGATTTCGAAGTTAATTTTAAAGTTTTAGGATATTTCGTTGGCGACGGTCGCAACTTGCCTGAAAGCTTCGATCTCAATGGCCGATATATCAGATCGCGAAAGTGGTGTACAAAGCTCGGAGAATCAGAAAAAAGTAACAAATGGAAAATAAAGGAAAATAGAGGAGTTAGAAGAGTCGTGACTGAGAATGTCGTCAATCGTGAATGAAACGTCAGGCTGGTGCATATGAAATATCGTTTCCGTGAAATTCCAATTTCACGGGCTCCTGCTACTGCTTCCAGCTTCTTATCCTGTTATTATCGTAACGTACGTTTATCGAGCGTCGATACAACTATACGTAAATGCAATATTACGATTCCTATGAATAATTTTACACAATGAAAATTTTAACGTTAATCTTACCAGGTCCGGTGAAACGATCGATTTCAAAATTTTATTTCGTTTAATTTCGTCGTTATTTTTCTTGTTTCTCTAACTTTATGCAAATCCCCGTATTATCCGATTAATCGATCTCCCGATTTTTGTTGATACAGGAATTTGCATAAAGTGAAATGGACGAACTAACAATTCGAAGAAAAATATAACGACGAACGTAGAATTTTAAATAAAATATTGAAATCGGTCATTTGACCGAGTCTGGTGAGCTTAGTGTTACAGATTGACAACGTGGTAAAGTTGAAATTCGCAACGAGCAATTTATTAATAATTGCCAATTTATTGTAGCGATACTATTGGTTCGAATATTATCGCGCAAGAGAACTCTGGACGATGTCCAAAAATCTTGGAACGAATCTCATACCATTTCGAAACAAGAGATTCGTGGAAGAATATAGCGTTCGAAGAATTTTCAAATTCTACGAGTTCTTTACGTAATCCTTGGGAATAGTAAACTCGAGAACATCCTGCAAATTATTTCGATCAGATACGTACACATGTCCGTACAAGCTCTGTTACTCTTAATCTACCGTACTGTGTATCTTATTACGCCAATCTAATTTTCCTCTGCCTGTCTATATTTCCTCTTGCCTTTTTCCACGTATATTCCATTTCCACCCCGTCATAAATGAGAGAAAAGAAACGTTGCACGTGATATTTAACGTAGAAATTTGATACGGAAGTATTAAATATAATAATCAGTAGAGAAACTTGATACGAGTGTGTTGAATATCGTTATAGGCAGATAAATATTAATACAGACGTACGTCGATAATACGAGGGTCGTCCAGAAAGTAACAGGCGTTTACGTATAGAAGCCATACGAAGCGACGCGATGTGCTTGCAGAAGGTCGGCCAGCTTCGTTCGTACGTTGGCATAAATTATAAATTACGAGTTACAAATTTCGTTTCGTAGGAGGCAGCCCCGCTCTTTGTGCGTTTTTTCTTAGAAGCAGACATTCTGTTTTATTTAAAAAAATTTTATCTTTCGCTTGGGTATGGTAAGAATAAAGAAGCAGTAAGTTTCGAGTAATGAGACACGATTCGAAAAAGGCTCGATATGGCACACTCGCTCAAATTTACCCAAACTCGCTCAATTTTCTTCAAACATGCTCAAATCCAGCCGAATTTATCCAGATTTGGTCAAACTCGCTCAAATTTACGCAAGTTTAGTCAAATTTGTTCAAACTCGCTCAAATTTACCCAAACTCGCTCAATTTTCTTCAAACATGCTCAAATCCAGCCGAATTTATCCATATATGCTCAAACTCGCTCAAATCCAGCCGAATTTATCCATATATGCTCAAACTCGCTCAAATTTACGCAAGTTTATTCAAATTTGTTCAAACTCACTCAATCTTGCTCAAATTTACCCAATTTTTGTTCAAACTTGCTCGAATTCGCACGGATTTATTCAAATTTGCTCAAACTCGCTCACAATTACGCAAGTTTATTCAAACTCGCTCAAACTTGCTCAAACTTACTCAATTTTGTTCAAACTTGCTCGAATTCGCACGGATTTATTCAAATTTGCTCAAACTCGCGAAAATTTTCACAAGTTTACTCAAATTTGTTCAAACTCGCTCAAACTTGCTCAGATTTACTCAATTCCTGTTCAAACTTTCTCGAATTCGCACGTATTTATTCAAATTTGCTCAAACTTGCTCAAATTTACTCAATTTTTGTTCAAACTTGCTCGAACTCGCGCGGATTTATTCAAATTTGCTCAAACTCGCTCAAACTTACTCAATTTTTGTTCAAACTTGCTCGAATTCGCGCGGATTTATTCGAATTTGCTCAAACTCGCTCAAACTTGCTCAAACTTGCTCAAACTTGGTCGAATTTACTCAATTTTTGTTCAAACTTGCTCGAATTCGCACGGATTTATTCAAATTTGCTCAAACTCGCGAAAATTTTCACAAGTTTACTCAAACTTGCTCAAACTCGCTCAAACTTGCTCGATTTTGTTCAAACTTGCTCAAATTCAGACGAATTTATTCAGATTTGCTCAAATTTACGCAATTTTATTCGAGTCCACTCGATTTTGTTCAAATCACCTCAAATTTACGCGAATTTATTCAGATTTGCTCAAACCAGCTCTAATTTACACAAATTTACTCAAAGACGTTAATTTGATGGATTTGCTCAAATTACCCGAGAGTGGAGCAGCCTCCTCATCGCGGCAGGCTCTTCGATCGTTGAAGTTCCATTTAGTTTAAGACGGTGATAAGAATTGAAAGTTTGAGCGACGACGAGGTGCCGTTTGTCGCACTTTTACGCTCGTTGAACGCTGGAAACGTTCGTCCACAAAAGGAATTTACGGTCGAATCACATCACTTCACGGTAATAAGATTATACTGACTGAGAAACCAGATACTCGATCGTAAACGTTTTGATCGCTCGTCTTCCATTACGGCAGATCTGAAGAAACGTGTCTGCGATTCCGTTACGAGCGACCGACGCGTCCTTCCAAATTGTCATTTCTTTCTTTGTAAGATCGAGAAAAGTCTTGAATGGATAACACCTCGCAGGAAACGACGATTCAAAGGACCCCCGGTGGAACGACGGTTATGCGAACACGCGGCGGAGCAGTACGTCGAAGACAAGCGAGGAACCCCTGCTACGTTACGATAAACGTTGAGACAGGAATGACGGTTATATCGAAAGATACCCAGGTACTCAAATAACATCGAATAGATCGAATAAAATGAAAACAAATCTTGGTTCTTCGCACGTTCTTCGAACAGTTGACCGGAACTTACTTTCTGGAAACGCCTCGTATTTAATAAATTAAGTATTTAAGTATCCAAATATGAGACTAACACCGACGATTAGCGTAGTTAATAAACGTTAGCTAATAATTAGTGAGATAAAAGAAAGATCGAAGAAAGAAAGGAATTCGTTAGAGAAGACGACGGTTTCATACGCACCAACCTAACGAAAATAGAAAAAGAAATGACTATTCAGAAATGAACAGTAGAATGGTCAATGAAGACAAAAGGGAGAGTTTCTCTCTTTCTCTCTCTCTCTCTCTCTCTTTCGATTTCTGATATACTCGTGTTGTAGTAGTAATATATAAGTACTCGTACTGATACACGAGGCGAGTCTGCGTGAACCAGGCAACAGTGACGACAACCAACAACACGTGAAAACACACGGGAAACTCTCGAAGCCGACAGTCCACGATTATACAGATGAATGCAGACAGAGTTCGGTATTCGGTGGTCGACCAGCGTCGAGCATGCACAATGATACGTCGTTTTCGTGCCTCGAGGCGTTCTGTCAGAATCATTTCGCTGGCAATCGACGACTTCCGACCGTCTATAGGCCCCAAAGGCGTTCCGCCTCAAATCGCCTCCACGTTCTTCGTAGCGCACGTACCAATACCGTCACCTATTGTTATTACACTCTTCGTATACTCGGTTTTCTAAATAAATATAGTTATACGTATAGTTGTCTGTTAAGCATAGCGCGATAGTAGAAAGTTTCGTAAAAATATTCGAAAAATCTTACGAGGGACGCTAATTGGTTTTTATCTTCCTTGAGCTTAATTTTGTATTACAATTGTAGCAAATTTGTAGCTTGAAAACTTCGATTATTTTTACTTCGAGAATTTTATGAATTCTTTGTCTCGATCTTTTTGGCAGTTTTTTACTTTGAAACGTTTCAAGAAAAAGAGGAATCTTCTTATATCTTCCGCTTTATACTCGTATCTTCTTATATATCGTAAGAAGATACAATTGGGAAACTTGCAAGAGAAATTCGATCGAAACGAACGAATCTGCTCATTTTGGAGGTTAGAAGATTCGTAAGAACATCTTCGTCGAAACGAGTCTCTCCTTGACCACTTAGCTGTATTCGACGAATATACTCGTCGCGAAGAAATGGCAATATTTTCTGTTATCGAGAGCTCTGTCGGTAACAAAATTCAAAAATAAAACAGTCACTTTACTACAGCTTAATCCTGTATTAGCACAATCACACATACTCTGTGATTGACGAGTATACTCGTCGCGAAGAAACGGCAATATTTTCTGTTATCCAGAGCTCTGTCGGTAACAAAATTCAAAAATAAAACTGTCACTTTACTGCAGCTTAATCCTGTATTAGCACAGCCACACATACTCTGTGTTTGACGAGTATACTCGTCGCGAAGAAACGGCAATATTTTCTGTTATCGAGAGCTCTGTCGGTAACAAGTAACAAGTTTACTACAGCTTAATCCTGTATTAGAACAACCACACATACTCTATGTTTGACGAGTATACTCGTCATCGCTTGTTTCTTGTCGCACATTTTAGCTACGCGCTTCTCAAAAAGATCGCAACGACTAACTGGTTGGCAATTTGGAAATTTCTAGTAAAAAATTCCATTAAAGAGAGATTGGTTAGCAATTGAAGAAAATACGACTGTTTCCTTTTTTTTTTATTAATCTTACGAACGAACAATTTTCAACGATCTTAACCGACCAGGATCTTTAATCTGTCCGAAACGTGGATTTGATTTTCGTTTGCCTTTAAAATGGAAGTCGTCGATTCCAGCGATGAAAGAAGCCACGAACACCACACTTAAGCTTCTCCCATGCGAAGTAAATATCGTAGGGGTACTTACTGTTCTTCTTGTACAGCAGGATCTCGAATTGATCGTGAATCTGGCCCTCGAGGCATTCCTCGATCCTGGCGATCGTATCTTTGTCCGTCAACTCCCCGTACATGAATCCGCAGCGGCAGGACTTTTGCATAACCTGATGGCAGATTAATCCATTTACATCGCTATCTAACCTATTCGTCGTTGAAGACGACCAAAGTTTTAGCGTATACCAGATTTCATGGTTGGATGTTGGAATTTGGCCAAAATAAAGAAAGGACGAATGTATAAAAATTGGCAAAAATGTCCAAGTACGAGGTGGCAAAAAATCGGGAGTCAAAATTGGCAAGAAGTTTAAATGAGAAATTGAGATAAATTTGAGGCGAGGAATTCGCGACAACTTCACGCTAGAGATTAACGAAAGTTGCGAAGTGAAAATTCGTTGCGAAAATGGCGAATTAGAAATTGGTGAAAATTCGCGAGTCAGAAATCACGAGATTCTGCGAGTGATAATTATCCAGAACTTTTTTTTATCAAGTACAATTATCAATAAAAACTGAGTGAAAATAATTGTAAAAATGACGAATTAGAAATTGGTGAAAATTCGCGAGTCAGAAATCACGAAAATCTGCGAGTGATAATTATCGAGAACTTTTTTTTATCAAGTACAATTATCAATAAAAACTGAGTGAAAATAATTGCGAAAATGACGAATTAGAAATTGGTGAAAATTCGCGAGTCAGAAATCACGAGATTCTGCGAGTGATAATTATCGAGAACTTTTTTTTATCAAGTACAATTATCAATAAAAACTGAGTGAAAATAATTGTAAAAATGACGAATTAGAAATTGGTGAAAATTCGCGAGTCAGAAATCACGAGATTCTGCGAGTAATAATTATCGAGAACTTTTTTTTATCAAGTACAATTATCAATAAAAACTGAGTGAAAATAATTGTAAAAATGACGAATTAGAAATTGGTGAAAATTCGCGAGTCAGAAATCACGAGATTCTGCGAGTGATAATTATCAAGAACATTGGAATGGAAATTGGCAAAAATTGGACACAGTTGGCGAAAGTTTCACATTGAAGATTGGCACGCGTTTTAAGCAAACAATTGGCGAAAATGTTGAATTAGAGATTAGTAAACGTTAGGAAGTAAGAATTCACCAGATATTTCAAACTACAAATTCCCCCGCTACTCTAACTCGAAATATCTTATTGTCTCTTTCTGTTTAAAAAAAGTTACCGCGAATACGAAGAAATTTATTGGAAAACTTTGAACTTTCAACGTCTCGGATTGCATTATATTCACTTGCTCGAGATATAAGCGAACAATGTACCGTATTTTTATTTAAAAATATTCCAACGAAAAGCGAACGAAACTGAGATACACATTTTTATTAAAAAACATTATGTTTATTAAGAAAAAAGGTGTCTAAAAGATCAGAGAGCAACTTTATACGCAACCGCTTGATATCCCAACGTCTGACCTTACATCTACCAATTCTCCTACCATCGAATCATCATACATAGCATCGTCATATATAGCATTCTCTACCATATTTCGACCGATAAAATCGAAAAAAAGCAAAAGAAATTCAATTTCGTCTCTCAATTACGCTACAACCATCGCATCTTTCCAAGAACGAATGCCATAAACATTTCCAATACGCTTTCACGCGTATAATGGAAATCGTACGGTGGTTAAACTCTAAATTCGATTCATTGTGCTTCGGGACGTTTCTAGCTACGATAAATCCAACGTAACCTGGTGAATTTAATTCACGAGAGAACGAACTAAGGAGGAGAATTGGTAATTAAGCGAAATGAGGGAATCGTCGTGAGATTAGGTACACGGTGAATGTTTTTTCGCGACGTGTGTTATCGGGAAATTAGATGGAAACCGGCCCGGGCCAGGTGCGACGAACTACAATCGCGTTAAACCGGTTACGTCCGCGCTAAACGGCCAGGATAATCCGATTATCGGGCGTGATTTTCGCGAATGAAATTAGTTTAAAAGTTGAGCTAGCGCAGCGCTTCCTGAAGCTGTGAATCGCTCGTACGGCATCAGAATTAACAGAGTTAAGCTGCGTTTGCATTGGTCCTGTAGCTGGATCGAGCGACTACGTTCCAGTTGTCCGACTAGAAACTGTTCCGTGTCTACGTTATCGCAGTGTTCGTCGGACACACGTGAAATTTCGTAGACTTTAAGCGACTAATCGCGGGAGTTAGCTTTAAAAATCCCTTACAGGATTGAAATCGAGCAACGACGAGTATATACGTCGAGCCCTGGGCGAACATTCCTAAGTCCTATTATAAATTTCACGAGGAAAGTAAAGCTAGACGAGGCAAGACTACAGTTTTATTCGATGAAAAAATTAACAATTCGTTGGAGAGAAAGGTGTTGTTATTAAAAACTTAGAAATCGCCGAGAAATAATAAAGTAAAGTGCAGAAAACAATTCGGGAAATCGACCAATGCGTTGAGGAAGATAATCAACTGAATTTATAAAAGGCAATACATTGTACGGAGTATAATCGATATACCAAAGAGAATAATCAAATAATCAAACTTTTTTTTGTGTAAAATACATCATAGTTTTACTGGAAGAACAAAGAAAACTAAATATAATTTATATTGCCTTTTACTAAAATTTTGACCTTTTATAGTAAATGCTAATTTTCTATTATACACGACGAGTATACACGTCAGCCGAAGCAAAGTTTTCCATTGACGTATATATACGTCGAAGCGAAGTTTTACATTGACGTATATATACGTCGAAGCGAAGTTTTACATTGACGTATATATACGTCGAAGCAAAGTTTTGCATTGACGTATATATACGTCGAAGCAAAGTTTTGCATTGACGTATATATACGTCGAACTCAGTTAGCTGGTTAATGGCATTGGATAAAACGTACTATTCTTTAGCCAGCATTGGACGTCGAGCTACACGATTCCAGTGACACTGTTCTCGACGGTGCAGGTAAAAATTGAATTGGAAAGAGGATCTTCCATCCAGTAGTTGCACTGGATTGCTTACTGGAATGACACATTCAGTCAGCACTGGATATCGAGCCTACACGATACGTTACTCGAATGTAGATTGAAAAGTGAACTTTCGATTCAGTCGTTAGTCTGAATCGCTCACTGCAACGAAAACACCGATCGCATTATACCAGTTACGAACCAGTGCTGGATTGGACCACTGGACTGGACTGGAACGCCACTGGACCAATGCAAACTCAGCTTCATGGGGCGGTGAAAATTTGTTACAACATATAAATGTTATACCATATAAACTGATATCAACGTGCACCACAAACATTATGTATCTTGTTCTATTCTCCGTTGAAGAGGAGAAGTGTATCGACAAGCGTATTTGTTGCACTTTATATTTTCCTTAGAACTTTCCAACCAAGCATTCACGCACTGCTGTGCGAAATTCTACTCGTATTTTCACCCGTACGATACACCGGCTAAGTTTGTATACTAAATTGCGAGCCACCCAGTATATTAAGATTTTACCAAACGACACTCCAAACAAACGTTCTAAAACGTATCTTCTCGTATTTCCTCTTGTCATTACGTTCGTATTCTCAATGAGAATTGATCGCAAAATTCTACCAAATAAAATAAAATAAAAGAAAAATCACGTTTGTATTATAATTATAAAAATATAATTGTCAATATTTTAATATAAAAATATCACTAAAAAAAAAAATAAAAAAAATATCCCGAACAATTATTTCTCCGTGGAAACTCGATTATCGTAGGTTTGGTCGATGGAACAAGTTTGAAGAAGAGTGGAGGGGGTAAATTGAAAAGGTAAGTCCGGTCGCGAAACGTTCGCCGTGGGACGAAAGAGGCTTAAGGAAAGCGGAGAACAGGCTATTTACCTCGGCACGATTATAGCCAGAGATTTTGCAAAAGCTTTCGTTGCAATAGACAATAGGGAAGTCGACGATCTGAGCGTTCGCCAGGAGAAAACTGCTGTCAGCTGTGAACAGAAAAAAGAACACACGGAAAGATTAGCTCGTGTTTTTCCCATTCTTTCGTACAATTAAAATTGGAAGAAGAATTTGATTAAAAAATTATATTCGAGAAGAGGAGTTATTTAAAAAAGAAAAATCGTTCTGAGTTCTAATCAAAATTTCTAAATGGAATTCAACATAAATCGGGCGAATAATTTTTAATTAAATTCTTCTTCCTTTATTTATTTCCTTGTCAGTATAAATGCCTGACTTTTCCATAAAACGAATTACAATCGTTTAAATATACATCGGATCCATGTTTCTTCCATCGATATTTTGTTTTTTATTCGTATAATGTTAACGAAAAACAACGACAATTCACGACGTTTCTTCTATGTTTCATTCTAATATTAGGTTAGCAACTAAGTGATTGCGGATTTTGTCATTAGGTGGTGTTGACAAAATCCGCAATCACTTAGTTACCAACCTAACAGTATTTTCAAATAAATTCACTTAGACTAATTTCAGATAATTTTCGAATACGATGTAAAAGATATTACAGAAAGAAATATGAAAGTACTAATAAATACTAATTCTGTTAAATCGCTATTGAACGAAGTTTAATATACCTGCACCTCGTTAATCGGTGTATATCATAACCTACAATAAATAGGATGGCGTGTCGATACTTTTTACAGGCACAGTAGAAAAAGAAAAATGGTAGAAAACAAGTTACTTTATCGAGTCTGTAACCTGCTGGTCATAAATATTGCAACATCTACTCATTACGTTTATTGTTTACGCTTGAGCCTCTAACTTTGTTACATTATTTAGTACTTAAAAATAAGACGAGTAGAAAATAAGAACAATGGGAAACGTTCGATCCGTGTCAAGTATCGGCAACTCTCGTGTCTTTGTTCGTATATTTATGAGTAGCAGTGTATTTTTGAAAGAAAAAAAAAAGAAGAAAGAAAAAAGTATCGTCAGATAATATTTCCAACATTAAAAATATATCCAAAGTTTCAACAAGACACGTTTTCTCTTCTGTATATTAAAACTGATCCCACTGATTTACTTCTCCCAAAACTTTAATACACGTGTGCTCTAAAAATATTTAAAAACAAAACCTTGCACGTAGCCGCCGTAGGGAGATTTCTACCGACGATATCAAATTTTTTTTATTATTTAATTTGTACTTTACAATTTGTCCAGCTGGACGTTCGGTAAATTTTTCTAGCTTTATTGCTATTTAACATGTGGATGGCTACCCCAGCATGGTACCATTTTCGAGTTTGTCTATTTTATGTCTTTAGCGAGGTCAGTGGGGTGTTTTCTTTTTAGTCCTCTTTCTATGAGAGTGATATGAAATTAAATTCATTTTTTCTCTCTTGTTTTTACTTTCTTATTTACTTAGATATTAAAATAACACCGTGATATCCTAATCCGTATTTATTTAGCCGGTGACGTTTTTGGCACGTAATAAAGCTGGAATAATAATAACGACGACGATTTTCCGCATAGCCGGCGTGCATTTTCCGTGGAAATTCCAACCTCTTCAGGCAGCTCGCTCGGTCAGGTTTCCTCATCCACTTATTCGCTGGCGGCGCACGTACCGCATTAACGAGCTTTATACCTTTATTCGAGCCGCGTCTACCGAAGAAAAATCGTGGAAATCGTCATTCACGCGTCCCCTCGCTCCTTGATCCAATTCCCGCTTCGAGTTCATTTGAAATTCCTTTGATATCGCGAGTCTGCGACTACGTTAACTCGCCAGAGTAGTCGGACGCTCCTAAAACCTTTTTACGCGGACAGTTACTGAAGTTTGCATACAGACGCTTATCGAATTTTTCGTGTCTCACTTACTTTTCATAGTTACACCGAGAAAGGCGTACCTCGTCGATTTCAACCAACTCGAAGAAAACAACTTGCCAAGCGAACAATGTTCCGTGCTATTTTTTCCTCTACAAGTAACCGCAATTAGAGGTTAGTTTCCCAGATGCTCGCAAGAATCTTCGATACGATTCGTGTTACGATTATATTTTCACGTATACGCTTCATTTTCGTGCAGGCGGCTGCCTTTTCATACAGAATTCCATTTAATTTCAAGTCATCGACGAAGGAGATAATTTTGATTTCCTCATAATTAATTGAGATAATTCATTTTAACTCACCGATGGGAGATCATTGGAGGCGATATCTTTCCTTTTTTATTTAATTTGTAGAGCTGGACATTCGGTAAATTGTCTTTGATATCTCGTAGAAAACAGGGAGAAGAATATGGGTTGGATTGGATCAGTGTCCGACCTGTTGAGGTTCTCTCGGAATAGAATGAGGAATGCGCGGATGAATGTATAATAGAAATATATCCAAGTAAATGTAAGTATAAGCTGCACCATTTGTGCAACGCATGTTCCTAGAAAAAGGCTGTGAAGCTGAGAGGCTCTTTAAATTGATTTAGAACTAAAAAATACTCAATGGCTTCGACGACTAAGAAAACTAAACACTAGAGAAGATGTAGAGTTTTGCTAGAAGTGAGAATCGCTCCAACACGATCGACATTGTTGTTTCTATCTAGTGTTTTTATCTAGAGAAAGACACTTGCATGAAATTACAGCTCCCTCGAAGCCATCTAACTTTTGTTTGAAACATTTCACGGTATCAATTACAATTATTTTTACAGATGTGTTCATAGACGTCATAGATTTAAATTGGACAGCCTGTATATTGTGAATATTTCAAGATTCTCAATTAAAAGGATCGGAACGTATCGTCGATACCGTGTTTTCGTTGAGAACCTTGAAATATCGACAGTATCGTCGATAAAACAGTAAGCGACGACGATTATACTCGTGGAACACGGGTTACGCGTGGCTGTTATGACGTAGAAGTTGTAACGAGAAGACTGTTCTATTTCTTAATTTTATTACTGCGAGTCACTGCGATTGCTAAATTGTAATTTAAACGGCAAACTATGACTACGTTTTACGCATGACGAGTATACTCGTCGTAACACAAAATATCGTTTGCGAGCGCTTTATGGGAAAATTACGCAAGAAACATGAAAAGTCAAATGAATCAGACTTTTGTGTTGCTATTTTAAAAGTATTATTTCGTTTCGAGTACCCAGTATCTTTCGAAGATTAAGTTTCTCACCCTTCGAATTTGATGCTTATTTTGCTTCGGCTCACTGAATGCGTCATGTGAATCCTTTGTATCGGTTCGTATCTCGAATCAATTCTTGCGCGACACATTATCACTTTTATCATTTGCCTGTAGATAAAAGTCCAACAGCGTAAGAGCTGGCGAGCTCGTCAACCGAACAATGCGTCCTCCCTGACCGATTCATCTCTCACGATAATATTAGTCTACTACCTTTAGGTTCTGTCTTTTTGGTTACAATTTTCTCATAAAGCGTTCGCAGAACTATGTTTATATAACGTTCCCTCCTTGTTCCCATTCGTAGAACAAACTGGTAAAGTTTGGTCGTTTAACACCAAGACACCCTGTACATATTTTGATAACACCTATCCACTATATTTATGCTTGTCTTGTGGTTAATTTTCTTCGCGTTTCGTTGCTATTTTCCTGACTTTCTTTCCTCATAGTGTCTCTCTTTCTTTTTGCACTTAAACTACATTGTTCAAGTTTACGAAGATCCGTTGATACCGAGACACCCTGTATAATAGAAAGGAAAACACGTAAAACGTGTGTAAAACACGGGTTCCATTCAAATTACCTGCGCAAGCTTCACCGACAACAGCTTTGACCAACAATAACGTCAACTGGCTGCTGGTATTAGCGCAGCGAAATGCTAGGGGATTTTTCTTCCTGTAGATTTATTGCTGCGGATAGTTGATGGTCGGCCTGATCGGGAAAGCCAACCCAAAGCCAATACAGAGCACAAGCTGGCTAGCGATGAAATAAGTTTCCCTTCGATGTCAATTAATCAACATTAAGTTTCCGTGTAATTTCAACGCTCCAAACAATACCAAATCTGTGACAGGTCACAGTGGTGGTCAGTGTGTCCGGTTTGAGCTAGTAATTTTCATCCCTCATTAATTACAGTAATAAATCTACACAAATAAAAATCCTTTCTCACGTCCCTCTGCTAATACTGTCAGTCGGTAAAAGCTGTCGTCGGTGAAGTGTGGCGTGTGGAGCAAATTTCGTGTCGGTGAAAACACAAACAGTAAAACACATCGTTCCTGTCACGATGCTGGGGAACAAGCAATAAATAAAGCCGTTGCTGCTGATGATATTAATTAAGGGGAAAATTCGATCCAAGGAAAACCGTGTAACGGAAAGATAGAGATATTTCATAGGTGGAAAGTCGCTGACACTGAAATACGTTTGAAAGGAATAAAAGTGTGGTCGAAGAATGTGCAACGGAAGGCAAACTGAGAGAAGATTCATTCGCGTATGGTTTGCAGGCTGAGCGAGGCCGAAGAAAAGGTCCTTGAACGTGAGCAGACAAAAGAGCGAGAAACCAAAAGTGTCTAAAGGAATCTGGAAAGCGAAAGTTTGGCAGAAGACGCGAAGCAGACAGACTTTTTCTTTGCGAAGCGTTGATTGGTCGGAATGTTGCATCTGTGCTGCAACTGCCACATCCACTTTAACCAGTTAGCTGTCGCGACCTCTTTGAAAAACCTGAACTGTGTGGCAAAAAGTAAGCGACGACGAGTATACTCGTCAAGTTTTATCTTTTTTTTTTTAACATGACGAATGTATTCGTCGTAACACAAGGTAGTGCTATTTCTTTGTAACGAGTATACTCGTCAGAAATACCTAATTGGTTAACCCGTTCGGTTCTAATTTCAGATGAATTTTACATATATGTATATATATTTATGATTTAACATTTACACACAATTAAAATTAAAATTTACTTAAAAAAATAGAATTGCTTATAGTTTGAACGAAATAATTCTAGAACAATAGTGAGACGATAGAGCGAGAATAAAACGTAAGCGTTCTTATCAAGCGAGAAATATTATTTATCGGTGATAAATAATCGCGATAGAAAACGAAGATAAGGAAGATCTCTCGACTACCTGATAATTTCATCCTCGTTTCGCGGAAACGGCTAATTCCATCAACGAGCTGTGAATGGGCAAGAAATTATGAAATTCTCGAGTTCGTTCTCGTATACTATAGAGGCGCGCTGGTCAACGTAGTTCTACCGGAGATTCGCCCGTGCTGAATTCCCATTTAAGCGGGTCGCTCCTTTCACCGACTCTGCCTTAATTAAAGTCTTTTTTGGTTTTTTCACCATTTCTCCACCGGCCGCCATTACGAATCGCCAGGGAATTCTCGACTCCGCACATCCTTCGATTGCAAACTTCTCCACTGTTTTTACCAACTTTTAGATCATTGTATTAACTGATCAGCAAAATTACTAACCAATTAGCTGTTTCTGACGAGTACACTCGTCACGAAAAAATGGTAATATTTTCAATTATCGCGAGCTCTGTCGGTAATAAAATTCAAAAATAAAATAATAGTTTCATTGCAACTTAATTCTGTTACAGCCAAATGTACTCCGTGCTTGACGACTATACTCGTCATCGTTTACTTTTTGCCACACATTTTAGGTGCGCAATTTTCAAAGTTTTCAAAGAGGCCGCAACAGCTAACTGGTTAAACCGATGACGTTTATCATGTAATTTGCTCTTAAACGTTATACGATATCATTAAATTGATGATGTTTACGATGCGGATAATTCATGATTGCATATTAATAGTGAACCGTTCACAATTGGTTCGTCCCACTTTCGTGAAATTCTTCAAAATTGACTGCCAAAGCGCTTGATCGATGCTCATTCTATACAGGGTGTCCCATTCTAATCCAGCCACGTAAATATCTCCTAAATTATACATTTTTTTTTTTAATATCTATATTGGACTAACGACTGCTGCCTCTGTTGTGTCAACTAGCAAATTCGACGGCGTGGATATCACTCGATAGTATTTTCACTCTATTTCCATATACTATACATAAGTCGAGAAAAGGAAAAAAATGTTATTTGTTTCAAATAAAACTGTTTCTGGTTATAAAACTTGTTGCTGTTGGTAATCCTGTGAAGGTAACAAATCTCATGTAGATGGACGTACCTTGAAGATTTAGAGGTGATCTTTGTCTTTCTAAGTGGAACTATATATTTTTTATACACCGTTCGATGCACTTTTTAATTCTCTGCAAAACGATGTTAGGGTATTTGGATCGAAAAATAGTCGGTTCAAAAGTTATTTTAACTTTAACCTTGTACAACTTATCGTATGGAAGATAAGGAAAGCTAATGCAGTGTTTTCGTCGTCATGTTTTCCTTATCCTTTGTACACTGGATTCGATGAAATTAACATTGAAACATTTCTTAAACTAAGCATTTTGCAGATACTCTGCAGTTGGATACTTTTCTGTAGAAAATGGAACACAGCGCGTCGTAAAACGGTGTATGGAAACATGGCGTGTAGTTCCATTTAAGAAAAGGAAGGTCATCCTGAGACCTCGAAGGCGTCTCCACCTAAACAAATCTGCTGATCATCGTAACACAACTCCCTTGAAACGGAACAAGTTTTATTGGAAACATCATACGTTTTACAGTAACCTATAATTCACGAGGTATCTGCATATGGTATAGTATCTGCATGGGTTGAATAAAACCAGGGGACGCTCTGTATACAGGGTGGTTGGTAACTAGTGGTACAAGCGGAAAGGGGGTGATTCTACGCGAAAAAAGAAGTCGAAAATATAGAATAAAAATTTTTTTTAATTTTTTTTTTTAATTTTTCCATCGAGACAACGATCTACAGTGAGATCCGTTATAATGTACCGCACGCGTACCGAGCGAAAATTCAAAGTCGATTTTCTCGAAAACAAAGCCTCGAACGAAAAATTTTTATTCTATATTTCCGACTTCTTTTTTCGCGTAGAATCACCCCCTTTCCGCTTGTACCACCAGTTACCAACCACCCTGTATAATTCGGCTAATTTCCCCTACATTCTGCTTTGTGCATCTAGCGACAGATTTGGTGAATGAACAGCTTATACGATCTTATTAAATGGACAATGTTCGATGACGTAATTTATTATTAAACGTTCTATGATGTTATTAAATGCGACGATGTTTATGACGTAATTTATTATTAAACGTTATACGATGTTATTAAATTGATGCTGGGTCACGATGCAATTTATTATAAAAGCTTATACGATTCTATTAAACCGATCGTATAAATTCGATATTTTAACGAACACGAAGCAGCGAAGGGAAAAGAAAAATTTTTCTCTTCAAAAACACCTATTCGCAAGAAGCGTTTCCTACGTTTTTGCGTGTACAAATTCGCACGCGTTACGCATAGTTTCACGCGGCCGTTGAACAAAACACGAAACGAGTCTTGCAATTTTCCTTCATTTTCCTCGACATTTGCCATTTTCTCGCGCATTTACAGGCGAAAAGACGATAACGATAATCGTAGGCGTGCACGGGTACCCGTGCACCAGTACTGCACGCAACGCGAGCAAAAGCTCGATTCTATAACGTTGGTACCGACGCACTCTCCTGACCTGGCTCGTTCGATGAAAACGGGTCAAGGCTACGTGCACCGACCCTATGCAACTTTCTACGCGGCTAACCCACCCACCTATTATCCTCTCGACCATCTGGTTGGAAGTACTCATTCATGCACCTGATGGGAGAATTTCTATCCTCCTTAAGACGCAAAATAATGCCACAGATTCGAAGTAACAGTTATGCCAAACATCGCTTCGCGGAAAGTCATGCTGAGAAAGTTCATTCTTATTCGAACGGAGGCCACCTATCGAGAAATCTGAAGAACATTTCTCAGAAAATCAAACGATCGAGATATTTAACTTTTAATTGCTACGATTACGAGTAACCATCGTCGACGATAGAAGTTTAATTTCGCTCGTCACTAACCAATATAAATGATTGGAATTTTTCTTTTCTTTTATTTATTTTTTTTTTTTTTTTTTTTTTGGTTACCAATAAACATTATCGACGATGAGAATTTTGTTTTGCTTAGCGGTAGTCTTTATCGACGGCGAAAAAATTGTTTTGGTCAACGATAAGCATTACTAATGATGGGAATTCCATTCTAGCTACCGATAACCGATACAAATGAGCGGAATTTTTTCCGGTTACCAATGATCGTTATCGATCAGCAGAATTTTGTTTTGGTAACCGATAACCATTATGGGAGACGAAAAGAATGTTTTCTTTACCAATAACCATTACAAAATTGTATCAAAATTTTTTAGATTACCAATAACCATCGTCGATGATCGAAATTTTCTTTCCGTTACCGATAATTATTATCAACAACGAAAAATGTTGTTCTGGTCACATTCAGCTATTGTCAATTGTCGTTAACATTACTGACGAGTCGTATTCATTGAGTAGCAGCCTCCTTTTTTGCATTTCAAACTTGAACGTTCGTTACCGTCAGAGCAAGAGAAAAAAGAAAAAATTTTTTTATCTCTCATAAAAGAATCAGCGAGAGAAATGGGAGTGGGAGTGAGAGAGAAACCAAGTGGACTCTCCTTCCGACGATAAATTGCATGATAATTCAGAAGCACTTCAATCAGTATAGAAAATCGAGAATTATAAGGAAGAGAGATGTCGACATCGACACCGAATTTAATGATCTATTGGAAAGAGAAGAAGTATGCGGCGATATCACGTGTAGCAAAATTGGCTACAATTTTCACGCGGTACCTGCCTCGCAATCCAGCATGGAAAGAGCATTTTCAGCTCTTAAATTGTTCGCAGAACAAAGAGCAGGGATGCAACAAGAGGCGACGCTCCTCACAAAGAAACCACTTCTAAATAGAGACGAAACGATGCGACCAATTTAAATGTGCATTCGGCAAACTTCGGCTATGATCGGTGACTTGCGGTAAAATCGCAGACTCTTGTACTACAGCGAAACTGTGATCTTCGCCATTTTTAATTCGTTTTGTAACTCGTAGTAACGTTCATCGATTTCGGTGAAATTGTCAGCGTGTGTATAACTGCCACAAATCTTCAAAATATGTCGTTTAAAGTTTTGTTAAAAGAACCAGATAAAAAAAATCGAAAAGAATGATATTCTCTTGTTTTCTTCGCGATTCCGACCAATTGAAATTTTTTCAAAATTTTGTTTACTCTATTCGTTTCTGTACCATCTATATTGTTTTATACTATTCTTCTTCACGCTACTATTTTGTACATTATAGATTATACAGGGACAAAAGAAAAAGAAGAAGGAGAATCGTAAGAAAAAAAGAAGAGAGGGCAAAGAAGAGAAAGGAGAAGGAAAAAGATAAGAAAAAAGGAGAAGGAGAAGATAAAAAAGAAAAAGAAGAAGAGGAGAAGAAGGAAAAAAATAAAAAACGGAGAAGAGAAAGAAGAAGAAGAAAAATATTAAAACACAAAAAATCAACCGCGCCACAGACAAAACAAAGAAATTTCTAACAGAAGAAACGCATCGTCTAATCATTTCAAATGCAAATACATTTCTTTACCAAATGTCCAGCTGAACAAATCGTGAAGTACAAATTAAATAATAAAAAAAAAGGAAGAAAAAAAGAAGGAAACGCATCGAACGACATTCCTCACAGTTATGGTAACGTTTTAATCATCTCGTCTATCTTGCCGCGAGTCGATCACAAGACAACGAGAACAATGTCTCGCGTGTTGGAACGGTTGACGAGGAGGATGGGTGAAAGAAGACGGCGAAGATGTCGACGACGAGCAGCCACTTTCCATCGAGTGTCCTCTCGAATCGTAGCCCAGCGTCTTGAAAGCTTCTGAACGATGGATCTTCGACCAGCGTGTGCCTTCCCGTCCAGGCCTATGCAACAGGAACACCATGCAAGCAAACGATCCTCGAATGGCTTGGCAAACCATTGGCCCGACCACGAATCAAACGAATGAGACAGCGTTTCAGGAGTTTGCGTGATGAAGAATACGCGTAACGCAAGAAGGAAACTGTTCCGCGAATTGAATCAGTTATGGCTTATATGCACGCGTTGACAAGTGTAGCTGCAAAGATGAACAACGTTGGCAGAAACACGTTACTCGAAATGGAAATATTTCTCGCTCGGAACACTCGAAAATCTACGTGGAAGCGATATAGCGTTTGAGGAAACGCGCTAAGGAATTTCTTTGTCTCGTAGAAGATCACGAAGAATCATTTAAAAGTGAGCTATTTTCTAGAATTCTCCGGTTTGGTTTTGTGCAAACTAGAATTTTGTGAAAATTATACGGCAGAATTTTGTGCAAACTATACGCTGAGACTTCAAAGGCTATTGAACCAATTTGTAAGCGAGCAATTCTTTCGACATTTTCTATTTTGCTTTAGTGCAAACTATACGGTAGATCTGGCTAAGAATCGAAAGGTTAGTTGGCTAAAAGTATCGTAGGGAGCAAAGTAGTTATTAACTTATAAAATTAAAGATTTTATTTATTAACTACAATGTTTCTTTCCCTCTTGCGAACTAAAACTGATAGAATTCGACCAGCGAAAATGCAAAATAGCCAAAAATACGACGAGAATACCCTGGATAGATCAGTTGATCCACATACAACCAGGTGGTTCGTATACAGCGAAGTCTCGTTTATGCGAGTTCGACCTAAGTTCCGTGCAGTCCGAGACGTCTTAAACTTGAGCGTAACTTCGTCTTTCTGGACATTTTAACGCGAACAGTACGTAAGAGTGCTGGAGTAGTCGGATACTGCGAAAGCAGTTGATCAAGTTACCGATAGATCAAACGATGAATCAAACCTAACACACGCACCATGTTACATTGTGAAAATAAAATTTCAAAATAAAATCCTACGATTTTATGAACCAACTAACAGATCTCACTAGTTTCTCAGTTTTCCACTAAATAAATAGATGACACATCATCTCGGATAGTCAAGGCTCTACGTAATTTCCTGTCCATCTATTTCGGTCGGTTAATCGCAGTTCGCGTTCGTGCAAGAGGATTCCACGAAACATTTCCTCTTAAATACGTTGCAAACTTGTATTGGATTGGCAACATATAACGCGTGTCTCTACTGTTTCCACCTTATTGTTAGACACTCGTACAAGGTAGGCTGCAGGTTAGTTCAGACGATAATAGGAGGTCGGCTAATAAAGTTCAGTTAATTAGACGCTACTAAAATTTCGCACGTATAAATATCAGGTTGTCCGAAAAGTTCCTTTCGTTTTATAAGGAAGTAGTAGATGCACAACATTTTTTGTTTTATATTGTAGTATCGTGGACGAAAGGCCTAAGAGATATCGGGCGAACTATAAACAATGTCGTGAGAAAGTTGAAGTACCGACAGACCCAACGATGTATCGTCGGTCCTTCGATCGAATAGTTACGCCGAAAAGACCTACGTGACTCTGGCCACGAGCGGTTGCGAATCACGTGCGTGGTGGGGCTAAGACAAAAGACAAAGGGACGCTAAGGGAGAAAGACGAATTAACGATCAGTGTTAGTTGAGAAGTCAGAGAGTGCGAACTGCGTTGTCGAGAGAGTGAGGTCCGTGTGAGAAAGAGCGTTGGAACCGTGGTGACGAGAATTGCAAATTAACTATTTAGTTGTCTTAATTATAGTACGTTATTGTATTTAGTTCACGTTAAATAACCATCGTTTCCTGTTTAACTAACATCTGTTTAATCTATTGTAAATACACTAATTGTAGTAAGATCCTACAATATTATTTTATTGAATTATGTTTGATCCATTTTATTCTATTAGTATAAAATGGATCATACATAAATCTATAAAATAATATAAAATAAAAAATGTTGTGTATCTATTATTTCACTTATGAAACGAAAGAAACTTTTCGGACAACGTAATAGATTTCGTACACGCGGAGTTACACTCTACGTAACACTGCACTTTATTATCTGTTCCATATAAACTTTCGTTGAACGTGCAGCCCAGTTGCAAGGTATCGGGACGCTTGATACACAGGTATCGCGCCTATAAAACTCTAGGATCGACCCAGATTTCCAAGGACGCTATTAATTTTGTTATTTATTTTATTTTTCAATTAATAAAAGAAAGAAAAGGCAACCAACTTTTGCGAACAGCTAACTGCAAGAATTGCCAGATATTTATACTCGACCAAATAACTCGTTAAACACGGCTAATGGCGGACTGGATAGAACCAGATGATCGACAGAAGGTGGTTCTACGTGTGAAAATAAGTGGAAAACGTGGAATAAAATTTGTCCATAGGACGCTTCGTTTCCGAGGAAAATAAATTTCGAAATTTATCGTACGCGCGTGCTAGACACATTCCGAACTAAACGCGTTTTAAACTTAGCGGGAAAAAGCTACGTTCTCAACTTACTTTCCGCACAATCTCCTATGGATAATTTAGTCCTGTCCAGTCTAAAAATTGGCCATGTTCCAACGTACAATTTTTAAACTCGATTTCCTTTCGATTTCGAAAAAAGATTTTACTCTGTATCTTTTTTTTACTTCCCCACGAGAATTCACGTTTCGCCCGCTTCTACGTGTTGCTCGACCGGAAGCTGTACACTCAAAATCTCTGTATTTTCTTGCATATTTCGATCGTTGGATCTTACGCGTTTTCTGTACTTCTGCGGCTCAAAATTTCGCAGAGTAAGTGGCGATTCGACGAAAACGAACGAGACAGCGTTTCGATAGCTTCGCTGATGAATTTGTTTGAAGAAATTGTTTCGCGAGTTGGATCGAGTCGAGCAGAGTAGCTTCGTCGTTTCTTCTTGCTGCTGCTGTTCGAGGATGGATGTTGATCGTTGCCAGCTGGATCGTCAAGTAACGATGTGGATAAGAACGACGAGAAGCGAACGTCGAGATGCGGTTGCTGTGCCAAATCGACACGACGACGAGGAATAATTGGGCAAAGTGAAACAGGGCGGAAATGAAGTGTTGCAAGAAAATTGTAGCGATTCTGTAATTTGACGATGGATCGACGGAGTGATTATTTACGAACGTTTCTTTGTTCCAGTTGAGATATCAGCGTTATAAATTGTTGTATATCGTGGAATAATAAAAATGAGGAAGAACGGACCTGGATAAACGATAGAAGAATTTCTATTTATTTATCTGATCGATAACTTGATGATATACAGGGTGTCTTGTGTTAGTCGCGACTCACGCGAGTCATATCTCGTAAACGATAGGTTTTTCGAGAAAATGTTTCCAATAGAACTCGTTCCGTTTCAAGAGGAGCGTCCTACGGTGATCAACAGATTTATTTATGTGGAGATGCTTTCGAGATTTCAAGCTGAATTTGACTTATTTACACACAACTGTACGTTTCTCGATACGCCATTTCATGCAGTTTTTCATTGTCTACAAAAAATGCACGAGGTACTTTGGTCAAGATATTTTAACTGTACCGTTACAAAATTTGTATTTCTTCGTTCAGGGCTGGGGCAAGGCAGGTTCTACCCGCGGTCTACGAAAATTATCTAGAATCATCGATAAGTCAAGAGAGATTTTCATCTCTGACTATTCTGTCAATAAAAAGTGAAGTAGCAAATTCAATCGATATTGATGATTTTATCAAAAATTTGGCGTCGAAAAAAGCGAGAAAAATTATTTAATATTATTATTGGATTGTATTATTATTTAATATTCATCTTATAAAAGATATATAATATGTAACAGCATTTGTAAATAAATAATTATAAATAAATAATAATAGGATTTGAATGTGTATTCAGGCCCCACAAAAAGTCCACTTATTTGTTTTTTTAGGTAATCATTGTTCCACTCAAGAACCTAGATGAGGAGAACGTAGCAACATGGCACTGCGCTGTGTTTCCTCGTCCCTCGCGATCACTTTTCCGAGATTAAAGTTAAAATTATTGAGATATATATAATTTTGTGTGCTAGACTAGATTATCCGTGTAGTAGTAACATACGTATGCGAGTATGAGTGTATGGAAGTATGTGTGTGCACAGCATCTCGAACAACACACGAATGCAACTGTTCCGTTAGCAGTGTGGCATAAAAGATGGCGATACAAAGCGAGTACTGAGACGCGTGCAAATGTATATCGACGAAGATCCTATAAATCATTTATTAAATAAATCTAAAACTATTTTAATATAAATTCTAAGTGTAATCTTAATATTCCTTTACTTTTATTTCGGCGATTAAGATTCACAATTCTCAATAAAAATGTCTTTCACAAACCGATCATTTTTCAACCCAAATGCCCAAACACTTTTTTGCAGAGAACAAAAATATAAAGATCGCGTATAAAGAAACGCGTGGTTCCATTTAGAAAGACGATCACCTCGAAATATCCAAGGCACGTCCACCTACGATAAAATTCGTAATCGTCACAAAATTACCAATAACAACGAGTTTTATAATCAGAAACAGACCAACTTTCATACGAAATGTTTTCTCCAATGACGTTTTTATCAGAGCTTGAAAGATATTTGTCCAGTTCGATCCAAACGAGACAATTTTGTGCATAGAAACGGTGAGAGAATTAGTTGACGAAAGTTTCCACTGTTGCCAATTGAAGAGTATTCGAAGATTATTTGTTTGTTAAATCGCTCGGACTTATTTCGTTAGAAACTGGACGAAAAAGATTGTCAGCTTGAAGGTATCGGTATGGTTGAAATTGGCAGGATCGATGGAGCGTATCTTGTCGACTCGAGTAAAAATGATCGACTGCAAGCAAAGTTTCTCAGCTGTTCGGCGTCTCGTGTTTCAGCGGGTGATCCGATTCGCGAGTTTTTAATGCGTTTACCGAGGCAAGCTATGGCAAATCCGATTCAGCAAAGCGAAGTGCCTCTTGAATATGGATGAGATTAACGGCCCGATGTAAGAGAACATTTGAAACCCTCCGCCTGCCCCCACTGCGATAAACAGCCCTCTTATACCATAAACTTTTCGATATAGTATACTTTCTAACGTTTATCCACTCTAGCAAGTCTTCCTCCTTCGTTCTGTTACCGGAAGCATATTAGAAAATTTCGATAAGCGAACATCCAGTCAACGAATACAAAGACAGCATCTTCGACTTTATTAATTTTATTAATATCTCAAATTTATGGTAAATATAAATAATATAAATTTTGGAACTCGATTTCCTGGGAAATGAAACCTTGAAAGAAGAAATTTTATTGCATATTTTGTTCTTATTTCGTTTGTATATAAATATAAATATATAAAAAAAGGGGAGAGAGAGAGAGAGAGAGAGAGAGAAAGAGGAAAATTTAGAAATGGAAATAAAGTTAGAATTATGGGAGATATTAGTCGGCGAAGGTAGGGGAAAAAGGGGAATAAAGGCGGAAAGAAACTCGATGTGAAATTCGTTTTATCGCGTACGATCGACGTTGTTCTATTCCAAGCGAAAGAAACGCTGTGACCGCGTAATTTTCCTTAGAGCTCGCCCGAGTTTTCCCCGACCACCGGTTCGATAACATCTTTGTGAAAATCCTGGTCGCGAGCAACGCGGGTATTTCTCGATCAACCGATATGTGTGCTGTTTCGAACACGTTCTATTATTGTCAACTAGAACGATTTAGACCGGATTTATCTAACGTTTCGGCGAAATGCTATTTCGAAAGAAGAAATATTCTGATTCCGCAACATTGGTTCATCTGTTAGAAACTTGCTACTATACGAACGATAGTATAGCAAAAGTATACGAACGCTTACCAATTAGACAATTACTAGAATTAGGCAATTTTTATGAACATGTTCCGTGCGTTGTAAGGAACATCGAGCAAATATTTGTACGTTAACATTATTCGTAAATCGTGTAAGAATAATAGTAACTTGGTTACGCGATATGTAATTCAACATTTTATGATAGAACATTTTTATGTTCATTCTGTATATATTAAATAGAGTGAATTTTATATTGACATATTAAAATTGTTATTATGGAAAACTATTATGTAAAACTATCATGATTATATTCATAAAATTCCAAGTCAATCTGAAACTGTACATATGGTACGTATAATATAAAACATATTATATATTGACGTATTAAAATGTAGAATGTCATGTACATATTGTATGTGTTACGTAAAATTGTCCAGATTATATTCATAAAATTTAAGTCAATCTGAAACTGTACATATCGTATGTACAACATAAAACGGATTATATATTGACATATTAAAATGTGTTAAATAGCATGTACATATTGTACGTGTTACGTAAAATTGTCCTGAATGTATTGATAAAACTTCAAGTCGATCTGACACTGTTATATGTATAACATTAAAACACATTACACATTGACATATTAAAATGTATTTCATATTATGTGAATATTGTACGCGTCATATAAAACATTTTGAAATTTCATCATTATATTTGGAACGACACAAGTCTATTATAATTATATTGGTTAAATTTCAACGCGATCTAAAAATGTACATAAAAGTTACCAAATATCTACTGCAAACATGTATTTAATAAGAACCAACTATACAATATGAACAGCAATCTTGTGCACATAATAATTATTGAATATGGCTCTGAATACCAAGACCAATATAATTGATATAATTGTTCAAATATTGCTACGACCTCTGTGAAATATATTATTATTATTATTTATTATAATCCTTGTCTTTAACTTAGAATGGCTTCCAGCTTATTCTCTACAAAATACTATACATATACAATAATTGCACTAGATATCGTGCAGTTTACTTCACACATTTTCACATTTGCTTCATACTTTACCAATATAATTACGATAATCGAGTCTCGACTTACGACATCAGCGCTAATCAAATTGTAAAACGTTTCGTCTAACGCACCTGCTATACTCGTAAAAATCATCTCCGAGTGTCCCAATACTTCCATGGGCAATTGTACGTTTATTCTAAATTCTCACGTGTATTCTACGTTGTGCTGCACGTTTATTTAAATTTCTATAAAGACGCTCGAATATTTCCACGAGCGAGTCCACGTTCGTGTTTTAATCGCTGCGTCGTGTCGCACGTTTATTTCAATTTCTATAGAAGCGCTCGAATATTTCCGTGAGCTCGCTCACGGAATTTCTAATTTTCTAATTTTCGCGGAATTTTCACGGTCTATTCTAACTTCTATAGATCTTCGAGCATATACTTTCACGAGCAACTGTATGTGCGTGTATCTCAACATCTACGAATGTTCGAACACGTACCGTCACGAGCAACAGTACGTTTGCTTCTGATTTCAACTGAGGTGATATTGGGTGTACTGTGTTAAATAAACGCTCGATGTTTAGGTCAACAATGTATTTATTAACAAGTGTCTTCTTTTGATCGCGTCGCATATCGCTCTCGCTTTCGCTAGTCAATCTCGTTGCCCGGTTACAACTCGACTTTATCGCTTCCTAGTTCGAACCCAACTGTCGATCGGATTCGATTCTTTTCCTTTTGCCGCCCCTCAATATCCCCACTATCCACGCGTTTGTTAGGCGTTCGCAACCGTTGCCACGCACGCCTTCTTCTCGAACATTCGACGGAAAGACCGTTAGGATATTGATGGCTTATTAGGCACTTCGCTTCGGCGATATACAATGTTGCCAAGTGTCGCCACACTACGAATGCTCAAGTATGTCTTTCACGATCAACTTCGCGTTTATTCTAATTTTTTACTTGGTGTCCCGCAGGTCGGCTATTAATTCCTTGCAGGCTCGTTATAAATGTTGACGATGTTTTATCGTCGACAGGCAAATATTTCCTTCCTGGCTGCGGGGCAAACGAGCAATAAGCCCGATAAGATTGGACATCGGCTTACGGACGTGCACCTACCACCACCCACACGTCCCTCCAACAGGCTGATTTATGCGCCGGTTAAACTACTTTCGAGAATCATAGTCGGGGCTTCTGATGGCTAAAGCTCGGTTTACGTTCGCTGATCAACCTCGAAGCCTCTGCAATTCGTACCTGCTTCTCGTTTTTAACGCGAAAAATAAGCGGCGAACAGTCCGGTATCGTTGATTTCTCCAGTCTTTTTATTTGCTGCATTGGCCACAGATGTTTATAGAATATTCGCCTACTTTTGATTTATTCGTTTTAACCAGTCAACTGTTACCCGTGTTCTTGACGAGCACACTCGTCACGAAGAAATGGAAATATTTTTCGCCACGACGAGTATAGTCGTCATGAGTAAAAAGTAGTTAGAATTTGCTGTTTAAATTGCAATTTTAGCGACAACTAAAATATATTGGTAAATTTCAGAATGTTTCGAATATTTCGAGACGAAGAAATAAAACAAACAAAAATGAAAAAATATAAATAATTATTGTGAAAAAATTGTATATAATGTGAACAAAGTAGCTGTCACTTCCTTTGTTCTCCGCGACGCATTTCAGCTGCACAAGCTTTTCAAAGAGGTCGCAACAGTTAATTAGTTAAATTAACTGTATTCATAAAGGTATTTACGTACATTACAACAAATAATTATAAACGTTTTTCGTGATTTTTTTGGGAAAACATAAACAAACATATTTTTTTTTTCTAATTCTACAGCTTCTTCTTAAGAATTATTTATTTCAATTATTTATCTAAAATTACATTAGATACATAGAAGTGATCAATTTTTCTTCGCATATGCGTGTAGTAAATTGCGCGTGCGATTGGTTAAGTGTTAAATCAAACTACGCAAACCTCTAAACTCTCTTTTTTTTTCTTTTAGTCAAAGATGTCTTTATTTTAAGCATTAGTGCCTCAGCGTAGTATTAGCTTCGATTTCATCATTTTCCATCGCAGTGTATCGATAAGTGCGTCAGCAGCGTTGCTTAAACGACCGGCACATACGTACACGCACGTCACATACATACGTCAATAATCTCGAACGTATTAAACGCCCTCTTGAAACCTTAATTAAACACATCGATTAAATTATCCTCCGTTTATTATTGGGTTGGCAACTAAGTGATTGCGGATTTTGTCATGAGCTGGTATTGACAAAATCTGCAATCACTTAGTTGTCAACCCAATATATCTCCTTTTATATTAACGCTTTACCGACCGATAGTCAATTAATCGGTCTTAAAACCTGCCGTTCGCGATGAACGAAAAGAATGGTATTGGAGAGTCTAAACCGAAACAGAGCTAGTGCTAGGGAGAATCTGCGCTTGAATTACCGGTCAGACGTGCGTATGAACCGCTAGTGGTCAGTAAAGTGTTAATCAAATCGATGGAAATCGATGCGAGGATCTACTCGAGAGAAACAGAGAAATAAGAAAAGAGAGAGAGAGAGAGAGAGAGAGAGATGAAAGGGACAGATGGAAAAGAATGATCAATAGGGTTAAGCAGAGATTGCTATCTTCTTAGGTTAACGTAGTTACGGCCACGTAACAGAGCTGTAAAAACGGCACCTTGAATACGACCATTGACTATGCCTCGCGGAAGAAGGTCGGCCAGCTTTAGTTGGCGTTATATTTATCGCTGCGCGTAATCGATAGTTCGTCTCTCAGGTAAACAGTGTAGGAGCAATCGTTATTTCGGGGAGAAGAGCATGTCGCCGCATGGCCCCGTACTTGAACCACTTTCGGCCTTTCCTTCAATTCTAAACGCGATTAAGCCCAGGGCTTCGCGCGTCACTCGGCCGAACATCCTTTCGCCAGCATTCTTTCGCGCTAACATTCACCAACCGTCTCCGATCGTTTTACTCTCGAATAGCAGTTTAAAAGCAGCGTATCGAGGTTTAATTTATTTTATTGCATTCAAGTAACATTTTTGTCGCATACGTGTACGTGTGCATGTGAATGAACGTTATTCCATCTAAATGAACCGTATTTTTCTCTTTTTTTTTTTTTTTTTTTGGTTATTGTAATGTTCACGCGATAGTAACGACATGTAACAAGTCTTCGCTACTAATAGAAAATAATTGCGAATTTTGTCACTAGGTGGCACTGACAAAATCCGCAATCACTTAGTTGCCAACCCAATAGAATTGCCTCGTCCCATGGGTTTCGGTCCCATAGAAGTACGTCATCGAGATCATCATTTTTGACAACATTTTCCCGTACGTATGTATAGAGTGGTCGATCTTAGCCTTCGGGTTATACGAAAAAGTATGTCACAGCGACGTATAAAGAATGAAAAAAGTAACGAATATTGCAATAGTCACTAAATCTCGAAGGAAACGGAGTTGGTTAGACTATGAAACTGGTGGTATAAATGAGTAATTTAAATCTGGTGATATAAAAAAAAAATTCTGAGGGATCGCTAAACCAGTGCCAAAGTAACAGCTTTCTGATATAAGTAGGTTAATAGTTTTTTCAGAAGCGATACCGAGATGGATCGATCGATGTATTCGAAGATATATGATTCTCTATAAAAAAAGAAAAAAACGCCGGTGACCTTGGTACGTCGTCTGCGCGTTTACCTACGAAGAAACTAGTCCCGTCAGATTATGATGTTCCCCTGGAAACCATTAAATCTGTATCAGAAATAATTGTTTAATATTACCAAAAACAAACGACATGTTCCAGGTGATAAATTTACGTGGTACACCTTGTATATGTATAATTTAATCCGTAACATTTACCTATCCTGCTATATATCGTACGTATTATACTGCGGTATACATATGCCATGGTAGTTCGTCCTGTACTTGCACCTAATTAATTAGGATACAAATATTGGGTTGGCAACTAAGTGGTTGCGGATTTTGTCAATACCATCTAGTGACAAAATCCGTAATCACTTAGTTGCCAGCCTTTAATAAATACGATGGCGCGCAGATATTCCGAGTAGCACGGTAAACAGCGCGATGAACAACGCGATAGAGAGCAGAGACCGGGAAATTTGATATGTTTCTGTATATTTTCGTAGACGTAACTGAAGAGACGAAACTTAAGCAGAAATACGATCGCCCAACAAATATTACGATATTAGGTTGGCCGAAAAATTCTTTCGTTTCGCAAGGAAATAATAGACTCTAGAATAGAATTTTCAAATTTCTTCGCAAACGACGCAGAAATCCAGAAATCCGCAGTCTAAACGACGAGACAGGTACAAACGTGTTGAAGTTGACTGATAGAAAAACGAGTGGATGAATTTGTAATAGAAAAATACATTGAAATAAGTATAGGTATAAGTATAAGTATAGTGTATGCTGATCCAGATCCTCGCTCTTACAGTATTACGATACAATAGAAGAAGCTTTGATAGGGAGCACGTTCATATGTTGGGTTGGTAACTAAGTGATTGCAGATTTTGTCAATGCCATCTAATGACAAAATCCGCAATCACTTAGTTGTCAACCCAATATTTATAGCAAAGGACATTACCAAGGAGTTAACCTTGTAGCTGTAGCTGAAGGCTCCAAGAAACGACAATAGAAATCTACTTATAGCTCTTTTGTTTCTAGACCTTGTAACCCAAAACGTAATTTATATCCAAGAACACGATAATATGGACCTCTTTTTATTTCGAATTTTTTATTTCACTAAATTCTATTCTCTTCGTAACAGCGGTGTCCAGGTCACGGATATACAAAAGTAAAGATGTAGAGTTTTTCTTGAAGTCATTACTTGAACAAAACGCAAGTTTCAATACCATCGATCGAGTTAGTCGATTCAATAGGCGATCGTGGCAGAGTGGCGCGTGCAGGAGCGCGCACGCACGGCCCGATGTTTAATGGACTTTTCTACTTAGAGGCCAATCAAGTGCTCTGAACCGTGGCGAACATCTTTCCCCTTTCACGTGAAAGCTCTAATCTACCCTTGGACGGGATCATGCTTCTCGACTCGGTGAAGCGCAACCAAGGAACGCAAACAGGCCAACATCGAAGATGCAGGGACTTTGGAAACGTGGTTTAAAGCTGTGAAAGGAAGGTTCGAGCGGAAATATCGACCCGCGACTCAGTCACCTGCGTTGTCGCTGTAAATACTCTACCTGCAACATTGTCTGGTATCTGTTGCATAATCGAATTCACAGTGATTAATATGGTAAATGAAATTTTCGAGCCATAAATAGACTGCGCACTTTTCTGCGTTTCGACCAAGCTGGAAAGTGGAAACTCGCAGAGAATGCACGTAATACGAAGAAATATTTGAAGTATCCGAGGTATAGTGTTTTCTATAATGTTCGATAGGCGAAACGATTTTCTAGCGAGACTAGCGACACCTTCGATTATGTTCCCGGAAATGTATATAATAATTTGTATAAAAATCTGTAGCCTAGTCGTAAGTTGTTGGGTGAATGTCGAATCACGTGTGAGAATTGATATTTTTATGAACGCGCTTGAAGGAATGGAATTGTTAACGCTATACTTTGAATATTTTGTGGAATAACACGTAGATAGATTTGATAGGCAGATTTATTTCGCTGTATATACACTGCGTGTGATTGTTGATAATGTAGGAAACTTATTCCTAAGTGGCACATTTAGATTGATGTATAGTTGTGATTTTAAGATTATTGTGGGTTATTGTAATATCAAAATTATATGTGTTACAAATTATTTATTTATCCACGTACAAATTTCATTGTAAATTGTTCTAGTTATAATATTGAAATAATCGTGGAGTGTTATAATTTTCAAAATTATATTAAAATTTCTATACACTTAATGCATTTTCTCAAATTTATCACTAGGGTTCATAAAAATCCCTAGACTAATTACTAGCAAGTAAATTCTTTTACGACGATAATTGGCAATGAAGCGTACGAAATTCTAAAAGAAAGATCTGTATCCTACAATTTGCAACTTGTCAATTTACCGATATTTTCGGTCGATATATTACCGCGCGAGAGGATCGAAATATCGTGGAGCGAAGCGAGAGAGGATGGAACGTTGTGAGGAAAATTCGAGACACGATCCAACGTTAGCACGTTCTGGTTTTGCGGCAACTTCTGGTCGCCGAAGTTATTGAAGAAAGTTCCTGTGAAATAGCAGTAACAGATAGCCGAAAATGTTTCGATTTAATTTCCCTCGAGCGACAAAGTCGCGCTATTCCCCGTTTCATACTTGCACCGACGAACCACGACTAATGAACACCCTTAATTAGTAATTAGCAACTTTACCGACTCATGAAACTTATCAGTTTATTCCCAGTCGAACACCCGTGTGTTTAACTCTTCCTTTACTGCTACTGATTATACAATGTGGACCGTGCAAAATGATTTGAAAAACACGTTTGAGATCTACAAAGGATCGCGATATTCGCAGAGAACGAACTTCATTCTATGGCAGTTTAATAGAATTTCACTAATTTATGGTGGCATTAAATTTACAAAATATCTTTCCCTCTTTTATCCACCAATTTTCCAACGTTTTTTCCTCGTCTGAAAACATTTTCCGAATTCACGTCTCCGACTCGCTTCGAACTTGCTCTTTCGTAGTTATTTTCGTACTTGGAAATGGAAAGAAATCGCGTGGTTGTTGTGTGTGACGAATACGATGGTTGATAAGTCATAACCGTATCGTCTCTTGCCAAGAAGTTTCTAACGAGCAACGATGCTCGAGCTGGCTCTTGCATTTCAGGCGGTCGCAAAGTCGCTCAAGTGGTAAAAATACAATTTACTTGACAGACAAGCAAATCTCAAGTAGTCGATCAATCTGAATAAACAAAGCGAAGTAGGTCGCAAATCAAGCGAATCGGCAACGTCGGAACGATCGCTTCTTTAATCGGCGCTTTCTGAACCGGAGAACCACAAAATTGTAGGAAAAAATGATGACAAGTTTTCATTGCAATTGATGATCGTATTTCGGAAAAATTTAAGTGCTGGAAAAATACTCAGAATACACAATTACTTTAATTATTTTAATTTTATTAAAAATACGTATGTAATTAATTAAATAATTATATTACGTATATTGTAACAATGGATTTTTCAAAATAAACACCGCATAAAACCTACGTAAAATTAGATGAAGAAAAGAAATAACAAGGAACGTAGAATTTTTAATTAAATTTTGAAACCGGTCGTTTCACCGGACCTGATAGGGTCAGTGTTAAAAATATGACTTTCGAGTGTCAGCGTATTTTACCTCTAACGGATATCGTCGCGTTAAAAATACGTTGAAGGAAACGCGAGTGCATTTGAAAACACAATGTTCCGGAGAAAATTCAGTTTCCTTGTAGTGGATTGTATAGAAAGGGCGGCTGAAGATTGACCATTTCTACTGGCGCGCGGCTCAACGTGACCGGACTATTCTACTGCCTTTGTGTCCGCTCTCGTTAACCTATTGAAAGGCAACGTTGCATTCACGCAACATCTTCTTTTACAAACTTTTACCTTTTGAACTTTCAAGCTTGCAAACTTCGAATCTCTTACGGTGGCTTAATTTCTTATATCTGCGAAATTTGATCGCGATCAAAAGCGTAATATCACGAGATATGTCGATCGATATACATATTCGACAGTACCGAAATTTGAGATTTTATTTTTACAACTTCCTTAACACGTTGATGATGATAAGTATATAGCTTGAATTGCCATGTATTTTTGGAATTATTTAATAAATGATCGGAAAGATTCCAAAGAGTGTATGGCATTTACCAAGTGTAATATTTAATAATAATAATGATATAAGTCTATATATACTATAAATAGTAACATATAGAAAGTAAGATATATTTTCATTTCCGGCATCACCTGGTACATCCGGCAACACATCTGCACAAATTTCTTCGTTGTATTCAACACACTGATCTATTTTTGTCTGCCTCCTCATTACTAAATAAATTATCCTCAACATTTTTTTTAATACCGATAACAGTTTCTTATTATTCAAGCTCGATCAATGTAGTGTAAAAACACGTTTTGAACATTTTTATAGCATCAATCGTATTATATGTTTATAGCATCGTGTTAAGGTAAAGAAAGGATTCGGAAATACAAATCGTTTACTTTATTTTACACACACAGCTATACATATATCTTACACTCTGAAGACCTCGACAACCTTCTTGCACGTACGCTTGTTCTCAACCGACTCTTCCAGATTCTTCTAACATCTGGTGACAGTTTTTTGTCTCAACTAAGACCTGGACGCCCCCTAACGCTTACACACACATTCACATATACAGTGTAAATGTATCATCTACCCAACACATCGATTGCTTCTTCTACTGTTTTATTTAAGAGTAGTTAACGTTCTTATAGGATTCCGCATGAAATACGTAAGACACGAATTAGCGTCTCCAGTAGCCAGCAGTTGAGAAATAAAACACGCTAATTGGCGTCTGCCGCCGTCAATGTGTTAATTTCCAAGAGAATCGTTTTCCACGAGATTTCCAAGGTACAAAGTTTCGAGATATCAATCCGGGAAAATAAAGTTTCACTTAGTTGCCAACTTGATACCATCGATTAAAATATAACACGTGTTCGACAGTTTTAAAAATTTGCTATTCACATTCTGACATCCTTGCGTTCTCTTAACTTGCTTAAGAAACGTTGCCAGAAGAATCGTTCTCTGAAAGATTCGCATAATTCGGAAAGATCCGAAAAATACTTCGAGGCATCAAATTTCAAAATGACCAATTCACCTACAAGCCTGAGAGATCGAAAGGCGAGTTCTACGTTGAAAGATTCGAAGATTTGAGCGGCAGAACTGTGGCAGGTGAGAGTACAGTTGTCACGGTCACTCGACGATGCGTGCAACTGCACAAGGTGCACCTTGACCCAGCGGATCCGGCTTCGGTGGCGGCTTGCATTCGCGTGCGAATCGAGATTAAGCAGCTAATCAGCCTGACCGACCTTAGTCGGTAAACACGATCGCCTACAGTGCGTAATACGTCGTGTCTTTTCACTTTTTTGTTTCGCAGTGGTTCGCAAAATCACGCTGATTCGAACGCTTGTCGTGGAAAGATTTTACGTGTACAGGGTGATTCATAAGTGTACGTCTCTACTTGAGAGGATGATTCTGACGTTTGTGAAAGCTTTCCCATTCGCGATCCCATTTTCTGCGGGAAAATTTTGCACGATTACGTACGTAAAGAGGTGGAGAAAATAAATATATAAATAAACGAAACTTTAACGGATAACTAGTCGAAGAAATTTTAAACAATTCTTTGTATACACACATGGTATAATATTCAGTTAGAAAGTAAAAAATATGTAATTCTTAATCACAATGAAAATCGTGATGGAACCAAAGATCGTGTAAGTATGGCAACGAATCGAACAAACTCGGTTATCCGAAAGACAGTCTCTCGTATCCGAACTTATAATATAACGGGTGGTGATAGCTAGGGGTAACCTTCATTATCCAAACTATTCGATTATCCGAACCGCCTTGACCGCAGAATTGTTCGGATAAACGAGGTTCTATTATATCAGACTATTTAGCCAGGACCACTAGCCTCTTTTCCCTTGGATTGTCGAATGAAAGTAACATTCAACAAGCAAAATTTCAATCATTGGTTTGCGTGTGAAGAAAATGAGCTGAAGATCGTTGGAGTAAGTATACATCAAAAGATCGTCAAAGTTACCTAGCGAAACGATTTGGTTTTACTTTATCTGGAATCACCTTCCCTGGGATTATCACAACTAATTGACAATCTGACCTTCGCCTTCGTGTAAGAAGTTTGAACGAGTTTCGTGAGGTTATCTCTCGATCGTTCCGTGGATAATCTCGATGGACGTATAGCCGTTTCGACGGACGATGCGGCTAAACACGACTACTAGGAGTGGTTACATAACCTCCTTCGCGATAACCGTTTGTCCATCGTGCCACGTTCATGAAAAAACAAAGAAACGCGTGTCGCGGTTAATTTCTGGGTCGAACGTAACTTGTATAGACTTCAATCGGACGAAGGATGTCCTCGTTGTTTCCCTGTGATCCGAGAATCCACACGAGCGAACCGGTTTAACTGCGGCTTCATCGATGTACCACATACGCGTATTTGCAGCGCGGATCGGATTTTCTTCGGTTCCTTTAAAACGTGGACGATACATTATTTAACATGTTATCTATAGACGATTCAATTTTTTAGGGAGCCCGACCTTACCGACATAGAAATATTCACCTTCAAAGTTAGAAACCCTAACACGTAATCCCCTGCAGCAAACCGCTACACTAATGACTTTTTGATTAATTACGGGAAATCCGTTCTTACAAAGTCGTTGAAGAACTACCAACACGTTATGTGAAATCGCTGAAAGAGGAACTTTTTTTTTTAAATTCATCTCTGACTTTATCATTTTTGAATAGAAACAACGTGAAAGATGCGATATCGGTAATGTCGTCAGCGTCAAAGTCACGTAAGATGCGATATATGATAATAATGGCATATAATTCCATGTGTTTTGTGCCCGGAGGATCACAATTATTACTCAAGCTGCTATCAACTTGCACTTAGGTTTCTAACGACACTGGCTCATCTTCGGTGATTTTCTGACGCTACAATCGTAGTAAGATTGTACTGCTTTCGCGAATAGTGTCGTATCTCGTGTTAAGTCAGTCTCATAACGTCGTTAAAACGACTGACGAAGATTTCTTCGTAAATTTTAAAGAGCCTCTTTTTTAAAATTACGTGTTTTCCGAATTGCGCCATTATCAATGCCAAGCAGCGTTACGTTACACGCGTGTATGTCTCTTTAGACGTAGTCTTTCGGTATTTGAAAAAAATGTTGGAATTTAAAGGTAAGGATTTTGAATCTTCTCCGTCTCCTTAGCACGCGTAAACTAATTATACTACTAGATTCTGAGGCGCGCCGAAAAATATGTTATATTTGGTTCAAGATTTACACCGAACAGCTATCGTTATATCGGCTGTCGTCGTGTTTCTCATTCGATAATGCAACTACGATGACTGGTGTCGCTGTTAAAATCGCTGTGTTAGTGCAACATTTCAAGTCGCAATTTTTTTAATCAATTTACATCATCCGAATTTCGTATTTTTGACATTGCGACTGAAAAAGAATTGATATCTGTTGCTTGATATTTGTTTCACTTCGCTTCGTTCACGAGAACTTTTATGGCAATTGGTCGTCTCTTAAGTACGATATATCGAACGAAAATGAACAACTATTTGTTCGTACTACTTGTTTACTACTTGTCTATTTGTCTAATAAATAAGCAGCGATGTGTCTTCTCTTATTTCTTCCAAGAAATTTCCTATTGTGAAACGACTAACTGACTAAAATGGTTTTTACTACTTGGGAGCCGACGTTTCAAGGCTCTGATACTCGCGTTACGAACTACTCGTGTTTTTCTTCATCTTGAAGCCAATACCACATAATGTTCCCTAGGATACTCCTACGCGATCGTATTTCTCCAACTGCTTTTTCCAATGCTGACTGACAACGATAACGCAAATTCCTTCGCGTGACGTACGTTGCGAAAAAAGTGGAAATCGTTCGACAAATATCAAATCCACCATAAATTGAATCGTCTTCTAATTGTAAACTCAAACGAATCAGCGATAGCATAAAGAAGATAAAGAAGATTTATCGCCATCCAGAAACGCCATCGAAAGTATAGCCACGTGTATTCAGTGGCGGATAAAGGAAACTATAATATTGATAAGTACGCTATAAATTTTACCAACTGTTGTACAAAACGTTTCTTTTTCCTTCCATATCGGTAACTGTTATCTATTCTCGCGTATACTATAGTCTTATATTTATTATATCGTGGTATGTATGATATTTATTCGTTATCATATTATATTACGGATTACTATCGCTAGGTAAATACCGTAGCTGTCAGTTGATCGTTAAGTTAGAATAAGATAGATCAAGGCATATCTAAGTTAACGTAAGGAAGTTTTGCGCGATTGATACGGCGTGTAAAAGAGAACCGAAACTCTTGTAATTTTATCGTGGAAACGATATATATTATAGATTGATACTTTTTGTAGAGAATGTCCAGCTGCATCGGCTAATGTATTAAAAGATATATGATTCCATCTAAAAAACATCGCTGACCGTCGTATGTCCTCTACGCGTCCACCTAGGAAAGAACTAATCGCGTTGAATTATGCTCGCCTCGAATCCATTCAACCTGTTCTTGAAACATTTTTTAATATTGTCAAGAACAAGCGAGATACTCCAAATGACAGAGTTAAATGGTACACCCTGTATATGTACAATTTAATCGGTAAATTAAGTTATATTAGTAAGTTCCCTATTCTATGTTATGTAGTTTCCTGTTGTACTATGGTATATATATATATTATATTTATTCATTGCTCTTATTATATAAAATTTATACATCATATAATATTTACTATGCGTAAATTCATTTTGCAAAATTGTGGTGCTTTTTTAATATTTCCTACTTTATAATTTATTCTTTGATATTATATATGTGAATTCTATAGAATTCAAATTACCCGCCAACCGACATATTTACTTTTGCTTTGTTTTACCGGCAGCCATTTTACTGGATAGATTAGATCACAAGAGAAGAACGGTAATTTAGGACTTAGAAGATCGATTCTCGATTTTCCAAGTAAAATTTGTAGTAGATTTGTTATTGATTGTTATTAATTGTTAAAGAGAGAAAGAGAGGAAGAAAGAGAGAGAGAGAGAGAGAGAGAGAGAAAGGGAGAGAGAGAGGGAGGGAGAGGCAGAGAGAGAGAGAGGGGGGGAGGAGAGAGAGAGAAAGAGATGAGTAATATAGCAAAAAATATCAAAGAATAAATTATAAAATAGGAAGTGTTAAAGAGGCGCCATAATTTTACAAAACGAATTTACGTATATATATATCTACCATCTTATTCTTCTATGTTACTCTTTTGTCCATTTGCCTGCCATTGTGCATGAGACTGGTACGAGTCGACCCTCGAGTGAGCAAACTAAGTCGTCGATTGTGGTCGGAGTTCTAGCAAAATCAGCCTTGGGCCGGGTTCCCAACGAAACAAGCGGTGGCACGGCACACGCGATATTCAGCTGGTCGTGCTTCTAATCGTTGCAGTTTCGCTTTTCGTTACGAATGCCTGAGGAAGGAAGGTGCGTGCCATGCTCGATAAAATCCGTCGAGGAACCTTCGGGAAAAATTTCTTCGCCATGTCGCGTGTCGTCCTATAAAGTACCGTACCAAGCTTGCGACACCTCTCGAAATACGTTCGAGTCATTTTCGTGACAATCTCGACCATCTCGAGTTACAACATCGAAACTGCTTTCTCTCGGACGTTTCTATCGGGAAAATTCGCTTTCAACGAATAACCGAATCGAGCTCTTCGTTTGTTTATTTATGCTCGTAGAAATATGAATTTGCATTAAAACGCACCATCTAGTAAATATATATAGTGTAGTAGAAGTTTTCAATGTTTCTGGAAATAGCCAACAGAAGCAAAATGAAAAATCCACATCGAGCAATCTTGAAACTGTTCTTTTTTCTTATTTTTTCATCGAATTTGATTTTAGATCCTATTCCTTGATTTATCTCTGCAAAAATATAAATTTACATCGAAACGCGTTATATAGACGCGAATACTAGTTTATTCTTTCATTTAGTTGAAGTTTGGTAATTCTGTTTCGTTGAACTTCATGTGATAAAAATGAAACGGAATATACATCTGCTCTCGGTTGAATTTACTTCAATTCTGACGTCGCATTCGTATCTTTCTAAGGAAGTCGTAGAAACTCTCCGAAACCCGTTATCCTACATTTTTACGATTTTCATACAAAGTTACGAAGCAATCAGTTCGACTTTCAAATCTGTAATCCCCTCACTGACGGCGGCATTGGTAAACTTCGAATCCTCTACTTCTCCTCTACTTTTATAACGATGCTTGTCGATACATTTTACATTTATGACAAACTGCTGGTAAGCTGATAATCACCATGACGAAACTTCTCCATTCCAATTACCAGTAGTTGAATCATCAGTAATGAAAATATGTCAATATATTGTAGGTTAGAAACGATGCTTATTGTCAACAAACACAAACAGACTATTCGCTGCAGTAATTACTTCTTCAGCAAATCAATATTTATTTCTATTGTGTATCAAAATATCGACGATAAAAATACAATAATATATTATAGGTTAGAAACGATGCTTAATGTCAACAAACACAGACTATATGCCATGGAAATTATATTTTGACCAACTCGATATTTATTCTTAAAAGCTGAAACCTAATCTTCTTCCAAATTGTGTATCGAAATAACAACAATGAAGATACAATGATACATCGTAGGTTAGAAACGACGCTTATCGTCAAGAAAGGCAAACTATTTGCCGTGGAAATTATATCTTGACCAACCCGATATTTATTCTTAAAAGCTGAAACCTGATCTTCTTCCAAATTGTGTATTGAAATATCAACAACGAAGATACAATAATACATTGTAGGTTAGAAACTGTTTTATCGACAAGGAACAAAAGAATCTTATCTACCGTGGAAATTCGACGTTACTTCTCAACAACTATTTTATCCTTAAAAGCTCGAATTTATTTAAAGAGACATCGCATTGCGCGCGTACGGTAGAAGAGAACCGTTGTACTACTTTTCCCTATTTATTTCCCATTTGATCAAACGAGTACGCGAGCAAACAGGAGAAAGAACAAATACGTCCTCGACGTTCGTCTCTCTAAACTTTCCAAAGCTTTCCAATTTCAGTTCGTCAGTTTTTTTTTCACCTATCCTGAATTCACAACCAGGCAAGCAAACCTAATCGATACGTTTGAAAACAGGTTTTTCTCGCAACAAGCTTTCGTTAGTGGTAAAATTCAGATGGATTGGAGAGAGCGGTTGATGTTTTCGAGGGAAACACATCGAGTATGTACAGGCACGTAGCATGGGTACGGCCATTATTCGAGGGAATCGTCGGCCTCCTAATAACGGAGATACCGTCGTTGATTCCGTTATCTCGTTGTCATTCAACGAGATCGTTCCGTATTCCAGGCTCGTCCCGGAATATCGGCAATTTTCAATGATCGTTCCACCGGAACGCACAATACCCACCAAAGTCTATTAAATTCCGCTCGATTCCGCGCCGCGGACGACAAGTCAAATCTTGTCTCGATTATTGTTGCCGTTCTTTGCCGATTGCCTGACGTATTCAGATATTTTAGGTATTTTTGGCAAGCAAGCAAATATTGTAATTCGAATCCAGCGTGAAAGTATACAGGGTGTATCTTTTGGCAAGAAGATGATAAGAATATCACGAGGTGTGGAATGAATTGGCTGTATCTGTATTCGATGCTTTAGGTTGACGAGAAAAACCGCTGTGAAAGGATTCGAGTGCACGGTGCTTTGTTTTCGAGAAATTAGCAAGTTTCCTTATTTTTATTTTATTAAATTTCTATCATTTATTTTGTTCAACTTTCGATCGTTTTAATTTATTATAGTACTCTTGCATATTGTTACGATTCACTGGGTGGAGATCGTAACGAAGACATTTTAAAATATAAGAAATTAATTTAAAGAAGTTAATTTCACGTAGACAAGATGCGATTAAATTCTTTCGGGGCTGTTTTAGCATCGATCCAAGGGATCCAATGCAGATATACCAACTCACTCACTCTTTCGAGATTTCGTAGTTCCTGTCGTCCCTTCGTAAGATCTGTAGGTGTTTTTTTTTTTTTTTTTGTTGTTGTTGTTTATTTAGCCCAAGATACAGTTTTAGATACATATTCACAATAAACGGTGAATTTTCACAATAAACGGAGCTAGGTGGAAAGGAGAGTTTTGCGTTTCGTCCCGGGACTACCGGTGGACTCGTCAGTAAGGCTATGCCCGGTAGTCCCTGCCTTAGACGTAGAGGGAGTCTCGCTAGGTGCGATATTTGTATCATGCGCTCGTATATTCGACCACTAGCGAGATAGACAGACTCGTCGTCGTAGCCCTCTGGTGTTGGCGGTTGGTACCCGCGGATCGCTCGGGAGGTGTTGCGCCGCGTTGATGCCTCGACCTGTCGGCGTCCTGTTGATACCGATCCGCCACAGATCGAGCGCCGTTTTCAGGACATTTCCAACAACGTGAAAAAGAAATGTTTCGAAAGAAGAAGAATTAGTGTTCGGTGCACTGCACGTTCGGATATGAAGAAACTGTCTTTCGATAAAAACTCCAAGTCACCTAGATTTTTCATATACAACATATTTTTCATTTCTATATTTTATTTGTCATAGTCACTGCAATTTCAATAGCAAAGCTCTGTGGCATACAGCTACGGACTCTTGAAAATGGCAGACGACATCCACTTAGGACTCTCGCAACAGAACCATCGATTACAAATATGTTAAAAAGCTTAACAATCTCCACTTCGATCCTCCTGTAGTTTATACCAACTGTTCATCGAACAAATAAAAAAAAAAAAGAAAAAACGCCGTGTTATTGGGTTGGCAACTAAGTGATTGCGGATTTTGTCATTAGATGGATTGGCAAAACCCGCAATCACTTAGTTGCCAACCCAATATTTCCTTCATAGGAGACGCAAACTCGAAACGAGCTATGGTAATCGAAATGTTCCATCAGCGAAGCTATGGAAAAAGAGAAAAACGGAATTAAGGGCGAGAGAAAAAGGTCTACAAAAAAGAGAGAGAGAGAGAGGTGGCGATGAAAATTAATTAGTCGCGAGGAATGCAACGAGCGAAAGAATGCACGGTACGATCGATTTGCAGATTCGTTGAATGACGAAAGAAAAAAAAAAAAAAAAAGGAGAGCTGCGCCACCTAACTTTCCCTTTCTTCAAATCACCTTTTCTTCCACCTCTCGAGGTTTTAGCTCGCGTCTCGGCTATTTGTTTCCGCGAAGGAACGAGCGCCGCGAGTACGAAGGAAACGATTGTGAAGCAACTAATTAGGAAACGCGCCAATACAATCGATGCGCACGATTTCTCGTTAACGCCAAACTCGTTTTGCATTGTTTCGTCACCGACTAATGTTCGTTAGTGTTCGGCGTTCGTTCTGTTCCGGTAACCTTATCGAGCTAAGAATTCGTCCAGTTCAAAGGTCATTGGACCAAAGATACGTAGACAGAAAAACGTTCGATCGATGGAATTTCTGAACTGGGATTCGAGTCTAAATCGTTCGATTGCTTTGCAATTTTTTCCTACATTTCTGTCGCGTATTTATCGCCAAAATGTCACGATCAGAATACGATGGAACTCTGTTTATATTAAGTCGTCTGAAAAGTTTCTTTCGTTTTGGAAGGAAATAATGGATGCACAGTATTATTATTTATTTTATCGAATTACGTATGATCGATTTTGTTCTATCAAAATGAAGATCACAACGTTCGACAGATTAGGTTTCATGTTTGTATAAAGACGCGTTGTTGTAAAAGACGTGTCCGTAAAAGAAAGGCACTTTCCGGACAACCTAATATGAGACTGTTGGAGAACTACGATAGTTGGCTCGTGTGATCATATGATCCATGGTTGGGTCATACGACAGGATTCAATCACGCTTATTACGCGAATTATCCAGGGAATATATAATACTTAGTACTAACTAAGTTAGAATTTAATCTTGGAATCGAGATTAATAATCTGTGGAAGACACAATATTTGTGTTGAAATAATATAATGTGATATTTATTAAACAATTATTACAAGAATTATAAGTGTGTGTTTTGGAATGTAGACAGTTGGCTAGTTATTCGCAGACTAACTGGCTCAGTGACCCATGGTCCTTGAAAACGTTTAGAACCCCACTCTCTATGCAGTAATGAGTGTGACCTGTGCGGGTGTCTATGTGGCGTCACATGTGCCACAGAACCTTCTAGTAGCTTCTCGACGTGCCTGTCACGTAATTTTTGGGGTTGGTTGATGAAATAAAGTAGCTGAGTCTTAACACAACTATTAACTTTGTTTTAATTAAACTTTATTATGAATTCAGCAGTCACAATGTAACACACACTGAATTAACATAAATCACAATTCACTCCAACCACGTTATGCAAGACTTAGTTACAACGATACGTTAAGTACGCGACTGTTAGAAGGGTAGAGACCGGTATAGATATGTTCACTATTCTGAGGATACAGAATAAGTGAGTCTTTCTGGCGATACCATGTCTGAGGAAGGCTAGGGGTGGGTGTGTCTAAGGACACGGGACTATCGGATTTGTCGATGACACTTTTGGTTAGGGAAGTGAGGGCAGTAGACACCGTCTCCGATTGGATAATAAGACGGTTGGTGGACCAGGAAGGGTTTTAGCAGCCCTCGCGAGAAAGTTGCTAACGGAACATACCAGATGCGAAGAAAACCGACTTTCTAAGCTAACGCGTGGTAGACAATAAACGTAAAAGGGAAATCTAAGACAGGAAATACTCGCTTGGTCCGAAGGACCTTAACTATGAAAGTGCCAAGACCCCTGGTGGATACTTAAGACTATCGAGGGTGCGCACCAAGAATCTGCAGACATCTGGGTGCCATCCTGTCCGCGGTGTGTGGCCTGGTCTCTGATGTGAATTGACGTTACACGCCCATCGAGAATGTTCCATCCATATCCTCACGCTTCTTCCGGCTAATTCTCGAAAGAGTCTGCACGTGCTAGCCGCCGTGGTGCATCTCACGAACGCACGCTAGTGGGGATGGCGCTGGGCAACGAAGGGAAGAATCCGTACGATCAATCACCTCATCTGCATGCGATTGATATCGTTGTATTCCAACACTAACTACAGTATACAATAAATAGTGGGTCGAGGAGAAAGTCATAAAAATCACGGGCTTCTTAGAGCAGTTCTTAAAATTTCTTACCTCTGTTCTCCACGCTTGCCTCGCCGCTACATTTTCACTGTCTTTACAGATCTGAAATATGGTTACTCGTATCCACGATCCTTCGAGAACACACGCCTAAATACACAAATTCCATCTCTATCTCTTTTGCCTCTCTTGCATATTTGCTATCGTTTCCCGAGCCCAACCTACCCCTTTTCTAAAAACCATAATCTCTGACTCATACGTTCATCCCGCTGTTTCAAGTATTGGAAAACGCTTTAGGCTCGTACGGGATGGCGGCGTGAGATTCTTGTGTGGATTACCCGCTAAAACCGCTTCCCAATCGACGTTAACCTAACCGCCCACCAGCACTTAAATCGTCCATTTTGCGAATTAACTGTGTTTTAGTCTTTGCACGAGTCAGCGGCAAAAGGACTGCGAGGGACGACATTCTACTTACACAACACGTTACAGTCGTTGGAAAATTCCAACAAATTTTACTTTGCTCGCTACTTTACGCTAAGAGCACCTATGGTTCTCGCAAGATCACTGATTTATAGTAAAAGTAAGTGGTGTACCCAGCTGCTTTGCCAGGTACTTATTCATACAGACAGTTTGAGAGCACTTGACCAGCTGTTTTCGAAACAGGTGGATCGGTCGAGGAGGACCTGTGCTTTGGTCTTCAGGTTTAAATCCTCTCTTTTGCTATTTTTACTGCTATATATAATATATATATTATTTTAATCGAACATTTATTGTAATTTTGTGGATACTCGCAGAGACGAAGTATTAATCTTCTCTACTCTGAAATTTCATAGCACGGTTTTTTCAATACGCTCTTACGGATTTCCACGAGTAAGCAGGTTTGATCTTCGATTCACCATTTTTTTCGAGAAACATCGCGCGGGGTTGTTTACGTCTGTAAATACCTTGGTTTTCTTCCCTACGACTCGTACGAGGGAAAACTTGCACGCGCCCCGTTGCACCGGCCGACCTCCTTTCGTTCGTGTAAGGAGGTTTGCTCGCGTGCAGGCGTATTTTGTCCGAGCTTTAATTGTCGATAACTAAGAAACAAAGGCGAAAACGCAATTTTTTTATTCCTGATTTTCGTCTTCTTTCGACTTCTAGAATCAGCCGTTAAATTATCTGACACATGTAGCCGAACACCCTGTACACGCAATAGCATCAGTTTTGTCGTACAGCCTATACAACACGTGGAGTATACGTAACCACGAATTTCCGGATTATGGATGCGGTTAAACGGCGATGCTTTCGTATTAGCATGTTTGATCTGTGTTCGCCGTCGTATTACAGGCTTCTATCGCCTTTGTATCATCGACGGCCGCAGCCACGGACATGTGTGTGTAATCGAGAATGATCAACCTCAGTCAGAGTAAGTATCTGACGATTGTCGCGAAAATCATGTTAACCATCAAAAGCAGAGCCTTCTTGTAAAACCAGTAGGAAACGAAAATCTTCGGTGCATATTGCTCGCCTCGCTTCCTTATGTGTGAAATTCCTTATGACAGTGAAACTGATGAAGTTGAAGTAACACGAAGTAATATGTTGAAGTAAGAAGTCGGAAATATGAAGTACAGCGGAGTCTCGGTTACTCGAGTCCCGTTTATCCGAAGTTCCGTATTAACCGAGGTGCTTCGAACTTTACGCACACTTCAACTTCTTCGAAATTTTGTACGCGAAGAATACGAAAGCGTAAATAGTCCGATACGAAACTTTCAGCCGATTAAACGATGGGTTAAATAAAATCGACCAAATACACGTACGATATTCATTGTCAAAATATTTTCTATCGTTTTATTCTGCCATTTATAAACACTGATAGACCTTCTGGTATTGTCCTACTTCTCGATCATCCGACAGAGCTTCGAATAACCAACGTTCTACTGTGCTGTAACTACAAATCACTTTTTCCTCCCCTAATTATTCCACGAACCGAGAACGTTTTATTCTTTTAAAACATCGCGACTAAGAATTGAAATAAAGGATTCTGCTCGACTACACGTACGAGCGACGTTACACGCGTGCCTCGCATGCTTCAAGCGTTAAGGGACATCATTTTGCAACTGTGCACAACATCGAGAAAGTTACGACCGACCGACCGAAAGCAGTTTCAGTGGAAGAATTCCAACGCTGTTTGCAGCAGTGGGAGCACCGCTTCCGGTGCTACATATAGTACATATGGTGTTGAAGAGGACAATGTACGTTCTTGCTTAATCGACGTACGAACATTTTTATGGAACCAGTCTCGTTACTCTTTAGACATATATACAGGGTGGTTGGTAACTGGTGGTACAAGCGGAAAGGGGGTGATTCTAGGCGAAAAAAGAAGTCGAAAATATAGAATAACAATTTTTCGTTCGAGGCTTCGTTTTCGAGAAAATCGACTTTGAATTTTGGCTCGGTACGCGTGCACTTTACCGCGTCTCGTTATAACGGATCTCACTGTAGATCGTTGTCTCGTTGGAAAAATTAAAGAAAAACGATTTTTATTCTATATTTTCGACTTCTTTTTTCACGCAGAATCACCCCCTTTCCGCTTGTACCACCAGTTACCAACCACCCTGTATATATGGTCGTACATGTTTAATTCGTAGCATTATAGAAGTATGGATGGGTGTGTATCTGTGGGCATGATGGATGATCTAATAGTCGGATGGAAATGATTGACAGTTAGAAATACGTGTGCCAAGCCCCTTTTCCAGCTTGTGAAACCGGCGATATAGAAGAATATAACAATAAGAACGAAGAATAATAGCACGTGTAGATTACTGGAAAAAGAAATTCAAGAAATATATATAAATAACGTCTGCTCTGGAGAAGCTGTTATTATCGGCTGAGAAATACTGGAAAGTTCAAGGAGAACGCGGCGAAGGAATCGGCGATGTAAATGTTGCTCGATGGGGTAAGGAGAAAGAGAAGGATTGCGGTATCGCGTGTATCGTTGTTCAAATTATGAACGATACAAATTCGGGGATAAACGTCGCTGCTTAAATGACAGCGGATTTAAACTAAAAGCTCGTACGATTCCACTCTGCATCATGGAGGAGCAAACATCGATAATCTTTTCTAAACCTTTCTAATCTCCCCTTTCCGAACGTTTAGAATCCTTCGTGCAATGCAAATATAAGAAAAAAAAAAGAGAGAGAAAAAATGATAAAAAAGAGAATCTTCGCAGCATCAGAGGGAAATAAAAGACGAATGGGGAGAGCACAGTGGCGCAGCTCGCTTCGATATCACGGAGTTTCGTGTTTTACGGGTGATCGGTTGACAGAGACGAGCAGACAGCAAACATTCACCGTTTCCTGTTCCTCTTGCCTGATCTTTGCTGGTCTTTTTCACTTGCTGCCTCGATCGCACCCCTAGTCACGGTCACAAATAGTCGTGGCTTTGGAGAAAATTCACGTCAAGTAGAGGGTCGATCGCGACAGAGGACAACCTGTCCCATGCTCTTTCCATCCTTTCTGTTTATTTCCAGCTCCCTTCACTGCACACTGTACCGTCTTTAGAATCGTCGACTCGCAATCTTGTCGATTTTAGTTCCTTTCAGGCTTCAGATTACGCGATCAACCTTCTGTTCCAACTATTCCGTTCGATGTGTTTCTCATCTTATCAACGATCATCTTTACACAATGCTGCGCTCTATTTTTCATATTAGAATTTTTCATTTACATTCGACGATTTTATTAAGGTTCGAAGAGGTCCAGGTATTTATACTACGATACTGTGATACACTGTACGGGTGTTTCACTTTTATTCCGCGAAACCGTGTCAGCGTATTCTACGATTAAAAATATGAGAAAGATGTTATACAAACATAGGGTGGCAGATGCTTTGTCACAACGTTGGAACAAAATGCCAAAATTATAAACCAACTGGATACTCGTTCGATCGATCGGTCGTGTTTAACGAAGTTCTTGTTCAAAGTGTTCTTGCAAATGCTAAATCGACCTCGTTTTCATGCAGAAACAGATAAAAAACCAGTCGTTTATAAAATTGTCATCAGCGTTGTTACGTTGTAATAACATTTACGACTCTGTGTTTAAAGAACACTTTTCTCTTATTTTCAATCGTAGAATATACCGACACCGACTCGCGAGAAAAAATGAAACACCCTGTACACTTATATTCTGTTAATACGATCCGCAATATGGTAACTCGTTCTCTTCTTAAATTCTAGAAATCTCCCGAACAAATTAACAACAAATATTTGTAGAATTATCTTTACTTAGAGTTTATAGAACTATGATCGAGGTTAGGTTGAGGTTAGGTTGAAGGATCTGTAGAATTATCTTTACTTAGAGTTTATAGAATTACGATAAACTGTAGCTTTTTTAAATGCAGGAAATTCGGGACAGATTAAAACCTTAATTACGACAGTTTATAGAACTATGATCGAGGTTAGGTTGAGGTTAGGTTGAAGGATCTGTAGAATTATCTTTACTTAGAGTTTATAGAATTATGATAAACTGTAGCTTTTTTAAATGCAGGAAATTCGGGACAGATTAAAACCTTAATTACGAGAGTTTATAGAACTATGATCGAGGTTAGGTTGAGGTTAGGTTGAAGGATCTGTAGAATTATCTTTACTTAGAGTTTATAGAATTATGATAAATTGCAGCTTTTTTAAATGCAGGAAATTCGGGACAGATTAAAACCTTAATTACGAGAAATTCTCAACATTAGAAATTACGTTCCTCTGTACGTGTATTTTTCTATAGTTTTCTGTACAGTTTTTCATATGTGTCTAGCACACTCATAACTCAATTTTACAGCAACTCGGACTAAACAACGTCTAAAAATAAGGTCTGCTTGTCAAAGAACCGGAAGTTCTTTAGAACCAAGTCCGGGGACGCTGACAAACTGCATCCGGAGAAAGATGCATTCGAAATGACGAAGGAGCCATGCACGGACATCGATTATTCTTCCATGACAAATGGCCAGCGTCGCTAACTTCGCGTTATTTCAAGGCAACCTAACGTAACCTAACTTTTGCCTAACCTAACCTCACTTTTACCTAGCATAACCTAACTTTCGCCTAGCATAAGCAAGTCTACACAAACGTAATCATAACTAGTTAGAAAGTTCGTTCGCTCGCAAAGTCTCGATATGGCAAATATGCGTGTCACAAACTTTTACAATTATAATATACGTATTACGTATGCACACGTACCACGAACAATTAAGTATGTTGATAATCTCTCGAATATTCTTAATGACTTCGGTATTAACATATTCGTTGCATGACAATCTACGTATAATTATCGACATACACTGTCAGCCATAAATGATACGATATTTATTAATAATGTTATTTAACGAAGATCGAATACTTCTCGCTTTTCATATTTTCCAATTAATTATTAATTATATATTAACGAGTTATTAAAAGCACGGGAGACCACGTAACTAAAAGGAAATAATTATTACGATAAATATTACTAATTATTCTAAATTATTAACATAACTAAATTAACTATATCTTGTAACAACTGTTGATTAACTGATAATTGTTACTTCGTTCCTCGTGTATTTTAACGTAAAATAGTACGAACGAAGTACCAAGTGAAATGTTAAATAAAACATTAGATGAACCGTAAACGATAAAATTCTAAGTAGAAGAGAATTCGTTCGACTTTCTTCGCGAATATAACGAGTCGGTGTCGTAATATTCACAGTCGACAACAAGTAGCATAAACGAAAAATCTTATGTCTCTCGGCAATACCGCGATAAACATACTGAGCAGAAAATCGTTTTACGAGACACGAGGAAACGAGCACGAAGAAAACGCTTGATACGAGCATTGCGTGCCAGAAAATGATTTATTTCGAGGCGAGAGTGTCAAGGACGCGTCAAGGTTGAAACAATATTTCTCCACGTTCCTTTCGTTTTCATAAATTAATTTACTGTACGTAACATGAAACAGAATAAGAAGGAACGGAGAGAAAGAAAATAGCTGCAGGTACAGTGGCTTCTGTTTCGTTTTAATCCGACGTTCGACGCGTTTCTTCCTCGCAACCACTTTAACCCACGTTCTTCAACCCTTATACGTTCCTAATTAAAGCTGGAAATGGAAGAAAGGAGACAGGTGCGGATTGAAGTTGATACTCGACGAAGGAAACCGCAGGGCAATCGTTTCGATTCCCATATAGACTCTTCTCTTCTTTTCTTTTTCGTTTTTTTTTTCCTTTCTTTTTTCTCTTGTTTTTTTTTTGTTTGAAGTATCGTTTACTGTCGCGTGTAACTTCCATGGCAATTATTACACTCGTGATATTAGATATAATATAATATTTGGGGATTTGCCACGTTGTTAAATATTGTTAAATATTTTATTTTATTTTTTTTTTGTTTGTTTGCGCGTTTATCGTCTATCCGTCGTTTCGTGTTCACGAAAACGTAGAATGCTGTACGTTCAATGGATTATCTCTCTTCTTCTAACTGTTTTTGAAAACACTCGGTTACAGCGTAATGCGGAGGATGTGTCTCTAAACTTGCCCAGTAAGCTACACGGTGGCTAATGATTTCGGAGTCGACTGAATCTAGAGATCATGTGCAAATTCCATGACATCAATTCTAACTCTCCAACGAGCGCTGAATATTTTTCTTGCAGCAAAAGTTTGTAATCCTTTCACGTTTTCCTCGGTTGGATTTAGCAGTTGTCTCTTCTTCGTTCTTAATACGTTGTTCTAACTATAGAATACAACCGTTTGCAGATTTTTATGCAATTTCATATTGTTATTGATGTAGTAGCAAGTAATAGAACAAAGGTTTATTTTTCCCATTAAATGTTATGACAAGTACCACTTCACTTTGAATGTTTTCTTCTTTTTCATTTCTCCATATTACGTTCGCTCTTTGCATTTTTCCAACTTTTAAAATTCGCGTTCTGATCATATATAAATATAGTATAAATAGTATATTATATAGTAGAATATATTAGTATATATTATATATTATATTAAGTAGTAGTATATATTAGTATATATTATATAGTAGTATATATAGTACATATAGCATTATTATTAATATAATAGAAAGTAATAAAACAAAGGTTTACTCTTCCCATTAAATGTTATGACAAGTACCACTTCACTTTCAATATTTTTCTTCTTTTTCATTTTCCCATATTATGCGCATTCTTTGCATTTTCCCAACTTTTAAAATTCGCATTCTGATCATATATAAATATAGTATATATAGTATATTATATAGTAGTGTATATTAGTATATATTATATAGTATATTATATAGTAGTATATATTACTATATATTATATAGTAGTATATATAGTACATATAGTATTATTATTGATATAATAGCAAGTAATAAAACAAAGGTTTACTCTTCCCATTAAATGTTATGACAAGTACCACTTCACTTTCAATAGTTTTCTTCTTTTTCATGTTCCCATATTAAATCAAATATATATAATCCCAATCAAATCAAATATATATAAAAATATATTTAGTCTTATAGTATATATAGTATATAGTATATATAGTAGTATATATAGTATTGTTATCGATATAATAGCAAATAACGCAACAAAGGTTTATTTTTTCCACTAAATGTTATGACAAGTACCACTTCACTTTGTATGTTTTCTTCTTTTTCATTTCTCCATATTACGTTCGCTCTTTGCATTTTTCCAACTTTCGAAATTCACAATCTAATCATATATACATATATAGTATATAAAATGAGATCGCGGATGGAAAAAGAAGTCTAAGAATCCACGTAGCCAGAAACGAGAAGAAGGCACTCGACTCGTTTCTTTAATGAAAAAATGAAAATTTACATATTCTCGATTTTGGCATAATAGGGGCGATATTAGGAGGAAACTCTACGGTATTTGTTAGACGAAACATTTCGAAATTTCATTAGCACTGTACCCAGATAAGTAGTGTAGGCGAATTGTACGAGGTCCAGGAAATTCTCTTCTCCTACCATCTTTACCAAGCGTGAAGAAAGAGTTGAACAAACGAACGATAATTTTCGCCCCCTTCTTTTCCTCACCTCCGTATATTGTCTTGTTCGTTCTCGATTTTCTTCCGCTACCGTGGAACGAGCATTTCTCCCCTGAGCGACTATTTAGTGTATACCTATTACTGCGTTTATTTATATCTTTGTTGTTATATCTACGTTTATTATAACACCTAAATTGTGTTTGCTCGCGTTCAGCGTTTGTTACGTCCGGTGACCCTTTCCATAAACCAGAATCCATCCCTCGATCAAGACGGCCACTAGCTGTGCAAATACAATTAGTCGAACCGCAATAATAAGGGACTGTCTCAAAACTAAGCATTTTGATTTTATTGTCAAGGCCCTTAATTGTTATAAAATATTTTCAAGCCGAAATGTTGCTTATGGTTATTATTCAATCGAGTAAAAAATTGGAAGGTCAGGATTTGCCCATGTTCGACGATCATTTCCACCAGCAATCGACCGGTGGTGTAGCGACCACCCCCAGCAATAGTTTTCCTCTGCGACAGCATCGTCAGTTTGTTGTCCTTAGACCAGTCAACATTTCTTGACTGGTTTTTCATCCGTTGACCAGTCGATGTCTTGACTGGTTATTCGTTCATTGATCAGTCATTAGTTAACTTACTAATTGTAGGCAAAATACGGATAAAAAGAAGATAGATGTACTGGCTAACTAGTCGAAACTCAAAATTCAGCATGGAAAATGAACTAAAACTTTACGAAACGATTATAAATCCAATTTGCATGTACGGAATACCACTATGGAGGATAGCAGCAGCGAGTCACATAAATAAACTAAAGTCGCTACAATCGAAGATACTCATAACGATAGTCAACGTCCCATGATATATCAGAAACGAGGATATATGCGAAGACTTAAAAATACCAACGGTCAAAGAAGAAATCGGCGGAGACGCAAAAAAATACAAGGAAAGAACGTCAACACATCGAAACCAGCTGGCTGCTGAAGCGAGCAAAACTCTCATAAAAAGAAGACTAAAGAGAAAACACCCCACTGACCTCACTAAAGAAATAAAATAGACAAATTGGAAGATGGTATCCCACTGGAGGTAGCCATCCACATGTTATTTAGCAATTAAGCTAGAAAAATTTACCAAATGTCCAGCTGGACGAATTGTAAAGTACAAATTAAGTATTAAAAAAGAAACTTACTATTTACACGTCTCTGAGAATACGTCTATACGCACGACGCGTAGCTATTTATATGTACAAAGTTGTTGGAATAGAGTATATATTATAACCTGTTACTTCAGTGTTATAATCAGTCAACTACCTCTGTTATTCTAATCGAAATAAGAGATCGATCAATTCGTGGCGTCGATTGTCTAATCGTAACGAGAATTTACGACTCTCGTTGACGCGATCTACCGGTCGAACAGCGTTACTTATGCTTTTGACGAATTATTTTCTAGCCGTATATGCGCTACAACGATCGACAAAGGCTATAGAACCGTACTTGACTGTTAATTCAACTTTGACCAGAAGAGGCGCTATAGGCGTTTAGTCGACGTCTCCATACAATTGCAAAGTCCACCTGTACCCATTAGCTCGTGCAATTTTTATAACGCGTTTCAATCCCTCGTTTTCTACCCTAATCTCTCAGCCTTCGATTTACCGCGACGTTTCTACTTAAATTCTACGCCGAAGACATAAAAACTGTTATTGGTCGCGATTTCTCGACTGCCGATGGAACTTCGGCCACGTTCGGCAAGAATCGCGAGTGAACTTTTCCAATTTCAGCGCAGCCGTCAGTTCGTTCGATGCAAAGCAGCGCGAATGCCTGTCACTTTATTTAAAACTCGGAAGGGAACGTCGCTGGCCGCGAAATTACTTTATCCACGACGTGTCACCAGCTTTTCATCGTCGCGAAGAATACCACAAGTATGAGTTCGAGATCTCGAATATCGTTTTAAGAGGGGGCAGTCGCGATTCTAGCGAGATATATCGCATTGACACTAAGCTCCAGCAGCGCCAAACGACCGGCTTGAAAATCTAATTTACAGTTGTACGTTCGTCGTGATTTCCCTTGCTCGTCGAACTTTATGTAAATTCTTATAGCAAGAAAAATTGAGAAATCGACCAATCGGTTAATATAAGAATTTACGTAATGTTAGACGAACGAAAGAAATAATTCAAATATACTAACCTATAACGTATAATATATGTGTAATATAATGTATAATATTGTTAGAAAATACATGTGCGTACATGTGTATTATTTAATGTCCAGCTGGACAAATTGTAAAGTACAAATTAAATAATAAAAAAGAAAATCTGTATTGTACGAGCGAGGAATGAAAGAGAGGAAGACAAAAGGAAAACGCCATGAGACAAGCGGATCGCCTGTTCGATATAAATTCATTCCTGTTTGAGATGTATAAGAAAATAATTTATGTTACGTATAAACTATTTATTAATTTAAAATAGTTATCCTGTTATATATAAATTTTGTATTTAATAAAACATTATATTATTATTTTAACAAAGATAATATACATAAGTACAATGTAAATATATAATGTAACGTATAATGTATATACAATATAATATATATAAATGTGTAATATAAAACAAGTATAATAGATTAAGTAACTATAAAGAAGTAAATAAGACGAATGTACAAAGATTTCTATTCATTGATACACCTTTTGGTAGAATTTTCAGCAATCGTCTGGAGAGGAGCAAATGGTCGTCAATTTCCATGACCTTGAGATATCTTGAAATATCTATCCATAAATAACTACCCTGAAATATCTCTGACCTTGTCAAAGTCATCGTTCTCGATAACTTTCCCCTGTACGTGTTACCGCCGATCCACCCTAATTTCCCCCAGATACTCGCGAACAGCTTCGATTGAATTTTGTGCCAATATAATCCGTTCTAGCGTATGGACGGCTAGATTTTTATACAGACCGTTCTAAACTTTACCCTCGAGCTCTACTCTTTCGATGTGTTTCTTGCCAATACGAATTTTCTTCGTCCTGTATAATTAAGTTTCGATGGACGTCTCGCTTGAAATTTTAGAACGCGAGCTTATTTTCTGTGGGTTTGCGAGAACCTGGAAATACCGGGAACCGGATACTCGGGCCGGGTCGGCTCGAGTTTCGAAAGTATCTCGTAATCCGATGTTGTCGGGATTCTTCAGACTTCCGCGGGATTCTCGAGAATTATAAAATTACATAATAAACGATAACGTCTTATAACGAAACATTAGAATCTAATTTACGACGTACAATTTATAATCTATCGCACATCTTTCGTTGTTATCTTTCTTTCATTCGTACATATAACATGAAAATTCATCAGAATCTCGAAAGTCTCGGGTGTCCCGCGAATCTCAAATTACGAGATATTTTGATGGGAAACCGGAGCCGATTGCAACAGAGGTTCTCTCAGTCGACCCGACTCGATATTTTCGAGTTCTCGCCTCTGCAATTCTCCCTCGCGAAGAAACGTGACGAAAAAGTGTCTCCCAAAATGAATATCGTCGTCGCGGCGACGAATTTCGTTACGTGGAAGGTTTCGCGGCCAAAAGTGAAGGTAGATTTCGAAGTATAAACGATCTGATTGTTCTTATTTGTACATAGTACATATTCCGTGTTTGACGAGTTTACTCGTCGTGCGTAAAAGGTGGTCACAATGTGCCGTTTAAATCGCAATTTGCCGATTGCAATGAATTGTAGTGATGAAACGAAAGAATCAAACAGTCATTTCGTTACAACTTGATTCTATATTGTAATATACAGGGTGGTTGATAACTGGTGGTACAAGCGGAAAGGGGGTGATTCTACGCGAAAAAAGAAGTCGAAAATATAGAATAAAAATTTTTTTTTAATTTTTAAATTTTTCCATCGAGACAACGATCTACAGTGAGATCCGTTATAACGAGACGCGATAAAGTGCACGCGTACCGAGCCAAAATTCAAAGTCGATTTTCTCGAAAACAAAGCCTCGAACGAAAAATTTTTATTCTATATTTTCGACTTCTTTTTTCGCGTAGAATCACCCCCTTTCCGCTTGTACCACCAGTTACCGACCACCCTGTATAACAGCCAAGCGTGCTCTGTGTTTGACGAGTATACTCGTCGTCGCTTGCTTCTTGCCACACTTTTCAAAAAAGCTAGAAAAATTTACCGGATATCCAGCTGGACAAATTGTAAAGTACAAATTAAATAATTTTTATCAACAACAACGCAACAGCTAACTGGTTGAACGTGAAGAAAACTGAATGTTCAACTAGAATTTAGATAGATGGCAATAGACAAAAGCAAAGAAATAATTAACTTATATTTCTTTCTACGTGTTTTAGCGTTATTAGTAACTGTAATATTTAGGAAGGTGCAACTGCACTTAAATTCTAAACTACGGTATTCTCGTTGTTACGTAGAAAATATTTTCCTACGCAAGAACAAAAGTCTTTAATTTTGGCATTTGCAGCGTCGTCCACAAACGCTATTCAAATTAATTCCAACTATAGAAAGCGACGTATATTGCAATGAATCGTCGCTCGCTATTCAAACGTTTACACACGTATCTCTATACGCTGTCGCGTTCGCTGCTCTGCGTAGCTTCTGCACGTAGACCTACTTTTTTCTGAGCATTTTAAGAAACAGTTTTTAGAAAAATTAACGAATTCGCTTCGCGATATTCCGACATAATTTTTCTCCAATTTTGACACGATATATACTTCGATACGGCTTTTTACTGTTTCCGGGAAAAAAGTGAAACCGAAAGCCTCTTTTTTCAGATCCGCCATATGGCAGCCGCGTTAAAGTGCATCAACCTGTAATAACAATTTCTCCATAATTACGATAATTATGACAAATCGATTCCGAATGTTGCACGAGGGTTTCGTCCACCACGAACTAGTTTCCCTCGAAATTTCAGTGTCTTGAATTTCCACGTTTACTTAAGAACCATTTACCTTAAGTTCCGTACATACGACGAATAAGTCGCATAAAAATTTGCGAAACAACGAATTCCCATAAACATGCTCTGTCTGTTAGTACATACAAGGTGTCGCGGTTGTCACAGGCTCATAAAACAATAATAGGATAATTACGCCTGGCAAACATCCTGCAGACCACAGCTATTCTCACAGAGCCATAAATTAGCAATAAACAGTGTCCCAGGGTCAGAAGACAGTAACAGCATGGCCACCTGTGACCTGGGCCTTATCCCCTTTCTATAGGAGCCGAACCCATAGTATATAAACCTTGCCAAAATCAGCTCTCGACACACTCTGTTCTAACATTTTTAACCGTCACTCTGTTGGATTCACATAATAAACTTTGCCAGCATATCCAAAGTCTAAATTTTTTTTACCTTGCTCGCGAAACGTTTAAACCTGCGCGAAATTATTCGAACGACGCGAGGAAACGACCAGTGTTTTCGACGTGACACCATCGAGACGATTATCAGCTAGTGTCCTAGGCTCAGATGACAGTAACAAGCTAGCCACTTGTGATTGGCGGCAATCTCTCCAGAGGGCCCAAACCCTATATAGCATACAAGCCTACCCAGAATCCACACTCGACACTCTATCGCAAGATTCCGAATCGTTAATACTCTGTTATAACACTTACTCTGTTGGATTCGTACAATAAATTTTACTATCCATATCTAAAGTGCGAATTCTTTAACTTACTTACAAAACGTTCGAACGACGCGAGGAGATCACCAGTGACGTGTTAATTTCGTGATTTCTTGTGTCTCCTACGTGACACGGCGAACGTAGTGCAATCAACGAGACGGTGGAATCTACGAGCGAAAAGAACGAACCGCTGACTGGCACAGATCCGAACAAATTATTTCCGCCTCGTTATCGCGAAAATCAAGTTTGCAATGTTGAGAATTGTGGATCTTAGTCGCCGAAATATATATGTAGGAACACTTACGTTACACGTAGAAATGATATTAAAATAGTTTCGTATTTATTTAATATGTGATTGACAAGATATTCGTAGATACCCATTGCACGTGTCTCGGTACTGCCTTTGTCGCGTCATCTTTCCACCATCATGCGTACTACGGAACAGTTACATTCTTCTAGCTAGAAAAATGCACCGAATGTCCAGCTGGACAAATTGTAAAGTACAAGTTAAATAATAAAACAGAAAAAATACATTCTTCTGTCCTATGCGCATGCACGTACCCCCACACACACTCATACTCATATATGTGTATTATTACCGCGCGGCTAATCCGGCGTAGCATACAAAATTATATATATATCTCAATATGCAAGTTTATGAAAATTTTACTTCGAACGTCTGTGCTACCGGAAGAGACAAAATTTTGTATATTTTGTCGGTGGTGAAATCGACCAAATCTCGAACGTACCGCGGAGAAATGCGAGAACGAAAGCAGCACGTTCTCCAGAGACACGTGGACAGGGTTATTACACGAATCAGACGTCGTTTGCTAATTGATCTATTATGTAACGGCATTTCGCAACGCGGTTAATTGGAGAAATTGCCGGCGCAGAGGGGAAATCCGGCCGGGACCAGCGTTAATTGGAAATTCGAGCATGCTCGTAAATAAACCTAATAAACGATCGTCCCTACTTAACTCCCGGTTCTATCATTCCATAACGTTACACAACTATGCAAATGATCTTTTGCTCTGGTGATCTGATAGAGAAACGCGTGGATGAAATTGTAATATATATTGTCTTTTGAAATATATATTGAAGTAAGTATAAGTACAGGTACAGGTATAGTGTATGCTGATGCAGATCCTAACCTCACTCTAGCAGTGTTGCATTACAATAAGAAATGACAGGGAGCACGTTCATATATTTATAGCAAGGGACATTATCAACAAATTAATCTTAGCGTGTAATTGAATTAGTTGAAGAAACAGCAATAAAAATCTACCTATAGCTCTTTTTAGTTTCTAGAGCTTATAACACAAAAAACAACATTCATATTCGATGACACAATAATATGATATTATTGATAATATGATATGATATTATAAAGGCCTCTGCCTTTTTTCATTTTTTTTTTTTTTTGCTTCAGTAAATTCTATTTTTTTCGTAACGGCAGTGTCCAGGCCACGGGTATACAAAAGAACAGGACGTAGAGTTTTCCTAGAAGTAATTACTTTAACATTTTACTCTCGAGCATCTCGTGAAATTGATGGCATTGACGGTCCGCAACATACGTTTTCGCGTGTCTCATACACTTTCGTATAATATATATTATATTATATTTATTATACTATGGTATATTTATTCACTGCTCTTATTATATACAATTTATACATCATATAATATTTATTATGCGTAAATTCATTTTGCAAAACTATGGTGCCTCTTTAATACTTCTCGCTTTATAATTTATTCTTTGATATTGTATATGTGAATTCTATAGAATTCAAACTACCCGCCAACCGACATTTTTACTTTTGCTTTGTTTTACCGGCAGCCATTTTACTGAATAGGTTAGATCACGGGAGAAGAACGGTAATTTCGGACTTAAAAAATCGAGAATCGATTAATTTGCGCTTTACAATTTGTCCAGCTGGACATTTGGTAAATTTGTCTAACTTAATTGCTAAATAATACGTGGATGGCTACCCCCAGCGGGATACCACCTTCCAATTTGACTATTTTATTTCTTTAGTGAGGTCAGTGAGGTGTTTTCATTTTAGTCTTCTTTCTATGAGAGTTGATTCTAAATTGAGACGCGATTGGCCAGGTTTGTCCACGTAGAATCCCCGTTTACGTAGGCCTCGAGAAGGGAAGTTATCGTCGAATGAAAATCCAAAAACACCGATAAAAGTCACTGAAGAATTTTCACGGTGATTGGCGACGCGATGCGACCTTTTCGGTCACAGCCGATCCAAAGGAGAGACTAATAAACGTCCAGCGAATTAACGAGCTGAAAAGCAATACGCTTCGCGTATTTCCGGTCGTTTCCGGATTTCCTCGCAATAAGCCTGGCTCACAGCTACGCTTTCTCAACCGTACTGTGTTACACGTGGCTTTACCTCTCCGTGAGAATGCAAATTCGAGGTGTAATTTGGTTTTAACGATGCAGTTGAAAGAATGGCCAGCAAGTGGTCGTAAGGAACAGACGCTTTCATCAACGACGAACGAAAACGTATGTTTCAGATTGATGTTGTCAAAGACGCGCGACCATCTTCTTATGAATATTCATAAATATTTTGAAACTGAATTAAACTTTGCTCTCGTGTTCGAATAAATTTGAAAATTTCAAGTAACAAACCTTTGAACCTGTCTGTAAGGAAGATGTTACAGGATGAACAACTGTGAGCATCTGAATTTGTAAGGTTGAAAGATGGTGTATGAATTTTCTCCAATTTTTCCGAGGACTTTTGTCCGATGAAAAACGTGTGGGGCATAAATGGCCCACGTTTGCGGCTCGCGGTAACCGTAAAAACGTTTACGGAATGAGAGTGGAAAATTTATCGAATTGTCGAAGAATGGAATAAAAACGCTGGTAGAGAAGTGTATCATCCTGTTCCATAAAGTTAACTTCGTACCATTCCTATGCTCGTATTTTCTCGACATTTTTTCGAAGACGTTCAACCAAAGAAAAACGTGTCGAAAGTAAATGACCCCCCGTTTACGTAACGTGAGCGAGAAATTTATCGACTCGTCGGAGACTCTAAATAAAAGAAATTTGGTTTATCATCTCTGTCGATAAAACGAATTTCGTATTACCGTTAAGTTAGTATCGTTAAACGATAGACGAGCTGCAAGAGGCCGAATTAAATTATTCAATTTGCTAAAAAATCCAGCTCATCGGCTTACTTAGCATGCTTTTACTGTCGTCGACGAATAACGAGATCTCATCCTGATATAGGTTGACGATTTATTTCTCCATCTCTCTCCGTCTACCTAAACTTCTCCGCCCTCTTTTTCCTCCCCGTTTCCCCTGTCTCTCTTTCTACGTTTCCTTTTTTTCTTCTCCGTTTCCCTCCACCTTTCTCGGTCCAGTAAATTTCCTCTTTATTGGACTTCGCCTTCTTAGTTTGCATGGAAGCACGCTCGTTTCGTTGAAACTTGGGAATCCTCGACGAACATCCTTTCTCTCGGTCGACTAGAAACGTTCCTCTTGTAAGCGATAAATTCGCCTTTAAATATCACGTGTACGTAAACGGGGAACAGACACGTGAAACGTTCCGAAAATATCCCTATAAATCCCTATAAATAATGGACATAATTTCGTGGTAGGGTGCAGGTTAACATCCCCATCGAACCAACCGATAAACATTCGCGTGTGACCTCGATCGGGTTTCGTATCGAGGCGACAGCCAATCGAGCGGCTGCCATCGACATCCCAAGGGTTAACAACCCTCCAGTAACGATGCGGAGTCTCGTAGCTGCCACGAAATTACGCTACTTCTCCTTCTCCCTTTTTTTTTTTCTTATTTTCTTCTTCTTTCTTTTTCTTATGTTCGACACAGATGACAGAGTGTTATTTATTGCTCGAATTTTATAACTCTGTCGATGATTCGTTGTATGGGCGAATACGCATGATAATACGAAATTCTCAATGAGAATCGACGCTGGATGACGAATCAACGAATTTACAGAAATTTGCAGGCACGAGGTTTGCTTTTGTAACGAGACGATCGAAAATCTGCGCGATAGGACGATAAATTGAAAACCTGTGATGAGTAGATAGGCAGACATGTGTGTGGAATTAATGGGAAAAAAATGAATTTTGCATTCTTCTCTTCGTTAGTCGCGTCTCAACTTGGGTACACTTTGCAGGCAAATTATGTCACTTTTCCATATACTTGGAACGAATTTTTGTTATTTCTCTGGTACATAAGTATTTGTATTTTTTTTTTTTATTATTTAATTTATACTTTACAATTTGGTAAATTTTTCTAACATAATTGCTGAGTAATATGTGGATGGCTAACCCCAGCGGGATACCATCTACCAGTTTGACTATTTTATTTCTTCAGTGAGGTCAGTGAGATGTTTTCCCTTTATCTTCTTTTCATTTTTTTTTCTTATTTAATTTGTATATTACAATTTGTCCAGCTGGACATTTGGTAAATTTTTCTAACATAATTGCTGAGTAATATGTGGATGGCTAACCCCAGCGGGATATCATCTACCAGTTTGACTATTTTATTTCTTCAGTGAGGTCAGTGGGGTGTTTTCTCTTTATCTTCTTTTAATTTTTTTTCTTATTTAATTTGTATTTTACAATTTGTCCAGCTGGACGTTTGCTAAATTTTTCTAACATAATTGCTGAGTAATATGTGGATGGCTAACCCCAGCGGGATACCATCTTCTAGTTTAACTATTTTATTTCTTCAGTGAGGTCAGTGAGATGTTTTCCCTTTATCTTCTTTTAATTTTTTTTCTTATTTAATTTGTATATTACAATTTGTCCAGCTGGACATTTGGTAAATTTTTCTAACATAATTGCTGAGTAATATGTGGATGGCTAACCCCAGCGGGATATCATCTACCAGTTTGACTATTTTATTTCTTCAGTGAGGTCAGTGGGGTGTTTTCTCTTTATCTTCTTTTAATTTTTTTTCTTATTTAATTTGTATATTACAATTTGTCCAGCTGGACGTTTGCTAAATTTTTCTAACATAATTGCTGAGTAATATGTGGATGGCTAACCCCAGCGGGATACCATCTACCAGTTTGACTATTTTATTTCTTCAGTGAGGTCAGTGAGATGTTTTCCCTTTATCTTCTTTTAATTTTTTTTCTTATTTAATTTGTATATTACAATTTGTCCAGCTGGACCTTTGCTAAATTTTTCTAACATAATTGCTGAGTAATATGTGGATGGCTAACCCCAGCGCGATACCATCTTCTAGTTTAACTATTTTATTTCTTTAGTGAGGTCAGTGAGATGTTTACCCTTTATCTTCTTTTCATTTTTTTTTTCTTATTTAATTTGTATTTTACAATTTGTCCAGCTGGACGTTTGGTAAATTTTTCTAACATAATTGCTGAGTAATATGTGGATGGCTAACCTCAGCGGGATACCATCTACCAGTTTGACTATTTTATTTCTTCAGTGAGGTCAGTGGGGTGTTTTCCCTTTATCTTCTTTTCATTTTTTTTTTCTTATTTAATTTGTATTCTACAATTTGTCCAGCTGGACATTTGCTAAATTTTTCTAACATAATTGCTGAGTAATATGTGGATGGCTAACCCCAGCGGGATACCATCTACCAGTTTATTCGAAGATGGTATCTCACTGGGGGTAGCCATCCACATGTTATATTATTATACCACTAAGCTATAATATTTTACCAAATGTCCTACTGGACAAATTGTAAAATTCAAATAAATAAATAAAAAAAAAATCTACCGGTTTGTCTATTTTATTTCTTCAGTGAGGTCAGTGGAGTGTTCTCTTTTTAGTTTTCTTTCTATGAGAGTTTTGCTTGCTTCAGCAGCCAGCTGGTATTTGTATATTTGTATGCGCGATTGTTACGTATGTGGCGATGATCGTTGTTTCGTGAAATGCTGTGTAAAGAGATATGCGTACGGGACGAATATTCGAGATGAAAATATAATAAGATATTCGTACAACACGATACTCGTCTAACATCTGTGTATCAATCGCTTATTTTTTAATTAGAAATAGCTTCTTTCATAAAACGTATTTTAAACACGTTAAATGAAAGTTTTCTGAAGAACGAACGATATCGAAGCTTCGCCGTTTTAACTGCTAAATAAAAATACTGTTAAAAAGGGGATGACGCTTAGTATCTGTATATCAATAGCTTGTTTCTTAATTAAAAATACCTCCCTTCGTAAAACGTATTTTAAACGCAATGAGAATCTTCTCTGGATAAATCCGTGAGATTGGAACCTCCTCTTTTTAATTATTGAATAAAGCTACGGTTAAAAACCAGATAACAACTAATATATCCGCGCATCAATCGTTTGTTTGTTAATTAAAAATACCTCGTCAACGAGACACATTTTCAAACACGTTAAATGAAAATCTGCGGAAAGACCGTCGAGATCGAAGCTTCCTGGCGAATAAACTTTTTCTTTTTTCCTTTTGTTTATTTTAATTCTACTTTACAATTTGCCCAGCTGGACGTTCGATAAATTTTTCTAGCTTCTTAGCGACTAAAGTGAAAATGGTGTTAAAGAAGAGACGATGCCACGCATCCACCGCAACGACACATCGGCAAAAATCACGGCAAAGGTCTGCACCAGCCCTTAAAACCGATAAAAGTATACCGGTAGACCGTCAAATGTCGCGTAGTGGTGTTATCAAAAAAAAAAAAAAAAAAGTAGAGAGAGAGAGAAAAAGAGAGAAAGAAGAAACAAAAGCGAAGAAAAGAGAAGATAAAAAGAAAAAAGGGCGCTGAGGTGAGGAAAAGAGAGGTTAGGATGGTCACGGGGCACCCTGTGTTATTCATCTTTTATTTGGGCTCGACCTGGTCGCGGCACGGGCCACTCCGGCTTCTCTAACTCCGGGCGGTCGGTATATTCTAAAAATAGTCGCGCATCGAATAACGAGCCGGCCGCGCGCCGCTAAGGGTTGAAGTTTGCATTGTGAACGCGTACAGTCTGCCCTGTATATGGCTCTACCCCCATGTAACCGAAGATTTGACCCAATGACCCAACGGACGGAGTCGAAACCGGCCGGAAACACCCGATCCTCATTCACCGACTCCCATCGTCTCTCTGTCTTTTCATCAGCCGCGCGCGTTCATCCTTTTCCTCTCTTTTCTCCCGCTTCTTTTATTTTTTTCATTGGTGTTTCATAGTTTCACGTTGAAATTTAAAAAATTTACCGAATGTCCAGCTGGACGAATTGTAAAGTAGAAATTAAATGATAAAAAGAAAAAATAGTTTCACGTTGGACTCTGCGTCTTTCCACGGAGCCATCTTCTTTCGGTGCGTTAATTTTCAGGGCGAATTGCAAAAAGTTGTAGGATACCAATGAAAACGGTGTTGTAAAACTCTAATCCAAACGCAGTTACGTCAATTCTAGAAACAGTGTAGTCGATAGTCACGCACCTGGCCTTTCGCGACTTTGCGACTTATTTCCTGCCATCGCTCCTTCTCTGTGTATTAATTTCTTGGACAAATTCTAGGATCCTTGGAGAATTCTGTACAAGCGCTACAAATTGCGTTGAACATCGTTCCAGAAGCTATTTGCTCGCGGTTTCCGCTTGTTGGTGATACAACTTCTAATCCGAACATTACATCAACTCGAGCAGCAGCGTGGCAATTAGTCGCGACCACGATTTAACACCTTTCTTCGCGCTTCTCTTCAACCTCTGTCCTATCGGTGCATTATTTCTCGCGACAAATTCTAAAAGATCTTGCCACACCTGTTACGAGTTTGCAAGTCTGCAGAAACACCACGATTCGTTCTAATGTCGTCCCGGAAGCCATTCACCCGTGACTCCCTCTTATTTGTAATACAACTTCTATGATCCAAACGAGTAATCCAAAAATAATTCAGACGAATAATCCAAAAATAATTCAGACGAATAATCCAAAAGTAATCCAGACGAATTCGACAGAATATTTGAATACCTGTTACGATTTTGCGAGCCTGCAGAAACACCATGATTCGCATCTAACGTCGTTGCAGAAGCCATTCACCCGTGGGTTCCTTCTGTTAATAATACAATTCCTATAATTCAAACGAATAATCCAAAAATAATTCAGACGAATTCGACAGAACATTCGAATACCTGTTACAATTTTGCAAGCTTGCAGAAACACCATGACTCGCATCTAACGTCGTTCCAGAAGCCATTCACCCGTGGCTCCCTCTTATTTATAATACAACTTCTATGATCCAAACGAATAATCCAAAAATAATTCAGACGAATTCGACAGAACATTCAAATACCTGTTACGATTTTGCGAGCCTGCAGAAACACCATGATTCGCATCTAACGTCGTTGCAGAAGCCATTTACCCGTAGCTTCCTTCTGTTAATAATACAATTCCTATAATCCAAACGAGTAATCCAAAAATAATTCAGCCGAATAATCCAAAAATAATCCAGACGAATTCGACAGAACATTCGAATACCCGTTACGATTTTGCAAGCTTGCAGAAACACTATGACTCAAATCTAACGTCGTCCCAGAAACCATTTACCCGTAGCTTCCTTCTGTTAATAATACAATTCCTATAATCCAAACAAGTAATCCAAAAATAATTCAGCCGAATAATCCAAAAATAATCCAGACGAATTCGACAGAATATTCGAATACCTGTTACGATTTTGCAAGCTTGCAGAAACACTATGACTCAAATCTAACGTCGTCCCAGAAACCATTCACCCGTAGCTTCCTTCATAAATAATACAATTCCTCTAATCCAAACGAGTAATCCAAAAATAATCCAGACGAATTCCACAGAATATTCGAATACCTGTTACGATTTTGCAAGCTTACAGAAACACCATGACTAGCATCTAACGTCGTCCCAGAAGCCATTCACCCATAGCTTCCTCTTGTTAATAATACAACTTCTATAATCCAAACGAGTAATCCAAAAATAATTCAGACGAATAATCCAAAAATAATCCAGACGAATTCGACAGAATATTCGAATACCTGTTACGATTTTGCAAGCCTGCAGAAGCACCACGACTGGCATCCAACATCGTTCGAAAAGCTATTCGCGTATCCATGACGTCTTGTTTAATACGATTCGAATACCACTCTAGTATCCAAATTACGCCAACTTCAGAACCAATGTAGTCAACAGTGAAAACGTCGCGTTGAATCTCAGCCTAACCTAACCTAACGCAAACCGATTTGCATGTGCAACGTGAATTTTGCTCGAGCATTTACGAAGCCTTGAATATAGTTATGAGCAGGTTAGAGGGTGAAATTCTTTCAAGTTGTTCATAGTTACTCGTCTTCATCGTATTCATAGTTCACCCGTATACATAGTTAGTCGTCTTCGTAGGTAACGAGGTAGTCGTTGTCTTTTACTGTTGCTGTCAGTGTTACTATTGTTACCGCACTGTACACCGACCTGTACGCTGCGTGCACGTCCTTCTAAACACACGCGAATCGACTAGTCCGTCCTTGCCCATAGATGTCATCGATTAACCCGTTGACGATTGTTACGCGACCGCGAAAAAACGTGTTGAATCTATTTTGTGGTCAGTGACGTTTGTAGATTATCGGTGTTATAGTTACCTTGGTTTTTCAATGTATATTTCACTATTATTCGGAATACAGTCATGTTCCACTATACTTGATAAATTTTCAAACTCGATTCTCTCGTAAACTAAGCCTCAAATGAACAAATTTTATTCCATTTAATTCTTTTCTTATCTATTGGGCAACTAAGTGATTGCGGCTTTTGTCAATACTACCTAATGACAAAATCCGCAATCACTTAGTTGCCAACCCAATATTATATTTCGTTCTTACTTTTTCATAAGGAATCACCTGGTGTCCGTTTGTATGATACACGTTGTTCGGCCGCACCCTGTATATACAATCGGTGCTCTTAATTATCTAGTCAACAGCCCTACCAATGACATAGCCTATGATACTACGAATGATGTCAATACCATTGACATTAGTACCAACCTACTAGCATTGTCGATCCAGTCTAATGACACTGTTACTAGCGCTGCATTTCTCACGCAACTTTCGATTGGTCCTTTAAAAACGAAATCAACTGGACCAAGTACGATGGAAGAAGAATACCAGAAAATACTTAGCGCCACCTGTCAAGCTCATTTACAGAAAGAAACGAAACACTATCGCTAGAGAAGTGAGATGAGTCAGAGAGGTAAAAAGGAGCGGAAAAAAGCTGCATGTTCTTCTTATCGACGTGGAAAGCGTAGCAAACATTCGACAGGGGAAACAGATAGCCGGTCGTTCGGTTTTATCGAAAATCGACATTCTCCGCTCTAACAAACAACCGTTACGAGAAACGAGGCTCGCTACCCTTTAACCTGAGAGCGAATTCAGTTTCTCCGTTCAGCTCGAAAATGTAAATTCCCGTGCACCGGCCTACCACGTTCCCCTTTCACGCCACTTCCACGTGCGAAAATTTCATTTTCCCAACTGTTATATATCACGCGTTCTATACACATACCAATATCGGATAAGTGGTAAATTATCCAAATATTGTTTAACCAAATTGTTACTGGATATTGCTGGCTACGTTGACTAGATTTTTGGAGATCTTCCAGTTTTGCTTAGATTTACGTATCGATTACGATAGTAAAATTTTTCTGAAATTTTTCTGCTCGAAATTATGATCACGTTTGCAATTTATGGCGATACCTTTTTGAAGCGATCCGTTATGGCGAACTTTTGCCTGTACCGAGCTTCGATATTTTAATTATATCTGCAAGTATCGTAATTGCATCTCTAATCATAATAGAAAAGTGGTCGTAGAAAACGTTGTAAAGAAGTCAGGAAACTTACGGATTAACCGGTTAGCTGTTGCGACCTCTTTGGAAACTTTGGGAACTGGGCAAAGGCAAGCGATGACGAGTATACTCGTCAAACACGGACTATGCGTGGCTGTTACAATATAACATTACGTTGTAGCGAAATGACTGTTTTATCTTTGAGTGTTATTACCGACAGGACTCGAAATAACGCGAAATATCGCCATTCCTTCGTGACGAGTATACTCGTCGAAAACAACTAACTGGTTAATGTAGTCCAATTGCACGGAGAAGAAAAGTATACCCATTCAAAAATCCTGTACATGTCACTTCTTTAATTGCAAAGAACATCCAACGCCCCATTCGTTTAGACAAATGGCATCGATAAAGAAGAAACAATCAACTGACGTTTATCGGCACTTGCATCTTTATCTGCGTCTTCTGCCATTATTATCGATAATATCGTTTATTACCACCGATAGAAAGGGAGCTCACGCTTAAATTCCACGCTATAAAATTCTACGGTATTCTCATTGGTACATAGAGCATTTTCCAATAGAAGAACAAAATAGGTCAATTTTCGCGGAATCGGCTGGTACGCAGAAAAATACAAGGAAAGAACGGCAACAGATCGAAACCAGCTGGCTGTTGAAGCGAGCAAAACTTTCATACAAAGAAGACTAAACAGAAAACACCCACTGATATCACTAAAGAAATAAAATAGTCAAACTCGAAGATGGTATCCCACTTGGGGTAGCCATGCACATGTTATTTAGCAATTAACACTTTACCGACCGCTCGCGATTCAACAGCATACGCACGTCCGACCGGCAGTTCAGGCACAGATTCTCCCGGACATCCGCTCTGTTTCGGTTTAGACTCTCCAATACCATTCTTTTCGTTCATCGTGAACGGTAAGTTATTCAAATTGGTATAAAACTGTAGGAGCTTACAAAGTAACGCGATTGACGCAACTGAGCAAGGTACCTTAGTACTGAGTAACAAATTACTGCTCAAATAATGAGAAAGATTGTTGGCGACAAAGAGCCGATTAATAGGCTGTCGGTCGGTAAGCGTCGGCGACAAAAACCGATTAATAGGCTATCGGTCGGTAAAGTGTTAAGCTAGAAAAAATTACCAAATGTCCAGCAGAACAAATTGTAAAGTACAAATTAAATAATAAAAAAAAAAAAAATTTCGTAGTGTCTGGCTTCAGCCTACAGCGTTTTCTGCGATCACTGCTCGGTTATTCTCATAATCATGCCTTCGTAACACAAGGAATCTATGATTAAAGGTTATGTCTAAAATTAGCAAGTGTCTGGCGACTTATGTACAAGTCTGTACACGGGACACGTGTGTACGTACGTGTGTCTCGTATCGGCGTATAAAGCGACTGGAAACGAGTGAAAAGTGGAGGAAGGAGGTGAAAGAGCTGAAACTCGTAGAAAAATCGCGGAGAATTACTACGACGAGAGAACCAACCGCGTGCGTATCGTGAAATCTCATGGTACTCCTTTCCATCCCTTTCATCCCTCCGTTTCTTCTCCCCTCTCGCCGATAACCGCTGTCTACTGTCAACAAGCGAGCGAGTGTTTGCACATTTCCCAGCGAGAAACCTCGTAATAATTTACGAGGGACGCAATGTCGGCGCAGTGCGTAAAAAATTAATTCGAAAGTGCTCGAATACAACAGACCTTACGTCCAGTTGAGCAAATTGTAAAGTAGAAATCAAATAATAATAAAAAAAAAAAAGAAACAACAGACCCTGATCATTACGAAAACATTTGCTCGTTTTCCTTCGCTTCTTATCTCGCGTGTTGGATCTTTTCGTACTTAGAAAAATGCGATGTAGTATTAGAATTATGAAGAAAGTGTTTATATAGCGAAGAAACAACAGTTTCGTCATAAACAAAATTCCGTTTCTATGCAGCGTAAGTGTTTCTTTACGCGGAGTTTGTGCAGCAAGCCAGCGATGTAGCAAAAGATTATACAATCCAGTAGCCTGTCTAACAGTTACCTTCGTTTACGTATCGTTTCGTTAATCAGATTCGTTAACCGCATTTGACGAGTATACACGTCAAACGAAAACTTTGTTTTGGTACGCCTGACGAGTACACTTGTCGTCGCTTGTATACATATTGTTGAGAATTGTGGATCTTAATCGCCGAAATAAATGTAAAGGAATACTTAGATTATACTTAGAATTGATATGAAAATAGTTTCAGATTTATTTAATATGCGATTGACAAGATATTCACAGATACACATTGCACGCGTTTCAGCACTTTCTTGTCTCACCATCTTCTTTACCACGCTACTAACGGAACAGTTGCATTCGTCTGTTTCACGAGACGCTGCGCACGCACATACTTGCACACACTCATACTCATATATGTGTGTCACTACTGCGCGGCTAATCTAGCTTCTTTTTTTTATTATTTAATTTGTACTTTACAATTTGTCCAACTGGACATTTGGTAAATTAATCTAGTCTAGCACACAAAATTACACACATCTCGATACGTATATCACGCACTCCATGACCTAATCGCACGACAGATTTCTAAAACTAGATCCCGCAGTCGATTGGTTAATCACGAAAGAGTTAAACGAGTCTAAACCACGGGAAAAGAATTGTCCACAGATTCCAGAAATACCTGCGAGTCTATCGAGCCGATAGAGCATTATGTGGCTCTATTGAAAATTTCCTGCGAGCCTCACAAAGAGATGAAAAGGGTGAATACGCGCGGCATCCGGTGCCGCAGAAAGGTCACCGATGTTGCGTTTCGATCGGATACCTGAAAACCGTGGCAGCCATCGATCAATCGAGCCATCGTCTGCGCAAACTGTACAACAACCTTCGACAACGATCGCACACCTATTTCCTGTATTTCCCGTGCAATCAATGACGACAACACTGTCGCTGCATCAAATTATTTCCCCAATCTATGTACTTTAAGGCGCGGTTTCCCCGTAATCCTACGAGTACAATTAACTGCTAATTCGCGTATTTACTTTACCATTAATAATATTGATCCACGTGCAACTCCTAAAAGCCCATTATCGTATTATCATACGCGCCGTGTCGAACATTTTACCTCTTTCTCGATGTCTCAGCAATATTACCATATCAGCTAGAAAAAGAGTTAGAAAGAAAGGAAAAATGAGAGGGACGCGTAACAAAAAAAAAAGAACGAGTGATTTTCACGAATTTTGTTTCCGGCTAACTATTGGTCGTGTGAGACTGGACTTTCCTTTCGCGTGTAAATAGACATGGTTTTCGAGTATAAATGTAATTTTATGTATACAGGGTAGTTGGTAACTGGTGGTACAAGCGGAAAGGGGGTGACTCTAGGCGAAAAAAGAAGTCGAAAATATAGAATAAAAATTTTTCGTTCGAGGCTTTGTTTTCGAGAAAATCGACTTTGAATTTTGGCTCGGTACGCGTGCACTTTATCGCGTCTCGTTATAACGGATCTCACTGTAGATCGTTGTCTCGATGGAAAAATTTAAAAATTAAAAAAAATTTTTATTCTATATTTTCGACTTCTTTTTTCGCGTACAATCACCCCCTTTCCGCTTGTACCACCAGTTACCAACCACCCTGTATATGATTATAAAGCAGCATTTACGATTATTTTCTAAGCTGTGTTTATGATAATATTCGTAGATTACCCCTCAAAGATATGGACGCAAACACTGTGCACCGTTAGATGCAAGATTTGTTCTCATTTTTTTTTTTTTTACTGATATTCTAATAAAAATGTTTAATTGTTCAATGGGGCACTTTTTATTTCAAAGTATCTTCTATTTATCGGCTATATTCAAGATGCCCTAACTGTCAACTTTTCTACAATTTTTACAAATGTAAGAAGTTGAAGCGCTCCGGTCACCAATGACTACCGTGGCGTCACAGGAGAAACCGTGGCAGTCAAAGTGTTAAGGCGCATCCTCACTGAAGCAACGGCGAGCAACTTTCTACTGATGTTTCACGTTCGAAGCTGCTGCTTTCTGTCGTCCGATATTCCGCCAGTGTTCCTTCCAAGTTTCTGTTGTCGCTAACGAAACTTGCTGCTTGTTGTTGCTGTTTCCGTTTGCAGCGGTAAACGTCGAAGAGAAACAAGAAACACGTAGCAAGCAACGCATAGCGACAGAAACAAACGTTTCTTCTGTGTATACGTGCGTAAGTATTTCGACGTTTAGAAATTACTGCGAGTGTATAAAATACGCTTGAAACGAAACAGTTTAATCTGATTTTCGTGTCTAATCTTAGACAAGGTAGTTGAAACATATACAGATAGTTGAAAATTGAGAAAAACTGTAACAACGTAAAGACAAACAAGAAACGAAAAATTGGGTCCTTGATAAGTGTAAAAGCAACCTTTAATTAACTTCTAATGTAGACAGTAGCTTTCTGATAAAACGAAAGAAACTTCTGGTCTAATATTTTATTATTAATATTTTTGACTAATATTTTTGATATTTTTCGTTTCGAAACACTTGAAGCTCTGCGTTTGACGCGTGCATTGAATCCTATTTAAACGACAGGAAATCTACATTTCTGCCACCTTGTAAACATAGTTTCGGATTACTGTAACGTAAATAGACCGAGCGACCGAGGATAAGCGATCGTATTTCTTAAATTCTTCACTTACACCATTTTCATGATCGATTACGAAAGTGATTAAATATTGTTGTAAACTATTATTGGGTTGGCAACTAAGTGATTGCGGATTTTGTCAATACCGCCTAATGACAAAATCCGCAATCATTTAATTGCCAACCAAATAATAGTTTATAACTCATAACAACTGGCCAACTCAACTCTTCACTCCTCACAACTCGACTCTTACTTAACGACTGCCGATTAATTCGTCTCTCTCCTTTGATCCTTTCGCTTCTACGGGCGACTATAGTCGCTGTGCGTAAGATGCCATTGACGTACCACGGGCGACTATAGTCGCTGTGCGTAAGATGCCATTGACGTACTACGGGCGACTATAGTCGCTGTGCGTAAGATGCCGTGTATTGTACATACGACGAGTATTGTACATCCTCAAGCCTTTTATTAACAATAAAATGGTGTGACAAGAGGGCAGTGTGTATGTTGTTCTCTTTCCACAATGAAGAATTTGTTGACACGAAACGTCAAAAAATGATTAACCTTTTGCACTCGAGAGGCGCTGTCAGTCACCACGGCATTCCGCGCTGCAACTGCAGTGGCGAGCGAGAGGCGACAGTTCCTGTTTATGCTACATTTCGACATCTCCAATTGATCCAATTGATCTTCAATTAATGCAATATTGGTTCGTAAATTGGTTCCTTAGCTCTTTGCGTTGTTTATTAGGAAGCATTAAGTGTTAGACTTTAAAATGGAGATAAAATATTTAATGCATTATCTCTGCGAAACTATGGTTCTGACGTCTTCAACGTTAGTTCGGATTCGACGATCATGGCAAAAGTACTATAATTTAAAAACTAAAAAATGGTTTTCATGAAAATTGTGAAATTAGTTGAAACGAAGATGAACTTCGATGTTGAAAAATAAGGTCAATTATATTGAAGAATACATCTTGCTGAATGCTTTATAAATTATCATACAAAAAAAAATGCAGAAATTAATATTACAAAATCATATTTTCAAAGATGTAAATATAGATAAATTACTGGAACATAATGTTTTTGTAAGTTAATTTTTATATAAAACCATTTTACGCTAGGTGTAACACACGAGTCACGTATACACTAAATCATCCGGAGTAGCTGCTACGTTCGACCTAAAAAGTCCTCGGGTGCCAAGGGTTAAGTATAAATATGTCTATGGGTCTATGGGTATTTATACGATTACGAAAACTGGCCTGTCTGTAGCTCGCTGCATTATCTGTGCAAGCCATGTTCCTAGAAAAATAACTAAATTGATTTAGCGCTAAATAATATTCAGTGGCTTCGACGATTAAGAAAACTAAATTTTAGAAAAAATGTGGAGTTTTCCTTGAAAGTGGCATCCACTTCAACATTGGCGAACCACTGTACGAAGTTAAAAAATTGGACCATGTGTAAGGAGATAATAAAGTGACAAGAAGAGGGAAATTATTATTATTACTATGATTATACGAGACCACGAGGGTATCTTTGCAGTCGCTTAACGCGGCTGTGCGAGTTCTTGTCCTCCCCGGCAGCTTATTAATTCATTTTCCCATTAACGTGCTCTCGCCGAGCTACTCTGCAACGTTAATCACGCCCCGATGATAATTAACGCGAGCGTCGAGCGATCAATCTTCCAAGCATCCCTTTGTTCCATGCGTGTTCTTTTCTCGATAAACCAGCTGCGTTTAATAAATCGCTCGCTAATTTGCTTCGTTCTGTAGGCGAACGTCTTTTTCACCGAAGCCACGACGACCAACACTTTCTTATCTGTTGTGACTGTTCCAAATAGCGTCCAACAGATATCAACTTGTTGAAACGTTAGCTTCTTATCGGAGTAACGCAATGCCAGGAATATTTGGCTTCCATTTCGATTTTAAAGCGTACTTTGTTTCTAGCAGCGAGTAACGCTATTGTGCACGAGCCTTAATATAGCCGGACTCGTCAGTAAGGCTATGCCCGGTACCCTGTCGTAGACGTAGAGGTAGTCTCGTCTTGGTGCGGTATTTGTATCATTCGCTCGTATATTCGATAGCGAGATAGACAGACTCGTTGTCGTCGTAGCCCTCTGGTGTTGACGGTTGGTACCCGCGGATCGCCCGGGAGGTGTTGCGCCGCGTTGATACCGATCCGCCACATATGTTTATGGCGATTAAGAAGCGACGAGAACGTCCACAGGTTTAATCTAATTACCATTTTGCTACATCTTCTCTGCCTCTACCATCGGCTATATCCTTCACGCTCAACTTTCATCTTTTCAGTTTTTTGCATTCTGAAAGCATAAGCTGCAGCGTGGTTCTCCTGTCCTTTCCGATCCCAAACCTCACACTTCCTTTCCTTCTCTTCTTCCCAGTACTTGTTCCGTCTTTTTGTATCATCACATCTCCCCCTCGCTAATAGCTTTTCACCATTTCCATTCGTAGTTCCTTTCAAATTCTACGCTGCCCGTAGTCTCGTTTGTCTCTGTCTGCCTTACATTCTACTTTGCACTTTCTATCTCGTCATATCGGATTTGTCTCTCGGTTTTCCTTGGCCTATTCCCTTAGCCCTTTCGTCATTTCTTACCCATATTTTTATTACGCCTTTTACATTTCGATGGAGCAAGTTTCTCTACTTTTAAGTGTTTACTTCGTGACGTAACTGGGGTCGAATGTTCGGCCAAGTTGGAATCGAAACGAAAATACGTCTTTGTCGCAGATAAACGTGCCTGTTATTATTGGGTTGGTAAAGTAACACGGCTAAGTAACGAAAAAAATAAATAAAGTCAAATTTGGAACGTATCTGAAATTACATATATAGAAGACACAATATATTTATTAGAAGCGTGTACTTGGCGAAAGATTATCAAAATATTTGAACGATTATTCGCTTTCCTTTTATCTATGTTGGCCAGTCTGCGTTAAGGTTTGTGTCTTCCAGTTACATTTCTCCTTAGTTTATGCTTACGATCTACTTTTCCAACCATCGAGCTCAGCGTCTCTCGTACTTAACATTTACATTCAAAATCTACAACTTAAACTTGACCTTAGAACGTGCCACTTGTATCCTTACACTCTATGCTTTTCCACTTACATAATCTCGCAGCGCGAAAATTTCAAAAACGAACCAGAATAAATCGAAAGAAAAACAAAATTTCTTTTTTATTTTTTAATCTGTACTTTACAATTAGTCTAGCTGGACATTTGGTAAATAGACATAAAGTGTGAAGCTCTAACGATAAAATATAAGACGACTGTCAGCTGTATTAACACTTTACCGACCAATATCCAATTAATCGGCTTCTTGTCGCCGACTCTTACCGACCGATCTATTAATCAGTTTTTTGTCGCCGACAATCTTTCTCATTATTTGAGCAGTAATGTGTTATTTATTACTAAGGTACCTTGCTCAGTTGCGCCAGTTGCGTTGCTTTGTAAGCTCACACAGTTTTATACCAATTTGACTACCATAAACTCGATAATCCTGCCGCGTTACGATGGTCAGAAAACTTCAATAAGTTTCGTACGGCGTACGTGGTAGTCGTAGAAACGCTCGGTGGTAAATGTTTGAATAGTTCGATGAGCCGTTGTATGTGCAACGCGCACCCGATTTCCTTCTTTCGGTTTTCAAATCTTCTTTATCTATAGAGCATCGTCATCGTATAATCCGTCTAATGGCACTCGCAAAACGCGTTTGTCCATCGTGAAAGATGATCTTTCGATCGAGATCGCCGCTGCAATTGGATTCCATCTGCAATATTTTATCTGCTGTCTGACCTTTCCACGAGTAGATCTGCCACTCTGGTTGGTTTCAGGAAATATTTTTAGCTTCTAGGCTTTTTAGAAGTTTTACATTCTCCGCTCGTTGGCGACTCGTTATTTTTCCGCTTCGTTAATAAAGAAACACGATGGTTTTTTTTAGGTTTCTTTTTTTTTATTTTTAATTAGTTAATGCATACTATCCTAATATAACAGATAATTAAATATATTCGATTTTACGTCTTTGCGTCTTTGTGTTCTTTGTGTCTTCTCCGTGTACGATGTAGTTTAATGTGTAAAACGAGCTACTTTTTACTCGTATAATAATAACAACAATAGCGATAATGTGTAATAATCTTCCATGCAAGTAACTGCGTTGAGACAAACATTGTCAAAATAGAAACACATTTACCAAATGTCCAGCTGGGCAAATTGTAAAGTACAAATTAAATAATAAAAAAAAAATAGAAACATTTCTGAGAGAAGAAACTGTAACTGCAGATGTGGAGTTTCAAAAAATAATAATGTTGTACATGTACATATAATAATATTAGTAATAAGGAATGTGTTAGTGTTTCGAACGATAAACTTAATTTTCCACACATTACAACTACAAATTACAACTAAATACTAAATTACAGATAAACGCAATTTTCAAAGTATTTAAATTATTACTTTTGGAAATATCCTACTACAAACGACGTACAAAAAATACTGTGGCTGAGAGTTGCGGAATTTCATTTTCATAATTAATACTTCACTACATTAACGAGACTCGACTTGCTAGCTTCTAAGTTTTTTAGGTTATATATCGAGTCAATTAGTCACATTATTTACCGAATGTCCAACTAGACAAATTGTAAAGTACAAATTAAATAATAAAAAGAAAATTAGTCATAGTGTTTGTCAAAGAATAAAATGAACGACGGTTGCGAATCGGAAGTTTAAAGTCATTAGATATACTAAGAAACGTTCGGACGAGGTCTGGAGAAAAGATTAATAGCCGTAAACTTTGCAGTACAAATAACGTGATTAATGTCGCAGAACTAAGGGAATTTCGTTCCAACTTTTTCCCCAAAAAACTTTCCCCTATCGAGAACAAAAATACCTAGACGTTTAAAATACGTGGAAATTGTACGAAGTTGCTGCGTTAAAGAATTATCGGTCTGAATTTAGCTGGAGGAACCTTTCAACGGTAGAAAAATCTGCTAAAATCAGCGTTCATTTCCAGAGAACAACTGTCCTAACATTTACGTAAGCCCCTTCGAAACGCTAACGTAGTTTCGGCAGGAATTTTTTTTTAGGTTTCGTGCATTTTTGCCAGGTTTACGTTTCTGAACTGATAGAAAAAGTTAGCGGAATATATTATTAGGTCGTGACGTCAAACAACAAAGTTCTAACAATTTGATAAATATCGGATATCGGCTAGAATTTCAAGCGAGGTTTCCGCGTGCTAATATCGTATTTCGTCGACCTGATATTAAACAAAAAAGAAAGATAACGTCAGAGCAAATGCTTTTATCGGTTGATCGTGCTTCGAAGCCCAAAATTGCCAGGAAGATTCGTACCAGCCATTGTATCTACAAATCTTTCCACTGCGAAAACGTTTCCTCTGCTGTTACGTTTAAAGTTCGCGGTTTCGTTAAACCATCGTGTCATGGAGCGGTGAAATGACGTGTGAAAGTGGCACAAGCGAAGAACCATAGAGAATTTGAAGGGAAGTAGAGACGATAAAGACGACGAAAATCGTCAACCGATTAAATATTAACTTCATAACTTTAACGCGACGACTTTTTATTTCTTCGACGTTTCGCATATAGGGTGTCCCAGTATTGACGGTCAAGCTGGAGATGGTGACTGTACATGAGAAAATAAATCGGAAATTTCTATGGAATAAATTTTGTTCGTTCGAGGCTTTGTTTTTAAGAAAATCGACATTGAATTTCTTTCTTTCATTTCATTTTCTCTTGCACGCGTGCACTTGACTATGTCGTGGTTCAGCAGATCTCGACACAAACCTGTATCTATTTACTTGATCCATTTATGTATTTAGAAACCTACTTATAAAATGAAAAGTTTATTCCAAAGACAACGCAAGTCTTCCGCAATTAAAAGCGAGGATCACTTTGCCGTTCGAAAATTTAATTCGGTGAGCACATCTATGTGTATGTGGCACGGAGGCCAGCATCTTTAACAATTTTTGCATTAATAAAACAAATCTTAAGAATTACGTCCTTTGTTATTGCTCGTAAACCTACGGTAACGAACAACATTTTTTCCATATTTTCGACTTCTCGCGTACGACCATCTCGTCCAAATTGCGCCATGAATGCTGGGACCCACTTAGACACACAACTTACATGGAAGCAATACACTAAGTCAATTATAGACAAAATACCCATAAAAAGAAAACAGATGTACTGGCTAACTAGTCGCAACTCTAAACTCAGCATGGAAAATAAACTAAAAATCTTTAAAACGATAATAAACCAATTTGCACGTACGGAATACCACTATGAGGCACAGCAGCAATGAGTCACATAAATAAACTAGAGGCGCCACAATCGAAGATACTCGGAACAATAGCCAACGTCCCATGATATGTCAGAAACGAGGATATACGCAAAGACTTAAAAATGCCAACTATCAGAGAAGAAATCGGTAGGGACGCAAAAAAATATAAGGAAAGAACGGCAACACATCCAAAGCAGCTGGCTGCTGAAACGAGCGAAACTCTCATAAAAAGAAGACTAAAGAGAAAATACCCCACTGGCCTCACTAAAGAAATAAAATAGGCAAACTCGAAGATGGTATCCCGCTGGGGGTAAACATCCACATGTCATTTAGCAATTAAGCTAGAAAAATTTACCGAATGTCCAGCTGGACAAATTAAATAATAATAATAAAAAAAAAGAATGCTGGGACACTCTGTATATCGTAGATGACTCACAGGATAAGTAGGAAATATTCCAAGCTCGTATAAACCAGCGTTGGACAAAGTTTCACTCGAATAACGAACGAAGGTAAAGAATGAAACTTTATTCGCCAACCGATAAAGAAATATCCAATCGGACAAATATTTATCCGAATAAGAATTTGTCCGACTAAAAATTGAATCGCGTAACTTATTCGGATAGAATTATATATAAATATTATACGCAGATATTTATTCTGTCAAATGACACATTAGAATATTTGTTGTTCGTTGGTGAATTATTCGCCTGGTAAATTAGCAGCATAAATTGTATCGATATCTGTACACACAATACTCGTAAGAAATTGAGTGGAAACAAACGATTATTCGTATTATTAATCGAAACATCTACGATCATTGTTATTCGGATAAATATAGGAAATGGTTACGTTATAACAAACAATTATTCCACATAATAATAATAATAACAATAATAATAATAATAATAATAATAATAATAATAATAATAACAAAAATATTCGACTAGTATGATTTATTGCAATAAATTATCTTGGATGAATATTTATTCAAATGATTAGAATAATACCCAGCTTTGATATAAACATACGTCCTGTTTGACTTTATTTTTAGGTTATAGTGGATTTTTAATTAACTTTATGTGCTACCTTTGATGACAGATGTTCGAAATGGTTCCCCTGGATTTCAATACAGGCTGGCCAAGTCCATACATCAGGCGCATGTCTGCTATTTCTTCATTGGAATAACGCACATTGGAATAATTCACGCTATTCATACACAACGCGACGTATTTCAATAATTTCAATCCGCACTGTTCTCGTGACTCGTACGTACATAGATACTGTCGATAAGAGATGGCGTTTGTAAAATTCGACTGCAATATTGGCCGAAGGATATCAAGTTTTGTTTGTAAACAGTTCGGCAAGAGGAATCGAGAAACACAACATACGTCTATCGAACTGCGAAACCAAATCCGTAAGACAATATATGCTTTATATGTTTATTTTTTTTTTATTATTTAATTTGTACTTTGCAATTTGTCTGGATATTCGGTAAATTTTTCTAGCTGCTTTATATGTATAGATAATTTATATGAAACTTTTTTTATTTTTCAGACGTGCTGAAGCCATTTTTAAACGAAAAAAAAAAAATCTGGTGAAAATAAATGCAAAACGATGTTGATACTTTGAAGAATCAATTGGAAATTAATTGTATCTATAAAATTGATACGTTCTCATCAACTTTCCATTTTTAGAATATGAATATTTTTTGATATTTGGAATTTACGTTTATTAAATATTTTTCAAATATTTGTTAAATACGTAAATTCAGATTATCAAAATCTTGCGGTATCTTTTAATTATTTTTTCGCATATCTTAATTATTCCTGATTTTTAAATAACAACATATGTTTTTTAAACGAAAAATTAGTAACGACAGATTACTTACTATTCTAATTTTAACTATGTTAATTCCAATTTTGAGAATCTTCTCTGACCTCGAGAATCTTCTGACAGAATCTGAACGATTAAACGATAGAATTACAGCTGCGGGAAAGAGAAAGATGCTCAACAGCCGAAGAACCTCAAACGTGTTTAATTCTCGTTGAAAATTAACGTCGTTCAGGTTGACAGGAAATTTCCTTTCAACGATCGAACCGGATCGTTCTTCGATGAAATATCCGGCCAATTAATTGTTCTCCACTCGTTCCGTAAGCCTGATTTTCCTTCAATGCTGGATTAACGCGTTCCATTCGGTGTCTCCACCTTGACTTTTGACTTTGCCAACGAAGGAAAACGAAAAGCGAGAAAAAAAAGGAACGGCGAATAAAAAAGAAAAAGCAAGGAAAATAGAAGAAAGTAGAGAAAAGAAGCAAAAGAGTGAAACAACGCGCACATATAGTACAGTGATATAGTACAGTGATGGGCAAACTTTGTTATACAATGGCAGCAAATATATTGCGTGTCAGAGACTGTGTGAGAGTTCTTATTTTTTGTTTCTTATTTATACATCATACGTATACGTATGTACAGTTTATTGCTATGTACAGTTATTTATATCGTATATGATAAAATTACTGTATGATAGGTGCCATAAAAATCTTCCTGAGGAGCTAAGTTCGCTATGAATAGATAACTAGAAATTTGGTTTGTCATAAATAAGCTTAGTGTGCGCTTTCATGGAAATATGGGACAGAAAATATCGTCGTTCTATTGGGTGAAGAACGTAAAAATATTTCTGAAAGAAATATCTAAAAAATAACAGCAAAGAAATAAAATAGACAAACTGGAAGATGGTATCCCGCTGGGGATAGTCATCCATATGTTAATTAGCAATGAAACTAGAAAAATTTACCGAATGTCCAGCTAGACAAATTATAAAATACAAATTAAATAAAAGAAAAAGACAGATTTAGAATATAAGAAATTAGGTTCGCCATAAATAAGATTACCAATTGGGATAGCTGCAAATAAAAAGATAATTCAGAGAATATCTTTATCTTCTGAGAAATTAAGTTTACTATAAATAGATAACTATAGTCGAAGTAGATTATAGTTATCTGCTAGCTATTAGGTTGTCCGAGAAGTTTCTTTCGTTTTATATGGAAATAATAGATGCGCAATGTTTTTTTCATTTATATTAGTTTATTGAATTATGCACGAACGTAATAATAGAAATAGAACGAAATGGATCGTACCTAATTGAATAAAATAAGATAAAACAGAAATTGTTGTTTATCTATTATCATCTTATAAAACGAAAGAAACTTTTCGAACAACCTAATATTCATAGTCATCTCCGTAGACGACACTGTAGGTGTCATACGTCGAATTTTTTAGAAGAGAGAAAAAATCCTCGATTGCAAATTATTTTCTAAATTCCAGTTTGTTGTTTTCGTTTTTACAAGATCTGAAACGTATATAAAATCCTAATGCATCGCGGAATTTTCTATTTCCCTCACCAATGTAGTGGAAAGTCATTGGAAAAAGGATTGGATTCGTATTGTAGGAAATGTACGTGCCCTCTCTCAGTAGCAGAGAAAACTGAATGCGCCAGTCATCTAAATTTGGAAGCACTGCAAGTACCAATACCGTTTGTCCCTAAAACAACTTGTAGAAAAAGTACAAAATATATTCTTCCCAGATGTTCTTTTTACTTTCATTACAAAAGTATATTTTACAATGTTCCAGGCAAAAATTGCAGCAAAATTAATGATAAATTAGTGAAAAATAGCTATCGCTTAACGCTACTCACATTGCTTCATACAGAGGCAACGTTCAACGTACCATCTTTTGGTGTCATCTTTTAACAATATTCATAATTATTCACAAATGGAAATTGCTCTTCAATCCTACACTATGGTATTCCCATTGACACATAGAATATTATTAGATGAAAACACAACACCCTTTCATTTTTGCACTTGCAATGCTGTCTACAAAGTATCTTCAATTGGGTTTACCCTAAACTAGGTTATCCTTATACCTTACACCTTATAGCTTATTTTATAAATAAGTTGACTAACTGTGGATCTTTATTTAGATATAAACACAAAACTATTTTATTTGTGCACTTGGAATGTCACTTGCAAAACATCTTCAATTGGGTTTACCCTAAACTAGGTTATCCTTATATCTTACATCTTATAGCTTATTTTGTAAATAAGTTGACTAACTGTGGATGTTTATTTAGATAAAAACACAAAATACTTTTATTTTTGCACTTGCAATGCCTCCTGCAATACATCTTCAATTGAGTTTACCATAAACTAGGTTTACCTTATACCTTATCCTATAAATAATTTGACTAACTATGGATCTTTATTTAGATAAAAACACAAAACTATTTCATTTTTGCATTTGCAATGCCTCCTGCAAAACATCTTCAATTGGGTTTACCCTAAACTAGGTTATCCTTATACCCTGTACCTTATAGCTTATCTTATCTTCTAAGTTCACTAACTGTGGATCTTTACAGGAGAAAATAATTCTGCGAGTACTAGGAAAATTACAAAAAGTCTGAGTAAAATTGAACAAGAGCCGCAGTTTAGCCACCGCTATGGTATAACTTGATTTTTCTTTTCTTGGAAGAGCTCTCTTCTCGATGGTTGGCCGTTGTTTAACGACATTGTTAAAGGGTTAACAGGCAATTGTCTGAAGAAGTCAGCACCAGGTAACACGTGCTGACGTGTCGGCGAATTTGATTCGCCAGGCATTTTTCAGGAGGACGAAAAACAGGCGAGCGAGCGTACGTGACTGCCGGTCCTCTTCACGAACCCTCGCCGCTGGTTAATTCATTCTCGGCGCGTTTGAATTGAGAACGTAACAACCTGTGCATAAGCAGCGGAAGAGAGGAGTTTACGCTTCGCTCCTTTGCCACGGCAGAAAATATTGAAACGCTGTCGCGGTGTTAGCCCAACCACAATCAATCTTCGTGTCTTCCCATTAATTTGAATTTACCATTCGCAGATGCCGAATTGTGGACAAACTTTTTATTTGTCACGATGAAGCAATAGCGAGTACGTCGCGAAACGTTAATTTTCTACAACAACAACATAATTCAAAATGTCAGGATTTCAGAGAAAACTAGCTTGAACGATCTCAACTGTTACAAAGCTGCTTTCGTGCAGTGAATTTTTGTGATTCATCTGCACTGTATATGAGAACTGTATCGATAGAAAATACAAGGAACAATTGTTTATTCTGTACCGATGATGACTCAGAACTTAGGAATTTGTAAGAGCAACAGAGGAAGATTCAACAGATGAGGTCTTTAGAGTTGGATATCTCGCTGATTTGTTGGAACAACGACGAAACTCAAGAGCCACAAGCGTCGATACTGTGAAGATTGTTGAGAAATGTTAGGTTGGCATGATCGCTAGTTACTACAAGCTAAGTTGGTACGACTTCTAACGACGCTCTTTTGTCTTAGAAGTCGACAACGTGTTAATTGACCGAGTGTATTCTGTGTGTTAAGACGTGTTGTACGAGGCGATAAAATATATTGGAGAAAATCGAATCCGCGTGAATCGATTAATTAATAAAGCCAAACCTATATCCTTTAACAAGGATTTTATCTACTGAATCTTCATCTTTTGCTATTAAATTGAATTCCTCTATTGTGTAGGTATGCTGAGTGGCAGAGAAGATATTTAGATGATAAGATAATAATGGCTATGTATATAGTCGAACTGTACGATAACTTTCGCTATATTGAACAAACTCTAAACAAACTGGATATTGAAGTTGCACTTCCTACATAGATCGACCTAATCTAAACGTTCATCGGTGTATCTACGCAAATATGATTCAAACTTTTTTCATTCGCTTCGCATAAATTACCAAACTAACTACTTACACTTGTGGATTAACAAGATTATTCTTACAATTTTTTATGTAAATTATATCATTTCTATCGCTTTAATTATATTATCCACCATGTATTATTTATTATTCCTTATTGTTACAATGATATTATTTCTATGTTCGATGGAGACCTAGTTAATTAAATTATTAACGTATCGGGGTTTGTTCCAGTGTTGCTGACACTGATATTACAATTAACGATATCAATGAACAATTAGCAATATCGATATTAATAGCCTCGACGCTAATTAATAAAAGATAACAAAAGTTGTTGAAAGTTTGCTAACAGATAACCGTATCGAACGAATGTAATAGATTCGACCACTTTATCACCCTATTCGAAGTTCTTGAAACGCTACAGCCAATGATTCGACGAATCACGACGCGTATTCCTCAATCGAATCATGTCACGCTATTGCAGTGGTTCATCAAAAATCCATTGGGATAATGCACCGAGCTAATGTTACGAGATCGATCTAACGCCACTTTGGCATAAATATTTTTTCACCGCCTCATAGCTTATTAACCGCTAAACAACCCCCTTACAAGGAGTTAGTCTCGCTGAAGATACGAATTACGATAGTCTTATCTCATTTATCCAGACCTATTTTATATTTTTTTATAAAGGAAAATAGGCAAGTTGAGCCTAAGCATTTGTTTTAGCTACCAGATAGGATAATAAATACTGAACATTGTATATTTTGTGTAATTTTACGTATTTTACTTATATGTATACGGATATTTATATTTCGATGAAATCAAATAAAAGAATAGAACATACTAAATGTTGCAATAACTATTGAGTCGTCCGGGAAGTTAGTTCCGATTTACATTTCGATTCGATATACATTTCTCGAATTATACGGGCGCCATTTTGTTTCATAACCTTTCTATATCTTTCACGCAACTCGAATGTCCTATCCTTTCATAACCTCTCAGGTTTTTCTGCGAAAAACTTCCCGATATGATCTTTCGTGTCGCCCAAATTACTTAAAAATTACCCAATGAATAAGGACGCGAATAAATTTGTTAATTACGGTAATCGGTCTTTTAATCGCTATGCCGCGGCGATAGTTCGTGTACCACCGGTGGCGCATGACGTCCCTTGGGGAAGATACGAATGTACCACCGGTGGTTCAGCTCGTTGTGAACGTGTTAAACGAATGAAACTGCCACGGTGCGGGTTATATAAACACGAAGTTTCATACGCTTTATGTCAACGTACGAACGAGGCTTGGTGACCTTCTATGAGCGCGTTCGTCGCTTTATACGCGTATTACTTTCTGCACGACCCTCGTCTCCAACGTTTTGAGGGAACGTCAGGATAGCAGTGGGGTATTGACGATTGAAGAATTTCTGAGTGTCGAAGGGAACCAGTCTGGAGGCAATGGGGAAGGTCATGGAGGAGACGGATAAAAAAGAAGAGGGAAAGTGAAGAAGAGTGGGGACGGGGTTCTGATGGTAAAAAAATAAAAAGAAAATGAAAAGAAAAGCCTGAAAGGAAGGTCTTTTATCGTACACGACATTTGGATTAACCACTGATTGTAAGAGGTAGGGGAAATCATTTTTAACCAGGTAGCTCTTTGAAAAGCGTGTACCTGATGTGCTTGGCAAAAAGTAAGCGATGACAAGTATACTCGTCAAACACGGAGTATGTGTGGCTGCTATGATATTGAATTAAGTTGTAACGAAATGGCTGTTTTATTTTTTAATTTTATTGCTGAATTTTATTATAACTCGTCGTACCACGAAATACTGCCATTTCTTTGTGACGAGTATACTCGTCAGAAACAGCTAACTGGTTAAGCCGCAAGGCAAAAGGATTACGAATAATAAATAAAGATGACCTGATTATGCACGGATTATGCACTTTGTCCAAAGACGTGGAACGATTTCGAAGGTTCGAAGATTATGGCGAAAAGAAATTGGTACATGCTTTGTTAGATTACATTTACTCCAATACAAGTGGTTAGAAATGAAATTCCATATGTATTTGCATAGGATTGCGATCCTAATAGCTGTATGGTTAGGTCAAGTCAGGTTATTGCGGACCGAGCCCTCCAGATCCCCCGAAAGATCTAACCTAACCTAACTTTTCAACACGATCGTCCCACGCCTTGAACAAAGTGCGCGTTACTCAAATAAGTGACTTCCCCTCTACAACATATTTCAAGATAAAGATCATTCGAGCTTTCAAGTCCTCTTTTGTACATAATTACCAAAAATATATGGTATATCCTGTTTAACGGTAACCTCACCAAGCCCAGTCAAATGACCGGTTCGAAAATTTAATTAAAAATTGTACATTCGTCGTTATTTCTTTTGTTCGTCTAACTTTATGTAAATCCTTACATTACCAAAAATTGTTAATCGGATAATATAAGAATCTACATAAAATTAGACCAACAAAGGAAATAACGATGAATACACAACTTTAACAAAAATTTTGAACCTGGTAATTCGACCAGGTCTGGTAAGGTTAGTGTCAACTGGAAACGCCCAAATGTCTGAACAAATACGAACGATGTGAAAAAATGTTTCAGACAAAAGTCGTGTGGTATGGGAGGGAGATACGTCGTACTTCTATCCATTTGATTCATCTTATCCTGTTGAGATATGTATAATTTTCTGTGCTGGACTAGGTTAAATGCGTAGTAGAGATACTTGTATGTAAATATCAGTGTGTGGAAGTATGTGTGTCCGCAGCGTCTCGAAAACAGAGGAATGTAAACTCTTCAGTCGGTTAAGAGTCGGTTAACAGTCGGGTATAGAAGAAAGTGCTGAGACGCGTGCAAGTGTGTATCGATGAATATATAAGGAATCGTTCATGAAATAAATATTTCATTATTTTAATATTAATCCTCAGTATAAATTTAGTGTTCCTATAGCATTATTTCGGCTTCAAAGATCCACAATTTTCAACATATCCTGCGATAACTTTGAAACAGTCTACAAAGAAGAGGTTAGAATCTTTCAATAGATAGCTTCATTTTCGATCGCATATTCTCTCCCACCGACTTTCGTAAGTTTTCCTTTACAGACGTAAAAACGTATAGAACGTCCCACAGGATATCATATAACTTTCCTCTGAAACATTTCCTCGCGTCCGAATCTTTCCAGATATTCCAGCCTCGCCACTTAATCAGGACACGCTGTATATTTTGCACATTCGTACTTCGTGGATTTTTACGCTTCCTAATAAAAGTCCGACTGATTACCGTAAATCTGATTCCCTAGTTCCGAAATATCAGAGAGTCCAATCAAGAGACTGTCTACCGTGTTCCTAAAGTTTCTCGACCTCTGTGATATATAAAACAGCAGAAAGATCCCGTTACGTGTCGTCATTCGGTTTCCTGATCAGATTCGTCAGCAGTTTCTCGAGACGGACTTCCCATCTGCTCAGGACGAACGCGTTGACGGGTCACGGTCTCTAATCTCAGGATAGTCGTCGGGGCCACGAGCGACCGATGGGTTAGGTTGGAAGTCAGGATGATGCCTTTGCAGCTCCAGGGAATATTCGGAAGTTTTCCGCAAGACTCGAAACGCTGCACGATGGCTTGCGAGAAGCTGAATCGGATATCGAATCTTCAAGTTGGACAGACTTCGACTTTCGGAGTTCTCGCCAGAGATCACCGAAGTGAAATAAATATTTTTAGCGTTGAACTCGGGGATTCTATATAAATTGCTGGCCATCCGATTTTTCCAAGATTATATTAGGTCATCCCATAAGTTTGTGCCGACTTTTGTGTATACATTTCATGTGTCGATTTATAAACATACGGCGATAAGGGACCAATGCACTTGAGCTTAGCTGATCGAGAACAGGCTAGAGCAGATTTTCGTGGGTATAAGATCGTAATATAGCGAACACAGTGACTTCTAACGGTAAAAAATCATGAGTGAAATGCGTATCCATTTTCGACGTCTCATGTTATATGAATTTCGGAAAGGAAGTTCTGTAACAATTGCCACGAAAAACATATGTGCTGTTTACGGAGAAAATGCGCTTTCATCTTGCACTTGTAAGAAGTGGTTGCAACGTTTTAGAGCTGGGAATTCCTGTTTAGAAGACGAGGAACGCTCCGGGCGTCCTCCTCAGACAGACGAAGATAAAATTCGGGATCTTATTGAAAAATCACGAAATTTGACAGTTCAAGAGATGTCGAATGTTCTGAAAATACCTAAGACAACGATTCGTAGGTGTTTAAAAAAAATAACATATATAACCGCTCGAAAAACGGCACGAACTTATGGGATGACCTAGTAGTATTCTAGACAATTGTATTTTAAGAAAAATTGATCCCTTCGAGAGAAAAAAATCCTTTCAGAGACACCTTTTACGTTCTGGAATATTAGAACCATTTAGTAACTAGTAAAGCGATAATAATTATTATTAACAATGTCTTCTTCGTGGAATAACGAGGACAATTAACGAACTCCTATTGCAAGAACGAGTTACATGTATCACAGCAAGGTAAGAATTGAATAGCAATAGACCTATTCTACTGTAGGAACAGACTTGTTCCACTGACGAACCTATTCTACTGCACAGACAGACCTGTTAGATAATGACTATAACTAAAATTATGACTGCAATTAAAACGCGAAGAAACGAGAATTTCTGCTAATTTCGTTTCTTTCCTTTTTGTAGGTTCACAGCCTCAGTGTATACTTATATTAACCGTAACAAAATTAATAATAAGGTAAACAGTTGCGCCACATACTGCGTAACACGTGCAAGAATCAGCGAACGTCTACGAGGAATCGCAATAGTCGCAGGATTTGGTACAAAGCTGTACGACGAAAACATAATTACGTCCGATTGATTTTACTAAAACTACCATCGTGTCTGGAATAATCGCGCAAGCAGGAATCTAAAATCCGTGATTTCTGCTAATCGAGTAGTTCCAACGTTCGTCTCCGTAGCTGCCAACATCATTAGCCAGCAACTTCATAAATCTGTGGCGGATCGGTATCAATAGGACGGGCGATCCGCGGGTACCAACCGTCAACACCAGAGGGCTACGACGACAACGAGTCTGTCCATCTCGCTATCGAATATACGAGCGAATGATACAAATACCGCACCTAGCGAGACTCCCCCTACGTCTAAGGCAAGGACTACCGGGCATAGCCTTACTGACGAGTCCACCAAAACGAAACGCACAACTCTCTTTTCATCTGGCAACGACAACCTCCGCCAAAAATCCTCCGTTCGCTCTCCAAGGAAACCCGTTTCTTTCCCTTCCCTTTTCTATCCTTTTCCATCGGTGTGCTTCGTACTCGTAATAAATAACTGCGAACAGAATTTTACGCGGAATAAAGCCACGCGTCGTAACTCGTGCAAGGAGCCGATACATGAGACGACGAAGCTAACGAGACGAAATGATGAAAAATGCATTGGATCGTGCAGAAGCAATTTCGATGGAGGGCGCGGTAATTCGTAGGAGCAAGCCACGGTTAAAATTTCATCAGAAGAAACGACGTGTCGTATGCACCGACCTAATAAAGAAAACGCGATACCAGATCGAAAGTTCGGAATGCTATATGGAATCTACTGCAGCAGCCAGCTGGCAAAAATTCCCAAAGCAGGACACCGGTGGTTCCACTGTAATTCCGGTAACCCAAAGTCGTTTGGAACAGCACGGTCTCTGAAACGAGCCTCTGGGGCTCCTTCGTTATAAATGCTCGTGTTCCCTCCTATCTTCTCTACGCTGCCGAAAGTAATCAGACAGTTTGTCAACGGACTCGGGGAGTACTTGCAATCTGCGTTGAATTTCGAGCGTTTCAAGTTCTCTGACGCCTGGTGACGCGATTTCAGAAGGTTACAGCTGCCGTTGAGGTTCCTGATGAGACGAAGTCGCGTTATGTTTGCTCTCGTTGTTCCTTAAACGAGGAAGAGTTGCAAAGGTAGACCCTAAAGGCAACTTATAATAGTCGTTTACAGAGAAGATTGCTAAAACTGTTCGGTAGAGCCCGCGGATATGTTGGAAGATTATTTTTATTAAGACAATGTCCTAGCAATGAAACGTAGATACGGCGAATGGGTAGATAGTGGCGGAAGTGTTCGTACGCCGTGTAAGAAGATTGCTTTTAGTAAGACAAAGTTCTATGAAAGAAATGTAAATATGTTCGAATGGTAGATAGTGGCGAAAGTTAAGTGTACGCCGTGTAAGAAGATTGCTTTTAGTAAGACAGTGTTCTGTGAAAGAAATGTAACCGTAAATGTAATAATAAATGTATGTAAATGTAAATGTTGTACGTCCTCTGAGATGGCTGTTTTCATTAATATTGCGCAAACCGTATCTTGACATGATTAATTAAAGTGCTTGCTGTAATTAACGAGGACTTAGATAGATTTTATTTATTTAATATATTATATACGTCGGGTTAGGATCGGAATTTTGGGCGCGTGACGACTCTTCGCGTGGACTAGCCATCGTTTCACAAAGCCGAGATTATATTTACAGGTATATACAAGTGTGGCGGATCGGTATCAATAGGACGCAGACAGGTCGAGGCATCAACGCGGCGTAACACCTCCCGGCCGATCCGCGGGTACCAACCGCCAACACTAGAGGGCTACGACGACAACGAGTCTGTCTATCTCGCTAGCGGCCGAATATACGGACGATTGATACAAATATCGCACCTAGCGAGACTCCCTCTACGTCTAAGGCAGGGACTACCGGGCACAGCCTTACTGACGAGTCCACCGGTAGTCCCGGGACGAAACGCAAAACTCTCTTTTCATCCGCCACACAAGATTATCACAAAGCTTAACAAATAATAAGTCTAATGAATAATAAGTTTGACGAACAATGAAGTTAGTGAATAATAAATTGTACGAATAATTAAGTTTAACAGATAATAAGTCTAATGAATAACAAGCTTAACGAATAGTAAGCTTAATGAATAATATGATCTACGAATAATAAATTTAATGGACACTATTAACAATGTTTTTGGGTTCAAACGAATCCACGGTCAACGAGACAACTCTTTACTAAGCGTGAAATAATCTTAGGCGCAAAATACGATTGACGAAAATGCTCGATGTGTCACTCTCCAAGGCAATCGCACGAATGCCAGCCTCGTGGAGATTTTTCTCGCTGTACGATTGTTTTCTATACTCGTTTGGAAGCATCGAGAAGGTTCCAAACGCCGTTGCTAGGCAGTCTCTGCCTGCAGTTTGATCATTGATACAATGTATGTCCCATTGTATCGGCACCTCCGAGGCAACCTCACACGTGGCTAGGCCCGCTCTCGAGGCCGCATGCCGCCACAACCACACTTCTCGGAAAACCCATACAAACACTCCAAACCTCCGTTAGGCAAAACGTTTATCTCGTGACCGTGGCCACGTTCGGCGACCAACTGTCACCTCGAACCCAATCTCGCTATCACAAATTTTAAACAATTACAGCTATGATAAAATTTAGGCTAAAGCACTAGAGGATGTTCCCAAAATTTTCAAGCAAAGGCTTTGGCTTTCCTTTCATCTCCGACATATATAATACATAGATTTTTGCAGGATAAGTAAGTAAAGTAAATGATAAAGAAATTGCGAGGATACTTTAACAACGAGCGAGTTACATCAATTTCGTACAAGATATATGTCTCTGAACAATGTATACGCGTAAAACATATAAAATCAATATGCTTTAGCGAATTTCATGTAACTTACTCATTGTACAACTGTTCCCATAATAATATTAAATTCAGCCATTATGCAAGTTCGTCGCTTATCATAGGAAAAGAAGCTATGTAACATGAAACAAATAAAATCTATACTTCAACTATACAACTGCTTTGACGTATTAAACAATTAAATAAACGATGATTTAATTAATTCAATAACGTTATCATAAACAAGTATATGGAACATCCGGCTGTACCAATATTGCTATAATAAGTTGATGGCGAATTTTTATGCAATATTGCATACATGCAATATTTTACAGAATACATTTACAGAAAAATATTCAAAGTATAGCGTTTGCTCTAACGCTTGACGGATAAAACAATTTTCTATCGTGGCTCTACTCTTCCAATCATATCCTCAAAAAATATGAGTTTCTATAAAAATCCACCGTCTATTAATAGCAGTCACTGTATATAAATTTCGCGTGGCGTGGTCAACGTGTTGACGAATCGAATACATTCGAATGATCGACTACCGTTTCCTCGTATTCATCGAATATTAGTGGAAAAGGCATCGTCTCGAGAGAATCTCTGATCGAGAGTGTGCTCGAGCCGCGATAACAACGAAAAACGGTCGGCCACGGACTGTTGGCGTTGGTCAAAGGTCACTGGCGATGAATAGGCTGTTGCAAAAGGGTGAAACCAAGTGTGGGCGGCATTGACCCATTAACTAGAGTACGTCGGATTCCCAAGATTCACGGGGGGATAGAGGCGCGCCTATCCTGCAACCTCAATCAAATTATGTATAACAAGATACAGTATGTATAACGAGAGAACACGTTCTGAGATGGAATAATTGTTCACGACCGTATGGTATAATTTATTCGACCGTATAACGTGCATGAATTCGTATTCAAATATTACACACACACACACAGGGAGAAATTGCGCTGTGCTGGTCTCGCGTGTTGGACCAATATTACCTGATATCGTTTCGCCGTTTGAAATGATACTAATTTTGCTGGTATAATAGAATCTTCAATTTTACGTTTTCACGATGTTCGTGTGATATACAGGGTGTCTGGTTTTAACCTCTTAGGTACAGTCGAATTTTGTGCGGGGCTGTTTCTCTGTACGGCAGAGAACCTAAAACGAGAAGCTACCTAAAGTGTTCGATTCTTGTACAAGCACGAGATACACATGTACGTATCTCTCTTTCTCTATAATTTTCCTATTTTCTCCATTCGTCTTAATTCCACTTTTGCCTCTATTTCGGCTTTCGATGACTATGACAAAACCGAATCCGTGTACACATTAAAAACGTCAACAGTATAAATGTAACCTACGGATTGGTTTCTCTTTCCGAAATAATTTCTCTATCGATTGCTCTTCTCTAATGATTTCCTATTTTCTCAACTCGTCTCTGATGGCTTTTAATCTCCCCCTATTTTCGGTAACTTCCGCTCGGCTCGGTTTACCGTGTAATCGAATTTAATCGCTTTGAGTTGGAAAATACAGCAGCGCACAAAAGTATTATACGACGATGTGAGATTCGACGTTGTCGTAGGATCTTTAATAAAATATTCGTTAACGAAGATAATTAGCCAGCTTACGCCCCTTACGCTCTTTGCTGTTTCACCTAACAAGCAGTTCTCCAAGCTTCGAAGAAACTGCGAAGGACGCGCAGGTTTACAGACGTTACTTTTGCGCGACCGTGTATCTCCGTGCGTCAAACAACGTTCGTTTTAGCGCACTTAAGCCAGAAACGGGGAAGGCCAATTAAAGCTCAGCTCGTTACCAAGCTGCTCGGCCGCGTTACTTCGCACGTGCGCCGCGAATCCAGACAAACGCGATAAAAGACGCGGGGGGACGATATCGTGAAATACACGCTCGCTCATCCAATTATATTAATTAAATATCTGTCGGCGAGACGGTAAAGAGGGCAACACGGCCGATAACGCCGACCATTTGTAAATGAATCGCACGAGAATGACATTTTTTCATCGCGTGAAGGAGGAATTTTTTTCCTACAGGTATACAGGTTGCTACTATAATTCAACCCTTGAATTGAATACGTTACTTGAATTCAAACCTTCCCCTATAGCAATGACTATTATCACTCATCAAAAAGCTCCTATTCTACCTTTATGCTTCTTAATATTTGATACCGTCGCTATATTCTAATTTCTGGTAACATGCTCGTTACTCGACCTTCTTATAAATCCATAAATATCCTCGGTCTATCGTTCATCGAGTTCATCTTTTCACAAGCAGTAGAACTTATGGCGCAAGGCAGTGGAATTTCCGATATCTTCGAATCCAAGGAACCATCGTTCTTACAGTTTGAGATCGCCACGCGTGTCCAAGAGAAATTAGAATACCGGAACAATTTCATCGTCGCTGCGACTAGCGCATCTTCGCTAACAGAATGGTATCTAACAGAGATAAAATTCCATTACTCGATATACATATCTATATAGTACTATAAGACCGTACTATATAGTAGAATATAGTAAAATCCATTTATTGGAACGAAATTTTAGCTGATACCCGTTTAATCGAACTTCTACCGATTGAATTCGTTTATTTGGGCGTGAACTATTGTGCGAGCGAAAAGTAATACGTTGGCAGGAAAATTGGTGGAGTCCATTTAAACGAACGTATAACATATATTACGAGTGAAGCACGGCCAGTGTTCTACCGTGCAGACAGACTTATACTACTATAGTAACAGACCTACTATTTACTGCAGCGACAGACCGATTCTCCTGCAGTAGGAAAACGTGAGAAGGTAATTTCTATCGAACACAGAGGCTTAGATCAGGAAGCCTCGAATTGCATCGACGATATAAACCCGAGCCGTGCAAGCTTAAAATCCTTTTCTGCGTGTAACTCACGTACGTTGTATCTGTAAACAAGAAGGTGCGATTCGAGTAACGTTAGCCTCTAGCGTGTCCGCTCTTCGACCGCTATAGGTATAGCGAAAGGGTTAAATCGTGTAACGAAGCAGAACCTATCATGGTCATCGCGAGTAATCTCGTTATACGAGGGGGGGCAACTTTTATCTCTGCACACTTGCCGCGGTTACGTAAAGTTATTAGCTTGACCTATATTTCCACGACGGTGAAACAGAGGGAAGAGGGTGGAGGGGAATGCGAAAGAGCACGCACTAAAATCCCGCGAATAGTCGGGAAATTGGTCTTAGGAATCAATTTATCCCTTTTTTTTCTCTTCCTCTTTCGTATTTCTGCACTCGAACAATATGAGAAATTTATGAAAAGAATAAAAGGTCATATGCAAACCGGCGATGATATACGTACGGCTTCGTATTTTTCCAGACATTATTAAAAAGTTTAATTTAAACGTATATCGCTGGCTAATTACGAAGAGAAAAGTACGTCTCGAAGGAACAATTCGTGGCAAATAAATGCCACGAAACAAAGGCTTTTACAGCTTAAGAGAATACTATATGATACAGTTACTGCGTTTCTTGTTTGCTATGTTTTCTTATGCGAAATATCGCACTTTACTGCAGTGCTACTAAAAGGAGACTCGAATGTTTACAGCTACGATAATGGTACAAAGAAACTCATTTTACACTTTCTTGCAGCTATTATCTATTCGCCAGAAGCGTGAAAATCTGGAGTTTCCTCGAAACAATTAGAGCATCGTTTTTTATATCAGTTTCGTTCGATTTGATCCGCTACTCGTAAGAATAATCAATCAAACATAGCGCTTCTTTGTTCTCTTTCTTCTAATCGATGCAATAGAACCATTCGTAGTAGGTATTCTTTAATTCTTCCAACCAATGTAATAGAACGAATTCTTCACCTTGTGTATTTTATATTCATTCGCATATTATACACATTCTATAATAGTTACGTATACATACGTATATTCCACAAAACGATTAATAGGAAAGGAAAATCAATTAAAGTCGTGTGTCGTACTCACGTTGACTGCTGCTCCGTCTAATGATGTTCTCGAGGAATGTGTTTTGCGGGGCGACCAGGCCCCTGCGCCCCCCTGGCATCCTTTCTTCCTTGGATGATCCCGGATCCTGGTCGCTGCGGCTATCAGGACCTCGTCCAGCCTCTAGCTACGACGATTACGTGCTGTCTTCCTCGCCGCATGTCCAGCCTTCTTCTCTCGATCTTTCCTCTTCTCTTCTATTCTCTCTTAATACTTTCTTACAGCTGCACAGATGCACACGCGCGACAACAAGCTGTACGTTCACTAACTGAATGTCATGACTCGAGGGTAGTTCACCATTGTGGTATCGCCCGAATCACCTGTCGACGGTTTCACGTCCGCCTGGAACCGGTCCAAACGAGCACAACCGCCGCGACCTGCTATACGCCTTTCCAAACACGCTGTAGCAACACGCTCGACCAATTGTCCCGTACACGTCCGTGTAAATCCTCGGGCGAGATAGTTCGCACGTTCTATAGCGTGACAGTGGCCGGAAACGTTCGTCCGAACTTCCGATCTCGCAGTCCTCTGACCTTCCACAGCTGGGACCGGCCAGACCGATAGAAGCTTGTCGATTCTCCAACACAACACCCAACAGTTTCTCCCTACGTGTATATAATACAGAACACTCGGGCCAGACCGGACTACGAGAAACTAAAAGGAAAATATGTAAGAAACTAAAAATAATAACGCGAATTATCCAGGACAGATCTTGGACGATTTCAGGATCCACCTGGCAGTAACCTAGACGTCTCTGTCGTCACCTGAACGCGAACGGTCCTCCGTTGCTCCAACGATCAGCGTTCCTATACCTCCTCCAGCTTGGTACGTGCTCCAGCTGCGCATCCACCGTGGATACGACTCGCGACGGAGCAACTGCAGACCTTTGACTCTTCGTCGTCGATGAACGAACGTCGATCGACGACCGTAAAGAAGACTGGAAGATGGGGGAGAAGATGGTGGTGGAGGACGATGATCCGGATTTATCGAGGCACCGACCACGACAACGTCGATGGGCTCGCGGAACTGTCCCCGGCTGGTGGACGCGCGATCGATGACCCATCTAACCGCAGTCCTTCCAGGTGATCGCGCGCGCTATCACGGAAACCCGACGGCAAGTAATTAGACGACTGCGCGCTACCTGCCACCTCGTTCTCCACATCCTCGGCGTCCTCCTCGGCGTCGGTGCAGCTGGTGCCCGCGGAGGAGGACATCCCTTAGACAGGGGGACGTAGTACAAGAGGAATTCTCGATCACATCTTCGTCGGCCGATTCTGGCGTCCTCGCGTTCTTTCTTTTATCGCGGTTGTTGGTTCTCGATGGCAGGTGAAGCTCGATGATCGGTTAGATTCTATGCTGGATGTGATTTGAGAGGAGACGCGTGCAGTCTTGCTGAAGGTCGAGGGTATACTCCTTAAGTGCTGCAATGAAAGAAAATTGAAAATAGTATTTTTGTAAAGTTGATTTTCTTCCAACATCTAACTCTTTCGGAATCGAATTATTTTCTAATTAGAAGAAAATTGCTTTTTGGCTTGAGATGCTTATGCAAGGGGGACATAATGCAGTAAGATTTTAACATCGAAAACAAACGCGTTCGTAATTAATTGACAACCAAATTGGACAGATATAAGTTTGTAGAAACTTTAAAGGTTCGTGAAATACACGTGACACGCAAAAATAGATGGAATATTCAAAGTACAATATTTAAAGAAATCATTGCGTAGGTTACATTTCTTTAGCCCTGGTAGTTTATGATACAAATTTGCATAAATATCCACAGTATATTAATAACTTATGAAAAGATAGTATTGCGTATACGCGTGGAAGAGTTGAAATGTTATAATTTTGTCGAAAAAGACGAGTCGAAGTACATGAATAAACAAGTATAAAACGATAAATCGTGAAAAATATCTTGATGCCTGAGCGTATTAATATTAAAGCACAAGCTATTTTTCTGGTCGAACGGGGACGCGGACGTGGAGCTGCCAACAGTGAAAGATAAAATTGCGTTTTCATGTCGCTGGCAATAAATCGCTGCGAGTTATCTTTATGGATCCGTGGAGTCGTATTTACTCGAAACAGCGGCCCACGAGAGGAGATCGTTGCCATGACGCGATTGGTCGCGTAACAGTGCCCGCGGACGTCCTCGGGATCCTTGAGCTTTCCGAAAGATGAGAATAATTGGGTTGGAAGCATTTGATTGACAATGAAATCCTGTGCACATGCTACGATGTTGTGTCGTGTTTTAACGCTCGTCATGCGTGGCACAAACGAAAAACGAAGATCCCCGGCTCCTGCCCTTTATTCTCGATCGATCAGACCCTGGGAATATGAGTAGATCATGCGAATAATTTGAAAATGATAGTAACACAGAGTGATGTGAAAGTAACTAAAATCCGAAGACTTGAAAGAAAATATTATTAAAATAACAAAAGAAGAAAAATTATTTGCAGTCTTGATTTATGCTTTTTCTAGTAACTATTGCAATGTATAGAATCTGTATGTAGAGGCGTAGACTTCATAGAAGTTACTAGGAGAAAAAGAGGAAACAAAGTTTTTATTAAGTTTCAATTCCTTATCTTACAATTATTTCAGTAACTATTGAAACATATATACACATACATATATAATTTGTATATAGGCGATAAAATTGTATTCAACACAATAAAAATTGTATTGCCTAAATATAATTTAAAAAATACAAATTTTATTTGTATGTTCAGTTTGAAAAACAGAAACTAAAGTCGGAATTAAACTTTATCAAACAGTATGATCCTTTCGATGAAAAAATTCTAATTCCTAACCTCACAAATTCCAATTTTACCATATCAGACGACGAATCCTACCATTCCACATCACGTGGTTACAAAATACAGGGAAAATACGGTGTTTCCAATCGGAAAAAAGCTACGATACGTACCGTACGGTTCGATACTCTGGATCTCGGGAAGATCGGCCGTCGATTGCACTCGAAAACTCAACAACGGATTCAAAACAACGCCAATCACGTTGCAAGCTTCACCGGTCTTCCGATCCGTAGGTTCCAATAACGCAACGTTTGTTTGCCATTGATTCCCAAGGCTAAAGCGTCTTTCGAATACAACCTCTTTCAAATCGATCCAACTTCCGAAATGCCACTGTTTCCAGGTTAGATAAAGTTAAATCAGTCGAATCGCAGAAAATTGCTGCGATATCTTCGAATTATATCCAATCTTAGAAGTGTTGTTCTTCTCTTCCTAAATGCCAATTGGTAAATTCAATCGAACTCGATTTACTCTTTGTAATCGATAAACGATGTAAGCGCCACGAGTGATGATTTTCGGTAAGTGAAAACTGTGTTGATATAAAATTAACGCTTGTTCGATTTATTATAAATTATAGATTCCTCATATCGATCACATTATGTAAAATTTCCCTCATATTAATTGCAAGAGAAAAGCATGAAATTATAAATCATTCTACAAATTATGTTTAAGAGTGCAAATATTAATTCTAATATTGATGTATGTAATGAAAGAAGTTATGAACTTTCGAAATTCAATAAATAAATAACTAGATAAATAAACTGACACTTACGATTTTAACTGTAATAATTTGCAATAATTTTAGAAATTAAAGTGAATCATTCCATATATCACTTACAGCATTTATACTTTACTCGTCAATAGTTTCAACATAATTAAGTCTAGTATCGAGTATGGTATTTACAATAGCTTTCTTCTTCAAGACTTACATGATTTGCCATTTAAACTCTTCAATTACGTGGAATCGAGTCGCTTGGTAGCAGCTAATTTCCTTTGTTTTCACACGGAAATAGGTTTATATGATATCTGCGGCGTCAGCTTATCCACGTATCCTGTCTGCCATAATTATATAGTCGAGCTTGATATACTGTGACGTCACAAGCGTTTATCGATTACCTATCGACCATTATATCGACCATCTTAAACAACCTACTATTATAACTGATTTAATTTACAGGTTGCAGTCGAAAGAATTCTACAAACAGTAAAATACTGCTCACAAAAATAAGTCGCGAGTTAAAAGTTACTAGCATTACTAAATTTTGTTTCCGTAAAAGTAGTAAGTTTGATAATGAATCAAAAACTCACAAATGAATTTTACTAATTATATAATACATAAATTTTAATTTGACATGTCTTGTTCGACATAAATTTGTGATTTTTTGCGAAATATATAGAAGCCTATAACCTGTAATTATCACTTGTCAATTCACCGATACTATTAATTAATAATTAATTGTAGGAGAAGATACAGATAATCAAGTTAAACGAACAGTTGAAAGAATAGAAAGAAATTTTTAAGAAAGTCGAATTCGATCATTCAGTCTGCACTAAAGTTTGAGGTTAAGAAGAACATTCACCCAGAACGAGAATAAACGACCACGGCCAGTTGGACTTGTGTTTTGAAAAAAACTCTATTTCTGTGCATCGTCACTGAATTTCAAACAAAAGAGGAACAACTACAAAGTTTCCTGAAACATTTTTCCCTCCGCGCTATAGATATCGTTTAATCGCATCTCACACGTCTGCAAAAGCCGGGATGCTTGTCGATACTATCGATATTACGACATTTGATGGAGGCGATTTTTCTCAAAAACGAATCTGTGCTCGAACGTTTCCTTTAAATATTTTATGAACAACTATAAGACGTATCGAATGAAGCTTAGTATCTGGGGACGAGAATTCGAGCAGAATAGCGTTCAGTTCACTCAAGGGGAAGATTATTTTTCTTCTCTTAGCGTTGCACCAGTGCTAGATCCTGGCTCGTTCTCTCACCGTCCTTTGTTTCTCTAGCCTAGCTGTCACTAGGGATTGCTCTTGATATCGATAGAACTCGTTGTCTAGTGTCGTCTTAAAATTACTCCTATGGTAACTTTTCGTACACTTTCATTTCCACCGTGTTTTTTTTATACCATCTTTTAAAAGCAATTCACGATATATTTTTTCAAAACAAGGAAAAACTCTTCTTTAATGACATCTTAGAAATAAATAATGTTTTTATATCAGTATTTTAAAGACGTTCTTTCTATAACTATTTTTGTTAAAAGGTTAGATAGATTTCACAGACCGACTAAAGAAATTTTGACTTTTTGATTTTCATGTCACTTATTTACAATTAATGGCTAAAGTGGTTAGAAAGATAAAACTTTTTAAGTTCAAGAATAGGTTAAGTATGATCAACCGAAAGTATATCTAATATTGTGATAATGGGTATCTTTGAAGGGTTTACTGTGGTACAAAAAAAAAAGAGATATAATTTCACAACCAAATAGAATAAAATTTTTAAATTATTCGTCATGTTCTTTTCATATGATATACAAAAATTATATGAGATATAAATTATACGAATTATGTATATGAATTCTATGAATTTCATGAGAAACTGTTCACTTGAAAATGTGTCGTAATTCATTTGTTTTTAGTTACAGTTTAAAATGAATATAAAAGCTGGCCCTGAGCAAAGTATCAACAACGTTCGAGCGCTTTTGGATTCTTTCACACGGATAAAATTCAAATGCAATTGGAACAAACCAAACTCACACTGTCAAGGAGCATCGATGTTTGCGTGCTTGTTGAAAATACGTCGCATCAAAGGGCTAATTAACCACATAGAATTTAATTTTTCGTGAGCAGCGCCACTGGAGTATTGTACAAGAAACGAACTCGTTAACAGGATGCACGAATTACTGGTTAAAATATCTGTAAATACCATACAATTTTACGAACGAGCTTTAATTTTGCAAAACTTCAAAAATCCTGCTTTTTTATAATTCAATTTTCGAATTTAAATTCGAGAAAAAAAATCGATGATATTTGCCTAAAAAAAAAAGTTACGTTACATGTAAATTTAAAAAAAAAAATGGAATTATTTGTAGTTAAGAAAATAGATTTATTTTTAGTTACAATAGAATTCAGTGACTGAGAAAAAATTCAATAAACAAGCCATTGACAAAGAAGCACTATAATGAGATATGAATATCGAAATTATATTGGTACAATTTGAAGATGTATATAGAAATTTCAAGATATTTGTTATAGACATGCACTTCATAGAAATGGCCAAAATATGTGAACAGTCAATTATTAATTATATTAGTAAACAACAATATACAGTTGAGCCGTCTTTAACATGAACCATATGTTTAAAATGTTATTTTTAATTAAATATATATTTGAAATAAATATTTTCTAACTTTTATATACATCTTCAGATTTACTTCAAATGTTACCATTGTAATTATGACGCTTGTGCTTCGTTACAGCACCAATGAAATGTCAAAATCTTTTGTATAATATATGAAAGTTTTCTATGGTAGTGTTCAAACACTTTCATATGTCATTATATTGGATTGTAACATAAATTCATTCTGTTTCTGTGTATGTAATGTATTGGATACATATGTTGTAACAAATGTAAAAACAAAATGAATTTGAATGAATGAAAATATTATTTTTGTACATATGATACATACAAGTGTCGTAAGAAATATAAAAACAGGACGAATTTATATTACAAGCCAATATTTCTTTCTTTCAGGCATATTGTTTGCTATGAGGGCTTCCGATGGTTCAAAGATGGACCAACACAGAAAGTTTCGAGGCATGACAATTGAATTAAAGCGTATAGATAAGACGGGTCGAAAGAGAACCACAAAATCTGCAAGTGAAATGAAGGACACTGAATAAAATCAGGACGGAACAGTTCGTGCGGACCGGAAGTCGCAAGGGCATCCGCACCAGCAGAAAATTGGATCGCCAACGTCCACGAAAACCACCGAGAATTTTCATGGACTCGATTCGTTTTGGGATTGAAATTGTGATTCTGGAATTACAGGCTCTTTGAATGTATCACAACCTCGACTTCTTGTGGAATGTAAAATCGAAGAAATGTTCGAGAATTTCGCGCTATACTTGACATGAATACGAAGGTTATTACTCATAAGAGAAGATTAACGAAACTGGGTAGCGTATCAAATTTCTTAACGCATTAACTGGGTCGTCTCGCCTTTTTAACTTTCGTTAATGCAAATATCGAGATGTATCTTTAATGCGAAAGGAACTTCCAGAATGATGTCATAAGAAGATCGTGAATTCCTGCATAAATTAAATAATCGAGTCCAAAATATCAGCAATCTAGCAAATGTGATTTTACAACAAGATAAGGTGGCAAGCAGATTGAGAATCCCCGTACAAATATAATCGAGTGTAAAATATCAGCTATCTAGTTAGTCAATTGAGAAATCAATATTACCAATGCCAATCAATAATTAACGAAAATTCCTATATTTGTAAATATATTTCCAAAAATGGAATCTAATTAGAGGATTATTTATCTACTAACTAATTATGACACGTATCATACTTTCGATATTTTATATATTCCTTCATATTATATGTATTTTTGCCCCATCATATTTCCTGCAAATGTATATGTATGTATAATATTATATATACAAAATCTCTACTAATAATTTCTTATAAATTAATATTCAGTATCTTACAAAAGAGTAATTTATCTTCATTTCAGCATATTCTCCAGGCGAAAAGTTACTCAAACTCAATATCTCAAGGCTGGCTGAACGAGTAGAAGTTTTGTTAATCCACCATTAAGCGAGTAAATCGAGAACGCGACAAAGTGCGTCTATTATACGACGGATAGTGAGGAAGCGACAAATGAGAAGACAGGGAATCTCAAAGGTGAGTCGAACGGCCTAAAACCATCCATTCCATACAATTTTCATGAATACTCCGTCATTCTCGTGGGTTTTGTTCACGAACAACTGGCAAAGGAAGCATCGGGGTAAGGAGAATCGATGATACCCTCCCCTGCAGGAGCGACTTATCCGATTTGTCTGGAAGTAACCGGAGGTGAGAGCAAGAATCGCCTAGAGAATTGACGAAGCTACGATTCCCCAAGAAAACTTTTCCTTTGTGACAAACGCATCGCTCAGAAACATTTTTTATTACACAATTACAAACATTATTTTATAAAATCCTCATTGGAATTTACAATCATTTATTAGCATAAGCAGATAGTTCTGCTTATGATAAATAAATTTAGAGTGGCTACAAAAAGTATTTGTACATCATAGTATTTATTAGAATACTTATGTACTAATTAATTAAGCCCAAGTATATAGAGTTTCCTATCATTTTGCAGTGACTACACATAATTAAAGAAGACACTATGAAAATGAAAAATATAAAAGCTGACAAAAAAAAACGCTTTATTAGAAAATAAAAGGTATGTACAAATACTTCTTGGAGCCATATGATATAATTTCATATGGAACTGTATGAACATAAGATTCCTTTTTTGAGATATTGAATACCAATTATGCGCATCTGATTTATGTGAAATTGATAGGTTTATAAGAAGTGGAGCTAGCCAATTTTGTTTCTGAAAGGCTCAAGTGACCGTTGGATTTTCAGATTTTTCTGTAAACGTATATTTTGTGGATTAATTACATTTCAAAACGATTTAACGATTCGAATGAGGATGTGAAAGAATCTATTGACCTGGCTGTTTCTTTATTTTCAACTTATATCCCTAGGTCTATGCTATTTTAGAGTGGCACGTGAAGAAAGCGAGTAGTAATATTGGAAGCAACGAAATCGGGCAACGAGTCCGATTCGCAAGAATTCTAATAGCGTTCGAAGGTCGACCGAAAGCGGAAAAGTAGTTCGCCTAACGATCGATGGCGAGCTTTCCCGATAAAAAGACAACGAACGGACGATCCGTCGTTTACTCACACAAGATGGTTGCTATTGTCTTTCATGGATCATCAATTGTTTATTTTTTAACGATCATCAAGAATACCAAGGTATTTTTGAATCTCTAATGCCTCGAGGATTACGACATTCATTCAGCAAATCTTAATCGACATATGCAGAATATAATTCTAAAATCCTGTTTAGTAAATCATGCTTAATGAATAATCGAATATTTTCCAGGCTTCTAATATGTTCTAACGGAGATCCAAATTATTCAATTCTTAACTCAAGGAATCTAATCTCCAGGGGAGTATCAGGAAAATCCTAAATTTCATAAATAAGTCTCAAACATCGTTGACCAGAGAACCTTTCAAACTAAATTATTCGTAAGTACTCATTATTTATATGTAACACCGAGATTCTCGAGCAAACGGAGCAACAGAAATCTGACAACATCCTGGATATCTTAAGATAATAAACACAGTATACCGTAGGAAAAACCGGAGTATTCCCGGAAGTCTCGAAACAAACTATCAAGAGTCGAGACAACGATTTTCCATTTTCCGATCGGTATTTCCCTGAGTCGTCACCGACACGGGGACCGAACCGGAGGCGACACTTCCGGGAGATCAGCACTGGGAGGAGTGCCAGTACGAGCTTGAAGGGATGAGAGAAAAGACGAAGAAGGAGGGCAAAGACCGTGTCGAGAAGGAGGTCACCCGGATTTCGAGCGGTCTTCTCTCTACTCACCAGAAAGCGAACCGTATCTCAAGGTAGCCCATCATTTTTCGTGGGAGGAGTTTTTGGCACGGCTGCCACCCCTTTTCCCTCCCGAGTTCCACCGAGTAATCGATCGATCCGCCAAGACTATGCTTTTACCACCTTCTCGATAGACGCCATCAAGAAAAACGCGCGATTACTCCGATCGTTTTTCGCTTCTCTAGAAACCTTCCAGCTCGCTGATCTCTGCGTAGCTTTCAACGATATTATTCCACTACCAAAACTGTATTCCAGATTGGTCGAAGCCAGAAATGGTAATATGAATTTGCATTTGATAGTCGAATACAGTATGTGAATTTCTTATTCAGGTACAATTTTAAAGCGACTACATATGTAGTCTACAGTGACGATGAAAAGAAAGTTTGAAGTGTGAAATAGAAGAGACGCTGTGATTTTACGAAACTGAATTATGATTGACGAGAAAATTGAACGTATAATATAATTGTTCGTTCTGAATAAGACGAGTTTTTGGTACAAAGAAATGTTCAATAGAAATTTTTCTTACACTCTTATGCACAAGTACCACTGTTAAGCTTTCGCCTGTTCGCCGTATAAGATACCACAAAACATATTTATAATACAGTGGCTACAAAGAGTACTTGCATGTATTCTTATTTTCTAACAAAGTGTTTTTTTTTATCAGACTCCGTATTTCATTTGCATAGTATTAAATTTTTATAATCATATGAAAGTATTATTAAATAGAACTAAATATACTTGGACTTAATCAATCGATATATAGATGCTATAGTAAATACACTGCGATACAAGCGCATTTGTAACCATTGTATATATGTAAGTAGCTGTGACGCGAATGTTTGAGGTTAACCACTGAAATTACTTCCCAAAGAGGTTCCCCAGACTTTAACTCGAGAACCTTCCTCGTTAGTAATTTGAAGAGCTAGAAAGCATTACGCCAGTCTTATCTTCGAGTTCATCGACCTCGTCGCTTTTAATCTCTTTTGACAATGAGTGTAAAGGTACTCTGTCCTATAGAAAATTATACCACCTGCCATTCTCCTATAAAATTAACTATTCTCATCAAACAATCTTCCATGAGAAACTCTGTTCTCGTACACCCCAAGAACTCTTGCTAATCTTCCAATTTCTTAATCATACACGATCTCCTTATCAACCTAACCTCAAATTGCTACCCTATCGATTCTTCGTTCCAGCAGGTTACAATGGTATAAAAAAAAACCATCCAACCTAATTGAATTCGCACCCTATGAGTACAATGTGAAGAGCAATTAAAGGGACGACAAAGTGGACAGGGAGGCTCTCTGAAAATGTTCACCTTCCTCAAAGAAATCGCACTGAAAGCGCAGAGAGGCCAAAAGACAAACGGAAGAGAGCCAGATGGCTGGCTGAACGTTGTAAAAGCTCGAGCAAAGGAATTGCTTTGACTTCGATCACGTTAGCCATGGACTAGCCATTTCCAGTACAACGTTCGAGAAGGACCGTGAAAGTTTTCGCCGAAATAGGAGAGATGTTCGACGCGTTCGAAGAAAGCAGGCGTTTCGTTTCAAAGGCGTCGCACGCCGATCGATCGACCTTCCTACCTTCCTTGAAACAGGAACGCGTTTTCGGGCTCACCTTGCACCTGCGAGAAGGCAAAGGGCAAGGGAGATTGATAGATCGATAGATGGGTGGGGATAGGGTGGAGAATTGGGATAGAAGTGGTGGTAATGAATGGAAATATTTCAGAATATTTCTGAACGGAGATATAAGGTGAAGACTATTGATATTAATGCGTCAGTTGCGTTTGGCTAATTATAGTAATTATTTCAACAATGTTAGTGATGCTAGTGGTGCATGTTCGCTGTTGCATGTTAAATATTCATTAGATTTCTATTAAGAAAAAAAGAGAAGAAACTCTGGTGCAGCGTATAGATACAGTAGCAGATGAAAGAAAGTTTAAAGCTGTTAAATAATTTATTTGTGTATACGCACGTATTGATAACTTTTATATTTGATATTTTCCACTATGTTGCTGGCAGTCACATAGGTTATATGTATAGGGTATATATATATATATATTTATTCACTACTCTTGACAAGTGCAATACTGTGTTTTAAAATTATCATATGTTTTTGTACCCGCACTTATACCTATTTAAACTTTCTCTTGCTCGCTATATATAGAGTAAGCTATAAATTCTCCTGCATTACGGTAGCAAGTTTGTTACTAAAACGAATGATGTATTTAGAAGTAAATGTTACAAGATGCGAGTTATAACCTGTAACTTGTCAATTCTCTAATATTATCAATTGGTAAATTTCTGTGCAATAGGATCCTAGTTTCATTACTTATCGTTCGAATCCCCTAAATCAGAGTCGATAAGTAAAACTCGATGCAAAAATGCTTCTGATAAAAAGAAACGTATCTTTCCTCGAGAAGGATGTAATCTCGGTAGCAGCGTAAGTATTAACCGAATCGTTATTTAATCAGAAACCTTTTCCAGAAATAAAATCAAGACTTACCAAAACGAATTATGTATTTTTAATAGAAATATAAACGATACACTGGAGGAACTGAGACACTCGGCTTAAACGAGTTACCGACAGAGTTAGTAAAGAGCGACCGAGTAATTGGAGGCACTTTGGTCAGCGACTTAACTTATTTCCCTCATTTAACGGATCGAAAGTACACAGACGAAAAGACGCATATACGAGCCAACTAAACAGAAGAGAAGAAACCACGTAAAGGTAGAAATACAGGAGATAAATTGTAAAAGAATAATTAAAAAACCGATTCCGATATCTGAGGAAACGAATACTTCCAAACAGGAAAAAACCAGTGAAACCCAGCATCGATATCTAAAACGCATCGAGGGAGGATCGTGTTTCTATTGTCAATCGGTCTTTCGTCCAATCGAACGATCACCGACAGGTGTTTTACATGAAAGCGTCTATAAAAAGCGAGAGAAAAAAAGGGGGAAAGGGGAAGAGGCGAAACACAGAGGAAAAAGAGAAACAGCAGGTTGGCATGATACATGTACGTCGTACACGCGTACGTATATCGTATATAGGATCGAAAAGTTCGCAGCCCCTTGGTAAATTCGTAACGCGGAATGACGTCAGTGGTGAGCGCGCGCAAATGCCCCTGTTTCGCAATCCGCAAACGTCGTTTTCCGCGATTCGTGCCACGGGGGCACCGCTCGTAAAGCCATTTCGGCGATCTCGCGACATAAATTATAAAATCGACCGACGCCAGATCGTCTGTGCAATGGCCGGCATGTAGGACGACGCGGAGAAATCCGTTCGAGAATCGAGACATCGGATACTGCCTTCGTTTCCCCTACCACTTGCCCCACCACCGCGTTACATTCTAGGTCCATCGGACTGCGATTTATTTCGACTCGATTGATAATGGACTCTGGAACGTTGCTCGGTCGAGAACTCGCGAAAATAATTTACTACATTTTCCTTCTTAGTGGGGATCCTCCGGTTGATCGAGATAATCGTCGATGAAAGTACGTTAAATAGAATGGAACACTGGCAATTGTAGATAATCTTTGGAGATTAAGCGGAGGATGTGGTAGATCGGAGTCTGATATTGTTGAAAGATAAAGCAGTTTCCTTTGGTAAGGAGTGCACCACTTTCTCTGCTTCTTTTAATAGCAGAATCGTTTGAGTAGTTAGAACGAATAATTTAAATAACGACTTTTCAGGGAAATTTTATAAATTCACAAGGGTGCGTCTCTGCAGATTTTCCCGATTTCTGGTAGATATATGGATGAAGACTTTTTCCCTTGTATTATGCACTGTTTTGCACGTATTTCGTATTTATATTCGTTTGGAATTCTTTGACTACGAGTTTTGCGCTTGTACGTTATAGTACTTCCGCCACTTTGCTGTAGTTCTAGACGTTATAACGGTAATTTGCAATTACAGAGTTTGAAGAAACGAGTAGAAAGATCATCTAAATATTGGAGACACGGCGTGATATATTCAAAAGAACTTCAGATTATACTTGGTCGTAATTGAAGTAGATTCCCCTTTATCGGAAGAAGCGACGGTCCTTTTCGATCTTTTTCTGCAATATAATTTCAAACAAAGCAAACTTCATTTATTTTTTTATTCGCTCGCAAAGGCAAATTACGATTTCTCAGGTAAGTTTGATATCGCTAACCCCAATTTCTCGTAATGTCAGAGCAAAAAATGGGAAAAATTGTCCACGATAACAAGAGTGGAATGAAATAAAGTTAAAGGATCCACGCTCCAAAAGCGAGCAGGATCGAGTAATTAATGCTGGGAATGAGAGAAGAGAGACAGTAGTGTAGCGAATAAGTTGGATACCACTAGACTGCGGATTTTTATGGATTTACGTGAAATTTGAAGCTGTAAAAATGTAAAAAAACGTACGTAATAAGCAACTGTATATAAAATATTCAAAGTACAATTCTCCTCGCAATATTTAATAGAAAAAACAATTTTCAATCTAGGTTCCATTTGTTTGATTACGTCCATAAAATTATTTAGTAGTATGAGTATCAAATAGCGCTAACAGATATCACTAATTCCTATTTCTTGTAATTTCAGAACAAAAAATGGAAGAAATTATCCACGATGATAAGGATGGAAAGACGCAGAGTTAAACGATCCACGCTGCAGGGGTAAGCAGGATCAAGAAACTGATGCTGGGGACAAAAAGAGAGAAACAGAAGGAGAATCGAGAGAAAGGCGGATGAACTCGTAGCGTGGAAGATCGTAGAGGCTTTGAACGGTTGAAAGGAAAGGCTAAACTCTCGGAAGAAGGATGAAGAATAGCATAAAGAGCAGGGTGAAAAAGCCAGCGCATAGATCGGTCATATGGAACGTGCGAAATAGTATTCGGGCCATGAGGTAACAGGGAACGTATACGGTTTTCAATTTCCCACGAGAGGTCAAGCAAATTCATAACCCAATCTATCCGCAAACCGAGAGGAACAGCGGGACGCCGATGAGTTCGATGATGCAACGCGATCTCCGCCCTGTGTTTATTATTTTTGATCGATACTTTTTCACTCTGATTGCGATTACTAACGATCCAGCCAAATACAGCATCCAGGAAAGCAGAGAAAAGAAGACATACCGAATTATATTTTATGAACAGAATCATCTACTGCGAGGCTTATTTGAAAACAAAGAAGAAGAATATCTGGAAATTATAATTGGAATTTCAAGATGAGGGTTCTGATCTAAGACTGAGCGTTGAACGTAGGAAGAAGAATGCAGAAAAGATGTATTCAATATTTTAAGAAGAATCTGCTAATCTTAGATTTAATCTTGCATGAGAAAAAGAATACACGAATTATATTATGGTATTCTAAAATGAAAGTGCTGATGTAAATCGAAAGATGCGAAGAGAAAGATCGTCAAAATAAAAGAAGAATCCTTTAAACCAAACAATTTTAAGGAGAAGACCCTGATGCGGAACTAACCTAATATTAGAAAGGACAATCACACGATATATCACAATACTTTGCCAATATTCTGACATAATCCAATCCGTATCAGAAGAAAGCTACGTAAATCATATTAGGTTATTTCAAAAAAGGAATTCTCCAAAAATCCTTTGACTCAAACCCAGCCCTGCTTACAATGTGATTTAGAGAGTCCAGAGTTTGTATTATTCTTATGACGTTATTGTATCTCAAGAAGAATCCAGTGGCTGCTAGCTGGTTCCAGTAATAATCTCATCGCTCGTCCCTTGTCGCCACTTTACATAATTGGATGAACGATCTCTGTGCCACCGTAAGAAGATAAACTCTCTGCCTCGCTTAACGTTATTCACGATGCGGTGTTACGAATAAACAAGAAGAATTCCAAACGGGGAGATGCGTTTCTTCGTCAAAAAAGCTTCGACAGAGAATGTATCGAAGAATAGTATAGAGACGTCTAACGTCAAAGAGACGTGCAATGTTAACAGAGTATGTTAACTTTCAGGTAATTAGGTAAAACTGTCAGATAGAATTATTTAAACAAAGGATATGCAAAGCCGTGTAAAACGTAAATGAAGATGTAACCGGAAACCATCCAAAGCTGAAAGGCACTGGATCAGGAATAAATAATAATAGTACAGAGAACTACATCCGTCCGTAAGTATCTGGATACTGACGTATTTCCAGATTTCACATAAACTTCTATGAATCCTTTGATTTCTTCTATGAGTTTATTACGTTGCCCTACAGTCCTGATGTTGCTCTTGGACAGTGTAAGCAATATTTATTAACAACTAATATCAGCTTTTGGAAGATGTGGAAAATACCGATTAAGAAACATATTGATAAACTTATTACAAATATTGGTCAACGAAAAGGTACGCCGCTTTGCTCTCCTGTTTATCAATCTCAAGTGGTTAATTCCCAGCCAAAGATATAGAAACACCGGACTCTGCAAGAAATAAACGTATTAAATAGACTGCACGGTGAAAAGCAAACAGATGGCAGGCAAGATCATGCGAAACCTCTGTTTTATCATCTAATAAACAGCGTAATAAATAACATCGACATTGCAAGACGACGCGATAAATCTATAAAAGAAACTCAAGTAAGATATTCATGCGGAAATCTGCGCTAAATATTCGAAGATGGTTAGGGGCGGAAGTATATGTAAAATACAAATTCCAGACGAAACGAGCGTCTTCGTTGGAAAAGCTGTGACAGACGATACATCAAAGAATAGTATAGACGACTGTGCTGGACTAGAAGATAAAAGAAGATACTGTCCCGTATCGGAAACGCACGAGAACATCGTTATCGGGTTGGCGAATCTGGCGACCTGTGAACCTGGCAGAAATCCAGAACCCGCGTCACTGCACCGGTGCGGTGAAAGAAAGCCCGCGACAAGGGCGATAATCATCGTAAACGTTGTCGAAATTGTCCTCTTTTGTCGACGAAACCTCGAATGAATCGAGAAGCAAAGCTCGACGCTTCTCTGACGTCAAGGAACTACAGTGGTTTTCAACGTTCGAATACGTAACGTGTCATACGAGCAGTAATTTTCGAAGAACGAGCAATTCGTTAATTAACGAGTCGTTCAGCCAATTTACACGCACGTACGAATTTTCCAATGAGAGAACAACGATTCGTGTGGGTAGACAGATATCAGAGGTTGCGAGGTTGATCACGTTGATTCCGTACGCAGGCTGTGCACCCTGGCGAGTACGCATTGTCCCGTAGCACGTCCTGCTCGTAGATCGATCCAGTCTTTGGTACACGAACGACGAGGCTTCGTAGAGAGCAATGTGTTTAACACGTTGACCAGCACGCGAATTTTATATATTTCGTCCTGAGGGTCACGACATTTTGAAATATGCTACACCGTAACGTTCAGTTTGTTGTAAAATATTATACAGTATTTGCGCACACTTTGCCGAGTGTTGCTGAGTCATTCACATCGTCGAAGATCTTTTCGTCCATGAAATTTATCATGTTGTAGACGTTGTGTAAGTAAGCACCGGTGACCATCGCGACAGTCAACGTGCTAATGGGATTCTGCTATTGAGGTGAGCAAATTGACGATAACACGGGGTTGAAATTTGGTGTAAGCTGATCTTTGGAGAATTCCGAATTTTATAGATTGCATGCTTGAAACTGAAAACGACGAGCCACGGTGAAACTGAACTAAAGGTATTTCGATATTAAGATACTTATAGAGGAACCGAAATTCGACCGAGTCTGATCATTGGAAAATCCTAATTTTCTAGATTCTATGCTTGAAATTGTGTAATAGCAACCCTTTCTTGTCTGGGGATTTTTGAGATGAATTCGAAGATCCGGAATGAAAGAGGAATTCGTGAAATCGACGGGAATTTCGAGCCTCCTTGACCCTCGGTGACCCAAATATTTTCGCTCCTGACAGAGGCTGATGCAGAATTGCGGCAGACCCGTGGAAACGTTCGGTCGTTACCTTTTGTCCGCATCACCTTCAAAAGGATCGTTCTATCTCGCGATAGAATGACAAATCGTCGCCGACGTGTCTTTAATTCGTCAAAAGTTTCTTACGTCCGATAGACCACAGAGGATATACTCCGTTCTATCCTTGATGAAATCGTTCTCAAACGAATAGTATGATTAAAGGAGCGAAGAATTCAAATTAATGGAAGAGCCAAACGATGGAAAGAGAGAGAGAGAGAGAGAGAGAAAGAGAGAGAGAGAAACCAGATTATATCATATAGAGCATAAAAGATCACTATGCAGAGGAGTCACGATTTCTGATTTCTGACAGGTAGCTGCATCCTGACCTATCCAACGAACGCTTTCCAGCAGCGTCTCCAGAGGTTAGCCCACCGATTGATCCACGCGCTCCACTTCTCTACTCCTCTACTCAACGCAACTCCGTCGTATCCACGATTCAAAAGGGACCCTACGATTGTGATAGAAACCGCCACGACTCTACCAGCGTCACCGCGTCTCTCCTGACCTTGCTCTGCAACCTTCCACACCGCTTGTTTCGTCCCTTGGTATAACTCAATCCACACGTCTCCGTTCGTCGATCAGTCGAACGTACTGGAGCGGTCCACTCGCAGGAATTCCTCTTACCAAACAACCGACGTAAATACGACTCGAGCTCTTTCATCTACCAATCAAACAATTCCAACGAAATACCTTCCGAGCCGTTCCACGAATATCGTTGCGCGGAACCAACAGCCAATACCAAAAGAAGGTATTCGTATATTGGAAAAACGTGGAAGAGAGGAAAGGAAGAGAACCGTAAGGAGTAGACGAGTAGCGAGAAGAGGGCCTAAAGGGAGGGAAAAAGAGAAAGGGAGAGTTCGGTGGCGCACCACGCGACCGCAACGATCATTCCAAGAGCGGACATTGTGGACATCGTGTATATGGCTAAAAATGGACGAATCGAATCTGGTGTGTCGATCGTACCGATGTGAATACGTATTCCAAGCAGGTTGATCTTCTCGGAAGGCGTTATCTTCGCTGGTTAAGCAGGGTGGTTCCGTCCATCGCGTTTCTGGATCGTATCGCCCTAAGGATCGATCGTAGTCGGGTGCACACGCGCTGACCGGTTGCGGTACGCGTTCGGGAAACGCGTCCCGGACACGTTTCGCCTATAGTTCGACTAGACTGAGGATGATCGCTGTTAATCGGCTATATACAACTTCCATCCACGATTCCTCCTATGTTTCTTCTTTTCCGTAACTCTTCCACCGATTTGGATTATATTCTTCTTCTGTTTCTTTTTTTTTCTTCTTCTTTTTATCACACGTCTGAGAAAATGCAAATTCCGGTCTCCACGCACCGCTGCTGCCCCGTCGTCCTTGTCTGATCGCGCGTACGTGTGTGGCGAGGCGCGCGCGCGCGCGCTGATCAGCGTTACTCGCACACAGGGATTCCGAGACCCAGCCGTGCGACAGGCTGACCGATTGGCGACTGAGACTCACCCTCTGTGGAGGCGCTGACTACCCCTAACTCACCCCCACTCATCGACAGCGCGCCACCAATAGCGGCCCCCACCACTCAACCTTTCCCCCACCATCGTATATCCTTCTAATCCCCGTGTCGTTCGCGCTCGCGCGTGATTTCGTCTCGCGATTCCTTCGGGTTTCCCTCTCTTTCCTGCGAAAAAGAGCTTGCTCTTTTTTTTTCCTCGCCTTTTTTTCATTCGGATACATATCGTTGTAATTAATCGTTGGCTTAAAGGGAACCGGTTCGAAGGTGTTTAACTCGATAACGTGGTTAGTAAGCTTCCATCCAGTGAATGATGATTTTGGGCTTGAAATTTGAGTTGACTTTATATTTATGCATCGATGTATATGCGTTCGATAAAACGTACGTGTTCGATTGGTTTATGAATACGTATATAGCCCCGTTTATAAGTATTAGAATATCTATCAGTTTCATTGGAAATATGGAAATTAATCTAAAGTATCCAGGAGACGATTGATCGAGCAGAATTTTATATTCATGCAAAGTTGCGTTGCAGTATACGTAGAAAGCAGAAATTTGTTATAAATATTTGAATGAGTTATATCGTAGCATATTTGTATAATTATTTGTTCATCCATGCAGCTTTGCAATCTGAATTCTATCGAATAGGACGCTTCGAGAATCCTACTGCAAATCTCAATCTATATGGTATATAGAGAGTACATTGTGCCAAATGACAAGAAACGCAGTAATGATACTTATGAGCGGGAATGTATGTGTATAGGACTTGTTTGGTTAACTGCGGTCGTTTTCTTGGAGAAAAAATTGCTTTTGCGTTATATAATAATATCATTATAAATTATTAATTGAGCACGGTAAAATGTTCAATCTCAAAACCAAATAAAAGGACAATTGAGATTAATTGTCCTTTGTAATTGTAATTGTAACGCGAGATTAATTGACAATATACTGAATTTTAGAACTATTTTCTGCTTATGATCGATACACGTATATCTATGTTGATATGTGATATAAAAAATTATCATACCAAAGCGATTAGGAGGTAAAAATACGTGACAAAGAAAAAGTTCTTTAGTTAACCCGTATCACGTTCCGTGCCACGTGGATCACCGGTGACCCACATTTCCCTGAGTCGCGAGGAAACTTACTTCCGTGAAACAAACAATAGTAAAATCGGGACGAAACCCTACAAACGAATACGTACTGCGAGACCACGATTACTTTTGTTTGAATTTTAAATTTCCGCAGTTGAAACGCGTCGAAACATCTGCTATTCCATCGCAGAGTGGAAGAAGATCTTGAGCTGGAATTTTCGACGTTTCTAACTGAATGCGAACGGATTTATCGAGCTTATTGAATTAATGGAAATGCGGCGCACGTATAAGACCGTAATTAAAGCGAAAAAGAAAAAGAAGGATAGAAAAAGTTGGAAGACTGCTTTTCGTGTGCTTATTACTAAAGTTGCGATAATGAATTATAAGACTTTAAAACGCCAAGAGTACACGGTTACAGTGATGAAATTGTAAAATAAAAAAAAATACTAAGTTTTTTATCTCGATTTTATACATTCCGGTAGTAACTTTCGTTGTTTTAAATTCAGTTCAGAAAACATTACTTACAGGATGACTTGATATCTACAACATCTAAAATAATTCACTGGTTGTAATAATTAATAGATGGAACAAATCTCTGTTTAGCTTCCATTCCTTTACTCGCGTCCATAAAAGTATGAATTCTGATATACGATTCTTTTTTACGGCTACGAATCTTTACGACCTGCTATTTCACTATGAGGGGCCGTATGTGCGTGTGTGTGAAGAGCTGGAAAGATGATTAGCGGTACATGTACAGTGGACAATAGTAGTACTGTTCTCTATCAATCACGCGTCGCTATATGATCTAGTTTGTGTATGTAAGATCCGTGAAAAATATGGACCACGACCAAGAGCCGTTCCCGCACCATCTAGGGTGCTCACACACTGCACGCCACAACTACTATTAGGTCACTTATCTCTTGCATTTACTGAAAACCTGCAATAAATTTTATTTTAATGAATATTTTACATTATGCGGTACATATGATGCGAATAAAATAACAGACTCGTGATAAAACAATTAGTAAATGAAAGCAACGAAAACCATTCGTATTTTCTTAAATATCATAGGGTATCCTAGTGGTTATTACCGACTGCGTACGCGACACTTTCGGCCAATATACGTACACTTATCTTTATGATTGCGTTGGGTCTATCAGAAAGAATTGATCAGACTTGTCATTCTTTTGTCTAATCACCTTTTCAACTTTTCTACTATACACACGATAAAACGCTGGAGTCCGCTCGCAGAAACGAGACGAGCCAGCGCCAGAGGCATCTTGTTATCCGCGAATTTCCGGCCGAGTTGTTTACCGCTTTAACCAACGACCCTTTAATTACTTCAACAACCTACAGCCACGAACTTGACCGACTCTAAGAGCTACTCCTGTCGAGCGTGTCATGTTAATGAAGTTTGTCACATTCGTTTGCGGAGTCACCAAGACTTCCCTACCGATCGAGAAACGGATAATCGATAAAGAAGATACAAAAAGATGCTAAAGTTTAAGGAGAACGTAAGTGTGTACATACACCGTCGCTCGCAAGTATGTGGACACTGGTGTATTTTTATTAACAATCAACAATACTCAGTATCTTCATGTGGAATCAGGTGTTGCGCATCATACAAAATTTAAATTGTTTAAAATCTTATCAATAGTATATTAAAATGATTACATGACTTGTCAAAGTATCAAAAGGTTTCAAATATTATAGTAGCAATCAAGTACAATAGTGCAATTTGGGATATGCTTTTCTATTTATAGCTTGACAATCATCATGATGAGCAGAGTATAATGAACTCGTTAACCAAAAAGCTGCCACAGAATGCAACTGCTTGACGCTTATAGATGTCAATCTTTTTATTGTATACTAACTTTCAAAAATAGATTTTATCGTGCGACATTCTGCGATAACTCTGATAATGGAGAAAATTGTTTTAAGACTTTCTATTCTTAAGTTTCGTAACTAATTTATATTCCATCAAAAATAAGTGAATGTCCACATATTTTTGGACGTCTGTGTAGGTGGCTTGAAAGTTTCAAAGATACCTAATCCGACGAATGGAGACTTGGAAGTAATGTTTGGAAGATTCAATCCTGGCTGGCAATGTCGCTTGAGTTTCCAGTAGAATCTGTATGAGGAACTGTAATTCTGTCGTATATTCACGAGAAAAAACACGAAGAACAAATCCTCTGTAAAATCTTCGAAATTCTTTCCTTTTCTTTGTTTTCCTTTTTAAAATTAAAAATTTAAGTGCTATTAGCGATCGAGGGATCGATTAATTTAAAAAATGATTCGATGTGGGACATTAAATGGAGTAATAAACGTAATTGGTACGTTCTTGAAAGAAGAAGGAAAACATGACGATAGAAGGAAGACGAAGGAGGAAGAATAGAGAGGGAAAGAGGGAGAAGAGAGTGTTGGTTCGATCGAAGTTGTCGAAGGGAGGGCGCCACTTTGCCGGCCATCCCATTTTCATTAGCTCCTACGGATCATACACTTATCAGATTATCTATACAATAGCCTTCATAACATGTAACATAACATGCCTCCACAAAATCCAAGAAAGGTGACAAATTTTTTAAAGGAAAAAGAAATTTTATAAGAAATTTTAACAACAAGAGAGGTGTCATATTTTTTAAAATAATAAGTACCAAATAAGGAAACAAATATAAATACGGATACAAGGACTAAAGAAACATCCAGTAATAAACAAGAGAACGCAATGATGCTGCGAAAGAGTTACGGCAACAGAAAAGTAGTAAAAAATTATTTAAAAAAGAATTGAAATGAAAGGATTGTAAAACCACTTAAAGAAACAAGAATCCGGAGGTAAAAAATCCCTACAAGAACACCAGAAATCAGTTGCAGAAATGGCAAATACTGCCATGAAAAGGAAATAAAATGTCTTTAAACAAAACACTACGGACTAAAGTACTAAAAATATACCATAAAGATAATACCGACGAGATGAACGCTATGTCGATAAAAAAAAAAGGAAAAAGATCTAGCAATAAAAAGTCCTATAAAAACACCAGAAGCCAGAAATAGAAACAATAAGTCCCATGCACTTTCACGAACTACTGTATATTTGCACTAGATACTTATTTTGTAGCTTCTATGATATTTCCATATTTGTTGCAAATTTTATCGATATAATCATAACATGACATGATGCTCGTACCATACTTTATTACAGTGCTAATGAAATTTCAAAATGTTTCGTATGACAGATACAGTGGGGGAAAAAGTAAGTGAACTAATAAGTAGTAATAGTGGAAATACAAATAATAGTGGAAATTACACAAAATTATAAATCTTAATTTCTATTACTTACTAAATAATTTTGTATACCGTAAGAACATGCAATAAACAGAATTTAGGTATGTAATACTGATACTAAATAGTTCGATTAAACTTCATTGATATCTACTACCTGTCCATTTATTTTTGTCCTCAACTGAATAATATGTATATTCATAGAGTGCATCTATGCCAACAAAAAGACAATGTAGAAATTCAACGAACTAAATCCCTAACGTGACCGGACAATTTCCATTCTCCATAAAGCAGATATCTTAGGAAAGGACGAGAAGGAAAATATTTTGGTGACACCGAAAAGGAAAAAGCTGCCTGTCGGCTACGGATCTCGCGTTTGCCGACGGAATATTTACACGAGTAGCTGCGACACACAGGTGCACGCTTTGATTCGCTGACACTAATTGCGAACCGCGTCTGGCTAGCTCTTCTCGGTCTCAAATTAATTAATGGCATAGCAAATGACGAGTCGCTCGGAGATTCGCTCGCTGAGCTCTCGTCGCGCTGGGAAAAGCGAAATAATACGGCATACGATCGTGCCACGAATATCAATGCTTCCTTCGTTGTCATCAAGAAGCGGAGACTCGTGCTCGTTAATGATGTACCATCCTATATTATAGGATCGTTCTGTAGCTCCTCTTCTTTTTTCACTTTCTATCTTCCTCCTGTTTATTCGTTTTTCTTCTTCTCTTTTTGTCTCTTCTTCACAGTCGAGATGCAGGACAAACCGTGTATGTGTGTGTGTGTGTGTGTATGTGTGTGCGTTCGTTGCAATTTCACAGCCGGTGTGTATTTAACCGTCGAAATAATCGCTTTAATCCACGCTTCAAACCCGAGCCACTTTTTTGCAAACCGCGACATACTAATCCATTTCGCTTCGTTACGACGAAAATGGCAACCGACCATTGATATCCGATATTTTAGTAGTGTGAGTATAGACGATCCATTTTTGCATTCGTTATCCTTTCAGTACAGTCATCAATTTTCTGTACGAATCATGAGAGGTCTTTCACTATTGTTATGAGTTGAAAGATCGCTACGCATATGTTACTTGTTATTAGAATCTAATTATGTTTTTGAATCTATACATCGAAAAGAAAGATATATAAAAAGATAAAAATAAATTACCAGATCTTTCTGACAGAAAAGAAGTAGTCGTATTTTGTCAGTAGCGAATACGTTAATTGAATAATTTTAATGAGTTAATACCATTCAGTTATAAACAAATTATAATACCAGATAAATATGGATTACCCTATTAATTTATATTAATATAAAATGAGCTACCATTGCATATTAATATATCATATTATCAGATAATCAAGTGAATTAATTTAATACATGTACCATCTAACCTCTGTACTAAACCTTCGACACAATTCGAAGAAAGCTTCCGCCGCAATTCCTCTGCGTCGTAAAAGTGTTTAACAATAAAGATTTTGCTTAATTCCACATTCTGCAGCTCGTAAAACTGTTATGAAACAACGTCGCTCGGATTATGAGATAGTCGAAAAAAGAGTAATATTCCCCCACTTTTGAGTATTTCATTCGTGGTTCGATCATGAATTCGCAGAATCGAGTGTATCCGAGCGAAATCAAAAGGAACGCTCCAACGAAATTAATTACGCGCCATCTTCAAGCATTTCAGAAAGGAAGATACACTCAAAGAGTCAATTGGCCACTGGCCAAATGGACTTTTACATACGCTCCGCTTACGCAGTACTACTCAAAATCAGGGAAAGAGTTCACGATTGATTCATCGTTTAGCATAGATCTGTCGAAAACATTGATTTCTTTTGTTATGCATTTGTAGGGCATTTGAAAATATAGGGCATTTGACACGATTGTTGCACATTTATGGGAAAGTTGAAAATGTAACATAATATGCAAAAATAGATATTATATACAAAATGTGGCACTCTTTATAATATTTACTAAGTGAAGCAATTTTTTAATCAGATTCTATCATTTTATTTATATCCATGATATGAATTTACATAAATATCCGCACTCTACTTATGGATTTCCTTTTGATGATGGATGGTCTTAGGTGTTAACTGAACTCTTTTACGATCTTTACCAATTAATATTATTGAATTGTCAAGTTATAGGTTATGGATTTCTCTTTTATAATTTTATAATTTTACATCGAATATCTTGGAACAGATAATCAAATGATTTTTAACTTGTAAATTTTTTTGTAAAGTTTCATTTGATTTGTACTAGTAACTTCTGTTACTATTAAAGCTTCGATTTCCATATGGATGATTTTGAATACACTGACGTTATACTATGGAAAGGTGATGTGAGAGGAAAAGAAAGAAGAAAACTTTTCCACCTAGTAAAATCATGAAACGATCTCCTATGAATATATATAAGTCTAAGAATATAAGGATTTTGCATGAGGTATTTAAATCGTGGCAAACGCAATGCGGAAGAATATGTTGTCACGCGTGCACGCACACGCAGAACATAAACACTCGTATCGCGACATGCGACCGACCTTGATCCACTTTTTCTCCCCCGTGTACTACCATTTCTTTCGGTTCAAAGAAAGCACGCGAGAACCGGCAATATATTTTGTAATATGCTGCAAAACATCGTACCTTCTCGAGATTCCTGACGTCAGATTTCTGATGATGATATATTAAAAAAACTGTCATTCTTCTACGTCATGTCATGTAAATGAAAACAATTTTATTGTAACAAAATTCAATAATCAATGAAACAATCGTTTTATTTACAAATTACAAATACGCTAAATAGTCAAACATCTTTAATCCTTGCCTTCCTTTTCTTGAGACTCTTGCTTCTCTAAAAGTGCGCTTGTAATACCTACTTTTTTTAATTCAGCCACCAGTTCGCCATTTCTGTGCATTTCTAAAAGAATGTCACATCCTCCTACAAATTCTCCATTTATGAAGACTTGGGGTATGGTTGGCCAGTTTGAGAAATCCTTGATACCTAAACATAGTTATAAAAATTATATATTATTTTATCGTTATGTATATTTATTTATTTTAATTGTTCTCGGACTAATCCTCTATTACTCTTTGTACAATTTTCTTTCGGTTGTTTTTATCGTCTCAAAGAATTTCTGTAATGGTTTGGGATTTCGTCATACTTGTCAGGTTCAGTTTATTTCTATGAAATGCGCTATTGATTTTCCAAAGAATATTAACCTTGTCTAAGCAATTCATCTTCAAGAACATCATGAGCATCGTACTTGACATCATGCATCTTCAATATTTGTACAACAGCATTGCTAAAGCCACACTTGGGACTGTCTGGGATACCTTTCATGAACACCACAACTTTGTTTTTCTGTAAAATATAGTTGACACTCACTTATAATTATCTAGTAATTTAAACAATGTCAACACTATGTATACTTCCAATTGGTTACAGCTTTGGTTTACAAGTTTGACATATATTAAATATTGACGTAGTCGACAACGTATAATGGAAGATGCACAATAAATAATACAAATCATGGTAAATTCCATTCATTTAATAGCAAAATAGTTGACAGATGTAGACGCACCTTAACGAGGTTAGCAATCTTATCAGCGGTCGTTGAAAAACTTCTTATAGAATTATACAACCTAAATGGAATCATGTTTAGATACTATTGCTGAAAATCAGATAATCAAAACTCGAATTTTTTAATAGAAAAACAGCACAATAGATTACCCGGTCAACACATTAATAAAGAATGGATTGCGCCATATTAATTTTCTTTTTTTACTTAAAGCAACCAGTGTTGCTCTCTGCAGGCAGGCACTAGAAACACATAGACTAATTTTAATCGACATGAATTTTTATAGTATCTGTTTTCAAGTGTATAATTATAAATTTCATAAAATTATTTATAATATAGTAACATTACTAGGGACGAGACGTAACATTAAATGGAACTTTATATGTTAGGTTCTGAAGTACCGACTTGCAAGAAAGATCAGCATGCTTCTTACGCCCTCTGCGATTTGTTAAAGCAAACGCAGGAATTCTATGTACATACATACATACATAATTCGTCTCATTTATAGGCATTTGACGTGTAGTGACAGATATCTCGTTTGTGAGCGATCTGTTATCAGGTGATCCTCAAACATGAGATAAATTAGATCTCTACATAATCAGTACAGCAAGCAACCATGTTTTCTTTATCAATACCACCTACGTTAGATGTCTCCACCATTCCCTAGATTTTTTATTACATTTCTAATATTACATGCATTAAATTCTAATAAAAAATTCGTATGCGTGCATTTATGTAACTATTACATTACGCTTATATTACATGATCTGACGTTATACTAGATTATATCGAGCCACTTTCATCTAAATATTACACTAAAATTATTTCATGTTCATTGACAAAATGATATTGCCACTTTACAATATCAATTCAATGTATCTATTTCAAATTCTACTTTATCACACCGATATCGTGTATCGAGATTAATTTTACCTTCATGATATTTACTAACGACCAAAATAAAATCTTATGAACATTTTTAAGAGATATGACAATTTTTTGAGAAATACGGTGATGTTTCGGTGGATTCGTAAAAGATAGCGTCGTATAACCCCGTTTTACCGTAGCCACTTCAAATTCGATCTACGTTCATGGCCTACTTCCGAGGTCTACGCTCGTAACGCAAGGAATCCTGTCTACGATACTTTTCAGATCATTAAATATTCTTCTCTCGGTAAATATTAAACGTCATCTCAATGAATCACGTACGGTTGATTTATTCGAACCCAGAACAATGAAAAAAGATTCCTCATAGCAACCTCAAGGTCCCAGGATTGTCGAATTAAAAATAAAGGTTAAATTAAATTTTAATCGTGAATAAATTTTTAGTCTGTCGTCAACAATTTTGTGACGAAACATCCGTCCCGAGAGAATTTCTTAGAATTGTTTATTTTCGAGACAGTCAATCTGTATCGTCATCAATTTCGACGTAACAATACAACAGCGCAATTCGTTAGCCAGAATATCACTATCTTTCTTTCAAAAGGACTCATTGATGCGAAAAATATCGATTTTTTCAAAAATAATCTGTAACAGAGTGCATGAGCTATCTAGCATGAACGAATTAGAAAAATATACGAGTGACTTCATCCATGATTTTAGAAACTATAAATTACTAACATTTCGTGTAATTTAATATACTTAAATAAGGCACTATACATATTTTTTTTAAGTTTTTTTAAGTCGCGTGCTCGTTCTATGTAATTATTATTTATTGAAAAAATATGTTATATATATTTTTTCTTTTCCATTCATAACCTTTAAAATGTCGTTTGAACAGCTATGTCTAAAAATATATCACAGTAAAATTACAATATTTGCATATATGTATTTTTCCATTAAAGTTATCATCAGAACTTAAGGTCGTTTGTTTTTGTAGATCTTGGCCAATGTACACACTATTATTAAGTATTGTTTACAAGTCATAATTAGTGTTTTTCTATTTTCTGTTTGTTACGTGTTGTCGTACAAGTTGTTTAAACGTGTCATAAGACAAATATCTTTCGTATCTTCGTACGTATCTCCCTTTTTCCATTGAAGTAACGTTGTACACATAACCCACGCAACTGTATTTTCCTCGTGACGTAACAGTGAAAAATCGTTACAGGGAAAACTCGTTAACCGATAACACGTCCGCAGCACGTGGTTGTCCTTTCCGAAGCAATGACGTCAGATTGAAATCATGGTCACCGTGACCGATCACCATGGAAACTGTGCTCGGAGCTAGTATACCGACGTGAGAACGCCCACGAGGATTTTAAAGTTCGAGTTAGCCTGACGGGAGAGCGTCCTGTGTATACAGCTTCACGGATGAGATCCTTGCGATAGGTCGGGGATGAAAGCACGAAAATAGCAACAGGTAAAAATGTTAAAAAATCTTTCGATTGCGAGCGGATCGCATGAAATCGTATGAAAACGTTTTCATCGTCAGCCGTCAGACTGAAATTCATTGGAATCCGAACGCGTCCGAACAAATAACGGCTAATTTTTTTTAATTCGACAAAAATGAAACAATTCAATAAAAAAAAAAACGATTTTTCACAATCAACATGAACATTGACAGTATATTTTAATTTATTCGCAGTGTGGTTACAAATTGTTTCAAAATATCGGAATTTATTATATTATATATACTATACATGCCTCGTAGAATTCTCACACGTGTCCATCTAACCTAACCTAACAGAAGCGCGTCCTTCTAGCGGATGTAATAGACACTTTTTTTTTTGCCATTGCGTAAGACGCGACAGGCCTACTTATTGTCCACCTTCTACGTGTCTCTGTTACAATCGTACAGCCAATGAAGTTCGAATAATTCCTCTTTCTTTCCTTTTTTAGAAACAGTTTCTTCTTCTCGCGACATTCCTAATGATGGCCGACGAAACCGGGCTAAATGTTACGTAGCAGTGGAATTCAAGGCGCAGATGAATATGTATTAAGAGTAGAGTATACGTATAAACTGTAGAAACACGGATAGAAGATCGAGCTTAATACACGAATTTACATACGCTTACAACTCTTTGGGTAAAGTAGAGTTACGCGAAGTACTTTACGGATACACGCAACAATTGCGTATATAGAATCTTGTAACGCATGCTTACATTTGGTTACTTTTCTCTGTGTAACTTACGTAAATGTTCTATAGAGAGAGTCGAGAAAGCAACGTTTCACCTAATAAGCGGAAAGAATTGTTTACGTAGGTTAGGGAGAAGAAGTAAGAAATAAGGGACAAAACGAAGAGAAACAGTGGTGGGATTATACCATACCTTATTCGGAGCCAGGCGATTGTTGCACTATTTTAACGCGGCTCGCTTTAACGTGACTACACCGTGACGAGGGGTTTCACTTTGCCGCAATGTTGGCAGCTACTGCCAGTTAATGCATTTTCACTGGTGGGACGGTGACGCTAAATGATACGGTTTCCTGTTCACGAGAAACTCGAAACTACCCACGATACAAGGTAGTATACCAAAACTCTACGTGCGGCTTTATTTGATAAGCGAAAATATAACCTTCGCGCAAAAATTACGAATCCCCTCTGCACTATTTGCAACCGAAGCTTGTAGCGTATTTTATTACGTACAAATACAATCGTATACAATCGTATCAAATCAACCGCTCAACGCTGTACAGAATGACTATTTTACCAATTTTCTAACTCATAAGCCCCCAAATCGTTAAAGGAACAGCTTGAGGAAGTACTTCTCCTTATAACATGAAAAAAAGATGAAAAATATCATGAGAATGTTTACAAGACGTTAGTAAAATGGAATAGAAATAAGTAATCGGCGTCAGTAATAGGAAAATGGTTTTGGTAAGCACACAAGACTTCGATGTTCGTCAGCTTGTCTCGATCATTCTCGCGGAGCGACTCGGGTGGGGGAGGTTGTCGGCACTGGCGAGTGGCGAGCATCTGCGACGGAGAACAAAACGCCAGAGCGAAAAGGAACATGCTAGCCAGAACAACGAGGAGAAAACGATTCGTGAACGAGGAACGCAAACGTATCGCGGCACGTGCGACGAGGAGGGAGAAACCTTACGCCGATTCCTCTCGAGGTCGAACACGGGAACGAAACAGAAAAAGACAGAGACCGGTCCGCCGGTCGTTCTGGCGCATACGCAACGAACACGATGCACGTCAGCCAGAAATGAGAAAAGATTATCATGCGCACGTATATTGTGGCCCGTATATCGAATTCGTGATAAGAATGATAAAGACGTTTGCGAACCATGACGAGCGCTTTTTATACGCGACTGGAGAACGTTACTTAAAACAACAACCGGACACAGTTGACGTTATACGCGATTTAAGACGTGCTCGAATATAAACGTGTTTATGTCGTTCCTCGATGTTAAACGATTAACATTTTACCATATGCCTTTCCTGCTTTTTATCGATTCGCGGTATCAACGGTTATTAGAGGTATACAAACGTTTAAATTGCTACCCTTTATTGTGAATCAAACGTTACTGCGATTACAACAAAATCAATTCCATGCTCGTGTAGAACGATCAAAAATCGATGATAAAGCCATTAGAAAAAAGTAAAAACGGCTGGCAGATGGAATCGGAGAAAACAATGTGAATCGGAGAGACAGAGCAACGACTCGACTTCGTCCGAAAGAGAAAGAAACGTAATCGAATAACGCGCGAGAGAAGGACGAACGAACTGGTTGGTGGATAGAAAGAGATGGAGATAGGGTACGAGGAAGAGTGGAAGGGAGGAAGTGAGAGTGGAAGGGAGAGAGTGCCACGCGACGCGTTAGGCAGCGTAAGAGAGAGAGGCGGTTGGCGCGAAAGGAGTGGGGTTAGTAAATCGAGTGGCTTGGCGAGCGGCGGATGGTATCCTGCGAAAGAGGAAAGTGCGGTAAAGGGGGCGAGGACAAATGACGAGGCGCGCGAGCCATCAGGGCCGTATGCTAGAGAACACGCGACACGCGTTCCGGGAGCCATGGGTCGCGCGCGACCTTAACCCTTAAATAGTGTGGTTAATAAAAGTCAAGAAGCATATAAGAAAACACAATATCTGATTTGGAGTAGGTACGAATAAGGATGTATATTAAGGAATAGGTCTAATAAGTTTTGTATTGTAATATTGTAATGATATATGAAGAGCTGGAGTAACATTATTTTATGAAAATTTTTATGAAGGATCATGATCACAATATAAGTTATGAATGATAATTTGTATGAAATAATTTAATATTAGATAAGTTGCCCATTGTAACTATACTGAAATCGCTTTTATATCTTACCGCGGTGAGATTGCGTAAAGCAGTTCACGAGGCACTTGTGACGAGATTTCATACCGCCTACTCGATTCATAAGTCTCTGCAAGCTGTTCGCGATGATTCGCCACGAAACATCGTAATTCAGCCGAAACATGTTTACCCGAGATACCGCGGTCTACGTTTCTTACCTCAATCTTTTATAACCATACTTTCCATCGTGATTTTTTGTGAGATATTGAACGCATTTTCGCGAATCAAAATTCGAAATATTCGCTTTGAAGATTATTTAATTGACGATAAAATCGATAACTCGACTTTGTCAACTACCTGCCGCGTCCATAATATGGGTAGACGACAGAATCGGCTACATCTGTCTCGTTTCCCGGGAACCATCGCTAAAAAGTAGCGGGTTAAAACCTGGAGACGCATAACTTTGCGTTTACCGGCCGGTTACCGGTAACCCGGACTAGCTATAACCTGGAGAGCGGTGATGGAACCTTCGTGAAAGACAGAGCTCAAGAATCGTAACGTCGAAGCGAGATGGAGAATCGGGCTTGTCGATAGAGTGGGAGAGGATATGGACAGAGAGCGAGACGGCCGTTGAAATAGAACGGCAAAGAAGTTAGGGGCCAAGGGAGGAACTGAAATAGAGAGTAGAAGAGAATTCATGAGTGCCTCGCGGACTTCTCCTCTGCATTAACGGTCTCAGACTACAAAGTACGAGAGAGAAATGAAAGACGAAGAAACGCGTACACGCTCAACGATGAGACCTATACACTATACAGTTTGTGGACTCGAGCAGAGTGCTCGATGCGTCGCACTAGCCATTGCTTGTTCAATGCAAACGTATCGTTACAGTTTCTGGTAAAATTCCTTTGTCAATTAATATTTACAATATTCTATCTAACATTTTATATATGCTTTCAAACCCAATAAATCGATGACGTTATAGGTTAAGTATGTAACTCCAAAAGTAGTTTAAGTAACTCCTTTACCCTAACTTTAACAAGGTGCGTCTACACTCGACCCATTTTTTTAGTAATTTCTCTGAAAATCGAACAGTTGCGCGGAGAAACTCGATTACGGTTTTCCGACTCATCTTTTCTACTACAATCACTTCGTTCCAGAAGTTATATTACGATTTTTACCGCACCCTATATATTCGAAGGGAGAGGAGAAGGGAATGAGTGAGCGTGCAAAGTGCGGCAAAGGGAGATAGAGACGGAGAAAGCAGCGATAGAGAGAAAGGGGTGCGAAAAGTTGGTAAGGGACGGCGTGGGGTGAAGTGGGAACGACAGACGTTCTACCGTTGCTTGGAACGAGCAAGCTTGGTTCGTGAGCGCGGGGCGAGAGAGAGTGAGAGAGTGGGGGGATGGGGTTCAACCGATGGGTGGTGGGGGGCGGTTAGTGGGTGGCAGCTGAGAACGGAGTGATAGGGGAAATCAGTCGCGGTTCGAGTACCGCCACGTATGCACGTGAGCGGGTGTGCTCGTCTTCTCGGTGAGCTTCTCTCTCTCACTGTCCCTTTACGACGCACCGTAGTCGTCCTTCCTTCTCTTTTCTTTCCGTCCTACACAGAGGATTCCGTCAAATAAATACAATAGCCGCGTTCTTTGGAATTTTTTCTCTTCTGAAAAGGAAATTTCTCCCAACTTGTTCGAAAGAATTTTACATTAGATCTTTCGAAAGAATTGAGGGACGCTTGCGCGCCGTTCTTCCCCAGTCGAAGACGGGGAATCTCCGACACCAGGCCAATCAGAAACATCGATGTAAACAGAGAGTAGAGTTTTAAACGGAAAAAGAGTTTCGTGGCTCTCGAGACGCTCGCGTTCCAGAAGCGCTATCTCGTCCTTTCCACCACAGCTCTCTATTTTTCTCTCGCTCTTCGCTCATTCACTCTCTTTCTAACTTTTTCCCTCCCACTCCCGGTCTCCTCTTTCTCTAACCGTCTTCTTCGCTCTTAGTCTCGTGACGAAAGGACGTTCGAGATAATCCGAGCGGACGTTTCTTCGAGGGGAAAGTCTGACTTTGATATACATACCAGTTTTCAATTGCCGTTCGACAGAAGATTCCGCGCGGTCTCCACGTTCTCTTTAAATACGAACGATATCATTATTCTTGCTTCTGTGGCCGTTCGGTACGATTCGACTTACGTATTGGTAACGTGGTCGGTTACTGTGGGAGGTGGAGTGATACAAGATATTTAGTCGGTGCTAACGGAGAGACTACAGAAGTCGAAGGGCCATAAAAAGGCAGGCCAGACTGGAACGAAGAGCCAAGATGCTCGACTTCGAACAACAGGCGAATCAGGCACAGGCTCTGGCTTCGCTCGACGAGGACTGGCACCTGCTCGAGGGTGAGCGCACGACCTTCGCAATTTTTCTTCTCCAACCTCTGTCCTTTGCGTTTTCGACACGCGCGCGTACACACACATACATATACGCATATATACATACATATGTACAGATGTACACCTATATATGTAGGTACATGAACAGTGGCGTCGATGCTAGATCGGTGTGCACCTGGTGAAAACCTGTATCGAGGTGGATGCCTGGTTGACCCTTTGGGGCATGTTGCTTCCATGCTCGTTGCTCGAGTACATTGGACAGTGTCACGAACGATAATCCTTGAATGCGTCGCCCGACCGGATATTGTTAGGGGTTAATCGAACCTGAAAAATGTCGAATAACATCGGTCCAATGAGGTATTAGATTTTTGCTGGAGAGATCGATTTCTCGATGGCGTTCGCTTTTTCTTAATTCGCTTTTGTCGCCAACAGCTGTTTCTAGGTCAGATTTGATTTCTAAGACGTTCATCGGCATACGTGTGCGCGTTCGCATCGATGTGTCACGTAACACACGGTACACAAAGCACCGTTGACTGTTCGTATTCGTCGACGATCGTATAGAAGGTAATGGAGAAATAATTAAGCTTCAAAACGACGATATCGATAACATTTCGATGAGAAAGAAAACGTTCTATATCCGTTCTATATATCGAGGCTACGGTGTTTCTTAAAGGGTCGCGTATCTTATCGAATCGAGCTTCGAACAAAATAAACTGCGAAGGAACATATTGTTCGAGGACGCATCGACATCGACCGAGTGTTTTACGAAGGATAAAGCCTGACCCGTAACACCCCATGAACCGCGCGTTACCGACATTTGTTTTCTTGCGCGCGGTTTCACGCGTTTTTACGATCGTTTGAAACGCGTCACCGCTTTACCATCCGAGTCGAGATTATGGAGGACCGTTTGATTTGTGGCTAGTTTCATTAGGTATGCGACTTTCATTGTCGTTGTCTTTTTACATAACGTTTACTCGTAATTCGTAAAACAATGTCACGGTGACGTTCGATCATTAATAACGTGCGCAAATTTTATCAGTGCGATCTTCAATAATAAATATCTTGTACTTTTCAACCGTTCGACAAATGCGACATATTCCTATCGTAATTTTTATTATCTTTGGACAACGTCCTCGTGACGAATAAGCAATGTTTTTCGAAGTGATAAAATTCCTGTACAACGAAGATTGTAAAAATGGTGACTGAATATGTTAGTACGTAAATGTAGTGAGATGCGAACCATGTGACATTTGGCCGTATAGGGTTTGAACATCCTTTTATTGAACAGCTGCTTTCCGGACCGGCCTCTCCACTTTCTTGTCCCTTTTACTGGCCGCACGAACGTCTGGCGCCGTATTCACGGCTTTTATTGTGATTTCTTAATACCCACCGCAAGAGAAGTAACGTGAATTTTGTGTTATATACAAAAATACAACAGATAAGCAGATCGGCGCCACTGTCCAGTTTAAATTTTAACGATAAGTAATACTAACCTAATATATTTCGTTCTGCTTGTAACATTGTTTTCTGCATGTGCATGCCTATATAACTTTAGAGGCGTAGACATAGTGTAATTAATACAGTCGAAGAAAGTCAGAAAGTTGAAAGGAAAGAAAAGTGAAAGGTGGGAGCGTGAGCATGTACGACGTGATCTAATGTAATTTATTCGAAAATTATATTTCGTGCAGCACTAAGATTAATAACGTGTATACATGGTTGGTACGGAAGAAACACTTTGGCGAAGAAAATCGAAAAGAAGAATGATTGGTTTAATAAGGGGAAAATCGATCGGCATCAATTGATATTACTGACTCGTTACGTTTATCGACAAGAAATTAATCGCGTTCGCATTTTGCACCAGGAAACTATGTAGTTACAGTTACAAATATTCCTTGCGCGCTTTGAACGCGTCGTGTGGGATAGTCTGGTTAATTGACTTTTAAATTTGTTTCGGAAAATTGAGATTCGCAGTTACGTCGGCTCGGAAAAACACAGTAGGAACTTTATTTAATATACAGCTCGTATTTCTGTTTGCTATTTTCAACATTTTTAATCGTATCACTCCAAGAATTTCAAATTAGCGAAATTTTGGTCTTTTTATTTTACATCGTTAATCATCTGGTACTAATTCGAATGAATTTTCAAACATATTAATATCTGAAAAATTCTTAAATGTATAGAATGTGTGAAATTCTCTATTTAATTCCACGTGCAATTAATGTAGTTAGATAATTTTAAATATTACTGGAGGATTCTTTATGGCCATATTTTGATAGCGATATTTTCAAAAATTTTAATCGTGTTGTTTCAAGAATCTGAAACTGATGAAATTTCGTTCTTTTCTCTTTCACATCATTGAACCTGGAAATGAATTTTCAAACATTTGAATATTTGAAATCTTTTTCAATATACATACATACGTATAGAATATAAAATTCCCTATATCAGTTTTTGTTGTAATTAACACAACTAGATGATTAACGAAAGAAGTAAGTAAAATATAGCAGTAAATTCGAAAGAAACCGGTGGTTTATCGTGGGGATCTTTACGGGCATGTTTCGCTAGTAATATTTTCAAAGCACTTGTCCGTTATCCGTAGCGTACGGACACGGCACATCGACTGGCACGTATCGTGCCACGGGAAGCACGACTCGCACCTGTTTCACAGCACATAAATGTTTGCGGGAGCAATATCGTGTTTGGCAATGCCAACCTCACCTGGCCGTTTCTATCAGACGCGTATTTTTGCAACAGACGCGTAAATCGTTGTTGACAAATCGTCAACTTAAACTTTTAATATACCATTCAACTTCTATTGTGATTATCCTCGTCGTTTATTTCGTATTTATTATCGTTTAATATACGAACGCGTTGAGTATGAATTACGATTATCGTTATCACAAACAAACATCGACCTACGATGCTCATTGCCTACAAGCGTAAAATATACCGATAGAGAGTAGGGGGAACGACTGGTAAGAGAACGATTCTAGAGCGACTAGAAAATTTCGCGTTTACGTCAGATTTACACCTGTTGAAGTAGTGGGCGTCAATTTGTAACATCTGTCGCTCGCTATATCTGTTTAAGCAGGCAGTTAGCGTCAAAAGAGGTGTAAGTAAATTATTCCTTCATTCTTACCAACCTGAACATAATTGCTTGGCTTTTTCAACTTTTTCGAATTATATTTTTCAATCTTATCTTTTGATATTCAATCAATATAATAGAAATAGAAAATTATGAATTTATTAATGTTAAATAATATTGCGAATAGGTTAGGTAATGGTGGTAATTCTGTGGACGACCTTTTAAGATTGTATCATAAATTTTTTAATTTAATTTTTCGATATCCAGGTCGAAATGATCGAATGGAATAATTTAAACTTGCCGATTTTAAATAATGTGAATAGGCAATGGTGGTAATTCTGGTGAGAATGGAGGAGCCAGCAACCTGTCGTCTGAATTTTCACGGTTGTATCTCGTCGGTGCGCTAGGGAACTCCATTTTCATGAATATCTAAGGTCCCCTACAGCTAAAGCTTCTCATCAGGCGAAGGTTTTGCCGCGAAGGGATCGAGAAATTCGTCCCTTCTCCGCGCACATCTCTCTAACTATGCGAAACTTCTTCTCTATATAACCTGCGTGAACTCGCATGTCGAGTTTCGGCTTTTCTTCCTAGATTGAAACAATATCGCGCGTATTTACATTTCTCAATTGCTAGTTACCTGATCACTAGATTTTTTTTACCATCTATAATTTTTCTCACTTTTATCATTTTCACGAAATTTGTACATTAGGAGACCGATTAGTTTTTCAAAATTAAATTTAGGTTAACTTAGTGTACGTTAACGAATGATCGAGTTCTATGTATATATATTAGTTAAGATTATCGACTGATTTAAAAGAAACTAGTAAATCGAAATATTTCTCCGTGACTCCGCGGTCAGCAGCAGCGTAGAGTTAGTGGCGAATAAGAACAATTTTTCGTCGGGTCATCGATTCGCAAAGGCATTGGCCTAATTGCCGAGTCAGGGACACGCTAACATTACAGGTGTATATGCGTTTCGATCGCAGAGCTCGCCCGTCTGAAGGACCTCCACCGGGAGTTCGTTCACTCCTTTCCTACACTGTATCTTCTATGTAAGTATACATATAGCGCGTTTTATTCCGACATCGCACCGAAAATATTCGAATCGTTAAATGCGTGGTTTCTTCAAATGCAACGAAATAATTTGAAATCGTCGGTCTATGATTCATAAGATGGCAAAATTAAAAAACTTATTTCATATTTGTGCATTTTTCTACGTAGTTTTTATTTACTAAATTTATGAAAAGTGGAGTTGATCAGAGAGGTTCGTATTAGATAATATAGGTTATGTTGTCACATACCAACACCGTACGCTTAAAAGTTAATTCCATGTGTTTCCATAATCTCTCACGTAACGATAGTATAGGTTATGTTGTCATATACCAACACCATACGCTTAAAAGTTAATTCCATGTGTTTCCATAATCTCTCACGTATCCTATCAATTTATTAAGAAGTTTTTCATCTCTGGTGTCAAAGAACCTAACGACGGACAAAAGAAAGATAAGCTTTTCTCAATTTCGATGATAGAAACTGTTTATACCATTGACGGCGTTGAATTTTCATCGTGCGGCAAGATTTAAAATGCATCCGTTTCACCGGCGGAACTATACTCGTCCGACGACCGAAACGTTTTGATGAAAAAAATGCAAACGCGTAGGGCGAGAGACACAGAAAGTGAAAGAGAGAGAGAGAGAGAGAGAGAGAGAGAAAGTGAGAGCAAGGGAAGCTGGGAAGTATGGAGGGAAGAGCGTAACGGAGGAGAGTAGTGGCGTATATAGGAGAAGCGAGAGGGAGAGAGGGAGAGACAGCTTCGACACGGCAGCATTGCGGCAGAAAACTGGTCCAGGTGCAAGCTCGATACTCCCAGAGAGCGTGATTCGCGTTGAATATTCGCCGGTGTAGAATTCCTTATCCCGCTGCAAAACCGCGCCATTCTGCTCCCCACGCAACGGTACTTTTCGCGTTTCGTCGCCTTTCCCCTCGTCTTTCACCTTCTATTCCCTTAAATTTCATGTTTCCACGTTTTAGATACCAGTTACTATTCGATCGTTCAATCTCGTTGATAGATCTTTCGACATTTTTTTATAAATTCGTTATTGTTTCTTTGAAGTTCTTTAGGAATCTTCTAGGGATTTTTCGAGGAATATTTTGTACTCCTTATTTCGTTTCGCCTCTTTCAGCGTCTATATTCACAGTTTCGAACTTTACTTGTTATTTCTGATAATTTGATTATAAATATAATAACGCATTGCTCTGTTATAAATGTAAAAGCAATATATCCGTGTAATATGTACGTTACAGGGAATCTCATTTTTCATATTTTCCGTAATAGAATTTGGAATCTTAATTGAGAGCTTGCATAGTGGATTGAAGCAACGTATCTACCATAGTGCAACGTATTTAGTAATATAATGTACTTTTATATATCATTAGAAACAATAAGTGTATGAAATTTGTTTTCTTCTTTCTTAACCTTAAATTGTTACACATCTGCATGTGGCGCTAGTAACGTATATATTTGCTATGATCTTTTCCATTATGTACATATTTCTATTATCACGTATCTGTTCCACAAAGGTACGAATTAGGTTAAGGAAGTAAAAAGTGGAAAAAATATAGTAGAAAATATAGTACAAGAATGGCGTGATATAGTTGAATCGCGAAGAGCCTTCGAATGATGTTCATCGTGTATGCGATTCGAATGGCAAGAAATTAGATTTGTTTAGCTGAAACACGGATAATTGTCGTTCGGAGGTTTGTTCGGTGTTTCCAGCGAGGTCCTTCGAGCGCTGACCTTTCCCAAGGTTCCGAATTCGGCGCGTCTGAGTCTTTCTCCTATGAGGATACGAAACGAAATATGGGCAAGTCCATATTAAGAATGTCGATGACATTGAAATCGGACCGCGTAAGAGCGAGCTGGCGGCTCGTGTACCAACGACCTTCGATTATCTACGTTTGTCTTTCTCTAGAAGGAAGATCTTCGAAATTCCACTATAGAAAAATTCTAAATAATTCCAGAAAAATCCTGATGATTATATAAATCAAAGGATATAAAATAACGTATACACCAATTACAATTGGAAGTATAATATATGAAGATGAATGTTATTATTACAATTTCAGGAAACGAAATCACCTATATCGTACACTACTGAAAATAATTAGAAGGCCATTATTATGAACAATTTTATTGCATCATAAGTTCCTTGTTTGATAAACATCTTTTTTTGAAATTGGTATATATCAGTGGAGCATATCTTTCCTGGAAGCGTTAAAGAATCTGAATTTTAAACCAAGTATCGTTGATTAAATTATTGCGAGATTGTTATTAACCATTACGAAAATTACAATAACTGAAATAACAGCTAGAAGGATCGTTCTCTAGTATTATATCGTTTTACGGTTGTACACGATAATTTTATTATGTCGAAATGATTAGAATCATAGTTTTGCACATTAACCGAGGGAAACAGTGAATAAAATATGGCGTCAGGATGGGAACGTGTTGCAAGTAATTCGACTCGGCTCGTAATCGAACGCGATCGGCCATGATTACCATTAATTACGAATAATAAATTACGAGGCCGTTCACGATCGACTTATCGTCACGGCGCGATCGATACGCGTCTCCTGCGCGTCCAACGTGTCCAACGCGTAAACACTCGTCGATTTCGAGCCAATGTGTTCGTATCGGCCACTACTAATAACTTACGATTCGATTCACGACTCACACTGGTTCACGAAGATATTTGAGCACTTATCTAACATACAACGCCTTTATCTCTTTGTGTCTGTGTATGTATATGTATAGGAGCTACGAGATATTTACTGTGAACAGATATAGTGGCAGACAAAAGAAAATGAAAAATTGATACATGCATATACAAGTAGAAGCAAAATATGTATTAAACATTCTTTCTGTGCTAAACACTCGTCCATTCTGAGACATACAATTATATTATACATTCGATTCTCTTGTGAATTATAATTCAGTTCTGTATTCTACTGTAATTGTACTGTATATGATACATACGCGTTCAGAATATGCAAATACTATTACTTAGGTTTGTAACATGTCTTATGGTATTTTATAAAAGACGTTTGACGCGACCTTACATAAAATAAGCAATAAAAATGTAATTCAGTTTTCTAAAACTACAGCGTTTTTTCCCGTTTTACTCTTTAGACTTTAATTCTTTTGGGGGTTAGGTTATACGTCGTTGTATGTATTTCATAAAAAATTAGTATACAGCACGAATTAATTATATAAAGAATCTAGTAAGCGTTAAATATGATTTCGCCGAATATTGAGACCATTTTGCTGTTCATATGTCATACAGCAGAAAAATACAGATTGAAACCTATAATTATTATAACGAACAATTACGTATTCTTCGTTTTTAATGTACTGTGCAACTACTATAAAATCCATGCTATTCAAATGTACTGTGAAAGATAAACGAGAATGCACAAGATATACGTAAGACAATCCTTTTTAAGTTTTGCAATACGTTGTCATTTTTATCGAAATGTCTTTACGAGAGACTAATCATCGAATTGGGCGAGAAGATTGTTGACGAGAAGATTGTTGACGAGAAAGAAAAAGAACGGAGGCCGAAATGTAACGAGGCTTGCGAAGGTCTCATCCTGCGGTGACGCAATGGAAAGTGGGAGCCGCAAGGCTGTTTCCACTGCGCGAATAACACGCGCAATACTCCTTGCAGCTTTATTATTATCCTATCGCCTTCGTGGCCGTGGCTCGAAATCACACTGCAAATTAGCAAACAGCCGCCATTCGAAGTATTCTTTGTCGAAACGCTGGAATCATTAAGTCTTTCAAAAGCAAATCTCCCTTTTTTTTTTATTTTGTAAAAAAGGTTGTTTTTCAGTCATCACGAATAATAGAAACACATCAATTTCAACGGAAACGTACATGCTTATCGCTTACTTGAGTAGTAACTCATAGGTTAAAGAGTTTCGTGAAAGGTTTAACCTCTTGACTCGTGATTTTTTAGTAGCTATTATACTAGGGCGATGTTAGTTATTTACTGGCGTAACACCGCGGCAAACGTAATATTCAAATATTCTATATAACGTATATTTAAATAACCTTTGAAATTGAGGTTAGAATTCGAACTACGTTTTGTTATGGATATAACCTATCTTTATTAGATCGAAGCTGTAGTCTTTGCCATGTCTGTAACTCGACTTTCAATATTATGAAACAAGAGGCTAACAATCGTTTAATTGTACGAAATCTTGAAATTACAAATTTTTAATTTCTAAATTAATTAATAATTAAATTGATATTTGATCGATATTTTCTTTTTCGAAAATATCAACGTACGACAAGTTTTCTCGCGATAAACGTGGAGTTACGAGAACGTTCGATAGACCGATTAACGAGCAACGTGTAATTAAGCAATGAGGGGGAGGGGGGAGTTGCGAGAAGGTGGCGGCCTTTAAGGAAGGTTTACGCACGGGCGAAAGTGCTTCCCTGCTCGTGCCACCTATCAAGCAGGCGCTCGTGTACGCAACCGCTACTTTAACCGGACTTCCGGAATGACATGCTACCGTAGGTCGCTAGTCTCAACTCTACCACTTTTTTTTACCTCGTTTCAGCTTTATCGCCCACTTCTCCTTCCCCGTGAAACGCTACCTTCTCGAACTATTTCGTTATAATATCATATATTCCATCCGTACGAGGAATAAGCTTTAATCTTTAACCTTGCTGCTTTCGGTCCACTCACTGTATCTTTTTCACATCGAAAAGCGTTTCATGTTTGAGCGAAATATGAAAGAATTTCATATTGATTTCTTGCTTCGATTTTATCTTGAATATCTTAACATTTTGTGGATTGAAGACGGGAACAAAGTTTCTGAGCGACCGTGTGAACTGTCTTTTCAGTCACTAGAAAAATACGCGGGAATTAAAGGTTATGTTATACGCAATACACGGTGCTCAAAGTGTTAAGACATTAAGAGCCTCCTTATTTGTAGGAATAAAAACAAGATTGCAAAATAAAAATTAAAAAGTCACGATAGGATTAACTCTATTATGTAAGACTCTTGTCAAACTTCTTTTTTAATCTGCATTTGATATCTTAACTAGTATCGACACTTGTTCAACTGGTATTCACAGGTCCCGTTTTACTAAATACACGTTTCAGTCAAGCATTATTTTTATTTTCATACATTATTTCGATAACACTTATATTTGTTCAATTAACATTTATCGTTGTTCACCCTCAGTATCTTTTCTCATTTCGCAAGAACCATGAAATTGATCTATTAGTATACATTCCTAAATCGATAGTGATCGTTTTCATATGTAACGTATTTGACTAATATCTATTAATGCTGCCCTGGTAGAATTCGTTTTTTATTGTAAAAACTATACACCTATCCTTCCTAGTTTAAATATGTTAACGCTTGAGCAGAGACGTACCGTATGCGACATCTTGTTTCTTCGTAATATCTTAATTAGTGGCATAAATTATCCGATAGTATTCTCGAATTGTTTAAAATCTATGCTCCTTGCAGAGCTTCCACATTCTCATTCACGCTTTTTGTACAACAACACGGTACCTCTAACGGTAAATTTAACCCTATTAACCGAATGCGTATGTCGGTTAACAAGCGTGATAACAAAATTGATAATTTTCACAAGTTTGTAACAGTCTTGAAAACAGTCTTCCAACGGGCCATCATCGACAGTTACTTGTTACTTGTAATGGCTATTCTCAATTATTTTTATCGACTATTATTTTCCTGTATCTTATTTATCGTTTTTATTTTCCATCTGCTTTGTTCGTCCTGTATTTAATATTTTTTGTATTTAATACACTAGCGGCAGTTTCACGTTAGTAAGTATTCACAATATTACAATTAACCTATCAAAAACCATTCTTATTCGTTTGATCTGTCATAAGTACCAATATGATACTAATGTTTCTCTGTATTTAGTTAATATATATCCATCCATTTTATTCTGCTAGATTTTGCTCTCAATTTACCATTATTAGTCCTCTTATTTAGCAAAATACCAATTTAGTATTATTTCTTTGTATTTGACTAGTATCTGCTAATCTCATTTCACTAGTATCTTTCATTCTCAATTCACCAGTAAACTGTCCTTATTCCCCTAGGTTAACACGGTACAATGCAGAAAAACCATTCCCTGTCCTTTTTTCTATTTTATTTAGTCAATGACCCGTTTAATGCTATCCTATAGTAGGTGCCAGTCTGTTAACACATTCTTTATTCCGAACGCGTGCAAATATTGGAATCTCGATTAGCACTTTGCCATTCGTTAAATATTTTATTGCCTGTTTCGGCTAAACATGTATAGTAGTATGGTACATGTATGTAAGCTTGTATGGTAGTTCCAATGTTCACTTCGTCTGGAATCTGTTCTATGTGCTATCTGATCACACAGATCTAATTTATTACATTGTAGTGTCTCTTTAATAGTACGATTACATATATGTAACCGTGGCGAATATGTAAACAGAAAAAGTATGTAAACAAAATAGACTGCGTTTACTGCCGTCTAGTGTCTAATTGGTAATATAATTACATATACAGGGTGGTTGGTAACTGGTGGTACAAGCGGAATGGGGGTGATTCTAGGCGAAAAAAGAAGTCGAAAATATAGAATACAAATTTTTCGTTCGAGGCTTTGTTTTCGAGAAAATCGACTTTGAATTTTGGCTCGGTACGCGTGCACTTTATCGCGTCTCGTTATAACGGATCTCACTGTAGATCGTTGTCTCGATGGAAAAATTAAAAAAAAAATTTTTATTCTATATTTTCGATTTCTTCTTTCGCGTAGAATCACCCCCTTTCCGCTTGTACCACCAGTTACCAACCACCCTGTATATATATGGATATATGTATATATACTGTACTGTATACATATATATATATTGGCGAATATATAAACAGGAAAAAATATTTGATAAATAAATCACGGGTTTCTGTATGTTTACGTGAGATCTAAAAGTACAGAAACCCACAGAACGCGCATAATATTCAAAGCTGTATGAAATATACGAAGTTTAACACCTATTATAATACGTATTCTAATATCACAATTATTATTATAATATTTAATAGATAAAACATTCCGTGTAGAAACCTTCCTTCGTTTGTCTTTATGAAAATACGAGTTTGCATGAATATCTAGTATTACAATAATTATGATCTACAATTATCCACATCACAAACTATATGTACATATATATATATATATACGTATCTACCAATATCCCCAAAATTCTATTTCAACCGAACTTAGACCAGTGCATTTTTTCGTATGTAGCTTGACATAAGCAAACGAGCACGCGACTAGGCGAAATAAGCGGAGAAGTGTAGACGTTTTGTAGTTCCGGGACGACGATGCATCGGTGATTCCAAGGTCAACGAGGCGATAACTGTCCGCGTATACCGTATGTATACTATGGGTTATCTTTCTTAGATCGACGGGACGCGACGCGATGCGGGGAACGCGTGGCGAATGGTTTGAGAAGGTGTCGAGAGGACGGTCAGCGTTTATTATGCCGGTGCTATGCGCGCGTATACACCGACAGAGAGGCGGAGTTGCAAATCAATAACCCGTGTTATAAGGCATTTGGGCATACCGAGAATATCGATTATGTAGCGTGGTCGTCACACGAGAGCTGTCCAAAGACGATGGCCACGCGTAAGCCAGAACTTGATTTTGCTTTGTAAATTAGGATGAACGTTCGAGTTTGGTCGATCGTGAGATTATTCGTAAAGAATACAACCAACGAACGATGTTAAGCTTTATATATTTATAAGTTGATAATTGACTAGAATTAGATATTACTATGCAGGCGTTTGTCGAATGATGCTTCTAATTTGATGTATGCTTGCATCGCTTTTAACTTATTATATATATATTATTAAATATATAAAGCTGAAAGATAAATCAGATATATACATATATGTAAACTCTTTAAGAGTTCAAATGCGAATACGTTTGTACGACCGTCTCTCGACGCACGACTTCTTTTGTTTCACGGACAGAGCGGCTTTCTTTGTTTTACGGAGAGCCATTTTGAGAGACATGCATTTCCCAAACGTACGGACAGAGATCAACATCGGAGATAGACAAGATCACAGAAGAAAGAGTAATTATTTAAAACATTGAAGACTGACGGAGAAAGATCGGTATAGTTCAGGACGTTGAAAATCGATTCTCGATTTTCAGGTAGACATTGCACAGTACTTGCTATTTATTGTTTACTGTTATTAATTGGTTGTTGTTTATTTAATTATTACTGTTATTAATTGTTGTTAATTATTAGTTGTTGTTTACGTCTGTATTTCATTTAAGTATTTTCACAATAAACTCGATTTTCAGATTTTATACATCTGGTTTATTTTTCAGCTTTACTTTAACTCTCTATTCTGCTTCTAACCTCCACTCAATCCCATACTTCATTTAGACCACCCATCACATCTAAAGTGATACACCCACCCGTAATTCCATTGCAAACACACATATCTCAATTTGGTTTTAATATTTTGATGATTTATTTGGATGTCTTACGGGTACATCTCGATTTACAATATCTTATCCTATCTTATACACTATTCTTACCACAAAGGACATAACCTAACAAACAAACACTCACCTCAGTAAAGAAATAAATCAATCAAATTCGAAGATGGTATCTCACTGGGGGTAGCCATCCACATGTTATATTATTATACCACTAAGCTATAATATTTTACCAAATGTCCTACTGGACAAATTGTAAAATTGAAATAAATAAATAAAAAAGAAAACTATTCTTACCACAGAGGACCTTCTTTTTCTACCAGTGGGATCTTACTAAATTGGAATCAAAACTAAAGCTAAACCTAGCATAAGTTCGGGGTAACAGATAACAAAGCTAACCTTAACTTCAACTTAACTTCAGCTTAAACATATTCAACGTAAACATATCTTAGATTTATCTTTTATGGTACACTATATGTTGATGTGTCTTCATTACACGCGTCTTTGGCACACTGTGATTCGGAACGAATCCCATAGTTCCCAACTAATTAAAATACGTTGAATTTCGTTTCAATATATCTGTTCGTAAAAATTCAGTTTCGATATGGGCATTGTGACAACGATATACGTACTTGGAAATCTTTAATTGAAGATCTTTTGTATGCGATACTGTAAGTGCAAAAAGTTAAAAAGTGCTTTTTTTTATAATGTCCTACACGCTAATGGAAATGCAATAATATAGAATCTAGGAGAAGTGTAAATTTGTAAATAACTACTAATAGCGTTAAAAGGCAACCGATAGGTAGAATTCAGTGAGTACACTGTAGCAGTACCGACAGTTTTTCGCGAATATCTCGGAAATTGACGATAATGTTACCAGGCCCGGTCAAATGACCGGCGACATAACCTAACATACAAACACTCACTACACTAAAGAAATAAATCAATCAAATTCGAAGATGGTATCTCACTGGGGGTAGCCGTTCACATGTTATATTATTATACCACTAAGCTGTAATATTTTACCAAATGTCCTACTGGACAAATTGTAAAATGTAAATAAATAAATAAAAAAAAAAAAAAGAAAAAAATGACCGGTTTCAAAATTTAATTAAAAATCGCACATTCGTCGTTATTTCTTTTGTTCATCGAACTTTATGTGAATTCTTATATTAACAAAAATTGTGAAGTAAAATAGCCAAGGTTAGTGTTAATAGTCTAACATTTTCGTAGGGAGAAAAAGTTGTTCCGAATATGATATTTTAAATATATTAAAAAAATCGTCGAAGTCGACATTGTGGAGAAAATTTTTTAATGCTTATCGAATTTTCTTCGCAAAGGTTCTACTTTTCCGAGTTATTTGGAATTCTTTCGATATAGAACCAGGGGCGGAGGACGTGTTGGGTGTTATTAAAGTACTACGATGTTTAACTTCAACAGTGTTTATTTCGATGTCGAGTGCGCGTCGTTTTTAGATCGTAACATGACGCACGTCGAGCTCAAGCGATGACGATACAGTTCTGATGCTTACTGAACTAAACTGCTACTGTCCCGATACAGCCTTGATACAGGCTTCATACTAACTTGATACAGAATTGATACAAACTCGATACAACTAACCGTGCGACTACCAGCGATTATCATTGACTACCATCAACTACCGTCTCGAGCTTTTCTTCGTTTCCTTTTTTGTCGGAAGAGAAAGTTTCCTTTCGAGATTTTTTTTTTTTTTTTTTATTTGTTGAAATTACAATTGATTCTCGCGTTGAGAATTTTCAGTAATTTTTCTGGTGTGGCGCAGTGACATGGCTGTTTACTTACAATAAGTTAATACTTATTATAGATAGGTATAATTTATAAGTATTATAAATAAGTGCATATGCTTAATTTGGATAACTAAATGAATCTAACGTTTAGGTCTAGCGGGTAGTGCCTCTTCAGCCTGCGAATCTGGTCCGTCGTATCGAGTAGTCCAGTGATTAGGGGGTAGACAAATCCGTAGACAATAAGGCAATAAATTTTTTTTTTGAAGGCCCGTGGGTTTTTTAGTAGGTCCCGGGGTTTTTACTGAAAATTCTCAATGCGTGAATTGATTGTAAATTTTACTAAACAAAAAAAAAAAAGATAAAAGTCCCGGGGTTTGTTCTTTTACGACGTCCTGCTGTCGGACAATGCGGCCGACACATGTGGTTTAACCTTGGAACTTTATCTACGGCCATGGGTCGCTGCAAACCTTTCCAAATGGTGATTTTATAACCGTCGAATTTGAAAAAATTTAGAAATTCCGCAAATTTCGAATCGTTGGAACTTCATCAAGTTTCGAATTTTTTACATTTGAAAATTTCTCTTCGAATCGTTCCATCTATTTGGAGCTTTGCAAATTTCGAAACTTTCGATTTTGAAATTTTTTAAACATTATATTACGATATAGACGAGGAAAGATATAGATATCGAAAAAAAAAAAAAAAGAAAAAAGAAGCGAAACAATTGAGTCAAATGAAAATTGCGAGGGATGGATGATGATTTATTTATATACCGCGGCGTGCCGAATCGATGGATAAATGAGTCGTCTACAAAGGTTGACGAGCAACCGTGGCGACAGAGAGAGGCTCTGTTGAAAGGATTAATGAAAACGAGGGTTCCGAAGTTGGGTCAATGGCGTAACCCGAGGGCGTGTAACTTGCTTCCAGTTCACCCACGTATATACATCTATAGAACCGTTTCGCTTTTCGCCGTCTTTATTTACGCAAATCAATCATAATCATATTATCATCGTATGGTGCACAAAAATCTAGGAAAATTTGTCATCGTCCAAAGGTGAATTTTAAGCAAGCAAACGAGAATAATTTTCTTCATTTATGTAATTCATATATATGTATGTCGGGTTAAGGTTAGAATTTTGGGCGTTTGACGAACCTTCGCTCGAATTTACCATCGAGGTTATAGCTGATATTTATTGGTACAAATGTGGTCACTACAAGAGGCTACAAGTAATAACGGCGATCGGATGGTCGAGACGTCGATGACAACGAATTCAGGTTCTATAACGAATCCACGGTCAACGGGATGACGACTGCGATGTGATACACGTATGACTCCACGTACAAGTAAAACCTATTTGCATGAACTGACTTGCAGTCCAAGTGGAACTGCCCTTATGTATTCTTCTCTCCATCTCTCTTTGTCCTTAAGGAGAGCTATATAATTATTCCATACTTGTGACCCGGTATGTCACTTCAAGCCCAAGCCCAAGCCCATCGTCATAAAATCGGATTAGAACATTAAAACTGTTTCTTAGTTTTATTACTTAAGTGTAGCTATAGTAAAAGTCTGGCTAATATATTGGAGGTTTTCACAACATTCCAAAAGGGAAGCCTCGATGTCCTTTCATCTCCGACGTATATATTTATTTCATTTATTATTATTATATATATATGTAATAATAATATATTGAGCTGTAATCATGGTCAGCAACAAATATCCGTACTGTGATCCAATGTACATGTCTCGAACCGAGGAAAAACTATGTTGCAGATAGCGGATGTATACTCTGAGTGTGGCCTAACAAGGTTGCAAGATATGAAAGTTTAAAGGCTCGAGATTTTTTTTTATTTATTTATTTAAATTTTACAATTTGTCCAGTAGGACATTTGGTAAAATATTATAGCGGTATATTAATATAGCATGTGGGTGGCTACCTCCAGCGGGGTATCATCATCGTGTTTGTTAGGTTATGTCCTTTGTGAGATTTATTGGGTGTTTCCCTTTTAATCTTCTTTTTATGCTTGATGTGTCGATCGTTTCCGCTACCAGCCGGTTTAGGTGCGTTGCTATTCTTTCTCTGTACCTTCTTGCACTTCTGTTAATCTCCTTCTTGACCGTTGGTATTCCCAGATCTTTCCGAATGTCCTGGTTTCTAACGTACCATGGCGCGTTTACTATTGTTCTGAGTATTTAAATTGCATTGCCTCTATTTTGGTTATATGGCTCATTGCTGCTGTTCCCCATAGTGCTATTCCGTATGTCCAGATTGGTTTTATGACCATTTTATATATTTTTAGGTTGTTTTCTATGCTTAGTTTGGATTTTCGACTTGTTAGCCAGTACATTTGTCTCCTTGCCATCTGTATGGGCTATTCTCAACGCGAGAATTGATTGTAATTTCAACAAATAAATAAAAAAAAAAAAATAAATCTGTATGGGCTCGAGAATTAGCAAAGTTAATAGTATATCGCTTAACAAATCCTAATTTCCCCCATGTATTTTGGAGATTGGATTTTTGAAAGGAAAAATGCGGGGAGGGGGGGAAGAGTTGGGAAATTGGAATATGGAGGTGAGCAATAGGTAGGAAAGCGATTCGCGCAGCAGTCTGTCGTCACGATTGATTAGCGAGCAGAAACGTGGCGCATACGGCCCCCCGCGGTACGCACGTGAACGCACGTGAACGCCCTGTCGATGCAGATGTAATTATAGATTCGCTTTGACGCCGTAAAACGCTCACCGCCGTCATAGCTACGTGTCTTATTACCTCTGTAGCCAGTTAATATACGAGTTTACACCGCGCTCAAATGCTTGCCTATATCGATCATAGCAGCGAGGAGAAAGCCACCAAACGAAGCAGCCATTCTAACTTCCTCCGATTCTTTCGTTTATCGTAACGAGCATCGAAAGTATATCGCAACGATAGCTTGAGAGATTGTGCGCGTTATGTCTCTGGCGAACGGGTAGAAGAAGCGTGTGTTCGAATCTGCGTATGTTAAGAATTTTTAAGCGTCGTGCAGTCCCTTCGAGGACTGTTCGATTTCTTTTTTGTTAAAGAAACGATCTCTCGAATCAATTCTCTGGCGTTCGATTTTTCCAATCGATCCAATCGATTCATTTATTCTTTAACCTAAAAATAAATTCATCGATTCCAGGCTTGTCGAGTTTAACAGTCGAAGAAATGATTCCGTTCGATTGGTCTTTCCGATGGGAGGTTAAATTGTCACCAACTGAAACACCAATTCAAACAGCTTCGTTCGGCTAGTTTTTTAATTGCAGACAATAGCTAAACTGCGAGCTTTTCCTGGTATTTGTATTCGATTTATAGAGTTTTCAAATTCTATAAAGTTGCACATCTATGGCTGGCATAAGAGGATTACCTATATTTATGAAAGGGAGAGAGGGGGGGGTGAGGAAGAGAGGGAGAGAGAGGGGGAGGGGAAAGGGAGGGAAGGGTGAGAAAGAGAGAGGAGGGGAGAGAGAGAGAGTCAGTTCTTTGATATCGATTTTTTGAAAGGATCGATTACCATGATTCGATTCAGAACCGATTCGAGAATCGAACATTCCCAAGTCTCTCAGAGTCTGCTTAGCAAAAAGATAATATTGTCTCCTGACTAGGTCTCTATCCTCTGTTCCTTGACAATGCAATGTCGAATTGCTTGCCGTCAGTAAAACTATCTCACGCATTTTGTAAACGGTCATATCATGGACACATAGCTCGATGCCGAGTCGAATCGTCGGCCATCGACTTTCCAAACATTCACCGAAGCACCCTACCGATGTCTTTCTTCCATCCTCGGCACAGTCATAAATTATGGTAAGGTCAAATAGGCTATCTGCCATCATATCACGAAGACGCGTTGCCACTACAAGTACAAGTCAGAATCGTCTATTACCTAATAACATCAGTAAATTGAAAAATAGCAAGATATAGGTTATAGACTTATTGTAAGCTTATCGTCCACAATTTTACATTACGACAAAATTCGAGTACAACGATCAATTGGCTTGTAATTAGTAAAATACTCTTGCAGAACTTTACTTATCTCATTACCAAACTTGCACTTCTTATCCAAGAGAATATATTAGCTTGATAATTAATAATTTATAAAATGTTGCTATTTAATATTCGTCTAATTGAGCTAGAGCTAGAATCCATAAGAATGTACTCGAAGAGAAAATTTACAAAATATTACAATTGTTAGCGAACGAATTTTCCCCTGAAATTTCATATATGTTTGATTCATTTGATTTTAGATTCAACTAGAATCAAACATACGATAAACACTTATTATTCAAGTTATAGTACCACGCCAGAATAATTTACTTATATTAAAGTATAAAAGTTTACTTATATTAAAATATATTCGAGAATGAATATGGTGGAATTACTTGGATGTAAAAGAAACTAAAAAAAAAAGACTCTCAAAATATGACTATTTTTAGTAAACTTTTTCTTCAGAATTTTATCCTAGAATTTCTGATATTTCTGATAAATTTGGCAATTTACGGTTAAGGTATGCTCTAGGAGGAATATGGTGGAATTGGTTGGACTGGCGAAGGGAACGATGTTTTCAGTTTGTCTTGGGAGTAGAGCGAGTCGACGAACTGGAAGGAAGGGAATAAGTCGAGAGAAAAATACGCGATGGCCGATAATTTGCCGGTGTCGCGGCATTAATTGGGCGTCAGGCATACGTAACGCTGCCAGCTCTGCCGCGTAATTATGTCGACGGTCGATCAACATCGTAAAACACCGAATTATTATCGGTCCTCGAAAGAGAGAGAAGCGCGTGTAATATCGATCGCTCGACGTAGTTCTACCGCGACGACGATACCATATTCCCTCGGCCAAACCGCAACTTTCATTCGATTTTATTACACCGGATAATCATCTTCTTATGCCCATTAATATTTCTCTCCCCTTTATTCGTATATCTATGATCTTTAAGTAATTATTGTAATTAACTTCACTTCTCTACATTGTACACAATTTCCAAAAGATCTACTTTCATTTACTTACAATCAATCATCATGCAGGTTATTTAATTTATAGGATATAATCTTTATTTTTGAATCTTGCATCAGGTTACATAATTTTACAATGTACTTATTATCTTCTTAGGTTCCAACTATAAGTATATTGAATTGTATATACAGATCTCGAACAGAAAGGTTATGGATATACGTACATTAATCCATTAACTTTCAATCTTTTCCCTGAAATTATTGTGTAATACAGATATTCCATATAATTGGTTTTCTATAGATATGAGAAACATATTTTTCAAGTATCAAATTTCATGAATTATATGGAATATATTCATGAATTAGAAAGAAGTCCCATTTAGGGGCCATATATACCTATATATATGCTATATAACATGTACAAATTCCTCTTTCTAGAGATATATTTCTTCCCAAATGCAGTGGATTGTTCTGAAGTTTTAATTCAAAGTTTAATTCAGAACGTTTGACGATACCTTATGTACAAATAGTACGTTTAATTTACACGTACGTATCTTTTTAAATACTTCCTATAATTAATATTCTAAAAATTAGTACTTTCATAGTCATAAAAATAGTCATAAAAATAGTCATAGAAATAATCATAAAAATAGTCATAGAAATAGTCATAAAAATAGTCATAAAAATGTCAATCCTCGAATAGCTCAAAATTATGCATGTAGCAGGGGATCTTGTATGTAGTTAATTTATGCTTGAAGTCTTTAGGGATCGGTATAGCGTAGATCGGTTCATCCCATACTCAAGAAGTAATGGAGCTAATGTAGGTCTTCTTCAAGGCATAGACGCAGGTATGCTTTTCGCATGGACAGGTGAACTAGAAAGTCCAACAAGTTAGAGAACTGGCATATAGGAATGCAAGGGATTAGCGCGTGATTACGCGTGTTTTCGATGCATAAAACACAGAGAAGGTTAATCAGAGTGTCGTAACATCGTTACGCCGCGATCTACCGATAAAGTCGATTGCGTAAAACATCTTGTCATCCCTGTCCGCCAGAGGGTTCTCTCAGCAAACGTTTGTCATAGAACGTCATCGCCTATTCATTCGATAATTCGATCACCGAATTGCATCTTCCATTGTTTCCGCTCTCTTTGGCTGAAATATCTTACCCAGTACTGCTTTTTGATGACGTATTAAGATATTTCAAGTTCCGCATGATTTTAACCTAGATATGTAGTTGAAAATCAAATTACAAGAGAATTAAGAAATATTATTAGATAACAGCAGGTTATACTAGATTGTAGTAATGTGGTTTTAAGTATTATATGCCAAAAATTGTAAAGAATTCAGAAATTCGCAGAAGAGTACTAAAAAAAGTTAAAATACACATGAGACACATATATTTATTTAAATTTGAGTTATAAAAAAAGTGAATATCTTTCACGAAATATTTTTAATTGACGGAGGAAGAGAAAGTCGGCGCGATATCTCAAAATAGGTCTTTTTAATCTTAACCAAGAAAGACAGGGTTATCTTCTATTTCAAAATATGTAAATTTATAATACATTTTATGATTGATCTTAGAAAAATGATTTTATTAACCTTTCGAGTGCTATTTTCATCGTTAGATCTCGAAACGAATCCAAAGAAATATGGTATTATTGGGAGTTACGGTTAAAAGCTGCAGCGGCATGGCAACGCAACGAAGCAGAATTGAACGAAATCGAGCACCAGCGCTTTCTACACGCGTCTACGAGCGTAAATACACGCTCGCATATTATATTACCGTTCTAACCTGCTTTTACTCTTTCCTCCGCTTGGTCCCGCGGTCCGTTTTCTTGCTGTATACTCGCTCATCCTTCTCCATCCGTGTCTCTGGAAAGTTTCACTTGAAACGGGCCCGTTTTTAATGCCTCGTTATTACACGTTTCATAGTTGAAAGAAAGAGACACGCATCTCGATCGGAACTGTTTCTTCGCCATCTTCTTGAGTTTCCCGCGACATCTTTCCTCCATGCAAGTCGGCTCAATGTACTAAGTATCCTCCTATCTAAATGATTTAAGACAGATTTTGACAAACTTCAAAGTTGAAAAAGTAAAATTTCAGAAACTTAATATTTCAACTATCGGAGTAGTCAAAGGGATCAACCCATTTTTTTATAGGGACCTTATGGATACACAACGATACATAATTTTTTGAATGATTTGAGTAATTTTTAGTAAGGTACCTATATAGAAGTTCCCATTTCACGTGCCATTCATTTTGATTTCTTTCTTGAAATTATTATGTAATGTAAATGTTTAATTGATCTTTTTTTGATAGTAACAAAAAAAATAAGTTTTTAAAGTATCAAACTAGAATGTACGAGTTTTATATCTCTATTCATTAGTAATTCTAGTATTTCAATTTGGTCCATGACTCTAGCTATGATATAATATTACGTATATGTATAATTAGGTTATAATTGTAACAAGAAATGTTGGCTTTTCACGTATTCGTTGAGCATAATTTTTACTTTTGGAGTCGTCCGAGGGTAAAAAGACGACAAGCCAGGGAGGTCGTTTATCGCGAGCCGTGATCAGTCGAATCCATCAGGGAACAGTGTCGAGGAGATTTCAGCGTTGTCGGAGGCCAAACAGGGCCGGCTGATCGATCGGATTCACCGGCAGGAGGCGCCTCGAAATTCCGTCCTTTCGACAGTGGTTGCCGATGGCCTCTGCGAATGCCTCGAATTGCTTCCAATGGTGTCATGCAACATCTCGAATCGTTTCGACCATTATTCTACAACTCTCGACAATACCAAACCTACTAACCTAACCAAACCTTAAATAAAACTTATTATACAAATACAAATATAAATAAAAGTAAATCGATTATTCAGTTTGCTTCGCCGATAGTCAATATTAGTTTGACGCACGTGAAATATCAATTTTTCAAACAGGATGTTAGATTATGTATTCAAATATAATATCGAATAATATCGAAACTGGGTATATACTGCTTCGTTAGAATCCAACTTTCGAACAGCCATATTTGATATGGATCAATTGAGTGCTTCGTATCGGTGGATCATTTCGGTTTTGTATTTTTTTCTTTTTTTTTTTGTAGAATATTTCCTCGAGCGTAAAACAAAAAAAGAAAGATGAAATGGTGGCAAAGTTACTTTGCGCGGTTCAGCCTCAAGTTTCGCGGATTAAAAATGTTAAAAGCAGCGCGAGCTTGCGGCCAGATAATTGCCAGACGTAACGAACGACGCGCACAATGCGAGCTGGAAAACAAACCAACGCCGTTGCTGTGCATGTGCGAGCGGGCAAGCGCGCGCGCGAGCGCGCCGCCAGTAAAATTCTTTGACTCTCCCCTATGACGCCTTCGTTCTCCTTTTTGTCCTCGCCGTCTCTCCCCTTTTGATCATCGCGGCAGTACCAGGGTCTTTTTAACCAAAAGAAAACTACCTTGTTGGGAAATTAAAGAAAAGAGTGTAACCACAGCTCTGCAACGTAGCCCGCAAATTGTTTTTCATTATTTTACCTGCGATAGTAATAATTCGATTAACAAGCATTTACAGAAAATGGGAAACTCTAGGAATATTAAAATTAAACAGAGGTTTACGATAATTGAATTCAAATCTCCCGGGTTTCCTCTGCCGGGTCATTCGTTCAATTAAAGGATAAAACACCTATTGCGAATTTATTGGCTTCGTTCTTTACGTTTGAAATTCAATGCTTTCAGAATAAAATGTAAGGATTATAGCATATTCGTCCACAATGTTGAATTTCAAAATAAAAATAAAAGGAATAGAGGATATTCGGTAAAATAAAAGAATAACTAATCCAAATTCTTATTAACACTTTGAAAAAGTAATTCCTTGATGCTTGAACCATTAGTATATCTATTATAGAAATTCCTATGTCTTCTATTCTCCTCGTTATCTGTGAAGTATTAAAAGTGGCGCGCTCTTTTCAAACAGCTTCGAATAGAAAGTATAGAAATCTGAAAAAAAAAGGTTCTAAAATTAGATGCAATATTCATGAAGAAACTCGTTTTCCTGTTACGGGCAACATCTTTTTGCGCACGTAACACAGGCGGATCTTTAATTTTCGAGCCGGAGTACGACAGATACCGTAACTGCACGGGGAGACAGCCCCCCTCTCCCTTCCGCGGTATCGATTGCGCCCTCGTGTGTCGTCGTAAAACTTCGGAGATGATCGCAGCCTCCGTCGCTCACGGGCCACTAGCAGGTGCGTAGGATGGGGTCAGGGGCCCGGTCTAACTGCGATTCACGGACAAGGTCCGTGAAATGGTGTCACGGTTACCTTCCAAACTATATCGTCTTCGTTAATTACACGTATCTTATCTATACTACATGTTACGCCTTGTGTAATTACATCCGAAGGTATCTTCAGACATTGAGAGATAAAGAGAAGGTTATTATTATCCTCTCTTCATTGCGCAAAGTACATAGGCATAACACGTAAAGAACTAAGCTCAAAGATTCGAAATTTCTATAAAATATCGTTCGACATCACAATAGTCTTTTATCTAATTTATTTTTGCGAAAGAGAAACTCTTTTCTAAAGAGTTGTTAGTGTTTATACCAATAAGGGTTATTATTAATTTTTGAAACAATGAAAAATCCATAGAATAACGCGTCGCAAAAACGTTGACGTCGCAACGCGAGAAGTCCTTCTGATCAGGACTTATTTAGCGACACAACATTGCACACCGTAGACTTTTAGTTGTAACTGCGCGCCTTTCACCAAGCTATAGTCCCGTCATAATTAGATGGACCGACGTTTCGTCATGTCCGTGCGTCACTGACAATTAACTTAAGATAGCCGGCCGTAGAATCGCGTTGGCTACAAACTAACTACCATCTAGGCGAGAAGAAACCTCTTGCAATACTACTGTAATATATAAATATTTCAACAAATTGAACAAAAAGTTATTGATATGAACCCTAAATTTAAAAAAGAAATTTAAACACTCAAAAAATTCCGCCACTTTTATCTATGAGCACGCGAATAGGGAATCTGGTGAAAATCGATTAATCGAAAATGTCGGCGCGATTTCGAGACAATGGCGACGTAGATGTATCGGTTATCGGTGTTAAAAAGATCCGCTCGCTATTACACAGAGGAAGAATCGGGCATAAAGAGGATTTTCCGGAGCGAAGATTATTTAAATCCGGGCTGAAAGACATTTCAATGGAGACACCGATACGCCGTGTCACCGTCACCCTCCACGTATCCTCCGCAACCCCACCGACACCATCGCCGCTCACGCTCCTCTTAAGAACAACAACCGAAAGGAGTCAAGGTCGTCGCCACTACTGTGTTTTCCTCTTCTAACCTTTCAGACCCTGCCTCTGTCCTAATCGATCCAAGTGTTAGGAAACATATTTCTCTAACATTTCACGCTACCGTTATGGACCGTTTGTTTATTAGACTGTAGATGTTTATACAATTCGTTGCTTTCCAAATTTTCATAAATAGTAAGTAATATCTTAAGACATAAATCGCATATTCTACGCACTAAAAATTAGTATTTGATTTAGATTAGAAATACGTTTTTATATAATTCTTATTTATAGGTTGGAAAGTTTAAATAGACAAACATCGAAGCGTGGATATATAGAATGACGTAAGACGTAAACTAAAGTTTAGTTTATTTAGAGGTTAAACTTTTTTAATATTTAAATGTTAAAATTTAATACTTTATTCGTGTTAGAATTACGTTACATTTATTTATGGGTTAGAAAGTTTTAAATGATACATATCGAAAGCGATAGATGGAGGATTAAAGCGTAGATTAGTCGAGCGGTGGCGCGCGCGAATGTAAGCTCGGAAATGATCTCGCTTACAATTAGTAGATCGGGGCCGCGTATTTCCGCTCATCTTGCGCGCGCCTACTATTTAACCTCGTTTCTTCTATATCTTCTGCCGCGTTGTTTCTGCTCTCATGCTCTTTCGGCTTCTCTTTCTTCGTTCGATCGTCTATATCCCGAACGTGCGCTGGGATATCGGATAACAAGTCACGGGGAACGCGTAAAAAGTAAACTTTCAATCTTGTTGGCGCGTCGCGTCGCGTCGTTAGAAACGCTGCGTGAGAAAGCCGCGCCAGCATTATGTGCATAGTGCATAATTATCTTCTTACCGGTTGTTTGCTAATTTTCTCCTCTCTTGTCATTCTCTTCGACCAAAACTTAATTATCGAAAATAATGGTCATACAAATTCCCCTAAAATTTCTATAAAATATACTTCAATCTTGTTCTCATTTTGACAAACAAAGAGAGTTTGTAATATTTGAAGAATTAAAGAACAAAAATCATATATACCAGTAAGAACGTTTTCATATTTTGTTTAAGCTTGAAATATTTTTCAAGTTTAGGAAAATGATGTTACGTCCAGTTTTATCAAAAATACACACGTTTATCGTTTAATTAATTAATAACTTACTGAAATTCAAGCAATATAAAATGTATAAGAGTTAAATGTCGGAAATAAAGGACAAAAAAATGGACAAGGTAGAAAAATGGTGATGAGAATGGAGGCTGCTCGTACAGAGGAACGGGGGGATCGGTCACGAAGAAGTTTATTTTCCAGCTGGCCGTTGGTAACACGGCAGCTATCTATTTGGCCGTTGGTATCTAACCGAAGCCATGGTACGCTCGGCGATGTCGCTTTTAATTCGGTAAGAAACTGGGTTTCTGGGTCAGAGAGCCGTGATACACGAAGCAGCCGACGAGCACCACTGGCAAACGGCTTCACATGACTCTCGGGGAAACGACTTTCTTCGGACCAGTGCCGTATCTTTCGCGACAACCTTGCATCTATACATTCGCGCCCTCTCTCCATATTTTACGCTTACATCTTACTTTTTCACACTACGCATATCAATTATTTATATATTTGGTATTGAGATTGCAAACATTCGTCATATTCGAATGACTCACCCTTACACGAGGAGAATCGTTAATCTGAGACGTTACTGTGACCGTATAAAACAGATATATATTATGCACTTATCCTTGAATTTTTTAATTAGAAATGGTAGCTAGCTATTCGCGTAGTAGAACAGATGTGTTAAGTAATTAAATTATAATCTAAGATCGTAATTGTTAATATCATCCAGATCTTTGAAATTAATTCCAAATAGAATGTTTTTATGCTTAATTATATTTGGGTACGATTCAAACTATTTCTCTGTATATCGAACGGTAGCCATTAGTCTAGGGATTTTAGGTATTTATGAGAAATTCAAAGGTTTCTCAACGCGAGAATTGATTGTAATTTCAACAAATAAATAAAAAAAAATTCAAAGGTACAACAAAGCGTAGAACACACACATATAGAAATATCTAAAGCGTACTCCATTCGTTAAAACATTCAATAGTTTAATGATATTCATAGAAATATGAATGTTCATAAATATTCTCAGCCTAATAACTATGTAACAATATAGAAAACTGGTCGCTTGTACACGTGATAAACGAATGACGTTCGCGAACTATGTAACATCATCGGCAAAAAAATGACGGCTCGAATTTCCAAATCTAATTCACACATAAAAATTCAAAAGGATGTGTGATGAGTTGTTTACGTATCTCGACTGCATAACGAAAGCGAGAACTGTAGAAGAAGGAAGATGACAGGAGATCGACGGGACCGTATTACGTTACGTTCCAGCCGTTTCGGAGAAACACACGGAGCGGCAGGGACATTTTTGTCGAGAGTGAAAGTCCGTAGGTTTCGATGGGGCAACGTTAACTTTTACGTTCTCTGTCGTGGAATGTACACGTCGATCGGCCGTTCTAAGACACTCTCGGCGCCCGGTTTAGCCTTACGTAAATTCGACGCAATGTTATTATGTAGGACTCCTGTCTCGCGTCTGGGTTAAAGTACATTAACTGCAACACGCGCCAAATACAGCAACCGATGAATGATTCGATAGGGGATGCGCATGTCGCGATCCTTTCTCTCGTAAGTGTCACCGACAGCTTTCGATACTTCGATTCTAGATTTTCAGTATATCAATTTTTTATCTGTACGTGAGTTATTGACTGTAGGATCTTGATCTTCTCCTCCATTTTGAATTTCTGACATATTATCGATCTTCAATGTCCGATATATCAATCTTTGGTTATCGATTGTTTATTTTTCGATAATATAGCGATTCGTTTATGTAGCGATTTTTATCGTTGACTTCGAGCTTCTGACACAAGAATTTTCGATTTATCGGTCATGAACTATCGATTGTTCATTCTTCGATATATTTATTGCTCATTTGTCTGAAATCTCAATTTTTCCACATAGATACACACATCAATCAAATTCGAAGATGGTATCCCACTGGTATGTGGATGGTAGCCATCCACATGTTATATTATTATACCACTAAGCTATAATATTTTATCAAATGTCTTACTGGACAAATTGTAAAATGTAAATAAATAAATAAAAAAATATATATATATATACACACGATCTTCGCTATGTTAATTTTAAATTGCGATTATGCATTTTGGATATTTTTGATCGTCAATTTTCCATATATCGATTATCAATTTCCAATGAGTTGGTTTTTAGTAATAACACGAACGTTCGACGTGATATGTTTTAGATCGAGCACGCGCGCCGTTTCGTTGAACGCCTCTTGCTTATAAAACGCTGTGTCACGAGAAACGCCGTGTCACGAGACCTTGCGCGTTCAAACTTGCTACTCCCAACCGATTAGCGTTCGAATATCCGTAAATTACGTCACACACGACTAAATTAATTCTGGCGACTATGTTGATCAGGATCGTTTTAAACATTTAAACGACCACCGGAATAAACCGAGCAGGCCAATTCCATCGACTGACTCTCAGTTCGTAGAACGTGTCGGAACGTGTCGAATATACGCTAATATTGATAATCCGACTGCGTATTTTTATACAAATTCCCCCTTTTTTTCAATATAATTAGAGAGATGAAACGTAGATAGAAAATCGTTTTGCCTATTAAATCTTACAGGGACTACTATACTCTGGATATTTTATACGTTTTGCGTTTTCAAATTTCTTATTTATTAATCAAATTCGAAGATGGTATCCCACTGGGGGTAGCCATCCACATGTTATAATACTATATCACTAAGCTATAATATTTTACCAAATGTCCTACTGGACAAATTGTAAAATGCAAATAAATAAATAAAAAAAAAATTTCTTATTTCTTATTAAAAATCCACGATCTACCGATAATAAAATCTGTCAATTGAAAGTATAAGGCATTGAAAATATAAAACGTAAGATGTAAAACGTGGTAAATATAATTGGTTGAAAAATGTGAAGCAATCGGAAACGAACAGGCACGGTTAAAGAAGCAACACAGCAAGGTCTAACTGTACACAAGCCGCGGTCGTAGAGCGAGAACAAAGAGGGGATAGCCAGGTAGGATAAGAATGTCGGGCAACACACCGGTTGGGAAATGAATTGTGACGTGGCCTGGCATTGAAAGAGACACGCGTGTATGCACGGACAACCGAGCTCGTCCACGATCGCCTTGTCTAATTTCTCGTGCGACCTGATTTCTCAAACTTAACCAAGCTCGTTGGAAACGCGATGACACTCCTCGAACGCTTCCGTTCCGTATTCGGTTAGCGGACGAATTTTGGAAACTCCGGTATTTGACTGGCTTCGATTATCAAAAAATCAATGTACATCATTAAGTAATTATATTAATAGGTAGTTCTATTAAATGAATTTTTCTAACATAGAGAATTAATAAATTCAATTACCAAATAATTTATGTCGAAGATTACACATCTGTGGTGATGGTAAAAGTAGGTTAGGTTAAATAGGGTTAAATAAATAAACAAATGATGCATACACTTGGTACGAAACGTGGTTTATCGATGATTAGTTGTCTAAAATATCTTTAATAAAACGTTCATTGAAGATAGTTTACGTAACACGATCGAGAATAGGGAATTTTCAACAGATATGCGAAGGTTGTTGCACCTGTGCCAAAAGGTTAGTGGAAAAGTAAAATTTTTTTTTTATTTATTTATTAAAATTACAATCAATTCTCGCGTCGAGAATTGGAAAAGTAAAATGGAAAGAGTGGAAGCGAAGGATCTAAGAAAAGATGGAAAGCGGTTTATCGATATTCCGCGGAAACGCGAATGGTAATAGAGTTTTAATTACCGATTAACCTTCCAGGGAGCAAGCTGTCACGTTAGTGCCGTGTTTTATTGTCTATCAACAACGTAAGTGGGTCGCGCGGCCGCCCTCGCCTCCCTCGGGGATTTCCCTGCTCTTATTTCCGCCGGTCACGGCACCCAGAGTATCTCTGTCACGTAATTTCGACCTGGTTTTACGTCACCTGTTTTTCTAATTTCTAAATGTATTCTTCATATTCTGGAATCTTGAAATTTTCGCGTCGATGAAATTTCGAATTTCCAAAGCGTCAAACTTTCAAAGTTCCGAACGACCGAATTTTTAAAATGTCCAACTTTTACGTTCCAAATTCTCAAAGCTTCGAACTTTCGATGTTCCGAATTTTCCAAGCTTTCAACTCGAATTTCCAAGGCTTTTCAAGCTTTCCATGTCCCAAACTCCTGAATTTTCAAATATTCGATATTTCAAGCTTTTGGATAATAAGCTCCTGGCTTTCAAATTTTCAAATGTTCAAAAAGTCTCTCTTTCGAATTTTCAAATATCCAAAATTTCGAACCTTTTAACGTTGAAATCTCCAAATTTCGAAATCCTCGATTCTTAAAACCTCAAAGACCACGGTGAACGTGGCAAAGAATTTGCAAAAGGGGCGATGCCCTGAAATCATAGAGCAAGCACAGAAAGCTCGAAAATGCGGGGAACGTGAAAGTTTAGAGCGCGAACGTCCCAGATGTGCGGTTTTTCTTTCGCTATGATGATATTCTCTTTGCTGTTCAGCTCCGTTAAAGGCTCTATATATTAATTGATATACGAAGAACGAGCCAGAAACTGCCTACTAATCGTAGATTATATCATAGTTGACAAACTAGCCATGTTAGATGCGATCCACCGGGGATCGTTGTTCCTTTGAACGAGGTTCGAGGGGCTTCTTCGTCTAGAAAGAGACGAGGATTAAACAGGACCATAAATCAACTGAAGGAAACGTCACTGTTCACCCTCGCAACACCTGGCTGGCTGTTCTCGCTTTGAGCACGTTCAAGAATATTTTGACGTGGTAGTTGTATTCTATTCATCCAGTATCTGTGTCTATAGTCTCCAGAAAATATTTGTCTTCAGACCCTTTACCGATATAACAATGAAATGGTTGGGAAGCATTACTAGAATTGAGAATTTAAAAATTGCTTGTTGTATAGTTGTGGTAATATTAGTAGAATTTTATAAGTCACAAGTTAGAAGTTATTAATATTAATAAATACTCTTGAGTAATAGTAATTTCAGGCACGATCGAGGCAAATTCCCAGTGGGCCGGTAAGGATTTGGGGCCGCTGTACGTAGGATTTAATTAACGAACTGAAAATGAGGGGTCGGCCATGTTGGTAATCCGTCGGTAAAAATGTACAATAGTAAATAAGTAATTTTGTAGAAATTGCTATTTCATCTGGTAAAAAGGTATTATGTTGTAAAAGAGAAGTTGGGAGAAGTAGTTTGTCAATTTGCTGATTAATTGATAAATTATTATGAAAGAGAGTGCAGGTATAGGGAAAATGTCTATATCGTTAGTCCTAGTCTAGTTACTTAATTTTAGAACACATTAGTTTATATTCTGCGCAATAGAGGCAGCATTAACATCGTAACAAAGTAAAGTGAGTTCGATACAATACAAAAATCCAACAGTACGTTGTGACGAATTGCCACTGTGAAAGTTCGCAAGAAATTCTAACATTCATTTCCCGTCTTTGTCACTCAGAATTTCGAAATTACAAAGAAAGAAAGACCCGCCCAGCTGGAAGCAACTAACCTTAAAGTTGGGATCCCAAAATACAGATATATCTGTATAGTTTGGGTATGCTATAGACGTTTTGATTTGTGGTCTAAATTGGGCTCATTGACAAACTGGTCCCTCAGTAACGGAGGTCTCTTTGGTTTCCAGTTACTTGCGCCAGTCCTTGGTCGCGGTAATCCTTCCAGAAATAAGTGGCCGACTATTTTCGGTGTTTGGGAAAGCAACGGGAAATTTGTAGAGACCAGGAAATATCTTGTTCGATCGTATACATACGCGTAACGTCGCACACATTTAAAATCGCTTCTAGATACGATATTACGTGGGATTACGTCTATCTGGTTCCGTTTTTAACGAATCTGCGTGGTTGTTTGGACAATTTTGAACGTGGAACGAGGCGAACTCTAGTGTCCGTATTAAATCGAGCATGATCGCTTTGTTCTAGCGAGACTGGTGAATTTTGAGGGTCGACTAAAAGGGGTTGCGTCACTCGTACACCCCAAAAGGCGAACCGAATTAACCTAACTTGCTCTATTATTTATTTGTTTCGGCGAAAGGTTACCTCTTTCTTCTTTGCTTTATCGACAAATTTTTATCACGTACTTATTTTTATATAGCTATTTTTATACCTTTTATATTACTTTTATCTTTCTTATCCTCGTGTTACTCATAGACACGAGGATAAATAACGTCTTGTAAACTTATTGTTTACTTATTTCAAAATAAATAATTCTCTGCCTCTTGCCGAAAAATTTCCCTAAACTTTGTCTTGTTTGCCATCGTGTATACACAGACCTTGGAAGTAGTCCCGAATTAATCTAATCGGTATTTACCCAACCTAATCTAACGACCGATCGCTCATATATTTTTTCTTTCGAAAAGTCCAAATCCTGCTCGTTGGATTTCTTGTACTTTGAACAATTTCTCTAAACTTTGCCTTGCTTGTTCCTTTACCTTTTCCTAGCTTTTCTAGGTTATGTGCATAGGGATTGTGTTATTCTCTAGTATAGGATCACAGTCGTCAGAGTGGTCGTAGCACGTGAATAAACTCGGTTATATCGGTCGTGGACAGATTGATGTACAGTTCTCCCCTCCGACATCTGTGGCTACAAAAGGGCCAGTAAATTTGTGAAGGATCCCGGCAATGGCTCTACGGTTTGTTTGTGCTAGGACGCTCGATCTTTCCGGCAAATCACTTTTCGCCCCTCCCTTTCACATTCGATCGTTACGTCCATGCGTTAATTAATTGTTCAAGGATTGATCCTTCGCGATTCGTTTCGTTGGGTTAATTTGAATCGAAAGGCAATAGAAAAAAAAATGAGGAAAAAAAATTTTACGTAATAAACGACATAGATGGAAAGTAGGGAAAATAAGAAGTTTCACGAAATAAAACAATATCGATCGCGCACGACGGTGGTAGACGGCCATAGAAAGAACCATTATCGAACGTAAGTAATTCTGCACCCTTCTATTATAGGACGGCATTGAGATTGGCACACCCCGACCAGAGAAAAATCCGGCTTGCTCCGCTTAAAAGGGGTTGTCTTTGTGTCTCGATTGCGTAAGATCAAAAAGGGCCGGGAGGCTTTATACGCGCGATTTCGAGTCACCGGCGTCGGTCTACACTGGCAGAAACTCTCGGCAAACAGATTTCCGTTCGAGTTTCAATTTCAATTACGCTTATCAGTCGTGCAGTAGTTAAAAACTGTTCGGTCGACTTTGCTTAATTCTGGAATAATCATGTCTATCGATATCCTGCCATTTAACGGCCATTTCATTTGCCTAATTAATTTTCCTTATAAATGGCGTAACTTGTAAAAATAGAAAAAGATAAAAGAATAAAAAAGGCAAAGTTTAGATAGATTTTTCGAAACGAACAAAGAAATGTGTGGATCGATTTTTCACTTAGAGATTCCTATCTACTTACGTATAAATTGTCTATGGTTTATGGTTACTTATAATTTTCTTATAAGAATTGTTGTTCGTGGTCACGATTATTCCGAGGAACATTCATAGGTTTAGAGCCGCTTAACAGTTTCATTCAATTAACCTGGCAGCTTGACAGATGTAGATTACAAGAGTGTATCGTGTCCCGGCTGTGTTTTGCGACACACGGGTGAGGCCCACCTGACTGCGTCACAACCGTGCTTTACGTATGCCTCTGTGGCACGCGAACCAGCAAACTAACCTCCCCACTCCTGCTCGAACTTCGCTTTAGTTGACTTTAGCCGTTGTAACAGTGTTTAGTCGCATCATCAATCTCGACCGCGACTCCCTTTCTTACGTCTGTATCTAATAAGGACATCGTGCATAGAATAATCTGTATTCTAATTATGGTGACCTACCATCTACCGATTATCTTATTTTTTATTTATAAATATCGGCCTCCTAGGGGTTTCAAGAAAGAGCCAAGAAATAGTCAGGAAGTTTTAAACGTTTGTTCTTTTCAAGAAAATACTTTTGAGGAAGGCCAGTGTTCTGGTCTTGTATCAGGAAACAATTGTATTTAATTGTTGACGTCAATAGATTGACGATGGATTGACGTCGAATCTTCTAACAGCTTGTCGTTCTAGGGTCGATTTTAGACTATCGAATCTACCAAAATGATGTATTTCAATTGGATGATTACTAAAAATATATGTACAAGAATAAATATGATTATATACCGCTATAGTTACAATTGTTTATATATAGTGTATTCAAACACACACTAGGTCAGATTTAGCGTTAAGGATACGATATTTCTATATACGATGTTCGATCGATTTTTAATACAGGATAAATAGTTTCCGAATATCGTTCTTAACTTCTCCGTTCGGTACTTGACCGATGGAACTTTTTTATTCGAACGAATTATTCCATAAGTCAGCGTGCACGCGCGTGTGGCGCGACGGAGTTGGCCGAGGCGATTCTCCAGACGTTATTTAGTTAAAACAAATATGTAGTGGGGAATTGAAGCGATCGCGATTACACTTCGGCCTCAAAGTGGGATTCGTACGAACACAGATGTGAATCGAGCGTGTCTCGTGATCCGTTCCGAGGACCGGAGATCCATTCTGTTTCGTCGCTTCGAGTATACGAAGGACGTGCTTCTTATCGCGATCCACCGTGTGTTGCAATCCAAACACGCAGTTAAACGGTATTGTTTAACTATTTCCCAGGAATTGTTTGGCCAATACCGCTTATCGAGCGAATGACAAGCTGCGATCAACGTTCTAACTATCTTCAATATTCTTTGTACTTTTCAATTAACCTATTAACTGCAGAAGTCGAGCTTACAGCAATTTCATTATTTAGAAATCCTTTAATTCTTTACATGTCATTGTATCTCTATTAAAAGTAAAGTATGTATATTATGTTCAGATTTTCAAGAGATAAAAGCGTACTAACCAATTTGTCTGTATGGATTCTTAATTTTACGATTATAGAGGTTTCTAGGCAGAACAATCCGATTAATGGATTACATAGAGAGATTAATATGATAGGTTATTCGAGGAATGTTTACGGGAAAGACCGAGGTAAACCAAGACGTTTTTTCTGGAAAATACTTTTTATCGAGTACCGATAAATTTATCATAATGTAAATAAGATTCTTCGAAAGGTTATAATTACGATTCTTAAGAAACTTCTTATCGTTGGCAATGATCGAACAGAGACACGTATTTCTACATTTATTTTAAGAAAAAGTCGTAATATCTTTTCGAAGAAAAAAATAACAAGATTGAGAGTCACTGTATCGCGCATTGAAAATCACTTAGGGAGCGATACTTTTATCAAAGCAGACTCGTCATGTATGTCGCGTTTACGCTACATAGAGACGGTGTTCAGCAGCGCCACGCGCCTATCGGGAGAATTAACTGTAGTTTTAACGTGGCTCCGACTCAGAAACGAGGCGGTCCACGTCCCTCGATGACGACGTCGACGACGACGACGCGATGCAAAAGGATACAAGCGTGTATGCGTGTACACGTGACGTTTACACGCATACACGCGGCTCTCTTCTACTCGGATGCACAAGAGGCGTTCGGGAAGTAGGGAGCTCCAAAGATAGCGTTGCAATTGCTTTCGAACCCTTTTGAATACCCTTTCCACGTTTATTTCTGACAGGCCGCTCGTAAAATTCGTTCCTTCTTCGTACGCGTACGAAATTAGGTTACCAGTCAATGAGAATGTTTTATGAATATAGCGACTGAGTTAAAATTACATCTTCTTTTCTTTCTCTTTGAAAATATACGAACTTCTAAATTGAAGTATTAATTGCGTGACAATTACTAAGTATTAGTGAAACTACTAAACGATTAAATAGGATTCTTAAACTTAACATGCACGTGGAGGTACGATTTATAGTACATATAGCTTAAGAAATTCATTTCCTCGAAATATTCAATTATAACCTGTCGTAGCGAAAATTCTTTGTGTTCGAGGAATCCCCTACGAACGTGACACAAGGAAAATCTGTTAAAACAGAAAGAAATTCGATGAACTCTTGCACCAAATTTTTCCATCAACGAACCAGAAACATTGGAACGTCGTTCTCTTGGTTCGACGACAGGAAGATTCGAAGGGCGGGATACATTTTCGAGACACCCTGTGTGCAGTCGCACTATTCGTTCGAGGGGAGAAACCTCGGGCATGCACACAGAAAACAGAGACGGACGAACGAATGGAAAAGGAGGCGCTGCGGGTCGAAAGGTACGGGAAGGAGGAAAGAGTGCCGCACGAGCGGAACGAAAATGAAGCTACGATTCTTTGCCCCCTCCTCTATTGCCTCTGTCTCTCTCTACTACCGTCAGCACGACTTCTCTTTGTTTATCTAACGCGAGAACCCTGCAGGAGAAGAGGAACATCGACCAGGACGGTGACATAAAAGTTGAACGAAGATGCACGACACGAATAACATGTGCCACATTTTCGAGTTAAACGAGCTGCTCCCTAGTTTTTATACTCTGACTTCTGACCAATTGTTTTCTATTTAGAAATAATTTATAGGGTTCTCTTGTACAATGCAATATTATTAACGAAGTTTTACGTGTTGTAAATAACAAATTATATATATCGGTAGATTCTTTTCCATGATTGGTAGTACTTTAATAATGAAACAAATGAACTTTTACAAGTAAATTTTACAAATTAGAAGTTGTTCGCTCATTTGCTTAATGTAAAATTGTACTATTTTGTGATAGAAGTCTGTAGCCTGCAACACACTAATATTACTTATTTATCAAGAAGTAAATAAGTGTTAAGAAATTAATAAACGTGAAGTTAGTCAGCTTAGCTTCTGAAAGACTGATATATATATATGTATTTTATCATATCGAAGAAGTGATTTTCGAAGAACATGAAGAGATGTTAGAATTAAAAGAATTGTTACGGAGTTAAAAATTGTTTTTTAACGCGATACGTGTGGATAACGAATTTGCTTATCGTTTCTACGAAGCACACTCTAGCAACTGAGTTATTCCACCGATCTAAACATGGCGAAATATTAATAAGATTTTTTACAGCCGTATCAATTGTGACGATAGTAACTTCATACGATAAGAATAGTAGCTATACATATATTGTAGTTTAAATCGTTTGTGAGACAGATGTTCGAACTTGGACGTGAATCAATGATCACCGATAGAAAACGATATTAAATACGCCATTTCTTGGAAATACAGCGCACGAGTGATGTCTTTGCTGTTCTTTCCGCATCGCAACGCTTCAAAGAAGCACAACTTGGGCGAGTTCTTGACATGGCTTAAAATTCGTCCCGTTTCGACCTACCCGATAACCACGTAAATTTACGAGCTTCTTCCGTCGGGACTATCGATTGGTTTTTTGGTAGTCTCAAGGCCGGTCGAGATAGAACATTTTGAAGGCTCTCATAAAAGCCCAAACCTATGTTTTCGACAAAGAATGCTATTAACCACAGAGGGTAGCGAATACATTATTTTTGTTGTGTGTTGTCGTTGATATGTATGTGTGATTTTTCATTTCACTTTTCTAATAAGTCTATAAAATTTTATCAACAACCAAGTGAAGGATTATATTTGGAATGTCCAATAGGGTTGGGCTGTAAAAATAATAGTATTTACCCTCATAACATATAGAAGGAAATTTTTGGTATTTTATTAGTTTTGATATATCATCAAAATTGATTATCATTATTGAAATTGATTAACTGTGATCTTCATATGTTAAGCAAAGAATAGTATTAAATTACACAAGTCTGGAGACCTCATCGGGGTTAAATAATTCCTTTCTGTCGATTCTAAATCTCATTCGTAATTACCATTAGAACTATTTATTTTTAAACGATCATATAAAAAGGATAATACAACATCGTTTAAGTTTCGGAAAAGAGAAATGAAATAGCAAAATATGTGATGGAATGGATCGGCACTTTCCCCAGCGTGTTTGCGAAATGCATGGATCGCAGAGGATTACTCGGAGTTATAACGCACGTAAGAAGGACAAAATAGAAGAGCAAGGCGGCGACGCGGAATCTATCGAGAGAGCACACCACTTTCGTGTTCTGAAATCCTGCTCGACACGTACCCGAACGCACACTCTCTCGATGTCGCTCGCAGCAGCGTGGCGGCAACGTTACGATGGAAACGCGCGCGCATCGCCACCGGGACACGGATATTTCTGTGTGCATTAAGTGGCGGGACAAGCCAGACACACAATAGACGCGTATCAGGCCCGAGACATCGACCTTCGAGTAGCCAGGTAGACATCGCCACTGCTTTCAAAAAATACGTTTGAGAAAGATTCGTGATCTTGTAAGGGCTAAACGATTACTAAATTCGACAAAGGACTTGATCTCCTAAATATTATGACTGTACGAGATAATGATAATTGAATTACACAGAAATTGCATCAATAAATTACAAAATTGGAAATTAAGGAAATGTGATAACATTATAAGCATTATTTTTTGTTATTTACTTTGGAATTTATTAGTATTTCTGTATATTATTTTTTTGTTATAAATAAACTTATGGAGGAATGAAATTTTCATTTCGTTCGATTTCGAAAGAAATATGCTTTGTTACCTAGTTAGAGGTTAAAGCGACCACTTTCTTTAGAAAGTATGCTCAGTGCATAAATATCAGCTGAGATATCGCAGTAAATTTTTATGTAACGAAAGAACTCCGCGTAGAAAAGAAAACGGTTTCTAAGTACAATAATAATAATAATAATAATAATAATAATAATAATAATAGAAGTTCTGTTTTCATTTAAACGTTTAATAAATCTATGTTATACTCAAATCACGATACCGGTACAAAGGATAGCACTCTTTTACACATGAGTACTTAAAAACTGTTCACGTGCTCCTCTATGTATCACAGACGTCGAGGTTAAAGGGGCTTGTAGATCTAGTCACGGTGAGAAGAGTCGCGACTCAAAACAGTATAGAGACGCCTCTGCCATATGTCAGAACGGGACAGACTACGTAGACGGAAGGATGAACCAGACGAAGAAGTGAGAAATCTAAGTGAGAGGTCCTTGAAACCAAAGAGCGAGTGAGCGAGCAGATGAATGAGCAAGTGAAAGATCCTGGAGATGAAACGGGTGTATGTAAGAAAGTGAGCGAAAGGGAGCTACTTACGGTGCTTGAGCGAGAGCAAGATGGCGGCCGAGATGGAAGAGGACGCTCGATCGAAATGGCGTGGCAAGAGAGAGGAGGAAAAAGTAAACAACGCGCGAGCAAGAAACGGTATAAACGGAAGAAGGAACAAAGATCAGGGAGAAGGAGAACGTGTACACGAGGAGAAAGAGAGACAGAGGAAGGTTGCCGAGAAGCGAATCGGCTAGAAGCAGGTAAGAAGGGAGCGACCAGCTGTTTCCTTGTGTGACGTCACGCAGGTGCCTCACGGCCGGTTGGGGGAACGAAGGTAGACAGGTGGACAATGCTCCTAACCCTCTACTCGTATCTGTATCCTGTTTTCCACCGTCGTTTCGTATTTAGCCATTTTTTTAATCGTATTCTCTTTTGGTCTTTTGATCTTTCGATTATTGCGACATTAGAAAGAAACTTTAATCATAGATATACGAAGTATAAACTGCGGATGCCATATTAAGAAAATGATTAATTAAAAAACTAATTAAAAAAGAGATAGAGATAAATAACGGGGTTCCCCTATCACCGAAGACCACGCTCTTCACAAAACATCCATGGTCTATGTCTCTTATGTCTATGTCGTTAACTTAACTTCAGCTTTTACGCGTTTAGTTCAACATTATGGAAGCGTTGGTAAGGGTTCGTTCGAACGAATCAAACTAAAATTCGTTTGGTATTTGACGTTTCAACCTCGTGTGCTTTGGAAATGTCACATTGTCTGTGTTTCAACAAAATATATACCAACGACTTTATGGAACTTTTGCTTTCGTTTCGCTTAACAGTATATTACAATGCACACTCTGTCATGGAAATGAGCGTAGCATCGTTTCATGGTTAAATACTGCTTACGAAGAAGCAGGACGATGTAGCGTGGCAAAAGGAACTCGAGACGAACTATTAATCCTAGAAAAAGGTCGTTTCTTTGATTAGTCGAGGAAACGCGTAAAACCGTGACTCCAAGTCCTGAAGGGAGAAGCCGTTGGGAGATCCGATGCAGCCATCGTCCAATGGCATCCATCCCACTGTGTCTGCACGCATGCGTGTTCTTTGTGGCTATGCACACACGCATTCACGCACGTGCCGTCGTGCACACTGACACGCGTCCCTAGAGGGGAAATACAACCTACATATTTCGTCGAAGAATCGACCGAACTACCAGCGAACTAATACCGCGGCTGATGTCTCACGAGATCTTCCGATAAACCGACATAAATAAGATCATCCACGTTCAAGTAAGCGTTGTAGAGTTTAGTTGGAAGGATAAACTTCTTTAAAAGATACATACATAATTCTTTAAGATTGCTGGTTAGGAATTCTTTCTTCCGAATTTACTTGATGACCATCCATCTTTCTTTCTTCTGCAAGTAAAAGAACAAGACTATATCCATTCTGAAACGTTCGTAGCATTCGAATTTTATAGATGATCTTTTTTATATTAAATGTTACAGAATTTAAAAACAACTTCCAAAAAATAATTGTTTAAGATATATTTTTAACTTTCATCTCGTAATTGTTGGAAGGTTTGTCCAAGAGCAGCCTTTGTGTACAGACTTATCGATTTATGACTCTTGTTTCGGTTCATAAATATGGTGGTTTGTGACTGTTGACGTCCAACAGTCGTATTTCCAAAAACGTCTCCGTTCGAAGACGTTAGGCCACGCTCGTATTTTAATAGCCAAGAGACGACTATGTCGCGTAGTTCGCAGATTGACATGTTCGTGCCCGCGAACGACTCCGCAGATTGGGCCTGAAGCGATTAATCACGAACATTATCTTATCGCGAGTTGAATGCTCCTATCAACGATGCGTCGCAAGCAATCCTCCGCTATTGCAAGATTGTGCAACATCGTGCGGAACATCAGGCTAGATCCACCAATAATGCAGAAAAGCGTTGTTCCACTTTGCATTAGACCCGTTTATTTCATCAAGTAATTTAAACATTCGCGTTTCAGGCTTATAATTAAGTTTCTTATATTTAAAATTTTTCAAATTGGAAAAGTACTTTTTATATTCTCCATACCCATTTCCTTGTTCTTGCCAGTTGTATTTTATTCGATGTATCTATTCGTCTCTCAATTGGCGAATTAACAAGACTTAATAAGAGACTTATTATCTCATAGAACTATTTGTCTTTTCTATGCTAAATACAAACACATATTGATTACTACTAAACTCAATTCAATTATTCAGTTATAAAATGTTCGTCGTTTCCCAACAACAAAATCTAGAGTTATCACAACACGATAACATTACGATCCAGTGATAACGTAACCATAATAGGCCGCTACAAATTCGTTCCAAACTGAAATTTTATGTGCTTTTTTCCAATAGTAAATCTTAAAAATTACCATCAACGCAATGGACATTTATAAAACATGCTTAATATCTAAATTTAACAAACAGTTAACAAACGGTTGTCGCAACAAAGGATTCAGGAGCGATGAAAGCGCCGCGTAACTACAAAACCATCAATTTGGATAACGCAAGGTCTTGCCATACTTGGCTTCGAATTCCCTAAGTAGGCAGGTATGCGTATGACTAACAGTGTCTCAGCGAGCAGGCGTGCGGCTCTCTCTGTCCTTGTTTAATGCCTGTCGTCACCTATAACTCTATCTCTCTTACACTCGCGCTCTCCCTTACAATTAGCTGTCGGAAGTATAGGAAGGATTACTCACCCAAGCACATTGTTTTCATTGTCCCGTGATCTCGGAATCGATAGGGTCGAAAACAAAAACGAGGAAAGGACGTTTAAGTTTATGGGCGCCTATAACTTCTCTTTGAAAATGGGATTAGTTACATCCTGTACTAAAAAATTCTTTATTTAATTTGATGCGATCGATACTTTATTAGGTATATTTCTACGAATTGAGGCTATTAAAATTTCGATAGTTCGGAGTGACTTCGAAGTGATCTACATTATCCTTAAATATCACCGATACTTTTGATTTTTAACGGCACGTTGAATTGATGAATTTGCTGTACATATTGACGAAATTGGTGTACGTAATCTTTTAACCCTTCGCAGTCCAAGCACCATTTGACGTTCTATCTCAATCAGTTCATACTCGATTATCTATTTTGAAAATCTATTCATAATTGAAATGAATTTTTATATTTTCATTTATTCATTCACTCGGTATCATCTCTATTAGATTAATTTGGAACATAAAGAATACAATTGTTAAAGCTGAGAAGAATCGAGTGGAATAGAATAAAATGGAATAAAACAGAATGACGTAGAATGTAATAGAACGTATTTAGACATATGTAGAACCACGAAGGGTTGAGGCGTGTTTTCATCAAACACCAAGTCTTTTGCAAAAGTGTTGTCGGCCATCGAATGCGTAGCTATTTAAACAGCTGCCCCGCGGAATCTCGCATTTGACCTATAATTAAATGCGCTATTTTTCGCCGCACGCCGATTTCACTCTTCGTGTGTTCTCGAGAGTTTCTTCGAAAATTGCGCGCTCGGAAGGTCACAGATGGAACCGAGGAATGATCGAATTTTTCCTCGAAGTTTTTCTCTTCTCGTGAAATACGCGTTTACTAGACTCGGTCCAGTTTCGTCAAAAAACGTTACTTCCGGGAATAAACGAACGTTCCTCGTAAATTGGAAATGGCGGAGGGACTTGACGAAATTGGGCCTGATGTTTGCTGGCCGGGCAGTACTCTTAGAATTTACAACACTGTGAAAATACCGCGCTTCAGTGTCTGTGTATATTCAGTGACTCATTTTATTAATTTATCTTATATATGTTCTATAAAATATTCACAAATATCATTAACATTGTTCATTGACACATATTATTAACATAATATTAATCTGAACGTAACTAACATTAGCAATATTTTTTAAATTTTCGATAGGATATCAAAAACACATTTTTCATCCGAAAATCAAATAAAAAGATAATTTTGATATAAGATTGGTTAACAATGTATCGAACTTAAAAAATTGCTTCTCTATGCAAGATGGAAAATGTAACTTATCATGTTCTTCATCTATAAAAATTATACAATGCAATGAATATTTTGTTTAAAAAATATAAAATATATCGAACAGAAATTTAAGAGGTTAGATTATTCTTTAGCTCTCCTGGAGACAGACAAACATGGACAGAGACCGCTTCTGTTGCGAGCCCTTGGATTTGTAGTAACTTTCTTATCGTTTCCAAGGATTCATCTCTAGATAGAGGAATTCGATGGAGATGGAGGAAAACGGATCGTATTGTACGCGCGTGCGAGACCGCAGAACCCTCGCGCTCTTTCTAATCAAATATTTCGCATCGTTAAGATACGCTTAACGAGCGAGAGGGGCGATTTATTTTCGTCCGCCTTGGCAGTGTCTATCATAACATGATTAACTATTCGCCAGCGTCAATTCCCTCTAACCGCTAGCTAACTAACTCTTTGATTCTTAATGAACCGAACAAAACAGTAATAACCCTGTCAACTTTAATACTGTAATTCCGTGCAGGTTGTAGTATTGTTTATTTTATCTCCAATGACTTACTGAGAAAGTATTACGTTATTATCACATAGCTGAAAGTATTTGAACGCTTACAGACATTTTTTATCGATATATATACTATGTGTTATACAATAGACTTAGAAATTATATTAGTACTGCGGCAAAATATGACTATTATGATTATACGTATTGGTAAAGTTTGAAAGTCTACAATATATAGAAGTTACACAGGGCCGCAATTACCATAAGGCGCATTAGCTTCAAGCAGGGAGCCTCGCCCTTCATCGCGTTACATTTTCAAACTTAACTTTAAACCTTAATTAGGCCGCATAATAATGTTGTGCCCAGTACTTGCAAAAGTACGAATACAACCTTGAAGTTGGAAAATATTTAGTGTCAGTATATAGAAATCAGCAAATGAATTACACAGTCAGTTATTGATTATATTAATAAGCTACAATTTTTGGTGGAACCATCTTTAATGCTTATTATATGTTGAAGATGGCTGTTCGTTCTATATACATACGAATTTTTAATGAAACCTGTTCCAGTAACTAAATATCTTGTTATTGCTGTATATATTTTCAGACTGATTTCAGATTTTACCAATATAATAATGTTAATCGAGTCTCATTACAGTACTAATGAAATTTCAAAATATTTTATTAAAAACACAATACGCACAAAAAAGTTTTTTTATTGGAGATGTTGAATGAGTTGTTGTAGTACTATCTAAAATGCTAGTCAAATATGCCCAATATACTAGTTAAACGTGCACGTTTGTAAATGTTATGAACTGAATTTTCACAATTCCATAGTAGTTATCGATCAGTTGAAAGCATTGATATACGAATTGGAAATATTTCATTGCAACTGTGTGATCCAATATGTAAAGTTATAAATATACTGCAGATGTTTATACAAATTCATATTTTTGAGGGTATAATTAAAAAAGTACAGATTCGATAGAAAGTCGTTTTATCCATCAAGTATTATGGAAAGTACTATATTTCCAATATTTTATATATTTTTTCATATTATGTACGTTCTATGCAATTCTGCACTTTCCAGTTTCCTGTGAACGCAAAAAATTCCGCGGTCAACTTCTCAGGTAGAAGTTTCCCGGTAATAGTTTGGGTTAGGTTCGATGGCGGTTCGAAAAGTAAGGTTCCAAGATGGTTGAACGCATCAAAGCAGAGCAATCGGTGTCATAGAGTGGTATACTGCAGTCTTTATTTTCAGTGACACCGGTGTCTATTTTTAACTGGCTTTGGCCACCTTCGAAAGCGCCTCCTCATCGAACATTGAATTCGATGTATCGATACTCTAACCTCTTACTATTGACCGTGCAATGTTATTAACCTGTATTTTTCACTCAAATAAAGGAATGTTTACGACTTCCATTCCATAACAACACGCAAACGAACATATACTGGCTTACGAAAATATTTGAATACTGATAGAAATCTTGTGTTAATAGATTATGTGCGTTATACAAAACCTTATGAAATTTCATTTGCATGATAATTAAACAGGATCATCATGATATAGAAGTTAGAAGATATTATTACGAGCATACATTTCACGAAGATCACCTATAGTATTTGAACAATCTATTACTCATTATACATTAATCAGCCGCAGTATCTTTACCAATTTTACAACTAATTCTATGTTTGTGACCATTATTCATGTTGTATATTAATTCCTTATTAAATAAATACGTATATGTTTGCAATAAATATATTGTAGTTTCTATACATGTTTTCGAATTGATTTGAAATTTGATCAATATAAATAACCATGACAAGCCCTGTCTCGTTAAAGTGCTAATAAAATTTCAAAAAGTTTCGTATAACTAACATAATATACTCATCAAAATTTTCTATAGTAAGTATATACGAATATTTTCGCGAACCACCATAACCATCTATTTTTGTATTGACCCATCGGATGGCCTTAGGTAACCCTATATTTAATAAACACACATGATAAATACATGTAATAATTACACATGATTTATACTCATCAAAGTATGTCCTCTATGATTGCATCTATGCGTCACCTACATGTATATTCAATTTAGAGGAAATCAGTGGAACAGAGTAGTAAATCTTGCGTGTACGTCAAAGAAATGAATCCATTCTTTCATTAGCGTGCGGTTGCGCTGGCAAACGTAACTATAAGGTGGTATAGACATAGCACAGAGTCTCGCGCGGCTCTCCCGTATCCTTTTCCCGTGATTACAATGCAGGGACGTACGATCGGCGGTACTGATAACAGTGTTTACAGAATCTGGCCTGGCGTTATCTTCGCCAGCTTCCGCAACGTCCGTGCTTCTTTCATAAACTCACGCGGAATTTGTTAACCTTCCATTTACGTTGCTTGACACAGATTAGCGAGATTTTCCTTAGCTAACCTCTATTTTAACCTTGACGACGAGTAACGACATCCGCACCATTACCACATACGCGTAGGTTTTTTGAAGTTACTAGATTGGTTATTTGTCGTGTTTCTGTGGATATTCTATATACGGTGGTGGTTAAAAGAAAGTTACACACTGGAAAGTTTAACTCTGTGAATGTTAATAGCTTTTGCATTAAATAATTTCTACTGTTTCCGCGATAGTAACATATTTGGGGTATAGTTACATTTAATGTTGTCAAATATAATGCCATTTTGCAAAATTATGGTGCCTTTCCGTAACATTTATCTCTTAAACGTGTACAAAACAACTTGTAGCTTTTATGTTCATTTTTAAATCTGTTTTGAACTTTATCGACACAATCGATAGTCGATAGTCGAGTCTCATTACAGTAGTAGTTTCAAAACGCACGATATACATATTCGTAAAAGGTTTTTACAAATCCTCAAATTCTTTCGTGAGCCATTGTGCGTAAGTGAAAACTATTATCCTTGCACAAAGATGATGTTATAACAAAGAATTTCAGAATTGTTTGAATAATTCGTTGATCGAATAAATGCCTAAAGTTTTTACGCATGGCATAAAATTTGATCGCGATATGATTTATGAAGTTTAATTACCCTTTAGCGTTTTACTTTTAAGGTTATATACCGGCAGTTGAAGGGAGGTTTGAAATTTGAACAGTCCAGATATGATCAAAGGTAATCTCGTGAAGGAAAAATTCGATTCGACGCATGCACTGGTCGTTGCTACAAAATTGAAACGCGAATAAGCGCTCGCAAAACAACCAATATACGCTCTGATAACTCCACGTTTTCCGATAGGTTAGGTCAGGGACCAGAGTAGAGACTAGAGACAACCTTTCGAATCTCGATATGTATCTATCTATACGATCTTTTTTCTGTTTTCATTCAGTGTTCATTGCCACGGGATGAGGATACTTTTGTTTTCTTCGACAGATACTTTGTTTATAAAATGTCAAAATACTGTACACGCTTCCTGAAACGTGCTTTTATAGAGAACAAATTTGATCGATTATTTTATGATTTATTACTTATTCGATAACATTTTAAACATCAAACATAAAATATTCTTACACCTTCAGCAATACTTTACATTTTGTATATCACAAGCTACAACCAGTATTAATAAATATCTTCGGGTAACATGAACGAATTTAGTAAGAAGAAGCAGACGATGTTTTAAAAGCAAATTTTACTATCCGACGTAAAGGCTGAAAAATGATAAAAGACCAGTTTATAATCTAAAATTTGTAACTTGTCAATTCTCAGTAATATTGCTAGTTGGTGAATTACTGTGCAATGATCATATCGCTAATTGGATTCATTATCTCTTATCATGATGGTTACATAACCTCTACATTGACGATTAATACTGTTGCTCTGTAGCGCGGTTAATATTCGTTTTTATTCGATTGAAAACTCAATATCGCAACTTGTCTGAATTCACTATTATTGTTGTTAAATTATTGCGCAGGGGGGCTGTGATATTTTAAAAAAGGAGCGTAAAATACCAAAGTATTTTGTAAGAAATTCGTCGATCGTTATAACACGATATAAACATGACGCTGAGTCTCTAATGAAAACGGTCGAACGCAAGTGGAAAGCCGTCCTCCGTGTCGCCTCTCCGGCTTTTCTTCTCTTTTTTCCCCTCGCTCGTTTCCCCACCCACCCTCACTCGACATTCTCCCTCATTCTCCTTCTGGCTCCATCGACTTTTCTAGGGATCTCACGGATAATGTATAGCTTTCATTCCTAAACCATACAACCCATGTTCCCGCCGACTCGTAAGTTCTAATAAACAATAACTTTGGTTTGCAGTAGTTGCGTGGAACATTTGCATTTTTCTTCCTCCCCGTCATTTCTTTCTTTCTTTCTGAATTTGTAAATGAAACCGAGGAGATATTATGCGAGTTTAAAATTACGACAAAACATGCAAAAGTTGTTTGAAAATACAATGACGTGCGAAAGTATTGGAACACTTATAGTGGAACGTTTTCATGAACATATGTTGTAGGTTGTATGAAATATTTTGAAATCTTAGTAGTACTGTTATAAATAGACTGCGAGTATCTATACAGAAATATACAGGAATTTATTTCTTATAATGGTACATAAAGAGAATAGCAACTAAACAGAAATTTGTTTTTATATAGTTTTGCATATTATACTCATTCTGTGCTTTTTTGTGCATTTTTAAATTTTCCCTATATACATAAAAATCTGTAGTCTAGCAATTAGGCTCGATTATTGTGATTAAAATTTTGAATCAATTCGACAGATATACATACATATATAGAAGTTAAAAAGATAATTATTGCAAACATACGTTTATACTAAAAAATTAGTATACAGCGTGAACAGTGATCTTAAACATACAACCACCGCTAAAGATAGTGACCCAATGTAGTGGTTTATTAATGTAATGAATAATTCACAGTTTAAAGATTTTGATTATTTCTGTGAAGTGTATGCTTGCAATAAATATCTTATAACTTCTATATACATTTTTAGATTCGTTTCGAATTTTACCAAGACAATCATGATCGAATCTCGTTACAATAATAAACTTCTAAGACGTTTTATATAACATACATAATATATTGATCAAAAATATACAATTTTTTAAATACTCTACCGAGCTGCTGTATAAAAAGTAGTTTTATGAGAAGAAGATGATAACCGTCGATAAATCAGGGTATCGATTAAGAGTACAAATTAAAATGTCGATTTTACAAAGCGGAGAGGTTAGGATCCAGTTTCGTCCAGCGCAGACGGAAAGAAGTGAAAGTTAATTTTTAACCGGCCGTTACAAAAGCATAATTGCACAGTTAGCCAATCGGGCGATCATTGTTTTGAACGGAATGATAGATGCCATCAAACTATCATTAAAGTTGCGGTTACGTAATTGACTCGCGTCGAGCGTCGGAGTGGTTTGCATCTTTCTTGCGGATAAGCCCGTATGTGTATTAATGTGTAACGCTACCACTGCTCGCTCGTTATTAATACATGTCGAAGAACGTGTGCCAGCGATCATGATTTATTGTCAGTCAACCACTACCATTTATGTGTACTCTGTCAAGATTAACTTCTTCGTTGGAAACGCATTCATCACTTACACAGATCGTAATTAATGTCAGGCTTTAGTTGATCATCCAAAAGAATTGTATTTCCATGTAGTATATGTATTTTCTTTTTCAATATGCAGTAGCTCCCGAAAGTACTATTTGAAAATTATGTTGTTATCATTATCATATTTATCATCATTATATTATTGAAGTTTAAAATAAACCTAGAGATAGCCAAATGTATCTAAACATTTTAAGGTTAATTATCCATATTACCTATATAGCGAAAGCTCTCGATATTTAGCGAAACCATTTTTAAGACTCATTATGTATTTAAGATAGGTGTACATAATACACATATACTAATTTTTTACGAAGTGTCTTCTAATTTCCATATACATTTTCAACTCGGTTTCAAACTTTATCAATATAATAATAATAATCAAGTCGCACTATAACGCTAATGAAATTTTAAAATGTTTTAAACAACGCATACGATACGATTCGTAAAATTTTTCTATGTTAGATGTTTCAACACCTTCATGAGTCGCTCTATATCGATAAAAGTGAAAGGTGCTACAAATTCTACGTTTGATCCGAATCTCTAAAAATACTTAATAAATTCATTCTCAACGTATCTCAAGTACTTTTAAGTTTCGTCAGTCATGAAAGCACGCGAATGTTTCAGTCGAACGCGACCTTAAAAAAATGAAAAAAAAAAGAAAAAGAAAAGAATCAGGCGTTTTTGATAGCGTGATTCAGGTAATACGAGCGCAATAGCATATCGAGCATGAGACCATCCATGCTGATCGATCTTCCGGCATGGCGCGACTAACTGTGAAAAGCTGGTGGCGCCGACAGCGCCGCCGTCGTCGTCCTCGTTCTGTCTTCATCGGTTTTCGGTGTAGTTGGTGTCGTTTCGTTCGTGTAAACACAGTGTGCGGTGTGTAGTCGTATCGTATCCCTCCTTCTCGCGACCTCCTCCGATAACGAACGTGTTTTACGCACCACACCAAAATAATCCGATTACCGGGCCAAGCTGGCCTTTAAAAGGCGCCTTCAAAACGGGAAAAGGGCGGGAAAAAGGGAGGTCTTTAACCTCTTTGACTCGCTTTGCCTGTTTTACCTCCGATTCCTCGTCAAGTTTTAATGAACTCGTCCTAGCCAGCTTCGCCTAATCAGATTCCTCAATTTGGAAAATCGCCAACTTGAACTAAATTCCCATGACGTTTTAGTGTATTAATTTATTATTATTTATTTTTTTAAATTCATCTCCTCTCCCGATTCGTCAATCTGTGAAATCAGAAGCGCGAACTGGATTCCCTTAATCCAATAACCGATTACTCATTTCTTAAATCACAAACTTCTACGATTATAGAAAATTATCAAATAAAAAAATAATTTAATTTTCGTGGAGATTTTGATAGGCATTGCACTAGAAGCTAGATCTCTAAATAAAGAGATTGTATCCGAGAAAGAGATATTTTATTTTACGTAAATAATAATATTTCAATGTAATAGTGTATTATTTATTTTTTTATTTTCTTTCAAAATTCATCTTTTGCCCGGTATCGAAAGAATTTCAACAGATTCCGATGCATTCCGGGAATTCTCAACCACCGTAGAATTTCTTGGTCTACCTGAACACCGTTTCCGGTTTGTTCACGCGATAAGAGTCAGGAATTTGTGTTTTAATCGATGGCCCCCGCGGAATTCACAACGACGCGGTCGAGTTAATAAAACGTTTCAATTATTTATCGACCCTGCTCGCTGAAATTAACGAGTCGCTATTCGATATCGGATATTCGAAATAATTGCCATTGTGTCCTCTAAAAAGCCTCTGGATTTATAGCGTCTTCCGCTGCACGAATTTTCAGTTAATTTACATAACGTTAGGTGAATGTCGAACTGGTAAGGTAAGGATCACTCTTAACGCGATCTGTACCGAGATCGAAGCTTCTCCTCTGGAATGTGACGTTCCTTCTTTTTCTTCTCTTTTTAATACATTCATTGTTCAGTGAGCTTAGCAATGAACGAGATCTTCAATTTCCAATTTCTTTACGTTACCATATTTCTCCAGAAAGTTCACGATTTTAAATGCACTTTTATGTCTACTAATACTTTCTAATATTGCAAATAGAAAACTACAGAGGGAAAGACGCGATAAATCACGTTTCCCGTCGTCTGCAGCAAAACAATTTAGAAACTCAGTACTTACATATCCTTTTATTTAATTTTTAGGCTAACCATATATATATTTCTCCACTGTGTCATGACTTTAAAAATACTGCTCTTGCCAGAATATTAATGTGCTGAAAGACATTGTGTGTCTCAATATTTTGATATCTTTGTCTTCTTCAAATCTTCGTCGATAATATCAATTGTAATGTGATATTGAAATAAAAGAGATCAACAGAATTATACTTGTTTTTGTTTTTAATTAAATTATAAATACAAATATTATAATTATGTTTTATTTAAAAAAAAACGCCTATTAATACTTAAGTTATTGATGTCTAAGTTAATTAAGAAATTTAGAGATCATGAAATATTGTTTTATCTTCTTTAAAATTCTTATAGAGAATTATAAGCAACGGTTAATAAAATGGACGGTGATTTGACGTTGGTTGGACATCATTTTTAAATGAAGCGCGCGCCTGAACGATCAGGAGAATAGAGGAAGTGGCAAGTGGCAGGTGCGCGCGAAAAAACGACCACGACCGATATCTTCGGAACGCCTGTTTATCGATTTGCCAGACGACCGTGTACAATACCTCTTACTACACAACCTGTGTTTCCACGAAGAGCACTGTGATCAGATTTCGAAAGATCGTGACTTGTTTACTCGGACGCTACTAAAAAATAAGCATCGACTAACTGTCATTTTCTGTCTCCTTTTAATTACATCTTTCACGCATCTGTTTAATGTTATGAAATTAAAATGTTGAATTTTCAATCGAATATAAACAAATTTTAACCACGCCAAAGACAAACATTATTTAGTGGTCACTGTAGAGATTATGTGACACTTGTGACAGGAGATTATAAAAACTGTAAGATTCATATTAGGGATATCTGGGCTGTTCTACAAGATTTAGGTTATAATTTTCTTCCTTACGATTTTGCGATTTTTTATCAAATAGGATAATCAGATGATTTATTATTTTTAAAATTTTATTTTTTTTATTATCAAATTTGTTAATGCTATGCAAGGATTGCCCGGAAAATTGACGATGAAATTTAGGAAAAGTTTAAAAGTATTATACTTTTGTAGGAAGGTTCTCCTTTCTTCTCGAACACTTTCTATTAGCCAATGCCAGATTTTATTCCTTAATCGCTACACTTCTACGTTCGACTGCAAGCAGTATTTGTTAGCACATTCAACATACGGCACATAAAATCGAAGAGGGGTTCCTGGTGGCAGAAATCGATCTTTCTATAACGTGTACTCATTTATCCACGCGTTATACGTAAGAAAATAGGAAATCCCGATGACGCGTAAATTCATGTCTCCCGCGTTGAAAGTATTAAGTAGTTTTTTTGTAAAAGTACATAACAAAATATGATGTAATAAAACGATTTCTCAGAAAAGCTACAAGTCCTTGTAACTTGTGACTTGTAAAATTTCCCCAATAATATTAACTCGATTGTCCAAGGCGGCCAAGGATTGTTCAAGTTGATAAATGATGTAATATTAATACTTGAAAAAGATATTAAGGAAAAGAAAAGAAAGAAGAAGATGGCGAGAGAGGATTTAGTGATCAATTAGCAATAAAACAGATTGCAGGCCTTGGAGAGTTTACAGTTCTCGAAAGTCCCAGGCCCTCTATCAGTAAAAGAGGTTAGTAGCCGTGGTAGAAAATAGGGGCTGGCACATAGAGAGCAATGGAGCCGAGGTTCCATTGAGAACCGTCAAAGCAGCCCCTACAATCACTGGTGGAGGCAGGTCGAGGGTGCACCTCGGTTAACCCCGTATATACGCTATTCGAAATAATAATTTCCCACGTGTTATTAATCCATTGTACGCTTCGCTCTCCAGCAAACAAAATCTTCGATACCTCGTGTTGATTTAATTTCAACTGTTTACGTCCATTGCCGTTCGACGCGATAAAATTGTGGTCTTCTTTCCTTCTTTACCACTAAAGTGCGGTTACTTATTATATCGTTTATCTTACATAAGGCATTTACATAAAAATATTTTTTCTTGTGAATACATTATGTGTATCGTACAAAACATTTTGAAATTCCATTACTAAGTCGCTGTGTAACGAACTATATAGAAAATTGTCACTCATAAAAATCAATGATTCGTCGTCGGTCTCTGAAAGTTTAATAACGCAAGGGAAATGCAAAAAGGACGGGAGAAATAGAGAAATGGTAGCAGGAAGGAACTAAACACGCTTTCCAATATTTACGAATAACCGCACCCGATTAACTGGAAAGCCGAAAGCGAACGAGTGTTTGAACCACTGCCTGGAGGGGGCGAATTGACCCCCGAACCGCTATACACGCTTAATGTAACGCAGGCCAGTGAATTACAAAGTGACCCAGCAATCATAGTCAAGAATAAAATGTAATTGCTAACCTTTCGTTTAACGTATTATATTAAATAAACCGTGTCTAAATTAATCATATATACGTCTTTATGTCTATACATTTATATTAAAGAAATATATATATGTCGGAGATGAAAGGTCATCGGGCCCTCCCTTTTGGAATGTTATGAAAAACCCCAATAGCCTAGCCAGGCTAGGTTTTACTTGTACGTGGAGTCATACGTGTATCACATCGCATTCGTCATTCCGTTGATCGTGGATTCGTTATCGAAGCTGAATTCGTTGTCATCGACATCTCGACCATCCGATCGCCGCCATTACTTGTAGCCTCTTGTAGTGACCACATTTGTACCAATAAATATCAACTATAACCGCGATGGTAAATTCGAGCGAAGGTTCGTCAAACGCCCAAAATTCCAACCTTAACCCGATATATATATATATATACCTTATTATCCCAAACGTCTAAAATAGATTAATAATATGAGTTATGCAATCTAGAATTAATCAAGTAAAATTCAACTGATATTGTCTAAACTTATATTTAGTCACCAAGCGACATAATATTCAGAAAATTAACAGTACTGGGTCTATCATATTTCCCCCCTCCCCATGTTTTTAAACACATGTCACAAAGTCAATAAACAGAGAGAGAAAAATCATGAAGATTTGGTGCACGGTAATCTGATTAGATAGAAGTGGTGGCTGAAAGGAAGGATCGATAAGTTGGCGAGATAATCGGCGAAAGAATCACAGCGACTTAACCTATAACGTTTAGTGGCTCGGTAAAAGATGCGAACTCCTCGTTGGGAGCTCGAGAAGCCTTCTACTAAATCTTAGTTCAATAAACACTCTATAGAGCGTGTTACTGGAATTACCCGGCGTTAGTCGGCTCGCAGATTAGTCGAGAGCTTAACGATCCCCCTGAGGTCCGATGGAAATCGACCGTACGACTTGTTATTCAGGGAATAAGATGATCGCGCGTCATTAATTAATTTCCAGAAGCCAAAGCATTTAACTCTTACTATTTTTTGCGTTAATCTTCTCTCTGTTATCGTCTGAAAACTTCGATTAATATAGAAGCAACGACTACATCATAAAACAAAAAAGGTAAAGTTCATAGCGTTTTTATTGTTGATTTTTATCAAATCACGAAACGTTCGAATAAATACCGCGTATAATGTGGTCTCGCCATCGTACATACATCGCGATCTAGTCTAAATAAAACTTATTTGAAAACTTATTCGTTATAGATGACGCAAAGTCTAATTCTAGTTCAGTCTTTCTTAACCGTTTCTACGAATTTTTCGAATGACCTAATGCAACATGTTAATCGAATAAAGTCGAGTGCCAAATCGATAGAGGTTAACCAAAGACACAGGGCAAAATAAAGGGTAAATTCGGGCGTGTCAATCGGATAAAAATGATGGGTGCCGGTGTAAGTGGTTAGTTTCTGTGCAGAATGCGCATAGAGAATTTTGAAACATCATAAAAATCGATCGGGCCACCTCCTCCTCGGTTAAACCGGCTGTTCACAGATTGCCGGTCCACACTGACACGCCGAGAACGCAGCAACTGCGTTGCCCGTGTGCTCGTACTCTGGCGGCAGTGAAGAAAAAAACAGACGAATAAAGGCCGAACAAAGAGGGAGGAAGAGAATCTATAAGCGAAGAGTGGATGTGAGCCCGAGTGGGAGCGAGAAAGGTGACGAGAGAGATGGCAGAGTCAGTGTGGCGGAGGGACAAACTGAATCGATGAATAAGCTAGAACGAACGAGACAGAGAAACAGAGGGAGAGGAATGTCTGACGATGGAGCGAGCGAGAGAACGGAGTAAATATAATATAACCGGGGGAAGGAAAGAGAAGGAAACAAAGTGAACGAGAGGAGTGTGTAAGCTCATCACTCAGCGGAAGAAAAAGGAGTGAGTTGCCGATCGAGCGAGCGAAATGAAAAGGGTGGAAAAGGGATGCATTACCTGAAGAGAAAGCGAGACGGCGAATCAAGTGAAAGAAAAAGAGTGGACGCGTGCGATGAAAAAGAGCAGAGGAGAGTAACAGAAAATGAGACTTAATGAGAGGAACAAAAGTGTGCGCGTTAAAGAGGAACAAAATCATATGAGTTAACGAGTGAGACAAAAGGACACTTCTAGAAAAAGTAACGCGAGCAAGAGAGAAAAAGAGGGGAAAAAGGAACCACGTGACAATCGTACAAGGAAGAACGGTAAACGAACCAGAACAAAAAACTTTCTTTCTCTGTTTTTCCCTTTAGAAGAGAGGGCCAGAGAAAAGAGGAGTGAGAAAAGCGATGGTGAAGTTCGAGGAACGAAGTAGAGTAACATTCAACCACACGTACTCGTCTTTCCCTTCTCCGTTCCTCGCACGTTCTCCCCTCTCCGTTCTCGCGACGAACCTCCACCTCTACGAAGCGAGAGAATCTACTGTATTCGCGCTCTACGTCCGCCCGTGTATTCGAGCTTCGCGTATTCGTTGCAAACGGCACACCGTTAACGGTACATCGCGTTCGTTACAATTATTACAAACATTCGACTCGACTACGGTTCGCCTCCAGCGTAATGGCTAACCCTGATGGCACGATACCGTGACGAGTTTCGAATTCCTATCTTACGTGTCATCTATGTACTTTGATTCTTTGTTAGATTTCGATTTTCATACTTTAAAATAGTAGAGATTAACTATAACATTGACGGTATGATCGTTAACGATCTTCGCTGGTGGATAACGTAGCTTCAGCCGCATCTTCCTTTCCATTTTTAAAGGAAGAAAGATCTAATTGTTTATTCATTGGGCTAACAATACCGAGGAAAATACGATTGCCGCGGTTCCTCGACATTCCTCTGATTTTTTGCAAATTATTTGCCTCGAAGTGTCATCGATATTCCGTATTTCCGACGCATCTTTCGAGCGGGAACGATATTCACTGGAGAAGGTGGCTTGCAGGAGAGCTGGTCGATCGGCAGGAATTAAAATATCGAGCGTCTCGAATAGAGGAGCGCGTTCGGGCATCGAGCGAGACGAGAGCAGAGAGACAGAGACGGATAAACCAACAACAAGGATAGAAGAGTCGAGTAGTCCTGGCTTACTCTGTCCTTCTCGCTCTTTAGACTACGTCGAAACCTCTTTTCGTCCCTCGCTTTCCTTCTCTACTCACCGGCCACCGAAAGAAAGATAGAACTCCTTTTTGTCCTGAGACTGAATAATCCTTGTCCAAACGATTTTAGTCGATGTCTTCAGGTAATATTATTGAATGCCAATCGACAGATGATCCTTTCCTATAACCTTCGTCGCTTCTGATTTGACAGATGTTACTCCAGATTAGAAGTTACTATTATAAAATTTGGGCTCATTTCATATGTCTAAAATTACTGGAAAGATATTAAAAATTACTCTAACACTGAAATATGCATTAAAAATTTGATTTAAATATTATCTTGTAGCACGGATTACGAGTAAAAGAATAACGTGAAAGCAACCTGCAATCCTTCGTTGGGAAGTCCGGATCTCTTCGGAACAATTTTGCACGTCCAGTACCAGTTGGAGGTCGTACTAGAGATATTCTCGTCCTCCATGTTGAACCAAGACTCTTTATTCATGCATTTTATCAGCTGACCTAATTCATCTGTTATATTAAATTTTCAAAATCGTAAGAAATACATAAGGCAGCGAAATCATGAAACAAGAAATAGGATAAAGGCAAGAAGAAACGAAACGAAAAAAAAGCAGAGGTAAATACAGTTTCATATAATACGTACAATATAAACATTTTCAGATTAGTTTCAAATTTCATCAGTATATTCATAGCAGTCGTGTTTTTTTATACATAGTTATAATGAAATTTTAAAACGTTCATATAGTACACACGATATACACATAAAAGTTTTCTATTGTAAGTTGTCAAAATACTTTGGCGAGCTACTATATATGTGTGGAAAAACGCGAGTCAGGATTCGTTCGTAGTGAAACGTTGCCACGCTGGTGGGAGCGTTGTACTCTGGCTGTCTTGTAATTGAACAGACACGAGCCACCGAACTTCCTGAGTCCGTTTCAGCCTGAGGGAGAGAAGGATCCCTATTTCTGGTCTGAGTTTTAGGCCCGATTCTACAAGCTCGCCACACCGGCCCAGGATTAGACGCTTGTTTGTCCTCGCTGTAGCATCCTCGGGTTTTGGTTAACCATTTCCTTAGGTGTCACTATTTTTATTCAATGTCACGCCCGTCATTTTCGACCACTGAGCCCCTACACAACGGATCTACGCTTCGCGTCTACGTTAGAATTAAGAAATTTCCGTTGAATTTTGATGCTTTGAAATTTGCTCGCTTCAAGAAATTTCTTCAAGATCTGATTTTTATTTCTAAGACGTTATTCTACTCGTAGGAATACTTTTAAGAAAATGTTGACGTTTGGAGACAGAGTGGACTAAATATAGAATCGAGGAATTTTTCTGACGAAAGCCAAATATAAGAAACGTTCATATGTGTGACATCGGTTGGTTTATCGTCGAAGGTTGCTTTCAAGGTTAGGGACTGCTCGTACTAATTTATTCAGAGATATTCATGTGATGAAATGTTTTATCACTATAATATATAAGTATTTAAATGCTTTGTTAAATTTTATAAATCTTGAAAAAAAATATAATAACAGTCGCTCGTATCAGGGGATTGATAAATTGTTATTGATAAGAAATCGAACAGTTGGGGAATCGTCTATTCAAAATGTCGAAAAGTCTCTCCTATTGGATCGATTCTATAGCGCGAGAAGGAGAGAGATAGAGATAGTGGACTGAAAGTAAGTTGAAGCTTTGACTGTGTCTCCGTGGGATCGTGGCGGGATTACCGAAGGGTTAAAGGGGTTAAGCAGCCAAGACCTTTCGAATTCGAGGGGCCCGATAGTACCCAGCCATGGATAGATCTCTCCCTTTCTTTGCAACTGAACTCCGAAGACTTGGTGGGAAACATTGAGATTTAATATCTGGAGGAGGACGTGGCCAGTAGCAGAGAAAGGAAGTTTATCGTAGAAAACGTCTCGAAAGTAGCTGAACACGCCATTCGTCTTGCAACTGAGCGCACCCTGTCGTGTGTACATCAAACAATTTCAGATTCTTTGTCTTTCGCACTCAATAATCTTCATTCTCAAATTCAAATCTATATTTTATTGAATATTTAAAGAAACTGAAGATTATATAATTAATTATAATAATGGGATATTTTTAAGTTTTTTAAATTGATAATTTTAGACATTTTAAATTGATAATTTTAGACATTTTAAATCGATACTGTAGGTTAACCCATAACTGATATTGCTGGTTCTATGAAATCCTAGGTATTTTTACTTTCGCGGTATTTCGTGATTGCTAGCGAACATTTTTGTCTACCATTTTGATAAAATGGCCACCATTCAGTTAAAAGTGGCCCACGTTTGAAATTTCAAATGGCTGTGTTCCTTTGAGGAATTTCCAAAGTAAGATAAAACACATGATAATCTTGTAACAACAAAATACGCCTTTTGCCTGTGTTTCGGGATTCGAAAGAGATACACAGCTGGAATCAGGAATTTCCTTGAAGTTTGATTTTCATGTTTGGCCTCACCGACCTGGCTGCTAACCGACAAAAATTGCAGCGTACTCACGAAGGACGGTCGAGGAAGTGGAGAAGGTATATAGTAATGGCAGAGCAACGCTAACGGTGAAAAGAGAGAACGAACGAACGAGCATACACGATAGAAGAGGATGGGATACATTCACGGATAGGAAGAGGGGGACAGGGGCCAAGGAGGAAGGGAGGAAACCGCGCGAAGGGGAAAACGACTCAACTCGGAACTCGTGTCGTAGCGGTACTCGTTTTCTCCTCGGCACCGCGTATCTCGTTGCCACGAAATTGAATAACCGCGATATACCGTGGCCAGCGCACAAAGTTACACTTGTTCAAGCTCGAATTTCTCGACCTCGAATTCAACGTGATTGCAAAGGAACGTCTTGTTTTTGAAAAACCGAGAACAGATCTAAAGAGTCCCTTCAGCTTCATCTATGCCTAAAGTAGCGATTTCATTTTGTGAGAATTTAATGAATGTTTTTGTCCAATTAATACTTTACATACGTATGTCTTAAAATTGATTTCTTTCTTTTTATATTATAGTTCGTATTCGTTAATAAAATTTCGACAATTTTGGAAAGCGTATTGATTAATGTTGTCAATTAGATCCTAGATATTGTTTTTCTTCTTTTTCCAAGTGAAGAATCTTTGGGAAGCGACAAATAAACAATTTAAGAATACACAAATATTTAACGCAGTTCATTTTCAGTCCCGATTCGCATCACGTTACGATCATACACCTTCTCCCACACCCTCGCCTGTCATTACTTGTACAGTACACGAAACTCAAGGGAAAAGGCTTTCCCCACTCGACCGGCTGGCTGGTTAGGTGCTTGGTCACGTGTTGCGCGATGCGAGTGCGCGCCAGTCAGAACGTCGTTGACCGTTCAATGTAGCGGGTCGAATCTATCATACCGATACATATTCCTTCTGCTTTGATATTGTCATTATTTACAACGTGATCTACTATATTCTACAATGTAATAAGACATCATAGAATTATACAGAAGAATTGCACAATAGATTATAACTGCGCAGTACTATAAACACATTATCAAGGTTAGATTCGATCCATTGTATCGATCGTTCGTCAGTGTTCTGATTTATAGACGCTTACGTCAGTATGACATATAATCTGATGCTCAAACACAACGAGTAACGATAATGCATAATCTTATATCATCCATGTATGACTTCTGTGATATTATTGATATTAGAATGCGTGTGATCTATCTAAATACATATTTAATATTTCTATCTATAAGAATATAAATATATTCATGAGGGGCTAGATTTAGCAGGTGAAGGCACGGTTAACGACTGTAGTCGCGCTTCGTGCATTCTGGTTCTACGGTCTTGGCATCGCCGGAGCCGAGACTCCATGTTCTATAGGCGCCAACAAATTACAAGGGACGACTTGGTCGAGTGTGTACCAGGCGCGCAGGTTTACGAAGAGCTGTAGAGTTGTTATAAGTATCTTTTCACGAAAACCAAATATGTGCATACAAACCATCCAATTAGACTTATAATATCTATTTCAATCAATATAACATAACAAATACAATAACAAATAACCTTATTATTTAGTTCATTTAAAAAACAATTATTCCACAAACAAAACACAATTGATGCATAAAAAGAAAGTTTCAGTCTAGGATTTTCAAGACTAGAAATAAAGTAAAAATGGATGAACGAAAGAAAAGCGGGCAAAGTCGATATCGCAAAGTATGTCGGACCGAAGCAAACGAATACCGCTAGGTACAAACAAGTACGGACTCGGTGCGTCTAGTTTGCGCCGTACTGCGCATCGTTCCACCTCCTTGCTCCCCCTCCCTTAACCTCCACCTCCTACCCCCTTCGACAGCTACCTCTCTACCCCGATCGACCCTTGCTCGTCCTACACAGGATAACTTTCATTCGAACAGGCTAAAACGTTACGGCATAACTTGAGACAAAGGGCGTACTGAAACTTGGTCCCGTAACCGTTTCATTCGAAATAGAGTTCCTTAATAATGCATCCTCGAGGAGGTGATGGTTACACCGGTTCGGTACAGGTATCCTTTGCGAGTTTAGGATAATTCACATCGCTAAAGGAACCCTTACCTGTACCATTGTTAGTATCCTTGACCTGACTAATACTTAACGGCAATTAGTATTAGGAGAAATTCCTCTTTGCTTTTAATCTATTCAAAAATATAAAAAATTTCATATTTGGAATTTTCGGTAATCTGACAAGTTAGATGATTCGTGATAAAGCTTAGAATGATTTACAGTCGCCGTGTGTGTTTTGCATCACGGAACTATAAAATCCGGTCTCAGATTTTAAGCCAAATATCGATTAGCGGCTGCAGAGTTTCGTGATTCGATGTGTCCCGTTCGCTGTCCCGTAATTGTTTCCATACAGCGGCGTGTATCGCATATTGTGCATAATCGCGTGCAATTTACATAGGAGTGGGCGGGCGCGCGCGACCAGAAGCAGAAAACCGTAACCCCGAACCGGTGAATTACGAGGTCGCCTATGAAGCGTCTTTCCTTCGTCGTCAGTTCGTTACGTAATTAACGATCGATAAGCTCCTTAGTTGCATATCGGCTATTTCTGCACGCGCCTACTTTTCACCTAACCTCTCCTCTACGCAACGTCTTCCAATCAAACGTGATTTTACAAAATGGCGGTTCCGCAGTACGTATTACATATCTTTCGTTAATTTGTCTCCATCTACTAATTTCTCGATGAATGTTTCACGAGAGAGCACTCGGGGCAAATGGAGGGTCGAAGGTAACTTGAAACTATCAATTTTTCAGTGGAAGTAAGAGGCGGCTTATTTTCTCGATGAAAAAAAAGTGGAAAGAGAAGAAAAAACGGTCCTACAGGAGTCAACCTTTTCCTCGCCGCTTTCACGCAACGGCCCCTTTAAGACCTAGCAAGAAAACACACGGGGCATCTCCGCTCGCCGCAAAAGTGCTCTTAACCCTCTCGTGCTTTGCCCTCCCCCCTCTCCCCTTCGCCATCGTTCCTCCCTCCTCCGCTGTTCTGTAGGCTCCGGTGCCGGTTGGTGGCGGTCGCCAAGTTCCTGCTGGATACTCTCATTAGATTACATCAAAACGGAGGAAAGCGGAAAGATCTGTGTTCCATTATATTCGAACGCGTGCGCACGTATATAACTAAAAAGCAGAACGCGGATCTCCGTTCGGTTAAGATTGTTTTTTTCTCATACGGTGAAAGGAAGAGATGAAAAGACACGAGGGGTGGATTAATATCTGTCTTAATCGTAGGATTAAGTGCTGCCGGATCGCTTTCGTTTTCGTCTAATCGGCCGTCACAGATGTCGCTGACGCCTTCGTTCCGAATCAATTGCAAATCGATCGAGATTTAAAACGTTATTCTACCAATCCTATTTTGTTAAGTAAAATGTTGTTTGAACGAAATGATACATACTACAGGTAAGGTTGATGGCGTTGAAGAAAGTCGGAACGGTTGAACGAGTCTGAAAACAGGTCATCGAATTAGAACCGAGGAACGAATGAATATGCATAGACCGAATTAACAACGTAATCGCAGAAACGGAAACAAGGATCCGCGTGAAAAGCCGGTGTAAAGAAACATGTTAAGCTTCGGCCAGGCGACATTACCAAACAAAGGGTTAAGGGACAAGTTTAACGTTTTGATACGCGAGTGGTGTTCTTTTTTCCTCTGTATTCGCGTGTAGCGCTACCGTGGTATACGGGCGTATGTATGAGCGCGTGCGCGTGCGCGCGCACTACAATATTTCACGTGGACGTTCGCACAAAAGCGCACGGCGCATTATCATATCGCATTACGGTACTTACACGCGCGTACATCTACTAAATTCCACGTATGCCATCGGGTATAATGTACCCTTCCTATCTACCATTAAATCAAACGCAAACCACCTAGCCGGTCGGACAGTTCATTTGGTTTCGCCAGTCGAGGCAGCGCGCGCGCGCGCGCCGCCACCGTATTCACTACGGAAATCGTAGCTTTCGTTCCGCGACCTCCGACGAAAACAATGGCAATCATTTTTCGACCGTGGATAATCACGGGCAATCCCTCGTGAACTTGGCAACGACGTTGCAATTAAATATAGATCGGTATTGTTATACAGGAGAACCATTCCGTGCTAATTACAACAGGTGTGGATACGGTGTGAAAACAAATTGATTAGAAGATATATATCTATATCAAGAATCATAAATCGGACGCGAGTCACTTAACATTCGCTCGATTTGTTTAACCCTACCAGTAGCAGCAGTCCCTGTCCCACGAGTCCACACCTGTTCCGTGCCGATCAAAACCTAGACCTATTCGATCCCGTGAGAAAAAGGTAGCGATTATACGAACGCGTATGTGTGGATTGCTTTTTCGGTGGTGAAGTTTGTACGAGAGCTCATCGTCGGGGAAAAATCGCAGTATATGTATCTCGTATACCGAAGGACGTGTACGGGTTTAAGCAGGAGATATAGAGGGGACCAGTGACGGAGGGGAAACGAGGAATCGTAGAGGACTACGGGGTAGATGGACCGGTAGACGAGAGGACGGAGGGGTGAGGATGAGAGCGATGGTGCTCGGTGGGGAGAAAAGGGACTCGGAACTCGTGTCGTAGCGGTACGACGTTCGGTCGGGTATCTCCGCATCGTGGGCCACACGCTCGGCCGGTATCGGCTCGCATACGCGCTCAGTCGTGGTCCGGCCTCGCTTGCGTACAAATGTCAGGCGGGAGCCATTTGATAGGACAACAGCATACGTACACAGTGTTTTCTTCTTCTGTCGTCGTACATACGTGTGCCCGCGAGAGTGCTTACATATACACAGACCTGTGGCAAATATAATACACGTTCTTATATATACGTATATCTAATACGCTCATTTCTCTTTCCGACTTTGTCCTTCGATCATCTCTATCTCGTCTTCTCGCGTAAAAGTCACACGTACTTAGAAGGGACTTAAAGTGTCGCGTGCGAGTACACCGGGAGTAACAATACGACAGTGCTGTATCGAAACGTTATCTTGTGACTGATATCGATATATTATATCTGTACATATACTGATAGTGCAGCGACAGCAGTGACGAAGGGACGTCGAGTCTAACGTGCTCCGATTAACTTCGTTCCGTTAGTCAGCCGAGTGTGTGGTAAAGCTGAGAGTGCCTCCTGCGAGAGCAGGAAGGAAGAACAAAGAAGCGACGTCCTCTGCCAGTCGGTGGAAGCAGAGCGGGGCTTGCGAAGACTGTCCCCTTCTGAAGTCTCTCTTCTCTCTGGATCTTCACCCCTTTCTCTGTGGATCTTCATCTCATCGGGTGTTCTCCTACTCTGGGCTCCGTCTCTGTCTCTTCGCTTTCTTCATTTCTTCGCCATCGACATCGTGTGAACACAGCAACGAGAAGTTGGTTTCGTCTTGAGGTAAAGTGATTTTGTTTGACGTCACGAAAGCGATGTCAAGTTGAGCAACCTCCATCCAACGTACGTCACCTATTTGTTCCCGTACTCTTATGACTCTCTACCCCCTCCATCTTCTACTCACTCCGCTACTCACTCCACCCCTCACCTCTTGCAACCCGGACTCTGTTGATTTCTTTTCCCCCCGCATCGCGTTAAGTACCGCGCGTGATGATCTTGCGACGAACAAGTACCGATATTATGCGCTTATGCGTATGACACAGCATCTGTTATCAATGGATAACGTAATCCGGGGAAAAACCTCTTAGTACCCTGGGTTTTTTATGTGGGCGTTACTCTCAACGACAGATGAACTGACTTCCTTTTCTTCGAGTAGCTCGTCCAGATAATCGCTCGAAAACACGGGGCTGTACTTTTTGTTCGCACTGTTGCTGTATTGTCCGAATGAAACGACAAGAACGATGCGAACTTAAGACTAGGACTGCGCAATGAGAATCTATTTTTTCCTCATCGTATATCAAAGCGGAATATATGTGTACAATTGATTTCCTTATGGAGATAAAGTATTTTGTTGATTCAACACCTTACGAGCTTTATGTTTTACGAGGGTTCAACATCTTATTTGAAGTACATATATTTTTGAAGATTTGAGTAGATTATACAGAGAGCGTCTAGTTTTTTTGCAGGTAAGAACGAGACGCTATTCGTTACTGTTTAATCTGCCTTCTATCTAGTGTTGTAGCAACGGTTCGATATATCGTTACAGCGTATCTAAATAGTCCACAGCCTTCGATTTATCACGTTCAGCGGCTGCTTAGGGAATGCCATTAAGTGGATTGCTTAGCCGCTATCGATTTTGTATACTTTAGAGTCGTAACGTGTGATGTTAGCCAATCTGTATATCTCACTCCATTTTTCGATATACGCTCGTTTCCAACTATAATTAAAAACGGTTACTAATTTGATTCAAAATTAACGATCATACAAAGGCAAGCTATTATCTCAAATCCTTAATAACATTTAATAATATATACAATTTAATATAAACAATTATGCACGAACTAAAAAACACTAAGAAAACGAGCGAAAAATATAAATATGGCAGAGTAGAAAGGGCGACAGGGAATTTCTCAGCGCAAACTCATTCAACGTGAGCTGGGCTAGGTCAAGGGATGAATAGCGATGCGATAATATTTTCCCAAGCGTTTTTAGAGGTCGATGAATCGAGAGAGTTTCGTCCCCTGCAATTGTAACTGTATATAGTTGTAACTAGTCTCCACACGAAATCTTTTTCGTGTATCGGCCACAGTACCATATAGACAATTAAATCGGGAATCGCTAATAGAATTTCATAGACCAAAGTCGTTTCGATACGATTTTCGTCGCGCTGCTGCGGTTTTCTCGCGCTCCTCCCTCCCTCAGTCCCCATTCCCCTTCTAAACGATGTAACATATGCGCGCAGATTTACGAACAGAGCACGTATCGAGTTATTATCACGGCAACCGCATTAACCCCCGACTACTCGACCGGTAACAAGGGCCACCGATACCACCGCCTGTCCGAATCTATTTCGGATAAAGCCATAAAATTACTACTTTAAGTACACTTACTAATTCATTTATATGTCTGAAGATTACAAAGGAAAATAAGTATAACTTAGTTGACTCTTTTAAAATTTTGATATCATTTAATGGTTAAAAAAGTGTATTTTAATATAACTACTTGGTTCAAAGCCTTTTAGTATAGAAATAATTAACAGAGCCATAAAGTTCTATGGAAAATTAATGCCTTACCAAATATCTAAGATATAATAACTGGACTGTTATAAAATTGGTGAATCGGCAAATGACGAATTGTAGGTTATAAAGTTCTTTTATAATTTTACACGTTTAATAAAGTACTTGATTTTTAATTGATTTTTGTTAGTATATTAAAATTATTAGAAAGTGAAACTGCCTTCTTATTAGTGCAGCCAGTTCAATTGGTGAATTAATGAATTTAGTAATGAATTTTATAGATCTACCGTAATATGTGGATAAAATGTCATTGTCCGATAATTGTTGCGCGATTCGCTCGCCAGAGCGCGACCATTCGCGTATCGAAGCCTTTAAGGTCCCTTTATACCGCGTGCGCCGCATTCTTCTTACTGGTTCGCGCCTTGTCTCCACTTACATTCAAGGACGATTCAGACGTAACTGCTCTCTCTCGCGCGCGCGCACCATATATATTCTTTACACGGTTTTAACTTTGAAATGACAGAAAGGAAAAGTCCGTGAACAGAGAAATATAGAATGACATTCTTATAACGTAAGATGGGGACTTCTCATATAATGTAGAATTGATAATTGTTTGGCAATGTTTCTTGAAATCATATATGTTGTATTTGATATCTCGAATAAGAAATCTTTGTAGTTGACGAATGCGAAGATAGATATATCATACAAATATTGTTCAAATATATTTGTAAGAAATATTGACACGCCATTGTATTTATCCAATAGCATTTACATAATTAATCGATTCGAGCATACTAAATTTTTAGTATATTATACTATACTAGCTTTACTATACTATACTATACTCTAGTATACTAGCTTTCATACAACTACAAAAATTTCTGATTAGGATGAATGCCAAATATTATGAATACTAAAACCTCAATGTAGAAACTATTAAAAAGCGCTTCATTGGAAAATAAAGATAAGTGGTAAATGCTTTTTGTAGCTACATTAAGTAGACAGAAAAAGTTTACGTAAAGAGTAGACGTTCGTTTTAACTGCGTAACAGACGGATTAAAGTTACGTTAGTGGCCTCCTTCTGCCGCGGCTAATCTGCATTATTCTACGTGTTATGTATCATCTGGTCGAACGTGCGTGTTCTCTTGACTTAAAATTCAACAACGGCATCGACGTAACTATCTACGACTTTGTCGAGACGGTCCCTCGCGACATCCCACACTCGGTCAACAATAGATAGAGCCTCACATACATAACCTACCGTTTAGATAATGTATCGGTCATCGAGCGTTCGGTATATAGTCCAACTATCGTAATCGCAATTCCACCAAGATTTAATACCGCATATTATACCTTCTCCAACCAAAATTGAATAATCGAGTTGTTGAAAAAATTCCTAGCATCTTTATTATGAATTTCTTTCAAATAATAAAATATTCGAACGAATACTATTTTTATTTAGATATTACAAACAATTAAGAAGAAACACACGAGAATTCGTTCATAAAACAGGTTTCTGTTTTATTTTTTAATAAGACAATGTCGAGCCTTCTATACCCAAGCAATTTTAAACCGTAAGTGGAATATGCATTCAACTTCATGTATCTTATTCACCGAATATGGTATAACCTCCTTATTATTCATCGTGGTCTTTGCAAATTTTATTCGAAAGACGTAGACAAGAAATGAAATATTGCAAAAGCCTGTAGGAGCTATTCGAATGAATTCGTTATCAGAAAAGTGCAATTTTTCGAGAAAAACTTTTTTGAGTATGCTTTAGATCAAAGCATACTCAAAATATTTTCAATGTTAAGAACATCGACGTGATCCTTTCACCATTTTGAATTTTCTCAGTTAGTAGAGGGCGCGCAGGTTGCGATCACAAGTTAATCATCGATCCAAGGAATCGCTGCGCACTTAACGGTGATTTATATGTTTGACTAGCGGATGAAACTCGAATCACGGATAATAAAGGGCGACTAAACAGAGAAAAAAATCGGCGCGGAAATTCGGTGCACGCGTCGAATATCGGGTGAAACGTATCAGAGGCAGACGTTAACTCCGCTTTAAAATTCTACGGCACGAGGCTCGTAACTATTTACGTCCTGGCCGAGAGCATATAGCCACTTTCATAGGGCTACGCGACGCATCTGTTTGACTAGCGAACACACATGCAAGGCCCCGTTTCTCTTTCTGTGCGCGCATCGAGACGACGATCTAGACTTTAAACAAAGGTATTATCGCGCATACCAGATCTGCGTTGAATTACAAAGTAACTTGCGAAAGGGCATCCACTTGGTATCTCATGTAACCACTTGCAAAAGAACCCAAAGAACAATGGCCAGGTCGCTCAATTAATGATATCAAAAATCCTGTTTCAACGTTAGGGTATCTCATAGATAATAAAAGCTTCTGGATCTGAAGTTTAAATATACCGCAATTTAGTACTGTTAATCAGGCTTACAATAAAAATAGATAGTAAAAGATACGCAATAGATTGGCGAAGCATATCGTTTATTTGAGTGTATGTAAAATCGATACAAGATATTAGACTCGATTTCGAACCAATATAGAACGAAAAAAAAATAATATTTCTAGAATTAATGTAGTATTAGTTAAAAAGTGATATCTTTGAAAAAAAATTAAATAAAAGATCGTGTTACAAATCTACGCAGGATTTTACAAGAGATATACTGATTTGTGATATTTTTGTTTGCTACTGGACATTTCATAAATCTCTTTTTATTACGGTGTACTTAATATTCGTGTATTCGCGAATATGCAGAGATAAATTTCTTACGTGATATTAAAATATCGTTCATGATAACAGTAATGCCAGACAGATCGCGTCTTTTGATCATCCGACCGAGCTTATTTTGCATTCGACAAGGACGTTGAATAACGATTAGCGACTCCCTACATTTATTAGGTAGGTATATGATTAATGAGCGGCGCCGCGATTGTTTTTTAACCGAGTACAGCTTCTTTTGTTTGCATACCGGTGATTTCTTCTTTTTCCCGCGACGTTTCCCGGATAGTTATCGATTTCTTTCTGTGGTTGTAACTTAGACATCGACATAGGACGCTTGAACTGGTGGTCGTACCAGTTATGCCATAAACTATATATTGTCGTGGACACTATTGTAACGATGAAAATATTTATAACCGCGCAGAAGCGTTCATAAGCTGGGAACTCGTGACACTTTGACCGTTAATGCTATCGCGTTACGAAATAATCGCCTGGTCGATAAAAAAGTGACGATTGTCTTTCTCATGTGAGTAAAAACAGAGCGTGCACTTTGATCAGTTTCGATACAATTTCCGTTTCTTTCCGCGGCCATCTTTTACTCTGTTGGTACATTGGAAAAATTATCAACTAATTAAATATCCCCTTTTCTGCATGTAGGGTGTCTCGGGATTTAACAGACAAACATTGTAAATGTGTTATGTGTCATGATCAAACATAAAATGTCATGACATTATGTGCTTTTCGAAAACAATCGTACAGTTGTAGCATTTAAACTTTGCACTTTGCACTTGCTTGACTCAAAGTACAAATGCAATAGCTACATGACTGTTCCCGAAAAAACAATATTATGCCATTCCAGCAGCATAAAGATTTGTAATCTAAAATTCAAACAAAATGTGTAAACATAACATTTATAAACATGGATCGTTTAAAGCTTTACTAAAAAGTTATAACAGATATACAAAATACAAAGAAAGCAGTAGTTTATCCTCGAATATCGCCTTCAATTTTGCGCCATTAGACTTTTATGTGTGGACAATTTTAAAAAAGGTAGATATATCGAACAAGTATTAGATTGATACATTAAGATGAAATGAAATCAAAATGTGGTTCATAAGGTAATAAACTTTTTTATCGCTGTCACTTCCGTATCGACAGGAACGGTAAACATTTTGAAAGTACCGACAGCTAATGATCAATGTCTTGTAGCATATAACCGCAAGTTCATTATTGTTCTCTTTGTGCTATATATTATTATAACGGTTTTATAAAGCTTTAAATAACTCATATCTGTAATAACATTTCTTACTTGATTATATCCATAAAACATATCGACAAAGTTTGGATGTTAAATCCTAGAACCCTCTATTATATGTTATCAAAGGAATGGTTGAAATTGTCACGGTGTGTAGAAACTCATCGTGTTCTTTCGACTTTCGGATGCGGAGAAAAACCCGTTAGAAATTGTTCGATGCTACTCTTGCATGTCGCGAACGGCGGGCGTACACGCTTGCCACAGAAGCTTCGTGTAGCGGTAGTGGTTACTCATGGTGCGTGTGCAACAGCAGCAAGTATGCGCGTCCGCCATAGGCCCTTTCTCATCGTCAAGTTACGAAGGCCGAGTAGCGAGCGCGTCGAAAGAAGAACATCGGCAGCGTGAAAGTAAAGAAAGTGGGCCGCTTCAAGTATCGTTCAACCTAGTACATACTTGCATACCTACCCTCCTCTTTTCGCAGGCCACGATTCTTCCCTTTTATTCTTCCAGGATCGTCTGATCATGTCAAATTTATGATTTGCTAAAAATTTAAGGTGTTTTGTTCAAAATTATATACATACTTTAATTTTAGTTAAAGCTAGAGTTTGTATGTTTGAATGAAGTGTTTTAAACATTTTATTTTCAAAAAAAGTTTCAACGATTTTGTCGGTAAGGTAAACTCATTTGGCGGGCGGTTGAAGAAGGAGATTGTTCTAATCAGGAATTCGACTGGCACAAGTTAGTAAGAATTTCTTTTAATTCTAACTCGTATTCCATCTCCGGTTTACAACGCAACACGAACAAAACAAATCCGTGCTAATTTCTTAAGAGATTATCGATTACCGATCGGGTCTCGACGCGGCGAGGCTGTGGAGCCCGCGCGCACGATTCCCCCCTTACCGTTCGGTTACTTTTACCAAATAGCATCTCTATTACCATTCGTAACGCTCTGAAATACAAATTAATTGTGTCCCGTCAGAGATTCTAGAAAGTTGTCGTCAAGGCGATTGTTACGAAGCTGGACGCTAGCCAGTATCAACGTAGCTTCACTACTGTCACGCTGAAAATCACTCGACGCGAGATTATCGCGTGATTTGTTATCTATTAGACGTATACATAATCATAGTACCTAATTGCATATAAGTACCTTTTTTTATTGAACACATGAAACATAATCAGTTCATAAGCAAATATGTGTTATTTATAAGATATGCTATACAAAGTAGGGTATAAAAATAAAGAATGTGTATGACAACGTGCAAACCTAGAAACGTTAACAGATGTATAAGATTAGAATATAAAAATAAGATTAAGATAGGTCTATAAGTGGAGGAATTTTTTTGAGTCTTTTCTTAAGTTAGCACTTGAGGCCTACATATGTGACATAATAATATGTATATATATATATCCGCTTTTTATTTATTAAACCAATATAATATAACGCCATAACTTTCCTAATAGGAAATAAGCAACTGCACCTATTATCATTGATAGCTACTTAATATAAATATAAGAGTATTCTATAGTAAAGAAGATGAAAGTACATTACGTATATTTATTTATACAAAGCCTATTATTAGAAACTTTGATTCCAGCCTTATTACATACTTGCAAGTAATAATGTACGCCTAAAACATGATACGACTTGTATTTATGTGTGTACAAGCTGTCTCCTTAAAGTTAATTCCATTTTTACGAATCTCCTCTTGTAACGTTGAAAATTGAAACGAATGTTTTCTACGATGTTAGAAGTTCGTTGGTCCGTCCACGGACGTTGGTGAGGTTAGGTGAACTTCTTACTAATAGTATATAAAATTGAGGTGACGTTTTCCCTTTTTTATGTCAGCATCGGGTTTTCTCGGTACTGAATCTCTTTGAGTGGCAACCAAGTTCGAACATCGGGCAAAGCTTCCCAGGGTCGCGTGAAAAATAATCCAATTAACCATAATTGTCGTAACGCGAGGCGAAACGTGCACTTCCGCGACTCTTGCCAAAGATAACAACGCCGAAATTCTCTCCGCGGATCTTTGTCGCCCCCTATTTTCATATGTCGCTACTATGATTCTAATTTAAGACAAAACATATTATGTAGTGTTTACATAAAATTACATAAAATGCAGATGACACGAGTAATCGTTGTTGAATCGATATTCTATACGCCATATTGATTTAAAGGTATGGTTAGTTTGATTTTTTAATCTTGCTTTTATTGTATATTTTTGGTAAATGGTTGGCACATTTCAGTTAATGATGTGAGAAAGGAACATTACCTACAGTAGGTATGACACGAATAATTATCCTCTGATTGATCTTAATTTAAATTTAAAATGAATATTTCTAAATTATTTAACTTTTTTAAATCATGAATTCTTTGGAAAATCTAAATTAGTAGTAATAAGAGGTAGAAATTCTTAAATTAGTAGTAATTAAAAATACAAATTTAAATTAGGGAATAATGAGAAGCAACAATTTTCTGTTTAGGAATTCAATCATCTACGTGAATAATGGTTGTAATCAGGTGGAATGACGAAAAAACAACTGGTTGGTAAAGGTATCGCGATTGCGTGAAACGTTTTGCCGTCATTGTTTCTAACCCCTTTGAATAAAATCGTCAAGGAGTGGATTAGTTGGCACGGTTCCACCATCGACTGGCTTCCCGGTACTCCGCACGATTGTTGCAAAGAACATTTTATTCCCTGAACCCATTCTACGAAGAAATTATATACACCCCTATTCTAACATTATTCTGTAAATTACAAGCAGCTAATTTAATATCTTAACATCACAAAATTTATTAAAATAATTCTAAAAAAGCAATGTTTGATTTAATGAAGATTTGAACTGATCATCTTGGCAATTGCAATCAAATGTTTTCTTCACTACGCCAAGTTAATTGTTTTTTATTTGATTTTATATTTTTATTCTTATTGATTTTTTATTGTATATTTTTAATCATTTTAATTAAACAAAAGAGTGGTCGTCGTTAAAACACGGTAGAATTCATTGCTATGAAACATTCGCGAAGATTAATCGATTCTTCGAATGTGCATCCGCGACCGTAAGTTACAGTCGAAAAGCAATATCGGTTAATTCGCAATCGAATTCGCAGGAAATTACATTCGAGGAAGGTATATTTGCGAGAGGCCTTCAAAATGCAACGGATCAACCGAAACGATCGTTTGCAACTAACCATTTTATCAAGGTTCAAACAATTTTCTCGGAATATTATTCCTAACTTTTCTTTCCCCCTTTTTTAACAGAATATTTCACGCGATTTTTCGATTCATTGAATCCCGTCGAAATATTTTTCAGATAGATACACCATCTCTAGGTGTATACTCTTTACGAAAAAAAAAAGGGCGAAAAAGAAACATGGCGGCGATTGAACGTTTTATACTTCGATGGTTATTTTTCTTTCTATCGTTGTAAAAAAAGGTACGCACTTTCTCGCGCGTTTCTTCCTTTGTTATTTGAACACGATGCGGTTGCAACATACAATCCGTCCAGTTATTTCGAACTCACGTACACAAACGAAACGTATAATAGAACGAGGCGCACGTACACAGCCTGCTACAAAACAGACGCGCACGAGAAAAAGAGGAAGCTTTATTTCTTTTTACAGGCCAATTCGATTACTCAAGGCACGCTTCTCACATGTACATACATATAGTACATATAACCTCTTTTATGATCTTCGAAAAAGTCCCTATACTCTCTACGTTGCGTTTCGTCATATCATGTAGCACTTTTCAACGTGAATTCCATGTAAATAGTTAGCGATTCAGTCATGCTCGTCTAAGCAGTCAGTCGATAATATAAATTCTCCTCTTGAAAAATAACCAACCGGTAGCTCTCGTCTGTTCTTAGTGGAAAAGAGTAAAAATAACCCTATACGTGTCTTTCTTCTTAGGTCTCGTGTCTTGGATGGAACGTGTCGTAGACCCTGTCTTGTTTTTGTAAGCGCAGTTACCGAGCCTTATCCATGCAAACGCACTGCCGATACACACTTAACCGCACGCACACTGAATTCGTTAGACCCGCACGTGCGCGTATTTAACGCACCGCGGACGAGCATCTTTTTCAGGCAACTAGTAAACACATACGCGTGTATATACAGACTTTTTTCCCCCGAGGAAGTTGCTTCTCATTTTTAGACGCCTTCGTTTAAAGCCATCCATGCTTTTCGGCGTTTAGACATTTACCAGTGCATAGTCGATAAAGTCGGTAATGAACTTAAAATTTAATATGGCGGCAAGTTATGAATATTTAAACATTTTGGTAGCGTTATAATGAGACACAATTATGGTTCTGTCGCTAAAAATTAAGATAAGTCTAAAAATGTATACAGAAATTACAAGATATTTGGTGTATATATTTAAACAATCAAAATTACTCGTTATATTAATAAACTTTAATATTCAGTGGAATCATCTTTAATAACTGTTACATATATGTTTAAAATGGCTCTTGGTATTGTATAGGGATTTTTAACTACATACGTGATGTAACAAATGTTTCGTAACTTCTATATACATTTTCAAACTGGTCCCAAATTTGACCAACATAATAGTGACAGTCATGTCGTGTCACATTATAATGTTACTGAAATTTAAAACTGTTTTATGTAACATACGAGTTTTCGCGAAGATCATCGCGAATTGTGAAATCAGTTCGATCAATTGTATCATCGAAATGTCACTAGACAGCGCGATCCGCTAATAAATACGTTGTTGGCAAGCAAACGCGTTTCCCATAACTCGTTGCACGCGATATACATAATACGCTATGAACCAGTCGTTTCGTGTATACATATATGCTTGCAAATATGAGTTAAAATTACAATTTATCTTCAAACACGTCGGAAACGATACACGATGAAAAAGGATCCTTCTCATAAAGTTCCTTTTACGAACTGAAGGGTGATGGTATACTACATATACTATACATATGCTATACTGGATACAGCCCTGATGGGTTGGTTTCCACGGCAGTGAGGACGGTTACAGCGATTTAAAACGAGTCTATGAAAGCCGCGCAACATCCAGCGAGCATAGCACAGAGAGAGAGAGAGAGAGAGAGAGAAAGGGAGGGGGGAGAGGGAGGATAACATTCCAGCGCGCAAAGAGAGGGATCCGTAGTAAATTTAGCGCACTGATCTCATTCTATGGTGAATCCGTGGACGAAAATAGCGGAGCGGTGAATGTGTTATTAAGGTGCGTTTAGGTCGGACCGACATGTGCGCGTAATCGGTGGCCGACAGTCACGCACCGCGCAGCTTGAATTCGATTCAATAAGACGTTGAACGCGTGCCGCCTCACTTATCGGTCTTGTGTGTAAATTGAACCGCATCTTCGTTCAACAATACACGTATCATATAAATATGGAGACTTATTATATGTATAGGTTAATTTTAATTGGGAAACAGAAAAGATAAAAGTATATGTTTCAGAAGAAAGTACGAATTTCATATTGAATAGTCGTCGATATACAAAGTGTTATAAAATATGGAGCCAGACTTTGTGAACCGACAGTACTCACTGAGAGAAGTAAAAAGAAAGATGTCTAATCAATGTACAGTTTTGTTATGTCAAGTTTTGTTTAGACTTTTTGTAGTAAATTTATCAGCAATGAATCGATTACAGTCTTTAAGTGACGCTATAAAAAGAAATCGAGAGGATTCAAGGCAGGTAGTTGAGGACTTAACCTTTATCTATTTCGTATCGACAGTTTGATCTAAATATTGTCTTAAGTGAAAAATATGGGAAATATAAAACTTGATATAATATTGGAAGAATCAACATAATTACCATTAATTAAACATTTTTCACTGTTCTCTCGGTAAGTATTATACCATCAATTCGTTTTTTAATAGCGTCCTGTACAAAGTATTCATAGCAAGAATGTTTCGTTTTCAAGTGTATACTGGTCAGATATCGCCGTAGGTTGTGGCTTTCGCAGCTTGGTGCGTGACAAAGCTTATTAAAGGGTGTAATGGCAACTTAATCTTTCCGTGAACTTTAGGTATAATTAACGTTTACTTCTCGATTTCTATCCGCTTGTAACGTGGATTTTTATGAACTTGAAGTCATTATCGTTCTCTCTATCGTATAATGACTAGAAGAAGTATTGCTACATATCAGATTCTACATTTCGCTTTTATAATATTTTTTCGTAGTCGTATGAAAGTATATATTATTAAATGATATAAAGTTTAATATATTTGAATGTAATTAATTAGTATGCGAATGATATAAGAAATATACTATGGCGTGTCAATGCTTTTTGTAGCCGCTATATGTTATACTATTCGGAAAAAAAGGAGATTATTTATATTGTGGTAACGGTGTTTTAACGAATTAGCGAAAACGTATGTGAGATTTTTCCTTTTATTCGAATCGCTTGTAATCGCATTGGCCTGTAAAAAGGGGTTAATAGCCGGTACCTAAACGCACCTTTACGATGGAAATGTATAATAGAGGAACCGTGCGTACGCGCATCCGCGTTCGTTCACTTCTGGAATGAGTTTCGAGCCGAGACGAGTAGCGGACTAGCGCCCAGGTGGCGCTGCGGGCGCGACGCCAATCGAAATTTCGGGAGGGCGATGACTGGGCTTCGCCCCCAGAAACTGTGATCTCGTTTTTCTGTCACTGACCTTCCGCGAGCCGCTGGTCCACACACAATCATTGTCGCGCGTAATTTCTGTCAGTTAACCAATCATATAATACACTACCTGAACTTCGTCATCAATTTGTCACCCTTTTTTATAATGTATGATAGTTTTTGACAAGAATAAAAAGATGCTAGTTACTAAGACGTGGTGATCGTTATTTTGAAACTATGAATATTGTACAATCATTGTATAAGTCAGTTGCCTGATATTTTTTATATTTTATTACTACAAAAAGCTTAATCTATATCCTTTGTGTATAAGAAAAACATAGATAACATCTTGATTGTTTATCAACTAAAAGGGTAGTACCTTTTAAGGAGTTGTAAACCAGGAATAATAGATATTCTTATACTTACACCACTAAGATTTTCAACATATATGCATCGTTAGGAGCTCGATTAAAACGATGAATTAGAATTTAATTTAGGTTAGGTTTTGAAGAAGACTAATTTACTACAAATATTTCTTTGTACAATTTCTTTGAAAATACTTCATTATAATAACTAGAGGGCGCTGTATGGTTTCCTTTTTATACGATAACATCTCAAACATGTCAATAGTTCGCAAAGCTATATTTGTGGTGTATATATTCGGCTTAAAGCCGCAGATGCATACGAACGAAGAAACAAGTAACATACTTGAGCTATTGATGATTCCGAGTCTCGGGGATCACCGAACTATGTGACATCTTTAGAATGCTAAGCATCGCTCACAATGGTAGAAATTCAAAGGAATCCAAAAGTGTAGGCATTCAGAGATCGGCTGCTGTGTCGCTTTGCTCGATTTTATGAATTCCCTTAGGCACGCGTTACTTTCCATCGGCGTGGGCATAAATACCACTGCCGTTGGTGGCGGTCACGCGCGTCACAATCATTATGCCACAATAATTATTAATGTCTGCATTACGTCACGCTTATATACGCGATACGCGCCTTCAGGGAAATCCTACGCGCGTTAACGTCATTAATGTCGTGTGTGTCTTCCAAGCGTTTCACATTAAAACAGGTCATTCTTTTTCTGAAAATCGTTTTATCAAGAATTTTATTTGTATCTTACACTCACGTATCACAAAATTTCACAATTCGAAATGGGAACGTAAATTTATTTATTAACACGTTTACTGGATTCCTACATACGAGCAAATAATTTTCATAGATATCTGTCTCTATGTCCTAGGATTTAATATATGTTATATGATTTAATATATGTAATATAAGTATTATAAAAATTTCTACTACAATTTCGTAATATTTATATTAACCGTATTGAAATTGCCATCATACACGTAACATAAAAATACATACCAGCTCGAAACATATAACCTAAAATTTTTACATGGTAATCGCGTGAACTTATTTTGTCAAGTGAAGAATCAACGAAAGATTAGGAAGCATTGTTTTCATGGAGGCGACTAAATCGATTTACGCTGATCGAAAACGGCCCTCATCTGCAACGAAGAGCGTCGGAATCGGATATCTACCAGGTGTTTTCTATTTCCTCAGGTTACGAGGGGCTCGCGTAAGGGCCTGCAAGTTGTGCGACAATTTCAAGCGTTATTTGTTAAGTTAGATTTCAATGTCTATATCTTTAATATAGTGATTTTACGTATGTATTTAATGAACGAATAATTCGAATATCGTCGTAAGATACAGTATATGGTATCACTACAAGGAATGATGGGAAGAAAATTGTCAAGGATGATGAATAATACCCGAAAAGTGCGACTCTCGAGATTGGAATAATCGTGATCGAGAATAAGCGAACCAGATGGGTTTCTCTGACGCATCCGCGAGGACGCTCAGCTAGAAATAGAGAATGATTATGCCCGGAGTAATCTCAATAGTGACAAACATTTTCTCCGTCCATAGTTAAAATTAAGACAAATTCTGGTCTTCAATATTGTCGTGTCGAATAATATGATAATCTACTGGGATACATAAAGATCGAACAGCGAGTCACGTATTAATTAAACGCAACAGAAGCGCTTTAATCGGCTTGAGTGCACTTAATTATAGATACGTCTCGTTTACAAGAAGCTACCAATCGATAATCGATCAAATTGAAGTTTGACAAATCAATTTAGAAGAATGTCAGATATATTCTTAATTATAAAGACTCTTATTCAGTTAATAATCCATCGGTAATTTAAAATAATGAGTAAAGATTCTTGGATAAACGCAAAGTTTCAGTATACACTTGCACCTTCGAATGACGCTGCTTCGTGCTTCAAAAGTTCATAGGTCCCGCAAGTACACACGGGCCCCTTCCCCTCTTCTCGTGTTATCACAGCAAAAACACGGGCATGGCAACAAGGAGAGTGGCGCGTCTCCTAACCAGCTGGTGGAACGCGTGACGTCACGCGTCTACCTACACCGAAGCTACGGCTGTCCTCACCCTCTATCAATACACACTCGATTCTCTCCCCACTACCGATATCACATCTCTCCCACCAACGAGAGGCTGTCAGAAACTAACACACAGTCGGCGTATACGTGCATATTGTCGTACGTGGCACGAGGCACGTGTCAGGGCCGTAGCTCTCGTTGGTGCACCTCCCATGAGAGACTCATTAAATCGTCCTGCTATACTTATTGATAATCGTGACGTGGAAGGGTAGTTAAACCTATTTGTGGTTATATTTATTGCTAACGTAAATTGATCGATTGTGATACATTCAGTCGTGCCTATTATTGGATTTGCACTTTCCTGACACGAGTAAGGTGAACAGTATTTTATACTAAGATGAGATTTTCAGCAAGATTTGACTAATACAACTATTGTTATACGTCGAATGCGAATGTATTTAATATCAGTCGATTTCATTTAATCATTTAATAGTTGTCTTCTTCAATTGGAATTAGATATCGATCTTGATCAATACGATGGTAATATTAGAACACATAATAGAATTCATTCTTTATTTAAGTGTATCATTTTCGATCAAATCGATCGTCATCGATAAAGAAGGATAAAATAAACAACAATCGTATAGGAAGCACGCGTTTACTGACACGATCCTGAATCGTAGTGGATACACAAGGAGGCTTGTGTGATAGCCGAGTATCGGCGACACGAGCCGATCCGTCCCCACCACTTTACCGACCGATCTCTGGCTCGAGTCTAGAAAAGTGGTAGGGTGGCAGTGGTGGGGATAACATCTGCTCTTAGCGTGATTGCCGTGTATTGATGTGGCTTTATGGCGCGCGGCAGGCTGCGGGCAACAAAGTAAGCTTACGGTCGTTAATGTTCCCTACTACGTGAAATTCGAGGCCGCCTGAATATTGCGCCGCGTACAACTCGACGTGCTTCACCGCGTTCCAAGCGAGATTCGCAAAGTTACGGCACAGGCCGGCTTCGACGGGCAAGAAATGCGAAGACCGTTCGGAGGATCGGTTTGATAGTTTGATCGGACCTAAAGATGTTAGGTTAAAGGGTTAGCGTATCTGCGTAGCATCGATATATATGTAGTGTACACAGTGTACATAGACAAGTAGATAGGGTCAAGATTAGTATAGGGACGAATCGCTCGCAGAAACGACATTCCGCGTGATGTCGCAATAAGCGCGTGGAATAGCCATCATAATACTCTTTTGTACATTACATAATAGTTTCAGAAAACTGTTGTGCAATTATTTTTCCCCTCGATATAAATGAAGCATTTTCTATTACGCGAGGTTTTATTCATACATAACATAACAATATATAAACGGCGCTAATTCTGCCGTCATTTTAACAACAGTAAATAACGACGATATAAAAATCAGCCTTTTTGCGATAAGATGTCACTACAATGGTGGCATTTAAAATTTGCCTGCAAATTATAAATATTTATTGCTTTAACTAATTGATAATGCCACCAAAAAAATATGCCGACCGCAAAGAGTTAAATTTAAAACAGTGACGCAAATCTCCATGGCGATCGGTCTGTCATTGATAATGCGATATCTATGTATGACTTGTTGAAGTAATAACGAAAGGGAGGTGATCGATTAGAGGGAGCTCCAGACAGAGTATTTTGCCTGTCGATTTGTCCTCGCTCTCGTATTCGCCGAATCTAGGGTGTGTTGTGTGAAATCAGTGATTCGGAGAAAGTGAAGGGTGACATTCTTTTCGTGCATTCCTCGCTTCCGTGTTACCGATTCGTTTCCAGATGCTTGCGTGTTCGTGCACGTCGGATAGAAAATTCGCCAAAATTTCGCGTCAGAGCTTTTTTCCATCCGTTGAATTTTTCAACCTGTTGCGTCGTGCTCTTTTTTCTCGTTTTATTTTTTAAATACTATTGGGATAATATGGCGGAACGTGTTCTTGTAATATCGAAAGTGAATGCGGTTTTTGTTGTGGCTGTTCCGATGAAACTGTGCGTGAAAAAAATACACGAAAAACAGAAAAACAGCGTAAATATGGAAACAATTTACTTGCAAATGAATTATCGAGATTTTTATATCGCTTTATTTCATTCGTGCGAACGATTAACAAAAGTGTGTGCATATTTCTCTACCACCAAAAAAAAAAAGAAGAGAAATACAGAAATATTTGTTTCAAGCGACATTCGTGGACGACGATACACAACGAAGACTTGGAAGAAACCAAGGTCGTTTAATCGGCGCTCATGGCTCTTAAACTTAACAAACACGTCACTGGGTCGATTTGATTTTACGTAAGACTAGCTTGCTCTATCTCATATATTCTACAACATGTAATAATTGTAATAATACGTTTCAAGCTCTCCATATTTTATTTTCTGCGTCCGTTACCTTAATTTAGTTTCGTAATCATCGAAAAGCATCAATATGCGCATTTTTTGAATTCGTGTCATCGCCGAGTCCTTGGTATGTATATCTAGTTCACGAGAAAGTGGGTCCTCCTCTAGCAAACTAGCAACCTAATTGGTCGCTGTTAGACTTTCTTTTACAATTTATAGGAATTACATGAATTTATACCAGTCTACTTAAAATAATCCTTTATAACCAGTTGATCCAATCGCATTAAATATGAAATCACGTTCCCTACTTCCGTTTACCTTTATGAACTCCCCATAAATATGAAAATCGTCGTTGCGCTGTCGATATATTAAAACGTCTTCGGTTCAATTGTAAATATATGTTCGAATAAATTCGAAACGATCGAAACTAATCGATCATGGTTGAGTAGCATAGAATCCTAAACGAATAAATGGACTATTTTGAGGTTATCTTAAGCGACATTACTGTTTTTCAGAAATCTCGATTTTGTGTTAGGTTTCTCGGTGATGTCGCTCTAGTCGGGGCATCGTTACGATAGGTCGCAACACTTTCGTTTACGGTTACTAACAGGGACTATTCTAAATACGAGCAGTTTTTTTTCTCCGATGTCTTCGCTCATTGTGGCTACGAGAGAAAGTCGTCCGAATGGTCACGGCCTATTTAACGATTGGCTGGTGCAATTTCAACGCCACCTTTTTGTATAATTTAAATCCGTAGAACTTTCGAAGAAATTTGTTAAATTACGAAAAATCGACATAACCTTAACGATGATATTTTTACATGAATTTGTTAACCACAAAAATTACGTTTTGCACGATTTTGTCGCGTAAAAGATGTTTTTTGCTTAAGAAAAAAAAAAGAAAAAAGGAAAGACAGTAACTACAGGAAAAGAGTGGAGAGAAATGGTTGAAAAAGGTCTAACGGGCTTGAGGAAACGGTACCGCGTCCTTCATGGAAACGAGCCTTCTACGAGTCGTGGCTCTATCAGCTTGAATCTTAAAGAATCTTTGTTTCTCGAGCAACGTTATCTCGAGAACATATCTTTCTTCACAAAGAGTATCGTGACATCCACTTCCTTGATGTTCAACTCCTCTCGGAATCGCTAACTACGTTTACACAAAACTAAAATAATCTTTATTTTCCTGAAACACTGTTTAGATCCAATCGGACAATATTTCAACCTGTTCGAATAGTTATCACATTGTCTATCATGCAAATTTTATATATTTTTTAATTTTATCAATTTAATTTTTTCAAAGATATTATACAATATAAAATATTCTGTTGCAATTGTGCATTTTTTTCTGACAATGTTACTTAACTCGTTTTGTAGCCCATATGATTTATTTTATTTTGCTCATTCTAAGAAAATTTAGTAAAACGTAGACCACCGATGACCACTGTCACAGTCATATTAAATTTCATCATTCAATATTTTTATGATGCATTATTTGAGAGTCATGAGAATGTCGAATGTAAAATCTATGGCTGCCGAGTGGTGGTTATCTTTCTTTTTTCGTGGTATTATCAAAGATACGCGCACGCGGTGAGATAAAGCACAAGGTCCGATTTAAAAGAAACGCATTAATTCGAATGAAATTCAAAGGGGCGCTGACGGGTGACGTGCACGACGGTGTGGATGCCTCGAAAAAAGAAACTCGCTTGTTTCATTATTCGAGCCGAGTAAAAGTACTTGCGTTGGCGCAATTAACGAGCTCCGCCAGGAATCTTTTACTCGTGATTCGCGCGCATACGTGTTTATGTATGCACTCGCACCGCTACCTGTTCACTATCGTACAGGGTATCTTCAGTTAAGTGCTTGCCGATGTGTTCGAACAAAAACAAAACGACTAGTATTCCGGAACAACGTTGCTAATAACCCTCTGTCGGTAAATATGCAAAATTACATCGAACGAATGATCGTTTAAACGCCTGAAATTCAACGTCCGTAATTTCATAACCTTAAGTCCTGTCTCCACTGATACAACAACGATAAAACTTTTTTGTTACTGTTTCATGTTTCTCAAAAAAGTCGCAACTTGTTATCGAATGTTTTTCAAGTTTCTGGGTATTTCTGTCGTCGGTAACAAATATGGCCGGTTGCTGTCGGTTTCCGTCTGGGGCGGTAGAGATCAACGGAAAATAGAAAACGCGTAACAATAGCAGCAAATGTTCCTTCAATGCATTCTTGCTGCTGGCAACAAATAGCCTTGAGGCGGAAACAAAACTTAACTGTTCCTCAGATTATGTTGCTGCAATGTGGACAAAGTATTTTTATAACCTGCTGTTTGTTGGATATGCAGCAACAAGAGGCGTCAAAATGGTCCTCGTTGTTGCTTCAGTGAGGACAGAGTTTTAAATACACGGATATTAGAGCATAAGAAAAAGTAAATGTTAAACGAATTTGTTCGTGGAATCATCGATTTGTTTGTCTTTTGTAAATATGTATTCCATACGATTCCTTTACGCAAAAAGAGAAAGTGATAGCATCTTTCTCGTCGCTAAATGTGCACGCTTCGACTGCAAGACAAACGACGCGTTGTATGTAGATGTGTGTAAGCTGTGTTCGTTGGTGCGCGCATGCGCGAGCCGCGCGTAGTACACACGGCCAATCGTGACGTCACGCGACGCCCGATAAACACTTTTGTTGTCGTCGGTCTGTCGTCGTACGTATGCCGCGATTACGCGTGACGCACAGTTCAGTCCCAGACACCGACCAAGTCTGATGTGAACTGCGGATTTTGTTCGATTGATTTCGCAATTTTACATCACGTAGATTTTTACATAAAACAAATTTTCTTAGTGATAATCGTAACTTGTCGTGTAAACTTACCAAATGTTTTAAAAACATATTGTTACCAATCACGTCGTTAATCTATTGGATTTCTTTCCATTTTCTTTGGCCGTGTCATTCGAAGGAATGTGGAAAGTGTAGTGAGTGCATGGCCGACGTTACAGTTTTGCATAGCTCGAAAGTGAGTTTCAACATCGTCGACTTATAACATTGTTAAATGGTGTATCGCTTTCTTTTTTATCATTCTACAGTCGTTTTAGTTAGTCGTTTGCTATCACTAAACGAGTTAAATGTGACGATATGGTGATTCAACAAAATCTATTGAATCAGATTCTGTTACGTCGAATTACTAGTTACATACATATTTCCTTGTAAATCTTGTTATAGATATTCGTAACGAATGTAATATTTCCAGTTATATAGCAATAAAGTGAAACTTTGTGCATCAAAATGTTAAGAGCAAAGCGTAATCTGTAATGAAGTTCTATTTCGATTATAAATATATTTATCAACGTTTAATGAATGCATCACGCGCTCTCTATAAACGCGAAAAATGGGCCCGATAAGACATATTCTCTGTCGATAAAACAGAGTGACCAAAATTTTTAGATTATTCATTAAAGACGGTTATTGACTAATTATTATCTCTGCAATTCATCAAACATTGCATCACGTTATCTCGAAGGAAGTGGAAAAGTACCGAGGACGATATTTCGTAATTTTTTGTCTCGGCGGAGAGAACAGAGACGCGAACTGCGGCGATCCATTGTGAAAAAAATAAAGTGAGCGGTGATAAGTATCACGGGTGAAATGACAGAAACTATCACTGATATATCTCTGATTAGCGGGCACAAGAGTATAAATCAGAATTATTAATATAATAATTATAATATTTAATATCAGTATAAATTAGTATGATAATTATTCGTTATAATAAAGTGCGATCAGGTATTAGGTTTTTGATATATTATCAGAATTTCAAGTGAAAGAGCAGGAAACATGGAAAATTTACTTGTACTACTAAACAAGCAAAAGATAGCAATGTAGAACATATGGGTGTACTTATTCGATTGACAAAAATTTTACTTATACTCTTTTGCTTTCCTACCAGAAATGTACACCACTCTGCATATGCGTATTTGGATACTTGATACAATCCAATTAAAACATCGATGTTTGTTGTTATATTTTTTACGTTATGATAGAAGAATATTTTTCTACTATTACATTCTTACAACTGGGATCAAATGTCCTGCTAAATTGAAGCCGAAAGGAAGTATTTCATATATTAAAGGAAATTTCATATTTATCTTGATTAAATAGCTGACACTACAACAAATTTATATAAACTTTTAGAATATGGTTGGAAACACATTCCAATCATCCTTAGATTTCAACATTGAGTAGACATATGTACTTAAAGTATTTAATTTAGGTGTTCCCATAAAAGTAATTTTGATTTACCTTCAATTATTACCTATCTATTTATATTAATTAGTATCAACTATTGTGCTTATCGATACATATCTACTAACGTTGTATATGGTGATATGCTTGAGATAAAATCAGAGGCAAAAATTAGATTAAATAATTTTATTTAAAACATATTTTATATATTTGCAATGATTTGTAAGTATTCAAATACTTATGTACGGTAGTGTACATACTTAGGTTCAGCGTCCGCATTTATTTATAAGCACGCAAAAGTGCCTCGGTGATTTCTTTTTAGTTGCGCATTCCTTTCAAGGCCCCTGCAGGGAACAGTCGCGGACAGCAATGGTGTCTGACCCGGCCGTCCCCGTGCACCGACCGCTTTCTACTTTGAACGGTTCAATATGGAGCTCCTCGATGCCCCTTTCCTTATTCACGCTTCATACAGTGGCTCACGAAAGTATTTCAACACTTATAGAAACTTTTTAGAATGACGCGTTTAAATGGATCTAATTCCGACCGAGGTCAAAGCTTCGTTTAATTGCCAAACACTATGTTACTGTGATGTAAGATTAGATGTAACGGCATCGAAGTGACGCAGTTTTTAAAATACTTCTCGTAAGGATTGGATGGTATCCAGTGAAATTGGGGCATAAAAATTATTGTTCGATCATTATGATCGATCTAGACTTATTCCGGTCGGAATCCATGATAATTAAAATCCAAACGATATAGGTTAGAATTATAGATAGACTGCGGACAAAAATATTATAAATGCTCTTTATAATATTTGGTAGATAAAACAATTTTCTATCGAACTTCTATTCTTTTAATTACATTCCCAGAAATATGAACTTGCGTAAAAATTTGCAGCATTTACATTTTTCCTTTTACTTCGTTAATCTTTTTACGTTTCTCCGGCCATTTCTGATTTTTAATCTAATTAAATTTTTCTAAATATCTTCATTTTAGACAAAGTATGAAGAAAGTCTTATTGGTATGCATGATCTTCCGTTTCAATTTTATATTAAATCTTCTTGAAACATAAATTCTTTTTTGTTGCTATATTGAGAGTAAGATTCAAATATAAAAATTCGACGGTTTTAATTTTCGTCTAAATCGGATTCATATTATATTTTAACAGATTCAATATTAATTTAATTTAATAATCCGCACATGATCAATGAACTTCCTTTTTCCACTTGAATTTGCTCGCTCGCATAAATAATGTCGATCGTATTGACAGTTATGTTGTTTCAAATAACTGTACCGTATAAAAATGACGAAGGAGCAGAGAGAGAAGGTACAATGTACGAGAAAACGGGGGGCGTTATATGTATGTATGTATGTATGTATATATGTATACGTGCAAGTAAACTTACCGGTGGGAGAAGGGAGAGGACGACGCGCACGAGTCAGCGACTCCATAGCAGACTTTACAGGTTAGGTAACGTGTATCCATGGTGGTTTTTTCCCTGCGGAGAAAGTTAGCTTAGGTGCATTTCGAGCGTAAAATCGTCTCTTCGTGTAGCATCAGTCTTCTTTATTTTCCGTCCCGACTTAATTAAATAACCTTTTGATGACAGTTCCGCATCTAATTCGCGTAACCGTACTAGACACTATTGACACTTGTCAAAGAGTCTATTTGTTAGGATGACGCATTTTCAAAATCAGTATTCAATTTTTTGAGGCACTACAATCAATCAATCACATCATAATAAGATTTTCCATTAATTAGCGTTTCATAACGAGATAAAGTTATTTAACAAGTGTCAGCGCGAGTTATATATTTTTTCAACTTGTTTAATGTACATGACCGCCATCTTGTTGGCTTGTAAAGGTATTGGAGGTGCCATCTGTCGGCTAATTGAACAATTTATTTTCGGAATTATTTCCGTTTACGTGTGACTCAGGCGGTTATTCGCGGAAATCATCGAAATAGAGATTCATCTTCCTACTAAATGTTGATTATTAGGTTGGGAAACGCGAATGTGACTCACTTTGTAGGAAGAATGTATAACTGCCAATTAATCACGCGAATATATCGATGGAGGTTAACTATGCCTTTCGTAGACCACGGATTTAGTTATTTGCTTTCTACGCAGTTTCTTTGATCCATTACTGTAACGAACGATTTGATTCTGTGTAATTCCTATAGTCAACTTTGTATAACCTAACCTACACGTCTGTCATATGGAACTGTACAATTATTGGAAAGAAAACTAAAGTCAAAGTCACTTTGCAAAATTTAAGAGCTCTGTCATGCGTATAGCATGCAACGAAAGTTTCAATCAACTTAGAAGTTACTTCCTCTTTCGAAAGGAAAGCGCGGTACGTTTAAAAAGTCGAATATTCAAATATTGCAAGTGCCTGTTGCAAATGAAAATTTTCCATGACCTTATTGAAGTGTTAGAAGCTTTTTTAAGATATTTTTTTCTGTGAAACTTATTACAGTGGAGAATCCCGTTGCTCTGATACATATAAAAAGTATATGCCCTATAAATAGTATATTACGCATCTCTTAATCGTTCACGCATGCTCGGATCATGCTTATAGGATCATTGACACCGTATCAATTCGTATACAATCTCCACTTAAACTTAAATAATTATTTTAACAACTTTTTATCAACAGAGTACGTTTTATTGGTTTATTAGGCAGTAAACGAAATGTGTATAAATGCAACTGTGTATCATCAGTTGGTCGGGCAGATCCGTACGTTACGAAGCGAGGAATTTGTTCTCATTTTGCGAAATGAATTACGAAAAGTGCAACATCGATCACGAACGCTTATTTGCTCAAGTTGCAGCTACTTATTACGTCCCATTTTCATGGCAACCGTGCAACCGGAGTGAAGTGTGTTAGAACGTCATCGACGAGAAATTTGCAAGCGAATTATTCATAACGAACAGTGTTGACCATCGATATCACTAACCAATTGCTATCTCTGTTTCTTTCTGTCGAGAGTGCTCTAATTTCATGCGATAGAGTTACAAGGATATCATTCTTGCTAATTAGTCAAACCACATAAAACACTGGTTATAATTTATATAAGCAACTAAATTCCCAGAAAGTATATCGTTATATGTTTGATATAGAAATAAAACTGATTTTTAACTTTTTAATATTTTTATTGTTTATAGTTATTATTAAACTCGCCATATATTATGGAATTAATCACAAAACACATATTAATGAAATTGCTTCTCGTGTTTATTTTATTATGGCTCAACAGAAGTGCATACTCAGTAGATGCAGGTCGTTGTATAGCGGAAAAAATGAGAAAATTTGGTCAATTTTTGGTATAGAGCGCGCACTACGTAAATGCGTAAATACTTACGTACCGCTAGACTGCCCTCTATGGTCGCCGTTTTTACCGCCTCTCGGTAATACCGTTATGTCTACATTTTTTCTCTTGTCTATTACATGTTCAGATTTCTAGATTTAAAGACAATGGACTGATAACAATACAATACCAGAAAATATCAGTATTTCAAATATATAAACTTGTTACTATTTTATTTTTTCATTTGCATACCTGTTTCTTCGAAATGAAATATATTGTATTTTATCAGTAGATTTTTTTATCAACTTTATTGTTCTTCTTATTTTCTCGTTTGTATGTTTCCTAATATCTTCTTTCTCTCGAACTACTTTATTCACAGAAAGCAATAGAATACAGAAATGATAATAAAATTAGAAATACATATTTGGATCAGATAGACTGATATGATAGACTTTTAACCCTGCTAAGAAGCAGGGTTAAAATATGAGCTGTAATTTCGAAAATGAACAATTTTTTGTTCCTTATTTTTCAGACGCTAAGATGAGATTGGAGGAAGACCTTGTGATTCGTAGGAGCAGACCAACGATGATTTCGGCCAAGTACCGTGCGAGGGAGGAACGTCGTCGCTTGCTTAAAATTTCAGCCGGTAAGCTAAGGAGGATCGAGGACCCAGAGGCTAGCCTGTGCAGATCGGTTCTCATAAACAACGCCGTCAGGCGACTGCAACGTGAAAACCGAGACGAAAAGACAAGGAATTACGGCCTTCCGGTGGTCACGTATCTAAATGATTCCACGAAAGAGAATAACGTCTCCAGCAACCTTATCGTCGGAGTAACAGACGACGAAACGTCCTCCAGGAAGAGGTAAGAGAAACTATTTAATCAAAGTTTTCAAATATCAAGGACCCTTGCTGATATCAGTTATAAAACTATAGCAGCGCAATATGCATAAAACTTCACTTAAAATTAGCATTTTTGGATTCTACTTGACAGAAGATATCATATGTTGCAAAAAATGTCACAAATATAGTACGTCCCAAAACGAAGTTTTAGCTGAACGTTCGATTATAATTAATTATAGATATATTTTTTGTATTTTGTACATAACCTATGTGAACGGTTGCGTTTTCTTGGAAATAGCTTCGAAAGAGGTCAGAGGATGCTCAGAATAACTAATTCGTAGTTGAACTTTCCCGTTCTAGAGGAAGAAGAGTGGCAGATCTTGCTCGCTGTTGTTAGAGATTTGTTTTACATAATATAGATTGCGCAAGTAGCGACAGCTCGCGTGTCGGTTGCGCAATACCTTCGGGCACGATGTCTACTCTCGCTGCCGTCTCTTAATAATTTCCGAAACAACCCATATCATTTTCGTTTTTTTCAGATTAAGCGATGACACGCGGAACGATGGAATCAGCCCCAAGCGACAGAGGCACGATGATCTTGACCTTCAGGACGATGTGTTCAGCGACTTTTACATTCTGCCACCTACTCCGCGATTACTATCTCATATAGACGAAGTCCAGGAACCCGAATCTCCGCATCATCACCATCTGGTGTACTCTGAGGACCGTCTAGGCTCCGTAGATGTTCGGTCGACAACAACGATCATCAGCAGTAGCACCGCAAACACAACCACCACCACTAGCACCAGCACGTCCGCGAGTAGTTGCTGTAACTCCGTCATGTTCCCTACCGAACTAGATGACACTAGCAGTCAACTAACCAGTGTTGCTAGATCTACCGATGTAGGCAGCATAATGGAGGCTTCGGACGTGGTCGACCCTGACAGGATCTGCGATTTTGCAAGGTTCGCAGACTCCGCCAAGAGTCTAGAAGAACGTTTAGTCGAGTTACAGTCGCTGGACGAACATTTTGACTTGGCGAAATTCGAGAGGAACAACAATCAGAGTTGTGGCAGAGCGTTCCACGATATCCAGACCTTCCACAGTTTAGTACCTGGACTGGAAACCTAGAAGGGAGCCTCGTGCCTCGAGCACCCTCCTCTCGTCGTGTCTGGCTCGACAGAAAAAGATGACCACGAACACGATAACGACGATGATGCGGGTAGACGGCTTCGCGGCACATACGAGGAACCACGGCGAGGATGAACCTGAGATCTGGGGGGGGGGGGAACATTTTGTCTAGAATATGGCGCCATCTATGGGGCTTTGACTTGATAGCACGAGCATCGTCGACACGGCTGGACGACCTATCAGAGGGTGGTCTCTCTTTAATATTTGGGAAAGCACAAAGGACGAACTTTTGATACCGAGCAGTACCAGTAAGAGAAAGATATATGTAGGCTTGCGTAAGGCTTATTTTCATCGTCCTTGGGTTTTTTTTTATTTGGTCGTTCAGCAGCCGTCAACGATTTAAGACTGCGTGGGGGATAAGTAAAGTACTTTTAGTGGATGAAATGCGTTTTCAGCAGTTCTCGGTTCGATGAAAGTCTGGCTTCAATTGAGTGTTGTCGATGTGTACGTCATCAATAGTTGATATAAACGTTGTTGGTTGTACGTGCATCGGTACCAAAATATTCTGAAACACGCATTACATATATAATTTGTATATATTCGAGTACGTTTCTAAGAGCACGTTAACGATTATATTATAGTGGAGATATTTCCGGAGAAAGTGAATAAGCGCCGACACACAAAAGAAAAATGAGACGCGTGCGTCTGTTGTGTATAAATGCCTTTAGGGTAGTTGTAAATCGATGTAAACGCGAAGTGCGCCCGATATCGAATGAATTTCACTATCGCGCGATTATGCCACAATGGGCCTTCAATTTTTGTTAACGATATTTTATCGTTCCTTTCTCTTTCCTTAATTTTTTTTCGTGGTTTCCCTTGTGATTCTACAGACAATGAAAAGTGAATTTTAGAACATCGACAGATTACCATTATCCAATGTGTGATTTTCTTTCGTAAATCACAAACAGATAATGTGTTGTCGGATGGCGAAAAATCGTTGGTTGTAAAAAATATATTTCTTTATTAAACTATTTTATTCTTTTTTTGCGTTTTTTTTTCTTTTTTGCGATATTCTTGTTCGGAGTGATAATCGTTGAACGTTTGTGTTTCTCGCGTGGCATTTTTTTTAGTTAACACTTTTTTTCCTTCTTATTCCTAATGATGAAACTCATTAGTTAGTATCAATTTGTATAACGACGAATTTTGTTACGTCGAATTACGCAACTGTATGATTTATATACACGCTGTATGCATACTGTTTATAATCATTGTTTTTAAAAAAAGGTATGTAATAAGTTCGGATTTGTAAGATGTACGTTAGCATGGATTTTGCGGACACTGTGCAGTGCAATAGTTTGTCCCTTCTTTCTTCTCACAGAAGAATACCGGAACATGTCGCAAATCGTTTTTGAACATCGAATATATTATTACTACACAGATACGTGAATACTCGAAATCGATCTGCGACACTTGACCATCTCTGCGTTGATTAATTCGTAACAGTGTCGCCATGATTCTTCTATAAACTCATAATCAGTGCAGTCTAGGTGAATTCCTTGACTATGCCATTTTTAAGCTGATTTGGAAATATACCGTCTTAATCTGTTTCTGTCCCCATTCACAAAAGTGCTAAAAAGGAATTGGACGATCAATGTCACGCGTGCAATCATTTTTTCTACATTTTGTTTAAACTGACCACTTTTATACGTTTTGCACATATTATAAATTTAACGAATCATTCACAGGAATACCCCCTGATCTTTTTGTACAGGATAATAACAGATGCATTTGAATCCTCTGAGCGTCGCGGTGTTGCTTTACGATTCGTGCCGTAACCTGTGAGGGTAGCCGCGAAACTACATATTACGTAATCGATGATTGAATCATTGTACATATAAACATTTGTACCGTTCTGTAAACCCGGTAAGAGGAAATAGAAACAATGACGAAAGCGTGAAAAGCGATGCAAAGAGAAATCCAATCTTCCTTTCGAACGTCTAAACCGCCTTTCGAGGGAAATTTCTCGACGTGAGTCGTATTATCGCGTCGAAGAAGGACCATCTCGATTCGTGGTTTGACGCGTTCACACTGTAAATAGTCACATTAGCACCCTTAAAATAACTATGTATAAAATTTCATACGTTGTTTAGGTTTTTAGTACTAGTTATTCAAGATCAGTTACCAATTATATGAACAAATTGCAAATAAACTGCAGAAATATAATATCTTGTCAGCTCTCCTTTACTCCACTCCCTTTAATTCCAAAATCAAAGACTTTACACACCACGTTTTGCCGCTCGTTTTTAAATTGCCATTATGCACCGGCTTTCGACAAACTTCGTACTACGTCGTTAATATTCGGTAGCGATTGGATGATTCTGATTGCTCCATTATCTGCCTACGTAAGTCAACATGAAAGGCTCGCGATTTTGAAAAAATTCATTCAAATGGTTCCTTTTTCTACACATATCGATCTTTATTTATTAATATTTATTTACTAATATTAATAGACTTTAAAAAGGCTAAATTCAATTTCAGATTTTAGTCTAATCCTATATTCTACATAGCGTTTAGTTCTAAATCATAGTTAAAGACATTAAATTACTTCTGTAAAGTGTTCTTTAAAAAAGACTTTATTAAAATAAATGCATGATTTGTATAGGATACGAAAGGTTTAACGATAAAAAAGATTGTAGTAAGTAATAAGAAAATAAGATTATAAATATTTTAAGAAGTTTGATGGCATAAATTAGAAAGACACGAAGAATTTTGGTTATATCAGTTATAATCCCTAGTATATTAATATATCTTGATATCTGAAATTTGGTATAAGGAAATGGATTATGGCGAAAGGAATAATTCTATATATTTCATTTTATTGTTTTTTTTTTTGGTACTTTTTTTATTGAGAGTTGCGAATATATACAAAGGATGGCGAACTAATAATAACTATTACATTAGAATCAAATAAACAAAGGTTATCATGATAGTATTAACGTGTGTTAATATTCGTTTAAATAACATAATGTTCGTAATGATGTGTGTATCGAATTTTCAAAAGATGTCATTGTATACGCCACAAAGTGTCACATCGTCGTTTATTTATTCGTATTTTGCTCTTTATATATATATAATATATATAATATATATATAGTATATAATATATATATATACATGTATGTGTATATATATATTATATGTATACGTGTAGGATTGCTTTCGCGTCACATCGACATCGGTTTCGATACATTCGATCCTCGATAAAAAGGAAAGTTCGAAATCGAAGATCGAATATAGTGTCGAAAATTGCTGCGAAAAAAAGAAAGAAAAGAAAAACAAAAAGAAATCGGATCGGAAATACATGTAAAAATCGACTGGAAATTCGATCGGCTTATCCTGATTATTCTTTCTAAGATAAGTCTAGGAAGGACAAAAGTTCTTCTTTTTACGTTTAAAACGATAAATTAGAATTTAGAAAATAAGTAACTACTATATAATTAGTATTTTTTATCTTTTTTTCTTATTTTTCTTCCAAATAAATAGTAACGCATTTTCAAGAAATAAACGAATTGTGATTGTATGGTTTCACGGTTTGCGAATCGGTACATATATTTACCGCTCTTTTACGATTGGCGGTAAGTTTAAGTATGAAAAGTGGAAAAATTTCTACATCGTTTAAGACTCGCATCCGTGTTCGGCATTTTTGGCCGGGTTATGATTTGTGCGTTTCAATCGCGACAACACGAATTCACTCGATTTGAGAAAGGCGCGATTATTTGACGCAGATATAAAATCGTGTAAAAAAAATGTGAACACGTTTTCGTAGTTAACCGTAGTCGTCGTTTGTATCATCAACGAGGATTTATTTCGATTCGCAATCGTGAAAACGTTCGAAACGATTTGAAGCGAGCAAATGATATACTTTCGCCTATCTTTCGTTCTATTTTCTTAATTTCAGTATTTCCATTTAATCGTGTTGCAATGTCGATGGAGTCCTCGAATATATCATAAAAAAAAGACAAGAAAAGAGAATAAGAAGAATAAAATTCAATAGAACAAATCGTTTCGTACAAATATCGACTTCGCGAGTACGAAATATCGTGAAGTTAGCGAAGAAACAGCAGAACGATGTGTGCATCGTGTCTAGTTGACGCCAAATATCACTCAAATTCGATTTGTTCTTTTTTTTTTTTAAATTCACAACACCGAGAAATGTTATCAATGTACTTAACGCGTACTTAATTTCTTGCTTCTTTTTCTTATTGCTTTCTTCCCGTTTGCATTGCCAACATCGTTCACGACTTTTCATTTCATATAATAAAATATCTTTTCCTAAGTATAAATCGATCGATCGTTTCAGCACTTATCGATTTTCGATTTATACGCACCTGTCGTTCATCTCAAAAAATATTTCTTCACTGCAGAAACGCGTCGAATGATTTCTTTTAAAAATTTGTCAATAATTTGTCAAGAGAACATCGACAGTAATATGTAGATAGGAAATTTTTATGGATTCATGCGAAATTAAAAAATGTACATAGTGTAATCTGCAAAAATATGCAAAATATCTAAATTAAAGTGCTATGTATAATTAGAACGCGGATTTTTATTATCAATTTTATCAATTAAAGTAACGGAACATACGTAAATGTGTATTTTCCCCATGAAATGCTACTACAAATAGTTCATTTTGAATATTTTTTTATTGTTACATGTTATATGCATTTTCTATATTAGCTTCGAATTTCCCATAAATTGTATAAAAATCCGCAACTTAATTATAATATTTAGTGTGTAAAGGAAATCTCTAGTTAGATTCCAATTCCATAATTGTGTTAGTAAAAATTTTCATAAAAATCCACAGCCTAGTAATAAACTAAAAATCGAACCGAATAACAGGGAATCTAAGTTTCTTTGTACGTAAGTACTACTGGAGTTTTTGTGTTTTCGATGTGTTTCGCCTTTGTACATGCCAGAGGCATGCGCTGTCGCATCTACTGCCAGTAGAAACACCATTACACTTTGTCAGACGCTAATCATTGGATACCAATGCTTCTTGGCTCTTTAACACTTTTTGTGTGAACCTGCTACTAATCATGTTGCGTGATTATCTTTACGTTAAAACCATACAGGGCATCCTAGAGTTAAACAGCCAAACTTGGTCAGTATATTTTATAAATATAACCAAACAAAAAGTGTTATATGAACATGGATGATTTAAAGCTTTGTTAAAAAGCTATAATAAATATATGAAATACAAGGAAAGGATAAGATTTTGGCCTCCAATAGTTTTCAATTGCACGCAATTCGATTTTCACGCGTGCATAACTAAATAAGAAAAATATATCGGACAAAGCATTACATTGGTTCGTTAGAATGAAATGAACATCAACGTGATCTTCATAGGTTAATAAATCGAAATACTATCGTTGTATTATAGCATAGTAATTGTAAACCCATTATTGTTCCCATTGTATTATATATTTGTATTATAACGTTTTAATAATGTTTGAAATGTTTATATAGTACTTTTTACTTGACTATACACTATACACATATTCGACTATGCTCATAGAATACAGCTACAAGATTGGCCTATTAAACGTAAAAGAATGTCTGGGACCACCCTGTATAATCGAAATCATGGTTATTCTTTTGCTTTCTTTTCAGAATAAAGAAGAAATGTCTATTCGATTACATTTCTTTGAGGTGAAAATCATTCGACGATTCCTGCCGTCCCTCTCGACTACGATAATTACACTTTTCTTTTCATCACAAAAATAGAATTCTTAAAACTTAAACTCAGTTCACTCTCTCGTACACTGTTTGCCTTTCTCACTTTTCCTCTCTCACTTCCCCTTTCTTTCTTTCCCGATACGTCTCCCTTACTTTCAATTTTCCTTTACGTATAATCGTACTACATACACTTATCGAGCGTTCATTTGCTGAGAAGTATGCAGTTGCTGTTGACAAAAATTAATTTCGTTATCGGTTCATCGATATAATACACATTCGTCTTTCTTTCTTACGGTTCGATCGAATAATTCGAAAAAGAGTACTACTTAAATAATTCGCCATTGTCGTTAAAAACGTTGCATGTACCAAGGTCGATTCTCATTGTCGCGATAAATATTTGTACAATGTAACAATTCATTGACGCAATTTGGGCATACAAACGTAAACGAGCGTGGACGATTAACAATTAAAAAGTCTTGAGCAATCGATTTAAAAACGGTCGTACAATCCTCTCGTTTTCTTGTATCATACGTTCATTCGATACGTTCTTCTAACGTGCATTATTGTAACTTATGATGGCGCAGCTGCGATAATCAACACTCACGAAAACTCAATTTCAGGAAAAAAAGAAAAGGTATATTTTAAACGTGAAACTGCCATAGATACATTGACACTTACAATAATTGAAATCAATTAAATATAGCATCAATTAAATATAGTTGTTGCTTTAAAGAAGGAAAGAAATGGAAAAATTAGATAAAGACAAATGAAGAAAAAATAAAAAGAAAAGAATCGATGCAGTCAAACAAAGGAACGACCTCGCAATTCCTCCAATCACCACCACGTCCACGAAGAGACACGTAACAAAGAAGGGCTGTAACAATTATTCTACAACAATAATCGTACTCCTTTGTGTTGATTGCATCAGCGAAGAAAGTGGGAACGAAACGGAAGGATTTGAGACTTCACTAATAGCAGGCAACGGTTCTGTATAAAACAATAAATAAGGGTTAGATATGCTCGATTACATGGTATATCGATTCGAACAAGATCACTGCTCTATACACACAAGCTACTACCATTATCAACGTATCTGCGTATTTTATTCCATTTTTTTTTATTTTTGGTCAACCGTCTCTTTTTCTCTCATTTTTTATCTTTCTCGATTCTGGAAAAAAGATCAAAGACTTAAGGAAAAAGAAAAGAAGAAAAAAAAGAGAGCTGGTCAACAATCTCGTTCAGTCGAAATTACTAATAACGGCATTACGTAAGATTTAGAAATTACAATTTGACACGCACTGCACACAGCTCAGTAAATACTTATCTTCGTAAATTCTAAACGCCATCGTCCCGTCGATAACAATAATTACACTGATCGTGGGTTCGATCGATTTTAGTTCGATATACATATATTTATATTCATATTTATAATATATATAGATATATCAAAAATATCCTTAATAAAATAGAGCATTTTAATATGTATAACGTACCATCAAGTACTTTATTGTATTATAATTTTTATATACTAATATATATAATATATATATATATTTATTTATAACACACGTTCAGTATTATATATATTTAATATACATATAATACTCGCGCCGACATTCTTTCCTATTGTTCACGCGCACATGCGCCACACAGTTGTGCACGACTATCCTGTACAGTATGTCCCATGCACGTGTATACGTGTGCCTGTGTTCCTTTTTACGTTTCACCACGTGAATTTTTTTCAGATTAGATTACGCACACCTCGAGTTCCTGGCCTTCTTCCTTACTTCGTCTAACAGTTACGTCGCTACAACTGTCCTTCTCACTTCATCGTATTCAAATTCATATTTCGAAGTGTAAAAAGGATATCTTACAATTGTCATTTAATTTATAAAAAAAAAAAAAAAAAAAAAAAGGTTCAAAGACTAAGCGCTATACTTTAGTAGGAAGTTATATTACGATTTACTAAAGCATTACCGTGTCATTGTATGAATGTTCGAAGATATTGCGATATATTACAATATCAGCAGGTCAATAATCTCTTAGTTACAAATTGATATGCTATAATATAATAATTTAAAAAATGTTTCTGGATTTTCGATATAAATCAGTACTAATCTTCTTCGTCGATAATTATCAACATACAAAATTTGTTTTAACAATGATTTGATAAGTTAAAACGAATGAAGCTGCCAGAACACTCGAGCGAACGATTTCCGCCTGAACTCGACAAAATTCTTTCGTCCGTGCGATATAAAATTTATCTATCCGTCGATCTTCTTTGACCGTTAATCGTCCTAGCTCAACACAGCCAAAATGAAAATTTAAAGAATTAGAACGGATATACGTACTCTTGAACCGATTCCATTTCCGTGCGAACCATTTTTAGTGAACACGTTAACTAGTGCATTTGGTTAAGCAACAATTAAAGATACAGTTACATATTTGAAAAAAAGAAGGTACGAGCAAAAAATGAAGCTAGTTAAATAATAAATAAAGCGTGAAAAAATTTTCAGACTACTTTATTCACCTTCTTTAAAGACACAGAATAAACAGAAAACGAGTTTAGATAATTTTAAGTAGAAATATCTGGAATTCAACGGACGTCACCGTCAGGCTAATCCTCTCGTCAATTTTAATCGGTTCAAAAGTGGGCTTACCCTCAACTCGAATGATTTCCAACGCTTTTTTTATCGTTATAGAATGCACCGTTCAACAAACAATGCTCGAGCGTTTCTCATTTCTAATTGCTCATTTTATTTGTCTCCCAGGCGCAATATCTGATTCGAAATGACATTTTTCAAGTTTCACTCTCTCTGCTACTACTATTTACAATCGATCACGCGCATTTCTTTAAGGCAGTAATAACATAACCTCGAAACGACACGCGACAACCGACTGCATACGGTTTGCGTGTCCGAAGGAGGATTTTTCTTCTCTTTCGACAAACATCTTTTTTCGACTTGTTCTTTCCTTCACGCCCTTTTACATGGCGACTTCATACAGAAACAAAAACAAACAAAATGAAGAAAATGAAAAAGAAGAAGAAGGAAACGGATTCATTCTGCTTGTTTCTCTCGCTCTTTCAGTCTTTCGCTCATTCATTCGTTAACCTTTCGATCTTTTATCTTGTGTATCTCTTATCAAAGGAGTTTCAAAATCCTCACATTTCTCTCAAACTCGCGATCGTTTTACACGATTAATGAAGGAATCTTGCATGATAATTAAAATTCACCGTGTCCTATAATAGCATTAGAATTACCGATAATGAAATAATTAATAATATAATAATAATAATCAATTACAAACTAGAAATAATTATCAGTTATGTACAATGTAATATAAGGATATTATAGTAACGTAATAAATAAGCTCGAGGCGTAATAAATCTGCACCTACTTTATAGAAATGTATCCATCAATTCATACGACAAACGTTTAGCTTTCTCGCTCAACGATCGCCCCCTGATTAATAAGAATTAATTACAAGTGATCATTATGCTACTCTCCGATGAGCAGGCCAAAATATATATATCTATATATTTTTTTCCTCTTTTCTAATGTACAATTGAATCTCTTCGGGTGTCATTATTTTGTTTCGTACCTTACTCACGGCAAAAAAGGTCACGTCCTATCTTTTATCCTTCTATCTCCCTTTCTCTCCAAAATTCTGCGATATTTCTTTTTTTTCACAGGTAGACAAAAATATATTCGGCGTACGGAGAAAAATCGTAAGGAAATCTACACCGTGGCGCCAACCTCGCGGGAATACGCGCAATATCATCTCGACACGAATTTTCGACTATATCTCCATCGGGATACGCGGAAAAAGGAACGAACTACCGATTTGAAAGTGCTCTTTGAAGCCTCAAGGACCTCCGCGAGACCTTCAGGTGTAGATCTCAAAGAACGCGTGGGACAGATATGTCTCTAGCATGAATTGTTTTCTTTATCTAACAACAGCAAGGCAAATCGTCAGCTTCTTCTTCATTTCGTTCTTCGGGTATATGTTCTCACTTATCCTATTCGACCGTTCCTCGTGAAAAAATTCAAAGAAGAGCTGTATTTCTCAATCGAGGATTGATTTTTCTGTTTTAGATTTAGAACATATAAACGAAGAAACAAAAGGGGGTGAAATCAAAGCTCCTTGATTCATAAACTTTCAAGATATATGTACCCCCTTCTTCTTTTCTCCTTTAAACTCTTCACTCGTTCGAACGATCGTTCGTTTACCTTCTTTATCTTTATTTGTTGTTTTCTCCTTTTGTTCGTGTATATATATATGTATGTAGTATACATTATATATTATATATATATATATATATAACATATATGTGTATGCAGTATATTATATATATATATTATATATATAAATATATGTATAACGTGTGTTTCAAGTCCGTTCAACATAGTATACTTTGTCATTTAAAAACTAACGACTTCGTTCGCGACATACATTTTTTTAGGCACTTTTCCTTGGAAACAGGTCTTTTACCATGTTTCGCCATATTTTTTTTCACACTGATGCTTTGGTTGTTAATGTACAAGATCGTTAACGATTTTAGTTAATGTTCTTTTCTTCGCTGTTGTATCGTTTTTCCGACGAAACTGAAATGATGTTTCTATATATATATATATTATCACGACATATACGCATGCGCGTATGCAAATACACGCAAAATATGACACGTATGATCGTTCATCGTATAACCGTATTTTTTTTTTTGAGCAGTGCAGAGTTTTTCTTTCGTGTACACTTTTCCATTTTTATTTTTTTTCACTTTTTTATATCCTTATAAGGCAAATATTGTCGCTTCTCGCGGTGAGCTAGCCTCCACAAAACTTCCTCAATACCTTTCTTTATCTCCCGCGATCGGCATCGAAACGCAAAATTCGATCAACAATTCTCTCTAGTTGGTCCGTCACGCTCTGCCGATCATTTCCATTTTATTTTACAAACACTCTCCTTTTCACTCAGGATCGGATACGAACCCTCGTGTACATTCTCTCGTCTGAAGGAATTAACATCTATAATTTGTTTACTTACTGTTTACCCCTATTTGTCCACTTGTTTCATTTCTCGGTTGGTCTAGTGACCGTTTGCGGTATCACCGTCAGCGACTTCGGTATTTTTGGCAATATCGGAATCTGGTTTGACGTCTTTGTTGTCACCTGGATTGATTTCGGTAGGTTCAGGTTGTGCAGTAAGTTTTGCGTCGGACTATTCTCGTTTGCCAACGCGCGAACGTCGCATATTAACGGCTCGAAGTCACTTCTGCTCTGCCGACTCAGCATCTCCTGCTGCATTCTCAGATGCTTCTGAAACTGTGTGTGCGCAGCTATCTGCGCCTTTTGATACTGCGTCGCCGATTTCACGTTTGCCGAAGAACTCAAATTACCTGCCCCGCCGTTTGAACTGGTCGACTGTTTCTCCGTGAGCATTTGTTGCTTCTGTTTCTTTAGATTTTGCAATCGTTTAAACTCGGGCTCGCTTAAGTGAAACACCTTACCACCAGAAGAAGTTGGCAGTTTTTGACCGTCCTTTCGTTTCACGTTACCGTTCGCGGAGTTGGCGCTAGTAGATGGAAGGTTTAGTCGTTGCAGATTAGGGGGTGGTTTCTTAATTATCGACACTCCAGGGTTTAACTTCAGAACCCGAGGAGGACTACTTTTTATAGATTGTGTAGTACTGGTGGACGATGGTTGTTTAGGAGTACTTGTGCTTGGTAAAGAATGCTTATCCCTTTCGAGAACGTAGCCGCCACTCAGTCGACGAGAATTGTGATATTCTGAGGCAATCGGTTCCATTATTGGCTCGTCCATTTTCTCTGGACCTTCGTACGATATTAGACGATTCTGCACAGAAGTCGAGTAATTAATGGCATTCCGTGATGCATTCGGGGCTAACACCAAATCACCGGATCTGTAATATTTTTCCAGAAGTATCAGATGTCTGAGAAACGAGCTCTGATTCCCGTATGGTCTCTGTAGCTCTTGCCAGAGGAGTTTCGTGTCTCTGTCATATTGTATCATAGTGGCACACTTTTCCCAACCTTGAGGCGTTATTTCTCGAACATTTGTAAATTCTATATTGGCGTGAAGGTTCATCTCCTCCTCGCCAGGGAAAAGAGTACGTACACTAATGGAAGGATTAGCACCGAGTCTCTGTACAACCGGTGTGATGTCATTATTCGTCCTTGGCCTCTTTGGCAATCTGGTTAGCGTCACCTCCTTGTCCATTGCAAGGATCTCGACAACCTCGTTGGGATTATCACAAGATATCATTGTATCTGATGTTGTGTATGGGTGCATATCAAGCAGCTTGCGTTTCTTCAGTTTCTCCACGGTGCTTTCAATACCGAGGAACTGCACGTCCATCCCGACGTTTTCGTCGTTCAAGTTTGTCTTCGCGGTACGGTTTTCGTTGTCCATCTCGGAACTCGCTTCCTCGTTTTTGGTGGGTTCTGGAGTAGATTTTTCAGAGGCGGAATTCGTCGTACCATCCGGAGACTTGGAAGTTCCGGTCTTAGGTTGAGTGCTACACTTGGTTTTCTTCCTTTTGTCCTTGTCTTTGTCTTTAGTCTGATTCTGAGAAGAATCTTCGTCTTCGTTTTCCAAAACCTCAATGTCGTGATAGTGTAAGATTCTGAACATACAAAAAGAATAAAAGATAAAGATATAAAGACATAATAAAAGTAAAAATTAAATCTTGTAAATGTATCAAGGGAACCATACCTTTTCCGATAACTCTTGAAGAACGACTTATGATTCGTGTTCATGTTCTCTACATCCTTATACTTCAACTGCAACTGTGTGAAATATCTACACAATTTACAAGCGAAAGTACCGGCCGCCAGAATAACAGGAATCCCTTGTTGTCCAAGCAACTGATTCAATTCCTCAGTCTCTGCATTAGCTAGTTGATGAGTGTGGTTTCTCGCCAACCTACGTTTGCATAACGCACAAGTCAAGAATCGTTCGATCTTCGAGTAATGGCTAGCGCAGAACGACATGGACGTGTGTTGACTCGATTCCCAATTAATGTTCACCTATATAGAAAACACATTTATCACAGATATTTGTAAAAAAAGTAATAATGTAACTGTAGGTGTGAAAGTTTGATTAAAATTGGATTTTAAACTTCAGATTGCATTATTTTTTTACCGACTTATACTGGTACACTAACCTGTTTTTGCAGACCAGCTTTTATCTTGAGCAACCATCGACGTTTGACATGATGTCGCGAAGCATCTCTACATTCGCGGGCCGAGCACTTGGACACCATGAGTTGTCTGTGTTGTTTCTGTGGCTTCGTTTGCATATTTGTTGGACTTGTATTTGCCTAAACATCAAGAAATTTTACATAATAAGATTACATATTCAAAGATCGATTAGATGATACTGAAAATTTTATAAATCAAGCTTCCACCTTTCTGTCTACATGACGGTAGCAAGCATCACATAAGCAAGAATCCTTATTCAGATGTCTTTCTATAATTAAAATCTTTTTCCGTCTTTCATCGGACTTCATTTGAGCAAGATGCATCGGTGTGTCCAAAGAACCGAATTTTCCAAAGCAGTAACAACAGACGTCTGCGCACAAGCGTCCAGGATGAATAGAGAAAGAGGAGGACTTCTCTGGAATAACAAGAGACTGACGATCCTTCGGCGCTGTGTCTTCATTATCTTCATCTGTTGTGACAAAACAATAAATAATCCACAATTATTACAGAGCTATACAACATTAAATCTGATGTTCTAATTTAATACTTTGATGAAGTGAGAGCAACTTAATTGGAAGATAATAGGAAAGTTAGAGAATAAATATAATTAATGTTGAAGCAGTAGCGCAAAGTAACATGCTTGTTATAGAAGACTATATAGTTGTTATGATTTGCGGGATCCTTTTTTTTAGGTGATTTATGAATTAAAGAACTGCTTGATACTAGATAGTAACAACATCGCGATTAAGGAAATAATCGTGCTATAATAAGTAAGAGCAATCCGTTAAAAAAAATATCAAGCGGTTCTTTTCACAATGACGAGAACGTGTGTTTTAAGCAGAAGGACAAGGAATGATTAAGAATGTAGTTATTCCCGCAACCAGGATTACCGCAAGAGTGTCTGTGGTTAGTAGAGAACTTTCGGTTCGCACCAGAACTGCTATCTCCCCAACCACTGGTTCCAAACTGAAAAATAAAAAGCAATATGATAAGTAAATGATTAAGTTCATCTTATTCAATGTATATTAATTTATCACATTTGTATAAAACATACCTCCTTCTGAATAGTGTAAAAATTCTCAGGTGAATCTCCTTCGCCATCTCCACGACCCTGTTTCAACACCATTTTCAATGGTGATCTTGATCGCCTCTTGTCTTTCTCCTTTTCTTTCTGAACACGGATTACAGTTTTCAGGGTACCTGTGTACTGTTCCTTTTTGGCCTTTTGATGGCTCAACCGCTCAGCAGCCTTTTCCAGAGATTCCAAACCGAGAAGTCTCAGAATTGACTCTTTTTTCGCCTTGTCTTCTGGTGTTTCCAAAATCTTTGGAGTAATATTAATGCTGCTAGAGGATTCACCAGACGTAGATGTCTCATCAGAATCTTTCTGTGATGTTTCTGGTGTTTTTACAGGTTTACAATCGGCATTCAGAATATCTATATTCCCTGACTGCTTGGTCACATGGTTCTCAGATAAATTTCGAGATAATCTGTTCTCACATCTCTTTTTACTAGGCTTTTTCGTGATAATTAAGTCATTTTCTGATTTGCTTCTAATACTATCTGTACTGTCCTGACATTTTTCCAAACTTCCCCTAACTCCTTCTGAGAAACCTCTGAAATTTGTGGCACATTCTGTTCCGTTTTCATATTTGTTTAAAAAGGATCGATTGTTCTCATTGATCTTTGCTACCTCATTGTCCAATAGTGTCTCCTCCTTATTCTGTTGATCGTATCTCCGTATTTCCCGTTTTGGTCGTTTATTTTTTAAAGCATTTAATTGATCCTCTTTGCGTTTCTTCACCTCCCTGCTGCGTCTAGTGCGAGCTTGACGTTCTAACTCGATAGTATCTGTTTCAGTGCTGTTCTGAGAATCATCTATGTCGTTTGTGATCATTTCACGAGCCTTTTCTTCCAAATCCTGTGTATCTTCCTCATTATGAGAACTCTGCAATATTTGAGACCTTTCCTCTTCCGTTTTAATTTTTGGAGCACCTTCGATGCGTTCTTTGTTACAAGATGCTTGTCCCTTTTCGAGCTTTTTCGTTTTATCGCGAGCTCTTAATACTCGTTTCTTGTTATCATCGCTAGCAGATTTTTGCTCTTCCACGCTATTGTCTGATATTTCTATTTCTTCCTTTACTATAGTTGTATCATTATTCTCTGAATTATCCTTTAACGAAATTACTTTTTTCTCAGTATTATTATTACCAGCGTTATTGTTATCTGTATCATTACTCGATTTACATTTCTCGTCCTTTTCATTCTCATCTATATCTTTTTTTATATCTTCGATAGGATTACACGCATCGCTAGAAACAGGACTCGCGGTGCATTTAAAGTTAGTTGTGGAATCGGAAGTAGGTGGTACTCTGCAATTATTCTTGTCCTTCTTTGCAACTTGTGTTGCTTCTGACACGCTTTCTTCAGATTTTTCAATTTCTTTGGTATTCTCTATTACCTCGGGTTTATTCTGTGCATCGCTATTTTCTGATTCATCCACTTTGGCAAGACTTATTTTCTGTTTTTCAATATCTGTGATACGTAACGTACTAGGTAATGGAGAAATGTCTGTTGTAGTTTTGCTTGCTGATTCTTGCCTGTATTGTATTTCGTTCATGCTCGTTTGCAGTTGATTGCTAGATTGATCCTCTGCTACCAATCTTTCTACTTCCTTAGAGATACTTTCTAAAGTCTCTACATCATCAGATTCCACATTTGCAGAAATCTTGGCCTTATCTTCGATTGTTTGATCTGTTTTTGCTTCCTCTTCTGTAACTTCTTCTTGTACCTGCTTCGACACGATTACCGTGCAAACAATTGAAGATTCTAAGCTAGCCGCTTTATTTGTCGATTCGTTCTTAGGTGACTCGTCATTCGAAGCAGTTTCCTCAGAAACAAGTTTACTGGAGTTCTCCAAAGACTCTTCACAGTTTTCAGACTTTTGGGCTATTCTATTTAATACTCTACCTAATTTTTTAACAGTTTCGTTGTTTTCGAGATGACCTTTATCCGTTATTTTCGGAGATTTTTTGCTAAGACCAGATCTTTTACCATCATCCAAAGTCTTTATTTGATCGTCTATAACTTGTTCCACGTCCTTTTTAGACTCTAATTCTGCCGAATTAGAACTATTATTCGATTCCTCCTGTTGATTCATAGCTTTGCAGGTGCTATCATTTTTCTCTGTTATCTGTACAGAACCTGCTTCAGAAGCATTATGAGGGTTGCAGCTTGCATCATTGTCAGAAGAATCGCTCTCTTGTACGTTCTGAGAATGTGTTTCAGTTAGTTCAATATCACCCATGACTAGTTTTTCAATTTCTTTGGCAGTATCGGCCACTTTTGGCTTCAGTTCAGCCACTGAATTTTCTGAATTGTCCGATTTAATCTCATTCTTGGAAATAGTAGACTTATCCTCGTCTGTATTGTCCTCCAACCCTAATTTCTGCGACTCCGCGCTCAGCGGTGCAATTATCTCCTCGATTTTTGGTACTTCAAAATTTTTATTCAATCCGAGACCCTTCTCCGGCCCAAAGATTTTACTCTCGATAGATTTGGCGATCGTAAGCTTGATATTTTCTATCATTTGATCTATCTGAGACTTCGGATTACCGTCCGACTTATCCGTACCATAAAACGAATTGACTGTCTTCTTCATATCTATGTTTAAACTACTTCTTCGACCCTTAGATTTGTCAGAAAGTTTCGCTAAAATATTATCTTTCCTAACTTGATCTAAATTACTCGTTTTTTTCAACTCTTCTTGCACTTCCGCGTTTTTCGGTATTATTCGTGTATATTCGCCTTTGGTATTGTCATTTTTTATTTCGATCTCGGTACTTTTGGCTTTAGTTTTCGAACGAAGAGTAGGTCCAATCTCGGTTGTCCTATCTACTCTATCACTATTGTTATTATTTTCTATTTCCGATACAATTTGCGAACTGTCTTCGAAATTTTTTAGTGTTTCTTGTTTTAAGCAAAGTTCATCTTTAGTTGATACCATAACCGTCTGAGAATCGTTACCGCTAGATTCAGAAAAACAAGATTCGGTATCGATATTACTATCTGCGATATTATCCATGGAAACTTCCGAACTAACAGGGTCATCCGAATTCAATCTTCGACATTTTTTAAGCTCCAAATCGGTAGAGATAACAGAATCCGCCTGTCGTAACTTGCCATTCCGCAAACTTCTTTGACTAATCGATGCGTTCGACCTTTTCCTCAATTGAATTGCACTTTGAACAGATTCTGTTTCCAGATTCTCCCCATCAGAAGTAATTTTGATATCTTCACTGTCTGGTTCTTTTTTTATCTCAATATCCGGGACTATATTCTCTTCTACCAACATCTTTTTCCTCCTTGTTACTTTCCCTTCTATTTTCTCTGTTATTCCTTGCTGATTATCTATTTCTGAGTCGCTCAACATTGAAGCTATCACTTCGTCTATGGTAAGATCTATAGAACTCTTGGTGTCCAGAAGTGACTTTGAAACTCTTATATTAGTGCAATCTATATCCCTGGTACTCTTTCTTCCTTTTGTATATTTAATATCACCTTCTGACTTTATGAAAGTGTCTTTCTCTTTGATACTATTCCTTTTAAATCCCGAAAATTTGGTTGATTTAACACCCCTAGGTAAAGAATCTAAATTTTCCAAGCTTCTACCTTTCCTATTAAGTTTTGGACTACTCTTGGTACTGGATCCAGCAACTGAATCTGTATCTTTGTCCACAATGTCCTCACTCTCCAATTCGCTACTTTTTGGTATAAACTTGGTCTTTTTAGTCCTGAGATTGTTCTTGGCACTTCTATTACCTCCTTCTGTCCCTATACTTTCACCCTCTGCTTCGTTTATATGGTTCTCTAAAGTTTTTGTGTTGATATCAGATGTCTTAGCACTGTTTTCTTCCGATAATTTGGCTCTTTTAGCTCTCACACCCTTCTTAATATCAGAAGTTATTCTGCATAAATTTCTACTGGTCACCTTCCTTGTAACTTTTGACTTAATTAAATTGGCCTTTGTTACTCTTAGCTTTTGTTTACGTTTAAGATTCCTGAGAACCTTTTTACGTGGAAGGGTTGCCTCTAATTTTGGAGGAAGTTGACTACCAGTCGCCACAGCCTCTATTATGTCCCGTGCAAGTTGCTGTTGCTTTAGATTCGACAAAGTTTTGCCTTTTCTACTTTTAATTTCATTCGATGGCAAGCCAGAATCATTATTCGCCTTCTGTTTTGCTTTGGAAGGCGCTAAGGGTTTCTTTTCCCTGGATGCCATCTCACTTCCACCCACATTGGGCTCCTGCAATTTCATTCATAATATGAAATTGCAAGCAGGTTACTGATCAAATGATAATTGCTATTACCATTGTAGCATTCAGAGTAATTTGTCAATTCTCCTATTAATAAAACAATATATATTTTAAAAGTGAAAAGAAATCTTGGATTTATTTATAATATTGTACTCTGAAAGATTACTATATATTTCCATCTTTAAAAAAATGATCAAAACATTGAATTAAAAGTTAACTCTATCTCTTTTTCTATCCAAAAAATATTTATACAATGGCAATAAAAAGTATTTACACATACCATTATCCTCCAATGAAATATTCTTTTATTAGGTATCAAATTTTTCGAATTATGTAAAAATGTTACAAAATAATATGAAATTTAATATACATGGATCTAATTAATTAATATACAAACGCTGTAATAAATACAGTGATATGCAAATACTTTTTGCAGCTGTTGAATATATATATATATATATATATATATATATATATAGCAACTATAAAAAATATTTGTATGCACCCCTACTTTCCAATAAAGCATTCTTTTATCAGGTTCCACATTTAATTCCATAGCATTAAATTTTTGTAGCCATACAAAAGTACAATCAAATAACATGGAATTTAATACATTTGAAGTCAATTAATTATTATATAAATACTATAATAAATACAATAGTATACGAATACTTTTTACAGTTGCTCTCTCTCTCTCTCTCCACACACACGCGCGCGTGCTCGCGCGCACGCACACACACACACACACACACACACGCACGCGCGCGCACCCACACACACGCACACACACACACAAAAGCGCGCGCGCGCGGCAAAAAGGATAAAATTATAAATGAAAAAAATATACCTTTCCTCTTTTAAGCAAGACAGGAACAAATTGACTGTATACCAAGTGGAAAAACTACATAATTCGTCTTAGATGTGAGTAGGTGAGCGGCCGGCCGGATAGTGGGGTTGATAGATGCGGCCCTGGCGGTCAGAAAAATTACGTGACAAACTTTGCATTTACACGGATACACGGAGCGCCTCTTCTCGGTCAGGGAATATCACTTTGAAATATTTACCACGATATCTCAACAATCACCTAACGGATCCTACAAAATTTCGCCTCGGCGGAAAGAACGGATCACATATTAACTGCCCATGATAAAAATTGGGGTTTAAGCGGGCGAGAATCATCGAAAATCACGCAACAAATCATCGCGAAAAAATCGCCACGAATAAACAAAAGGTCGGACCCGATTCAAGATTTCCAAGGTTTACTGCAGGCTTATTAAGAGGTTATCCAGAGAATTTATAATTTCGATACTCGATTCGTCGATTGTACTTACCTCTGGAACGAAAAATCACAGTAAAAGAGCGTGGTTTTTGCGGGAAAACGCGGAAAACAATCCTGTGAAAAACACAGTCCCGTTGCAGGGTGTCTATACGATGTCCCACTGTTTTGAGGCTACCGCCACCTGACGGTAGAACACGCGACCTCTCCCAGGTCCATAGTCCATTCGTGCTAATTCATCCAGTTATTTTCAATGAATTCCACCCTTCTAGCTTTACGCAACCCCGTTTCCGCTGCACGTTCGCTTAACAAAAAACTTATACTTACTAACAAACCGAAAAACTAGTCGAAAAAAGTATGATATATACTGACAATACTCCAGCGAAATTTGGAACAACGCGGCACTTCGAAATCTATATACTATTTCTGATAACTTAACCCCGCGTTATTTGGCGAATTTTACAGAATCACGATCGCTCAATGACACGTTCGTCTATTAGGATCGAGACCGACCGAGATGATCCTTCTACTGAGAACGAAAAACGGTAGAAATATGAGCGCGTCGCTGGGAAATATCCGATCTGGCACGAGAACGAAAAGGAAGACGCGCCCGTGCGCACCAATGGCGGCCACCGACCCTTATTTACTCAAGTCAAAATGGCTGCCCTTCGACTTTTCACACGCTCGAAACTTTCCACGATTATCCTCTCTTATTCTAATGAACTTTATTCATCAAACGGAGTTTTGCCAGTTATTACTCAGGTATTTTACGTTAATGTAGTTTATTGAGAATAATATTAGGAATAATATTATGATAAGCTCCCGCGAAAGCTCTTATACGTTTCCATAATGATTACTTTAGAGATAAAGCAACGAAGGGCCATGCTAGACCCAAGTCACGCGAGGTATTTATGTCTGCGGTTTTTATTTACTTTTATCTTTGAGGAATTTTGTTTTGCTCTTTTTTTCTAATGTCAGGAACGCTCGTACATAGATCAACAAGGTATTTTTGCATTTGCGAAATTTTGTTGTAAATCTCTATTGTTTGAAAGATAGGAACGTAAAGATTAATGGATATTCTGAAATAAATGTTGAATAGCAAAATCTGTTGGAGATGAAAATATTGTGCAAAATGAAATGTACGCCATATTATTCTGAAGAAAAATGTATGAGATAAATTAAAACATATTTAGTAAAATTTAGAAACATAGACTTCTTTGGAATGAAGGCTGATATATATTTGTGATAAAATTTTTATTTATCTGGTTTTACACAATGACCTACAAATATTTATATAACCGTAATAACGATATTAAACAATAATGTATCATTGGAAAAATCATTTTACTTCTCATAATAATCGTTATGTATGATTCAATTTTAATGAAAAACTTTATCTGAAATATATTGTGTTATATGTAGAAAAGATGGAGCTCCTACAATAGTTCACCCAAATATACAGACCCTTCAAACTATACTGATTATGAAGTATCAAAAGATCCAAAAGAATGGGAATATGTAGAACGTTTACTCAAACCAAAAGTCATACCTACTCCTCACCTAGAAAAGAAGGAATATCCATCTGGGTGGAAACCACCTGTTGGTAAGTTGTTTTCAGTAATGTATTAATATATCTGTTACAATAAAATTTATAATAAAATTTTCTATTTTATTTAATTATTTAATAGCCAAACCACATGAATATCCATACTATATACAACGTACAAAAAATTATATGCAACCTGTTTATCTTGAAATTAGTCAACGGGGATTACGAAGATTGACTCTGGTTCGTAAAATTCATGGAGATATTTGGGCATTAGAATCGGAATTAAAGCAATATTTACAGAAAAAGGCATGCAGACCAATTGGTATTCGTACAAATGAACTGTTGGGACAAATTGTATTCAGAGGAGATTATGTAGATATTGTTAAAGAATGGATGGATGAAAAAGGGTTTTAAATATTATAACTTGTAAACAAGCGATTTTTTGTAAATATAATATAAAGAACATTTTGTTATTGTAATTATTTGTTGAATCTTGAAAATAAATAATTGAAACGATCTTTGTGCTCTTTTAGAATATTTAGAATATTTGATATTTAAATATCAATACAAAGTGTGTGAAATATAGAAATTTATTGTAATAGTCGAAAAATCAACAACTTCATTTTTTGTAAAAATATGCATTATATTTGAAACTATAGTTCACACAAACTAGTATATGGAAGATGAATTATAGTACGTATAGCAGCATACTTAAGTGTATAGTGTATTCATAATTTTTCTGTTTCTATCAAAAATCATGCTATATGCTTTTTTATTAAACAATAACAAATGAACAAAGTAACTTCTTAAGTACTATTAAATTACTGTTGTTTATGACATACATTAAAAGCAATTTATAAATTAAATAATTTAACGCGTTGTATGAAGAAGGAATTTCTATGAATATATATGCCGAAGTGATATATTATCTCCATCGTATTTCATTGCAAAATTAACGATATTCGTACGATGTTAGAATAAATCCAAATACTGAAAAAAGTGCGTTAAAATTAATTTTAGAATGATATTTCAATATAAACGCGATATAAACTTAAAAGGTAAAGGCATCAAGTTGTTAGAATAGTGACCTATGGAAAGGAACATTCTTTTTTTTCTGTAAATCACCTTATTTCAATACAGGATTCTAAGGGTTTGCATGTAAACTTTGATAATATTTTATCAGATTTTTTACGTTTATTTCATGCGAACAAAGTGTTCTGTTTAATAATAAGCATATGGCAAATTTTTACTTGAAAATTTTTCCCTGAATAAATTTACGTCCCTCCTTATCAGTACCGGTCCAAACGAAGTACTGTTTAACCAGTTGTTTTGTTTCTTCTTTAGTTGCATCTAATTTAGTCCAAGTGTATGATTCGTAATCTACCTGCCAGTCTGGACACAACTGTTTTAAAAAATGTGATTGTTATTTGGAATTGCAGAATTACAAAAATATAATAAACGTTACAAAGAAAAGCACCAACCGTGAAAGCAAGATCGTGTCCGCGCCAAATCCAAATACCACTAATGCTACTGTCATTTTCCATACCGAAGAGACAGACGCTCGCAAATGCGGCTTTTCGCATTTTGTCTAATCGTTGAAACATTCCACTTATGAGATTGCAAGACATAAAAACCTGTAAAAAATAAATAAAAAATATATCAAAATGCAGAGACATAATAAAAATATGATGCTGTTCTTATTTAAACATTCCTGTTTTACCTTTGTTAGTTCATTGTTATATTTGTATTCGCCAAGCCAAATACTATAATGTTCCGAATCGAACTTTTGCCAGAAGTAAAGTACAGACTCTAGTTCGTCTTCATTACTATAGAATCTTTTAAAATCATCAAGATCAAAAGTGCCTTTAGGTAATGCGTCAAAAGGATTTCGGGTTACAGGTTCAGCGGCTAAAGCAGCATCTGCCGGATCCAATTCTTCGACGGCTTCCTTCTTAGACTCTTTTGTTTCTTTTGATTCTTTTTTTTCCTTTTCCTTTTCCTTCTCCTTTTTCTCTTTCTTTGAAGACTATAAACATTATAATTTGTTGTTATAATATTACACATAGGCATTTTTATGAAATAATAAAAGAAATAATACAAACTTTTCCTTGAGTTTCTGCGAATTTCTTTGGATCATACTCAAGAGTTTTCTCAGCCAATTTAAAGAGACCAATTACAGCTATTGACTCAGGCTGATGTATGACAGTTTGGAACCATCGATTCACATTCTGGTACGGTTTACGTAGATTTGGGTCCAGAATATACTGATATAAATGAAGTAACGTCATAGCTACACTAATATCTGCTAATGTCAATTGTTCTCCAACTAAATAAGTACGTGTAAGTAAATGAGAATTAAGGGCAGTCAGTGCTTTCTTCACATCATCCTTAGCATGTTCTACATTCTGTAATTTTTATCATAAATCACTTACTTTTGATTGTAAAAGCTATAAACAAGAATTTAAATTTGTATGCATATTGTTTGATACATATGTAAGAATCATATGCATTTAATAATATGCTAATACTTATATATCTCCTTGAGTTACAAAAATAATTAGAACATTCAATCATTTCTGCCTTTGATGGAGAATTTACGAAAAATTAATTTATTCATACCTGTTTATGATATGGCATAATTCCAAGCAATGGGAACACCCATGCACAACTAGCAGGAAGGATTTCAGAATCTGCAAATCCAAACCATTGGATGATTTCTGCACGTTCAAGATCAGTTTTGCCTCTTAACTGGTCATTAGCCACTGTAAGAAATAAAAATTCTTATTATATACCAAATAACATCATTTATACAAATATCATATTATATGAGCTTACCATAGTAAGCAATTGCATTGCTTTCTGTGATACATTTTCCATCGCATGTTTCAAATGCTGGAACCTAAGATAAAAAATAATATGTATCGTTAAATCTCTGATAAATAACTGGAAAATAAAAACCAACAAAATAACACAATTATTTAAATAAGATAGAAATAAATCAAATAACACAGGATTCAAAAATTAATGTTCTAATAATAATTTCTTACACAATCTAATACAAAACATTCATCTGTTAATGTTTCTATAGAAAACATACCAGCTGGTTTATCAAGAAAGACGTAACATAAATAAAGGATGAAAATATGTAAAATTAAAGGTAGCCCTACCTTGCCCAGTGGGAACTTCTTTAAAAATGCTTCAGTTTTATTTGTTTCGCCGAAAACGAAATCATATGCGATATTGACTTGGGCACCGGAATATTGAGCTGCAATGAGCACCTTGTAAGCTCTGAAGTTTTCCGGGTACGTGTAAAGTGTCTGAAATAAATCGAGACTCCATTAGTTGATTACCACGTTAAGTTCCATTTCTGAGGAGACTCATGTTTCTATTTGTTCATCATAATGACGATGTTTAGTAGTTCGAATTACATGAGACAAACTTACTCCAGACGCCATTATATCCAGTTACGGGAAGAGGAAGTTGAAGGCCGGTAAAGATCGTTTCTCTCAAGTACATCAAGTCCCTGCACAGCAATAGATATTGACCTTAAGACGTAGCCACAACGCGCGCATTTTTCTACTTTCATGAAATATTTTGGAAATTGTCAATTAATTCGAAACATCGGAATTAGGATAAGAGAAATATTTCTGGTTCAATTTCATAGTTAATATCAATTTCTTTTATCTTGATACTAATTTAATGTTAATTATAAACTGTATGTTTCTATCAGTGATAATTAATTAAATACATTATTCCTATTATCTAAAAGTTTATACTTTGATCTGTTGTGAAACAGTTGAATATTTCTTTTATAAATAATTTGCTTATCAAGAATTTTTCCAAATGTTTACATATTGACTATTAAACTTTTAAATTAATATTAACTTTTTAAATATATAAAATAGCAATAAATTATACATAAAGTTCAATTTATATGATCGAATTTTTGTTATATGTATTCTGTCCATAAAATTAATAAATAATTTGAATTTATTTTCTTGAATCTTAGTTTTTTTTTAGTGATGAGTATCTATATAGAATTTATACTGTATGATTGCAGTGTATCCAAAAATGGCAGCGTTGAAGGATGTTGTTCCTGTATATAAAAACTTGAAAGAAGAATGGGCGGCGAGTCCGTGTAATTTGAAGAAATGTGGTGAATTACTTAATCAATTAAAGGTGATCTATATAAAATACATAAAGTTATTTGAAAGTATTTTTAACATTTTCAATATGTAAGCGACATCAATATAACCTTGCTTATGCTGTCAAAAGTGTGTTGTCATCGTATTTTGACTGCGTAATACATTTTAATTATTCTAATAGTACATTTTAATTATTAAACAATTAATTTCTATAGGTTGGTCTTACACATTTGATGTTTCTGCCAACATCTAATAACACAGCTAGTCAAAATGAATTACTTATAGCTCGTAAGTATTAATATACATACAATTTTGAAAGGAAATATTTACTAAAGTTTTATCATTATTATTATATTTAATTATGATTACAGGTGATATTTTAGAAATTGGTGCACAATGGAGTATAGTAACCGAAGATATACCTTCTTTTGAACGTTATATGGCACAATTAAAGTGTTACTATTTTGATTACAAATCAGGATTAATGGAGTCTGCATATAAATACCATCTTCTTGGTTTAAATCTCTTATTCTTACTGTCTCAGAATCGCGTGGCCGAATTTCACACAGAATTAGAACTGTTGCCTTCCGATCAAATACAATCTAATGTTTATATCAGACATCCTTTGAGTTTAGAACAATATTTAATGGAAGGTTCATATAACAAGATATTCTTAGCAAAAGGCAATGTACCCGCAGCATCTTACAATTTTTTCATAGATATTTTATTAAACACTGTTCGGGATGAAATAGGAGCATGTATGGAAAGTGCATATGATAAAATCTCTATACAAGATGCCTCGAGGATGTTGAACTTGAATTCTGAGGCAGATATGAAATCATTCGCGGCAAAAAAGAACTGGAATTTAGCGAAAGATGATTACTTTTACTTTAGTACAACTAGTGAAAAGAAAACTGAAGAACCAATTCCCAGTGCAGATTTGGCTACATTAGCAATTGACTATGCAAGAGAACTTGAAATGATTGTTTAAATATATGAATTTTTCTGTATTTTATAAATAAATAAAGTTTGTCATATAATTATTACAAATTAATGGTTTATTATTACAAATAATGAAGAATAATAATAAATATACAAATACATAGATAATGATAATTTTAAGTACATAAAAACAAAAAATGTCCAAAGATAGGAAACTTTTTTTTTTATGTTTTGAGTAATAAATCACATATTCTCTTGATCAAACTTTAAATGTAAAGGGAAGTTTACAATCACTTGTAATTTTTATGTTTCTTTCTAACATTAAGTACAAATAAAGACAGAAACATCTGTCAATCTAAACGTTTAACGGTTTTCCCAATTGATTTATATTTGTATAATATTCGTACTATTTTAATATTAGATTAATGCCCTTCTAGGTTATGTTACAATAGTATAACGGGATATAACGGAAAGAAACAATCTGTCAAAATGCTTCGTAGTTATGAAGGCCTCCGATTTCTTTCGGACAAGCAAATGGTGATATTCGATATTGGTAGCGCATACACAAAGTACGTGCATTTATTTTTACGCAAAAAGAATTCTAATATGTTAATATTTACTAATACATAATTTGGAAATAGATTTGGTTACGCGGGCGAACCTACTCCACGCGGTATAATAAGAACGGAAATTAAGTGTCCAGAAACTAGAGAACTCCGCAGAATTTACGATTACAAAGATACGGAGGATTTGTATCAATTACTCGTCGAATTCCTTCATGCTATATTCTTCAGGTACGGACTATACATTTGACACGTCATTTTTGTTTTATCATATTTATTTTAATGTCTATTTAGTTTAGTTTGTCTAATTAGTATTATATCTTTTGACACAGGCACGTTGTAATAAGTCCAAAGGATGCAAGGATTGTAATTTTAGAATCCTTATTAGCTCCGACACAATTTAGGAACACATTGGTTAAAGTATTATTTAGGCACTTTGAAATCGGATCATTGATGTTAATACCTACTCATTTAGCAACTGTCAGCACCCTGGGTATCAATTCAGCTTTAGTTTTGGACGTTGGATATAAGGAAGCTACATTAATTCCTATTTATGAGGGTGAACCAGTTCTAAAGGCATGGCAGGCTCTTCCTTTGGGTGGTCAAGTTGTACATGAGTCAGTTAAATATTTAATAATTAATATTGTATTAATGTCACTTATTTGATAACATACATATTTTTGGAGCAGGCGTTTGATGAAATTTCTAAGGAAGATATATCCTAATGTAAATATCACAGAGAAGCATGTAGAAGATATAAAAGTAAGAACGTGTTTTGTTACTACTATGGAAAGATCATCTAAATTAGGAACAGCACATGCTCCTGAGCCTCCTCCAGCAGTTAAATACCCTGGTATTAAAAGTATTAATATACCTGGTGAAGTTAGAGAAAAAGCATTTGAAGTACTATGGGAAAGGGATAATGATAATCTCAGTATACCTACAATGATTCTAGATGCTATTGTTCAGGTATAACTTTAACATATACAAATATTAGAATTTTTTGTTTTCTTCAATCTGGGTTTAAGGAAGTGCATTTTTTATTATAGTGTCCAATAGACATTAGACGAACTTTAGCAGAAAACATACTTTTAATTGGTGGCACAACAATGGCAAAAGGCTTTGCAAGTCGTCTTAAATCTGAGCTTTTAACACTTGTAAAAAGTAATCTTTATTCAGAAAAGTTGAAAATTCGAACATTTATGTTTCATACTGCACCCAGTAAACCAAATTACACAGCATGGCTAGGCGGTGCTATATATGGAACTGTAGATCTGCCACTGAGATGTCTGACAAAAGAGAATTATTTGAAACTTGATAGAGTTCCAGATTGGGTCAGTTTGATAGATAATCAGAGAGACGAATCATCCGTCTGCGAAACCTAATACATTGCCTAAATCAATAAAGTGATATCTTTTTTGTAACAAAAAGAGCGTATTTTAATGCTTGTATTTATATATGTATATAAAATGTAACAACTTTATTTATTCCTTATTTCTTACTTATCATATTAACATCTATCAAATCTACAAACATCATTGTATTTAACGATAAAATAAAACGATACAAATTTGAAAATTTAAAATGTATTTTATTCATACAAATTGCGTTACAGAATTTTTGGAATTATGTTGCAGAATTTATAGAGTTGTGAGCAATGTAAGTTTCTCGTTAAGCTGAAGCTGCGTTTTTATCAATTGTGAGAGCGCAACGACCATCAATAAATCCTTCACATTGCTGTTAAACATCTCGTCAAATTGATCGCTCGACATTTTAGGCACTGAATGTACCATGTCAAGAAGAGCACGACCAACCTAAAAAACATAATAATTTATAACAGTTATATGAAAAGAATACTTCAATAATTTATGTTCTATTAAGTACTTGATTGTCTGGTGGTTGCTTTCCAGTTAACACATCATCAACATATGCAAGTACTTGTTCCAACATGGATGAAAGTTTAGCACTAGCTTCTGCTATTTGAGAGAGATCCATCATTGGTTCTATGCCTCCTCCTGTTTTTACACCAGTTATTTGTGCATGTGCTGGTAATTGAGTTTTAGAACAGAGCTGTAGCCCAACAATTTCTGGCTCATAACACGTAATCTGTAAAAATAAATATAGTCAATGTTTAACAATCATATAATACTTGTTTTGTGTTATCCATATTATACAAAATATAACATACTTGTACTTTAACTGGTGTGAACATAGAACCTTGTTTCCCATTAGGTACTCCTAATGGAACACAGACATAAGCTTTGATTCCCATTCTAGTAGTGTTTGCTAATGTTGTATCGACAGTTAAATGAACGGGATTATTGCATTCACGAACATAGTATTCATGGATAACAGAAGAATGGGTAGTAACCTGTAAAAATTGTTTCAATAAAGTATTATCGTTTTTATTGAAGAATACATATTATTTTTAGTGAAAATTACCTCGTTTCCAGTTGCCCACCATCCGACAATATTTTCCTGAGCATTAACCCTATGATTCAATTCGTACAGATCGATTCCATATGTTAAATCAGCTTCAACTTGACTTTCAGATTCTTTGTGTGGTACACAAAAGCAGTTTGTAACTTCAACCATACCTTTCTCCGCGGTACCTACGCATATTAATTTATAAAAAACATTTTTTGTAAAACTTAGAAACTGTCAGATCTCGCAACCTTACATCATAACCGGGATTTTACATTTATATAAATACAAAATGAAAAATTACCTAACAGTGTACCGATAACACGGTGGGATTCCGCTTTTCGACGTTCATAAGCATCAACAATTTGAAATAAAACAACAGGATGAACTTTCACAGTCAGGTTAAGCGCCATGTTTCGCACTTCTATATACCTGTACCAGTACTATATATCACATATGACAAAAAGCTTGGCCACGTTATTTTTTCTAGCTTAAAATAACATTAATATAGAGAGGAATATGCAATTGTTAATTCTTTATCCAATCACCTAATCATTAAACTATCTCACTAAAAAGAGAAAGAAAAGAATGAAATGTAAAATTTTGTACTTATTTTTACTCAAAATAGAGGGTGCTTTTTATTTCAATATTGCATAAATTATAAAAATTTTAGTCGAACTGATATGTGGTACGTTGACGTCGTAAAAAAGAACATACTTCTAAATCAACATGCAGCACTTTCATGACAATTATAGAAATTGTATATTTAATCTGGTAGGCGTGATTTCGATGCAAGATGCTCTTACTAGTCAAAGATAATAAGTGGTACAGTACTCGGTGGTACGATTAGAACTCATTTAGTGTTAGTGAAGAGAAAAAAAAGGATAAGAAAAGTACACTGTATATTTAGAAAAATAGTACGCAACGTGATCGCGAGTCGTGCAATGCCATTAAAATTTACGTAAATGGAATGCGTTGCTGTCATGTAGTACGTACAATGACGTATAGACGTCAAGAGAATACAAAGTACTTATTTTTTTTTCACTATTATCATGGGTTCCAGATTGAGGTAAGTACATTCTTTATTTTTAACTATTCCCAAAAGACATTGTTTTAGACGGATGTTTTAAACGTTCAATTTTTCTTCTTGATAGTTTTATTATACCATTGAACTGCTCCTTCAATAATGATACATAAAATAAGTGAAAGTACCTCCTGTTTGAAATATATTACCCAAATGTGTTTCTCAATCAATGTTCTATGTATCACGATCAACAGATTGAGTTTATGCACTGAGAATTGTAATTACAACAATATATTGATATTTTTAGGGACAATGTGCAACATCTTTTTGAATGTTTCTGCGAGGTAGCTGCACCATTGGGAGAAAAACCACCTTGGATATTGCAAAAGTATCCAACTTCTTTTTTAGATGAGGAAATACTTAAATCTGTCCCTAAATTTGCCTATCCATGTGAGATTGAAAAGTAAGTTTTTAAAGCTGTTTAAAGTAAATATATGTTGTTAGTATAATGTAATATTATAATATTTGCATTTTGTTTCCAGTTTGATGGTACAACATTTTTCATTTGTACTCACTAGTATAGATTCAAAATGGACATTTGGATTTTGCAGACACGATCCTAAGACAGATACAGCATTAGTAATTTTAAGTGTCCTACCATGGCATGAAATATTTTACAAGTTAGTATTCTAACTACTTATAGCTTATGATGATAAATATTTATGTAACATATAATAAATATATATAATATGTAATTAAATATGTAATTTATTGTTTGTGAGCAGGCTTTTAAATAATATTGCAACTTTAATGAGCAATGGCACTGGAGAAGATCTTTGGAAATTTCTTGAAACTGTATATAAAAGTCCAGTACCCATCCCTGGTAGTTCTATCTCTATTCCTGTACCAAATTCTAAAGTGGTAAATTATTTAATAGATTTATATCTGAAATATATTATTATATATTGCATACTATCCATTTTTATTAATAATTTTTAGAATTTCGTTTGCCAAAGTCCAAAACAATTTCAATTACCAAGTATACCTGAAAATGTAAGTAAGAGAAGTTAGCTTTAATGTTTAGGGGAATTATTTAACTAGTTAACTGCATTCGACATGTATACCCTTCATTCCAAAACCCTTCTTATAAATTGAGTTGATTATTTTCTCCAATGCATCAGCCATTTCCCAAATTGTTTTGAGTACTTCACTGCGTATATCGGCTATTCCTTGAATTGTTTTGTGTACTTGTACTCCGTGAGGTGTCACGTTACTGGTGCTACACCTATGAAGTGCCACTTTGTGTGGTACCTTGCTTTGAAAAATACCACACCGATTGAATTTCATAAATTTTTTCCTTAATTTTTCTTGTTAATGAATTTTATTATTTTTTGACAATTTTTAAGATTTTAATAACAATACCTTTTTTAACAATGAATTGTTAACTTTCATCGAGTAAAAATGTAATCCTTTCTCATTTTGCTTTTCTTTTTTCGTAAAATTTATAATAGCAGCATTTGTTCTGCGTTCAACGTGTATATTCGTGTAATACTTGCTTGATTTTAATTACACACTCTGTAAGAGATTTTTAAAACTAAACTCTGCAGTTAACTGGTTAAATAGAGAATTGCATATGTGACAACTTCTTGATTTTAGAGAAACTTGACCGAATATTATAGTGCTGTCGATGCCCACAATATGATGATTATATTTGCTTCCATGTTATACGAGCGTCGAATTATTTTCACTTCAAAACGTCTTTCAAGATTAAGCGCTTGCGTTCAAGCATGTAACGCCTTAATTTATCCTATGATTTGGCAACATATATATATTCCAGTTTTACCATTGTCTTTAATTGATTATTTATTGGCGCCGATGCCGTTTTTGATCGGCGTACCCACCCCAACGCTTCAGGTATTTGCATAATCTCTATTAATTATAAAAATAAATGATTTACATGTTTATTCTTCAATGTTTTTCATGATATTCTTTAGAGAGTACGTAAAAGTGATCTAGGAGAAGTAGTTATATTGGACGCCGACATTAACACCGTAGAGTCCCCGTTTCAAGATTTGGAATCTTTGCCTCAGGATGTAGTTCGTATAAAAAAATGACTTTACTCGTGGAATAAGAAAGTTATTCTTAAGAATTGAAACACATCTTAAATAATAAAATAAAGAGTTTCTTTGTCCCAGGTGACAAACTTGAAAAAGGCATTACGTAATAGATCTGCCCTACTCGGAGATGGTGTGTCAAGGGCATTTTTACGAGCGTTAGTACAATTAACAGCTGGCTATAGGGACGCATTAACGTTAGAGCAAGGGCAGAGTATTACGTTCAATCAGAATGCATTTGTGGAGAGCAGACCATCGTCGATGCAACCTTTTTTAAGAAAAATGTTGGAACTACAAATATTTCAACAAGTATAAATGGATATCTTTTTTCTTTCATTATCAAAACAATTTTGAATAAAACATATAAATTTAGTAATGATAATAATTTTAGTTTATAGAAGAAAGACTGAATATGCTTAATTCGGGACTTGGCTTTTCTGATGAATTTGAAATGGAGGCCTGCAGCTATTCTGCTAAATCTGGTAGCAAATTTATGCAGCAATATCGAGAATGGACTTACGCTATGCGAAAGGAAAGTTCTGCATTTTTCCGCAGTGTGAAAGACAAGGTGTGTTACTTTCATTCATTTTTCTTTTAAGACATTGCGGAGATCAGCTATCAAATTAAAATACGTGAAATCAAATCATATTTTGTGTTCTTGATTGCCTTCAATTCCAGGCCAATCCAGCTGTAAAATATGCAGTTAAATCAGTAAGTTTAGTGTAAAAATTAAATTAGTTTCTTTGATTATGTATTCTTTCATTAATTATACTAATCACTGTTTCTTTCACTGTGTGTGTGTGTGTGTGTGTAAAAATAACTGCTAACAAAAGCGGTGCAATAAAAATAATCACAATGGCTCTAATATTATACTATTTATCAACTAAATTAATTTCTGTAAAAGTTCTATTAAGTTTTCTTTACATTTTACAGTTACTATTAACAAAAATTATATTTGTAGGTAAAAGACAAAGGGAAGGATATGAAAACAGCATATAAGGGATTAAAGTGGAAAGGTATGACAAAATTTTACAAACTTCCTTACTTACTAGATGATATATCAATTAATTCTATACCTATTCCCAGGACGATCAAATAGAAACGATGCTAGTATGAGATTCCATCAACCAAGATCAGCGCCTAGTTCACCTACGTCAGATAGAAGGCCTATCGATTTTACATCTCCACCAAAATCACCAAATGGTTTTACAGCTACTACTAGTTATAGAAAAGATCTTCGAATACGTAACAGTAATTTCGCCGATCCAAGGTTTATTTCTATATTTCATGTGTTTCTGCTTTGTAATATCAATATTTATTATTTATTGCAAAACCCAATATGCATTGTTTAAATTACAGTAGGAAACAGTATTCGCCACTAAGTCCTAGTTCTCCAGAAGAATCCGATTTTCCACCAGAGAGAGTGAATATTGATCTGATGCAAGAACTCCGTCATGTGATATTTCCCAATACACCTCCCGTTGATAGAACGGTGAGTATATTTTTAGTTTCCATTAGCTATGTATAAATGTATAGAAATTTCTAATAAGCAGTTTGCGAATATTTCAATGATCAAGGTAACACTAGTTCATATGAAGCATTTAACTTCAGTGGTGTAAAAATGTTCTCGTTTGTAATTTTAATGTATCGCAAAACGTTGCTTACTGTAATGTATATCTGTATGCAATCAACATCAATAGTATGATAATGATCGTGATTCATTATCATCCTTGATAGAATTAATCAGGGTGATAATAATGATTTACATGTAATTACATATTTATATGTAAATCATGCATGTATGATTTCTAGATATCTTAATATGTATTATATAAAATAATACAACATGTAGATTTCTATTATATTAAAATGTTACGAGAAAAATTATTATTTAGCATAATCAAAAAAAAAAAATAGTTTTGAAGTATTATCTAAGTGTGCATGTGAAATAAAGAATGTATGGCAATATCAAATAGCATATATGTACTATTCATATATAGAGAATCGTATTAAACACTTTTTTATTCATTCTTTATAATAAGAATGTTTCGTGCATCACTTTCAGTTGAAACCAGTGCGCAGTTTAGACAGCTTGAGACCTGCATGGAGTGGGCATATACGGCACGGCCCTCCACCTAGTACAATTGTCACAAACCAAACTGTTACTCCTTCCACAAAAACTACATCCTGTACTCCACATTCCACCACTTTGATTAGTCCAGTTGATGAATCAAATATTTTGCTAAATACCAATGATATGTCAAATTCTCAAATTAGTGCAAATAATAGCACGTTTCCATTTGATGCTATGGGATCGAAACCAAATAAAACGCGAGAAGAAGCCGATAAATCATTACTTCTTCCCGCTTTACAGAGATGTAATGATAATGTTCAAACGAGTAACATTTCACATAAGATTCATACAACTGAATTTATGAAATATAATACTTCATTATATTCTCGAAAAGCTGATATAGAACAACGTAAAAATGATTTTGAAAATTCGACAAAAAGCTCTACGTTTTATACCGACAATATTTTCCCAAATCATGATTCTGATCTTTATCCGAAAGAAAATGATCCTTTTGATACTAGTAAAGTGTTTATGCCTTCCTATTTGCAACCACCCATCTTTCAAGCTACAAATGCATCGTTGTCTGTTAATTGTCACGTTCCATCCCATGCATACAATAGTACATCTTGTTCTGCATATTCAAAGGTAAACATCATCATTCATTATTTGTTTTGTGGATCTATAGTCACTTTTTCACAATCATTATACAGGCATTTTAACATATATTGTGCATTTATCGTTCCCTGTATGAAGAAATCCTCTGTTTTGCTAAAAAGGTTTAGCTTTTTTCTTTTATAATATGTGCTATAATATTTCTCTAAGAATAAGCCGATATTTTTATTTTTAACAAAACATTTCTGTTATTGTTCATAGGAATCTCCTGAAGTGCCAGATTTGATTAGATTAGATTCGACAACGAGCAACGATGACTTCGACCCATTGCTTTCTAAATCATCAGAATTAGCGAGTTCTAAACAAATGACTCAATCATTGCATATACCTGAAATGGGCGAAGGTCTTAGCAACCCGTTGTATCCTTATTTCCAACCATTGCACAAAAGTAACGATAAGCCACAAAAATCTTCCGATAATACCGGCGATTTGGATCTGTTGCAAGCCTACGGTTTGGATTTTAATAAATTTAGTATAAGTAATGGTGATTCACCATCGAGAAATTCTACAATATGCAACTCATCCGAAAGCAGTATTAATATCGATAGTCCGTTCAGCTTAGGGCCTGCCATTAAGTCACAAAATAATTGGACAAAATTTGAATAGGTAATAAATTCAATTACTATTCACATATCACAATTGTATATATAATGTTAATACTGTTTTCTTGTTTTGTTATTCATGTAAACATAAATATCATCGAACGCCTACAAGAACATAGTTGTGAATAGGAGTTTTACAGTAAAATGATAATAGAGTTCAATGAATTATAATTCTCTAGCCAGTAGGTAAAACGGAATACAATTTGGATTTGGCTTTGTAGCACAAATGTAATACTATATCCTTATACATTTTTTATATTGAAAACTGACAGAATAAGATTTACAATATTCTCGAATTTGATTTTGCGCAATTTCTAAGTCATTAGTTTTCCAGATTTAACTATAAATTTAGCTATGAAATTTGTTTCAATCGATATGTTTAATTGAAATATGAAATGCAGCTACAACTTGAAGTATTATTTAATATTATTGAGATGAATTCTTACGATATTTATGTATATTAATGTTATAGCAATTACGTTGTAAAATTATAGTAAGATGACAGATAATACTGATAGAGTAATGCATATAATTCATATCATTTCATTAAATTTTCTTTAGCTTAATCGTTTTCATAAATTAGTTGCATTTGTTCATGACTGATAATTATAAATCTACTAAGAATAATCGATCGGAACAAATTAAGTACCTTTATTGAAATTAATAGCTCACCCTTGTTAGATTTTAAATATACAAAATTTCATAGTTATTGCATTTATTGGCAATGCTTTATAATAAATCAATATGAAAAGCAATTTCTTTTGTAATGCTAGAATTATTCACGCTTCCTACATCGTTAATTTTATTTTATAAAATACTAATTTAAAAAATTGCTAATTGATCTTCTAAATAAGTCTATCTTTTTGATCTCTAGATGCTACTTTAATTTACAAAAGTATTTATCGATAAATAAAAATAACAGACGTTTGATAAAATATAATTTAATAAATAAGAAAGTAATGTGATAGTGAAATTATGACACCTAAATAATTTAAGTGTTACATTGCACGTAGCGCTGATAACGCATCAGTGATTCGTCGCAATTCTCCTTCATTATTTTTCAGCTTTTCTTTGTTATTATTTTGTACATCGAATGGTACTTTAACGTTATAATCAGGAACTTCCATAGCTTGTTTGGTTTTACGAATAGTATCTATTAATTGCTCCTCCTTCTTGCTAAGTTTCTCTAGTTCTTTCTTTGGATCAATTAAACCCTTGAACACGTACAAATTTTATAATTAAACCCAACTGCTATATATTAACATTAGCTTTTTAATTTATCTTAGTAATAATAATTATTTTTACCTTCAATAGTAGATGTACTTGAACTTTATCTGTGACAGTAATGATAGCACATCCTGTTGGTGGTTCCTCCATATTAAGTTTAGAATAAGCAAGGGTTTCTATCAATAATCTATATTCCAGAAGCTTTTCTTTCAAGTTATTACTACTACATACAAGAAATGCTTCAGTCTTTATTTTGTTCGGTAAGTTATACGTTGCACGCGCTGATCGAATATTCTTTATTACTTTGTTGGCAAAATCAACGTCTTTCTCTATTTCTTCGTTTCTCCAATCACACTATAAATCGATCATACAATCATATACTTTTATGTATACAGAAGTTGTGACAAATGAAACAAAAAATATGCTAATACCTCTGATACTTCTGGATATGGACTAACGCAAACACTGGGATAAAGCTGCTTCTTGCGAGGTAAACGTTGATAAAGTTCTTCCGTTATAAATGGCATGAAGGGACTTAACAACCTCAATCCTACATCTAGCGTCTTAAATAAGACTCTTCTTGCTGCATACTGTCTCTTGTTATTATTACCTTGAAAGACTGGTTTCAAATACTCCTAAATAGTAATACATACTAATAATATAATAATTGTATAAGAAAATTATGAATTAAGAAACTTAAATATATAATTATATACAAACCAAGTAAACATCACATAAATCATACAACCAAAGATTATAGCAGGCAGTAGTGGCAGTTGGAAAATCATATTGTGCCATTGCTTCGTCACAGATTTTTACTGCACAACTTACACGAGAGAGCATCCAAGAGTCTATATTTGTTTCACAATGTAGCTAATGATACAAAAATCGATATTTTTATCTAAGTGTATTGATTTTTTATACTGATTTATTGGAATATTATTTACCTGTTTCCTACTGTTATTGTGATCGTGTATTTTACAACCACACTGAGGTAATATTTTACCTTCTTCAACACGAAACATAGATCGTTCTTGTTCACTGTAAGATGCCACATGTTTATACCAACGATGTAAATGAGGATAGTTTCTTAAATCAGTACCCAATCTGGTAAAATATTGGTGAACTTTTGTGTCAATTTGTGAAGGGTTATATCCATCTAAATAAGGATAGTCTGCCAAGTAATTATTTAACGCATCTTGCACGCAGTTTTCTTTTAAAGTGTTTTGATACCAATCATTATCACCTATCATATTATCATTGCGGACATCATTAATTGTCTACAATAAAGAAAATGGTAACAATTTTGAAAACCTTCTATGATTAAGAATGTTAAAATTAAGTTTTACCGATTGAACGTCTTCATCATAATCGAAATTAGAGTCTAGGTACATGAGAGAGAATTTCGTCGCATTCCATATTTTATTACAGAAAAATCGATATCCTTGTACGCGAAGAATATCAAGATTAATATCGCGACCTTGCATGGTGTAAGCGCAAAGTGCAAACCTTAAAGCATCGGTCCCACACTCAGGAATTCCTTGTGGATAGTCACGTTTTTGTCCCTCTATAGCATATTTAAGTTCTTTTGGATCCAAATTTGAATCCATCAGTTGTTTATGAAGATTCTAAATGAAAGTAATTAGCTAACAAATAACCTCGCCAAAGTGAAAAAAGAAATGGCAGATAAAATGTATACCTCCAATGATATCCCATTAATCACATCCATAGGATCTATAACATTTCCCAACGATTTGCTCATTTTCCTTCCATGAGCATCTCGTACCATAGCATGCAAATATACTTCTCTGTAAAAGCATTCTTTTAGATGTATGATTATGAAAAATTAAATATAAGAATAAAAATATGTACCTAAACGGTAATTTCCCTAATAACTTTTGACCCAAAAAGACCATCCTGGCTACCCAGAAAAATAAGATATCATGTCCAGTTTCTAGTAATGTACCAGGATAAAATGCTTCAAGTTCTTCTGTCTAAAGTATAATTATTTTATTTTAATATTAAACAATGAAACTAACTAGTACATAAGTAAGTTAGTGAAAGAAATAATTTGTATGTATACCTTATCTGGCCATCCAAATATCGAGAATGGAAAGAGACCTGAAGAGAACCATGTATCCAGTACGTCAGGATCTTGCTCAATAATAATATTATCTACATTTGTACCTAACTGCTTTGCAGCTTTTTCCTTAGCTTCATTTTCTGAATGTGCACTCACCCAATAATCATCTAACTAAAGAATATGAATTTGTATGATAAGTGCAAAGAAACTTAATTTGATATTTCAATTACCTTTATGTTTTCGGGTATATTAATTATTTTGACACAATAAGCAGGAATACGATGACCCCACCATAATTGACGAGATATACACCAATCTCTTATATTTTCCATCCAATGATACCAAATTTTCTTGTACTGATCAGGAATAATTTTTAGTTCACCGGATTTCACTGCATCCATTGCTTTTGCAGCCATTTCACTACATTTTACGTACCTAATAATAAAAACGATAAATGTAATTTATTCTATTATGTGTTTTAATGATTATAAATGTGTAACTATTAAACTACCATTGAGGCTTCATCAAAGGTTCAACAACGTCTTTAGATCTACTACATATTGGCACTACCATAGGATTGTCCTTGATTTCAATGAACAAATTTCTTGCAGTTAATTCTTTTATTATAGCTGTTCTGGCATGGAATCGTTTCATTCCCTGAACAAACAAAACATGTTAAAGATGTCAATTCATTTTTAAATCAAAAAATAAAACATGATGTATAATATACTGTAAATTGTCCATAATCTCCAATAATATTTCCATTATCGTCGAAGATAGTAATAAATGGTAAATTATATCTCTTTCCCACTTCATAATCATTAGGATCATGAGCTGGTGTAATCTTTACAGCACCTGTAAAAAAAGAATTTTAAATTAACATTGCTTTAGTAAGATTTCTTATTAGATTAGTAGTACTGACCTGTTCCAAATTCCATTTCAACAAATTCATCAGGTATAATTGGTAACTTTCTGTCACAAAATGGATGTTGTACATATTTTCCAATTAAATGAGCATATCTAGTATCTTTTGGATGAACAGCAACAGCTGTATCCCCAAGCATCGTTTCAATACGGGTGGTAGCTACTATTATTTTCTCTTCAGAACCTATCACTTTATAGGCGAATAATACTAAAACTCCAAATTCTATTTTTTCTTGATATCCAGGAATTGAAAGCAATGTCCGACCAGTTAATTCAAGTTTATCAACCTACATAAAGTAAATGTTAAATTCAGAAAAAAACAATCGTAAAGTTAATGGTCATTTGCTATTTGGTCAAAGATATTTACTTCTATATCGGATATAGCGCTTTTTAATGTGCATGACCAATTGACTAATCTATTGCTTCTATAAATTACACCTTCATCGTGCAACCTTATAAATGCTTCTGTAACAGCATAACATAATTTTGGATCCATAGTAAAACAAACCCTGTCCCAATCAAATGATCCTCCCAGTTTCTTCAACTGCAAGTAAATTCTGTTTCCTTTTCTAAAATGTATAATATATATAGATGTGCCATATATTTACATTATACGTAATCTATTTAAACATACTCTTCTTTCCATTTCCAAACTTTTTCTATGAAATTTTCTCTTCCTATATCATGACGTGTCTTCTTTTCCTCTCTCCAAAGTTTCTTTTCAACCACCACTTGAGTAGCAATACCTGCATGATCGCAACCTGGATTCCACAGTGTTGTACGTCCTTTCATACGATTCCTTGTAAATTAGAAAAAATTTTTACACAAGATTATTATCTACAAATGATTACATTACAATACTTGAGCAAAACAAGTTATATTGCATTACATTTCCACGCAATCAACTACATATTTCTATACAGTTTATACTATAGTTCAGGTATTATTTTACCATCTTGTAATAGCATCTTCTACAGCATTAGTTAAAGCATGTCCAAGATGAAGAAATCCAGTTACATTAGGAGGAGGTATCACCATGACAAACTTTCCTTTAGGATTTAATTGCAATATATTTTTTCTCTGCATATAAAAATTATAAAATGAGACAAAGAAAGCAAGCTCTGGACTGATTCTTTATTAAAATATGTTTCTGTTACATACACCATATTCTGGCTTAAAGAAACCTTCCTTTTCCCACCATGCATACCATGCAGCTTCAACATATTTTGGACTGTATGCATCAGGCATCGCACATGTAGTATCTTTCTTATCTCCCAAAGGTGTATTTACCATGTATATAGCTGATTCTTTGCATTCCTTTTTCTTTTCAATTTTCTGAAAAGTAAAAACATTTTGAAAATTAAAAACAGAAACAAAACTTTTTTGTTAACGAAAAGGTTACGAATTGCGTAACAAAAAAAAGAAGGCCATATGGATAATATGAAACTTAATAATTGAAAATAGGCGAAGGTAAAAGATTTTAATAATCTTACTTCGTTCTTTTCTTTTACTTTTGGAGCTTTGTCACTTTCTTTCTTTTCCTGTTTCTGTTTGAACTTCTCTAATTTTGCCTGTTTTTTCGCCTCCTTCTGTAATTGTTTCGCACTCTTCTGCGGGGTTTCAGTTTCCCCGTTTATTTCCTCAGTTTTCATATCAACCATCCTGCCAATTTTAATTTACGTTCTTTCTGAACATTCAATTACTGTAACATGAATCGACTGACGACACACTTTCAAAAATTGTAACATCAACCACGCACTTTCTCCACACTACCTATTAACAGGAGACTGCAGCCAATTCATTGTTGTAACCACATACCGCACGTACGTACCCAACAAAGTACGTGTATTTATTCATACTTATTCTGTTGCATTTCTTTCGATAAACACAAGGTGGCACGGAGATAAAAATTAAGTTGCAGTTCTAGATTATAGTTTTATTCAAAGGAATAGAAATAAAAAACCTAAAATCCCTAAACGTATTGACCATGGAGCACGACCATATAAACAGGTCCCAACTCTTATTTACTAAAACCAGAGATGAAATTCTCTCTTCAGAGAAAACCGTCCGAAAATTGAGTCGTAAAAAATTAACATGGAAGACAACAAAGCTTTCGTTCTTGTGAGGTAGCAAATGCCTTTGTCTCTATCTGAGACATTCATAACTTGCCATGCATTCTTGTCTTCAATATTGATTTTCACGGTTTTCCCTAGGATGTAGTATATGAATGTCGAGATCTGTTTATGAAATCGTATGGAGATTATTCGAAACATTTATAGCTATGTAAGGTCATGGCACTTTCTAACAAAAAATATTAATTGAAACTCAAGTAACATAGCAAACCGTTACGTACAGGTGTACTTAAAATAAATAAAATGAAACGCTACAAATGGATATATTATTATTATTTCCTATGTTCATGGTACGCCAAATGCTTATATCTGGTAAAATTTCTAATCAACCATATTTCTCCCTAGATTTCGATCACATGGTTTTATTTATTTTTCCTAACTCAACTTATTCGACAATATATGAAATTATACATAAAATTTAGAATGTTCAATGAGAAATAGAGAAGCGAGTAAACCATCTATTTCATTTAATGAATTATCAGTTGTGTATATTTATTGTAAATTTTACTTTATATTGAAAAGTTTCGTTAAACACTGTTAGTGTCTGCGTTTATTTAACTCTATCATTTATTGTTCGTGCCAAGCACATGTAATCGTTTTACCGGTTCATGCATATGAAAAAATAACCTATATAATATTGTATACATAGAGAAATTAGTGAAAAATTGTTATGCAATTTAGAATATTAATTGATAAACCGGTTTCTTTGATGTCAAATTTTTAAACAAAGAACAAACTATAATGGATCGTACGAGTATAGGAAATTCACTAGGAAGAAATTTGACGTCTCCGCGAAAACGCATGTCAATCGTTCAATCCTTAAGAAAAAATAATTCGTTAGTTTTTTATAAATATTACAAATTCAGATTAATGGAACTTTGCTTATAAATTAGTATTTCTATGGATCTGCCTTATCTTTTTTTGTAGAGCGATAAGTGTATCCGGACGATCGAATCAGTCAGTGCAGATAATATGTAAAACGCCGAACCATGTTGTAGAAAGTTTCGGATCCTCCTTGCCTGTACTTGTTACGGAAGCTTTAACATTTGTAGATAGAAACACAGCTGTTAGCGTTAATATTTCAATAGATGGTTGGGCTTGGCTTGTATGTGGTCGTAGACTGCTTGTGTGGCAATGTAAGGCCACTATCCATGATTCAAAACAAAGGAGAACTTTTAAGAGCCAATGCAGAGAGTTATTGTTGCCTCAAAGTGATTTAGCTCACAAAGCAGGATGCATAGCTGTGTGGTTGCCTCCAGGCCATCAGGTATTTAAATTAAGCATTAACTAAAAATTATTATTATTAACATCTAATTTTTAAAATCATTAGGTGCCTAGTTGCATGGCTGTTTCTCCTGAAGGTATTGTACGGTTCTGGGTTAGCGTTGCCCATGAAGGATCTTCTGTAGAAACAAGTGCAGAACTTGCTGGGCAAGAAGTTGATTGTCTTACTTATATTCCTGGTCATGGTTGTATTTTAGCTACAACCACATGCACAGTAGCATTGTTACAACCACAGTTTGTAGGTGGTAAGAATAGTATCAACTGTCAGGTTCTTAGAACAAGTCAAGGATGGCTAGGTGGTATAGGAAGAAGAATGACTTCTCTTATATTTGGAGCTATACCTCAATCTCCAGTCACAGAAACTGTAAACTTTACATAATTATATATATATATATATATATAACTACATTTTTAATAACAGATATAATACAAAAAATATAAAATACAGCAAATGTGTTTTTGTTTCATAGAAATTAGTAAAAGTTACTTGCACAACCTTAGGAGATAGAGGATCAAGGGTTCTTATTTTAGCTGGCTCATCTTTGCAATATTGGTCTTTCCCGCATAATGAGCAAGAGAAGATGGAGTTTGATGAAGATATTGGGTACATTATTTCACAAACTTTCCAACGAGAGATTTGGGTATGTAGAATGTTGTACATATAAAGAGTATTATGTTCATTCATTTATTTTATTTTAGAAATCAAGTGCATGCAACCCACAAAATATGGAAACCTGGTTGATTGATATGCAACCATGTAATGAAGGAATAGTTTTTTTAATGGCAGCCCATTGTGCTGATGCATCACCTCTTATTGAATTTGCACTTGGTAATAATTGAAAAAATTTAGATTCACTTTATTATACTTTTATTACACAAAATAATCAAATATGTCGTAGGTTTGATACAGCTATCTGGTATAACGTTAGCAAATACATTTAAATGGTTTATACCAGTTAAAATTGATTCCATTTCGTATTATAATGATGTTGAATCAACTTTAGTTTCTTACCATTTTATACTACATGGTTGGGAAGCCATTATATACAATCAGTATGAAGTGCTTGTTGTGAACTGTAAGTTAAAATTTATTGTAGGATTTTATGTAGAATTCTTTTATAGTGTTAAATAAAAACATTTTAGGTATATCCGAGCACGAGCAAGATAAGATAGATTTAGTGCGAGGCGGAGAAGATAGTATTCTTGGTGGTGCACTATGTTCAGGAACTCCAGTTTTATTTACTAAGAATTTCGGATTAGTTTCCGTCATACCGTCGGATTTTATATCGCAAGATTTTAATTTGTTCGTTTTTTTTTACATACACCTTAAAAGCAAATAATTTTATTAAGAATAAAATCAATAAATTTTTTAGGAGTTATACGGACAATGTTAATACAAGTGTGGATTATAATTATCGACCTAGTTCAGCTGCACAAAATTTTAATAGTCTTATCAGTAATGAAGAAGTTCAAGATATGTATTACAGTTCTGATTGTGCTACACAATTGCGTGCTGCATTTCTCCTTAGTTTACGGCAAAGTGAGGTAAATTTGTTTTACATCGTTTTAAGGTCAATAGTTGTTAACATAATCATTCTATTGCAGGCTCAGTGTGAAGATATTTTATTACAACTCTTTCCTTTGCAAGAAGAACCAGTAATGGATATAGATGCTAATCTCGACACACTGATTTTAAAAGTTGCTAGAGATCTGATAGATGATTATCCAGCAAATGATCCACGTTGGTCAAATCACAGAGATTTGTGTAATTAAATTTTATATATTTCGTATTTAAATACAAATGTTTGCGCAAATTTCAATAATCATATATTGTTATAGCTATGACGATAAATGCAGTCACTTCTATGCAAATACCTAATCAACTAGAAGGGAAGCAGAAAGCCATAGATTTATTTACAACATTTCTAAAAGAACATGATCTATGGAACAGAGTAAGTTTATTCATCATAATATTATAATTAAATGTATAATACATATGAATATAATATTGTTTGTTTCAGTTCTGTGCTGTTACTTATAGAGGACTAATTATGTCTACACCACACGTTCTTGCAGAATATGCAGAAAAGATAGTTGCGGCACTAACTATATATAATCTCCAGAACAAGTAAATTTTTTCAATATGTATTTTTGTATATGAGCTTTCTTTCTATGGATAAATTGTCATTTTTGTTTATTTCAAGGTATACAGATATTATAGATACTATAATAGAACAAACTTTAAGCCCTGAAGCTTACATATCTGACGAATTAACAGCACGTGATATATTTTATCGTCAAGTCAGTACTGTACATCGTTTTCTTCCTACTTTAGTAAACAATGCATCAGAAGTAACTCAGTCTGAAAGACCCATCCAACAAGTAGCACATTATATTATGCAAGTAAACGCTATATTATTAGTAAGTATATACCTAATACGACTTTAGTAATAAAACAGAAAAAATAATGTTAAAGTACAATTGTTAAATACATGCTGCTAATAGAGTATCCTGCATGAAGTGGTGAAATACCGGCAACATAATGCTGAACGATTTATTCCTACGAGATGTTCGAACGGAATAACTGAGTATCTTCCATGGACAGCTGCAGTTGGAAAACATGGGTTAAGAAATTGTCTCAACACAATGGTTAATATTTATATATTATAACTTTTCATAGCAAAAATAAGAAAATCATTATTAGAGAAAGATTTCTTCAGTATTTAATTTTTTATTTCAGTATAATGTAACTCTCAAGCATGGCATAACTGGAAGCAACGATTCAACAGTGAGAAATGAATTATATGAACAATTAGTAAGTTATATAGACTTAATATTAGATGGCCGAAAATGTCATTTAGAAAGTGTTAAGGGTACAGAAAAGTTTGAAATACTTTTGAAGCAATACGAAACAGATCGAATGAATCTAATTCAACCTTTAAGTATGTATTCTTTGTTAATTATAATTTATGTCGATAGAACTAGATATTCATACTAAATAATTTGCAGTAAAGGAAGAACAATACGATAGTGCTGCAATGTTAGCTGAAAAGTATTGCGATTTTGCGTCCCTGATACAGATATGCGAATTAACTAACAATAAAAGCCAACTGGATGGATATATGAAAAAATTTGCAGCTCAAGATTTCGTAGGATTTTTATTCTCATGGTAAGCTTCTTTTATAGACAATAATATAGGAACAAATATCTTCATTTGTATTATAATATTTTTTTATCATAGGTATGTGAAAGATGGTCGCCAGGGTCAGTTAGTAGAGAAATGTAGACGCGGAGGTACCATTGAATTGTCAGAAAAGTTGGCAGAACATCCAACTCTATCATGGGTACAATCTGCTCTCACGGACGATTTACGCTTTGCTGCTAATACGCTTTATTCTTTAGCAATTCAAGAAAGTGAATTAGTGACACGTAAGAAGGTACACACTCGTTATATTCTATGTTTTAAGCTATTTAAATATTTTTATTTATGAACTACTCATCTTTTTTACAGTCCATACTTTCTTTAGCAAAATTGGCCCTTCTTGCTTCGGATGATTTAGAAGAAGAAGTGAAAGACTGTGTAAAAAGAATCAATAATGAATTAGCGCTAGTAGCTTATCAAGAGGAATTACCAACTCAAGTACTTACTACATATGGTTATGATGTAGAAAAATTACAAGTATTTACACCGACTGAATTAATTACGGTACTTCATTCGACTATAAAATACATTTATTTTATAAAACACTTGATATAAATATCACATATATAATTGATGTAGTTGTACACATCTGAGGATAATATTGATGCAAATGAGTACGACTTCAAGAAAGCTCTTGATTTGCTTGAGTATGTGGAGCAAGAAGATGAAAAAGTGTCATTGAAATTGCAAATTTGGGCACGAGCTGCTAAACGGGATCAGTGGGATACCCTAGGAAAGAATCCTGAACAACAAGTACAAGAAACAATATTTTTCAAATTAATGGACCTTGCACATTTTACTGGTACCTTATTAATTTTCGATTTAAAAAAATAATTTAATTATTTAAGTTAAGTAATATATACCAATAAAATATATTCTGTTTTATTTATAACAAGGTGATCAAGTAAACGAATTTCTTCCACCAGTTGATATGCTTTTGGTAGAACCTGAATTGGGAGATCTTGCTGCATCGAGTAATTTTCAATTCCTCATCAAATTTGTGTATGAGTATGCATATAGCAATTATTAATCTACCTGAACAATTGTAAGTAAAGACAAAATTTGTATTTTTCTAAGTAATAAATAAATTTCTACGCAATATAATAGTATAAATTTTATAGTAAAAAATTTTATAAGTATCCACAGAAAAACTTGAAATATAATAAATTTCACATGAATACTCGAAATACAAATAAGGCTGAAATATTTAATGAGATCAATACTGCATTTTTATCCGCAGAATTATCATAATGAACATTTTGCTGATTCGTTCTTATGATATATCTTACTTGATCCGGTGTTTTACAGTCTATTTCTGAAATTTTTATTATATTAAAAAAACTTTGCTAGATGTATTATTCGTAATAGCTAATAGTTACCTGCACATTTATATAAAGAAGTTACGTTTTGCGTACGAAGATAAAAATTAGGACAAGACGAAGTACTAGTACATTTAAAGTGATCAGTTAATGTAACTTCTTTGTAACCAGATAATTCTGCACATTGTAAATTTTGTTTATCATTAGGTTCAAATCCTACCCATATACAGGCATTCATTGTACCATAGCCAAAGGTATGAATCTGAAAAATTAATATTATACTAAGAATGAAAAGCAAAGTAACGATATTTGTAAAATAGTCCGTTTTTTTAAATACAAACCGTAACTATTATCTTTTTCATATTTCGTTTCCAGTGTGAATGTATTCTGTAAGTAATAGATTTTGAAGGACTAATATAATCCTCCCATTGGGGAATGACATTTTTATTCATATTTACATCTGCAATTGTCGCAGGTCGTAGTGTTCGTGGAACTAAAAATGTACAGAGAGAAAGAGAGAAGAAAATAAATATTTTACATTTAAAATTTTATGATATATATCAATATGATTACTTAAGTAGTAAAACGTACTTCTCGATACGTATTGAGTAATAGTGTCAATATTGGAATTTTTTATTATATAATCTTCCTCCCATAAAGTAAATGATTCAAATAAATTTTCGTTATATGGGGATACATAATATACAAAATGAACTTCTGAAAAGTTAATGGAAAAAGAGATTATTGAAATTAACCTTTTGTAATTCATGTTTTAAATTTATATATTTACCTGGATGAGTGTGTTTTAGTTGACGCAATAATATTATTACTGATTCTTTCTCATTATTGGACATGTGAGCTAATGGAATTAAGAGTATAACTACCTGACCAAAATTTCCAATTATTTGATTTTTGTAATTGTACTCCCAAGTTCTTTTCAAGTAAATAGATACCGTTTCCAAAACTCGGGAATAATTAAATTTCGTAGGCCCTATAAATATATTATTCACCATCACATAAAAGAAAGTAATAAATATTTTTATGAAACAATCAATCTTACACGTTGTATTAGTAAAATTGTTTAATGCTTGAAACGCAATTGATGGACTGTTTGTAACATTTAACAACCATTCTCCTGAAGTACCATGTATTATTCCCATTTTTGATCCATACATTGATACATCCAAATCTTGTATAAGAGTTCTAAAACATACAGAGTTGTAGAAATAAAAGTATGAAATACAATATGAAATATGATATACACTGTAGCTTACGAAAGAAAGTCTACTGTATATTCTATTGTCCATGCACCATCGAATACAATCAGTGCTTCTACTTGAGGTTGATTTATTTGATGACAAGGTAATTTAGGGAACAAATGATTCCTTGCATAAGAATAAAATTTTTCAATTGCAATATCAACCAGTTGTTGCAATGCTTCAGGAGAAATATACGCAATGCTTTTACGATAAGCTAACATCTGAGCTATGGCATAAGTCTTACAAACGATATTTGCAAATTAAAATATAGGATAATATAGATATAAATATACTATAATTTCATTGATAATTATAAGTAACCTGTTCATTTAAAATAGTCTTTGGCACTGCATATAAAAAGGCTTGTGCTCGATCGCAAGCTTTCACATTTGCATTAAACGTGACACCTTCATATGAGTAATACATTTCCAAAATTTGACTAAGTCGGAGGCTGTAAAAGTCCTGAATCCAGGTTGGTAAATAAGTTGCAATAATCATCCCTGAAAAATTTTACACATAAATATTTGATAGATATTTAAAAATACAGAAGATATCGTTAATTTACCATCAATGCCTCCTATTAATTCAGCTCGAGTTGCATCAAAATTGTTATGTAAACTTGTAAGATAATAAATTGTCGGACGCATTATACTTTGCCAGAATCCTGTTGCACCGAGAGTCATATTATTTGCTAGTAAAGGTCCTTGGTACACAACCATTTCCGCTAATTCGCCTAATTAAACAGGATCTTCGGTACATTAATACCACATAACACATGTATATCATTATATAGTATGTAATGTAAAGTATAACATAACAATATTTTATACCTGCAATTGTTGCCAACCATATATTATCAATTTTCATAGATGAAACATTTAAAGTATTGTACCACATAAGTGGTTTATAAATCGCTCGACTTCTTGGAAGAACAAAATCGACCTCTTCTTCATTAAATTGTAAACTATATGTATCTGTAGAATTCATTTCTAATGTAAAAGGAACATTATCAAATGAAACTTTACGATAAAAACAAGTATAATGATGTTATACCTGAAGGAGGTATATCCAAACTTGCGATTAATTGATTTACAGCAACATTTTGATGTTGGAGAGATGCAGCAATTGCTCCTATAATTGCACCAGGAGTAATAGTACCATATTGTGTTAGAACCACTCCTTGTTGTCTTGGACAATTCCATGTATCATTAAACATAGTATTACCTGAATAATAATTTTTTATTCTTATTACTTTAAATATCTTCTTCCCTTTTTAATAATTACCTGTTAGTTTTTCTATGATATGACTACATGATTTATGTTTGCTTTTATTGTAAGGTTCCAAAATTGTATTTGAAACAGCTTCATGAAGCATACATCGCTCTTCTTGTGAAAGTATATGAACTGGCAAAGCTTTTGTATTTCCTGGAACTAATTCTTTTATCAATTCATGTTTAATATGTTGTGTTCCAGTCCCACTGAATGGAAGTACATCTTCTGTAACTTGAATATTCTGTTGATATTCAACACCATCGAACTTAAATCTGTAATTTATAAAATATATTTACTATTTTGCAATAAAACAAACAGATATTAATAATTAGATGTTACTAATAATTAGATTGACCTGTGTAATATTGATGAAGACATTATTCTCATATCTGTTATTGAATAAGATTGTTTTTCCATCTTCTGTATGATGTCTACTAATATACGCAAGTTCAATGGAAGTCGGGGATTTAATATTCCATTATTTCTATAACATTCTCTGAGTGATTTTGGTATAGTTGTTTGCGACCATATTAATTGTAATTCTATTATGTAAAAAAATGCTTAGTATAAAATTATAATTTTACAACTAATGTATTTTACAACTAATATATATATTAATATATATTGTAACAACTTACCGCACCATATTATCAATAATACAATTTTATTAAATGCCATAATTACATTATTAAAAAGCCATACTATATTATTGAAAATCTAACATTTACACTTTGTTCATATCTATTTGAATCTTATAATGATTCACTGACATGTACAAATCAAAAAAACTCATCGTCTATTTGATACTTGATAAGATAATCATAAGTAGAAACACCTAGATTTTTTTAATGAAATTCTTAAGTTTACAAAGAGATTTTTAATTATTAACAATTCTAGTCGGCTATTATACTATAAATATTAATTTAAATTTAAATTAGGAAGGAATTATTATATTGCTTTAATAAAAATTTATTTATTTGTATAATAAAATATACTAATATTTAATTTTTAAAGAATGTAATATATACAAACAATAATAGACAAAATTATATAATTAATTTAATTATTCAATTAATTATTGATTGACTCTATTTGTTTTGGAATTTTGAAAATACCTGTTTTAGTAAAGATACCTGTAATAAAGTTGGAGTTGTTACTCATGTATTATCTTATCTAATAGGTATCATGATATCTTTGGATAGGTGTGGTATATTGCTTTGCTGAACAGAGTTGGAAAGATATCATACATTCTGTATTGGAAGTAACTGAAAATCATTTGCGGTAAGTATTTTATAATTTCCTAAATGTAATTTCATTGTTTTATAGCTGTTTCTTCAAGTATAAAATATATTTAGCTAAATACAATATATTCATATATATTTTTATATTAGCTTGTATTACTTTGTGGTAATCAATATAATGATATTAAATTATAGGAAGTTAATATTAATTTCACATTTTATACAAATCCAGTTGCAGTAAAATGGCAAAATTTTGGTATTTTCTTATCTTTATCACTTTAAGTAAGTACTTTTTATCAATAAATTATAAAGTCCAAAGCAATATAGCTTGTTACAAAATTTTATTGTTGTTTATTTTTAGCTGTACGTGCACAAGAGAATGCAGCTCGAAATCTTTCACCATCTCTTCGAGAATGTTATGACAACAAATATCTTTTGGAAAGAGATAATAGACTGCCGCACACTTTAAATACGTTCATTGCGATACTTCGTAAAATTGAAAATACAGAAGGTCTTAATATGGATCTGAGAAGTTTATCTGTTGCACTTCTGCATCGGTAAGTTCAATATATGCTTTAGAGAAATAGTAATATTGAGTAAAGAGATAATTTTATTGATTCTGATTTACAGTTTTCGACAAGATGGTATTGCTCCGAATCCTGCTATTCCTAATCAAGATGGAATATCACCCTTTGCACCAATTGCTCATCAATTTTATCGTTTTGCTCAAACTCTACGTCTTATACCAGGAGATGCCCTCACGTTTCCTAATAATAGTATCACAGATGTTGAAAGGGTATGTATGTAATTTAGACTGTCATATTATTTTGTATATATTTCCCTAATAGTTAACTATTGCATTGCAGTGTACATTACACTTTATGTTATCAAGTAGTATTGAAATTTTTCAAAGAGGGGACGAAACAAAAGTTTGTAGACTTGCTGATACGTACAGATATCCGAGGGATATTAAAAATAACGATAAGGCAATGATTAAAAATACTGCTAATGATGTAGAAACTTTATCATCTGATGAAATGTAAGTAGAAAAAGTCCGCATAATGTAATTGATATCAGAAATAAAATATAATTTTTATACAGAAAAAGTATGACTAACGGGAGAAATGAAGGTAACAATGTTACGGTTGATCCAAACTCGCGATACCCAGAAGTACCGCCTAATCATCCAGATAGTGCACGGTATAGAGGTACAGAACCACTATCTCTTAGTGAATGCCCTGTAGAAAATGGTGTTGTAAAAACTCCGTAAGTTAATAATTTATTGAAACAATTAGATGAATTTAATTCATTATTTCATTAAAATATATACGTTTTTAGATGGGGTACAACTTCGTTTGGCTTAGTACTAGCTGGAATAGCTGCAGCTACACAACCAGAAACAACCAGACTTCCCGAGTTGCTATCAGCGGATGTTTTAAAAAAGAACAATTCAGATGTAATGGATCGATCTTTAGAAAACAAGTGGCTTGCGACTCTAGCTGGTAATATTAATTTTTTGAGATATAAATCATTAATAAATTATTCTATAAAATACATGATATTCATTATTGAAATTATAGGAGATTTGGCAGAAGTAGCTTTAAGGCAAGGCCCTAAAAATAAAGATATCAAACTTAATGTTGGATTAAATGGCCATTGGAATTCCACTGCTTTGCCACGATGGTATTTCTTGAATTCTAACAGTAATTATGAGATGACAACAGCAGAAATCAGAGGAGATTTAGATGGCTTAATTTTGGCCAATGAAACTGGCAAATGGTATTCTAGAATACCTAATTTGAGGCTTTCACAAATTTTTGACATGTACTATAGTCCAGTAGGATTCTTTGACTCATCTATTAGAGCATGCAATCGGAGAACACTGTTCACATCTGTTGCACCAAATGAAACATTGGTTGCACAGGTAAGTTAATTTTATATCTCAATATTAAAATGTTTAATTAGTTTATAAAACAAACATTTTTTGTTATTGTTAATATTCATTTTTTCAGACATATAGTGCTTCTATATTGTTAGAGGATCTAGCACACGCAACGCTTGAATATCCGATAATTGAAAAATTGTCAGTACAAGCAGTAAACGAATTAGTGAAATATGTGCGTAAGTATTAGAGATGAAATTTCATATAAACGATTCAGATATATTTGTTAGATTAAACATAAAAGATTTATTTGATATAATATTTTTATAGCTTCATCCATGAATAAAGATCTTTCATGTACTGACACGGATAAATTATGTAGTTTCAATCAAATGTCTGTCGATTTAACGATTATTTTGGACACAAATTGGGAATTCTCCATAATAAAACCTATTCTTGCACATTTATTGGAAAACATAAACATAAATCAATTTAATTCCAACTTTACATTAATAAATGGTCGAGATGGAACACCAATGATTAATAGTACTTCTAACATTTTGGATTTCCACGCCTATAATTCATCTCACTACTATGGAAATAGTATGTACTAAACATAAATTAGTAATAAGTGATAAATTACAACAAAATTCGCTGTGAAATGATCTTTTTCAGGCACTCGTGGTTTTGATTTAGCTAAGTCGCTCAAAGAATTGGAAGCATATCTAAAGAATAAACTGAATGCCGAACGTGCTCGTGGTGTTGGTGGAGCACGTTCTGATATTGTTTTAATTGTTCCATATATTTCTGATATATCTAAAAATGACAAGCAATATTGCTTGCAAACTATATTGCGAATACGAGAATATATTCCAGGTAAAATTTTATATCACTACAATAAACTTTTGAATTAGATGAATACTTGTATAGTTTATTATTAATTATTCTTTCAGATACTATCATACTTTTTATGGCCTCATCCAAAGATCCGTGGTCCGATCTAGTACAAAATCATATGACAGATTTATTCTCTATTAGTACTTCTATTGGTAAAGACACAGAAGAAGCTTTAGAACCAATAACCAACATAGTTTCAAGAATGAAGCAAGGTAAACAAAGAAATATCAAACTGACATTAAACTTTTCATATATAAATTAAAAGAATGACCATGGTGTAAAATTTGTTATAGTTCCCAAGCGTTTATTTAATTCCCAGTGTGGATCAGATTATATTTCATCTGGATCTTTGAATTCATATGATGATTATATTGTACCAAATGGTATTAGTTTTTATAAATTACATCCCAATTACTTTTTTAACCATAATACAGCAATAGTAAAAGTAAGTTCCTTTCTTTTTAAATATTATTAGTTATTCTATACTATATATACACAACTCGCGAAATCTAAAGACGAAAATCTAGAATAACAAAATTGCGTTGGAGACCTTATTTTCAAGAAAATCAACTTTACAAACTTTTCGAGTATACTATGTATAGTATTGGTAACTGGTGGTACAAGCGGAAAAGGGGTGATTCTACGCCAAAAAAGAAGTCGAAAATATAGAATAAAAATTCTTTTTTTAATTTCTTTTTAAATCTACAGTGAGATCCGTTATAACGAGACGTGATAAAGTGCACGCGTACCGAGCGAAAATTCAGTTGATTTTCTCGAAAATAAAAATTTTTATTCTATATTTTCGACTTCTTTTTTCGCATAGAATCACCCCCTTTCCGCTTATACCACCAGTTACCAACCACCCTGTATATATATATATATATATATCACGTATAAGCGTAATTTCTGGCTGAACAAGAGACAATGGACAAGGGGTTATTCTACATACAAAAATAAATCGAAAAAACACAATAAAATTTTATTGTTTAAGGTTTCCTTTTGTGGAAAATAGAGTTCTGTTATTCTTGATTTTGTCTTATTTTGAGGTATAAAATTTCTTTCGACTTTACTTTATTTGGAATTTAGGACCACGGTATATACTATAGTAATATTATTAATATTATATCATTATAAGTAATTATTTTCAGATCCAGGGCTCCGAATCAGATAATTTAGTTGTGTGCTCATCACGAGCACCATTATACGCCAATGCAACAGAATCATCAAAATCATGTGCATCAATATCCAATGATGTACATAGTATTACAGTTTCTTGTGCTGATGCTACTTTCATTCGTGATTGTCCACCACTATATATATCAGTAGCTTCAAACTCCACAAGTATTTCTTATAAATGTACTGGTAAGTACATTGACTCATTTTAAATTAAAATGACACAAAAATAATTTAATTGATGTTGATGATAAATAACATTTCCTTTTTAGATCCACGAGTTTGCAAAATTCCTACTATGATAAAATACACTATATCTTACGAAAACATGGTGTGTGCCAATGAAGCAATTAGATTTACATTTAATATTTCTATTTTGATGATAGTTTTAGTTGTATTAAATATGTAACAATTGGCAAATTTTATATATAAATTTAATGAAATGACTAATCATATGAAAGTTTTTGAAACAAGCTTTAAGTGATGAAGGAAGATTTTATATCGAATATGTCCGTTTTTAAATAACGACATTCTACATAAAGATATGCGTTCATTATTTATCAATTAGATTTTTGCAATATATCATAATATAAAAAGCAATTAGCTACATATACAATGTTTTTACACAACAGATTAAAATAACAATTTGTATATAAGTTTTATAAATAGTATATTACCTCTTATAACAGAAAATATACTATGCTTCAAATAAAAGGTTTACAAAGAGTAACTGTATGATCTATTCCACAGGCTACCTTTTTTACTTGTGCTCCTACAGTTACCTATAATACAAATTATCGTTCTTTATTACTATACTATTTTTTAATGACAAATATAATTTCTTTACCTTCAGTGGAAAATACTGGTCTTTCAAATCTCCTAATCCTAAAGACCCAAATTTGTTACAACCCCACATATACAAATCACCTGTATTCGTCAAAGCTGCAAGATGACTCATGCCACAAAATATCTTTACCACCTAGAAAAAAAATATATTATAATAACCTAATAAATATTCTATAACCTTAGAGTGAACTTACTTTTGTATTCTTCTGGTATGCATTATTTCCAAAAAGTACAGATGGAATTTTAATTGGTTGTTGAGATTTTTTGACTTCAGGACCAAAACCAAGAATACCATAACCCCATACATAAACTTCACCTGTATCTAATAAATTCATATATACAAATTGTATGATGCATGATTATAAAAATAATTAAACAATTGGATAAATACTTACTATTTAAAATCATGCAAAAGCAACCACCACAGGCAATGTCTACAATATGACCTAATTTTTTCAATGCACTTAACTCTGTAGCTATGTTTATCTGTTGATTTTCACCTTCCATAAGTAACTGTGCATATTCAGAATTACCCCAACCAAATACATTTCCTTTATCTGTAACCATGTGTTCAAATAACTGTATAATATCTTGTTACTGTCTATTTTTACTCAAAATAAGACTGTATTAATACATGAATATTGCAGATACCGCTGAGTGCTAATACACAATCTGCAACGCATGCAACTTTTATAATATGTTGGCCAGCCAAATCTCCTTTCACCAAACTTGGTCTATGCTCATTTCGATAATGTGCCAATCCAGTTTGTCCATCTGCACCCCAACCAAACGTATACACTTCACCGGATTCTGTCAAGAGTATGCTATCATATAGCAGTAAGGAAGAATTCTCAAATATTGTAATGAACTATATGTAAAGTATTAAGAATTTCCATACCTATGATCTTGACCAGCTGTTACAGCTTTTATCTTTTTTTCCTTAATATTAGGTATATGATGGACAACTCTACTATTCTCATAATTTTCATTTAATATTATAGGGCGACCACATTGTCCATATGCGTTATTTCCTAATGTGAATACACCTTCATTTGTTAATACCAACAAATGTGCTCTTCCAGCTGACATATCTAGGACTTTAGTAGAATAATCTTTAATTGGTAAATTAATAGGTCTTGGTTCAGTTATTAATCCATTTGGGAATTTTTTATCTTTTTCATTGAAACCTAGTAGCATATTAAAAATTATATTTTAATATGAAAAGATATTTTTGATGAATTTATTGCTAAAAATAAAAGATGGCTTAAATCATAATTTTCTTACCAAGCTGGGAATCTGTATTTATTCCACTCCCATATAAAATATTTTTATCTTTGGATTTTACTGCAAAAGCAGTAAACCCATAACCACAAGTTATGTCTATTACCTCATGCTTTTCTCCAAAAGCTAATCTTTTAGGTCTCGGAATATAAGAAATACCATTTTCAAAAATCGTTGTTTTTAACGTACCAAGAGCACCATGTTCTGCCAAACCCCAAACATATATTCTATGTTCTCTTTCGTTACTTATTGGATACTGAAAAACTATATATCATAAATTAATAATTATTAACAAAAAAGAAAAGGAGTGTGTGCATATATGTATGCAGCACTTTCTCATTGATAAATATTTATGTTTAGAAATTTGTGTTCCATATTTTGTACATTTTATTTAAATTTTTCTTATAGTTATTTTCTTTACCTGGCAAAGGTTTTGAAAGTGGTATTTTATTCTTGGTTTTACTAAATTCTATAATTCTGTTCGGTTGTTGTACATTTTTTTTCAAACTTGTTTTTATTGTGTTCAACATGTTTGTAGCCGTTTACTGCTTAAGAAATTTTACAGATGTGTCATAAGCATCAAAAGTTAATGATTCGGATAAATTTCCTTGAATGATCAAGTTATCAATTTTTCGATAAATTTAATAAATTATAAAGCGTGTTTATTTTCAATAATCTTCTGAATACCGACTTGTATACTCTGTGAAACTTGTTAATAGCATAGATTTGATTTTCTCGTTGTTTTCCAATTTCCTTCTCACTACAGAATTAAAGGTTCTATCTCATGTGTAGCGATTACCGGCGAAGTATTGTATGTCAACGACATTTAAACGCGCATAACTTGAATAATGAAATCATTAATTCATGTTTCATGAAAAAAATTGTAATGCATGTACTATTATCGTATTATATTATAGAATATAAAAACAATAAAAAATGAAATAATTTGGACGAAATTGAAATATTTATTATATTACATTGAATTTGTTCCTTCATTTTTACTAAAATGTTTAGTTTATGATAAAACGTTATTCCGAATTTTGATTAATGATACGATAACTGCTTTAAAATATGCAAATGGATAAATAATGGATAGGATATTTAGTTGGCAAAGAATTTGTGTAACATTCAAACAAGTAGAGATAATAAAAATGTGGTATGAAAAGGAATAAAAATCAGGAGAATTGTGATCAGCATGTTCCTATGGATAAGGATGAAAGGATAGTAACTATGGTTATTTCTCGACAATGCACCTAGATCGTGGATGAAAATAGATTTTTAGTTGTGAAGTCACACGGATGCTCTAGATATAATTCGTGGCAATTCCGTGAGTGAATTGGCAGCCATTTTTAAACTGCTTACTTAGTATAATAGAGTAGGAAGGATATGAATAATGAGAAATCGGATCACGAGATAATAATATGTAAACGCGTGATAGATTAAATGTAGCGTGAATCGGGCGTGAAGACGGAGGAAAGGACGATACGGAATTTGTCGAAGTGTGAATATTCGTTTCGAGTGGACGGTACTCGAGCGAATATACTTCTTCCCCGTGAAAATTGATGAAATGGTGAACTGTCAACACCTCTACAAAATGAGAATATGAATATAATTCGAACAACCGTAAAGAATAATAATCGGTCGGGTCTAAAAGGTAATCGTGACGATTTTTAATAGGGATTATTAGTTCAAAGCCGAGAGGCCCCGGCTAAGAGCGATGTCGGTTTTAACATGCAAGAGAACAACGAATGCAAAGATCGTGGCTCTCGAATGCTAAGTTCCTATAATAATGGCAGATAATGTACACAGAAAATCGCATAAGCTATCGGATGGTAGTAGAAAAATATCGAATCCAGTGCATCGTACGACCACCGAGACGATTCGGTTAGGAGAGCCAGAGAAATTGTACCAGCCGGTTAGTTTGACCAGTTCGAGCAACGTGACGGCCAGTAACCAGTGTCGAAAAAAGACATCCTCCTTCCAAATAACAAGCGTTACCGTTGGTTCTCGTATGAGCAATGATGCCGGCGAAGATTCGAACGATGATCTCGATGAGTCGCATACGGAGGACAATTCAGTCGAACACTCGCGTACCACCGACATGGACATTGAAACACCTAGCTATTCGGAAGACACCTTCTCCAAAGAGGATGTATTCTTTAATACAAGTAACGCTGCCCTCAGCACTGCTCCGGTGATTCCTACAAGTTCACAGTATGGCTTGGCAATCGTGCCCTCAGAAGGGAATAACGTTAGTAATTCAGTAAATGATAGTAATATCAATACATTGGATATTACGTCTGTTACTGACAACAATATTATCAATTTACTTTCGAGTAATGCCAAACAAGATGCAGATCTACGTGAAGTACATTCGCATGGTAGAAACGAGAGATTTAAAGTGGTCAAGATCGAAAGTACTGAACCTTTTAAAAGGGGCAGATGGACTTGCATGGATTATTTGGATCATACATCGGTTAATCAACCGACAGCAATCAGTACACCTAAAGTGTCTGATCCAAATGAGGTATGCATATCGTATGGGGTTACAGACAGTGGAATCGTTATACCTGATGCACCTAAACAATCAGTCGTATCCGAAGATAAAGGTATGGGCATTGATGCTAATGGACAAGTATCTGTACATACAGATGTGCATACATCGATCGGTGTACCAAACAACCCTACACCAGTTTCAAGTGCTAATTATGCAGTAAGCAATTCCATTCCTCCCAATGCACAGCATAATCCAACGCAAGTTCAAACGCAAACTAAAGTTCAACCACCTTCGCAAATTCCCCAATATTTTCAATCTTCTGCTCAACAATTGGCATCTCAACAACAACAACAAACTGGACAAGGTTCCACGTTACCTTCCAATCTGCAGCCAACCCATCCCAGTAATTTGACTCAACCTCAAAGTATGCCCCAAGGTTCTATTCCTATTATAACACAGACTGGCAATAGCAATGTGACACCCCAACAAAACATACCTCATTCAAAAGAAGATACATATGTGACAGTGAGCACACAAAATCAGTCATTACCAGTTCAAAACGTTTGTCAACCCTCTGTGCAGCAAACACCTGTACCAACATCCCAGGCACCTAATATTCTTGTTACGCAGCAACAGCAACAACATGCTGCTCAACAGCAGCAACAGCAACATCCTCCGACTCAGCAGCAGCCACAACAGCAGCAGCAACCCCAACAGCAGCAGCAACAGCAGCCTCAACCTCAACAACCATTACAAACACAAAAACCAATGACTCAAATATCTGAGCCATTGACTGCCATACAAGGAATGCAGGGCATCCAAAATATTCATAAAGTTCCTCAAACAGGTGCACAGCAAACTTCATCAACTATTCATGCTCCTGGAGCACCAGTGCAATCCCAAGTGATCCCACCATCTCAAATGCAATCTTCAACTTCTGGTAGCAACGCCCAAGTACAAATGGCACAGGTATCAGCTACCTGCCAAAATGTTGTAGGAGGTATGCAGCAGGGAAATATGACATTTCATCAACCAGATCCGGAGCAGGATTCTATTTCAGGCATTGTAGCTGGATCCACCACTCAATCAGCTGATACAACTCTTTTAGAATCACTAACTGAAGTCACTCAAGGCAGCGATGAACATCATACCCTCGAAGATAATGAAAGGTACAGTTTATTAAATGTACTTTCAATCACTGAAATTATGTATTCATTAAAACATTACATATATCTAGTATTATTGGCTAAAGGAATATTCAATTGAAATTTCTTCTTTTAGAAACAGAAAAATAGTTTTTAACAAGACTGTGAATTTACTTGCTGTAGCATATACATATTTTATTAATAAATCTTTGCATGTAACTTTTATTGCAGTATGTCGGGGACTAGTGCTGTAGCAATTGATAATAAGATCGAGCAAGCTATGGTGAGTGTGTCTGCTGTAGGGATAATTATCCGATGACAATAAAAAACAATAATATTGAAGTTAATAGAGTATTTTCTTATAGGATCTTGTCAAGAGTCACTTGATGTTTGCTGTACGGGAAGAAGTTGAAGTACTCAAAGAAAAAATAGCCGAGCTTATGGATCGTATAAATCAATTGGAAGCTGAAAATTCAATCCTGAAAGCACACGCGACTCCAGAAACATTGGCTCAATTGAGCCAATCAACAGCAAAATTACCCCAAAACAATTCAGGAAGTGGTCAATAGGTAACCATTGTACATAAGTTTCTATTAATACTTTGTCAAGTACATAACGGATAATATAATTATTGTATATAACTTTACGATTTTTAGAAATTTATAAACAATGAGATTTATTATATTATACATATTAACATTAGTAATCTTTTTTTTAAGTAAATTAAAGATAATAGATTATTTTTTACTATTTCAGTTTACTGTTTAGGAAATATATATATATATAAATAATAATTTAAATCTGTAAATTCAATTTTCTTTCAAAATGATAATCATTTTGGAAATATATATTGTTACGATCCTAGACAGAAACAAGGACATATATTGAGTGCATGCCAAGATTAAGCAGCATAAATAATGGAGTTGATATTGTTTTATGATAGATTCAAGATTTTGAACATGTTAAAAAAAGAAAGTATATAACAATATGAAATAGGCAGCTAGACATTCCTAGATTATTTTTCCTATTACCTTCGCATTTGGCCAAATTCATTCACCATAAAATTGATTGAAAAGAAAAAATTGATAATTCAACCTAAGAGTTTAATGTTCAAGGAACATTTGTATCATTTTAAATTACATGTGATTTTACATTGATATTTTGTTATCATTTTCAGTCGTAAAAACAGGTTTTTTACGTAAAACTATGTAATTTCCAATATCATTAAACATCAAGTCTCATATTTTGTAATCTGTACTCTCGTGTTGTAGTCTCATTTTTAAAATATGTATTATAATCAACATGCTGAAATCCAGGGAAGCAATTACTACTGGTATGCATTAAAAGAAAAATTCTACAATTTCCTGTCAACATTTTATGTTACATCTTAAACATGCCTAATAAAAAATTTTTAATTGTATAATAATTTGTTAAAATTCCTAACAAAGTAGAAAGAGTACTATTATGATAGCAAAAGAAAAGGAAATGGAACAAATTTTAAGACAATCGTTTCTGATGATACGGGGTTGCCATTAATCCATTTTCTTCCATGACTTTTAAGATGTTTTTTATTCACTAAAATGATCACTATAATGACTAAAGATGACACTTTAATATAAAATCTTATTATGATGGAAACCACGTCTTTTTGTTCAGTAAAAGAAATCAGAATTCATAATTACACCTTATAAATTTATAAATGTTATAAATTTTTTTAGGAAGGAAAAAAATAACAACATACAACTTCTTTTTTGTTTCTTATATCATTATCAATAATGTGACTCCTTTTTAGAGCTATTGCGCACAAACATGGTCACATAGCATATATAATATACATAATATATATATAATATGTTACATTATATATATCTTATGTATACATATAATTATATATATATAATTATATATATATATAATATATTATATATAATATATATATATTATATATATATTATATATATATTATATATATGGAATCTATATATTCATACAAATCCGAAATTCTTTGTCTGAATAGCAAGTAGTAGTTTATGTCTTAATATGTGACGAGAGCTGTACAATGGAAGATATAGTCGGGAAATACATGTATTTGCAGTTGGTAGATGATCATCTGCTGGTCGTAATGTCACACTTGGCATTGGTTGAAAACCATCTTCACTTGCTGGTAGTGCTGGAGATCCTGTCCAGAAATATACCTAAAATACAAGTGTAAAGAGATAAAAGATGCATCATTTATAAAAAGTAGAGCAAAGACAATTTTTTCTTACTAGTAAAAATGTTTGAGTGTGATTTCTTACCAAGTCTTGTCGTTCTGAATGAGACATTTTCTCAACAATAGACCACAACCAGCGTTTAAATTTAGCTAATCTATCGGCAGGTTCTCCTGATTCGTCGTTGAAGGAAGTGTACGATATCAAAACGGAAACGTTAATATCACCGACCCCATTTAACAGAAGCCTTAAGTCTTCGGATGTTAAACCATCGAGCGCTCCTTCGGGTAGCACGTCAAACACTCCTTCTCTCATAGCATGCAAAGCTTTCTCTTGTACTTTAATCATACGAACTTCCGCGTATTTGCGTACATAATCGTAAACATTACTTGCTGTCACTTCTATATCACGTCCGTTAGGAATAAGTTCAATCGATCCACCTCCTTCTTCGGGACACAAATCAATACTAGAACAATCAAGAGTGTTATATGCCATGGCTAAGACGAAATGCGAGAAATGTTAGAAACGACTCTTCGAAAATAAGCGATTGAAATATTTCAGGTACACGCTTACCTGAATGTAAGATCAAGAGCAGAGAATAGACTGTTACTATCCTTGGTTTCGGAATCAATAACGAGTTGCCTTAAGCTTTCATAAATTACAGAGTCAAAAAATGCAAGATCGTGGAAACGGATCGGTCTTCCCAAAATGTATTTTATTACATGACGATTCAAAAATATTGGGCACAACTCGTTTTGCAAAAGACACAATCCTATAAGTCTGATAACAAATTTTTCTTTTAATTTCACCAATTAATAGTTTACGATTATTTTTATTATATTATAATTTGATTAATTGTTATTTATATCATTACCAACCTGCCCACATTTCTGAATGCGTTCAACCGCTCGTAACTGGCTCTTCCCTGTCGTGGAGTGTAAAAACCTCTCTTTCCCGGGGAATAGAAAAGAGGAGCATTGTCTTCGGTATCATCCAAAATACTGTTCTCAATCTTTTTCTTATTAGCCCCACAACGTGCGATCAAGCTGAATACATCGAGATCCAACAACGCTTCCCTTGCTGACTCCTGACTATGACTACGGATTAATTCAAATGCTTCCTCTACTTTTTGCCGCAGAGCGTCTTCTGAAGCTAGTAACATCAACAGCTGTGCAGGGGACAACTCTAACAGCATACCAGTTATTTTAGCAGCTAATGCGGGTTGCAATGCATAAACCTGTACAAGGTAACAATAGTGTGTTATTGTGAAAAACTAAGTACTATCATTATTATTAATTACTTTTGGATATAGCCTGTCCCCGAGTTGTTGTTGATGCATGGTCAAGTGATCATTATTTGGGTGACTAACAGGTAACGGATGGGAATTGGAGGATGAACTACCAGCTCCAGAATTACCGCTTCCTTCAACAGAACTGGATGGATGAAAAACTCGAGCTTCAAAAGACAATGCTCTACGCGTCTCTCGACATTTTCCAGAAGATCGAGGATTCTGAAATAAGATATCTCTTGTAAAAAAAGAAGAACAGAAGAACATTGCCTTTCTTCTTTTTTATTTTTTATAATAATTATACTTACTTGTCGTCTTAAATCATGATCACGATCTCTACTTTTTAGCTTCCGAAGTACATTATATTGTGTATATTTTGATCCCACTTGTGCTGCTTCGAGATTAGGCAGTTTTTCATTTGCAAGCAATGCCTTTAAAAAAAATGTACGTGTACGCTATATTTTTAAGATAAGAAACAAAGATGATTCCTATTGTAATATTACAAACCTCGGCAATCGCGGTATAAAAGCTTCTAGTTACACCAGTCCCTTCACCAGGTTCATCCTTGAAAGTTACTTTAACACGATGCACGGCTAACGGCGGTGCATTAGTGGCACGCCTATTATATAAATTGTAATGTGTATTTAATTCCTTCATCGTTTGTACTAATAGTTGTGTTCTGTCCCGTTCGACCTTTAAAAAGTTTAATTTATATTATACTCAATATATTTCATTCGTTTAAATAATTAAAAATTATTGTACTTAATTACTTTTAACAGATTAATGTCTCTTTGCTGTGCATTCCGAAGTTTCTCCATATCTCTACGGAATTTCGCTTCTTTTACTTGGAAACCTCCTAATTCGGATACAACTGAACCAGCTTCTAATCCTACATCTTCCATGAAAACTCGTCCAAACAAATCAAGAGACAAGCTCCAACGACCCAATAAAATGTTATGTGATATATTAGATCCAATAGACGAGACTGGATTTGTTTCAATCGTTTCATGAGTCATGGACGCATCTTGATTTGAACCAGATGTGTCCATCTCCTCCGTTACATTCTGTATTGCTTCATTTGCTGTAGACATCATTTCTGACGCACCAGCTTTATTTAAACTCGATTCCTTTAAAATTGAAACACAACATTATTGCACCTAATTTACCAGAAGAACTTTTCTTTTGTGCGTTCATGAATTTCTGTAATTTGTAACTCTCTCTTATCTTAACTTTATTAAAAGCAAATTCTATATATTTACCGAAACAGTTCCAGCTCTAACAATAACGCTTCTATTCGTTTTACAGATATCCTTATTAGTTTTGGTACTTCCCGATGCTTGATCGCTTTGATTATTAGTAGAAACGATGATTGGAGCTCGATCAATTTGCTCCGCAGCAAATGTGTGATTGAATGATTTTGCCTTTTCCTATAATATTAAAAGTAAATCTACATATTTTATCTTTCAACGAAAGGAACTGTGCCATAAAAGATTTAGTAGAAATGTAAGAATGACATCCTATTGTTACAAAAATAATAACTTAAAAGTAGGATTACTTACAACAATAGGATAAAATTTAGACTAAAGTAAACGCCGTTTTCCGTGCAAAAATTTTAACACAAAAATACAAAAATTAAAAAATAAAATAAAAAAAATAAAAAATATAAATGCCGTGAGTGGATAAATTTAATTAGCTTTCCTATGTAAAGGGAACATTACCGTATGCTTTGTAGACGTCGAATCTCCGATCGTTACAGAGCTACGTCTTGCATCTGACGATGCAAAGGCAGATCTTTGAATAATTTGACTAAATGTCGGTGTGGGGATATTCTGATTATCAGCACCACGTGCAGACAGACTAAGTCTTGTGGGTAATCCCTCTAACGGATTTTGATTAGGACCTGCACTTGTTGCTGGTTGTCTTGGTATACCAAAGAGATCCTCTCGCTTTGAATGGGGTTGCAATAGATGTGGTTGATCAGCTAATGGTAAGGCCTCGCTCATGACAGTATCAAAGGGATCAAGGGGAGGGCAACCAAGACATAAGGTGGAGTCTGATCTTTGTAAAAAGGGATGCTTTCTTCCTTTTGGTGTACTGTTACTATTATTTCCTGATCCGCAACTAGGAACCTGAAGTAAATCAGGATAATCAACGGAATCTGTCTCCAACGCAGTGGGAACTGGAGAACTATATTCTTCTCCCTCGTCATTATCATTTTCATCCTGTAATGTGAAATATCATAATCTGTGTTAAATACACGTTGATTACAAGGAAAACCCAATTCAATACAAACCTGATCATTCCAACTTGAATAATTTGACGATTCCTTTTGAGTCTCTCCTCGTGATGACATTGGTTCTGATAGTGGCGAACGCATATAATATACTAACGCATCGAAAACGTATGCTACATGTCTTAGTGCAGAAACATCTAATACTGGCAAGCTATCCCTGTGTTCGGCATTGTGAGCACGCATTAAGGACAGGCAATAAGACAAAAATTCACGTCTTGCCAAGTATACATCGCCACCTAAAAATAATACTTATTAGCCACTATTCTATTCCCAAAAATGTAATTGCAACACATTTGAGCATTTCTTAAAGGGAAAATTTCATTAGAATGATACCTTCGCGTTCTCTACTGTTTCTTGAAGGTTCGCCAACGCCTGCAAAACCAACGGTGAGTCTTGTAGAAGCTTGTGGAGTGGAGATATTGGAGCTCGTAGCGATACCACTGCGTTGATTCCGACCTGTATTGGATTGTAGCGTCAACGACAGAGCCGCTGTATTTAACAATCCAGAGAAATTGCCTCCAGGTAAAGATGAAGCATTGTTTAGTGGATGTTCTGGATGCGTAGGATCCGCACTACGTGTCAGAGACACACCAAATCTTAGTTGTGCCTCCGTGGCATCCATAACTGTGAGCAGCCAATCCCACGTGGGTTTCAAGTGCCCCTCGAGATACATCTGTAATCATCAAAATTATCATGTTGTTCTAAATTTATTCAATTTTAACCGTTTGAGTCCTACCGTTTGAGTCTTTGAAGAAACAGGGTCGAAAAATCCTGAATAACGCGATAGCGCTTGTCTTAATCGATTGCGAAGAGAAATAAGCGGCGCAATAGCGCTCGTCATATTTGTTATTTTTATGAAATACATCTATATTATTATATATGCGTACTATTAGTTTATAAATATTTGAAGCTTTGTTCAATAAAAATTATAGAAAAGATAACAATGAAATACAAAATACCGTCAGTCATCCGTAACGTTCAAATGTACGGAGACTTTCCGATACAAAATTTAAATAGCGATCGCGCTGCTTGGGACTCAAACGCTTAATTATTAAACGTCATATTATAAAAAAGTTATACCTGCAGGTTAAGCGCATCTTGATAAGTAATTTCCATTAATCGCGGCAAAGAAGGCGCTAATGTTTTATAATCTTGCATCATAACCAAAAGATCAGCTATCTGTCGAATAACAATTCCAAATGCACGTGCCAAACAAGTAGTACTAGTACCCATAATTATAGGTTCTTGTGCAGCTGCAACAGCAGATGTTGCAGTAGTGCGTCTTAAAGATGTAGAGTCAATAAAAACCAGGTTACTGCCACCTGTTACCCGTAATCCAGCTGTACGCATACTTGAGTCGCGATTACGTATCGCCCATTGCATAGAAACAGGCGCGAGATTATTACGATGTAAATGGCCAGATGAACCACTGTAATCAAGTATCAGTAACATAAAAATGATTTTTACAAATGCGCTTAGAAGAGAGATTAATGTTTTAATTGTAAGGGCATTGCTGCAAAATTCTTTTAATGTATCTATGCAATGCATATATAATACAGTACCTATAGTTGATTCAGAAAATATAGCGAGGTTATATATACATTTGTAGTTTTCGACTCAATTGGTTTTTCGACCTTGCTATATTTCTTTAATGAGTACAAGACCATCGATGTTACTTGAGAGAAAGACAGTAGTTTTACCTTCGTCGTTCCAATTGATCATCACCAATTTGAAAATCTTCATTATCTTGTTCGTCAGTTTCTCCTGCTTCACTTTCATCGTCTTCCTGCTGGCTTGATTCTCCAGATTCATCTTCCGGGAATAATAAGATAGATCCCATTCCACCATCAGAGCCTGCTGTAGCACCAGTTTGTACACTACGCTGCGCAGACGCTGCATCTTGATTGCTATGATTGTCATCGGAGTCCGACTCTGTTTCCGCTTCCGCCAAAAGATCGAGCTCTGTATCGGATTCGCCATCTCCTGCCTGTTCCTCACCTACACCTCCGCCATTGCTATCAATCTCACCTAATGGTTGACCAGGGACAGTTCCAGAAACCCCAGATTCTTCATGTTCGCTAATGTCGCCATCAACATCCATAGGAACTTCTATTCATACATAAAGATTATTATAGAATCAAAGTTAGAGAAAATTAAATATAATTTTATAATATTTTAAGCAGGATAATGGGGGCACAAAATTAACATAATCGATAAGATTTGATAATGGAAATACTACCAATTCAAAATAATTTTTTGGAGAAAATGGACACTTCTATCATTTCTAATAATTTTTTAGATGTAAAACTCCCGGTTACATTATTTTTATATTAATTTATACATTAATTCGCAAGACATACCTTCACCAGTTTCTGCCTCATCCATAGCAGAAACATCCCTGGCAATAGTAATATTATTATTTCCTTGTTGCGTTTGTAAAGTAGCATCCAGAGTTTGGGAACTAACACCACTATGAGGTATTAGTGGCTCGATAGAAAACAACTCTTCAGAGCCATTGATTACTTCCATTGCTGAGCTCGTCAATGTAAATGGTGCTGTCGGGCGAGCAACACCTAATCTCACGGGTGCTATCAGTGAATCAGCAGTTTCACATAATTCTTCAACAGCTAATTTAATCAATGCTTGGAACACTTTACGACATTTCATTAGAGGTTGCAATGCCTGGCTAGTACTGAAATATGTTTTAAAACATCTGAATAGATAAAAAAAATAAAAATCGCTTAGCTAAAGTAAAATATATCGTACTTTCTTCGTTTTGTCGTATTCGGTGCCATTTCTATTGTGAAGATCACAAATATTCGGGCCACAGATCGAACAAATCGACGAGCAACATTATTTGCTTCTTCTTGTCGTCCGGATATAGTATCATTTTGTAATTCTCGTATTAGAGTTGTCAGAAGAGTATCGAGCATCTGCGAAAAAATTATATTACATTATGAATGTTTTCTAATATATTAGACATATAAGATAAAACTAATATTTTTTTTACCTCTGCACTACACTTAAATAATAGCGAGTGAGTAAATTTATCGAGTAGAGCAGTACCGCTTTGACGACATAATTGGCCTTGATCTCCAAATAACTGTTCATTTCCATGTGCAGAAACTCCTGACATAATCATACATTGAACAGCTGGCCAATCATCCAATAATCTTTCCAACGCTTTTCGATTAAAGCGAGGAGGTTCTAAATCGTGATCTGGCATATCTGGTACATAAGTATCTAATCCTGTTAATCATTAACTTTTAACTTCTATTTTTTATATAAATTACTCTTTTTCTAAGTAAAAAATGTTACCATCTGAGGACGGCCCTTTTCGACTTGCAGATGCTGAGCGTTGCCGCAGTGCAGAACGGTACTGCCGTTGTTCGATCAATTGTCTTCCAACAGTCTGAACCAAGAAGAGTAAAATACTTTCTCCCCTATAAAATTAAGAAAAGTAATTTATTTTAATTTTATTAATCAATTTGTCGCATATTTATTTACCGTGAGTTTATCTTCGTGACAAGATCAGTATTCACTACGAGACGACAAAGGAGTTCGTAACGAGCACCTTGATGACCCGCAATGAGTGCTCGACATTTGCACTTTTCCCAGCAATCACAATAAGCTGTAGGGGATGTTATCTTTATTCTGCAATCATGTCCTCTATGACAAACGCGAGCACATTCTGTACAGCAACACAAAGATCCAATCAAGCCGCAAGTTTTGCATTCAAAAATATCTTGGTCGATGTGTTGAGTCCCAGTCCATGTGAAACTGCATGTATCGTTGCAACATGTAACGAATAATGGCGATAAATCTGGATTAGCATCCGCAGGAAGTATCATAGCTGAACATTCTTTCTGATCTCTTCCAACCCTTTGAATAATGTCTAATAAAATGAGAGCTGCGTGATATGCCCGAACTGATACAGCAAGCATTAATGGTGTCTGACCTTGAATATCCCTGTTAAAACAAACATTCAAATATTTTTTTCCAACTATAAAAATATTTTACTCATTACTAATTGATATAATCACTTTGCCGTAAGTAGTTCTTTCAGGTGAGGTGCTAACACGCTACTTTCACACATATACTTTAATATAAGTAATGCATTATTTCTTCTTTCCACAGAGTCTATGATGTAGGTGTTATTTGATGTTGCTCCGACACCTGAAAGCAGCAAGATATTTATTTAGCAATGTGTAACAGAAGTTAAAAATTACAAAAAAAAAAGAAAGAATAAAAAAGCGTTTGATACACTTTTACCTGATTTGTTCATCATTGATATGCTAGCAGTACCAATGCTAAGCAAACTGTCTTCTTCTCCTGACGTATTATCAAAAGCTTCTGGTGGCCAAGTTAAAGTTGGAATTGGTTCCTCAATAGGTGCAGATGGACCATCAACAGTGTTTGAAACTAACTCACGTTCAATACCTTCCAAACAAAATAATAAATTAAAATAAACAATTTACAATTTCTCATATATTTATATTAAAGAACAAATTTAATACCTTGATCATTTTCTTTATTCGAGGTTGGTGAGCACATACTAATGCAAGCATGCAAAATATTGCGATTACCATCGCAACGTTCCATTAATATTGATTGAATCTGTGCTGCATTGTTTTTGTGATCTTGTTCCAAATTGCAAAATACTTGCTTAATACTCTCATAATCGCACCTTAATATTCGTGGCATTAATAAGAGATTATCAAATACTAATGCAATAACTGCAACTTGATTTTTCATATTGGTTGAATTTGAACAAGTCGGTATGGGAATAGTTGAAGCACCAATGCACAGAACTGGAACTAAATCCAACCAATTTGGATCACGGATAGCATCGGCGCAATCCTTTGCTAATGGATAGATAGTATTATTTCCATCTCTAAGTATCATGGAACACTCTATGTTCTCTCCTGAACTTGTCAGGCTGATATTTTGAGGCTGCAGACCCAAGAATGATGATACATCCGATGGAATATAACAATCTTGTACATATCTTCCAGTACTTAAATTATACACGACGTAACTTAATTTGTTTGCACTTTTTACTATTGCATGGATTCCTTGTCCGTCAGTAGCAATGCTCAAAATGCTATCATTTGATCCTTCAACAATATTCACTCTTCTGGGAGTTCGTTGGAAACAGTCTGGAGCTCTTGGATTCATGGATGATTTTATTACCTGTATTTCATCTTTCCTTAATAATCTACAATCAGCTAGCAATTTAATTAACTCTTCAGTTGTTAAATCTTTAAAATCTGAAGTACTGAAATCTTTTTCTTTAATTTCCTTTTCCTTTGCATCTTTCGAGAAGAATTTTACAGCGACATAACAACCGTCAACTTTTATAACTTTACCAATGGGAACTGTTTTTACATCTTCTACAAAAACAACATCCTTTAATTGCCATTCTTCTTCATCTTTTCGCTCTGACTCTCCCTCACTTCGAGGTGCAGCTCGCTTCTGTCTCTTATGACTTGTCGTGATACTGCCAGTATCACTACATGTGCTCGAAGCTGGTGAGGGTGGAGGAGGCATATCAAGGCGATCAGTAGTTTCTTTGTGATTTGTCTTATTAATATTACCCGTTCCATTGTTTCCATTCGTTTCTCGTTTTTCTGTATTAACATTTGGCAAATGAGTTCCAGCTGGTAATATCTTAAATCTGTAAGTGCTATCTAAATTCCATGCTGCTCCTAATAACTGTCCCACTTTTGGAACTCCATTGGCAATGGTAAAGCCTTGAAAATATATCATTTTAGAATATTATAGAATATTATTTTTTAAGCAAATCATAAATACAATTTATTATTTAATAAATTACCTATTGCTCCAGGATGATATATGGGACTATTTTTCATACAAACATGTGCGCCATAACTAATATCGTTTGATGAAACTGTGGATGATCTATGTTTGCGCGATTTAGCCTTATATTTTTCCCATAATTTTTTGCGTTGTGCAAAAGGTAATACACCCCTGTGTAAATGAAAATATAATAATCGACATCAGTTTTTTGTATTTGAAATAAAAATAGTTAAAAAAATTGTAATATTTCAACTCACCACCAATACAATGCACCACTTTCAAGTTTAGCAACCGTATACAAAGCACAGGTATGAAGGGATACTATTTTGTCCAATGTAAATTCTGTAAAAGTTTGAGCTGGATGTTCGAGACGAGAAGCGACATGACCTACAAGTTCATCAAGCCAAGTAGCTACTTTGCCAGATTCAGTACTAATAGAACATCGAATAGCTGTTGCGGATATATTAACTATCTTTTCTGTGGTTACTGCCAACCATGGAGCTTTCGGATGATGTATATTTGGATTCTACAATGAGCATTATTTTAATTTTTTCTTTGTTTTCAATTTATAATATTGCTCACATAAAATACTGAAACAAAATTTATTTTAAATACCTCTGCGTGTTTGTATGGTTCAGATTCCGACCATTTCCACTGATACAATTGTCCCCCAGCAGAAACAGCAATTAATTCACTATACAGCGAGGCGATTTGTACAAAACGAGGGGCAAGATCACTACTACGTTCATGCCACCACTCTAATTCTTCTGATATCCATAATGGACTTTGAGCAGCTAACTCTTTTTTTTTATTATCTAAGAAATTTTTCAAATATATAATCAAAATATCCGTGGTTACAATTCGTAGATATTAAAAAATAATTTTCTAAAATTTTAATTGTACCAGAATCTTTGTCCCAAGAATCTTTAAGTGCTGATTCCAGCCAACGTCTTGGACCACAGTATTGACGATCCCTCCATTTACTGAAATTGTCTCGATCTCTATCCCGCTCAGAAGTACGTTCACCTTCTCTGTCATTACCTATTCTGCGTGAAGAACTACCCCGGCTAAAAAATGCAAACATTAAAAATATACATCTCTTACAAACAATTTCAAAAGCAATTCGGACTAATTACTTTCTCATTCCTGTATATCCAAACATGTCTTCAGGAAACATAGAATCTGCATCAATGATAACAGAATGCTCATTGCTGAATCCACCATCTAGTAATGAAATGAGATCTTCCGGAACATAGGTATCTGCTGCATCTTCAGCATCATCACCTTCCTCATCATCCCGTGACAGTAAATTATTTACTGCTAAGTTTACATCTAAATTTGTACGCTACAAAATATATTTCAATATTAAACTAGCAAAATCTTAATGATACAAGGATCGGTACACTAATTTCTTCAATCGGACAAACCTGTAATTCTCTAATAATAAGATTGCGACTTTTTCCCTGTAATACCACTTGAGCCTGTGTAATAAGATCTTCTGGTACAAATGGAGCTGGTACAGATGCAATAGGACGCGAACTGCTACCACTTCCTCCACCCATAATTACACCTGGAGGACCTATCCTGCCTCCACTGCTACTTCCTCCATTACTACCACCTCCACGAATGGCAGAACTGCCACGCATGATTCGTGCACGTGATCTGGACATTCCTGCTCTACTTCCACTTCCACTACTAGTACCACCATTTGGTGCTGAATTGGAGTTATCAACATGGTTTTTGTTTGTGCTAGGATAATAGAGGAATATGTATGTTATTTCATTTGTGGGATAACACAGTGAATATGTTGTTCACAACTAATCACAACAACATTGTCAATAAACTTCATTTCTTTTTATAACTTACTTTCGATTTGGTTCATTTTTGCTTAAATCCAATCTATCTGATAATACTGTAAATGCAACTCTACAAATTTTATGGTCTTCTGTGAGAAGAGCAATGTGTGTTGGGCCAACCACAATATGTTTTACTGCAACCTTCAATCCACTAAATGCTGGTAATGTTACAAATCCATATCTGTTGATTTTTTCTGCCACTTCCTTCAATCTAAAAAAACATGTAAAAGAAAAATTAACTACTCCAGTAACATATATGCTCACTTTAACTAAGGTTTATTTATTATATATAAATAAATTATATATATTCACATTACTAGAACATACGAATACATGTATCATAGTATTTTATGATAAATATTGAAAAAATCCTTTTTTAATTTTATACTGTGTAGCAACAAAAAATATACCAATTTTTGGATAACAATATAGAGTACTATTGTTGTATACATAATAAATACTATGTATAAATTTGTGTTATATATGAAAATATTAGAATGTATGGATGGAACAATAAATTATTCTTCTTCTACTTCACACAAAATTAAATTATACAAACCCATATTAAAATATTAAATACACAAAATATAAAATAAGAAAATGATGATACAACATTACATAAAAATTTACAAATATTTATTGAATGAAATAGGAAGGTCATTATCTATGGATATATTTGATCATAAATAATTATATTTACAAAAACTACATTTTGTCCTTGTAACCTACAAATGTGTTCAATAATAGAAACAAATGGAACAAAACATTTATTACCATTTATGTATGCCACATATATAAAATATATTACATGTGATTATATATATAATTTTATATAATGTAATATATAATGTGATAATATATAACATGTATATGTTTATATATAATGTGTATGTGTTTATTATATATATAATATATATAATAAATAATATAAACACACACGCGCGCGCACGTACACGCACACGTGCGCGCGCGCGCGCACACACACACACACACACACACACACAGAGGGTAATATATGTATAATATATATAATATACATCTATACAGTAAAGAGAATAATTTTTAAACTAATATATTCAACATTTTATTCTAGATATGTGCATGCTTATTATTTAATACAAACATAACGATGTGACACAAACTTTTAACTTTCAAACGATACATCATCTAACATGCCATTAAATTATACGATACAATGGGCGAGGACCGTTTTAAAATTCAGAAAGGACGAAAAAGCATATAGAACACTATGCTAATTGATATGAGCAAGCATATTTTAGGGTCGAATAATGAACAACGATGATTTCAATACGGAGGAGAGACAGACATGCCAAAAAGATATATTATAATAGGAAACCGATAACGGATACATTTTTTCTTACCTATCGTTTAACTGATCATCTGTTCCAGGTAAGGGATGTACAACAAAGTGTATCGACGTCATTTTATCAATGCGTAAACGTATTTCAATATCACGGATATCGTTTTAATAATTCTGTACACACAATTTCACCACACCGTCGAAATGATGTTCAGCCATGTTTCTGAAGAAACAACGAGTTACGTGTTCTTGAAAGTGAACGAACCGAACTTAAGTTCTCCACGTATTCGTAAATGCATTAAAAAATCACGCTCACACGGATTCGATGGCAATCGTTAACTGAACAAAAATCACGTGTAAAACGAAATATTCGAAGAATGCGTAAGCGTCTTTAACGAAATGCAACCGATCGTCCAGATGCTTCTATTACGTTACTGTATTGGTGTTACAGAAGGAGAATATGTATCATGGCGACCCTCGATTAATGGCGGACTCAACTATTTTACGATCGTTATTTAGATTATACAATGATTTCACATTGGAAGATCTTTGAAGATATTTTTAATTCACTACTCATTTAATTAATACAGAAATATTTTTTTCAGCTTCACAATTATCATCATTTAGATGTTATATCATGTTTGTATGTACTAACAATAGTTTCATTACACCACTTTTTCTATAACGTTCAATTGCATACAATGGTTAATACAAGTTATATAATCGTAGTACAATAAATACACTATACTATATATTTACAATAAAATCACGCACGATTTACAATGATTTTAAGGAAATTCTTTTATGGCAAATGTAGTTGAGATGAAAGAACGGATACTGACATGTAATCAAATTTTAACTTCCTATGAGACGAGCGTAAAACTAGCCAATCAGAGAAGAGTTTCACTACACTCCAAAGGAATTAATATTTGATTGAATTGTATATAAAAAAAATTTTTATTTTTAAATAGTTCCATTGATATCAGATTTAATTAGATTTAATAGGGGATTTTCAAAAAAATTAAATTGTGTATTCTGGAATGAAAGGAATTATGAATAAAAATGTCAGTGCATTTTTAATTGAACATTACAAAATTTTTTAAATATCTTTCAATTGTTTACAAAGTTACATAGAAGAAGAAAGAGGAAGGAAGAAGATTAAGTTACAGTCTACATTCCTGTTTCTCAAAACATCTGTTTTTCTTTAATTTTTACATATTGAATTCATTTATACAATACATTATCGTTTATAATCTTACTGAAATTTAAAAGCAAGTGTTTTCATTTTGTATATTACAGATTTAAAAAATAATGAGTGATTGTATTAATAAACTATGCACTGTAGTCATTATTATAGACACGAAAAATATGTACAATCTCTGTTTAATTGTAAAATGTTTACACATTCCCTCATTTTTATTATATAATTTGTGTGAGACAAATATTTGGCATTCAATATATATATCTTGTTAGGCTCTATTTTTTAACATTTTAATACCAATATTTAAATATGTACAGAAACAAGTTAGTAAAATTTGTGTATACTTCATGCATTTTAGCCCAGATGATGTAACATATGGATTATAAAACATGATAGAACAATAATTTATATTTGTAATTAATTAATTGTTCTGGCGTATAAAGATAATTATAATCCTAAGTATAAACAATCAAATTTTTATAATCTACATTTTAATAATGCAAATAACATTTGATTGTTCTATTCAAACACATAAATCAAAAATTTATATATGGAAGATTTTACAAAGATCCTGTAGCTTCAAGCTACATAGAATTGAACGTCTAATTTAAGTCACAGAGATTAACATCTATCATCTATAAATTAATATAAAGGTCGCGAATCTCGATAAGAATCTTCTCTTTCAATACCAGTTGCATTGAAAACCATAAAAAAACATGTCAGTTCTCACTTATTCTTCAGTCACAGTAGTATACACATTAATTTTTTCTTAAAGCTTTAACTAAATTCATACCTAAACTATACACTATACAAATTGTTCAGTGCTAGTAGCACTAAGATCAAGTAAACGCCATGCAGCTTTTGGATTAAGTTCGGTAGGATCACGACATAATACCCATATGTAATTGACACGCATTACTTTCTCAGGATCTCCTTCAATAACATTTTTCTTGCCATCTCTCACACACATGATTTGTTGGCATTGGAAACTGATTATTAAAACTGGTCCTTGTTCCATTACTTTACCCATTATTAAATCTATGTTGTTGATATCTGAAATTGAAATATTTAGCTTTATCTGGAATAACCGCATAAAACTAAACATTTTATATGAAATGTAAAAAGTACCTAAAATTTTATTGTCTAATTTATATCCCAGTTTTTCTACTTGTAACAGTGGTTGTGCTATTACTTTGTACGGAGCTTCATGACACCAGTCTTTTAAAATTTCAAGATCCCCCCTTACCATAGCTTCCAGAATATTTGGAATAATGTCCGTTTCACAATATTTTAAAAATTGTATTCTATCGAAGCTGGGATCTAGTCTACAAATTTCTGTTAGTGTTGCAGACAAATCTGTCTTTTGAAACAATCCACCGACTATATCCGTAACCTTTTCCGTTAGTAGCCTAGAGGCACGAATGACAGGATTATCGGATTCTTCGTATTTGATCTTCCATTCTAATATTTTATTCACATATGGATTTTTATCCTTGGAAAAATATAATTATTACAAACATCTGCAGTGCTGCAAATATGTAATATAATTCGATTATCTTAATTATGTACCTTAAAGTTTTGCCATGATTGATAAAATTTAGAATCTTTATGCAATTCAACATCCATAGCCTGTTCATTTGGTTGGACAACTTTGCTATCTACTGATTCTACCACATCTTTTCTTTTCCTCAATACCTTGGGAGCAACATACACTTTTCCTGCAATTTTGATTTAAAAAACATATTATTATAAAGCCTCGTATTTATTTGCAAAAATTGCCTTACCATGCATTCCTTGATGATCTAATTCCTCGCGTACAGCTTCTGCAGTTTGTGATATTGTTTGAAATGCACTTGTTTTACCTAAAGCCTGGCTTTTTTCAGATATTGTTTCTGCTGCTCCTTTTGCAGACTTTGTTATTTCCTCACTCAGTTGACCAGCTTTCTTCCCTAATTCCGTTTTACTTGCTTCTTCAAGAACTTCTTGTACCTATGTGACATTAACTTCCATAACACATATTCTCAACTAACAAATACTAACAAATATTTTCCAATCATACCTTTCCTTTTAAGGATTCTAACTTTTCTTTAAGAGCTTCAGATCCTTTGGCAGCTTCAGATTCAACTGCTTGAAATTTCTGTCTGGCAGAACGCAATGCTTCTGACTGTTCTAGTTTTTCTGCTTCTTCCCTGAACTTTTTCAAAGACTCCTTCATCTCTTTATTCTTTTGCAATTCATGTTTGATATTTTCAAGAAATTGAGAAAAGAAACTGGGTCTCCTTGCTGGATTCGAATAGAATCTGACCTAAAAAAAAAAAACACATGGTAATTAATCAGACCTATATACCTTTTTGAAGATATTTTAAAGGGAAACTCACTGATAATCCTTGAATATTTGTGATTTGTGGTAATTGAGACCGTAGTACAACATTGTAAATATGTATTGTTGAACCATCTCTGGGAAGTTTTTTTTTAGATCGGGCAGATCTTGTGATACCAATAAGGCTAGCTTTAGACACAGAAAAATTCTGAAACTATACGAAAAAGATATACACGCATTTCAAGTTCATAGAAAATGAATCTCCTTTCACATAGATAATAATTTACATGGTACAATTTAAAATGATTCTTTTTAATATAATTCTTTTTATATCAAAATATAATATTATTTACTATTTTTTTGTGAGGGAGATATATAGGAATAGGAATTAAGGATTGATAAATTTTTATTATATACAATAGATAATTATTACCATGTTATGCAAGTTTATTTCTTTCGCGTGTAATTATTTATATCATTGTTATTTCGTTAAGAAATTCTGTAGAGGCAGAATATAATATCTCAATTTCAAAAAACTAAACTTTATGATGCAACGGGACCGAAAGTATGAAAGTTATTCAAAAGAACATAACCTAGTTGTGAGAAAAAAATGTGACCGGCTTGAGAATTAAACATTCATGACCTCGGATTAATATAGGAAAAGAAGGACAAGCACGCTTATTTCGTGCCTTCACGTGATTAGAAGATTATGATTCAGTTAGCAATTAGGATTATTTACCATTTTACGAACGATTTATCTGCAACATCGAATATCTTCATAAAATATATTGCGGATAGTGAGAAGGACATCTATCGACAAAAATTAGGACAAATCATGAATATATAATAATTGTATATGTGCCAATGTGATAATTTTACTCAAAAGTATCATATTATCAAATATATAATTAGTAAAAGTTTCCTTATAAATAAAAAGTATACATATTTTTATTCAATTATTTTCACACATTTGTATAATCTTAAATATTTATATTATTGTAATATATATATATATTACAATAAATGGTATCTACAATAATAAAACTATAAATACAGCAAATTATTATATGATTAATATAATGATCAATCTCCCCTTAATCCTGGTATTCTATATAAAAATTCTCCATCATAATCATAATAACAATCCTTTATCCTATATGTCTTGCCTTTTTTGTAAACACTTTGAGGAATTTTTATATGTTTTGTATATTCCAAATCCATATCCATATATGAGATTCGCTCTTTTACATATGTATCCAAGCTTGCACTTTTGATTTCTGCTTTGGTTGCTACTTTGGATTCAGTTGCATTTGTTCTAACATCCAGCATATTTTCATCAGATAAATTCTTTGGAGTGCTAACACATTTTTCTTCAATATTAGTATCTTTTGTAGTATTATTTAATATGTTAGGACTTATATCTTCTGAATTCTTAGATTCTATATACTTTTTATAAGTATCCACCAATGTTGTCCTTTCTTTATATGATGTCTCATCTGAATTATGTAATTTGTGTTTCAAGAATTCTTCAAAGAGTAATGTTTCCTGTTTTATATCATGCTTTTTTGCATTGTGGATTTTGCTACTTTCAGAGCCATTGTTTGTTTTTGTGACTAATGTTAAATTTTCCTCATTTACTACAGATAGTTTTCTATCTCTATTTGTATTGTTATGTGAGGAAATTACCAGTTCATTTTTCATGATCGCTTTTTCGTTATGCATTTCTCTATGTATAAGACTATTGCTTGTTTTCTTGACTAATCTAGAATCTTTCTCTTTCATTGCATTGGTTATCTTTCTATCTTTGTTTGGAGGATTTTGTGAAGAAATTAATACTTTATTTTCTGTAATTGGTTTCTCCTCAATAGAATCTGCTATAATACTACGAAAAAATGAATTTCTGGGTTTTGGAAATTCTATCTTTGCTGGTATATATTTTTCTGCCAAAGTTTTCCTGTCTGTTAAACTAATTTTTCTATCTTTAAATTTCATTAAATGCTCTTTTAAGTTAGCATTCACTGGTAATTGCCCAGTTTTAAATTGTTTCCAATTTTTAATAACCTTATTGTCGTATGCAAGAATCCTTTCTACTGATTTTGGTTCCCATCTTGATTTCAAGATCTTTTTTATGGTTTCAGGTAAAGCTGGAAAACTTTCACTGAGTCTTTCAGGTGTCCACTCATCAGGATTTTCTTCATGCAGCTTCTGTATTTGATCTTTTTCAACGTATGTAAGAAAATTTGGTTCTACCTCCTTAAAATATTTGCTTTTAATGATACGATGTTTCAGTAGTTTACAATCCTTTTCAGTTTGCCTAAAAATTACAATATATTGAAAATATAATTGATATATATATATATATAACTTGATGTTTATTAATATATACCTGTCATGATCTGTATAAGACTCAATAATGTCAGCAAGATCGGTTTCGTATTGTTCCACATCATTTTCATCAAATTCTTCAAGATTATCTTTAAATTCTCTATTATTTTCGATTTTCATTAGACGTACTTTTCCTCGTACTCCAGCAATTTCAGGTTTAGGTTTAGTGGCATATCTTCTTAACAGCTTAAATGTTATTGCTCTAATGTTATTCATCTTCAAACTTGTTCATTTCTTTTACTATATTATATAAAAAAAATTATCGATATGATACTTGCATACACATAATTTTGGTTATAACCAATATTAACATAAGTTATATATCATATAAGTACTTTATGTCTAAATATTAACTGAAAGAATATATGTGAACCGCGCTAACTGCAGTGGCGCTAACTATAAGTCTTAAGCGTATTTTAAACATTTCTATGTGCATGATTTAAAATTATGATAAACAGCAATATTTCTTACCATTTTATTTTATTAATTTTTAATAGTTAATAAATTAAAATTAAATTAGACAACTTTTTTAGTTTAGTTTATTTTTTTATCTTTTATGGTTTACTAAAAAAGAAATTTTCTCCCCGATTTTACTTTCAAGTCTTAAGAGCAGTTCACAAGGAAACATTGAACTTTTTTGTTATTAAATGTATTGAAGCTAGATTTAAAAGATTATATTCTCAATGATATATTTATTAATCACATTTATTGTTTGTAAGATATTATTATAAATATGGTTCTTGAAATATAACAATATTGTGGAATAATTCTAATTCTATTGGAAAACTATAGATAGCGTTGTAATTCTTTATGAATTATGTTAGTTTCCATTCTACCTATGTTATTGAGTGTGGTCAAAGTAAATCTGAAATGGGACAAAGTTGGTTGCTTTGTATGGTTGTTGATTTATGAAGAACAGAATTATCTACTAGCATCGTATTTAAAGTTGAAAAATATTTTCAGCTGCAAGGTGAAATAATTTTCGTAACCTTATTCTATATTTAAGAATTACTATATTTTTTTATTTTATATTTAATTTAACGTTTAAAAGATCATTTACGTACATGCTACGAAGCTTTTTTATTTCCATTCTTAAATTTTAACTCTACACGTGCAGCAGATGACTTTTATTAATATTTTTTAACATTTTTGTTGATCTAATTAATAAATTTATATTTATTCGATAAGTATCTAAATGCTTGTTGTTCAGTAAGATCGAAGTTCGCGTTATAAGTTAACGTGAACGGACGCTTCCATTTTTTACTCCTTTTTACTGTCTTATGTGAAATTATTCTTGTATTCCTATGTTATAATAGTTTTCTATTTTTAAATGCATTAGATAATGCTTTTCGTTCTTTTATAAAAAAAATATTAATTTGCAACAATTTAATTTTATCTATAATATTCATTACAGCATGGATGTAGGTTTTTTATTTCAATGAAAAGTGTCACATTTTCCTACCTAGTGGTTGATTGAATAATAAGAAAAGGTCACAAAGATGTATTTGTACAACTTGACTCTTCAACGAGCCACGGGTATCACCCATGCAGTGCATGGTAATTTTTCTGGTAGTAAAATGCAAGAAATTCTGGTTTCACGTGGGAAGTCGTTGGAACTACTAAGACCTGATCCAAACACAGGAAAAGTTCATACTCTTTTGACTGTAGAAGTCTTTGGAATCATAAGATCTTTAATGGCCTTCAGATTAACTGGTGGTACAAAAGACTATATTGTTGTTGGATCAGATTCTGGGCGCATTGTAATTTTAGAATATATTCCTGCCAAAAATGTTTTTGAGAAAGTACATCAGGAAACATTTGGGAAAAGTGGATGTAGACGCATTGTACCTGGACAATATTTAGCTATAGATCCCAAAGGAAGAGCTGTAATGATAGGTAATGCATATATTGTTAAATAATTCTATAAATTGTGCAGATGTAATTAGATATTTTTTTGTACCAACTGATTATTTAGTTATGTCCGTGTTTCAACTGATTAACTTTGATTATAATCACACTTAATGATGGTACATTCTAGTCATGAAAATGTTCTTAGTGATATAATTCATCCATAATTCAAAAGAAAATGTATTTATTTTAGGTGCAATTGAGAAACAAAAGCTTGTTTATATTTTAAATAGAGATCCAGAAGCTCGTCTTACAATTTCTTCACCTTTGGAGGCACATAAGAGTAACACATTAGTTTATCATACTGTGGGAGTAGATGTGGGTTTTGAAAATCCTATGTTTGCTTGTCTAGAAATTGATTATGAGGTAATACTCCAACATATGCGAAAAATATACAGTATTCCATAATATTGACAATTTTGTTTATGTTACCCAGGAAGCTGATAATGACCCTACGGGAGATGCAGCGGTAAAGACGCAACAAACATTGACTTTGTATGAACTTGATTTGGGTTTAAATCATGTTGTACGCAAATATAGTGAACCTTTAGAAGAACACGCAAATTTTCTCGTGTCTGTTCCTGGAGGGAATGACGGGCCGAGTGGTGTTCTTATTTGCTCTGAGAATTATTTAACATACAAAAATTTAGGAGATCAACACGATATTCGTTGTCCGATTCCGAGAAGACGTAATGATTTAGATGATCCCGAAAGAGGCATGATATTTGTATGTTCTGCCACTCACAAGACAAAGAGCATGTTCTTCTTTTTGGCTCAAACCGAGCAAGGGGATATTTTTAAAATTACACTCGAGACAGACGAAGATATGGTGACTGAAATTAAATTAAAATACTTTGACACTGTACCTGTTGCAGCAAGCATGTGCGTTTTGAAAACTGGTTTCTTATTTGTAGCCTCGGAATTTGGTAACCAGTAAGTGTATTACATATATTTAAAGAATTATATTTTTGAATTGAATTACATTTTAAACAATTTTTTTTTAGTTACCTTTACCAAATTGCACATTTAGGAGATGATGACGACGAACCAGAGTTTAGCTCTGCCATGCCTCTTGAAGAAGGTGATACGTTCTTTTTTGCACCAAGACCACTTAGAAATTTAGTACTAGTCGATGAAATGGATAGCTTATCGCCGATAATGGCATGTCAGGTAATTTTTTATCAGTACTATTAATATACTTAAAACTAAAATTTAATGCACCTTTAAAGTAGGAAAGTTATACTTGATGTGTTCTTTTTCTGTAGAGGGGTGCAATAGTAAAATATTCTTAGTCGCCTTCAATTTGTCTTTGCAAATTGAAGTTGAACCTAAGAATTACAAATGTAAAGAGATGTAAGTACAGTAATTCCAGGATACTTGGTTATTGCTTATCTGGAATTTACTGTATATCTTTTTGATAAATTCTCATTCATAAGATGATTTGTTATTTTATATAGGTAGCTGATTTAGCAAATGAGGATACTCCTGAATTATATATAACTTGTGGTAGAGGACCACGATCAACGTTACGGGTATTACGGCACGGTTTGGAAGTATCCGAAATGGCTGTCAGTGAACTGCCTGGTAATCCAAATGCTGTGTGGACTGTTAAAAGAAGAGTCGATGGTTAGTTTAAAAATATCTTTGACAGTAGTTGTTTGCATGTCCTCTCTTTTTTTCTTTCCTTCTCCACTATATGCTTAAGCGACAGTGCAGAATAAATTTTACCAGCTTCGTTTTGTTTTCTGCATCGATGATACACACCTTTTTATCAATTGTGATTATATTATTTACACATTAATTAGTTTGATCATCCTATTATACTATATAGCAATTTCTTGCAATAGTTTTTATTTAAATTCAATTACAATAAGTTGGAATATTACTTAAATGAGAAATGAATATCTTTAAATATATAAGAATATTAATTTTCTGAATATTTTTTATAATTAAGAGATATTCGTAATAATTAAAAAAATAAATGATGTTAAAAAATTGTGGAGATATTTAGAATAAGACTTTGTTCGTAATTATTTTTATTATATGTAAAACAATTTCTTTTGAATGACTAAAAAAAATAGGAAAGTAATAATTATTTGTATAAATCCCATTAAACCATTTACTTCCCAAAGAAGAGAAATTATTTTATTACTTATTCTAGTTTAACTCTACAATTTTTCAATACAAAAACAAAATGCAAAAGAGAACAAAAAAGTTGATTTTGTAAATGATACTAATGAATCTGGTGGCTTGATACACTCTTATCAAACACCAGTTCTCTCTTTCAGGCTACTGGCATGCTATTGGTTGAACTACAGAACACAGAAAGTGACAGAAAGGTAAGGACTGTGAAAATCGCTGGAGATTAAAGAAATTGAATTTGCATCCAAAAAAACCGTCTACTCTTTGCGTGTAGGATGAAAAAAAAAACAGCGTGTTCGACCGTCTACGAAGAAACGATTTCTATTATTTTATCAAATTTCGTTCTTACACCTTTACTTTTCTGAGATACTCAGAGTGAGCTTTGTAATTTTGATTACAGAGGAGTATGATGCTTACATCATAGTGTCCTTCGTCAATGCTACTCTTGTACTTAGTATTGGAGAAACTGTAGAAGAAGTGACTGATTCTGGATTTCTTGGTACTACGCCAACACTGAGTTGCTCTGCTTTGGGAGAAGATGCCCTAGTACAAGTACGTTGTTTAATTATGCAATTTGTTTTTAATGCACTACGGTATCTCCGACTCCTGGTTGACCACGAGTCGGTCGCAATAAATAGTGCTATATTATACAGAGTTTCCGCATCGTTGAGTGCTTAGATAATTGTTCTAAACATGTCTGGTAAATGAAACTCGACATAATTACCATTATTAAAACATTTGTTTCTCTAATTACCATTTTTCGTATTTTATGATGACTTTGTCATATTTTGCTTAGGTATATCCTGATGGGATACGTCATATTCGGGCAGACAAACGTGTGAACGAATGGAAAGCTCCTGGTAAAAAAACTATAGTGAAATGTGCAGTAAATCAACGTCAGGTTGTAATTGCACTCACGGGAGGAGAATTGGTATACTTCGAAATGGACCCTGTATGTATACTAGCTTTCCGTTTATATCTGCTAAAATTGTATTATTATCTTTTAATTGCATCATTTGTTCTCTCTATGGTACTAATTATCTTTAGAGATGTAAAAGATGCGTAAAATATGTCACTTCCTTCATCTTATTTAGTGAAATATTAATTATTTAAACTAGATGAAAAGTGGACAACTTTGAAATCCAGTGTATCACGAATCCTTCTCAATCCAAATTCCACTTATATTTAATAATTTTCGTCATTTTGTACTTCCTAGACGGGGCAATTGAATGAATATACAGAACGAAAAAAGATGCCATCGGAAGTAATGTGTATGGCGCTCGGAAACGTAGCTGTTGGTGAACAAAGGTCATGGTTCTTGGCTGTCGGTCTTCAAGATAATACAGTAAGGATTATTTCCCTGGACCCTTCTGATTGTTTAGCACCCAGGAGTATGCAAGCTTTACCGGCGGCCGCGGAAAGTTTATGTATCGTTGAAATGGGTGCTAAAGATGCAAATAATTCTGAAGATTTATCACCACAACAGTCCAGTCTCTATTTAAATATAGGTAAACAACAGCAATATTATAGCTGCAAAATTGTTTTTTACTTTATTATAATTAGTTAAATATATACTCGCAGGTTTACAAAATGGTGTTTTGCTAAGAACAGTATTAGATCCCATTTCGGGTGATCTCGCAGATACACGAACTCGATATTTGGGTTCTCGACCTGTTAAACTGTTTAGGATAAAAATGCAGGGAAATCAAGCTGTGCTTGCAATGAGTAGCAGATCATGGTTGAGTTACTATTATCAAAATCGTTTTCATTTAACGCCACTGTCATACGAAAGTTTAGAATTTGCATCAGGCTTCAGTTCTGAACAGTGTCCGGAAGGAATTGTGGCCATTTCGACGAATACGCTTAGAATCCTTGCTCTCGAAAAGTTAGGTGCGGTGTTTAACCAAATTAGCTTTCCTTTGGAATATACCCCGAGAAAATTCGCAATTCACACGGACTCTGCACATCTGATAATTATTGAAACGGAACACAATGCGTATACTGAAGAGACGAAACAGCAGAGAAGGTTACAAATGGCAGAAGAAATGCAAGAAGCTGCAGGAGCAGAAGAGGCTGTGGTAGCGAGAGAATTGGCTGAAGCTTTCTTATCCGAGGAACCCAACGAAGCCGTGTTTGGTGCACCAAGAGCTGGACCTGGTTTATGGGCGTCGTTAATAAGAATAATAGCTCCCACAACAGGGCAAACGTTTGAAGTACATCGACTCGAACAAAATTTAGCTGCTTTATGGTAAGAATATAGAAAATATCAATATCTTAAACAAACATTTGGGAATAAGGAAAATTACTACATTTTTTTTTTTAACGAATTATGTTATAGTTTGAGCCTTGTGAAATTTTCTAATCAGGGAGATCAACTGTTTCTCATAGTTGGTATCGCGAAAGAGTTCCAATTGAATCCAAGAGTTAGCAGTGGTGGCTTTTTATATACATACAGGTAAGTACTTGCTCTAATACGTTTAATAAGATAAAAGATGTATTAAACAATTTTTGTGATGAAAATACACACAATTACTGTAATATAATTTGATGAAATTCCTGCAGTACTGAAATTTAAATTCCACATGAAGTATGTAGTTAAAAAAAGAACGTGTACAAAAGTAAATATTCTTTTGTAGAGTGAATAGTGAATGTACCAATCTCGAATTAGTGCATAAAACCACTTTGGATGAAGTACCTTTGGCCATATGTCCGTACCAAGGAAGGGTATTAGTTGGTGTCGGTAGAATGTTGCGTTTGTATGATATGGGCAAGAAGAAATTGTTGAGAAAATGTGAAAACAAACATATTCCTAATGCTGTTGTCTCTATCAATGCAATTGGGCAAAGAATTTATGTAAGTGATGTTCAGGAATCCGTATATGCTGTTAGATATAAACGCCAAGAAAATCAGCTTATAGTCTTCGCCGATGATACGCACCCGAGATGGATAACGACAACGTGCGTTCTAGATTATGATACCGTTGCCACTGCCGACAAATTTGGAAACATTGCTGTTGTAAGTAACACTGTATATTTCAGTAATTAATTAGGTACTAATAAAATTGTTCGGATAAGTATGTAAATTTTTCATATTTTTTAACAGATACGCTTAGCAAGTGGAATTAACGACGATGTGGATGAAGATCCAACTGGGAACAAAGCCTTATGGGATAGGGGTTTATTAAATGGAGCCAGTCAGAAGGCAGACACAGTTGCGTGCTTTCATGTTGGTGAAACTGTTATGTCTTTGCAAAAGGCAACTCTTATTCCCGGTGGTTCTGAAAGTTTGGTGTATACGACATTAAGTGGAACAGTTGGCGTCCTCGTCCCCTTTACGAGTCACGAGGACCATGATTTTTTCCAACATTTGGAAATGCATATGCGCTCGGAGCATCCACCACTTTGTGGAAGAGATCATTTATCATTTAGATCGTATTATTATCCTGTAAAGAATGTAATAGATGGAGATCTTTGCGAACAATTCAATTCTATTGAACCGACAAAACAGAAAAGTATATCTGGCGATCTCGAACGAACAGCTTCCGAAGTGTCAAAAAAACTTGAGGATATTCGTACGCGATATGCTTTCTAAGCTTTGGAATATAATTTATTATCGAATTATTACGAACTTGCATTCCGTTTTTATGAACTCAACATATTTTTCATAATAATGAATGAATACGCACTGATTAAATTATTTGTAAAAAAGAAAACATTACGTACATATTGTTTTTAATAAGCAGACTAAAAGGAAAATGTATAAAGACGTCAACGCGTATTATGTAATAAGTATGAATAATGTTTTATGTATCATATAATCACATTGAATGTGATGCTAGAAGATCGTAAACGGAAATTGTTTAAATTGAAAGAAAGGAAGTTTATTTTTAATAGACAAATAGGTCTCTAAATTAATTTGTGTAAATTCTTACTTTATTTGTTTATCGTTTCATCCTGCTTAAGAAAACACTGTAACGAAAACTAGTTTTTTATTGAGGTAAAATTATTGTATATCCAATCGATTTCTATGATTAGATGTTTATATGCATCGAGTGTGTATGTGATTTTCGTCAATAATATTTTATGGTCTCAAAAAACATTACTCCTAAGTATTTTTTACATTATTAATTAGCATTATTGATGAAACATCATAATATAACTTTTTTAGTTCATACTTGTTACAGCTTAGCGAGAAAAAAGAGCTCTAATGATGAAAAAACTGAGCTCTGATATCTAGTGAAGAAAAAATAGAAAACACTTCGTCGACCTATTTTAGCATTATAAATACAGTATGCATATAAGACTGAACATACTGTCTCAACAATTCTTCAACTAAAAATAGATAATGGTCAAAACAGATATTTGAGTAATGACTAATTCGACAAATAAAAGAATTATATGATGTATGCTTCTCGAAATTAAAGTGTAATATTCTATTTAAAAACGAAAAGAAAAATATTTCAATTTTTTATCTTTTTAAAAAATATGTTCATTGTACAATGCATATACTTATAAACTAGACAAGAGACAACGTTGTATTGAATAAATTTCTCCCCAAAAAATAGAACAAAAGTCGAGTGTTTCAAGCATGTATAGGTTTTCAAAGCATTATTATTACCCTTTTTGCGAGCATTCCGCGAGCTCATTTCTCTGCTCCACTATTGCTTCTTCTGTCTGTGTGCATCCCTTTCGACCTACAATTCGTCGCCAATAGCGCTCAGGGTTGTAGCTCGCATTTTTCTCCGTGAGCTTTGAAGCGCGAAGTTAATCCGCGTGCCGAAGCGTATTGAGGGTATAACGCAACGTTATTACCCCCGTTTAACCTTCAGACAACTACAAGTAGGTTACGGGGTATGAAGTTTAGATGCCCTATTTAAAAAAAGGCAAATATGCAGGACAAAAGATTATGATTATTTTAATGTATCATATTGGATCAATAAACAAAGAAGACGAAGTATTGGTATTTATCATTTTTTATCTCAAATAGTCCTTTTCCTCAAAGGACATCTCTACTACGTATGATTTTTTGTTCGTATAATAGGAATTCGCGTTTAGATAACTAAATTCAATTTGTAACTCATTTACTAAATACACTAACTACATTTTCATTCCATTGTATTGACTTTAAAGCCTTATTATCTCAGAGAGTATTAGGTAACACATTATATCTCTAAATCTTTAGTAATGGACAAGACTCTCCCTTGGTAGCTGACCAGATTTGATTCCGAACCATGGTTAGGGCCCTCTTGTTCAATTTTATGAGTCACAAGATACCAATATTAATAACATCATTAAATTTGGTAACAAAATTAATGAAATTTTATAAATTACAAATTATTTTATTTAAAAATTGTAAAACCATAAAAAGTCTATATCTTAAGTCTTCATCAATTAACTAGTATTATTAACGGTAAATTGTTGTATAAGAAAGCCGAGAGGAGCTGCTGTCTCAATTATTTTACATGTTTGTATCCCTGAGGATATCTTTTCAAATAACAAGCGTAGTGTACACGAAAAGTAATATAATTTATGTATATATATATATATATATATATATATATATATATATATATATATATATATATCGGATACTGAAACCAAATATTTAAACGCTATTCATATTTTAATATTTACTGAAATTTCATTTTCATTTTGGGTGATTTAAAGAAAAGCGTGGTTAATGACTACGAGAGACCTAGTGCAGCCGGGTATTGTGATCGTTAGCTACGTCAGTGCGATACGTAGCGTGGTTTAGGGCGTTGAAACGGAGAGAAAAGGACCAAACGGCGATCGATGCATTGAGGTGCCAGGCCCCTGAGCTCAGCCCCGTTTCGTTCCATCACCCTTACCCCGGTATGCCCTGCAGCGAAGCTGCCCTCCGGGCTTTTCTCTTTACTGTGCAGTGTGCAGTTGCGCATCAACCTTTTAACAGTGTAGAGTTGCATTCGGTCACTGGACTTTCTGCCTCGTATAAACGTTACCCTCTTTCGAGCTCTTATTCTCTGTTGTGACTTACGATATCTTTGTCATTGTTGCTAAGTGTGTAGTACATTCTAAAAAAAAAGAAAAGAAAACGAAAGAGTGAATCTCTCGTGTTAGTGACTGAATTTTTTATTTTATATAGCATATTTAGTGAGCATAAATTAATTTAGGGGTGATGTTAATTAATAATGTGATCCGTTATTATAATTATGTCGGCTGTCATTATTGTCAAGAGTCACGGTTTCGACGTGCTTGAACCACTTTCCAGGCATATGATCCCTCGAGCGTAGAACTTTGATTCGGTGTCATCGATTCAGGCTTGCTGTTGTGATGTTCGTTTCACTGACAGATGATTATGGTAAATGGATTCACACGTTAATAAATCAAAAAATGTTTTTTAAACAAGAACCTTTGCGTGCATCGTTTTACAAGTTGGCACACTCATTCTGGATCTCTATAAACATTCTCATTGTTTTTTCTATGAAGATTATTATATCCTTACATCTCATATACGTAATTTTTGTATTGTTAACTTTTTAATTTTTCTGATAGTTTTATTTATCATTACTGATGTGCTAAACATGTTAATGGCCACTGGTGTATTATTCGGTTTTTTCACCTTAGTTGATTCCGAGGAAAGGGAAATTTTTTATGGTAATCAATTAGACGCGGATGTTTATGGAATTTCATATTTTTATGAATGTAACTCAGGAAATAGAGATTTGCTCCACCCATTAAATACCGCACTAACCTCTTTATTTTGGATATCTTTTATATTTTTGCATATTAAGTGTATTCTATATATCTTTATATTTTTAAATTATTTTAGAATGCATAAACATCTGCAGTCTAACTATTATTATTAATTCATATTTGAAATTAACTAGAAAAATTATTGAATTTTAAAATTTCCAGCCACAAATATGTTAATATAGATCTACATGTGTTTGGTGTCAAAAAGGCCGGTAATGTATCTTGAGTTATATCGTGAAAAATAAAAAACGATTTCACGCAAGAATGCATACAGATAAGTATGAAAGTGAAAAGCACATCAAAAGCTAGATTTTATCTCGAGAGAGATTTCGTTCCGATTCGTTTCAACGAAGTCATTCGTGATAAAATTCGCCGTTTAATGTAAGCAACAGAGAATGTGTATGTATGTGTATGCTTTTCATTACCTTCACGTATATAGAGCTATCCATAGCAAGTGTTTGACAAGACAGTTTAAAATCACAAACAGCAATCGTAAAGAGAAGTCTATCAAGATGACAAAATTTCACGCTTCAAGTATCTTTATTTGTACGAAGTATTTGTGTAAATATATAAAAGATAAGAGAGGTAATTAAGTGCCACCTCCTGGATTGAAATGCATTGTTTGCTGGTACACTTTTGGCCTTTATACAGTGCGGTCCAAGTATTTGATTTAACTTGTTCACCTACTTCGGTAAATGGTTCTTTCCCTCCTTTTACGTGACAGTGCTCTATAGTGATAGAATTGATTGTTAATATGTGGAAAAGTAGGTTGAACGTATTATAAAATTTGTGAAGTACTTCCGTAAAACGAATACCTATGTAATTTATTGAACTATGCTATTAGGATATTAACAAACAATTATTTCATCACTACATCACTATTTCACACATTGGTAATTTTTGAACAACAATTTTTAAAGAAAAAAACTCATAAAGTCATAGATAGGAGGAAGTTTAATTATTAATTATAGTTGTTAAATCTTTGTTAACATTCACTACGAATTTTCTAAATAATCTTACTTTATTTACAACGAAAAACTTTATCAACGCTTGTTCACAGGAGATAGCTGATGCTGGAGGTGGTTACAAACGATTTCGTGTAACTGTTCTAGTTCTGTTCATACTTTTATTCGGTTGGACAGACCGTGTGGCAGCTGGCGATTGCGGTCTGGCCGAGTTAACTTGCCGGGATGGGCATTGTGTACCGATTGACGCGTACTGTAATGGACGAGATGATTGCGGAGATAATAGTGACGAGCCAGCGATGTGTACACCCTGTAATCGTACGTATCACGGACGCGAAGGACGTACATACAAATTGGACCTTCCGAGACCTAGCGAGGAACGTCTGCCATTCCTTTGCCATTTAACGTTCACCGCTGCTGGCCAGGGGTACGGTGAACTTGTACAACTTTTGTGGGATGCGTTCAGCGTGGGCAGAGTAGACCCAAACACTGATAGCTTCGTTACCAGCTGTCCTGAAGGATCGTTACAATTAGCAGAATTAGGTAGACACTTTACGGGCGGCTCGTGGTGTGGAGTTGGAGAAGGGAAAGCTTCTTACTACAGCGAGACGAGTACAGTCACGGCGTCTATACGATTGTTTCACGCTCCTTCCAGCGTACCTTTTGAATTTCGTTTAAGGTACAGATTTGTGGCGCGCAACGAAGCCGTGGCTAGACTAGGAAAGCCTGAGCTTCCGATCGAAAGGGGCTCCCCCGTGCCGGGTACTTACTGTTCTAGAAACTTTTATGAATGTCATTTGAAGCAATGTAGACTACAGAGTCCCAACTATCCCGGGGAATATCCGAGAAATGCCAGCTGCTTGATAACTATAAGACAGAAGGAGGTGCCCACCTGTAAGCATGCTATGATTTCGGTGAAATCTACGCCGACTGGTCCAGTCGGGATTACCACAGCCAATAGTACTTTAAGTGTATGGCAAGATTGCCGCCCGGAGAAAGACCATCTTATCTTTCGAGACGGGGTTAGACCAGAAGATTCGATTTTATTGGTTTATTGCGGGGGACCTTTACCCAGGATCACTGCCAGAGGTCCAACTATGCAAGTGGAGTTCCGAAGTTCCCCGATAGCCATCCCCCTTGGTGCCTCTGCTTTGAGGCTCGAACTCGAGATTCAAGTAGTTTACGTCGACTCTGATGGCCTCGACTACGCCAAGGGCCCTCAAGGTTGCCATTTTTTTGTAAATGGTACTAACAAAAGGAGCGGCATACTGAGAGCGCCGCTTCACGCACTGCCACCAAATTCCAGCTGTACTTGGAATATCAAAGGATCCGCTGGGGACAGAGTGTGGATTTACTTTTCCTCGTACTCGCAACGGGACTTAACGGGTAGCGTCGAGAACAACGCCAGTTCTCAGTCGGATGTACCTTGTGCGATAAAGCTGATATTTTGGGATGGTACACCGTCCACTGGACTTCCAATGGCCACGCTTTGTGACGACACACCTAAGCTGTGTGCACACGCGGCTCTGAGGAATGTCACTAGAAGCACGAGGCCCTGTACAGAGGATGAAAGTTACATCACAGTCGCACCATCTTTAACGTTACGTATGGAAACGTTGTTGGGTACTGCACTTCATACGGTTAACTTTAATGTAAGCTAATAATATCATCGTTATTGACCTCAATTCGCTGTTATCTTTATCGAGAAATTATTAGGACATATTCTATCATTTTGTGTATCATCCTATTTATTCGCACAGGCACAATATGAATTTATTTCGACCACTCAAGTTGGCGAACCCTGGGGAGACGGAGTTTGCAGCAGAGTATGGCGCAAAGTTCGAAGCGGCGAGGTAACATCACCTCGTGATGTTCGTCTTTTTGGAAGAGGTGGATCCCCAAAATTAGACTGTAGATATCGTATAGAGGCTGGTGCGGACGAGAGGGTGCGATTGACGTTGCACAACGTCAGTCTAGGCGAGTCTACCATTTGCACGAGCGAGCCAGACCCTCATACTGGCCGACCACGTTGTGTTCAAGAAGTGGGTTCCAGAGAAGCTCGTTTAGTTTTATACGAAGCGCCCTGGCGGGATGTAAAGCTTCCGAGAGCTTGTTTATGTGATAACACGTCGCATCTTCCATTGACGCACATCTCTTCGAGCAGAGCTTTAGAGATTACGTTTTTAATCGAACAACAAGCTCCGCACGAAGACTTTGAAACTCTTTTTTTTTATGCTAGCTTCGAACTTGTTCGTGCACCCGAGTGTCCCAGAAAGCAAAGAGTACGCGGAGAAGGTTGTTATTTCACTACTCAATTTGTCATTGTATAGAAAACATGTACAAAATTGTATATTATATCTATCTCTATAAGTAATTTAAAGATTTTATTTTATCGTTAATGTGAATTCTATTTTTATTATTGTAAATTCATTATGAAGACATTTAGTAAACACAATTTTAATTACACAATTTGTTTCATAAAATAAAAAGTTATAATTCTAAAACCTTATACAGTTTTGTACTGGTTTGTCATCACAGTCACAGATTCTTCAAGTATATTAACAATTTCTCTTTTTTGCAGGTGGTGAATTACGATTCGTGGCTCCACCATTATCGAGACCAGATATTTATTGTGAAGGACTTCCATGGTTAGTGGAGGCACGCGAAAACAGGTCCCTTTTCGTTTTAACTTGGGGCTGGTTCCTCCCCCTAGAACCATCGCCGATATCAGAAATGAACGAACAAAGCAAATGTCCAACCACCAACAGAATCCTCCTTTACTCCGGTTGGCCGCCAAAACTTCTAAAAGTAGTGTGTCCCGCTGAACCAGGTGCAAGAGAGTTCACCGTTCACGTCTTCTCCGAAGAGTGGCTAGGAGGCACCGGCGAGGGTAAATGGCCAGGTCCACCACGACCTCCTGCGCTTTTGCTGGACTTTGTTGCAAGAGAATCTGGTCAGGCTGCAGCCTCGTGGTTAGAAATTTCGAAGAGCAGAGCTGCATTACGTAGACAGCTACGTTTACCCGAAAGAGGAATAGAGAATGAGACATTGGCTAACGGAGACTGTCCCCATAAGTGTCCCGAATTAAGCGCTTGCATTGCCGCGAGTCTTTGGTGTGATGGGAGAGCTCATTGTCCGTCCGGACACGATGAAGCGAATTGTGGTAACGGGGCGAAATTACTTGGATTATTACCTTCGGAAATGTGGCTGGTATTAGCCGGTGTCGCTGGAATTATCGCTGCCTTTGCGTGCTTCTTTGTGGTACTGATTAGCAGGTATTATCACAAAGCATGAGAGTGTGAGAGAGAGAAAGAGAGAAAGGAGAGAGTCTATATAGTTATTAATCTTTTATTTTTATTCCAGGTCAAAAGCGCGTACGAAAAGACTTCACTATAAGGGTACAAAAAAAAGCAATAGACCGAGGCGGGCGCCGACAGAGGAGACGCTACTGGGAGCAGCATCCTGACAACAGCAGCCCGGTTTCGTGGAATATATCCATGTAGACCGGGAAACAACCGTTTAGCAATATTTCTCTGTGCTTTACCGTCCACTAACTTAACACTATCCCCAGGCATCGTAAACCAAATGTCGAAGTATCTTTCTTTCTAAAATAGCATTTATCTATTTTTTTGTTACGTTTAATTCATTATATATTTTAAACTTGCAGCTGTTGCTTAATTGTAATTGTTATAATATATTTGTTCGTTTACATGTTCCTATTTTTTTAGATACTACATATAACTGTAACGTGTTATCACGATTAAACAGTGCAATAGGGATGGGACGCAAAAACGATGCTTTCTCTTTCTTTGGAAAACTATTTCAAGTTTGAATAACGTAGCTTATCACTTTGTTGTACGGACAGTTAGAGTGACAGCAGTATCAGTGTTCTCATTCATGCATAATGAGTGTATGATAGTGAGAAGTGAATGGTAATACGCATCGTTATAGAAACTGCTTTAGAAAAACTAGAATACTTCTGAAGGTATAATGTAAAATTGTATACCAAAAGTGTACGGCTAAGTTACGTTATGACACTGTAACTTCATTCATTGACACGATGTTTTATAAACCAGAGAGATAGTAAATGCAATTAATATAATATACAGGAATAAATCTATAATTTAAAAAATATCACACATATTGCTCAAAGAATATTGTAACTGCCAAAAAGAAAAAGATATTTTAATTTCGATTAGCTGATATAACATTTTTAGCAGCAATAGAAAAGAAAAAAAAATAGACGAAGTATTTCAAACGCAGAAGAGGATAACTTTTTTATATTTTAATGTAGGGGAAACAAAGTTAAATTTAAATAAAAATGGAAAGATCGACATTGATTACATAATCATAGTTACATCTATCGACGATGCCAAAAAGTTAATTTTAACGTGTTCAGTATCTATATTTCTCCTGAGATTTTTAAACATATTTTTATGACTTTTGCTCAGATATTTAATTATATATTTTGAATAAGTTACATTGGAAATAAAGAGAGAGTTCTGTAAAAAGTAAAAATAGTTATTTAACTCGAAAGCTTATTGAATTTGCTAAACAAAAATTGTCGACATTGATGATATTGATATCTATTATTTTTCATTTGCTAAATAGAAAAAATACTACAAAAGTACTATATTTATAAGGGAACAATTGTAGGTCAAGTTCCAGCGCACAAGAGATTGTGAGAAAAAAGAAGGAAACGAAAAAAAATTAGTTGAAATTTATGGTACAATATTATATAACAGTGTTTTCTTCATTTCTTTATATTAATTAATTAATTTTCTATTTTAATTTGAAATTTCGATAAATAGAATTTATTTATGATCGTATACAATATCTTAGAAATTGTATCTCTTATTGCATATTTATGTATTTATTCATTTACAATTTACGTTTCTTTAAAAGTTAACTAACTAGTTTGCAACAATATATACAAGTTAGTGAAATATATTCTTATTAACCAGATGAAAACCAATCGAACTAAATAAAGTATAGGAAAATAGAAGGAATTAGAGGATATTTCTGAAAATATTCTAAAAATGATAAAAAAAAGAAGGATCATTCATAAAAATCGCTGTTATACAATATTTAGTACTACAGTTTATAGATGCACTTACAAAATAAAGTTAAACATAGCTGTGACACAAAGTGTTGGAAGATACTGATATAATTTACGATTATAAAGCACTCGATAATGTTAAAATGTTGTTATTAAAATATAATTGCTGTTACAACTGAACAACTAATACGTATTATTTGAATAAAAGAGAAGGAGATATTCGCCTATCCGGTTATTTATAATTAGATGATTCGTACACGAACGATTTAATCAATTGAATATTTTAAAGCGAAAAACTTAATCTTAGATGCACGAATTACGATTCAGAGGAATAAATCAAACATAGTTTTTAATTCAAAGTAACTATGATAATAGGTTATGGTACATGAATATATCAAGTAAGAGGATATAAATTAAGCATCACTATAAGGACTGAAAGTAAAATTGCGAGATGCGGTGATTAAATAAATAAAAAAAAAAAAAGGAAAAAAGAAAAAAGCAAAAGATGTAATGATAAGTGCTATTCGAAAGTTAACAGTTAATGTATTATGTATCTAGCCTTTAGAGGACGTACATACAAATTAGAAGTGGAATATCTAATACCTGGGATCTGTATCACACTATACGTGAATTCTTTGCAAAATTTATCTCTTTTCTTTTTTCTAAAATTCTTACAAGATGTTTTACAACAATCGTGATTATAAACCATTCTTCCTATACATTTAAAGAAAAGAGTAATGACAACATTTTCGAAAATTCGCAACGAATTTCGGAATTGTGAAATGGATTCGATATGAAAAAAGATGCACTTCCATGTATGTAATAATATATGAGAACTGAATGTACATACCATGGTCTGCTTAAAAGATTTCTAATTGTGATATCTAAATATGATACTATACGTCGCGTTATACAATAATTTTATTCATTTGCTTTCTATAGAAAGAGCATAATGACATGTATATAAAAAAAAAAACAAAAGAAGATAAAGGGTTTTAGATTTTTAATATTTTGTTCTTCAATCATTAGAAAATTAATTATTCAGAATTTTATATCTTAACTAGAAGCACTATGTATTGTTATTTTAATGGATGTGTGTTCATCGTTTTATCATTCCATATAAATAATTTGACGTAGTTTCGTTTTATATAGGCTGTGTTGTTTTTATGTAATCAGATATCCGAGTGATATTAATTTACGCAGACCATGTAGCTCAATATAAGTAGCGAGTATTAGAAACAAGAAAACTTTTACGGGAGAATTCGATACCGCGTGTCGTCTCCTTTAAACTATTCTAATCCAAATACACGACTTAGAGTTTTGAGAGAAATACATTTTATGAAGAGTAAAAGAGAAAAAAGAGTATACTTATACTAGGCTCTACTTTAGTAACGAATTTACTTAAGAGGAAAAAGAATCCAAATATTATATATATATATACATATATATTATATATATATTTAAGACTTATACCCAGATCGTGTACCCGTTCGTTTAAAATTTGTAGAATAAACAAAAATTGATCTATTATTAAGGGATTTACTCTTAAAGAATAGAGTACAGAACATATTGCCTTTTACAACATAAGAATGACACGAGGTCGCGCATAATCTCATCTAAGAGTAAAGAGTAACATTACCGATTATTCCACTACACTTTAATCGTAGAACTAGCTGCCAAACCATACGAGTTAACATATTCTAAAAATATTCTCCTCTATTCTTTTCATTAATTTATTTACAAACCCTTCCAGGGGAAAACATGTACAATCTTCTATGTTCAGTTCTATCACTGCCTCAAGAAAAAAAATAGAATCAGAAAGAGATACAGTAAGGGGATTGTAAAACGACAAAAGTTCTATTCCTTGCAGAAATGTATTTTAATCTTTATTAATTCAAATTTACGTAATCATGTTTCTCCAATTCGTTTTCTTGAAACTCTATGTCATTATGTCGATGATGCAATTACAGTTCATAAACTGTTATTCTAATGACGAAGTGATTGTGGTGAAATGCAGAGGCGAAGAATATAAGTGCGAAGAGAAGAAAGAATTATTGATTTTCCTTGAGCACACGTTTGTATCGATACTTTCAATTTTAAATAAATACGAGAAATTTCAAATAATCCTTAATTATCTACCCTAATCATTGCACTATATGTATTCCTTACATTACTAGATTTTTAAATTTTGAGACTTTTTAAAGAGAGCTCTGCGCGATTATATTTGTCGTATCGTCTTCCAGACTTATTTCTCTAGTGTTCTTTAAATAAGCCAGGTGTGCTTGCTCCCGAAGAGATTGTGCCATAGTTACTCCTGTGTTGTTTACCATATTCGAGAAAATTCCTTCGGGCTTGTCTCGCAATAATTCATGAGGGCAACCGAATTCCTGTTTTAATAGATATAACATATATTATAATGTTAATCCATAAATATGTATATATATATATATCTACATATATATATAAAGTTGTAATACAAAGCCCTGTTCTTATTTCTCTCAACCAATTTAAATTATTGAACTCAAGTATGAACACATATGTGTAAAAACAAAACAAATTTATGTTACAATTCAGTATTTATAGTTACCAATATAGTTACCACGTATAGTCTTTTTGCTCTAGAATGTAAATTATTGGATCTCAATGAATCTCTATTATTCTCAAGTAAACTAGTATGTCAATGATACGATCTCGATGAATCTCTATTATTCTCAAGTAAATTAGTATGTCAATGATACGATCTCGATGGCACCTATACGTGTTCATATTTCCAGTTCATCTTAAAATGAATCGTACCGCTATATAACCGTTGTCCATTACTATAATTCTGTCACTATCAATAATAGTGTGCAGACGATGAGCAATTGTAATGACAGTACAGTCAGCAAATCTCGTTCTTATGGTTTTTTGAATTAGTTCATCCGTGCTTAAAAGAAATTATAGTTAGATATATAAGAAATTAAAATTTTTAGTGAACGTGAAAGTTATACAAGATATTAAAATTACTGCGTATCGATATTAGCTGTAGCCTCATCCAAGACCAATATTCGATTGTTTCTTAAAACTGCTCTAGCCAAGCATATCAACTGTCTCTGTCCAATACTCAAATTACTTCCGCCATTCATTACCCTTTGATCCAGTACAAGATTGTTCAATTCGACCTGTCGAAGACTATCCCATAGTAGCACGTCATTATAAATATGGGATGGGTCCAGATTGTAACGCAATGATTCGGAGAACAAAAATGGGTGTTGAGGAATAATCGATATTCGCGAACGTAACTCATGCAAACCTAATGTACTACTATCTCTTCCATCAATTTTAATCTCTCCTTGCAATCCTTCGGCAAATAGCCGGAAAAAAGCTGATATTAAAGACGATTTTCCTGCGCCAGTTCTACCTACGACACCAACTTTCCATCCCGCTTCTATCGTCAAATTTAAGTTCTATGAAAATAGAAGAAGTTAAGGATAAATAATTAGAATTTCATAATTCCATTAAAATAATATTCGTCTAATAATTCTTGCATGATATTTGTTCTTGTCTCATCACCTTTAATACAGGAGTTTCATCTTGGTCATATTTCATGCTAACATTCTTCAGAGCCAATTGTCCATGTTTTGGCCAATCTGCTGGTGGTGGATTGTCGCTGGTCCATGGACCTTCCTTAGGCAAATTAATATATTGTAGGATCCTCTCTACAGATGTTATGTGAGCTATCATTTCGCCACTTTGTCTCATCCCGTGTTGCAAAGTGCCAACTATAATTAACGACTGCGATATAGCTAAACCGACGTTACCACCAAGGACGTTACCTATGGTCAGAAATATCAAACACATTTTAAGTGAAAATTTACAAAAATAAAATTCTAATTTTCTTTCTTTTATATTACCTGTATCCACTAGGATAAAAGACAAGCAGACACACGCAACGAACATTATCGCGACAAAATCTAGATATAGTCCAAAAGTTTCAGGGACGCTTATGGTCATGCACCATGCGCCTGTATGCACATCTTGTAAATCGTCGAACTGTTTTTGCACTAACTCCACGATATTCGAGCCGCTACTTCTGATAGTGGTCAATCCACTTAATGTAGCGTTTACATGGGAGAATATTGGACTCTTTGCTGCAGATTTATTAGAATTATGTAGCTCTTTATAATGAATTTTTCTTATTAATTAATTATAATTATAACAATTAATTATAAATAGACTTTTCTAAACAGAAACCTGTTTCATCCATTAAATATTATAATAATTAATTTGGGTTTTTACACCTTGATATTTCATAAGAATGCATAAATATTGGCAATCTAATTGTGAAATACTTGCCTATACCTTCAAGACGCTTGATACTTTGAGCGGTTCTTAGATACGTATTCCTTGTAAAATAAAATAGAATAAGAAATACCGTTAGTGGAATGAGCATCCAATAATTCATGGCTACTACCATGACATTAATGCCGAGTATCACAAGAAATACTTGGATGGTCTCTAACATCACCTTCGGCAATATTTCATCCATGGAACCCATATCCTTGGAAAATCTATTTAAAATCCTTCCTGTAGAAACAAATTCGCACCATTTAATTTACATTGACTTTTTCACATAAATGAAAATTTTAAAGCGATATCTACCAGAAGCGTTACGATGGAAAAAGGTCATCGTCGCTTGCAATATATTAGAGAACATCATGTCGTGAAGATTTTTACTAGCGTTCATGCAAATCTTCATGAACGATATATTCCTAGCGAATACTGTCACAATGCAAGCTATGATGCAAAAGGTATACACATATATGGCGTTAGATGTAGTTAAGAGACCATATTTGTCCAAAGTGAACACATGCGACAGTACCGTGTTATTCATTAAGTAACCCGAATATTGAGGTTTAAATGGTTGGCTTCCATTTAAGGAATTTCTTATGATTTCAAGGTTCGTCCAATAGGAAACCCAATAATCGTTTCCACTAGTTGCTACTTGGGATATAATTATGGTAAATAATAAAGTGAGCAGTGCATACATGGAGCCACCATATTGAAAGTATTTCTTGTAAACTTTGTTGGAGACACGACCTGTTGCTATAGCTTCGTCATTATCTGGCGCTGATATTTTGTCTTCATAGTCGTAGGAAACCTAAAAATGATTATATCAGATACTAATTTCTTAACATTACAAAATATATGTTATAATTACCACGCTACTGTTAGTGGATACCACGGAAGACAATCTACGGACACCATTTCTACTGGGTCTCTTCTCCGCAAAGGAGTTTTCAGAAGCTTCTACAACTTCGCTCTCTTTTCTAGCTTCCGTTGATGTTTTAATGCGATTCATCATATTTACAAAGTCTTCGTTAAATTTGGATAATTCTGCATACGTTCCATACATGCTTATGCAACCCTTGAAAAATACGGAAGATGATTAGAAACAATTCTTTTTTCAATTTGTAGAAAGGTTATGTCACAATTTTAAAACTATTCTTTATGAATAAATTATATTAAAGTCATTTTTGTCTAATAAAAATATTTACGCGATCCAATACTGCAATGATGTCAGCCTGTTTGATAAATTGCAATTGATGGGTGACCAAAATTCTGGTCGTCCCATGAAGGTAGTTTTTGATACACCTGTGGAAGAGATGTTTAGCCACGCGTGAATCCACTGCGCTCAAAGGATCGTCTAATAAATAGATATCCGCTTTTCTGTAAACGGCTCGTGCCAGATTTATTCGCGCCTTTTGTCCCCCGGATAAAGAGGACCCGCTTTCTCCTACATTGCTCATGTCACCATAAGGGAGCTGCTGAAAATCTTTTGTCAGAGCACAAGCTCTCGTTACCTAAAACGTATCGATTCTTTATATAATTAACTCGGAACATCACTTAATTACATTTAATACAATTAGAAAATCTAAAAAGTATTAAAATAAAATTTTTTGTGGAATTTTTAGGTAGACTTGAAAATGAAATATGTAGCTTTTCAATAGTCCATTTTAAATGATCTTGTAAACTAAATAATCAATTTCTGTCTTCTGGAATAAGCTCTATTATTAGCTTTTTAACGAATCTATTACAACTTTTAATACAAAAAGTATATCAGTAGAACTTACAGCCATGTATCTGTCCTTGTCATAAGGTTGTCCAAAGAGAATATTGTCCCTAACAGATCCAGAGAAAAGCCAAGCTTCCTGACTGGCGTAAGAAATCCTCAAATTGGGAATATTTGACGCGTACCCTTTTTTATCGTATTCAACATCCTGAAATGGTTTACCATATAGTTTTATCCTTCCAGCTCCCAAAGGAAGTTCCTTTAATAGAAGCTGTAAGATCGAAGATTTTCCTGAGCCTACTGGGCCCACCAAAGCACACAATTCCCCATTTTCAATCTTCATAGAAATGTTACACAAAGTGGGCGGCAGTTGCTTGAGCACCCAGTTCGCCGATACTCGTTCCAATACTATCGAAACTTGTACTTGTTCATCGACATTGTTTAAATTCGAATTTTGGTTTCCATTCATTATTCTAATAGATTCTACATTTTCTTCCTTTGCCTTTCTTCTCTTAAACTTTAAGACTCCGCTTGCATGAGTTTGGCCGAGCATCCTTCCTTCATTTGATCGTTCTTCTAATAATAAAAATTGCTAGAAAAAGAGGGATAATCTGTTTTTAGTAAAAGATAAATGATCGTATTAAAATAATTGTATTGTAGTTATATTTCGAACAACTTCTAGTCTTTTAATGGACACCAATGTTTCTCCAGCCATTAGAAGAGCCTGAGGAAAGAATAGCGTGGTTGTGAGCTGAAGGATCTCGAAGTAGCTAGACAACATGAACGTTATTTCTGGCCGTAGATTGTATCCCAGTAGAACATACGATAGGAGAGTTAGGAACAGAATTATACGATTCGTAAAAACCATAAGGGCCAGATATACTGCACGAACGTATGAAGTATTTCCTATTTTCTTGATTTCAATGGAACGTGCAGCTTTAACGATCTTCTCAAATGGCTTTTCCCAGGCGTACATTTTGATTACCTGGACAGATATCGAATTTTTTATGACGCGTTTTAATATAGACATGCGTAAATTATACGATTCTGTAGAGTGACGCAAAAGTACAGCAATCAAACATTTTTCATTTGAATAATTTATACAATATTTCATTGAAAAATTCTTCAAACATCGAAACTTTCTACATTTATCCTTTGGTTACCTGAACACCACTTATAAGTTCATTCATATGCTGCATTCTTTTATCCATGAAGAAAGCGGCAACTTTCCTAAATCGTCGGGTCATTGTAAGGAATATAAAATGAGTGGGAACAGTCATTAGCAAAAGAGCTCCGACACCAATTATGCTTGGAACTCCTATTTTGTGCCACATTATCACGGTCACGACGGTAAGCTAGAAATTAATTACAGGAGGATAAGTTAGAAATAAATATAAAAATCTGAAGAAATATCTCTCTTGTAACTAAAATTACTTGAATGGGTGTTATCCAGAGGAAGTTTAAATAATAAGTTAATTCGTCGAAACGACTGACATCGTTGCTGAGGAGATTTACCACCTGACCAGAACTGATTTGAGACAAGGAATTTTTACTAAGCCTTAGTATCTACAACAGGAACATATACCACAAATATACATATCAAGAGAACAAAATTTTGAAAGCTCAAGGATATCTTTAATTTAGCGAAGACTGTATGACGGCGATAGCAGCTACAATAATAGTATTCAGCGTAAGTTAATTTATGTTAACTACGTTATCAATATACCTTGAAAGATATATTGACGATAAAATGTTAATTATCGATGCATCATTCATACCTAAAAAACTCCTATGATATTTTTTAACAAATATTTTATTATTTGAATAATTACTTTTGCTCTATTATACCTTTTCAAAGTGTAATTATACAAACTTTCAAAATTAATAAATTAATAAAATCAGGAAAATTGAAATTCTTACTTTTCTATAAATTAACGAGCAACAAGCGATCCTCATCTTCATGCCTATCTTTCGTGATAGTAGAGTAGCATGATGCAAAATAAACACTGAAATTACTAAGCACATTATTAGATAACCAACATAAGCTAAAACTTCATTTTTTGTGATGGGTTTGGTGTCATCACTGATTCTGAAGTAGGTGATAATCCACGACACTATAATTGGGCTCAATATAACTAGAATTGTGAATTGAAGTGAGAATAGCAGGCCAATGCAGATATATTCTTTCCAAAATGTACGAATCAAAGCTCTTTCTAAACGAGGAGAGTCGTTGCCTTTGCTTAATTGCTTGTAATGATGCGTTTCTTTTTCCTTTTGTTCCCATTTTTCAAGTTCCTGGTTCCAGGATCTATATACAACAAATGGAGAAAACAAATAACATTCTTTTTATTTTTATAGTAAAAATGGAATTTAGATAAAATTAAAAATATCAATCATTACCACTTGCTCATATTATTCTGAATGTTAACATTTTCTAATAAAACTAATAAACGTTCTACAAACGTAAAATGTGTAAATTCAAACCCGAAAGAGCAAGGCTAGATATAATTACTAAATAAATGATAAATAAGTAACAAACAACGTAGAACTTTGACATTCGAAACTCATAGTGACAATAGATTCTAAATTGCTAATTGCGACTTTAAAGAATTTATTGCGTTGCTCACTCTTGTAATTGATCCGTGACTGTTTTGGATGTATCTGATTTTAAGGGCTGATATAGATCTGATAACGTGAGATCCCTTTTAGTACCACTCATGAATATCTCCTTCATCCATCTAAAATATTATAACAAGCATCGTAAATAATATACAATTATTTTTAAAACGTATAAAATGATATTATAAAAATTATACCCAAAAAGTAATCGACTAATTGGATTTGCAGTTTCTTGCGGATTTTGTTTAGTGTACATGAATTTCACTTCCATTTTTTTGTTACTTTAATATGTGTCCACCGCGTAATTTTTCAACCAACTAACGTCCACACGGTATTTACTGCAGTACTTATAACAGCTGATAAATTCGGAATAATGAATTTAAAAAATAAAAGTTACCTTGAACAATCGTAAACGTATATTCATTGTCTCTACATACAAAGTTACTTTAAATTTCGATTAAAACAAATTGCGTAACGTACAGTACACTCTGTAACAGATTTTTGTCTAACATATAAACATTAAAACATTTTTATATTTGTATCATAATACGTATATAATATTCGAGGGATTTAAAAATTCGCGCGGTCTACCCGATGATCTATTGTATGACTTACCTTGATTGTTTGTATTTAGTACAAGTTTGAACTTTATTGCGCGTGAGTGTGTTAGGCACTGTTATTTTGTATTAATTATACTGAAGCAAAATGTGATCAATCAAAACGAATATAGGATTCCTTTAAATAAATACCCTTTATGAAACTATTTTTCTACGATACGTATCACTGTCCTAGAAGAATAAAACTTCCACTTGACATGTGTAAACTATTACGTACTGTGAATTATTAAAATAAATTATTTCCATTAGTAGAATTTCATTTACAGTTTCATGGCGTACGAAGATAACTGCCATTGTTTTAAACGAATAGAACTGCCATCTAATACACGTGAACTGGTAAGTACTATGAATTATTTCCATTAAGGTATAAAAGTAAAGACTTTTATTTACAGTTAGATATAATTTATGTATACATAAAAAATATAACAATATAATTTTCGAAAATATATAGCAAATTACGATGAACACTGTATCGCTGTATAATTCTCACGAATATATTCTTTATTCGATCGATCTTATCAATTTATCGACGGATTTATCGAGCACTGTATACATAATAGATTAATCAATTCTCGATCTCTATCATAACAATATACTGTAGTACATGTAGTTATGGTATATTTTGCACTTATAGTACATAATAAGATCATAATAACATATATATATTACTATAATTATATATATATAATTATATATATAACTATATTATATAATTACTAATATTATATATATATATATAGTATTAACTTTGTGTAGAAAAGTACTATAAACGTTGCATTTTCACTTACAATGATAAAAATAATATTTTAAAAAATCTTGATTCTTATTGCTAACTTAAATGTTTAATTTTGGTATCTATGCAAACGTCCAAAATTATCGAAAATTCATTTACTTCCTTTCCTTTTTTTTTTCCTATTGCATACGGCATATATTATAAAATTTTTCATGATGTAAAACATAATATAAATATGTAAAGTATGAAGTACAAGAATGAAGTACATTTATAGATATTTGTAAGTTTGATACGCCGCGCAGCAGCGTTCTATTTATGTAAGTACTTTACGGATTTTCATGCATTTATGACAAACTTTAACGTATACAAATACATAAAATTTCCAAAGGAAATTTTTTGGTATAATATTTAGAAGGTGAACAAAATTTCTATTTAGATTTCGTTTCTTTAGTTGTATTCGTAGAAATATGAGTTTGCATAAAAATCTGCAAGAAAGTTTTCGTTGTATAAGAAAGCTCTTGGAATAACAATCGCAATAATTTGCGTACAGAGAGATATAAAAATATGCTTCCTCGGATATGATATACCGCTCGCGAGTATATTATATTATATTATATTATATTATATTAATTATATAACTACATTGTATACGCTTGTAATAATACTTGGTAAGATTAAAATTAAAAACGTGATTTGCGTATTGCACAAGCCCTATCGCTTGGTAATTAAAAGAACTGCTACAATAAAAATAATAGTTTCCAGCATTAAGTAATAACTTCTAATCTCAATTCAAAATCAATCACAATCAAAATACATTTTGAAACGTGATAAAATTCATAGCTAAATAATACTTTTAGTAATAAACTTTTGCATCTTTGGATGTAACAGCTATACTTTCCTTTCTCTTAAAATAAACACAATTCATATATTGGAGTTGTTTACATATTGCTGCAAACCCTTTTTCATGATCAAGCTGTTATTTAATAATCATCGTTTTCCGTATATGCCAATGTAAGATTGTTTTGCTACTTTCACTAATTGATCGTACATAGCACGATCACTTTCTCTAACTAGTGATTTGAATTGACTGTAATTGTTTTGTAATAGTATATGAGGATGATCATATTCCTGCAAATTAAAATATTATTTTTTTATAATTGATTACTTTTTATGCAGAATAGCTTAATTATTTAACATATTAATGTATTAAAGCTAATTAAATGACCAATATCAGATCATATTTAAAGCTAAGTAGATAAATAATAAATTCTACTTACAGCCATGCGTCCTTTATCCATGACTAAAACCTTATTGCTATCCATGATAGTATTTAACCTATGGGCAATGGTAAGAACAGTGCATTTGGCAAATTTCTTTCGTATTGTATGCTGGATCAGGGCATCTGTTTGTGGATCCACATTGGCTGTAGCTTCATCGAGCATAAGTATTTTATTATTTCTTAATATAGCTCTTGCCAAACAAACCAACTGTCTTTGACCTACACTATAGTTACTGCCCCTATCCAAAACACGGCTTTCCAAGCCTGTTCCAGCAGTAATTACAGCATCCTTCAGTTCTACCTTTATAATATGATAAAAGAGATTGTTAAAGCCCTTATCTATAAAAAAAGAAGAAAAGAAAGACAGATTGAGTACAACAATTTACCTCATCAAGTACTTCCCAAAGAGCTTTATCCGTAAATTCGTTGAAAGGATCCAAATTACGTCTTAAGGTACCAGAGAATAGAACTGGATCTTGGGGAATGATCGATATATTACGTCGTAAATCTTCTAAACAAATGGACCCAGTGTCTATACCATCGATTTCTATGACACCTTCAATTTTGGCTAGTCTAAACAGAGCTGATATTAAGGATGATTTTCCAGCTCCTGTTCTTCCCACTATACCTATCTTTTCTCCAGGATTAATGACGAGATTCAGTCCTTTTAATACTGGAGGATCATCCTCTACGTATTTCAAATAAACGTTTCTGAACCTGATCATTCCATCTGTTGGCCAATTCTTTGGTGCATTAGCAGGTAGCGGAAGTTGCTTCTCGATTTTCTTGGCAAACTTTCCCCTGTCACGTAAATTCGGTTCAGGCACAATTTGCGTATACTCTAACACACGTTCCACAGACATCATCTGGTTTGCCACTTCAGCATTCTGTCTCATTCCCCACTGAATCATTCCTGTCATGGCCATTACCTGCGTGATGGCCAAGCCTACCTCTCCGCCAGAAAATGATTGTTGCAATAAGAGGAAACTGAAAATAACTAGAGATGTGAAGACGAAGCAAAATACGTCCAACGAGAATCCAAAGCCAGTGCTCGCCACTATATACATGTAAACTGTGGAAGTATGGACATCTTGCAGTTTGTCAAATTCTTTTCTTAATATATCCTGTGCACAGTATGCTCTTATGGTACTCAATCCATTTAAAGTAGCGTTTAAATGAGTAAACACAGGGGATCGAGTCATACCCTCCATTCTTTTAATGTTCTTGCTAGTCCTCAAAAATACCTTCCTTATCCAATAAAAGACAGTACCCAAAAATACTATAGGAATTAAGAAAAGAGGATTGATTATACATGATACTGCTAAAGACCCAAACATCATCATGCATATTTGACCAGCATCAAGTATAGCCTTTGGTAACAATTCATCAATGGCTCCCATGTCTTTAGAAAATCTATTGAGAATTCGGCCACTAGGATTCGTATCAAAGAACCTCATGCCTGTTCTAATTAAGGCACTAAACGCCATATCGTGCAACTTTTGACTGCATAATATGCACACTTTATAGAAGGTTAATGATCTAGTAATACCAATGCAAAATAATCCAACGATAATAGCGGTATAAACGTATATGCTATTATACATAGAGGAAATATCGAGGTTTTCGATCGAGGTATTATTGGTAGCGTTTAACTTAGCTTGTGCAATGTAATAATGTCGTGTTTCTTCTTCATTTACTCTGAAAATATTTATTTTATAACATGATATCTTAAAGCAATAGAAATCGCCCCAATGTTTGTTGATACTTACAAAATAGGAACAAAATAATCGTTGAGACTAGCCGTAAACTGTGTACATATAAACAATAGGAGTACCGTACAGGCTAGGCATAAATTGGCACCAGTTTGGAAGTACTTAATGAATATTGGTCCTTTGACTACACCACGAGAGGTTCCTTCTAAACCATCGTTAAATTTCTCAGAATTTTCGTCTTCTTCTTCGTCGTCTGTTCCTCCACTACTTGCTTCCGGAGTTCGACTCTATTGCAATAAATCTATTAATATATTTCACGAAAGATTACACAGCTATAAAAAATAAAAGGTCAAGGTACTGGGTAATTAGCTCCTCACCGATTTCAATGCCCTTGAAATATGTCGCTAAGGTCATCATTCTGAACAACTTTCTCCTATACATATAACGGGTGGTCGACTTTAGTCTTCCAGTTATACATAGAAGTTATACATATGTTTGGTATCATATATTTTGCGTGAAGTTGTCGACATGTTACCTCCTCATGAATCTTAACGGGATTTTTTTAAATATCTTCATCACTATGAATCTCTATTTAATCACTATGATCATTGATGCATGAACAATGAAAAAACAAAAATAAAAATTCCAGTCACTAAATTCTACTTAAATGGTGACGGCCCAAGTAAGCGAGCCACGTGGGCAATGCCGATAATGGTGGACAGTTATAATTTGGACACACACACACATATACACAGGCAATAACTGTAATATCTCGTGCACAATTTTGTATAAAATATAGCAAGGAAGTATATAAATGATACCAAACATGCTTTGTCTTTAACTCAAAAACTAAACCCGACCATCCGATATTCCATATAGGAAAAAGTTGTTCAATTAATGATGACCATAACAAAATATTTCAAGGGCATCGAAATCGGTGAGGAGGTAACTATTCGGCACCTTCATCTAATAAAATAATCTTACTCTAGTGCTTGATGATGAAAATTGTCTTTTCATACTACTCTTCTCTAAAGAGCTATCCTCGATAGATTCTGATTCCGCTGCTAGCAATTCCGCATACTCTGGTCGTTGACTTAGTAAGTCTTGAAATTGGGAAAATACCGTGACTTTTCCTTGCTCTATAAGTATAATAGCATCCACATTTTTCACATACTGCAACTGGTGAGTAGCCAAAATCCGCGTTTTTCCAGCTAAATATCTTTGTATACATTCTTCAAATAAATGTTTGCTGACATGGGTGTCAACCTAAAATTTATAAAATAATATACATCTTTGCACTTAAATTATTTTAAAACGTAATCATTTCTTTTAAAATACTCACAGCACTCAGTGGATCATCTAGTAAATAAATATCCGCCTGTCTATATAAAGATCTAGCTAAATTAATCCTAGCTTTCTGTCCTCCTGACAAAGAACTACCTCTTTCTCCGACAACTGTTTGATCTCCTTGGGGGAATTGCTTAAAATCTCTTTGAAGAGAACAAGCTTTCACAACCTTCTGATATAATTGACGATCATAAGGTTGTCCAAAAAGAATATTTTGCCTAACAGTGGATCCAAAGACCCAAGCTTCTTGTCCAGCATAGCTCAGACTTCCATTCACTTTCACGTGACCTCCAGTTACTTCTATTTCTCCAAGAATAGCGGACAGGAACGAACTCTTTCCGGCTCCGACCATACCTATTATGGCGTATATCTTTCCTTTTTGTATTTCAAGATTTACATCTTCAAGAGTGTTTTCAGATTGACTTGCTTCCCATTTAGCCGTTAAGTGGCTCATCTTTACTGCGTATGTTTCCTGATTCATTGTTGGAAAAGGTTTCTTTTCTGTAAGAAAACAAATATTTAAAAAAAATGCTTTTGTATTCCATATCACTAGACTGCGGAAGTATTTATGACAAATTTAATGTGCAAAAACGCACAAAATATACATAATGCACAAAAATGCATAAAATACCCAAAGTATAGTGCTTATATTTGCACAAACATCCGCAGTCTATACACAATATATCAAATGTTTACCCCCTATCATATTCGCCGTATTCTTAAGCAAGTCGCTAGCAACAACCACTAAACCATTGTGTCTTCTTTTTTCTGAAGAATCATCCAGATTCTCATAACCGTCTATTTCATCATCGATATATGGTATATCGGGCTTCGAAGTTTTGTTGGAAGCATACTTTGAAATGCTATTGATGCTACCATTAATGCTAGTTGTAAAGTTGCTTAAAATATGGCCACTGTCTTGAAATTCCTCGTACATCAAAAAGTGTTGTAATCTTCTCACAGCCACCAAACATTCGGCAATTTCAGCAAAACCCCGTACGAACATTCCAGACATAGTATGCGCCAGAATATTAAAATAGGAAGAAAAAACGAATACTTTATCGATTGATAATTCATCGCCAAATAGGAGCATACTAATTAAAGTACAAAAGAGGGCCATTCTTGTAGTGAACAAGTTGAAGGTCATGTAGATGCCTCGGATATAAGCACTTTTAGTCACCACTTGCAATTCTAATTTACGGGCAGTTTCAATTAAAGCACAGAATGGTTTTTCCCATGCATACATCTTAATGACCTGAACTCCTGATATAATTTCGTCCATTAAACGAACTCTCTCATCAGTTTTCATGGCAGTCTGTAATCGAAACTTGGAGGACAGCTTTCCCGTATATGCTAAAATATAAATTTCACATTGAAGATATATAATATTTCATAAATTTTAAAGCTTATAGCTTTACTAGTATCTAATTCAAGGCCTTGCGCTTGCATGTTTACAAGAAAAATAATTAATTAATAGAGCAGAATGTCTTAATTAATAGATTACTTTCATGAATAAAATATTTTACAAAATATAAGTAAATATAAGTAAACTATGTAATATTTTACAAGTGCAAGAGCTCGAGCTTTTCCAGCTTGACAATGGAATCATCATTGCCAGAAACTCACATTGAATCGGTACAACAACGAAAACCGCAGCGATACCAATTAATCCAGCGTATCCCGCTTCGATATAAAGAAAGTACGCTATAATTAACGTAGAAAGTGGTGCAGACCACATATGATGTATGAAAATGGAAACGAGATCAAATCTATTCACATCATTGGCCACCAAATTGACCACTTTCCCTGGTGCCGTTTCACCAAGCGCTGTTTTACTAAGCCGTAACGCCTAAAAACAAATACATTGATATTGTCGTTTTATACACGCAATGGTTGGTAAAGGTTTCATATCGCGCATGTATTTCAAAAGTATCACAATTCGAGATAATTCAATCCTATGCTACAAGAACATTAACAGCGTTAAAAATGGATTTGAGGAACTAAGAAGAGATGATTACAAAAATATTTAACCATTTTCTAGATCCTAGAGCATTCATTTTTCCAACATTATGTGTTTAATATAAATGATTTTTTGTAAGCTTCCAAATAGTTCCTCGCTTCTTCTGAAACACTAGTTTGACATTGTAACACTTCAAAAATACACGCGCGATACAATTTTATTATTTAACTGAGATAAGTAGTCTTTGAAAGTAAAGCCTCACTGCTGATTACATTTCCTGTATTACCTTCCGATATACTACAGAACAAGTAGCGACCCTAATTCTCGCGCCAACATGAAACGCGCCGAAAACCACTTGATTGAGAGCGATTACATTTATAGCTGTTGCTATACAAATTCCACCCGCGTATAGTAACGCAGTTTCATAAGTTTCGGTCGTGTTCTTTTTGAAGTAACGCAGAAGCCCACCCAGAAGCATCGGTGTCCCTAATCTTCAAACGGATACAAGACATCATAATCGTGTAAGGATATTGAAATAGGTACAACATTTTCTTGCATTATGATCAGAGATCGATATTGGATCTGGTTAGAATTAAAAATTTTCTTTAAATAGATAAAGCTAGACATTTATCAATGTTTTTAGATACATATCGTCAGAATTCCGTTCACGAAAGTAATCCCAAGAAACGATAAGAGAAACGTTAGTTACAACACGAGATAAAATCTGTGGTCACAATAAAAGAAAATAGTGTAATTATTATTACATGAATATTTTGCACTCAGTATTATCTATATATAGAAATATTACTACTAATAATAGAAATATTACTAATTATTATTTCCAATTCTTTCCTTTTCATGAAAATAATTTTCTATCCAAAAAAAAGAAGATTATCAAGTACAAGCAATACTCCTAATTGAAGTACCAAGTACAATAAATTAGAAAACAAAAGATATACCGAAGGAAAAATTCGTTTAATATCTGCATCAAAGCAAGTACGGTGTACTCCCATAAAAAGGTACGAAAGATAGCTCTCAACAGGCTGGCATTCCTTTTGTGTTTCCTCGAATTTTCTAACTCGATTTTCCATCGTCTGAAAATCATACATCTCATAACTTAAGCACTGATTATTTTTTCGTTAAATCAAATAATAATTAATTATTGAATTGTACAAACTTTTCTAATCGATCTCCAAGGTAATTTGACTTATCGGTTTTCAAAGGACTATACAAATCTTCCGTTTGCAGAACCTTTCTGTAGCCGGTCTTGAACAAGTCTATCGTCCACCTGTGTATCATTAAATACAATGGGTAACATACACATGTATGGAGAAACGAGCAATTATATTTAACGGGATGCTCTACGCAATTGATAGTTAGATGCGACGATGATCATACAGTTTGGGTACGTTCACCTAATAATGGCTAACACCTCGCACAACCAATCTACTCCAAAATATCATTAATTATCGTATTAATATTAATTATGTATTATATATATTAATTATATTAAATATATTTAAAAAAATATATATTTTCTAATACTATACTATACTAGTAATATATATATAATATATTATAATATATAATATAATATATATTTATAATATATATTATAATTATATATATATTAAATTATATATTATATATTAAATTATATATTATATATTAAATTATATATTATATATTAAATTATATATTATATATTATGTATATATTAAATATAATATGTATAATATATAATATATATATATTATAATACACGTTATAATATTTAGTAAATGTAACACATCCCTACTTAAGTTCCATTTTTTAAATTATAGTATTCGCGAAAATAGCAATTTGCATAAACACCCGTCGTCAAATAAGAATAGTCGAAGTGTTGTTTGAAATCTCGAAGATGAAATTAATTTTGCTACATTTTTTAGTCATTTTCGGCTCGATCATATTTTCTTATCGTTAAAGACTTATTGAGGTAGAGTTTGAGGAAAATATGAAAGAATAGTTAACAACGTACGTGACTTCTCGTTTTAATTTTAAGGTTACAATTTTGTTAAGAAATTAAAAGTATTTTAAAGAGACATAAAAATTTAAGGACCATAACAGGACTAAGTGTTTTCATGACTCGCGACGATGGAAGTAAACGGAAAAGCAATTTTGCAAACGTAAAATCACGATGCGTGACGCGATTAGTGACAAACAACTGTGTATTTATTTTCCTTCCTGAAATATGCTTGAGCCATCTTGCGAAAGCTATTCAAACGATTGAACTTAAATACTCATATTATTAAAAATTTTCTCTACTTGAATATTTCTCAATAAGGATACTTCGAATTTAAATTGAAATTTGAAAATTAATGTAGTATTAATTATTTCTTCTTCTACTATTTCAAGCTCGTATCGTTTAACACCTTGCCTTGTGATTTCTTTATCTGTCTAATCCTGTGTCGGATAACACAATTGGAATATTCTATATTACATATACAATTTATATTTAATCAATTGAATAAAAGTTTTAAATTAAATTTTCTTATTAGAAATTCAATTTATTTTTACTAAATTGGAATGAAGGCAAGAGGTGGAAAGTCTTTTCTTTTCAGAAATATTATTTTCGAACGGTATATGAAACGGTTGTACATTTTTATCAAATATTCGAAATACGTTAAGAGTTCATCGCTCCAGCCTACTTTTGGATTGCGGAACGAGTATAGGGCAAAAAAATATTGCTTGTCTCAATGGGTATAGTTCAGGCCAAGATAAAGCGAACTTCCGATGTTGTAAATTTAACCTATCAAGAATTGGTATTGCTAGCATATTGGCGATCACTGATTATTTTACATGGTATTAACTGATAACTCTTTGGCTCCAGGCTCACTTACAATTTTATTTGATATTTTAAACTTCTACGTATTAAAAAATGACTGCATATGACTTCATCTACAAGTAGAAAAATTGCAAATATTAATTATTATTGCAGTAAAATAAAAAAGAGGAAAAAGCAAAAATGTAATAGATATATAAAGTATTATTTCAACATTCTGTAGAAAATACATTGATTCCTCATACAAAGTTTCTTCTTACGGCCCTAACCAAGATTTCAGGCACTGTGTATATTCTTATTCTGTATTCTTCTATTTTTGTCAATTAATAATCTACGTATAAAATATATATTAGGTTGTCCAATAGTTTCTTTCGCTTTATAAGAAAATAATAGATGCACAATATTTTTTGTTTTAGATTATTTTATTGAATTATGTATAGTGCATTTCAAAATGGATCCACTGATCCCAATGATCCATTTCATCTATTATTTCCTTATAAAGCGAAAGGAACTTTTGGGACAACCTAATTTTTTAATAATAAATAACTGATATGTACATATGTACAGTGACTCAGTTACTTCTTGAATACTTAGCATAGAAAATTCTTATGTATACATTGTACATTTTGAAATTTCGTCACTGTAATGAGGCATGACTGTCATTATTATATTGACTTAATGATTATATGACGGCAAATTTCGCACCAATCTGAAAGTGTATATGAAAAACAACTGAAGTTACAAGATTAATTACTGCAAATATACATTTAGTAAAAAGAAGAATATACATAAGCATGTACAATTATCTTAAGCACGTGATAAACATTAAAAATGATATCTACTGAATATGGAGACATTAACATGACGGATAATTGATTGTTCAAGTACTTTAGTGATCACTGCGAAATTATGTATGAATTTATACTAAATATATTGTAATTTCTATATACATCTTCAGATTTATTTCAAATTTCACTAATATGGTTATGGTCGTCGGTCTTGTTACAGATAACATGTTCATAGAATGTTTCTACAAGCGATGAAATATTTTCATATGCCAATGTATATGTAATATATTTTTGTCATTAATTAACATCGCAAACTTATAATCGTACGAAACTTACCACCAAAACAACACCGACAGCAAGCTGGCCTTCACCCGCGGATTTGGTTTCGATTTTGAATTGCTCGAGTCCATCTTTCTTCGTATGCTGCATTAACTCGTCTTTCAAATCGATCCTTTGATCACTAATCGATAGCTATTCAACTGTTGACCGATTTTACGAGGAAGAAAACGAATCGCGAGCACTCGCATCAAAATCAAAGTCACACGATCAAAAATTGAGAAGATCTCCTCAGAATAACACGTTCTTATCGTTCAAGTAGCTTATCTGTTTAAGGACCTTCTTAGAGGCTAGATTAATTGCTAACTGATTGGGCAATAATTTAAAAATTGACACAATACAGACACAATAAGATACGATAAAAACTCTCGAAGAATCTTAAAGATAGTGATCAGTAAATTTACGATAATGTTATGGAAATACTTGACCGATAAATCTTGTTAGCCAAATCCGATGTAGATATCCAGAACGATAGTTCTCATCGAAGTTCTCTTGATTTCGCGTGAAACTGTATCGTGGAGAAGAACAAGGCACGTCTGGATCGAACACCTGTATTTAAGACAGAAAGAGATCATGTATCTGGACGAATTCCTTACATGTGTTCGTTTCGTCTCCTTATCTCGATACTTGCTTCGTCACTAATCAAACAGTGGCTGGAAGATTGTAACGATGTTTTTGACTTCTAAACGATGTGTTACACATCTGCATTTGATCTTACTATTCGATGACTGTATAAATATATATATACGTCACCCCGACATATATATATATATATGTTATTCAAAAGTTTTTCGATCAAAGGCAACAATACGAAATTGAATAATTTCTTATCTTGCACATGCTAAGTTCTACGAAGTTAAAATTAGAATATTTTTCAAATTAATCGTTTTCATACACAAGCATCTTAATATCTACTATTAATACATTGATCGGTATACGGATTGTTTGAACGTATCTGGAAATCATTTATAAGCCAGATATGAATTGTCCAATGGATTTATTAAAATATATACTAAGAGATCACTATTATATATGATCGATTGAAAATCATAATGTTGCAAGTCAAAATACTAAGAATATGAACTCACGTTCGTGTATTTTAACTTTTAAATGTATCCCCTCTTTAATTTCATAATTGATAAAGTTATAATTTTGTTCTCTATCAGGATACGTTTTTATTACTTGAAAATAATATGATCAATTTTTTTATAATAATAAATGGAGAATACTATTTTATGGAAGCTAGCAGCGAACTGACTTATATCAATCCACTTATATTACGAATGAATATCAGATAATAAATTATAAATGAGTAAAACTAGGCAAATGGAATGAAATAGATCAATATAATGGAATCTCATAAATACTTCGTTCATATTTTGTTCATTGTGTTTATTAAATACATCTATTATTACAGTGCGCACATTACAAATATATTATTACCAGAATTAGTTTAATAAAAATAATCATTATCTAAGATACAAGGTCGTTTGGGTAATGAAGCAAGTGCAATTAAAATGTAAAAATCAATAAATTCGACTTATAACTCGAAGAAAATGTGATTCGATACATTTATATTCTCCTGTTACTAATGTACATAACCTAACGGATTATCAGATTACCAAAAACGTTAAGTTATGCATGCATATATAAAGTTATTCGTCGTTCTGATTGTATCATATATGCAGCAATTATTTGATAATCAAAAATACATTAATGTACCACTTCACTTGCAACTCATTGTTTTTATTTGAGTCACATTATAGAATTTTACCGAACCCATATTGCAATTATAGATTACGCTACGATTTGCCGAAATTTTGAAATATTATAAATATTAATATTACACATATTAATCATAAAGTATTAAAGGTAAATCAAAGTATTTTATATCACTATGATATAAATACTATATTCTTCGAATTATGAAAATTCTTTTTATATTTTTGATTTGTGTAACGTACTTTTGTAATATATGTATTTTAATAAATTTTTGTATTTCAATAACTCAGAATAACAACTCACTTGATATAACTTAATAAAATAAATGTAATAACTTAATAAATTAATATACTTATGTATTTACTGCACCTAATGCATTATTATTTTCTAAATATATAATGTATTTAATACGTTATTAATGCATCACCTTGGACTTGTCTCTACTCATAAAATACTATAGAATTGAATCTTATAAATGCGTTGCGATCTAATTAAAATTCATTAATCGTGTTAAAGCGATGTGCTAAATTCTAATAAGTTGGGTAATGTGTTGTAACTTGCTGACGCGTTTTTAATTTCACCAGCGTAGTGTAGCTGTTCATGTAGTATAATATTGTCCAATCGAAGAGATAGAAATTAATGTAACTATGTATAATACATTATGTAGATATGAATATGTACATGGGAAGATAATGAGCTAACATTGTCAACATTGTTTCAATAACATAAAACACGAAGTACAGGAAATAAAAGATACTTATAATTATTTAGAAATTTGTAGAAATTCTTTTTTCAAATAAGTGTTTGTTATTTAACTAATTGTATGACTATTGACGTCGATACATATCAGACATGTATGTAGTTAAACATAATGACAAGAATGATGTCAGTCATCTTTGTTATTCATGACTCAATATCTAATTCAGTGTATGTAGTTGAAAATATTTGTGTAGTTGAACTAGATCTCGGCTAAATTTATTTGAAATAATAATAGTTTCTAAATAAATATTTCAATAATATCAATGTTAAATGTCTTCTAATTGATGTTATGTGAATAATTCTAATTTCAACCATCATTTAAAGTTTGAGATCAGAAAATCCTCGTGTACTTATGACTAAATTGTTGATGTTTATGCATTTATAAGGAATTTAAACGCGCAAAAATCTAGAGAATACATATAATATTAAAAAATATACAAAATTAGTTGTTATAATATTTTGATATATTATAGATAGAACAATGAAACAATTGTCTATCTAGATTCCATATTTTGTATTATATTTGTAAAAATATGAATTTACATAAATATCCGCACTCTACTTATAACAGATGTACGAAAATACAAAAAAGGTGATTTCTAAAATGCTAATTTTATTTATTTTGTGTATCCATATTTACAAGGTAAAGTACATATTAAGTATAAATTCGTCTCTCTGGTTCACGATACGCAAGGTTACCACGCGAATAGAGTGTATTCGTCATGGTTATTCAGCAGAAAATTTGATATGTCTACTGTTTAATCTTTAGGGATTACTACTTATATAATTTTACATAATCTATCCAAAATAGGAAATATTTCCAAAATAGGAATAAATAAAAAAAGAAAATTACATATACATATTACGTTATTGAAAAAAAGTAATATTTCTATAGTACATATATGTACATTATTTTCTTTTAAAACCTTCTTCCAAGAAATGCAGTAAATCAGCAATAATTTGACACAATAACTATACCAAGAGATTTATTGTATTCTTATCAGTTCCATAAACTTTCTGAGATTTTACGTGTTATCAGTGCAGAATACGATTTTACAATTTCGTAATGGTTTATGATATGCAATACTAATTTTTAAAAACCCTAGAAATTATTATTCGTGTCAAATTAAAACATAGAAAATCTTGTTTCGTAATTGTTGCTTTTAGAACAAGGAGAAAAAGACAGATGACGCTCCGTCAGCAAAGTTAAGGCTGCAATTCTCAATTCTACGTTATATATGCGGATGTGTACACAACGTGTCGTAAAACAACTTAGGACGAAGGTAAACGGACCATTATACCCCATCATCTTAAAGATTTTGGCTAATTTATGCAATCAAATTTATGCAGAATGAGAAGCCATGAGTTGAATGTGAAATGATAGTTAAATTATAACCGCAAGATATCAAATAAATGATTAATTATTTTTGGAACTTCTAAATAACAATCTTAATGTCATAATATTGTTTCCATGTATATTTCCATACAAATATATTTCCAAACTTAAAAAAAAAGTGTTTTTAACAAACAGTGACAATGATATCACAAAAATATAAATTAATTAATGATTGTAGAAATGAAACACGAAGGTTCATCGAGAACAATTGAAAGGCGTTATGCAACAAAAAGTCAACTCGACAAGTTGTTAGGACGAAACAACACCACGAAAATGCATAAAAAGAATTACGATACGAAATAACTTTCAATAAATATTTCAGCGAATGTTTTCACAAAGATGATAATTTTTCCAGCCGTTGTCGTCGTCTAAAAATAATCATTTCTCGTATTATTATTGTTATTAATCGTAAGCGGCGGATGCCTTCTAGTTGTATAACGTAGTCAGGCTAATGGTCGCATTAAATGATGGCAAGCAAAATTGTTATCGAGACAGAGAGAAGCTGAGAAAGGGTCAATTGTGTACGGCACGTGATGCGTAATGTTCAGCCTGATATATCACTATTCCTTTCAATTTGATTTAATACGTATAAGAACTACTACATATATAGCCAATCAACAACTCGTCAACATTGTAGGTTTGTAAAAGACAAGTCAAATTTTCCGGTTTCTTAGAAGTCATATAATTCTATCGCCTAGAGTACGGATTCTTACACATGTGTAAGAAATCTAAAAGAGCAAAATTGCACAGGATGCATATAATATACAACAATATATAAAATATCCTAAGTAGAATATATATTATAATAGATGAAGGACATGTCTGTTTAAATTCCATTTCTTTAGTTCTGTTTATAAAAATATAAAACTGTTAAAAACCCACAATCTACTTATGACGTTATATAAATTAACGTTATATTTCTAGGACGCATGCTCGTTAAAGAATTTCGCGGAAAACACGTGGTTTTCATCACACGCCAACTTGTCTTTTAGTTACCGATATCTAATGAGTGTAACTGATTCCAAGATTATTTTTTCAAAAGATATCAATTCTGTTAAACGAAGATATTTTCAGCTTAAGGGGTAAGAATGCCTTTACTTTGTACGTAGTAACCTTGATGTTAACATGGCAGCATTTCGTTCATACGATGTATACAATAGTTATGATTCAAAGAGGTACTTCGATCGAAAATAGTCGAATGAAATATACGTATACGAAATACGTCCAATAAGTGCTTTTACTCAATTTCTGTACCTGTACCGTTTGTCTTCTACCCAACGAGGAAACGTTACCGATGTGTGTCACATTCTACAAATTGGATCGAGTTACGAACTTGAACGAACCAAAACAACATACGCGTGGTTAGCGCAAAGCCTGCGCCACTACTGAATACAATTCTTGCTTGACTTTCCTTTGCTTGCCTTTACCTCTTCGTTCTGTGACGTATACGCAACACACCACTGCATTTAGCTGTCATTTGTCAATATAATAGGCTTGTGTACATTTCCTTGATAATAGCGTGTACCATTCTCTTTGTTATTTTCCATTATTTTTGTACTTTGATTAGAATGTATGACATAATTATACTTCTATGTGGATTGGAAATTGTTTAACTAAAAAATATCCTTTCTATTATGTAATATTTTCCTTTAAAATAGATGGTAGATTTTAAGTATTTCAACCTCATTTTGATTTTATCCAGAAATTTACTTTTTTATATTTTTTATTTAAATATTAATATATATATTATGGAACCTGAAAGATTTCAATTTTTATTTTCATTACAATTTTTAATTGAAAATTTGCAATAGAGATAAATCTATACAGTTGTAATAAAAATTATAAAAAGTGTGTGTATGTACATATGTACTTACATGTGTAAGGATATTATCTAGCCTAACCTAATTCAGACCTGTTTTAATTTTAATTGACGGCTGCGAAATTTGAAATTCAACAAGTTTAAGAATGGAAACACTTTATTTTATTTTCAAAACGATGTCATAAGCTACTTACAAAAATAATACTATCGATATAATTTATTATTTAATACAATAAATGCTTATATGATATGTATTGGGTATAGTGCCATGAGATGTTTGTATGCATGTATGTACATTTGTATATATTCGTTCCTTTCTTATTTCCATATATCTTGTTAAAGTAATATTTAGAATATGAATTTAAGTCTTATATAAATATTGTTATTCGTTCTGACATTCTATTTCACATTTCATTTTACAATTCCTTAAGTGCCGCACCCAAATTTTACAATTAAAAAATAATTTGTACGTTGCTCTTGCAAAATCAAGAGAATCAGAAATTTCAATACGTTTTCAATGGTGTGCAAGACGCGCAGACACACTCTATACACACATCAGTAGACCTAACTTTGGTCTGATGAAAATGGGGTGAAAAAGATTTGTTGTTGGAATATGTATGACTTGGAATATCACTGAAGATTAGGCCATTCATTTTTCCTTCCACATTATAAAAATAGACAAATGTTAAATTGCACTACTCCATCAAAACAATATTGACCAGCTAATGTTTTATTATTCTTGGTACGTATATGGAGTAACGAATATCGTGGCAAAATACTTAAATTTAAATGTTTGTTCATTCATAAAATTGTCAAAATACAAATTATTACAAAAAGGACTATAACCATAATTTAATTGTCCACATTAATATAAAAATTACGAAGGCTTACTTTAGCTATAAGAAAAAATCCCCTAATAGATAAGTTGTTTGCATGATCTGTATATGTTTTGTTTGGATGTTATAATATAAACACCTAGCAAAATTTCAATATATTTCTATAAAATAAAATAAAAATAAAATAACTAATTAGTCGTATTTGTTAATCGCTAAATATGAAGACATTATCTTTACTAAAAAAGAAGGACATAGTAGTTCTAAAATATACTGTGTATCAGAATTGTTCATTCCCTAAATCGATTGGCTTCAAGCTATGATTATCGAGTTTGGGGATTCGATAACATTAATAGAAGCTTTTCATAGGCGTACGCTAAATTTTTAGCCAAACCTTTACAACATCCGTTTTCTTGTATAGTTTGGAATCTATAAGTTTTGAAATTTTTCTCTGTGTCTATATATGTAACAGCTGCCATTAATGGACACATAATAATTTTTGTATGGTCTAGGAAATTTATCTGAAAGTGAAATGTTATAAATTAAATATTTTGTATTATATTCGAAAATTCGAAACTTAAACAGAGATATGACTTAAAATGTTTAGTTACTTACCTGTACTGTTCCATTAGTCAATTGCATAACTACAGCACTCTGTGTCCTAAACCACTGATGCATATAAGGTATCCTAGACATCGCATCGCATGGTTTCACAGCAACAGAGCTTCCAGCTTTCATCAAATGTTCTTTCATGTACTTTAAGAAGAAGTTCATTAGCCTCATTTTCTTATCTAATTCAGAGGGATATTCTCTGACTGTGTAATACAATTCATCTCCTTCGCGATTTATATAGTGGATATTGAAACAATTAGCCAGCATTATTAAACGAGTCCCATCGTTGAACATTACACCCACACCATCATCAGAAAGTTGGTATCCGAATCCATATTTATCCGAGTAATCAACCCATTTGCTTATCCAAAGTACAGGTTGCGCAGCAGGGTCAGTCATTTCATCTATACAGTTAAACATGTATATATACAGAACGAATTACATAAAATATATTTGTCAATTATTAGACCAATTATTTTATACAATATTTTCATTATTTAAATAAATGTTAATTTTAATGTATAGGAAAATGAAAGGGAGATGTGATTCGTGCCTGAGATTTCCATAAATATCTGATAGGGTCTTGAATATTCTGCATCAGGAAATAATTTCTGTCAGTATAAACGATAATTTCCATGCAAAACGTGATAATAATATTTAATCCCTGGATGACGGTACCTGTTGACGAAGTTGTCTCTCTACATGGTTTAGACTTTAATACAGCACTCAACTGCTCTCTCAATGTCTGAAGCATCTTTTTAATATCAAGATTCAGTTTTTGGACTTCGTTTATTGCATCCGCAGGCTTCGTTTTACGCGCCGGACTGTTAGGTACACGGAATACGAAGTCTTGTCCCTCTCCTCCTACATTAGTATTCATTTCAGATAATGGCTTACGTTGATTATGCATTTCCAGCAGGTCTAAGCGTGGTGCCATTGTTAAACATGACAGTGGTAAACTATGTGGCATAAAACCTATAACAATATTGAATAGATTATCAGTGAAAAATATTTCATACATATAATGACAATGATTTATAATTTTGACAAAACTTGATGTTACTTACCAGAAGAAAAAAATGGATCTTTAATTAATTTTGTTATGGAAGGGCGTTTGGATGGATTTCCTTGTAACATATTAGAGATCATGCTCATCGCAACTGTACCAATATAATTAGGAATTTTGTATTGGACTTGTTTTATTCTAGCGTAGGTTTCCCTTAAACTCGATGTTTCAAATGGAGGTTTTCCCACAAGTAAAGTGTACATAATGCATCCAATGCTCCATATGTCAACTTCATAAGAATGTCCAACTTTAGTTAAAATTTCTGGTGCTATATAATTAGGTGTTCCACACAGTGTTCTATTAATGAAATCAAAGTTAATTTTTCTATTACATTAAATGTTAAGATATATACTAAAATAAACAAAACAGTTACTTTTTACGTTCTCCTTCATGCTCTAGTCTGGTAGCCAAACCAAAATCACCGATCTTAACCTGCAGATCATCGCTTAAAAACAAGTTACCTAATTTTAGATCTCTGTGAATTATTTTATTTTGGTGCAAGTAATTTACACCATCTAAAATTTGCTTCATATAATATCTCGTTTCACATTCTGTTAGTGCTTTTCTACGTTTATGTAATTCCATCATTGACTAAAAAGTACAATTGTCATTTCATTTTGAAAAAAGTCTAATAAATAGATTATTTATATGTTTGTCCTTATATTTATCTTATATAGAATATTTACCCTTTTTCTGCACAGCTCCAAAATTATATATACATTCTGTGGATCGTCAAAAAAACCATAAAAGCCAACAATATTTTTATGGTTCAAAGTTTGATGAATTGAAATCTCTTGCGTCATTTTTTCTCTATGATTGCTCTTTGTGATTTGTGATTTTGGCACAATTTTCCCAGCAAATACACGATGTGACTTTGATTCTCTGATTTCGTAACATTTTGCAAAACCACCCTACAATAAAAAAAATGTATAAAATATAGAAAAATACTAAATAAAAGGACTAAAATTGTAAAGCATAAAGGACATACAAAAATGTATGATACAGTAACTTATTATGTTATACAATTTTATGTAATACAGCAAATTTAAACCAAAATCATCCAAAAATTTTTTTTATGCAGTTAATAAAATTAATGTTAATATATGATAAAATAAGAATAATAAAATTGTTAGTTAATTATACTACATATTTTATCAAGAATTTCACAAAACTTGTGGAAGAAAGTAATACATACTAACAGTTAGCATATACTGAACGAAAAATTGTCTGATTAGAAAAATCCCAAAGTTAAAAATGTTTAATTATTATGAAATTTCCAAGACAAAAAATAGAAAGATTTACTGTAGGAAGATATTACTAACTTTTCCAAAAAATCGTCCCTTGATATAACTTTTTCCCGAGTTTACGTCGTATATCACGTCAGGAATAACGCATTCTTTCTCATCTTTTGACATTTTGTACTATCTTTTTCGCTGGATCGTGCAGTATATTACAAGAAACGTCGTGTTCTAATTAATAATGCTCACGTTATTTGTACGTTCCACTAAAAAAATATACTCAGCGCTAACTTCCTTCTCAAATACAAATTTTCCTGGTTTTGTTATGCGCAAGACAAGCAACGGATTTCAATATTTAAATCTCAATACTTTAACCAATCCCGCGTTTCCTGAGCACATTACCAACTGTACATGGGTACTTGTTACTATACCTATAGTAATGTTAAATTATGTTTCTATAAAATTGATTGCTGTTCATTTTTCTTTAACAAAAATATCTAATATTCTACTTAACTTTAAGATTTTCTTTCGAATAATTAAACATATTTTAAATATGGATTAATTATCATAAATAATAAATTAATTAATATAAAAATTAAATAACAAATTTGTTATTAATTTTAAAAAGCACATTGAAAAGTTATTGAATATAAAACAACATAATATATAACAACATAAATAGAATATGACATTTAAAATGTTCAATAATTACGTATAATAATCTTGAAATTTTACATTTACTATTTTAAAAAAGAGAAAATTAACGACAAAAATTTTAAATAAAGATTATAAGAATAAAAATTTATATTTATGTCAAATTGAATTAAATTCAAGTTAAATTAAATATTTTCTTCAGTGAAATTCTTAACATAAGATTCTACATAAGAACGCATCGTAATGAAAAGGATATCCGGTAATGTCAGTACAATAGTATTGCAGTGGGGTGGTCGATGCTTCTTTTTCCGGCAACCGGCATCCATTTTCGTTATTGGCTTGTCTAAGGTTGGCGCGTTTAGCATCTATGAACGGATTCTTTAACGATAAGTGAAATGTAAGTATATTTTTAGTAGAAATGTAACGTGCATTTTATTAGAATTTTTTTTACAATTTATTTACCACTTTCTATATATTAGAGAAATCGTTGTGATTGAAAAAAACCTCGTGACTCATATTGAAAATATTGAGTAGCGTCTATGGTGTAATCAATGAAGACTGTCGCTTATGGAGAAATTTTACTGAATTTTACTCAATTACTCAATTTTAGATATACTGTTAAATGGAAGGTGCGCCAACCAGTAGAGGTGGATTTCGTGGAGGACGTGGTGGACCAGGCGGCCCTATGAGAGGACGCGGAGGTTTTGGAGACAGGGGAAGGTACGTGTGTATATATTTGCTATCAACTTTACCTATATGAAATGTATATAACCTGTGAATGAACCTCTCACTATCTAATTTCTAAATTTTTCCTCCAAATTTCTCAATTTCAACGTTAATATTACAAAGTAATGTTTCAGTATTATATTCTCCTTATATTTCCTAATTTATGGAATTGATCAGTGTGGCTTCCATAAGGCTCAAATATTGTAATACATGAAACTATTTAAAAACATATTATAGGAAACTTCTATGGATATATTATATCTCTGATGGGCAATTAAAAGGGTATAAGTCAAATGTTAAACAAAACAGATACTCTTGCTGTCTTTTGCTTGTGATTCTAATAATACAAGTCAATTTCCCTTTTTTCTTACATTTTTACCTAAGGTTCTAATAGTATATGCAAAATTCAACATTTGATCTTGCATTGCATCTGAAATATTAGAAGTGTTACTCTGCAGAACTAATGATTCTGACTTATACTCTTTTGCTTTTATCAGAGACATATAACATGATGTATTTATATTCTTTAATTTACTTTTTAAATAAATTGTAACATTCTATTATGTTTTTGATGTTCAATAGGGGTGGCCCTCCTAGAGGAGGTGGTATGATGAGAGGTGGCCGAGCTAGTGGACCTGGAGGTGGAATGAGAGGTGGACCACCTGGAATGAGAGGCAGAGGTGGTCCTCCTGGAAGAGGTGGCCGCGGTGGACATTTTCCTCCTGGGTATTTATATATGAAGTTATTTTTCATTTAATTATCTTATTGTATTTTTTTTTAAATGTATTTATACTGTTATATCAGAGGTCCACCAGAACCAGGAATGTCTAGTGGTCCAGGAGGTGGTGGACCACCACCACCAGGAATGGGAGGACCACCACGTGGTGGCAGTAGGGGAGGTGGAAGCAGTGGTTTCCGAGGTAGAGGAAGAGGTGATTTTGGTAGAGGTGACAATCGTGGTGGTAGTAGTAATTTCCGTGGACGGGGAATGGATAGAGGCAGCAGAGGGGGATCTAGGTAAAATATTTAATTTATTTTGAATTTAAAGTTATACGTACAAAAAACCATATAATTCAACTTTTATATATTTTCAGGGGAGGATCTGGTAGAGGTGGTCCAGGTGGTAGAGGTTTTGGAGATCGTGGAAGTAGAGGAGGTAGTGGACGAGGTGGCGGTGGCCCATCGAAAAGAGGAGGTGGACCACCAGGTTCGAGCGGACCTTCAAAAAGGCCAAGATTTGATCAGCCATCTTCACAATCTGCGAATGGTTATGCAACTCAACCACCGAGGTAATTATTATTTTTAATTAGCTCAGAAAATGTTGTTCTAGTAAAAGTGTACGATTTTATTATGTTTTTATCGAAATATTGTTGGGACAGTCAAGGTGGATATGGAGGAGGTGCCAGTAATGCTTATGGTGGAGGACAGCAGCAACCACAACAGCAACAGGCGGTAGGATACGGTGGTGGTTACGGATCGCAAAATTATCCTCAATCTTCATATCAAAGTTACGAGAGTTATCAGCAACCGCCAGATTATGGTCAAACAGCTGTAAGCTAACTCATATTATACATTCAAAATTAAGAGGAGTGGGAAATTTCTAAATAATGTATATAATTTTCTTCAGGGATATCCACCTTCAGCAGCTACTGATAGTAGGTACGGTGGAGCCCCTACTGTACCAGCTACAGGAGCTTTCAGTGCTGGTGATCCTTATAGCTATGGCAAAGCACCACCATCAGGTTAGTATATATGATAGTATGATATGAATTGTTTTATAGCTTAAATATTTTCATTGAAGTTGAAGAACAAAACAACTAAAAGTCTGTTACGCAAATGAGATAGAGGGCAATATTCCTGTTAACGTGATGGTGTAATTAATGTAATATACTGCGTGCACAGCCAATTACCAGCAGGAGGCAGTGGCAGCAGGGGGTGGGGGTGCAGGTTATGCCACTGTTAACCCTTACGATGACCGAACTTCTAATGCCACTTCTATGAGCAACAGGGGTGGTTACTCGACGCAACTTTATGGTTAGTTTTTTCCGTTGGACACCACATTTTACAACACGTATTTATCTTCTCCTCTGTTTCATCTGAAGAAAAGAGAACGAACGAAGGAGGGGAAATCAGTAATCGATAATGCCTTGTCCTTATAGTTTTTAATTATTAGCACTTGTTATGCTCAAATATCAATCGATTCAGACGAGAAACGTTTAATTATAAAGAAACTGAAATTTCTCTTTTTGTTTTAATTTTCTTTTTTTTCTTTTTTCCTTTTTTTGTTACATAAGAATAGATTTGGTTTCACTTTTTTCCTTAAACTTGTTGTTTGAAATCAAGAGTTGCGTTTCATAACTACTCCTATTAAAAAGAAAGTGAGAATAGAAATTGGTAAGGTGAAGAAAAATGTGGATATTATGAATATTTTCATCTGGATACCAGCACTCCAACACTGCCTCCTGCTATTCTTCATTCCAGAATGATACTGTACCTGAACAAAAAGATCTTAATAATTTACGAAATTCATTTTGATGTAGGTAAATAGTTGAACCTTTAAATTTAATGAGTTACAGATTTTTCTCGTCTGAGTCACATCTACATTACTCAAAGCAGTATCGTTAATCAGCAATTTGTAATTCATATTTATTATACTTGCAGATTACTCGAGTCAAGATGGTGTATACGGAAAACAAGATTATGGTAAGTACAATATACAATTCAGACGAGCTTTTTAATTTCTGAAAGGCAATGTTTAATAAAGTACAAAATACTTAGAACCGAGTTTAAACATATCATTAAGAAAATGATCATATTTGTTAAATAAACCGAATACTTGAAAGGCACTGAAAACGAAGTTCCATTGTGAATTTTTCAATTCATATAAATAAATTTAAAATGGATTAATATTAATTTGAGGAAGTAAAAGATTATAGGGCAGGATTGTTTTTTATACATTTCTAGAAACAGATACGAATATAACGATAAATCATAATTTCGGTAATAAATAATAACTATCAAACGAAGTGGCAAGTGCAGATACTGTGCGATTTGTTTTTTGTACAATTTAAAACAGAGTTAACATAATGAATAGTAGTGATAAAAAAAAGTGAAAGATTGAAAGAAAGAAAGTACAGAATCAGATTTAAAAAAACAAAACTGTATACTTAAAAAGATGATTGAACGGAGGAGCTATGGTTGTTTACAGGTGGCAGTGCTGGTTACCAAAACGCCCAGTCTCAGCGACGTTATTAAATTACACATGCAACTATTTAATTTTACACATTTAGATATTATTTCTTTTCCAAATTTAAAAAAACAAAGAAATCGTTCCTAGCGCGTGAAAAAGTTGGACAAATATCATTTGTCATGAACTGTTCTGTAATTAATAATTCGTAGAGAAGAGACTTTTACATTGAAATGAAGAAAGTAAAACGATAGAAAAGGATTTAAATGAATGTGATTTTCTATCTTTGTCGCGCGCATGGGAAGCTCATTAAATTGCGCATTAAGTGCAAACGATTGTTTAATTACAATTTAAAAAAGGAAGTATAAGTAACATGAGCGTTTTATACTTGACTTAATAGTATAGCATTCTACTTTTGTCATACTTGGCTAACAATATTGCTTTAGGATTAAGTTTAGTTGATGTACAGTTCATTTTCCTTTTTCTTTATCTTAAAAATCAACCTGCGATTCTAAAATATAAAATTGTAATTATTAAGGATAAAAATATTTACCTTATTTGTAAAGTCATTAATTGGTTGATCATTGTGAACACAGAAACACATAAAGCTCAATAACATTAACAGAATATTAGGTGTAGACAAATGAATATCTTATCATTCTGCGTGAAGAAAAAAGAAAGAAAACAATTGTATATTATGGTGTATTTTGTTTTACATTTAACTATGAAGTGATGAAAAAGAATCTTGTATCAAAATATACCGCCCCTGTTTTATGCGTTTAATAATGTGAATTTTTCATTCTGACAATATTTCTACAGGTAACAAATTTATAATATAATGAATCAGTCTTACTGTTGCGACATTTCATTTCGTATATACACATATACCTACATATATTTTTAATTTATGGAGCTCAATTTTTGTGTGAATTATGTGTAAAATGCTCTGCTTAGAGGTGACAAAAAAATTTTTTTGTTTTTGAAATATAAAATGAAAAATGTTAGAAAATTTAACTATAATTTTAGGAGTTTGTTTTAATAGTTATATAAGTAGTAATTGTATATTGGAATGTCACACCGGCAGAGACAATCAAAACGACATATTAATAATTAAAAGAAAAAAGATAAATATTTATATGGAATCAAGAAACAATGTATCTATTCAAGGCTCGATGTATATGAGTACGAAACATTTGTCCCAACCAATTGTGTATATTAAAATATAGAGTAATTATATAGGGCAGGTGATGTGGTTTTATATTCTGTTTATTACTATAAATTGCAATGAAATTGTCTAAACTATGTTAAAAGTTATCATCGCATGTCACTGGTATAGTGATAGTGAATCAATTTAATATTGTAAGAACTAGAGTAATAACAACCAAAATGAAAAGAAACTTTGAAACAAAGAACCATAAAAAATAATCAGTAATATTTTTCACGTTTATTATTTCCTCACCTTTAATATGAAAGACTATATGGACTGAATTACAAAGAACATTTGCCAATGAAAAGGGGGAAACCAGCAACTGCCTTAGAAAACCACATATACATTAAAAATAGTAGTTCAACTGAAAAGAATACAGTGTATTCTTATAACATAACGTAGGTATGAAACTTCTGTTAAAATCAATAATCTTTTGAAAAGCAAATCTTTTGTACATGAAAAAACTGAATGGAATTATTATTCTTTTTTATTTTATTGTATATAGTTTATTCAAAGGATATTTTATATTCAAAATAAAGTATATTATCAATATATATATATATATCTATATATAATAACAGTATTAATGGACAGTTCTAGACATATAACAAAAAAATTGACAAAAACTGAGTTTATTTCACAGGCGTAACAACAACCTGAGATACTTAGGGAACAGAATGAAAGAAAGAGAGAGTACCTTCCCTCTGTTACCAGCAAGGAGAATACCAATTCAAATAGCAATACGATATTATATGAATAAATGACGACTGATATGATAAATGTTATTAATGTCCGATGGCATCAGGTATCACATAAACGAAACTTAGAAAGTATTGTTTTTTCTGTTAGAGTATATCATATAGTATCTTTCATTAATTAGAATGTCTTTGTTTGATTTTTCTAAGCGATTGACCTGTAATAAATAGCGTTTGATCTTCTTTGTGGTGCACCTCATTTTTTTCATTCAAAATATTGTTGCAATTCTTTTTCAATGTAAATAGTCAGCATCACTTCAATCTATTGTTTTCCAAGTTACCACACGTAAAGACTTAGTTGCATCTTGTACATAATATATATATGATATAGAGAAAGAGAACGAAAAATGTTTAAACGAAAAAAAAAAAAGAAAAACGCAAATAGTATATAGAAATAAACAAACAAACAAAAACTATCAATGGAAAAGCAAGCAACAAGAGTATCGAATTAAATTTATGCTAACATGTATTACGATCGTATATATTAAAAGACAAATGCTCGAGTAAACCTCAACTCAAATTCAGGTGAGTAAAATAAATCTATCCGTTTTTTATAAAAAAAAAAGCCAGTCTACAAATTTATTACAAAGCAAATGTTAGCAAGGATAATAATAATAATTAGATCTGCATTTATCGAGTGTAAAGTGGAACTTCAAAATACGTAAGGTAATTTCATACATACTGCCCTTAAAAAATAAAGAAGATACAATTTAGATAATCAATATGATACACATACATCAAAAATTCTTATTTCATGAACGTCGAACCGCTTTATACGTACGATACCTGCAGCATATTTTTTAATCACGATAATGACGATAAGGTAACAATCGAAAGGTACGAATTGAAAATTCTTTTAAAGAATACATTACTTCACAAGAACCAAGTATGATTTATTGTGACGTTAACATAAAATGAAAATGAAAAAGCAGGGAAGGAATGTACCGAATATTTATGAAAAAGGAGTCTCAGAACATATGTTTCTATGATTTAAATTGATAATGAAATAATAACAATTCGAATACTAAATATAAATGCGTTAATAATAGGTATATTTGTAAGATTTCAATACTTCTGTGTTATCTACCACTTTCTAATTTTTTATTATTAATTTCTTTAGGTTGATAACGACTATGCTGTCACAGATGGTCGTACTACCAATTCAATGAGCCAAGCAACATCTGCCACATGACTGGCATCAACGTCCAAGAAGACTCCAGTGCTTTTTTGTATTTTACATTGGCGAGTATTGTAAGATGGCACGGACGAAATATCGTACTTTTCACATAAGTTATCAAAAGACTGAATTTTTGAGATTTGTAAGTTTATAATAATTGATTGTAATAATATGTCACATGATAAAAGAATACATATTTTTTTAAAAATAAAAACTTACAATTTATGCAGATGGCATAAACAATTTGATGTTTTAATTACATGCGATATGTTTCGCCGTTTCTAGTACATTGTTTATATATATATTGTTTACTTATAAAATATAATAAAAAATGTATAAATTCGTTATAAATTACAATTGGATTCTTTATTTTTGTAATCTTTCAAAATGATTGTTTAACAATAAGGCGATTTTCCGGTATAAAACTGTAGTTACACGGTGTGACTCTTAAAACGTAACATTATATCTTCGATTTCTTAAAAATTAAAACGAGTGTAAAAAAGTATAATATCAGCATACATACATATGTGAACTAACTTGAGCTATATAACTATTTTATAAAGAATAAATTCCAACATTATTTTTCCGTATGGTCCTTATGCATTATGTATTTCTAACATTCAATATCATATAAAATTTAAACTTACATTATATTAAAAAAGTAACAAAAATAAGAGTAACATAAAAAAAATTTTTACATGTATCCTTAAAACGAAAGAATCAGTTGCACAAGAAACTCGTGAACTTGATCCTTGTTTGATTTTTCTTTCTTACTTCTCTTTAAATCGAAATTTAGGATCACATTTAAAAGAATAGATTTCTTTTGCGTTATTTATGGCACATCTTTTAATTATTACACGCTTCGTTATTGTAAACGTTTCTTACAGACATTATTAGATAGAAGTACTAGTTGTATATAACTATGTCCCTCCCGCATATTTATTAATCTAAAAAATATTTAAATACTTTATAAGAAAAGATAATCCTATCTTTAAATTAATTACATACCTATCTCTCTCCTGTTGCTGAATGTGAACTCTGTCGCCTCTTTGCAATGGAGTTATTACACTTGTATAACAGGATACTTCTGTAGCCGATGTAGAAGAGGCTGTGGAACATTTCACAAGTTTTTGTGTAGTGGATTTGCCTTCTGAACTTAGTAGTATCCAATACGAATAGTTTGTTGGTTCTCCAAAATAGAAAATCTAAAAGTGAAATGAAAATTGTGAAAACATTTAGTACAACTGTAAATTGATTTTGAATACCAAATAATAACACATGCGGTTTTTTACCTGTGCGGAAATCATGTACAAACCAGTTGCTGTAACTTCTATAGATTTCTTGTCTTCTACCAGATGGAATTTATTTAAATTATATTGAGTATTGTTTTTAGTACTTTTGACCCATGGACCGATGTAAACTAGAAGATATCAAATATCATACTATATAAGGATTTAATTAAATATATAATATATGTAGTAGTAGTTCTACATACCTGTATCTGTAATATGTTGCTCAGGAACTGCTCCCACAAACGTTGCTACCAAGGGTCCTAAACAAACATTCATTGTTTACCTTTTTATATTTAACAAAATAGAATACTAAGCAAGCAGAATTAACAGTTCACACAGAAATTCGCAACCGCGTTATATAGGATTTAAATTTAGGCTTTATAGCTCTTGCAACATTTAATTAATTTCTATTACTTTAGTATCTTACCAAACAAAAAAAGACTATTGTTATATTGAGATTTTCTAGATACAATGTATCTCTTTGAATTAAAGAATCGCATGCTAACTAAATAATACTAAATACCCAATCGCCTGTGACTGCGTTTGGGCCGCCTTTTGTTCTTTCCTCGTTTTTTACCTCTTCCCTCCGCTCTTCTTGATCTTCCTGAACGGGGTTCTCTCCAGAAATCTAAGTCATCATCATCACTATAGTAATCATCATTCACGTTATTATAGATCTTTTCACGTATTTCTTCTTCAGTTAATTTCCGTTCTTGTAGCGTTAGTGCCGCTCTTTCGATACGTAAATTACTATTACTCATGTTATCTTCGTTACTCTTTAACTTCATAAATAGCTTGGAAGTTGCAATATTATTTCCATTATTTGTACCATACGCGTTATCACGTGACATATACATGTCTTTAGAATTCTTCATTGAATTTATATATGGAATTATAACATTGTAAGTATAAGGATTTCCATAGATTCTACTATTTCGAACTTCACTAATTTCGCTGGCTTTAGATATCGACGATGCTCCTTGTAATAGTATTCTTACATCGTGAAGCTTTTTATTTTCGAGGAGCCTTTCGGACCTTTGTATCCAGGCTCGATTTACACTTCGATTTATCCTATCGTATTTGGACGTTAGTAACAATAAATTTACATTTAAAGATTGCACCTGAAAATAATAAAAAAAGATTGTTTCAGTAAATTTAATTGATGGTTAAAGAAGACCCCTCATGGATGAGTTCTCATCATTAGAGTACGGGTCTTAATGCATTTATAGAATATTTGAAAGTGCAAAATTCCACAGAATGCATGTTATATGAAAAAAATAAATAAAGTATCCGAAGTATAGTATTTTCTATAATACTTGGTAAGTAAACAAATTTTCTATCGAGATTCTACTTTTCTAATTATATTCTCAAATATATGAATTTGCATAAAAATCCACAGTCTACTCATCACGTCATAAGTGATGCTGTAGATGTCAACAAATTAGCTCATAAAATTGTATTCTAATTGTATTCTAATAAAAAAAATTTACTCTAATATTAATTTGTGTATAAATGAGAGAATAAAAATTTGTTTTATTAGTTTACTTGTATTTGCAAGGCACGCACTTCCTTCCTTAAATGAGACAGTATAATAGCGAAGATAATCGCTACAAAAAATATAACGATGGTGCGGAATCTTTGGAACATCTTTGACTTTTTCACGTTAGACACGGTAACATTCATGTCAACGTTCCATTCAATTAAATTTGCCGCGTTTTTCGATCGATTTCGATCAACCTGCAGATCGATGTCATCTTGAACGTGTTCCATTGTGATTTTAGTTGCCATCGATCGCCGACACTGTATCGATTAATCGCAGAAAAACGCGTTATGGACTAGTTTGAATATTATATATATATATATCATATCACAAATGACCTGAAACATCACATAATTTGATAGTAACACTTTATTTGGAAACAAAATTGTCATTAGCTTATAATCTTACTTTTCTTCCGATAAGTCAAAATCAAGCTAATATTTTTCACTCACATCGTTGAAGGAGGAAAAAGAATGGTAACTATTGATAATAGTAATTTATTTTATTTAATTTATTTAGTATTTATTATTTTTTATATAGAAAAATCATGTTTAATATTAATATTTAATTTAAAAATTAAGTGTAATTAATTTGTACTCTCATTTTTTACTAAATAAAGTAACGTGCTATTATTTTTCACTCACTTCGTTAAAAAAGGAAAAAGGAAAAGAAGAGATAATTATCACACATCGATAATTGATAATACGGATGATAAATCTTTTCTATTTTTTTCCTATTCGATAATCGTAAACATACATATACTTGAATGTTGCAACGAGATCATTGGAAATAACTACAAGATAATAACGAAGATAGAAAAGACAGCACGTGTATTATTAGAACGATTTTTTTGCGCGCGTATATTTATTGAAAGGCTTTGACACTGATTAAACGAATTTAAAAAATGGAGAAATATATATAAAGTCATTCATTCGTCATTCAATCCAACTCTGCTAACTTGTATTCACGTCATGGGCACGCAGATGTGTCAGCGATAGAAACGAAGAAAAGCAATAGAAGAAACGGTAAATGTTGTAAGTGTTAGGAGTGGAGATTTTAGATAGCGTATAAATAAGAGATATGTTTGTTTAAGATTGACTCTTCATTTTAGAGCTTCTGTTTACGATAAATTTAAGAGTTGAAATAAATTATTCTAATACTTACAACATTTATGATATACTATGAATAGTATAGTATTTATTATTAGTATTTATATGTAATTTACATTTTCCCTCGCTAAAAAAATTATTTTTTATTTTTTTGGCACGTATGTCGTTTACGAATTAAACTCCACGATCGTTTCACCTCCATACTCCCTGTTATACAGCATCGATATTTCTTATTTAAATCTTACAACTTTAGTTTCTTTATTATCTTCAGAATAAGATACGTTTTTGTTCATTCTAAAAATGAACAAATATTTATCCCAAAAAATTATCTCAACACTTGATAATATACAATTCACTATTTCACAGGAATTCGACTGAATTGAAAAAATGAGAAAAGAAAAAGAAGATACTCTATCGTATGGATACATAAGAAACCAAAGAATGTGTTCCTTACCTGAGTGACATTTTTTCTTGTCGATTCTCCAGCGATCGCGAGAGCCACAGGTGAGATCAATTATTTCGCGAATCAATTCACTCGCGTATTGTCGCTGGAAGAGGCTCACCCTCTGCAGACCTGAACGTGGACGACGCTGTTCCGTAGCATCTTTTGTTTACCTACTCAGCTTGTACCCGAAAGCGTCTCCGAGCGTTACGAGTTAGGAGTTACGACGACTCCACTCGACCGGTTTGGCGGCTGTTGGGCCTGAGTGGTGCCAACATTCGCTTGGCAAGACACTATGACTAATTCTTTCTTTTGCTTTCGTCGAGCTCTCTCATTCCTTCTCGGTAAACACGTGCAAAGAATGACTAACAATGATATCGTACGGTAACTTCATTTAACTCTATAGGATATATTAAAACATGAGCGATTCGCAATTGTTTTCAATGTATGTTATATTTGTTATAGTTGGGCATGGGTAACACTATATTTATACCGAAGATAAGAAATCGCGACCCTTTGGTAAAATTTTATCGTTCCTTATCTGTCACGTTGTTGCAATATAAGATAAAGATAAGGTTACGCTTAGAAAGGATTGTTTGGAGGATATAGAAAGCTTTGAGGGAACACGTTATATTGGATTCTGGGCTGATGCCGGAACTCGTTTTCAAGGATAATAGATCCTGCTTTCGCATTTGAGCGACCTGGATTCTTGGTTTGAAAGCAGACCCTCGATCTGCAGGTCCTTTCTAGGATTCTGAATTAAATCCCTATTACTTAACAAACTTTCGTAGTTCTTTTTTTCTTGATTCCATATTTGTGCTTTAATAATTTGTTTTATCTCACTAAGTTTTGATAAAATTGAAAAAATTTAGGTATCAACAGAAATACAGATACAATACAAAGAAATACAAATACAAATACAAATACAGAATACTGATACAATATTCTTTTTCTTAGGTCTTGATCCTCTAAAGTGCATTTACGACGCAGACAAGCAAGTGGTTTCTTATTTATTTTACTCTTACGAGTTCATATTTTCAATCATACACTATTCTACAAATATTGTATTCGATTTTTTCATACAAGTCGACGTCGTCTTTAAGCAATATTTCACTATCGTCCGCTTCTACTTCTACGGCATATTGAATTGTGATAACTCGATGTCAAGTAAGTATCTGTACGATTCATAGAAATATTAAAAAGTGACTTACAAATATATCCTTATTCTTGTTACTACACTTCGCATTTTTAATGTAAATATTTCCAAATTGTAGGATAAGAAGCATTAATAAACTAAAATTTATTCAGAGTACTATGATTTCACAAACGATAACAACCAGCTGAATATCAATGCAGAACATAAATATAACGAATATTACAATCAGTCATCCAGAGTTGTGTTTCTAAATATAAAGATTTCCTCAATGATTAGAATCTTGCTTAAAAGATATCAGATTATTACAATTAAATGTATAAATACTCTGATCTTATGAAAAATTAAAAAATATGATTTAAACTTCATTTCAGTTCTTGTTTTTCCATATAAAATAATTCCAAGATATGGAAAACATGATACACAGAATCATAATGAAACTTAAATGTCAATGACAAGAGAATAGAAATAAAATTAGAGTGTAGAGAAAATAATTACGAAACATGCGTATGAGTGCGAATGACGAATAAAAAACAAACTGGCGTTTCGTACGAAGGTCTGAGAATTTTTAGATGGTAGAACATTTCTTTCTTTGTATTGCACATATTTCTCCGCTATATTTAGCGAGTAGTTTCGCTACTCCGGATTAATGCAATGGCGTCGATCGACGAAATCGTAATCAGAGTTTCTTGTCATCTCTGCTGGGTTCGATTCACATCACCTCCGGGGGAGGTTTAAACGGCAGCGAATTAATAACAATTTCGTTGCATGTGTGAGAAAACAATTGATGCGATTATTGCATGTAATACATCACATATGTAATACTTCGTTAATGCAGGAAGTAGAGGTCGTTCCCCAATGAAGTATAAAACATGTGTGTATATTGAATCTTCTTTTTATCATTTTTCCTTCGTCACGTTCTAAATTGCTCTCCATAATTGAATTTTCTTTTCTCGTGATTCAGATCTCGTGACCAGTGTGTAAGAAAGCCATGGAAACAGTGAGTAGGCAGTTACTAAACGAGGAGAAAGGGCGGATTAAATAATTGGCAGGCCACGAACGACACGCTTCGGCTCATCAGTCGTAAATTGATCCAGATATCTCGAATTTTGTCATCTTCCTACACGAATCGGCTCAATTACATACTTGGAACACGATGATTAATTAGGACCGTGACTGCTGGAATTTCTGATAACATCATTATTAAGAATGTAACGTGAAACTGTTCCACATTCTGTTTTCCTAAATCGGCATAAAGAATAATATGATCATTTTCTTCACAAAGAGAATTAATCAATTTTCTTGCGAATATTTCCTATATGTATAATTGTAATATTTGAGTCACAAAGATAAGATCGATAGAAAGATATTAATTTATGAGAACGGAATTTGGATGACGATGGTGGAACGAAATGCACCAGTGATGACACTTACAAGATATGATATGATACACAGATGTTGCGAATATATTCTAGAGATTCTTAAGAAATTCTCTTATCGGAAGTATGAACAAAGCGTCTTGATATTCCATGACATTAACGTATCTCATCTTAATTCGCGTCTAATTACAATGAAACGTTGGTTAATTCAGGTAATTCAAATTCTAAGAATACCAGTTATTTTCATCAACTATTAATATATTAATAATTATAGGAACTTTAAGGATGACATTGTTATCATTACTATTATTTTTGTACAAATTCGATGACTAAAGGAAGATAAACATTATATTTGTTTTTTTTTAAATTACTAATTTTTATAATGATAATTCAATTCATTTTAAATTCATTCCATTACCAATCCAAGTCCAGTCCAAAATCTTCAGGATCATTACCAATATTGATTTTTTCGAAATCAAAAGACAGTTCACATGTCAGCCGTTACAATCTACTTCCTGTGTTATTAACAAGCTGCTCGATTACTGATAACGATAATCTGTGAGTGATAATCTTCATTGAAACGAAACGAGATCTGTAACTTCCCCAAGAAATTCCTTCGATTCGTTCTCACGACGTTTTTTCGCAGGAGAAGGCTGTTCTTGGAGCCAGCAAGTATCAAATTCAATGATTCCGGGTCGTCAAATAAGGTCGGAATTGGAGATATCTGGTTGTAATAATAATGTGAAGCCCGTTGACGATAAAATTCCACACTGAAGGATTTTTTCGTGGAACGTCATATGGGAAACCATCCCAGTCCTTGACCATTCAAACGTTCGTTCGAGATAAGCAATATTGCAGAATGCGTTTATATAACATATTGTAATATACACGATCGAATTACTGTTCGGAAGCATATTGATTGTAAGCTTCAAGTTTGATCGACTGTTTTTAATACGGTTGAGAGTTCTGTGTAACACATGCATATAATCGCTAACTATTTGATAAGACTTCAAGCATTTACCTTGACAATGTTTAAGGTAACAATTGATAACATTAAAATGTGTGTAATACGATAAATAATAGTAAGAAAGGCCTCTTTAAAATTCTATTATACTTCTAAGGAAGTTTGTTTATTGTAGTATCTTTCTGTACTCCATTGTTTAATGCAGTAGAAATTTGAAATATTTCTTTAAAAATACATATTAGTAATTTACGTGTAATAATACCGCAGGACATTCAATTATCATTTAAACAGCTTATGATTAGATGCATATATATTGATAAGTTTGCGATTGATCGTTAAAAATAAAAGAAATAATAATGGATAATAATGATCAATTTAACATTGAAACATTGGAGATGGAAACTACATCTCCGATTCACTGATCTACGCCACTGACAATGAGATCCAGAGGCGCTGCTGCGATAAACTCGTACGCTTTCTGTTCCTTCCAGCCAGTACGATTGAGTCTGTCAAGCAACACTGGTCGTTTCTTCATCTGCCTCAGGTCTTCACGAACAAACTCCGCACCTTTCCTCTCCAGTAATGATCAGTTCCATTAAAAAATCAAACTTACCAATCAATCAAATCATCGTTTACTCTAAATATTACTTCAGAGTTTCTTGACTTATTACATTTTATTATTCATCACACAGAAAGAAAGAATTCAAAGAATCAAAGAAGTGAAGAGGCTAAAAATAAAAGGAATAAGAAGATAGAATTGAGAAGATCAATTAGATAAAGGAACGTAGGTCGTCGGAGGCACAGGTCGTATAGAGAAGAACAAAAGGAGAATAACGTCAAGCTACAGAAGGAAGGAAAGAAAGGCCAATGTAGGTAAGGAACTAAAGGGTCGAATCTTGACTACTCTCGCCTGTGGTCCTGCTCGAGGTTTTCTAGAGAGGAAAAAACCCACTGGACAGGTTTTAAAGAGGGTCACAGACTGGATACACACACAGGCCACTTAATGCCGTAGATTATTGTAAACTTCTGAAATTGTGGAATCAGGTGAAATACTGGTTATTCAGTTCAGAAACATAAATAAAGGAAGAAAAATATTGAAACTATTGCCTCAACGGACCTAATAAGCCATAAAATTAAATTTGTAATTTAATTAACTGGTGCCTTTTGTGGTGTTTGTTTCAATTACAGTGGGTCAGAAGTTAGAAGATAGAAGAGAAGCGTTCTTTTCAACTGTGCAATTCTTGGAGCAATTATGTCACTACGGCGATAAAATAATACGATGATAACGCGGGAAGAAATTCAACACGCTTCAGGAATTCGCGTGCATTGTGAATCGTAGTAACATTGTTTATACTGAAAAACCATGAACGCTGTGTGTGATCTTGTTCATTATTCTTTGAACTAAGAAAGCTAATGATATAGAAAAAGGAGAAAAGCACAGTATCAATAGTACTTTATGCAAAGTGCAGTGTAATTTAGATTTTTTTAATTAACCTTAACGACTAACCCTGCGTTCAGTTTCTTTTTTTTTTTTTTTGTACAATGACTTCCATGTTATCCGAAGAAGACTCGAAGGTTGCAAGGATGAAGCAGAAACTGATGAACGACGTACACGTGAAAGAAGAAACGCGATCCTTCCTTAGCGTTTTCAGAGAGAACCTAAGCATTTCTCCGTCTGACCTTGAACAAGGCTTCAACAAACATCGATTTCGACCGAATAGACATACGATTTTAAGTGTGACGGCTCTATTAATTGCTCTTCTCTGCCTGAGTCTCGAAAGTTGGAAGTTCCATTGTTCTTTGATTAATGCTCGGGAAATCGAAGAGCTAAAACGAAGTGTAGAGAGTTTGAAACATCGCTTCGTGAAAGAAGATCTACTGAATGAACTAAAAGCCTTCGAAGAACAGGTAATGGTTTTTTTTACAAGTAAATGGAGAAGAATGAGAGTATCACGTGGCGATAGAATTACTCAGGTACTATGTGTAATTCGTTTCTTTCATTTTTTACATTACTTTTAGATTGGAACTTGATCTTAAAGATTCGGATTACAAAATTAAGATTTCAAAGAGTATCTTGATAGAATAATAATTTCTTCTTCCTTAAGTTTATCAGTTTTTCTAAGATTCACGTCATTTGAAGTCCTCTTTGGAAACAATGAACACAAGAAATTCGTTTATGCATTTCGAAGGCATCTTTACCGTTATTTATAATAGCCCTGACGATTCTCGGATCTCTGGACCCAAAATATCCAAGGTTCTAATTATTTTTTCTAGTTATTTTTACACAAAGGCTTCTTTATATCTCATTTCAGAAGTTTCCCTTTTCTTATAACTTTCTCACCTTTTTCTAAGGCATACGTTTCCCAATTCAAGATAGATGATAAGAATTATCAACAAACAAATAATTAGATAATGCTATAACACATCCCAGTGAAAATAGAGAAATTTATGTCTTCCCAAAAAATACTTAACAGAAACAGGAAGTCCTTGTTTAAGTGATTTAGGTAACAAGATGAGGATTAAGAAGCACAATTAAAGTTCTGAACCACTGAATCATCTTATGAACACTAATTTATAACAGTAACAAGCATTTTCTAAATTAATATTTATTCTAACTGATCTAATTTTAGTAAAATTAAATATTTCTTCCGTTATAGGAAAAATGAAGAAAAATAGACTAAAAATCAAATCAAATAAACAAATTGTGTTACATTAGTCAGTATTAGAAACATCACTAAGGTTCGCTATATTGATATTAATTATGTGATAACCTTGCAATGGCTTTCCTTTAATAGGCTCGCGTTACATGAAGAGGATAATAAAAGAAATCAGGTTATCGGTCTCCGGTGACATTAAAGGTCGTAGATAAAAGAACGGACCACGTGCTTGCGCGTGCACGGGTACAAAATGATTCGATGACCTGTTCGACGATTCACATTGACATCGAGGAGTCATGCAATAGAAAAGTTATTACGTGAATTATGTAATTCTACGCAGAATTTGATTCGATTCATGATGTAAGGCATCGTCGCGTTACGTAATGGTGGATATTCAACGGATATACATTGATTGCGCCTATTATAAGATACGTAAACATTCTAATCGATGCAGCATCTAAGATTCTTTCTTCGTTGAAAATACTGATAAATATATTTATTTTTATATCGTATAAGAAACTTATTTTAAAGTATAAAGATAAACATTCTTCGGTATAATAGATATCATTAAACATTAACTATTCAATTCAGTGATAATGATTGTCTGTTCACAGTTGTACACCGAAATGTACAATGATGATGATGATGATGATGATCCAGACGAAGCAGACATCGACAATGCGGATTACGACTCAAATTATGACGATGACACGTTTTCTTCGCACGATTACTCTCCGGTATTCGGTGCTAGGTCGTCCGATATCCCTGATTCCTCGTCGACAATTGCTCCTGTGCCCTCTCCACCAGAGCTCAGTGCAGATAAAACATTGTTGAAGTTAGCAACAGCGCACAAGATCGAGGTCAAATATAATGAAGACTCGGTGAAGAGTTACAAGAACGTGGATCGGGAGCGTCATCAAGAAAAGAAGGTTCTAGAAGGGAAATTGGAAAATCATGAAAATAATACTAAACGAAAGCGAGATGTACTAGGTATAGATAATGTAAAGGATCATTTTTTGAACTGGAAGATGAGCTTAAAGCGTAAACGGTCGATTAACGAAGAAAACTATAATTCTAAGAGATCATTTGTCAGAAGACATTCTCCTAAGAATCACGCGAAGGGAACGGCCGCTTCTAGTTCCGGTTCTAAAGAGATGTTGGATGACAGAAGCATTGATGACCAACAAAACACGTTAGTTGCAACATTTTATAATATAGTAGACAAAATTTTACCTAGAAATTAATAAGAATTCAATATTAGAAATTGCTGAAAATTTCACGAACCACTAATATTTAATATTATTATAAAGTTCCTTTAAATTTAATTATATCAATATACAAATTCAAAGCGAGAAAATATTGTTCAGTACTCTTGGCAGAACGTAAGAATGAACGTAAGAGTGATTCAAGCACTTTCGTTTGTTTGTTTCTCGCAGGTCTATTGTCGTTTCTAGTAGGCATCCACCAAAGAAATATAATACCCACTCGTCTTTAGATAACATCGACGCATCTCCTTCGAAACATAACAAGATTACCGCGCAAGGTGTCACGAATCATTCTGCAAAGATTTCTCACAAATTTCGAAAGAATATGAATCTCTCTAGAAAAATAGTTGCTATTCACTTTGATGGAGATCGGAGTAAAGCCTCAGGATCAGACTATTATGCTGGAAATGGGAGAATTCGTCATGGCGGTAGTACGTTTAAGGCTTGGAAACCAAGTGATTGGGTAACTGATCTTGGTATGGGCGAATACTTCAGCATGTCCGATGACGGGAATGTTACCATTTACGAAACAGGATTATATCTAGTTTACGCGCAGATTCATTACAATGATGATCATGATGAAATTGGATTTCATCTGGTGGTGAACGGTCGGCCTATTCTTCAATGCATGGTAAGAGGAATATCATATCTAAAAAAAGATAATCTAGTTTTAAAATTGAAGATAAAGAATGTTATCGTTACTTTCAGTATTTATAGCATTTCCTTAAGAAGAAAAAAATGATTATAATTAATGTTCGTAGATTGATAACTCTGGTCACTCACGTAACATTAGCCAGACCTGTTTTTCGGCACAGCTGACGCGGCTCAAAAAACAAGACGTTTTAGTTTTCAAAGAGGCCAGTTCGCCGAGATTCGCCATTTTCGACAAGGAAAACAGTTTCTTCGGACTAGTGAAACTTGGGGAACTAAGAAGGCCATCGCAGTGATCGCTTATTTGAAGATAGTAGTAATAATCATAATCAAACTTTAATATGCACTTATCACGAGTGAATCTCTTAAAAAACGAAGTGCTTATCTTACTTTAATAAAAAGTAATTTATTGAGCGTTCATCACGGCAGTAATACCGTAAAGCTTTTGTTTCAATTATTGTCGATATTTAATGAAAATAGACGCGGGTCAACTTTGTTAATTAAAGACCAATAATTAAAGACCCATGAATGTATATTACCGCTGTAAATAAGATTTTTGCGTTTTATTATTAAGCAGTTTTTGAAACCGCCAATTTTCTACAGAGTCCAAAGATAGTGAGAGTGCAAGTGAGAAAAATATTAGATTAAGATCTTATAACTGATGTATCCGAATAAAATAAATCTTGCGATACGATTGCGACGCATGTTCTAACACACAGTATCGCAGACTAACTTTTTTTCACAGTATAATCTGGCACGATTACTGCCAATTGGCAACAAGTCTCCGGGACAGTCCATCAAATCAACGATAAAATTCGGTTTTAATAATTTCGTTGGGAAATTCGATGAACAATGATCTTCAGGAGTAAGGCTTGAATCTTCGCACTTTTGAGGGTATTCTTTTAGAGGTTCATTGATTGTGATAACTTCTGGGCAAGATAGATCTCTCTTTAGATAACAGTGAAAAGTCTCTTCTTCAATTGGGACTCTCACCTAGCAAAAATATCCTAAGCTCAGAAACTAATTATAAGGATTGAAACGTTACTAAACAATCAAAATCTTTTATCTAGACTTAAAACAAAGAGAAATAAAAACTCAAAATCCTCTACCTCCGGGACTGCAATTTCGATCCAGGCTTTTCCATACTGTCCTCGTACCAAAGCTGCTGGTAAATGTACTCTATCAGCGATTACTTTGAAAAGCAAGGCTCTTTCGAGATAGGAACCAACTCTCAACATTCCCAACGGGATTACACTAGTTTCTATACTTTCTTTGATTTCCTTCAAATGAATTTCTAGCTGGTGATCCACGCATCTGATTAGAGGATCCGGACCTGACATTTGTTGGACCACAAACTTGGCCAGCATCTTAGCACGCGAGGCCACGTAGTTAATATTTACAAATCCTTGTGTCGTCTTTGACACTCTAAATGGAAAACCATGATACTTATAGGATTCACGCGGAGAAAAACTTAGAATTAATTTTCTTACACGTCTTTCGACTCCGCGGCGATTAACTTGCATTTAAACAATTCTATGTAATCATAGAGATATGAATCACACTGTAGGCGACCAAATTTGGAATCCATCGTTAAATGTAATATTGCCTGGGACAAGAAAACGTTTCTCTTATTGTTGGTATGTGTATTCTCTTGTTTACCCTCTGAAAAAAGAAACAATAATTTCATTACACTTAACGAAGAAAGAGGAATATAAATAATGCTGTTTACCTTCCAAGTTCGATTCATGTGGTTCCTCGCGAATGCAATTAACCACGTAGATAGGTTCCAAGGGGCAGAACTTGAATCGGAAAATATCATCCAATATGGGAAAACTGATTAAGATTAAGACAAAAATTAAAGTATAAAATGAAGCAAGCAAGTATAGAATAAAATACATAAAGATTCTAAAAATATCATACGCGCAGACGTTTCTTCGAAGTACATAAAATCCATCTCGTGTAATGTCATGCAAAGAAAGTCGTCCAGTTAAAGCGAACTTGATCGGCAAATGCGCGTCAAACAAGACTTCTATGCATGTGTCCCATGAAGGAACTACTCGCGCTGTCGACCGGTTGTTCAGCATGCTATAATCATTATTTTCGTAAATCGTACGATGAAATTGCGTCTGTACTTATTTCATGTTAGCCTCACTAATTTAAATATCTGGCGGAGACGAAAGTATCTGCCAGAACCGGATCCGCGCATAATAATTGAATCAATTGGGCGGCTGCGTTCCTTATCGGGATCGATTTAACGTCGCACAATAGATTATATAATCTTTCAGGCCCCTGAGCCTTCAGAAATTCTTGCTTCCCGATCTTCTCGATACACATGGTGGACAGAGCTTTACAGCAAGCGATTTTGAAATCATTCATCGATATACAGCTCAACTGTTAATCAAACAAACTATGTAATTAATTTTTCCTCGATTTAAAAATTACAATTTTATTGAGTTATGACATACGTATAAATATTATGCAAATTAAATATATATTAAAGCAAATGTATACTTCGAAAGATGCACATATGGCATCGATGATATCTCCCGTAATTATAGTATCTCTCAAAGCCTGGTTTCTTGCTATTGTAATGATGCATTCTATAACTCCAACCAGAATTTCAACAGGGACTTTTCCCCCTGTTTGTTTCATCAGCCATAACAAATAATTCTGAGGATAATATTCTTAAAATATTCTTTATTAAAGTAAACAGTTTGCTACTTGGACGCATAAGATTACCTGTCCGTGAATGTCCAATAATTCTTGACAATTCTTCACGTCGCACTTCAGCAGTTGATTTAAAGCGAATAAAGCCGCCTGTCTAGCGGAAAATTTTAAATTTTCGTTCTTTAATACATCTGAAACGATATCGTGAATTATTGTACTACGTATTGATTTCAAGAAAATTGATTTTTTCAATCTACCTAGAACATGTTTCACACAATCGCTGGCAGTTAATTCCTTGGCTGCTTGATTGTACAGAGTCATCATACCGATACCATGACAACTGATTTCATACATGTTAGCTTGTACGTTGCCCATTAATGTACGCAATAAATAATCGACGATGCCATAGGTATATAAGGCCTTTACAAGAAACGCATCAGCGATAAATCAAATAGTATTAGATAAGGAGATATGAGTTTCAAAAATGTCTACAGTTTGTACTAAACTAGATGAATTTTTAAAATTAGTTCCCTTAAATTGCATGTAGTACTTTTCTGCCCCTAGACGTGTGTGATAAACGGACAGCTATATCCAGAGCTTCCATAAAAAGCTTTGAGTGTGATGTGTCTTCTATGTACTTTAATATCTGTTTGATACCGCCGATATCGTTGAACAATTCTGCTGTAGTAGGATTGTCGCAAGCAAAACGGAGGATCCGGAGTGCATCCATATGAAGATCTTCCCACTCGATGTTCTAAATAAGTACAAGATGTATCCTCATGAAACTTAGAAGTACTAGATAGAAGAATCTTCTTCAGTTACAAGAATATCTTACATCCAAAAATTTCAATAAAACTTCAAGTCCATTCGTGCGCCGAAAGTGATCGTGCAGATAATCATCTTTATTTCTTCGTACTAGATCGGTCACTACATCGAGTGCAAGCTTCTGAATCTCAGTATACGGGGAGTTAAAAAGCTCGTAGACGAGTTCCATGTTAAAATTCTGAAAAATTGCAGGTTTTTTTCAAAATTAATCTAGCAAGTGTGAAAGGAATTTTACAAAATGGATCGTTTAACTTGTTATCCTAATGAACCTTAGTCTCGATGATCTCCTTCGCTCCCACAGGATCTTGTAATAGATTATATATAATTTGCATGGTGTTCTTCTTCACGTCAGGATCTGGTGATCGAAGTCTTTCGAATAGGAAGTTCATATCCTGACACTGTTTTAATAATTGTGCTGCTCCAAACATGTCTTTAGTCATTTCTGCTAGGATCAAGGAAGAGAATTCATGCATGAAGATATCCTGTTCGTTGATAAGGACTTTAATGAAGTGCGGAATATAATAATCGGCGTCCAACAGGAAATCACGGACATTGGAGATGGCTACCATTTCGGCCAATAATTTTGCTGCGAATCTATTTTTATTTTATTTTAAAAATTACAATTAGATAACATTTAAAAACATTACTTTTATACATATTAAATATCATTGATATTAAATATAAAAATTGATAATTATATTTTTATCTTTTTTGATACTTTTTATGTGTTTTATAGAAAATATAAAAATTAAGAAATCAAAGAAAAAGAATAACGAACTTAAAATAAACCTTCGTGTAAATAAATCCTCATGTGTAATCAATAGTATCACGCTATCTACAATTTCAAGATCAAATAAAACTTCTAGGTTCTCCTGACATTTGCTACCAAATTTTGCCAAAGCTGCCGCTGCAGCTAACAGAACAGGCTTTTCCTGACATTGCAGCAATAATATCGCTGTTCCAGGATATTTCACCTCTAAACGGAGAGGGTCGAACTGGTTCTTCGTTTGCTGTTCTCGGTCCACACGTGTTTTACCCTTGGATACACATTTCTACGCATAATTTTCAGTATTTAATATATAAAAAAGAAGAAGAAACAGAATATATGTATTTTTAATTGTTTAAATCTTACTTTTACATGTTTTGGTCCCATACTTTTTTATCTCTCTCTAGTAGAAGTTGAAAAATTATTTATGTTTAGCATGACTTATAGAGTTCTTCACTGAATATTTGTGATAATATCCAATGAATAAAATGTATGACACGAATATTGCCGCAATTGAATTTTGTAGGATTTTTAAAAGCTCGTATGTTGCTTGCACGGTGTTCTTTAATTGAAAGACCTTAATCTAACGGTGTTCTTCTTTTAATACAATACATTCATACTTCTTAATTTAAATGCATTTGTAATAGTACGTATAATATTCTTTTTCGTAAAAGATAGAGATCTTGTATACCATAAAATACATAAACTTTCTCGCATGAGATATAATAATATATCTCTATATTAGGTACTGTAAAATACTAGAATATATTAAAAGACTTATACTATCGAAATCATAACATCGGTAATAGTGAGATCGATTCGACGACTACACGTGTTTTCTATTAATACTATAAAAATATCGGAATACATAAATATATTTTAACATGTATTATATTTGCAACTTTTATGGTAAAAAACGATATAAAAACACTCTACATTGTTTAAATTATTAAATTGTTCTCAAAGTAATAATATTATGATATATTATTACATAATATATATTACTATCGTGGCGTGCATGGCTTTCGGTAAAAAATAGATTTCGTATACCGATGTTTATAACGATAAAAATTAACATAAAAAAGTATAAAATATGTGTATCGATATGTACAATGCAATATTAATACGATAACATTATCGTGGACGGACGAAACGTTTAGCCAAGTCTTATAACAGTAACCTCAGTTTTCTATGTGCAATGTTTTTTAATATCTGAAAATAATCATATTAAAAAACATTTTGCATATATATGAACACATATTGTTTAAAAACCTATATTTTTGATTTTAGACATCTTTTAGACATCAGAAGCTAGCTTTTCTTCAAAAAAGTAAATGAAGTAGCTGCAGGTAGAAAAATAATACTTCAAAAAAGGATATCATACAGCTGTTTGTGGGACACCTTGAACTAAATGCGTTTTGCTTTTACTTTTAGGTAATGAGGACTGGCTTATAGCTTTGCTTAATCTAGGTTGTCCATTTGGTGAACTGGTAACAAATCCTTCCGAACGCATATCTTTCAGCGAGATATTGGAATTACTCCTTAGCGATGGAGTAGAACTAAATTTACGATTATGCGACAATCGTTCTTGAAGCTTTGATTCATTTTGCCGCGGTATCCTAGATCTGACAGGTGGTGTGTCACGATACTCGTGGATGTTCTCCTTCGAAGTACGAGTCATATTCTCGATTCCCTCCGAAGGTTCGTCGTCTCGCACCATGAGGATGTCTCCGCTGTAGTAATGGTCAGATTGTCTGGACACAAGAATACAAGAAAAGACAGTAAAAAAATTTATTACTGCTAAAAGTGGTTATCTAATAATAATAATTAAAAAATAAAAAAGTTAATTCTACATAGTGGTATCACCAAAAATGGTGATTTTTCTATCTAATTAACTTGTTTCTTTTTGTTAATAAATTCAAGAAGTTCCTTGTCCATATTTAAAGCTGTGCAATGAATTATGTACACTGTTGCATGTAAAAACTATTTTAATTACCTGCGTATAATCTGGCAGCCTTTGTTTTGCTGCATGAATTACAAGTAAAGGTAAGATTAATGAAAAATATGTTTAAAGGTTGTGTTAATTATATTCCCTTGTATAAACTTCGTATGCAATTTCTATAGCATTTATGAAGCCAGAACCATCACCCTCGTGCACTACGCGATTAAATGATGTGGTCATATGGGGTTGGTTCTGTTTACCTTTTCTTACCTTTTGGCATTGCGCCAAAGCATACAGCATACTACGGAAAGCACGATTAACAATAAACACGCAGTGGAAACAGACCAAAAGGCAATTTGTAGAGGTTCTTTTGGCTCCCACCAATACTATAATAATAAACATAAATAAATAGAATATTTATACCGAGAATATTTTATAAAATTATTGAATAATATTTTATGAAAGGAGGTACATAGTGTTCTTACTTCAGTAACTGGAGGATATGTAGGTACCAAACGACCAATAACCGTTGGTAAATACATAGACCAAAAGGCACTTTCAGTTTGTCGGTAATTCAATAAAATTGAGCTATTGTAAGTAGTATTAATGTTCAAATACCGTAATTGTCCAGGCTTAGCAACATCAAAATGTAAACCCAAAATTTGCGATGGTGTCGGATTTCTAAAAAAGGAAAACATATGTATTATACAGATATAAGGTACATTATAAATAATATTATAATAATAATATATATATACATTATAAACAATATAAGCTCAAAATAAAGTTATAAAATTATAAACTTACCCATACGTTGCAAAATTTGCATACGCTTTCATAAAAAAGTGACTCATATTGCGATCGTTGTCTGTCCACATGTCACGCTTCAACTTCCATTTTTGAGGGAAAAATTCTGAAAAGATAGTAACTTGATAATTATATTGTTAATGAAAAACTCTGAATTATTGTATTCTTACCAACATCCATGAAAGGTGCCCCTGTTAGCCAAAGAAGCTCTGTGTTGTGAGAAACACTTCGCCACTGTGGTAATGTTAATGCTTCTACAGTTGTATTTAGCACATACAAATATGTAGGTACACGTTTTTCTATCAAAACTTTTGCTATTTTATCAAAAGGAGCAACATAGTGAAAATCAGTCAAGAGCTGAAAATTTAACATTATAGAAATATACATATAATTAAAAAGTCAAACTATATATACATCACGTACAACTTACATTAATATACTGATCACGAATGTGGGTAATATTAGTCGGATCTGGCCAATATGTGTACATGTATTTTATAGCTTCATAAACTCCTTGAGAATTTAGAGTGTAGTTGTATTGGAGAACAAGTTCCCAAATTTTCTGATCGAATGATTCCGCATCTATAATATATTGATTCTTGGCTAATGTGGCATTGTTATCTAGGAAGAATGAAATGTTTATTAATTTGTAAAAATTTACAAGATTGCAAAGATTTCGAATTACATACATATAAGGTATGCTGCTTCCTGAGTAGTTACACCAGCCATATATGCTAAGTTATCTGTAAACTTATGACTTTTTATGCTTTCTTCAGGTGTTTCCACAAAGAAACGCCAATCTGTTTCTCTCCAATCTTCGTACCAACTGTCATTTGGTACTGTGAAATTAGTATCCAATACAGGAGCCCAAGGAAACATTCCAATGTGTTGCTTTAATTCAGAATTACCAAGTTCAAAAAAGGATCTGCCATTCTTCAAACACTGCACCAATCTCCAGCTGCTTTCTATGCTACAGCCTAGTGATTCTGCATATACTTTAGATGTATTCTGTGCCCTGTACTTATCTACTATGACAGCCCAATCTGCCAATGCAGAACCTGATTGAGCTATTACTTTTGATACCATATCTCTGGTTTTAGGTGCAACCATTAATAATCCAGCACTTGCTGCTCCAGCACCAGGTCCAAAAAGAGTTATTGCATCAGGATTACCATTAAAAACTCTGATATTATCATACACCCACCTCAATGCCATAGCTTGATCCAAAATTCCATAATTTCCAGGGCTATTCTCATCTCCTGTACTTAGAAATCCTAGAGCTCCTAGTCGATAGTTAATCGAAACGACTACTACATCGTAAAATGCAGCCAACATGTGTGCTGGAAACAAATTGCTTGCTCCATGAGTAAATTCTCCACCATGAATATAGAACATTACTGGGTACAGCTTAGCTAAACCAGAGCTAATATCTGGTGTAAAAATATTCAAATATAAGCAGTCTTCATCCACATCACGGATTCCTTTAGTAGCACCAGTATATGCACTGGGCTGAGGACAAGCTGGTCCCCAATCAACAGCTTGCAGTAATTGCCAACCTTTATGAGTTTTGGGTGGTTTAAATCGACCTTCTTTTATAGGTGGCATAGCATAAGGAATACCGAGGAATACATTAACATGCTTTGTAACCCTTTCAACTGGTAAACTCCAGGGCCTATGCCTTGCTTGTGGATCATCATATAAATAAACTTTAAATCCTTGCACTTGTCCATAAGCTGTGGTCACAGTAACATCTATAGGTAGATTTTTCGAATCAGACCTCTTTCTTCCTTGAAGATCTTCTCGCCAACCACCCAATATACCAGGTAAAGGTAGTCTTGAAGTTGTATGCTTAAAAAATGACAATCGTTTTGTAATTATAATTTTTTACCAAATTTATTTATCATTACGTGTCATTACTTTTTAAAAGATATCACGCAATTTCTCTAGTAAAAAAAAATAGTAGGAGAATTGTATTGTATTATTTTACCTCGTAAAGGTACCGATTGTCTGGTGCTCTGGTGGGTCCTCTGTAAACAGAGTCCCAGTAACTAGGACGATACCCATACCTTCTATCTTTGTAAACATAAGTGTCGGTTCGGTGATCTGGTCCGTTTTGAGGCACATATACCCCATCGCGACTGTAATACCGACTACCCGGAGGTATTTGTTCCTGACACAACACCGTAATTGCGAGGAAGCACAGATAAAAACAAACGCGTCCAATTGACGAGTATAAAGTATATGCGGCCATCTTGCCCGCGTGCGTATTGGTGTTTCACCAGAACAGACAGGCGTGGTCTGTCAGTGTGTATACACACGTGACACTTCTACAGGCACGCAATAATGCGAGGAACTCGGTCTTTCAGGAAACTCTTGATGAAGCGGAGAAAAGCGAAAGCCGCAATGAAAGTAAAATCTCACCAACGTTTATATTCTCTTCAAAAACATGCATGGAGAAAGGAAACCACCTCCGAAACTAATTAGAAACAAATTTTTGATTACAAAAAAGAAAGGTTAAATGGTCGGGATATGGTAATTATTACACACGTGTACTACTTACGAAATCGAAGGACTGACACGCGCGTGAGCCAACACCCTATAGTCTGTCACGTTCGAAAACGATCGTTTCTCCCGCTCCTAATACTACCAAACATCGAAATCCATTTTTTGCATCCTGTAACAACGATACTGATACGTTATCATTCACCTTAAACACTTTTCTTCTCGTAGATTTATGTTTTCATTATATTTTTTTGTTTTGAATACGTTTATGAACGTATGTACCATCGAACCATAAATATAAAATGATATCATAGAATGAAACCTTATAAAAATAATCGGCGAAATTAATCAAAATCAAGTTCACTGATAAGATTGAATTGCAGTTGCGTGATACATAATAGCGAATTTGGGTATGTTTCAAAAATATTATTCGCAACACGAATGCTACTCGGAGTTACATCCAAAGTCTACTGAACGGTAATGTTACTCTCGCGTGCAAATACGTGCTGCAACCGACTGCCCACGCGCTAATAAATACTTACTTGTTATATAGTGAAATTATCGAGCAGTATGATCTACGATCCCTGTGATCGTCCAAGTATGCCGTCGCGTGAACGGATGAGTTGTACTCGTACTCGTACTCGTACTCATATTCATACTCATACTCATACTCATACTCATACTACACGTACATATACAGTTCAGTCATACTGGCTCGTGCGAGGGATACGCTTATCTTCCGGCAATTTTACCTGAAATATAATAGATTACAACAGTGATACTCATTGCAAACGTTACTTCATATTAATTTTTTGTCACTTTCTAAATATTAGAATATAGTTAATCATTAAACAATTTAATAAGCTTACTAAAAAATTTCCTAATATAAATTATAAATATAATATTTCCTGTCTCAATGTAGTTCCTGGATACCTTTAATTTTGAAACTAACTGTCAAGTAAAACCAGATCATCGCTGAGTACCATTGAAATTGATAACATACCAAGGCATGAATAATGGGATAATCAACAATTCCCCCCTCGATTCCACCGTTGCTCTCGTCGTTGAATAATCTCTCTATCGATTACAATCGCCTCGAGCTGGTCTTCGTCTTGTTACTTTTGTTGCTTTTGTTGCACTCTTCATAGTCCATTAAGAACTGAAGTTTATATAATCAGCATGTAGATCACATACACCTAAAAAGATATTCTGATTGAATATACAGCTACAACGTGATACAGATTGTGAGATATGTTCATGATTTACCCGGAGCTAGGTGGGAGATATTAGTTCCCGCGGAAATAATCGATAAATGACACTAATATAAAGATTATGTAATAATCTTAATATTTTCTATAATAATTAATTAATATTAAGCGCAATATAAATTACTAATATAATAATTTTAATATAATATTATTAATTATATTAATTTAAATTATATTATATTAATACAAATTATTAATTGTCGGAGTCAGGTTGGCACTTTGGGGCGTTCTATGAACCTTTACTTATTTTACCGTCGCGGATGTGGTTAGTGTTTATCTGTGCGAATGTGGGCACTACAAGAGGCTCTGAGTAACGGCAATAGAATGTTCGAAATGATGGTGACAACGAATCCAGGTTCGATAACGAATCCACTGTCCACGGGATGACCAGTATCAGCGTGACTTACTCGGCAATTCGCTCAACGACTAACTAACTAAAAACTCCCTGAATCCAGATGAACCTACCCTTATATACTCCTGTCCCCGCTTCTCGGGTCAATCCTTGTTTTTAAGGAGAGTCATAAAATCATTCCGTACCTCTGTCAGTACGCGGCCCTCCCGTGATCGTGGCTACGTCTGGTGACCCGTTATGTCACCTTAAACCTGAACCCATCGTCGTAACGCCAGGTTGGAACATTAAAAGTTGTTTTCCTTATTTTTATGGCTTAAACATTAAAATCTTGACTATGGCGATGGGTGGTTTTTCCCAGCATTCCCGACGGAAAGTCCCGCTGTCCTTCCCTCTCCGACAAATGTAATAATTAATAAAGTATTAATATAAAGATTTGTATTTGTAAGATTAGGAACATACATCGCTGGAGCAATTGCTTCGTCTATAGACAGAGATGCGACAAAGTAAAAGCTTTTTATCTGTCGCTCTCTTTGTCACCCCCTTCACGTGAGTTCTCCAATTTACGGCAATTGCTGGATTTATTACCCATTCCCCGGTCAACTTTACTTACATGCTTGTACAGTCTCAGTAAAGAACTGGCGTGGCTTAATTACGCTGGTTCGTTCTCGGCTATCCTCTTGGAATCGTCACGCTTGACACGACGGGGTCGACTTCTGAGAACAAAAGTGAACGTGAAATAAAAGTCAGTCGCGAATTGCAAAGTAAGAAAAGTTTGTTATATAAAATATATTTTGAGTTTTTGTTTCATAAATATTTCATAAATAATTTCTTGACATAGAAAAGCGTATTCTTGAAGTTCAAAATGACGAGATATCCTATATTTTCTGACTAAAAGATATGAGATTATGATATTTTAAGATGTTTAGTTTGGTATGTTTTACGAGATATTCAAGTTTGAAGAGTTTGCGGTGAATGCAAATTTATTGGACGCAACATTCAGTCCGTCCTGAACCGGCGTCCGTATAAAGTTGATTTAAATGGACGTTATTATAATCGTTGTTTGCGTCCCGTCGTGCATGCATCCCTTTTTGTGGGAACTTTGGTATTAAAATAGTCTTTGAACTCGTGGGAATAAGACATTCTCCCTGGTAAATGTAATTATTCTTTTTAATGCTCATTGTCGTTCTACGTACATGTTAATAGTTCACTCACGCTTGTAAAATTAAATATTGCTCCAATTAAAGTATGCTCCTGTCTTTCAGGAATATACGAACTTAACAAATACATACCTTACAGAACTTTGACTGAAAAACAGAAATTTACATTTTATGTACGGAATATAATTTACTTTTTATCAAGTAACATGTTTCTAATAGAAAAGCTGGACTAGAACATTGGAATACTCTATTGTTTATTTTTATTTCTTAGGTGATAATACTCTGTTCTTCGTGTTTTCTAATAATTTTCTATTGTTATGTTATGCCAATAAAATTATGTTTTTGAACCATTTCATGTAATTTCGCCAGCATATTGTTAACGGGATTCTGTGCAGTTGCATAGTATTAGAGGGTTAAATATGAAACCTGAACGGAACCCAATCCTCTGGAAGTACTACGATTACTCTTCAAATACTATCTTGACCGCATCCTGTCTTAACACTTCGATTCTACCTTGAACACCCTCCCTCTATCATTTCGTACTTTTTCGGGACAAGCTGCGCGTGGTTGCCTCTCGATTTCCTCGGGTTCAGGCACAGATGCACTGGCGGTGGTCGAAGAGTGGGGGCGGTGCGATGGTGGAGGCACTCGCACAGTCTGGGGCCCACTTGTTCGCCGATCGTCTTGTCACTCGAAAGCGCGTTGCCATTCCGGCAACATCGGCTTCGCTGTTGTCCCTCGTTTGATCTCGTGCTCTTCCATTGTATCGGTACTTCGTAATTTTCCCGCGAACCCCATTCAAATCGTATTGAGCACTCGACATCACGTGAAAGTGTGGAATAAGTGACTTCATACACATAGGTGCATCCTAAAAGTGATAGAGTAGGAAGAATGCTTTAAAAAGAACTCAAAAAACTACCATACATTATTTTACATTGCTTCTTTGCAAAATTTAATAAATATTAAGTAGGGAAAATGACCACGGAAACGTTTTCAAGAGAGTTAGACGGTCACATCGTGACCTTGCTTACGAGGATTTCTTCCCTAAAGGAAAATAACATGGAACTAACAGAGAAGAAAGCGCCTATGTCGATAGAGGCTCGCAGTTTGGAACTCTGGAGAGCAGTAGCTGTGGAGTGTTTCGCTACCTTTCTCTTCAGTCTCGTTGTATCCGGCGCAGCCGCATCCTCCGCAGTTTCCGGAAGCGGACTCTCTGTCTTAGCTACCGCTGTAGCATCCGGTTTTGCAATTTCGGCAATCTGCTTCATCTTTGGTCATATCAGTGGTAAGTCTTTTGCGCTATATGATATTCATACATTTTCGAAGATTACCTGTAATTTTGTACATTTCTAGTCATTTGTATATTTAATTTTGATAGTACCACATTTTCAAAATAATATATCCAATAAATTTGTTACTTTAACATCTTTTTCATCTGTAAAGCAATTTTCGGGATATGGGCGATATTATACCGCAGGCAGAAACTTTTGTCATCCACACTGTCACGTCATTTGTACTCGGTCCTCATGGTTTCATTCTCGATTGACTCATTAACCGATTATAGTGGCCGATAGAAACACAGCACACCACGCGCGCAGCAGAACGTGTACAAGAGAGTGCCCTAGATGGCATATAATATAGTATATCAGGCTTACATCTTGCAATTCTTCTGTAGTCTGTTCGATTATTGTCCGTTTTGTCATCTAAATAAAACATATTCGTGTCCCTTCCAAGAATACGCTTCGATTTTAATTTAAGTCTTATATAAATTTTTATTATTAACAATTTTGATATAGATATATTATTTTGTATAATTTCTGTTTTGATATATATATAGAAAATATAAAATATAAGTTCCGTTTACCTTGTATAAAAAAATATATGCTAAATTTATAATAAAACCCGTAATAAAATGTCTGTCGTGCAGGTGGCCACGTGAATCCAGCAGTCTCGCTATCTTTCGCTTTGTGTCGACGAATCTCCTTCCTCCGAGCTGCTCTGTACATCGCCGCACAATGTGGAGGCGGTATAGCCGGAGCTGCGATGCTGTATGGGTGAGTGATTGCTTTAAAAACTCACAAGACCAATAAACAGTTTCCAACCCTTTGCATTCTTGTTATGATATCATTATCATGTGGTAGTTAAAACAAATGTAGTTAATAAGTTTTTCAACTTCTATAATATATAGTTCAGAAGTCTATAAATTTTGACACTTTGAGTGAAAAGGGTTGAACGCAATATTTTTTTCAAAGCAAAAACTTCCTTCGAGTATCTATATACACACACGAAAGCAGCAGGGTGTAGAAAAAATCGGAGATACGGAGCCCCAAGAGGGCAGCTGCTAGATATGGAATCCGAGAAGGCCGCGTAGTCGAGCCCCGGAAACTTTCCCGTCCCTTCAAGATGTCTTAACCATTTTTAAAAGCCCTCTGAAATCAACGGTACCACAGTCATACATCTTTTAAGTAAATAACAAACACATCCGTTTCTTAGAATCTTTACTAGGATTTCAATTGTTTAAAGTAGGCAACAGAAATGTGAGAAGATATATAGGGCGTTCTCGATAACCTACTTGAGATAAGTCGATCGTGGTTGATTAGTAACGCATATACATACATTTCTGCGTAATCTTCATATGCTAACATGCAATATAAATAACCATGTTCTTCCTGTGAATCTCTTTGATATCTAGCTGAATCCTTGAGAAGCCTTCCTACTATGTGTGCTGTTTTTCGAGTACGTACGTCTTGAACAGAGCATAAAATTGCCCGCTGGATCTGAAACGATTCAAAGTTGCAGCTTAGAAACTTCTACTTACTTACTTCAATTGGAATTATATATAAAAATGATGTACAAGAGGACTTACTGAAAATATACAAATTAAGATATATAAATATAAGCTACGTGTTTCATAGCAAATCATTTTCAGGTATTTAAGACATTGTATCGCGTTACTTTTGTGTCACTCTGTAGAATGCTTTATATCTTCTTACGTGGCTGCTGGCTATTAACTATATAATTGTAAGAACTGGCTGATTTATACTCGTACTTTAAAATAAGTACTCACGAGTCGTTATTATATGTTCATCGATATTCACGTCTCTATTATTAACCTATAAAGCCCGCGTGGATAGTCTATAATTCAACGGGGCAGCAAGTTTTCGCGAGCAGGCGATGATCAGGAGCGCGCGAGCACGCTGCTGTAATATTTTTTTTCTCCCCGGTTGGATGGAGAGAAGAAAGAGATTGGCCGTGTGCAACTTGGTGCACGTGCCTCGATTTTGCCCGTGGTTAAAGGATCTCGCGTCGCAAGAGGGCGAGAAAAAAATGAAGATGAGGACGACGAACTTCCAAGGTACCATCACTTATGTCAAATCTCTTCTTCGACCGTTGTCGTAGAGAGACAGAGAACAGATACTACGATAAAAAATGTAGTTCAGACATGGATCATTATTTCTCTTTCTTCTCGTTTCCCGAAAACAATTGCTTTCCCTTTTGTCGAGAATTGCCATGGGTTATCCAAGATAATTCACTGAAGCGTAGAAATGATACATTAAAGTGTACGCTTTTTCTCAAGAAATTATAGACATAGATGTCTCCTATGTGTATCTTCACGATGTATGATGTAGTATCAAAGAGTACAAGTTTCATTACAATGATCCATGAACTTCGTATAAGATAAACATCATCAAACTTTTCTTTGCAACGCCAAGTAATTATTAAGGCAAACATCTAATCCTCAAAACTTCAATAGATTATTAGAACATATTCGACCGCTTCGAAACCATAATTCAGACTATTTAATTATACTCGATTATTCAGCGGGTATCGGTGAAAAAATTGCAAAGAGACGAACGAAGGGAGACGAGGAAGAGACAGGGGAGAGTGGGAGAGGCAGAAAGAGGCACGCGTAATTGGCAGGGCTAGATGGAGAAGCTTCTTCGAAGGTAAGCACCTGCCTCGTTCCGTGTACGCTGCGGCAGGCCACCGCCTCGCAGCTGCCGCAGATGTTCCATGGACCAAAAAAGATCGTGCGGAAAAAGGATCGACCAGGCACCAGAGACGAGGATAATGAATACCTATACGCGCCGAGGTGGGACAAGTTTCACAACGCAATCGCCTCTCATTGAAGGAGGACACGCTGCGATCCGGAGCCAGAGCAGATGTTTTCTGCGTTCTCGAGGATCATTGTCCTCCCTTTCTCCTTTTATCATCGTCTTCTTCGCTTTCTTCTTTCTTATACTTTTTCTTTCTGTCATTCCTTTGCTTCGTCGTTGTCTCTCCGGAATGTCGCTATGTTGATATATCTAAAAAGATGAAATCGTAAAGAATTATAGAAAGGAATACATAGTACGAAGATGAATGAAGATGCAATTAATGATATGATAACTGGTAATGATGTGAAAAGATAACTGAGGATTGTTCTACGACCGGAAATTACAGGTTGGCACAGGTTGCATGGAAGTTGCAGACCCCTGATGTTGTTCCATGGGAACCATAGAATAGAAGAGTGCCCCTGTATAATAACTTTCTGAACACCCTCGTCAGCATCATCGATACTCTGTGGTCGGGGAAAGGTAAGAACACCCCGTACGATTCACCGCAGATACGCCCTGAACATCATTATCCATCCGTTAAGGTTTTCCGCGTGTTGAAAAAATTACGAAGTTTTCCCTTAGTGACTATTTCAAAATTAAATATCTATGAGAAAGAAATAGCCATGATCATTGAACCTCGAAAGCTAAGATGGTGTAAACTAGATTTAAAATTTGTGTTTTAAATAATTCTTCGTAAAAAATTTCTTGTATGGATTGAATGAAATATTACGTAGTATGAAATTGTGGATGAATACGGATATTTCTGACGATTCCATACGACAGATCTGTCATCCGCGGTGGGATCACCCTTAGACCACCATATGACCGCACAAAGAGATAACAAGTGCGCGATATGTACCGAAATAATAATCGAACAATACTCTAGTTAACCAGTCGGGTTCGTCATCCCTTCCAGAAATGTCTCTGGGGAGTACGTGCATCCCAATGAGAAAAAAGGAGAGCCAAAGGAAAAAGAGGCGGTAGCGGGAGAGATGAAGAAGGAAATAACACAGTTCTTGCATCTGTTGCGACTGGATCAATCGATGTATGTGTGTGTGTGTGTATATGGCGTTTGTAAAACACGTATCCTTGCGTTCATAGAGGGTTGGTAGCTCCCAGTGCGATACTTCCCTGAAATATAAATAAAAAATGAAATGGACAGGCAGCCGAGCAGATAAATCGTAAACCGAACTGACACGACCCAGAGATTATGGGAGAATCGCGAGTCTAACTATCCGGAAAGGATTTAGTATCGTTTCATCAACACGTTACAAGATTCTCCCATTATCCTCCTATATACTTTTTCCACAGTACAGATACGTAAAGAAAAAGATCCATGATATATCTTCATAAAAAATTGATTGTAAACTTTAAGCTTCAGGAAAGGATATGAAGATTTATAATAAATTACCATATCGCACATATTTTCCTAAAGTAACGCCACTGAAACAAGATTTTCAAAAAAAATGAGAAACTGTTTATAATGTTGATAAAAAGAATAAATTCTAGAAAACATTGGTTAAATATTATTTTTGTAATTTTATATTCTTTGCCCTTGACATCCTGATGCGATGGTTTTGATGTTCTTTCGACGTACGGCATTTGAAACACATGTGCGATATAATTTATGAAGTCAAATAGTTATTACAAGAAGACATATCCAATTCTCTTTTTACTTGTGAAACGGAAGGAATAGTCCAAGCACGCCGACCGAGATTTTTCGAAAAAGAAAAATTCTAAAGGGAGATGGACGCGGTGGTATAAAACTATTTGTCAAGGGAGTTTGCCACCACGGACTGGGGAACAGCTGTGAGGAAGCAGGTGTGTGTTGTGACGTCAAGCAAGACACACGCAGACGCGTGGCGAGCCGGATGTCCAGCGAAGAAACAGCCCCGTCGCACGTTTCCTGTTCTCCAAAACTATCTATGACACCCAGCCACGTTTAGTCTCAAAATCAGGAGCAATTAATTCTTGTCGCGTCGCTCTATGACCACGTTCGAAACTACAATGTGATTAATCAAATTGAAATCTATCTTAATGAAAGATACAATAAAATAAGATGAAAAATAAAGAATAAATCGCTCGACTTCGAGCGTCGTATTTTTAAAGAATTGACGTACACGCAAAGAAAATACGTTACGGTTGAGAAATATCATTCATCGAATGAAGGCGGTCTTCCAAAGGGAGAGATTTACAGTCGACGAGTAATATCCAAGCTTTTTCGAAAGCCTTCGATATTGGGTTCTTAAGCTGTGATTTCGAGAACCTTCTTCAATACTTCCAGCCAACTTAGGATCTCCCTTCGAATTTTCTTTGAAGATAATTCGTCGACCAATCAAATATATATATGCGCTATTAACTGTCAAACATATACTCGTGCTTGAATACTATAAATTAAAGATACTTTAATTTTTTTATCTAATCAGTGTAATTAATGAAAATTTTATTTTCAATATATGTACAGATTGTTGGCGATATATTTTTGATCTAGCTAACGGAGATTCTGCGTTTTATGTAGCTAGTCCTTTTTTGATATCCATATGCATGGGGAGAAACTGTTGTCGAGCCGAAAATGTAGCGTGAAAGCCAGGTGGGTCAGGTAGAACCGTTTCAATAGGAATGTTTTACCTGCTTGGAACACCTTTTACCGAGGACACAAAGCGGCCCGCCTAAACGATCTCCGCGATATTCTAGCTTTTACAACTTTGACTCATATGCGACGGTTATTCCTCCGTGGAAATGTTATTCCAGTCGTCGACGGTGTCCTGTGACAAGTAGGCGACGCAAGAACGTACCTCTTCGTTAGTAAAAATAAATTCGGAGCGGCTGATGATGAGCAAAAAAGCGGAGAACATGTGACGGTCTTTCACGCACCTCTTAAAATCTCTGACTCTCAGCTAAAAGCGAACGATGTCGCCCCCTAAACTAAATATTTGAGCGTATTGCATGCTGGGAAAGTTTACGCCTTGTGTTCCTTGTAGTGGTTTCATGAAGAGTTGGTGAAGGTGATAAGAAGCTGAGATCCTTAGTGTTTAAACTTCTCTGAGAAACTCGATATAAATTGCTTTTGGTATTTTATGAGGATTAATTTTCGGGATTGAGGATTTCATCTGTTCTGTTGTTGTGTTTATCGCGTTATGTTATTGATTTATTCTATTCTGTGCATTTTTCATTCTTCTGTATTCTATAATTCTCTTCTAGTTAATGGTCCATTACTTTATTGTTATACGATATAATTTAAACAGCTTTCAATTCGTTCTAAAAATGTGTTATAATTATGATATATCATTTTCTTCTCTTTTGGAGAAAGATTGAAAATATGAGTACGATTACCTTGGAGTTTAAGAAATCAAATAGCCTTGAAAGGATTGATGCTTATGTGTCGATCTTCTAGGTGCAGGAGGAAAGAACTAGCGAGGCGAAAAGGCTCTAACTTAGGGTAGGATGAACGAAGCAGGATGCTAACAGATGGTCACAACCACGTGTTCGTTCTTAAGAATCGTTCCGTTCCATGATCGTAGGTTGTGCGATTAGATGCATGCGCAGCCAGCCTGTTGGCCCTACATGAAATCCATTTCTTAACGTGAGTGCGTGAACAATCATGATTTCTTTCCCAACTAAAAAGATGACTTAAAAACTATTTCTTCAAACACTTTACAATATAGCCTTTATTGCAAATACAATAAAATTTAGATTTTGCAGAATGTTAATGCAACTCACATTGCAAATTCATACGAAATCCGAATTAAAAATTATACAACCTTAATTAGAGTTACAAATTTTGTACTTGAAAATATTCTAAATAATATCTTGGTATAAACAATTTTTTTTTAATCAAAATGACGATACTATAACTATCGAAAGCTTTTTAACGACTAACTAAGCTTTTCCAAAGAAGACGAAACAACTACTGTTATCTCATATCCTTAAGAAACGCCTGTACATACCGAATTCGACATGTTTGAAAAGATAAAGACGGAAAACATCTGTCGCTGTTTCGTATCCTTCGGTCGAAAGAGAATCATTTATAGGCTCTAAAGCTCCTTTGTGATTGCGACTTTACGCTATGGATATTCGAAAGGACCACTGACGATTCCTTTTATGCAACATGTGGCTGGCACGTGTTTCCCCGTAGAAAGGCACGGTCCAAGATTTATATAGGATTCTATAAAGGAGGAGGATCCGCAACGATCTTCCAGGCCAGCTGCCACGGTTTCTTTCTCTCTCCTATCTTAACAGGTCAATAAGATTCTTTTAGAACTTATTGTTAGATATCGCCGCCATGAATCTGCCAGGGTATTATAATCGCCCTAGTGAACCGATTGTATATAGGTACGTGAAATTTTCTCCATTGTTAATTATCTTTGGTGTTCTTACACTTGTGGCTAAAGGAACATATGTACGTGCAATTAGTTTCATTTGATTAAACAAATTTTCAAAATTGTAATAAGAAAACTTTAATAAAACTAAATTTAAGGAGGAGGTATTTTTTATAACATTTTAAAGTAGATGATTAAATATCGTACCTTTCTAATTATACATAACTGAATCTGTTTATAAAGGAATAATTTAGAGTATAGAGTTTTCTAATTGATAGAAGTTTTTCTCAATGAATGGATTCTAATATTGCGTTAAAGATAAACGAACGTAGAGGATAAAAGCAAGAAAAACGCGGTCAGCAGCGTTTATTGTGTCGCAATGGATCCTCGTGGGTGTACGCACTTCCTGGCCCCTTTTTCACATGTTTCCCATTCACGACGAGGAGGATAGAAATCTGAGGCTCGAACTGTTTTGTCCTTTCAAAGAATTCCTGTGCTTTGTCGCCTTGGATTTCTATGGTCGATGATGTTCGTGCAGGAAACTGCACTGTTCTCAAGAAAAATGTCTGGAATTAATCGTCTCATCTCCTCGCTATGATTTTTTAAAAAGAAGGTGACAGGAAACTGGCCCGGATACCGTAAAGAATGAAAGAAATATTACCCGTATTCAGGCTACCTTCGAATAAATATGCTAAAAATACTTGCTTCTCTATACACCATAAAATTTCACTGAATGCAATTCCATCAGGCGTAACACTCGATACAGTTTGTCCCATAAGGGAAGACTGGTCAAGCTTCTTGCAAAACTTCCCACAATCGATCGCCCTACATCGGTAGTTCACCGTGAACCTAATTTTCTGGTTTAACCACAACCACTGGAGCACCTGAACTTTCCCATAGGGCAAGACTTTAGAATGGAATCACTGTAGATCTCGCCTGGGCTTTAACACATATCACACACATGTGGCGGTTTTCCTGGTCAAAAAAGGGGGCCAGGAAAGGGGCCGCTAACGACTAGAGTACGTAGCTTACATACGTATATATCCTTACCACTCTACAGAAGGGAGTTTTGGTGGGTGGAAGATATCAATAGCTCGTTAAACACGACAGAGGTCTAGTGAAAGTGATACACACCCCTTCTGGCTCTGAATTGAAATTTATTTTAAACGTTGTAGCCCTCGCTGGATCCTTGAGGGTGTTTCTGGGGTTCGGTTACCCCCATGCGAATATAGGGCACAGGTTGCACGCGGTCTCTCGAGTCAAGTGCATGTAGGATTAAACGACGAAATGAGTCGCGGCTGAATGACCGTATCTTCTCAAGCGGAAAACGTGAGAAAAAGACTGTCAGCTATGGGAGCATTCTTTGTAAAACTCTTCTAAGAAATATCGAATGACGGTGGACCAAAAAAGTATCGTAGAGTTTTATTCAGATTTTATATTGGACTTGTGAAAAAAGAGAGATCAGTTTTAAACGATAATCATAAGGGAAGGGTATATGATGGAAAACGAAGGATTTACTGGTTTTCTAAGTATTAGTTCCAATGTAAGGTTCAAGTAGGATTGCTTGAAATATTTTCAGGTTGTAGCTTTTTGTTACGAGAAGGCTTTTAGAGTAGAGAAAATGGAGGCTAGTCCGCACTCTGACAGCAAAGAGTAGGTGCAAAGAGTGTTCCCTTTCTGTCTAGGGCCAAAATGGGTCTCTTAAAGGGGATTAAAATGGAACGAAGTCCCTTCGGCCTCTTTAAACTCGTTTTAAATATTAAAGTATATCCTAGAAGCAATTACCTACGATTATATAAAAAATAATATCATATCATATAATATCATAATATAATATCATATCATGATATTAAAAAAAAAAAAACTCACAGAATATCATCTTCCCACGTTAGCTTCAGCATAAAAAGTTGCTATGACCAATGTGACTATTGTCTACTAAAGAAAAAAGATCGATCAAAAATCCGCTTATCACTCTGGCTGCTCTAAAAGGGACGCGAGATCTCATTTTTTCCTTGTTTCCACCCTCAACCACAGACGATACATTTAATCCCAATTGTGCCGTCATGATCTGCATTTCTGATTTCATCAATTCGCTCTCTCGTGACACGATCACGAGGCCTCTCGACATAAAGAGGCTGAATAGAGCAAGAAAAAGAAAGAAAGGGAGCTTCTATCTGCATCACACTGTAAACGGGGGAGAATTTTCGCCGATACACGTGACGATAAATTTCAGAGGGACAGGGATTCAATGCATTTAGCGGTAAAATTAGATCCATTTCTCGCTCAGAACTGCATCATATCCTGCACTTGCAGGTTCACCTTGTTAATTTTTTGTTAATATTGATCTCGTGTATCAATTACTTTGAACTTGATTGTTTCTATTAATCCACTTAAGACAAATGACTCGCGTCTGAAAAGAAATTAATGTTAATATTATATAACGTGCTAAAACATATTTATAAAAAAACTTCGCATTAACATTCAGCAAGCAACATTCCTAATGACTTTCAAATATTAAAATCCTAAATTCCACTATTTTGTAATTTTTCTTTTTAGCAGATAAACTGTCGAGTATTTTATTTTTGAAACGTCAAGTATAAAATATAAGATTTTAATTTTATCAATGGGCAGTGATTATAAATCGAGATTCGCCAACATGAAATTCTTATTGATGTCCAATACCATTGTGGTCACTGTACAAAACACAAAAGGTCGTGTGTCTGTAGCCCCGTGTGATTGTACGAACTGAAAAAATTAACGAGATTATATACAAAAGAAACACGTCGATGGGGAAGGGGAGGGGCGATGAATGAAGCCCATAGGCTCGACGATGCACCGGCTAATATAAACATTACACCACTGGGACTGACTTGCTGCAGGGGGCTTCTACGCCGGGTGTCGCTGTTACAGTAACCTTCAATAGGAAAATCATTGTATATTACACTATGACACGTCATACGCAGGAACTATTTTGGAAAACTGATCGATAATTTTTACATTTTCCTATTATAACCTAAGTTTATTTAATTCTTCTTATCTACATAATGCATTCAATAATTAAGTAACTTAATTTTATTTGTTATAGAGTGACTACACCTTCCAATACGCAGACCTTAACTTCCGTAGGTCGTCTCGGAGGACCTATCGAGAGGCTCTTGGTAGAATTAGCACTTTCTGTGCTGATCGTCCTATCTCATTTTACCTCAGAATGCTCAAAAATACTACCAATGTCAGTTTCTTCGAAACCAGCTGGCGTATTAGCTGCAGCTTACACGGCAGCCACTTTGGTTTCGGTGAGTATATACTGCTTTCGGTCCAAGCTTCGATTAAAGCACAAAGTTCTCGTTGATGAAAGAGAAAAACATCGTGTTAGTATGAGAAGGTCTAAGAAAGTAGTCCTTTTTTTCCTTATTTTACCTTCCGTTGTACGCATTCTTTTCCGTAACCGGTCTATCCAAAGCGGCTCTCGATTCCTTTCGAATCAGCCTCACGTTCGTGTCTTTAAACAGCACCTGCAGTTCAGCAGAGAAGGAAATGTCGAATAGGGAGGACTAAGAAAGAAAGAAAGAAAGAAAAGAGAAAAAAAGAATTCAATCTTTCGGTTCCACCTGCTTCGAAACGCGTGTACAATATACTGCAAACAGAAAAATATTCGGTATCACTTCCGTCCCGTACACAGTTTAAAAAATATAAAACAAACATGAATAACAATTATACAAATAGAAAAAACATAGATGAATCGATCACTATTAAATTATAACAAATATTTTTAATTATATTTCAGAGTCCATTCTTAAATCCCGCACGCGCACTTGGACCAGCATTCGTCACCAATCGTTGGGACAACCATTGGGTGTACTGGGTAGGTCCACTGTCCGGAAGCGCAGTGGCAGCCCTTCTTCACGAGTACGTTCTAAATCCCAAACGATCTAGAGACCCACGGGATATGGACGACGGTGACAATTCATCAATGAGATCCGACGAGGATACCTACGACGATCTGGACAAACCAACGGGTCCCAAATTCCCCAACGCCTATGCAACCTATCGTCCAGTTGCTGGAGCATCTTCCTCGATCTACAGTACGCCTCCGACAGCCTTAGAACGTGTTGAATCCATTTACGGGGGAACCAAATCGCTCTACTGCAAGTCCCCACCCTTAACTAGGGCAAATTTAAATCGTTCGCAAAGTGTATACGCTAAATCGACTTCCGGAACCCGAGACGGCCTAATGATCCCCAAACCGGGTCCTCTAGCCCCCGCACAAAGTCTATACCCGATTAGAATAGGTCAAATAGGTTCAAATTCAGGAAGAGACAGTCAACAGCAAAATGGATCAAATGGTCAGAATCAAAATTCTCAAAATCATAACAGTACCAACCAAAATATGCAGAATCAACTGCAACAGTGCACACAGAGCATTTATGGAATCAGAGGAATTTCCACAAGCCTCAGTACAAGGGAGAATGGTATCTATGGTGTATCTACGGGGTCCAGCATATATGGCCGGGCTCCAGCTCCTCCTCCGAGTAGTCAGAATTCTCAACAGTCAGGTCCAAATGTCCAATCTTCCACTCAAAATCATCATCAGCCACAGCAGCAGCAGCAGCAACAACAACAGCAGCATCAGAATGGAACGATATCCACCTGCTCTGATAACGCAGCAAACTCTAGAAGACCGGAAAGCATGTACGGGCATATTTCTAGACGCAGTGACGATTCTGCATATGGCAGTTATCAAGGTTCGACGCGAGGCAATTACGGAAAGGTACCTGGACCTCCTGGAACAACGGGTCCTCCTAACGGACCACCTGGTCCTCCTCAGTACCGCGAACAAGGAAGACCCAGTCCAGCTGGGCCATTGCAACAGAACCAGCAAAATAATTTTCAGAGGAATTCGCCAAATCCTCAATATTGACTATAAATTTCATGGATTTGGTGATCATTCTTTATAAGACTGCTACATGATTGGCTAAATGATTGTTAGCAGCTTCAGAAAGACGTATAGTGATTGTCAAAAGAATGGAGAAGTTCGTTGGACAATAAAAATTGAATAGGACTTGAATAGGACTGAATGTCATTCGGAATTAAAGTTGAAGATTTTGTTGAGGAAAAAAGATATTGTGGTGCCATTTTGTAGCGTGATGATGACAGCAGGAGAATATAGAGGAATGGAATACCCTAGAAAATAATACTGATATTGATAATGGTTAGATTACAATGTCCCATAGACTTTGGAAGGAATAATAATGTTTACCGTATTTCCCTAGAAATGGATTTAGTATTGATAGCTTTCAGTGACAATTGTAAAGATCTTTTTATCGAGATTCGTCGTGATGAATTGAATGAACTGAAGAAGCTATTTCATTGTTTCCCACCATGGGACATATAGGCCTTTCACTTTCTCCGACGTCGGGCATTATTAGATTAATTTTTTAATTGATCGTTGTACGGCTATCTGGAAGACATTCGAAAGCAATAAACTTTGATTTTTGAATCGTTAATTATCAAACTCTTAACTTTTGAATCAATCGATAAAGCAAACTGATTAGAATTTTAATCAGTGTTTTGTCACACAAGACTGATCTCACAAATACTTTTTTATATATGACATTTATAGAAAGAAAAAGAAGAGTATTATATATCGAAGATCAAATTTGAGAATTTTTGCTGCACTGCTCTGTTTCGTATAAATCGATATGATCGATTTTCAGTCTAACAAAGTGAGACAAACTTTATACTATTTAAACATCATACAATGTATGTATTAAGATACTATATTTTAAGAGATAAAGTCAATATGGTATAAAGTAATTTAATGTAATGGACGAAAGTATGAGCATTTATGAATTAATATTTGGAGAACGTAAAGAACGATAGAATTCGAGAAACAGTCTTTTATAGTCTTTTGTATATATTGAATTTTATATTTATTATTTTTATTATAGATTATAGGACTAGTAGGATTATTGTTACCTTTATATATGTACGTACCTAGCAAAAAGATTCGACAATAAACATCCCTAAAACAACGAATTATTTGCTTATTTTTTTGCTATAATTACGGAAAATAAATCAAAATAAATACGTATGTTAAATATTCTAACAAACAATTTTGTTCGTCATTTTTTGCCAATATCCTCATTAATTCGTAACTGCTTAAAAAGCGATATTAAGAAAAACATCTACTGTAGGAAATTAAAATCTACCTTAATAACGAAATCAGAATAAAAATAATAACTAAAACTTAACATACTGTTTTCCACTGGAGATTACATTTTCTGTTATCGTACAGCAGACTTTTACATAGACTAATATCGCTTTTATTATGGTAAAAACAATTTTTGTGTTTAACGTACGTCTTCCCGCCAATAATTATATAGGATGTTTCAGAAGCCAAATCTCATAGTTGGAGTAGTTGGCCAAATCTCTATGGATATAATCAACCAAAAAATGTTATATGAACATGAACCATTTAGAGGTTTATTAACTTACAATAAAAATATATAATACAGAAGAAACAATAATAAACTTACAATAAGAAAATAATAATATCTCATTAACGTAGTTTTTTTTTCTTTTTCTATCAGCTTTTGTTTCTAACAGATAGAAAAGAAAAGAGAGACCTCGTTATTTGTCTCTAGACTGCAGGTTTTTATGCAAATTCATATTTTTGAGAATATAATTTAACAAATAAAACTTCGATAGAAAATTGTTTCACTTACCAAGTATTATAAAAAGCACTATACTGTGGATACTTTATATATTGTACATTCTGTGGAATTTTATACTTTCAAATTTTCTATAAATGCATGAGCAGTCTATTTATCTTTATCTTTTCTTCTGTTTATGGCTTTCCTACCATACTCTTCACCTCTTGTATACCATACCAACGGAGTCTTATCGCCATCTATTGGGATGCGACGAAATCCGGCGCTTATCATACGTTTAACGAGTTTAACCAATGAAAAATTCGAGAAAGATCGTCACGGAGAACCAAAACGCGAGAAAGGCAATCTTCGTTGCCAAATAGAAAAGTTGTTGGAATTCCCCACAACCTTCAGTCTCGATCTCAATCTCTCTCTCTCTTTGGGACGCACTTGGAAATCAGCTGATGACGTAACACACGACGAGCGCAAGAAGAAAAGTTAGTTGTATACTCGTGTCGGTGTTGGTGGGCGCGAGACTTGCGCGAGACGAAGTATGGCGTAGGATTCTGTCTTGGCCTCTTTCATTGAGCAGTGTTTCAGAGTTCGCTCGCTATCGTTCGTGGTGGTTTTCGTTTCTCTACATTTTGCTAACGGCAAATCACACTATCGTAATCTTGTGTATGTTGTGCTGCGTTATTTTATCACGACTGGCGTATTCGGCGCTTCACGAAATCGGAGCCAGCTCTATTTTCTTGCAGGGCACGAAAAGGACACATTGAGTATCGGTACAGGATGAGCGTCGACGCATACGGACCCAGCAGTCAGACTCTGACGTTTCTAGACACCGAAGAAACTGATTTAATTGGTGCAGATACACAGGGTAGCGAATTCGACTTCACTGATTTCACGTTACCCTCACCGAGTCAAACTCAGGCCTCGCAACACGATGCTGCCCAAAGTCAACCTAACCAACCCGTACAGGTTCGTTTTTTCACTGACCATACGTCTACCACGTTCGATCTCTAACCTATACTTTTGTTTCTTCACTTCGTTCGCCCGTGTACAAGGTTTTTTTTCTCAATCACGCGGATGCCACCTAACCTCAATCCGGGTTTAGTTTTACTAATTCCCGACATACATTAGTTCCTTATGTCCACGCCTTAGCAGGAGTTTTCTGGCCTTCCCTTTTTTACTTTTAACGATATGTATTTGAAAGGATTTACTAATAAATATGATTTTTGCGATGTATGGATTGTTGTAAATACAGAAATCGCATATTTAAATCAGGTTTTCCAAACGTGATTAGTAGTTTTTCTATGATTAGAGGTTAGGGTCTTATATGGAGAACATTTCATAGTGTTATGCAAGGTGAATTGTTTGAATTGTTTCCGATTTAGAATTAATATTTTTAAGTATGAAAGGAAAAATAATAATGTAATATCAATATTATAAACAAAATATGGCATAATTGTTTTATATAGGATTTTGAAAAAACGGATGAAATAAGCGATAAATAAACAAAGATTAATTACGTAAATTTGATGCAGAATTTAATTGTATATAGCAATAAGTATTTATTGATAATTTTTGTGCATATATGGCTCGTTTCTAGGTTAATGGAACAAGTGGCAGCTCATCTTTGGAGTTGAAGATATCTGGAGCAGCACAAAGTCTTGCGGAATTGCAGTTTGAAGAAGAAGAAGAGGAGGCATATTACAATCGTGATTTGCCAGAACATGCATGTAAATATTGTGGTATTCATGAAGCATCTTGTGTTGTTATGTGCAATGTTTGCCGCAAGTGGTTCTGTAACGGACGTGGAAATACATCTGGTTCTCACATTATCAACCACCTTGTCAGAGCTAAACATAAGGAAGTTACTTTACACAGGTATTATATTTTACACAACTCAATTGTATAGAATGATTTTTATTTCATAAGAGATTTATATTACAGAGATGGTCCTTTGGGGGAAACTGTCCTTGAGTGTTACTCTTGTGCTGTTAGGAATGTCTTCGTTCTTGGCTTCATTCCTGCAAAAGCAGATTCTGTTGTTGTATTACTCTGCCGCCAACCATGTGCAGCTCAGAGTTCATTGAAGGATATGAATTGGTAATTATCATTTTTAGAAAAAATTACAATTGTAATAAATTACTATCATATTTAATATTGTTTTAATATTATAGGGATCACGAACAATGGAAGCCATTGATAGAAGACCGATCCTTTTTAGCTTGGTTAGTTAAAATTCCATCAGAACAGGAACAATTACGTGCCAGACAAATTTCGGCCCAACAAATCAATAAGTTAGAGGAATTATGGCGAGACAATGTTGACGCGACCTTTCAAGATCTTGAGAAACCCGGTGTAGATGAAGAACCGCAACAAGTACTTTTGCGGTACGAAGATGGATACCAGTATCAGAACATATTTGGCCCTCTCGTAAAATTAGAAGCCGATTATGATAAACGTTTAAAGGAATCTCAAACGCAAGAAAACATCGAAGTACGTTGGGATGTTGGACTAAACAAGAAGACAATCGCCTATTTCATGTTAGCAAAAACAGACGGCGATATGAAATTGATGCATGGTGATGAACTAAGACTTCGCTACTTGGGTGAACTTCACAAGCCTTGGTCTGGAATTGGACATGTAATCAAGATCCCTGATAATTATGGAGAGGAAGTAGGGATCGAGTTGAAAAATAATTCTGGCGCCCCAACGGAGTGTGTTAGTAACTTCGTCGTTGATTTTATTTGGAAAAGCACTAGTTTCGATCGGTAAGTAGTTTACAGACACTTCTCATTTTTATCTAGAGATGTGCTTCTTTTAACGTAACATCCTTTTTATAATAGCATGCAGTTAGCGTTGCGGAAATTTGCTGTGGACGACACTTCTGTATCCGGTTACATATACCATAGATTGTTAGGACACGAGGTGGAAGAGGTTTTGTTTCGTTGTCATCTTCCTAAACATTTCAGTGCTCCGAATCTGCCAGACTTAAATCGTTCACAAGTATATGCCGTGAAACACGCTGTACAAAGACCCTTGTCTCTAATTCAGGGACCGCCTGGCACGGGAAAAACTGTAACCAGCGCTACGATAGTTTATCAACTTGTCAAACAAAACGGTGGTCCTGTATTAGTATGTGCTCCTTCGAACACGGCTGTCGATCAACTAACAGAAAAGATACACAAATCGAATTTAAAGGTTGTGAGACTCTGTGCGAAGTCACGAGAAGCAATTGATTCACCAGTAAGCTTTCTTGCCTTGCATAATCAAATCAAGAACATGGAGACGAATACTGAATTGCAAAAGTTGCAACAACTAAAGGATGAGACTGGTGAATTGTCTAGCGTTGACGAAAAACGTTATAGATTACTAAAGAAAGCAGCAGAAAAAGAATTATTAGAGGCAGCTGATGTGATATGCTGCACTTGTGTTGGAGCTGGCGATCCAAGGTTACATAGACTTAAATTTCACTCAATTCTTATTGATGAGAGTATGCAAGCAACGGAGCCTGAGTGTATGGTACCGGTTGTTCTTGGAGCAAAGCAACTAATCCTTGTCGGTGATCATTGTCAATTAGGGCCAGTAGTTATGTGCAAGAAAGCTGCCAGAGCTGGTTTATCACAGTCTCTTTTTGAAAGATTAGTAGTATTGGGAATTAGACCTTTCAGATTGGAAGTACAATATCGTATGCATCCAGATCTATCACGATTCCCATCAAACTTTTTTTATGAGGGCTCTTTGCAAAACGGCGTATGCGCGGACGAGAGGAAATTGTTGAAAATTGACTTTCCTTGGCCAGCACCTGACAAACCTATGTTTTTCTACGTTACACAAGGTCAAGAAGAAATTGCAGGAAGTGGTACATCATACTTAAATCGAACGGAAGCATCGAACGTTGAAAAAATAGCAACAAGATTTTTACGTTGTGGAGTAAAACCTGAACAAATTGGAGTAATAACTCCGTACGAAGGTCAACGAGCTTATTTAGTGCAATACATGCAATACCAAGGATCCTTGCACTCGAAACTGTACCAGGAAATCGAAGTCGCTAGCGTAGATGCTTTCCAGGGCAGAGAGAAAGATATAATAATTATGTCTTGCGTTCGATCGAACGAACATCAAGGTATTGGATTTCTGAATGACCCACGAAGGTTAAACGTCGCGTTAACTCGCGCAAAATACGGAATCATAATCGTAGGAAATCCAAAGGTATTGTCGAAACAGCCATTATGGAATCATCTATTAAGTTTTTATAAGGAACAGAAAGTCCTCGTAGAAGGACCACTGAACAATCTGAAAGAATCTATGATTCAATTCGCCAAACCAAAGAAACTCGTCAATGCTGCTAATCCAGGCTCTCACTTTATGTCTACGTCGATGTACGATGCAAGAGAAGCTTTGATCCCAGGTTCGGTATACGATAGATCAGGTACTCAGGTAAATGGAACGCAGAATCATAATCCTTATTACCAAAGGAACGTACCTTTAGATATCTTCAGCAGAACCCACGACACTATTAGTTACATTAGCCCAGAAAGAGCTCAAGCAGCGATGAACAATGTACCAGTCCCAGTGGGAATGTTCATGAATATGGCACACGTACCACCACGGTTCTATAATCAGCATCAGCAGGCCCTACAGGCTAGACAAAACCAACGTAATCGGCGAGGTACAGCTTTATCGAAGAACAAACAAGGCCCACGAATGGGTAAACTAAGTCAATCAGAACAGAATACTCAGCCATATAGCCAGCCAGGATTACCATTAACACAAGGCACGACGCAAGGTATGTCACAACCAGGTTTCAGCCTTTCTCAACCCGGGCTGAGTCAAGCGGAACTTTCTCAAGATTCGTTCGCTGTCGGAGAGTTTCAATCACAGATGGACGGATTATTATCACAAGATTCAACTTATCAGGGTGATCGAAGTGGTTTTTATCAATCCGGACAGTCACAAGCCGGGGGACAATTCTCCCAGCCATATTGAGCCGAGATCGTACGGCTGAGCAACGCAATTGCTATGCAGCGTCGCGGGAGCGACTGAAGGCTCGTTCGACCAATTCTTCTTCGACCAACAACCACAAATCACTAACTGCGCAAAACGGTAAAACGGCTCGGCGATCGAGTACGGTATATGCACACGCAGTCGTCGGCGTTTTAAAAGAGGGTTTTAAAACAAACAAGCAAACAAACAAACCAAAAAAAATACTACAAATGGGGGAGCTCGTCGTCATTTACCGTCGAACTGTTTTAGACGGGGAAAGAAAACGGTTAAAGAGTAAAACCACCTGGCAAACAAGTATGACAAGCCAATAAAAACAATTAAAAAGATACAAAAACAAAAAAAAAAAGAAAGAAAAGAATAAGACTGGGAGACGACATTATCACCAAAATTACCAACCACCACCGTGACACGCGCTTACCGTAAAAGTACCGTTTTATCGCGGGGATCGAATGACGCTAGAATTACACACACAGCAAAATAAAACAAAGAAACAAAAAAACATCAAAATACCAAAAACACAAAAAAATATAACGATAAAAAAGGAAGAAAGAGATACGGGACGTGTAATGCTTCATGACTTGACCAAATTCGAAAAGTGTGCCAAGATAGCGTATTAGCTAAAAAACGTACAAAAATACTAAACGAATCTCTAAACGACAAACCAGAAAATAAAGGGGAAATGGTATTGTTTGCGAATGTTTAATTTGCCATCGAAGATGTGAAGAATGAAAAAGAGAAAAGATTTGGAGTGCATTATATTGGCTCTGATAGACGCGTTACATGTCTTTTTGACATTTCCTTAGAAAAGGTATAGGATGAACAACTACTGCCAAGGGAAGGAAAGAGAAAGAGAAACGAATTACGCCCCTATAGAGATTTTACAGGACCCTAAAAATATCGTGTTTTTTGATGGTTCATATAGACCTCTTTCGATCACTATCTTGTAAGCTGCGAAAGAAAATCACAACAGAAAAAGTACGGTTCTTGCAACGCGTGGACACGCGACAACGTCAATAATAAGAAAACAATGACAGTACAAGACCATCCTTATCATTGGCTTGTCCTTTAACCGACATCCATTAAACCACCATCATCGATGAAACGTTGCCGATCGAATTGTCGTCAAACAGTATGAGGCCGACACTTGAGGTATCATCGTGAAGGAGGAATCCTTTCTCAGAAGCTTGGCGTGATAATTGACATTACGCTATTGGATAAGGAATCCTATTAATTTTTGATCATGTTAATTAATTTCTATCTTTTCTGCTTAGACCGGTATATATATTGTATATATTTTATTTACCGCAGGGGTCGAGAGAGCGCGCAAGAATGAAAAAAAACAATTCATTCAGTATTTGTGTTTTTTCTTTTATACGACTTGCAGATGAATGACTAAAAAAGCGACGAATCACAATGTACATTGAAACAATTAAGACAATGTACTCTGAAAAAAAGAAAAAAAGGGGAAAAGTGGGAATGTTGAATCCAATCATTAACATTATAATCCTTTAACAGCATCTTTCAGATACAGACAACTGCAATTTTGAAAAAAAGAATACTGGAAAAAAACAAGAAATTACTTGGATTTTGAATATTATTCTTATCTATAACGGTATAAAGTAGTCCATTTAGTGTTCAAAGTATTTTATTAGTTCTAATGTACTGACTAAAGCATCGTTCTATCTGCTAATTCTTTTAATTTAGATACTTTCTTCTTTTTTGTTCTTTTCTTACCTTCATATACCCCCCCCCCTGCTACTTTATTTTTCTGTTTTCTCTATTTTCTGTTTATACTGGCTTCTCGCGGTAATGAATTTGATAATTGACTCACATAACAAATTAAAATTGAGAGAAAAAAAGGAAGACAACACGTTATATGACGCAAAATTGTTTTCTTTTCTTCTTCCTGACCAACAGCGCACCGCTAACTGCAGAATATAGTATGGAAATTCATTGTGAAATCTTAAGAAAATGAATAAATTTAATTTGAAGAGAAACAACAAATTTATTTCGTTCGTTTCTAACCTATAAAATCTCACATGTTGTACACCACTTTTCGATTAAAGTTAATCTTTCGGTAAAATTTTATAATAATATGATTAATTAATGGTCACATTCTATGTGTATATAAATAGTTTTTATTTAACAACAAAATCTAAATTACAAAAATTTGATATTATCGCCTTAAAATTTTGTATAACATGTGCGTAGAATTGACAAAAAATGAGATTATGAATTTCCAGTTGAGCGAAAGAAGATACTTAACACTATTTAGTTTTCATTTTATATCAGTTACAAAAATAAGTAAATTAATTAGAAAAATATATTAGGCCTGCCAATATACATATGACATACATTGTTTACGCTAATCATTCGAAAATTTGGCTAAATCGTCCAGTACATACGAAAGAAAAATTTGATAAAAATAATGACTTTTTTCTTTAACAAATCGTTAATTTTAATATTTGATTTATAAATAACATATTTCAATTTGCACAGGCCCAAAGATTGTACACAGCATTTCACAGGTTTTATACTGTTAACACAGCCTTATGTTTTTATTATACATTATGTTAAATATCTAATATGTTATTTTTCATATGAAAGACTAGTCAAAATCAGACTAGAACTGGAATAAAAGATTTTTTATTTCTTTTTAAATTGAAAATAGGAACTTTGATGATTGATTCACCTTAGAAGAAACGCTATTGCAAATATAATAATATATAATATACTAGTGATGTTCAGTCTACTTGCAAAATTTTTTTAATAAATGATTATTAATAGAGATTATTTTTTCTTTGAGAAGTACATATCGGGTAGAATGCGTGAATCATGAAGTAAAGACGAAAATAATTTATTTGTTTGGCACATGATATAAATAATCAGAATTTAATCATCACTATGTTAGTAAGATGACCAATTGATTTTAACTAATCTTTTGCTGTTATTGTTGACAATATTGATGTACATCTAGTTAACATCTTTTTTTTTATTTTTTCTTTTTCTCGAACAACAATTTTTTATCTTTTTTGCTTTTTAATTTTTTTTCATTATCTCAAGGAGATATTTTTTAAAATGCTTTTTTATGTGTAAATTTAAGTTCTCTATGTTTATTAAATTAAGAATAAGTACTTTTCATCTTGCATATAAATATATTATACAGTCGAAAGAAAATTCGATGACATGTCATTCCTCTAATTTTAAATATATGCTTTTTTCTTTCATTTTTTACATTGCATTGAACCCATTTTGATTTTTATTAGAAGTAATTCTCAAGGGCAATTAAGACCTTTGCATCATACTTTTTAGATCAATGGGAGGCTACGTATCGAATAAATTATAGTAGCCTATAAGTGTAAGGCACCGTATTTTCGTATTTGAGAATTTTGAAAAAGAGAAAAAAAAACTTTATATATAAAAAAGCATACGAACCGAAGTGAACTTGAAAAGATTCTGAAAACGATAATAATGTTTTTGTACAAAAAAAAGTGTTTCATTCATATACATACAATTACTACTATCGAATATTCGATTTGATTTAGTGTCATTTTTTATCGAGTCGCGAATGTTATTGCATTTTCATATTAAATGTTTAAAGGAAGTTTATGAATATTCTATTTTTATCGTATTAGAGCTCTCTGTGAGTGGTTTTATATGTTTATAAAAAAGCAAATAAAACAGAAACGAAACAAGACGAGAGAAAAACTCGAGCTTATAAACGCAACAGATGAGCCGTTGCACAAAAGCGCAGGCTATTATCACAAGGTACGAGCATATTAGCTCTAGGTAAGTGTAAAATTACCTCGTTGTACTTTTTTATCTCAAGTGGTATCAGTCGAATTGCCTCGAATTATATCGAAAGAGGCCAATTGCAAAAATAAACCGTTTTTCAAATATAAAATTGTACTAGGTAATGTGAGTATTTTTGTACCAGCCTGCACAAACGTGATTACGTCACGATATAGGGTGAAGTAGAATCCACCTTGATGAATATCCTGGCTAGGTCATGATGCTCTTTTAAGTTTTGGTATGTACAATCAAAGACGTGTTTAATCCTTGCAAAAACATCCGGATCATAAACTGATCTAGCTGTGTTAGTTAGATCGAATGGTTCTGTAGATATGTAGACATTCCATGAGTACAGAACATCTTTTTTTCTCTAGTAGTTTTTAAATTATTACATAACTCACCTTCAATACATAGATACTTCCATTGATGAGGGTCATTTTTATAAGATCGTGCCCTGCGACATTCTTCTATTGCTATTTTATTTGCCAGCCGAACTGATATCGCATACTGATTGAAACTGATTGAATTTTATTTTATTTAAACTTTTATTTTATGGAAATATACTCTAATATATTTTTTTTCTTTGCACTTACTCGAACATGACGTAATATCGAAAAAATTCCACAAACAATTCCCCTAAAGTTTGTCGATTCTTAGGCCGAAGTATGGAAACTGGAATGTTCAATTCTTCTTGGATATCTATGCAATGAATGTCTGTATGTGGTGCGAATTTGCCCTTATAAAGTGAATGTAAACATGGTAAAACTGGTGGATTAACACCACCTAAAAAAAGAATAAAGAATATATATATACATATATATATTAGTATCATACAATGTAAATCCAATACATACACTGCAAAAAATGAAGGACCATAAGAACTAAGGAATAACTGGATATTGTCATGTTCTTGGCATCATTGATATTCTGAGATTGAGCCCAAAGTTTAACCACAAGTACTAATGGTCTTACCCTCCAATCAACTGCAAAATAGTGAAAATAATTTCAGAAATTAAAAAACTGTACATAAACAAAATATCTTTTATCTAATAATCATCTTACTCCGAGAATAACAGTAAAGAAGATGAGTATTCCGAATGCCAACAGCGTTATTACAATTTAAATCAACTTCTAAATTTTGTATTGAATCGTAGAACTTTAGAATTGGCACCTTTGCTTGTATAAGTTCTAATTGTTCTATAAAATCTGTTAGTATAAAAAGGTTATTTGATTAATTTGAATTGATATAAAAGTAATATTAGCTACCCAATGTGAAACTAATACTTAAACTAACATACCACATCTCTTAAGGCATTTTAATATTTGTTCTAAATGCCCAATAGCCTCGTTCCTTTGATCCATTTCTGTATGCCTCACTAAAAGGCACATGTCAACATCACTATTATCAGACCCAAAACCATTCATCGTAGAGCCAACCAAGAATAAACCATATTTTGGAAAAGCAGTCTGAAAATGATCACCTCAACTTAAATATCCATTTATAGGTAATCGAGTCAGAATCAAATAGTCATATATTACCTTAATATAAACGTAAAGATATCTCCAAAGCATCATCTTGTTCCTATAAACAATCTCAGTCTGTTGATTTAACATAAATTTTGACCAAATTTCTTTCGAAAGTCTATCCCAAACCGATCCAATAAGTAAATCGTCCGGTGTACGGGTTACTTCAACTAAATGTGATCTAGCTAAAAATCGATCTGGAGCAATTCCGTATCTAGGAAACACATGATAATTGGGCGATAAGAATCCCATATATCTTTTATTTCTAGGTGATCTTTGAGGAGGTGGACTGTTCCTTCCTAGAATTATAATTTATTTCTGAAGTAAATGAACAGATCAATTAGTGTATTATCAATATGAACGTACCTGAATGATACCTTCTTTTATTCTGGTACGTTTGTACTTGACTCCTAGACGTTGACATAGTAGTGGGATAGCAATTAATAGATCTTTGATTCTGATAATATTGGTGCATAGGACTATTTGAAATTATACCATATTGCACTATTCTGTTGTGTGTAACACTATTTGGAAGTATCTTGTGTGATTTTCTGTAAGAGAATAATTTTCTGATTTTTACATATTGAAAAAATGATATTACCTATAACCGATCTAATTGTTTTTTATTTAATTAAATGAACAATACTCACTTCATACTTCGTTCTACCGAAGAAATTACAGAATCTCGTTCATCCGAGCTCTCTGTTCGACTGCTATCAATGTGATGTTTATTCGGTGTGGGAGATCGTGAACTGAAGCCGCTATCACTGCCGTATTTTTCGTTATTTACGAAAGACTCTCGAAAGGAAGTTCTTTTACTCAATTTATTATACCAGTTTGATTTTTTATTTGCCAAACCGTTATTGTTTGGTCTAAAAGTAAAATGTGGAGAAGGTATAAGAGATGTGTTGTTGGATGTATTTACATGTCTCTGCCAGTGTCCTCGTTGTGTGCCATTATTTGACTGCATATACTCCACATGTCTTAAAGATGGTATCTCAACCCCCATCAGTAGCTCCAATGGATAAGATCCTGTCTGCAAGAATACCGCTTGTACTCAAAAGCATTTAGTCCATTATTGGAATACATTAATATTTAGAAATTTGTTAAATATAATAAACTTAAGATATACTTGAATCATATGTCTGTTCTGAGAGCAAGCATCTGTGTGATATTTTACATATTCTGCTTGATGGAATGCACTTGCACCATGAATGTGCATTGTATGTGGTTGAATTGGTGGACACTGTCCATTTGCCTGTTGGCCACCCATTATCTGCACCATTATTTGTGGTGGATACACAGTATGATACATAGTCAAAATAAATATATAAAATGCTACAAAATATAGTACTTAAATCTAGAGGAACTTTTGTACTTCTTAACAAGGCAAGTATTATACTATATAATGCACTAAATATGTGAGTATTATTTACATAAATTTATAATAAATTTCGATTTGAAAATAAAATTCATTAACAAAAAAATATAGCTACACATTTATCATTCACAAATTCAACCTTTTCCTGTTGTATTTTTTCATTGGATATATAGCATATATCTAAACATTTTAAATATAATTTGTAAAGAAATAAGTTAAATCAATGCAAAGTGTTAACTGTCTGATTAATAGTCGAACAAATAATATAAATTCCAGGAGAACACTTTAAATATAAACCATGTATCTTATATTTTAATATATCTCATTTCTCTACGACCTTCAATAAATTCCCCTCTAATTATTTGAACATGAACTCGTTTCTCTTATTGTATCTCGTTTATTATTATTTAATTTCAACAGTAGATAGTACTTTTGATCGGCCGTTGTGACGTTTAAATATTGAACACTTCTATTTTTCGAATTCTTAGCAAAGGGTCTAGATTCACGACTTGCAAAGTGCATTCCTGAAAACACAAAAAAATCATTAACAAAATTCATCATCGATTCGAATATAATAATTTTATTACTAATTCTTGTATACCAATCTATGTATCTATATAATATTTACTACGTAAAAATTTTCTATATTATAGGTTAGACACTGATATGTAATAACACTATATAATTAGAAAATTGTCTCTAAACACGTAACGATGATTATAGATTATATTTAATACACAGAGGTACCACAATCAGTTATATTTGATACAAATCATATACAGAAAAAAACTACCTATCGTGTAAATAACAGGGAAAATGGTTAGTTAAGAAAAGTAGGAAAATTAGAAGAATCGGAAAACCGATGAAGACGATGCAATAACAGAGATCAAAATTATGGACAATTATAGACTAGCATTAGCATTCACCGTCATTTTAATAATATAATCAGAAATTGATGATATACCTATTCTGAGTCGCCATGTTACAAAGATCTGTTCTCGATCTAACGCGATATTTCTCTAAGAAAAAAACCCACGGATCTGTGATTCCTGATCGTTCTCAAGTGATTAATAGAGAACGATACGATATTCAAAAGTGCCTTGGTCTCACGATTGTATCTCCCGCCGGACTCCAGTAAATGATATACGATCTTCAAAACAACGAAATACGTATTTTCCTGCGGTGATCACGTCTTCGGGATTTGCACGAGACTCTTGACACTTTTAACGCATTCCGACTTACTAAACTTGCCCGTTTAAATTTTCGAATTCTTCCATGTAATAAACGTTTTTCGACTTGACACTAGATATTTACGAAACGTAACGTCAGATGGCGTTAAAAGAAATCTTGATTTACCAAAGGAGCAATGAGAAAAGTTGCCGATCGTTCGATTATTTTATCTATAATTAGACTACCGGATGTTATGCGTTTATTAAAGAGTAGAAGTATATAGAATTTACGTACAATATATAAAATTCAAAATAAAATATAATATAAAATGTGCAAAGTTATGACTAGACTGAGGATATGCAAATTTATATTTTTATAAACATGATTGAAAAAGAATTTAAGTAAAGATTCGTTTTACCCATTAAAATATATACTTTACTTTGGATATTCTATACATCTTTATATGTTGTATCAATTCTGTGTAGTTTTGCATCTTTAAATTTTGCATTAATCCATAAGAATTTGCAATTTACTTATAACACTTACAAAGTGTTCAGAAAAATATGAATTTGCATAAACATTTGTAATCTACTTATAATAAGAAGGAAAATAGTAGCAAATTCATTTAGTTGAATGTATATTTCATGCTTCTTTTTGTTATCAATATACCCATATATGGAATAAGTCGTTATACTGTAATAATATATGAGATGAAATTTGTATTAACACATACATTCTCGTTTAATGTATGTCAAAATGCATGCAAATTGAAATTTTATCTGATATTTGTTTCATAGATTTGTCTTATAACTGTAATATAAAATGGCAGCCATATTGTTAATTCTTACAAATATTTTATTGAGAGAGTGGATGAAGAGTAGATACCTAATTATATTTTTTTTATACGTCTTCTTAATTATATATGTAAAAATTGTAAATAGTTTCGTTCATCTATCTTTTTTATTTGCCAATTACTGTAAAAATTTCATGCAAAAGTGAAATACCTCGTATAAAATCACTAAACTGAAAAAAAGTAAATGAATACTCCTCTACAGAGAACAAGGACTCGAATTCACGTAGAAGTGCGTTTTACCCTGCAATAGCACTCTAACCTCATAGCATTTTGCATCTAGAATTTGTATTATTACATTGTTTTCGATACTTCTGTTTAAACTTTAATTCATAAAATGCTATGATTCGGTATGATTTAGGTGGATGAAGAATACTGTTTCCTGAGCCTTTGAAATTCTATCTCTTTCTGTAAATACTCTTTAACAAATGGATGTTCCAAATGTGAATCTTTCAGTTGACTCAAATAACGATTAGCAACTTCAGGCGGCTTTCCCATATGCTGAGAAAGGACAATCATATTGATTAAAGTGTCTGGATTGTTACTATCTTTGTCCAAAGATTCTTGCAAAGCTGTTTCAGCTTCTTCGTATTTAGCTAGCCCAATGAAACAAGTAGCTTGACCATTTAATAGCATACTCGTACTGGAATGTTTGTCTATCATATCCTAAAATCATAATACATTAATAAATTGTCTTCTGATTGAACATTTCATACAATACATATATGATCGTACTTGAAATATGTAATAAGCATCTTGTAACTTATCTCCGCCACTGCTTATATTTAGCCATGCCTGTGCTAGTTGTGTCAGAGTGGCATCATCATCCTTCTCCTGCATAGTTAGCAGCTCTTTCTTTGCGAGATCTAACCGATCCATTTTTAAGTAAATCTGTAGCGTTAGGGCTAGACATTCTAAGTGATCTACATTACGAAGTATCCTAAGTGCTGCCTCTAAGTTCTTTTCGTGATAGTAGATGGTTGCAGCAACGATTAGGAAGTTATGATTATCGTAATCAGCGCGGTTGGTCGCTTGTTGCAATTCGGTGACAATCGCCTCTCTGCGAGCAGGATTCGCAAAATAATCCGCCAACATTTTCAGTGGTTGCAAATCAGGAGGGGAAGAATTATTAATTTCATCTAGCACAACACGGAATTTTCGTTGCGCTATGTACGCACGATAGAGGAACACATCTCGTTCCATCGTCACCTCTGGCGAAGATGACTATAAAAAAAAAAAATGATATTAACATTCTATTTTAAGTAACTAGAATTTATTTTTAACATGCATGAATAAAGATTAGATTAACATCATGGAAATAAAGAGTAAAATAGTTCGTTTTGATGGTATTGGAAAAAATACCTTTAATAAAGAGAAGAAGCAAGGATATTGTTTGAAGGAAATGTACTTTGAACAAACAAACCTTTATTTTTTGTGCTTCGTTGATACATTGCTGATAGTTTCCAATATAAAAGTGATTTTTCACGTCGAAAAGTTCGTCGACGTCTGCTTGCTGCTGACGTGCCATCTTGTCATTTCGGTAATACTGTTTCATTCAGCTACGTGTTCCGGTTTTCAAAAATCGTGTACTGCAATACCGACTACTTCATTCCATGAGAATAATTCAATTTTATATATTTTTTCAATTTGATCATTTTTTTACAAATTTTAAGGTTAGTCTTTTCTTTTAACTTAGATGACTTAATTCAAGTATACATTCTTCGATTTTAAATACAGTTTCGTGCATTAATGATTAAATTTAATATTTTCTGTTTATCATATCCTTAACATATTTTCTGGAATGTCTGTTTTTAAACGTCGTAAAAAATTGTAAAATAGAATATATGCAAATATATTAATTGTATCGTATACAAACGATTGTGTATACAAATTATAAATCATTATTTCAAAAGTCATAATACAATTTGTTTCGTCATTAAAGTAGTAAATGAGACAATTGTAATGGCTTCATTATAGTATTATACGCCTATACATATTAAGTTATTTATCGCATTAATGGTACATTCTTTTTTGATTGTTTAAGCGATGTCATTTTCCGTATTTTTAAGATCTTTTTTATTTTTAGGTTAAGCATTGTGATATTTTACAGCATAATGCAATGAACTTTATAAAGTAAGGTAAACAATTTTATTGGGATATGAGACGACATTTTCATATATAAATTTTATAAAGTATTATACATACCAATTCCTGTATGATCCAAAAATTACAATTAGTTTTATTTTAAACTTTATCTTCTTCTATTGAATGCTATAAAGCTGCTATTGGTGAATGTAAAATAAGATATTCTTTTTTTTTTACCAAATATATGAAAAAGTTTATTTAAACAACAATTAAAAATGGATGTTAGTACACTATTTAAAGTAAGCGTGCAAACTGTTAGTCTTCGTAACAAAGCATTAGGAATTAATGATAATACACGGAACCTAAAAAGGGCAAAGAATAAAAGTGCCTTTTTTATTAAAGCCCAAGGTGTTGTTGCACAAATTTCCAAATTACGTGAATTCCTATTGGAGAACCGTAAAGCATACTTAAACTTTTCAAACTATTTGTCAAATGTACCAAGCATGTCAGATGGAGATCGTGATAAAATCGATATTGGTGCACAAAAAATAATGAGTACCTGTTCCCAATTAATCAAGGATTTAAGAAGAGAAATAGCAGGTTCTGAAGTTTCTCCACAAAACTTAGAACACAGAGAAATTATGTTGTTATTAATTGAGGATTACTTAAAGAATGTTTGTAAGATCTACTCAGAACAAAAAGCAATACAAGTAAAAAGAGCGATAGAGGTAAGAAAAATTGCCAAACTAGAGTTGGATACAAAGCCTATCAAACAGATGCAACCTAAAGTGGAAAAACCTAGCTTAAACATAAATGAAGCTGAAGATAAGGAAAGTAAAATTGACTCTAATAAATCTAGTGCTATGAAAATACAAGAAATGAATGGTGATGTAAATGCACTGATGTATGAAGAAAAAATATCGCCTGAAGATATACAGACCTTAGAGGCAGAAAACAAGCAACTATATAATGAACTTAACACATTAACGGAAGAAGTGAAACAAATAGAAAGTAAAGTTGTACATATAGCAGAACTCCAAGAAATATTCACGGAAAAGGTATTGGATCAAGACAAGGACTTAGATCGTTTAATGACGAATGTCGTTGGATCGACGGAAAATGTAAAAGATGCTAATGAGCAAATTAGACAAGCGATTCAAAGGAATGCGGGGCTTCGAGTGTGGATTCTTTTCTTTCTTCTAGTTATGTCATTCTCTCTGTTATTTCTCGATTGGTATAATCCTTAAAATAAAGAAGTGAATGTGTTATTTTATTACAATTGTTTGTACATATTCCTGAAGGTCGTTTTACTATATGTGAAATATTAATATGCATAATACTTATATGTCCTACTAGATTGTTAATGAAAATGAACAAAATATTTGCCAAAATATGTCTGTATTTTATCCCCAAACATTTTACATAATAGCTACATCTTACATAATAAAATTTATAGTATATATTTACTTATATATACACATTCACACATGTGCAACTTCCGCATACAATTTCTTTTCTTTTTTTGTTGTTGTCCTATTGATATTTGGTTTAACAGAAAGTCATTCTGTAAATTAATGAAAGTATCGCAAACGCTCATATAAGATACATTTTCTTGTACCTTTTATCACTTAAAGATCATTTATGCTATCTTACTTTAAGGTATTCAGAGGCAACCTGCTTGATATTTGTTTTTTTACTGAACATATACCCGCTATGAATAAGTAATAAGAGTTCTATAAATTCCTTACTGATGGGATATATATCCAGTACATAAAAAGTGTAATGTAAATAGGTTTTACGATCTGTCACTATAATTTTATGTAAAAAAATATTTACAGGATACACCACCCATTATTAACTTTGATTTACAGAGTTATTTTAATATTTGCTGTGAATTTCCCAAATAAAAACTAATAAACTCAAATTAGAATCGCGTCTTAATACAAAAGTAATTCTTATAGCAAACTGCCTATTTCCTGATAACGCAAAGTTTGTTTTGTTTTTTAGAAACAAATAATTACCTATGTAAATATGAGGAGAAAATTGCTCTTGAAATATAATAATAATTCGTGTATAATTAAATGCGTTGTTTGATTATAGTGAATGAGCTAATATGGAAAAACAATATCCAGTTATTTACAACATTAATGTAAATATGAATTATTATTAGATTTCTAGTTATATTATATTTGTATATCTTTTTGCCTCTCGCAAAACGATACTTAAAACAATCTTGTCAGCATAAAAAATCTTGATGTAAATGAAATAATAATATGGAATCGCATAAATTGCGATTATAAATTAATTATGGAATATTTTTTAAAATTTGTTTGTTTACAATTCATTTGCTTTTTGTTTTCTTTTTTTACAAAAATCATTTTTGATTTAGAATTTGATTTATACAAAATGTTACAAAATTCTAACTCTACCTTTTTTTTAAAGTGATAAACAATACGGTGTAATAAGCATATATAAGTTCTGTATAATAAGAAATCACAAAAAGAGAAATCTTTACACCAAATATTCATACAGTATACAGTGTTATTATATAAAACATGTTTCAATATTTTTGAACATAAACTAACTTTACATAACATATTTCATTTAAGGAATCATACTTAACTATCTTAATTTAATTCTTCTATCAGACACCTATCAAAAGATTTTTAACATTGGAAAACTACTAAAATAATAGTTTTAAAGTAGTAGTACTTTGCAATTGATAAATGTATAAACAAATAGATGTGCTTTAAAGTGTCTGACAACGAGAAAAATAATATTTTCCATTTATCAGAACAATACAGTAAAAGTAAGAGATTTTTGTAATTTACAAAAACAGGATCTCACCTGCTTCCGAGATTATAGATGTAATTTCTTGATCATTTAATTTACCAAATTTTTTTTATAATTATATTTATAACGAACACTTGCATCATACGGACAAAATTTCCCTTCTATCAAACATTGGACAATCCATGTTGTAGAAAGTAATGGAATTTGTAGTTTATTAGCCTTGTCTGCTGCCCAGGATGGGCACAAACTATTTGTAAGAACTACAGTTCCCTGTACAAAATTTTCCATTACATCTAAAAATTTATAAAAAGTCTTATTTAGTATTAATGCTTAATATTATATTTTCAATTCACAAGTTTTCATTATAAAAAATTTTCATACCTGCTTTGTCCGCTAATATAATAACAGCACCTGCGTTTTCACAAATTTGGCGCCAAAATGGAGCAAATTGTTTTTCAGACTCTACAACTGGAATTATCACAACAACCTGAGTCAATGGTTTGTTGCTTTGTCTTTGGAACATTTCGATATATGAATTTTTATCTAAGCTCCATCCCGCTGGTAATCCATCTTCTGCTGGATTTACAAATTTTCCCTGTAAAATACGATAATTATTTTAGAAATAAGCTACAAAAAATAATAAATTTTTGTATAAGAGTACTAGAATTACAATACTTACCTCCTGACAACATCTTATTATCCAATTATGATTATAAGCAGGTATACCAACCGAAAGACACAACAGACTCTTCGCAGTTGTGTTTGGCACGTTCGTTATTAGTTTTGTATTTTTGTACTCATCTTGTGGGATTTCACTGAAGTCAGTGTAGACTTTTCCGCCACCTGCCACTATTTGCTTGTTTAATCTATCTCTTATAAAAGGCTTTTTTGACCATTCTATCTCATCTTCGGTTCCTGGATCTGAATCTTTATCATCTTGAAATCGATCGATAGTTTCTACGGATGCACAGGTAAGAAGGAAAGACATGCCTTTAAACAGATTCGAATCTGCACGCGGAATTGGACCAAACATTGCAATGGTTTCTGCATCGTCTACTTTTTTTTTACTTCTCGATTTGCTTTTAATTCGATTTTGTGGTCCTTTTACAACTTGCTCATACGGGGTTCCAATTATTTCGGGTTGTACTCCAATAGAAAAGACTTCGTCCTTTACAGAAACATTAGAGTCGCTGGAAACGCCATCACTTTCAAAGGGTATCTTCTTCTCTCTTTTAATCGAAGATGTTACGCCCGATACAGATGGTTCTACTTCAATTTTGTTTGTAGGAGTCTGAATTAGTTTAGATTTAGGAGTAGAAAAACTGGGAGTGGCGATTCGTTTCGAACGTCTTTTTCCATCAACCATATTATCTAATGTTATTTGCCCTAAATGCTTTGGCGTAGATGGAAGACTCTTATTCCCCAAATTGATTTCCTCTTTCAACACTTGAGCCTGATCAGCTGATAAAGAAAGATCCTTGATTTGAACTTCTAGCTTTTCTCCTTCGTCTGTCTCTACTGTGTAATATACTTCGTTATTTACAATCTCAACATTGATGATTATACCGCACGATCCATAATCGTAATTCTTGGTAGCGGCATACACGGATAGACCCTCTTTCAAAACTTTCGGTATCGGTATAACAAAGTCTTCTATAAGTACTTTATTTTTTCCATCATAGAAGTTTACCTTATATTTCGTCTTTATTTTATCGATAACTGTACCGGGATAATAATTATTGTCCGACCATTTAGCGAATACATCCTTACCAATTAATTCATCTATCATATGCGATTCGGATTTTGTTGAAACATTTATAGTGCTCGATATATTATCCGTATGTTCCGTTTTATTCTTTTTTCTATTCGGTGTATTAATGTTCTCTGCGAGATTTAATACCTTTGAAATCTTGTTCACTCCATTTGACTGATTATCTGACTTAGTACTTTTACTTCTTGGCCTCTTTACTGCTTTGCTCTTCTTTGTGCTTTTAGGAGTTTGTAACTGAACTATGTCTTTTGACACTTCTGGCGTAGAAGATCGAATCTTTTGTAAATGGTCGTCTATCCTCTCGTTGCTAACATTGTATGCATCAACGCCAGTGAGTTCAGTATTTGCAAAGTTTAAAATAGTTGTTGTAAGAAGGTGACTGTTTTGCCATTCTTTGCTTAGACGTTCGTACGCTTCGTCTATTGCGTGTTTATCATTCAGCGAATGAATATCTTGGCCGTGTCTTTTCGCATGTTTCGCCGGTACTCTCGGTAACGAGAAATGTGTACTATCTCTTATCGCAAGCTTGGCTGCCAGTGAAGCGGCACTAGATGCAGAACTTAAGCTGATCGTCGAAGCAAATGAAAGCCTGGAAGGATTCAGTTGATATAATTGCGGGTTACTGTTTACTGATCCAGGAGATATTTCCTTATTGTCATTTCCAGAAATGTCTGCCAATGAAGCAGATGTATCATTGTTTTTCTGTCTGGTTAAAGTGGACTCTGTAGCAACAGTCTCACATTGCACACCAATGATTTCTTTACTTAGAAATTCCTTTGTACCTTCATCAATGTGTAATAAACATTTCATTCTAACATACATACCAATTTCTTTTTCCATTTGTAAGGCTTTTGTGATAGAACTACTGTGAATCGAGTTTGACTTACTTTTATCATCTACTATAAAAACCTCAGGCTCATTATCACTTACACTTAATAAGTCAACATGATCGCTGTCTTTAAGTATAGAAATTGATTTAATTTGTTTGTTTATATTATGTATGGATGTAGAAATGTTATCTGCTTTGTCAAGAATTGGCATATCGTTAAACGTGTCTGATTGTAAACTAGCCGTACTGTCGGTATCGCATTTTTTTGATTCACTACTTCCATTTACCAATTTACCACTGGATTTAACCGAATCAAGGGATGATTCTTTGACATTTTCCACCGATTTATAACTAAATTCGCTACTATTTTTACTGTCGTAACAACTTTTGTATATTGTATCAGACTTTGTATTATCTAGGACACTCTTACTCTCGGCTTTCCCATCAGAATCTTCTTGAGACGAATCTAATATTATCTTCTCTCCATCCTCATCAATTTCTACTAATTCTTTGGATCTAGGCTTAGCTTCGTGAACAGTAGTTTTATCATATATAAGTTCTATGCTCATTCGCGATTTGGATATGCTCCCAGAACACATGTTAGAGTGAGATTCACATACTTCTTTAGACATTGATATTTCTTGAACATTGCTACTGTTTTCTTCTGAACTGATTTTTCTTTTAGGTTCAATACCATTTTCCTTATCTTCTGCTTTCTCACTGTATGTTACCTTACTATCTTTTGCTTCAATTGCTCTAATGCTATCTGTATTTTTATTACTCAAATCCGATTTTAATTTCTCAACTGCAACAGTTTTTAGGGAAGATGTACAGTCCCTCTCGTTTGTTTGAACCTGTATTACTCTATTTTCATTAGACTGTGATACATTTTTTACCTCTGATGTCTCTTCATTAAGGTCTCTCTTAGTAATAGCTTGATGTAGTTTTGATGTATCATTAAAATTTTTGTTCTTATCTATTTCATAATCTTTCATTTCCAATTCAGGGTGGTTTTCATCTCTATCTCTTTCTTTACATGATATTGACAATTCTACCATTTCTTTCATGTTGTCATCTTCTCCAACATCCTGAGTTTCTGCAATTATAATATTTGTGTTAGAGCAATTTTTAGGAAATTCATGATGGGAATCGTCAGATTTAAACGAATTCCAACTTTCTTCTTCTTCCTGTACTAGTTTCTCAGGCACTGATACATCTTCCCTAGATGCCGTCCTTAAAATTTTTGTAGGTGGTTCATTAAATGAACCTATTTTACGTTTTAGGCTTATTATATTAGCACCACCTTGTTTCTTAGATGGTGAAGATGCTTCAGATGGTGTGCAATGTATTATTTCTTCATTTTCATCATCAGAAAATTTTTCTTTATTCTCTAAAGTACTACTTTCATCAATCTCTTTCTCCTCTTCTTTTTCACATGGCTCTATGTTATGTTTTTCCTTCTCCTTCATAACTTCAACGTCTTGCGTATCTTCTACTTTTATATCATCATTCTGTACATCAAGCTTTGCTATATGCTCAGCCGTTAGTTTTATTTCATTCAAAGTTGATTCTGTGTTACCACCAGAGACAAAAGATAATGTTTTTTCATCTTTTGTATTTTCTAAATTTCGTTGTGATTCATCATCGCCTGTATCTATTAGATGAAAATCTTGACTTTCATTCAAACTATTGGCTTCACTAGATACCAAAACCCTGCTCTTTTCAAAACTTTCAGAACATATATCTTGATTTTCCATTGTACTATTTTCTATCTTTCCTATTTCTGACATATTTTTTACTCTTTTTTTACTAACATACTGGAATTAAAAACATATCAATGAAAATTTATTAATTTAATTCCCCTTATGGATAACTCTTAAAGTTATGTTTTTTAAAACGAATAAATTCAAATTGCTAATTCATAAAAATCGAGATAAAGCATAAAAAAAGATCGAAGCGAAATTCAAGGACACCCTATATATCAATACGGTGTTTACAACGAGAATAGAAGGTTACGGCGGGAACATCATGTGATCACGAAAATTTCTCGGAAATCTCAAGTTATAAAAAATGAAACGTACCACAATTGATTACGCACAATGATGCGTATTTTTTCAATTGAATTATTTGTACCTCCTTGTCAAAATATTACATTTGCCGTCGAAGATAAATATGTTCGCCGGCCGTCGGAAGCGGGAGCTCATGTATTCCTTCTGCCCGCTACTTTCACACTTGCCCTTTCTAACCTTGTACCTCGTACTCGTCTTGATCACGCACTTCTTTTTATTACTAGTCTCAAAAATTACATTAATAAACCGGTCTCCCATAGAAAATACCACGAAAACTCCACTTTTTAGACACAAAGCAATACAGGCCATAAAACGCCATCGCCACTTTTAGTAATCATAGATTATGTAATTCTAGATTTGCAGGGTTTCGCGGCTAGGTAACAAGGCACATTTACGAATTGACCAATTGCGTCGCCTCTTACGAGCGGCGTAATGTATATTATACCGTATAATCGCTATTCGTGGACGAATTTCCTTCTGACCAATCAGAACGCGTGACTAGGATTAACGTGACCATCTTTGATTTCAATTACTACGACTAGAGTGGTCAGAATAATTAATTCGTAATATTTCTTGTTTTAAAAGAAAAGAGATATTAGTTACAAATTTTTATTTCTGAAATAATGTCGGATGATAATGTAAATATTATCCAGGAAATAAATAAATTAAATTTGGAGTTAAAAAAGAAATTGGAAGTAGTCTCAAAATGGAGAGGTATATTCTAATACTAAAGAGGACATTTCCTATTTGCTAATATATTAATTATTTCTATAATAAAAAGAGTCTTTTTAACATCTTTTTCACTTTTAGTCGAATGTGCTCAATTGCAACTAGAATTTCTGAAGTTGTACACTCCAGAATGTCTTGAAATTTTCGAATCGCTTAAACAAATGACTGACATGAGTATCGATTCGAATACTAAGTTTAATAATCCTTAGTTATTAAAAAATACCTTCTTATTAATGTACCATCACGATTTTCAATAAACAATATGAGACAATTATTTTGAAATATATTTATTACATTTGAATATAGGACTGACACATAGAATGTATTTCTGGTTTTGATAACATAAAGACAGACATAGATATACATACGTTGATCTTTTATCCGACGAAATATAAATTTACACTAGAATAGAATCATGGTGTACCTTTTTAAACTTTATTAAATATCTTTTAATATCGATATATTTCGGTAGATTTATGTTGCATGTTGCATATTTCACAATGGAAGAAAATAGATAAATAAGATACTTTAACGCGTTATTATGCAGCATCATTTGGAAGTATTCAGGTAAATTTAATCTGGACAAAGTAAGAAAAATGAACTTTTTATTACGTGATTGCGAGGAAATTGCTGAAAATCATCTGGTGTAAAAAAATTAAACGTCATCGTATGTTATGCTCTCTGATGTTCAACGACTGTTTTAATGTATTTTATTATATAACTGATAATTTCTTCTGCGAGGCGTTCGTCCAAAATTTTTACTTTTTTTAAAGTTCAAATGGCTTTATATTATTAGCGAGATAAGAAATTTTGAAGTTCGTCCATTCTTGGGAAATAATGACAAAAATTTCGTTTGATAATTATTGTCCCTCATAGCTTGTCGTTACATTTATTACTAGAAAAAAAAAGAAATACACCTCGCAAATAGTTCAAATTTCAGTCGTTCCTTTTCCATTTTATTATATTAAACGATATCCGCATGTAATGGAATCAATCTGTTGTACACAATCATGTACGCAAAACTCGAAGCCACTTCAACCATCTTCATCGACATGTTCTCGAATCGACTTTAAAAGTTATTAGATTCTTTGATTCTTTGTCTCTTTCGTCTTAAATGAACCCACCCGCTCAATAAAAGTAACATGACTCTTATCGCATTCTTGGATGATATATTGTTTCGAACAACCTAACCTCTATTCCTTGACCTCAACGTTTTTCTTTTTCTCTCGGTTGCAAACCAAATAAACGAAATGCTGAAAGTTGACTATAGAAATGAAGCTCGGTTCGAGGTCACTGATTTGTTGAAAAGCCACACCCGTTTCTCGACATCGTCTCACTTAATTTTAATCCTTTGTTTTTTTATCGGTCCGATTGTTGAGAGCTGGTCATATCGTAGGCGCTGTTCAATCGTCGCCCGTTGTAGGGGTAAGTAAGGTAACGATGCCAGTATTGGTAATGATAACGTCGTAAACAAGAGTCGTTTCCATCGAGGCGACATTGATCGGAGATTGCAGTCGGAGTCTGTAATTGCGACAATATCAAAGCTGTGCTGGCGCACGCTTCTCTGCTCTTTGGTCCTTCTCTTATTTCTTGGGCGTCGCAGATTTTTCCGGCTTCCACTGCATAGTTACCTAAACATTCTTCTTCTAGGTCGTTCTGTACCTGAAATTAATAGGAAATTTATTTTATTCAGCTTTATATATTTTAATGGGATTTCCCTTTTTCTCGTAAACAATAAATAAATAAATAAAATGAAATAGGATGGAATTGTGTTCGACAAATTAAGTAACTAGAGTTTTAAATAGAGACTTTTGAATGATCAAGATTAGGGTAAGAATATTTACGCAGGCCTTGCAGATTTGAAGCATGACGCAAGGAAGATAGAGCATCTGTGATTCGTCTCCACCTAAAGTGTCTACTGTTCTGCATCGTCTCTCGATCAGTTCTAGCTCTGGACAGGCTCTATTTTCTTCCATGGCTTTTCACAAAATGTAATAGTTAATATAATGTATTGGTACTAAACAGTATAATACGATATAATGATTAATCAAATTGCACCTTCAGTTTCTATTAAATTGTTGATGCGTTTATCCTTGGATTTAGAGTTGCTACTATTCTCTCGGAAGTTCGAGGTTTGATTACCCTGTACATGAGTTGCCTTTTGAGCCTCTATCCTAGTCGCCACATTGTTCCTGAGTTCGTTTAGTGCTTTTCTCATTTTTTCGAAGGAATAGGCAGATGCAATTCGTGCCATTATCTTATCCTTTACCTATCATTTTATTTAAACATTATAAAATATTGATATATACATAACGCTAACTGTCGTGTCATGTATATTAATTGGTTTCTTTAAACGAGTCATACCTTTTGCATATCTATACCATTTTCAGAATCTCTGTATTTCAAAGCTTCCTCAATAATCAAGTCCTTAATGGTTTTCTGTCTGGGATCTAGTTGATCCAACCTGTCTTTTCTTTCGTCAGCTTCCTTTTCGTATTCTCGGTCGTTTGCCTTCAGATTCTCTACCATATTCTAATAAACCGATATATTAATTCAACCATTGTAGATCGAGTTTACGATTAGAGAAAGAATAAGAAAAAGAAGAACATTTTCTACTTCTCTTAATTACTTCATAGTATCGCTGTAACATCCATTCATCGTCTTGATTCGGAGTCCCTTGGCCAACCATGAACGTAGCTTTCTTCTTTCTTCTATCAATACCAAAATATTGAGACCAATCGACGCTCTTCTTTCTCACCTCGATAGATTTTGACTTGCCTAACTTTGTCACATTCTCCTTTTGCCCTTTTGGCGAAGGGGTCACCTTTGGCGCTTCCGAAGAACTCTCGTGTTTATGCTGATCCCCATGTTCATGATCGTGATCGTGATCGTGATTATGGTCATGATCATGGTCGTGATCGTGGCTGTGATCATGCTTGAAGTTGTGAGTATGATTTTGATTATCCACGGATTGAGTGCCAAACAGCGCTCCCAGATCTTGAGCGACCTTAAAATGTAAATAAATAGATACTTTATTTTAAATTTAAATTTAAATCATTTGAATGTACGATAAAAAAAGTAAAAATTAAGTATATTTTAAAATGAAAGTATCTATTTAATATTTAATCACGCATGTAATATTTGACTGCAAATTGCTAAAGAATTTCTAGAAAACTTCTCAGCTGATTTACCTTGGGATCGGTAATCTGCTTTTTGGTAGATGTAGATACAGGTTTTGGGCTCCTCTTGGCAACTAGATACCGTTTAGCCATATTTCTGTAGGTCCTCAGGGGTCGTCCTATGGAATACCCACCATTCATGTTTCTTCGTTCGCCCATTGAGAGGTACAATAAGTTTGGGTCTTGTTCCCGATCGCCGAAATCGTTTTCCTCGGATTCTCGACTCTGACCTCGGGCCATAGACTCTTTATTCAACAATGCACCCCAGGACATTGGACCTGAATTCCTATTATCCATAGTTTCGTCAGTATTTTAAATCTCACCACATTTTTAAACTTTAACATTAATAAATATACGAAATATTTTTTATAAGGATTATTTTGTACTAAGAAATAACAATGTTTATATAAATAAAAATATAAATTAAAATGAATTGAATGAAATAAATCATTATTTTAAAATTAAATAACTTAGTCCTATTATATTTTAAAATTATGTAGGTTATCGTTAGTCCAATAAAGTTGAGTATTAAAATTCATATTAATCGCTAACTCGTATATTTTGTTGCCTCGATCGCCTCTGTATCGATCATAGAGCATCTGACGAGAGTCCATGTACCCTTCGTCATCCGCATCTCCAAGATTATACGGAGAGCCATCCTGCAGTTCTTCTAGAAACAATTTCGCCAACTCCTTATTGTCAATATTCGATCGTTCAGAACCATAGCCCCTTTTACGATTGGAACCTCGTTCACGTTCTCGAAATAACGATGTGACCGGTTGTTCCTGGATAGTACCAAACAATGTAGCTCTTTCTTTTCATAGAAATATAGTATAACAACGTCGACTAAGGAAAGAAAGAAACTCTACCTGCTGTTGGGGTACATTCTCTAGATAATCAATCAATGCTCTTTCCAGTAATTTATTATTCAAATCTTGGAAACCATTTCCTACAGTTTCTAGTTGACCAGTTTCTAGAACAAATTTCCATTACGTAGAAAATATTTATGATCTAAGATTTGATTGATCTTTCTAAGTAAATTTTATTAGCTACGGTATATAGAGTGTCCAAGAATGAATATGCCTGGACAGGAAATTGAAGATTAAAAAAAAAATGAGTAGAACAAACATGATAAAGCTTTTTTCTTTGAGATCTTTCGTAAAAATATTATACATGCACTTAGCTAACTCCAAAAAGTACATAATATGTACTCGGTTTATGTATACATATAAATAAAACATAGAACGAGTACATTTGCATTTTTATTCGATCCGAAACGTGCACGTACACGATAAACCTTCGATCTCTAATTTGTTGAAAAACAAAATTTTAAGAGAAATAATTTTATTATTTTCTTCGGACTTGACCAATTAAAGCGCTCTTTATAAAATGGAATAGCCGATATAAAAGTAGGTGGTGTATGAAAGTGAATAACGAAATATGCTAAACCATCGTGATGGTTGTGCATGAACCTTATGCATGAACGTGCTAAACCATCATACGAGAGAGTACCATTAGGCAAAAATTCTATTTCTTCGTCCTCCTCTTCTATTTCCCTTTCACCCTGACGTTCTCTGTCAAGCTTCCTTTCTCCCTCTCCACCATGATACTTAAACGAGCGTAAATCATTGTAGTAGTCTTGCGAATTCGTATCCAGAGATCGTTGTTTTCTGGTAATGGCATCCAAAGCACTCCTCAAAGATTCCTCCATCGAATGATGGGGCATGGGTGCCAGCGCCGTCGCCGACCCCATGAGTAGAGACACTAATAGCCATTCTTGAGGCAGCATTTTACCTTCAAAAGCAAATAAATGTTACAATCTTGCATTTATAGATTTTTGTAAATCGTTTGCACGTTCTTTGTGGAATTGTTTACGAATGTCTATGAAACATAATATTACGAAATTGCATATAAAATTGTATGTTCTATAAGACTAATTAAGTAGCTTTCAGAAAAAGAAACGGCTCGTAAGACAAAATCGATGAAATAATTGCGCTGCAAGTTTTAGATTTAGTTATTTGAATATTAACTATAATTTCATTCTATATGTAGTTACAAAGTGAGAAAAGATTTCATGATAATTCAACTATTTTCATATGTCTGTATATTATTATATAGATGTATAATATATATTTTATGTATTATTTATTTGGATAGCGAATTTTAGTCCACAAACTATATATATACTTGAAGTTTTACAGCGTAATATGGAATCTATTAAATTTCATTTTTAACGTAGATCAAAATTGTAGCGTAACTCCTGAAGGAACATATGCTTAATCGTACACTGTTTTGCAGAAAGCTTGTCAGTTATAACGCTGAAAATTACATATTGTTCCCGTATGTACGTATTTCCTAAAAATTCGTCTTCTAAATTTTCTTCAGATTTAGTAAATGTTAGCATCGAATCTGCTATTCTAAAGCAATCATGCGACAGACGATCCCAGTGTTAAAGGAAAGCTACTTTATGGTATCTTCAACAGGTTGCCTACCCAAGTGTCATAGTACAGAAAAGTCGACCCATGGACAGGAAATGGAAGCCTTGACTTTATGATCTTACGTTAAGAATATTTAGGAGGTTCAGTTTGGTTCTAGAAAATGGATAAGAACATCGACGAGGATGACCAGCGTTAGAAGAGAATGGAAAGTGTGTTAGTAGTTCTCTTTAATCAGCTTTATCAGTCGATATCGATTCCGTAAAAAGGCCAGCGAAGACTTCTTCTTAACAGAAGACGTAGTAGTGAAAACTAGTGATGCAACAGGGATTGCTCTACACTCTAGGCCCTGGTCGATCGACTTTTTCGTTACAGAGATTGATGTAATTCTACATCAATCGATGATTCGATGCTCAGGTAATCGATTGTATTTATAAAATATTTATAGAATGATTGAGACGCAATGGGATTAAATTAAAATTAACTTGAAATTCATATGTTTGTATAAAATATTTTTCAGCTATTATAAATGATATATACTGTTATAGTTGACGAGTTTATAACAAAAATATGACTGTCTACCTCCAAGAAAGCAAAAGAATACTTTATAAAATCTCCGATTTCTGTTCAATATACAGGGTGGTTGGTAACTGATGGCACAAGGGGGAAGGGGTTGATTCTACGCGAAAAAAGAAGTCGAAAATATAGAATAAAAATTTTTTTTTAATTCTTTTTTTCCTTTTCTTTTAAATTTTTCCATCGAGACAACGATCTACAGTGAGGTCCGTTATAACGAGACGTGGTAGAGTGCACGCGTACCGAGCGAAAATTCAAAGTCGATTTTCTCGAAAACAAAGCCTCGAACGAAAAATTTGTATTCTATATTTTCGACTTCTTTTTTCGCCTAGAATCACCCCTTTTCCGCTTGTACCACCAGTTACCAACCACCCTGTATATAATATGATTTGTAGGAGTGTATCCATTTACTATAATTATACTACAGAATAATCGTATCTAATTAAATCATGAAGTTGTTATTCTCGAGACAAAAGTTTTTATAGAAACAATTCATTTTCATTCCATAATAGATCATAAATTATCAATCATTTTAAAAAAATCATTTTTCAAAAATCATTTTATATAATACGCAGTAAATCTATCATAGTTTCTGGCAACTAGAACCTATCGTTACTATACATTATTTAAAAGGTCGAAAAATTTGATAAGGATCGTTCTTGTTACGAATGGTTCTTTTACTGTCGCGTTACTTCTGTGTTGTTGCATTTAATTTACATAACTAAATTCCTCTAATTTACATAACTAAATTAAATACGTACATAACTAAATTAGTACAGTACAGCACTTAATTTAGTCAACAGAGACTAGATCGTCGTTATAAGCACCGAATATTTTATTTTACAGCGATAAAGGGAAAATCTAAATGGAAATTTTTACTACTTGATAACTAAATTTACATAAAAAAATAAAATCCTTCATACAGCAGCGACTGTAGTCGATAGACTGACACTTACGAAATATCGATAGAATAATATTAATTAACAACGAATGTTAACAATAAACAATAAACGTTTAATGACATAAGTAATATTTGACTCGTAATAATAAGTTGGAATTGATGTGAGCTTCGTCATGCAAGAGTTAAATAACGAATTTAAAAACGACGAAACGAGGATGAATTTTCTAATGACAATGAATTTTTCCAATGATAAAAAAGATATAATCTGGACATTAAGGAAGAACTTTCTTCCCCCTTGTTGTTCCTGAATGACGCGACGCTTCTCAGATCGATAGACGTAATGCATTCCACGCGTACAATCAGCTTTGCCGCATCATCGTGAAATCCGATTAACATTGACCCTCCTCCTATTACCAACAACTTTCTGCGTATTCGTAACGTATCTATATACGTATATACAATAACCATTTTATCGAAGAAATATGCAGAATCGCATCGATCGTATCAAGGAGCACGAAAATACGCGGTACAGTCGCTAATCGATAACCGGCTAACAGAACACCGACACCGTGCTCTTAAATTTCATTCAAGGTATTCGGAGAAACCTTTGTCGATAGACCGTTTTTGTACACATTGTGTTTCATTTGTCTTTGATCCTTGATCAAGCGATTAAATTGGCCGAGTTAACCGAACTCCAGTGACTTGACTTTAACTTTGCGTTTATACAAAGACAAATTATTTGATTTCCACTGTGCCGAATTCGAGAAGACTGTGCGAAATATAGAAAGTTAAATATTGATCAATCGCGTAAACTAGTCTTTAATCCTTCGACACCGTGACGAATTTTATTCGCTTCATCCCTTTCAATAACTGTATGCTTTTAGCATGCGTGTATGATGCTAATTCGAACGAATGAAAAGAATTAGAATTCACGAAATTCGGAAGAAAGGAAAGGAGAACTCACAGCGAACGAACGGTTCAAGAGAAAAATAATACAATCGATAAAATATTGAATTCGAGGAAATTTTAAACGAAGTTACGCTCACAAAAAAATCAAAAACGGATTTACTATTCGTACTTGTAAAAACTTGATAATTTACGAGATCTCACAAACAAATACGAATGTTATATGTCACTTTCTGCATTTATTTATAGAAATATACACTTATATCACTTTTCCACTCAGCTTCTCTGACTTATGTGAAACGCGAACGGTGAGTTGTACATACAGAAGAAAGAATTTTATAAACATTACTTGTTACATTACGGGTAATAAATATCTATTTCATCGTTAATTTGACCGCACGGTCAGAGGTGATTCGTAGTGCCATGAGTCTAACAGATGGTGAGGCTAAACTCAAGCTAGTGATACAAAATCTCTACAAGGAAACAGGGAAACCCTTCAGCAATGCAAATACTTTCGTCCTTAAGCAAAAAGAGTGTAATTTTTAAACTTATCGACGTGAATATCTTCGATGTTAGATTACTTCTAAACAAGGGACGAGTACGCAAGTTAGAAAGATTGGTTTGATAAAATTAGAAAAATGATATAACGACACTGTTTTATTCGATGGATAACTTACTTGATTTTTAGTTAGTCATTCGCGTGGCACAAGCCAGTGTTTTATTTGGTTTGCGCGTTCACCCTTGTACCACTGCTTCCACCGTGACAATTCTCCACGGATTACATAGAATATTGGACGACCTGCTGTTTCACGACTACCGATGACGCGGCCTCTTATATAGGGAACACCAGGATCGATAGAACCGCGCATGGAATCACCGTGGAGCAGCAACAAGTAAAGGCGTGTGGGGTGTGCCTGAGAAAACACGCCAAACCGGAAAATTATAATCACGCGTTACATCAATCCAATGAACCAGCCAATTCGAGCGAACCCTTAGAATCCCAAAAGAATCTCCCCCTCTTTTTTGTTTTGTCGTCCATTCGAAATATGTTAATCTTTTTGGATAATTTGATATACGGTGTTGTTCGAAAAGTTGGTAGGAAAATTTGAGAGAAATTTGACGATATTCCACTTTTGTAGTATTAGAATGTTATTAGGTTGTCTGTGTAACGTTAACTTTTTACCAGCCGTTCGCTAGTTTCCAGGATTTAGTCGTTTGACGTAGTTCCTGGAGGTTTCTAGAGTCTCCAGTTTTCTCGGAATTAAAACAACTTTTTGAAGGGTGGAATAAATAATAGGTAAATGACGATATGCTAACGATGTTTGACAAATGACACACGTGGACTTGAATATTTCGATTGAAATATCTCTGCGTGTTCTTCATCGATACATTGGTTGACCCAGAATTTTTCTATTCGATTACTGTATTTAACGTTATAACGTTCTAGTTTTACACGTTCTTTTCAGTTCTATCTAATATATAATAGAATATATAATAGAATTTTGTTCGATTCTTATCGTTAATATATATATGAATTCTTATTTTAAAAATAATTACCAGTGAGATGCTGGAAATTTCTCAACCTACTTCTTCATGACCTACTACTTCTTCTTGGTTTTTTGATCAATTTTTGCCTTTTCCTTAAATTTCTCGTTCAATTTATGTAGCACCGTCAGTACAATACCGAGCAAAGATGAATACCGATTGAATTTGCCTCGGTGGTGTGGGAACATTCCCATAAGAATTCAGTTATGTTAACGTTATTAAACATGTTTGAACAACGTTATTAAAAAACATGATCAGGATAACTCTACAGAAGTCCACTACATAACTCAAAGCCTTGCAAAGAATTTCTATGACATTTGTTACAGCATTATAAATATTTCAGAAATACTTTCTCAAATTTCCACGATTTATGTGATTTCAATTTTGAACGAAAAAGAGAATAACTGTAGAAAGATATTAAACAGACTCTTAAACATTTCTTTCAAAAAATCAAAATATGAAAAAGCAGAATTTAGTAATGTAAATTGAACTAAGAAAAAGTTGCAGATGAAATGTTACGTTAAGACAACGTTGATCCTTAATGGAATGAATGGTCGGTAATGATCTGAAATAGTTTCCGTGAAGCATTACGAAGGATAGTTAAAGGATGAGACGATTTGACGGAGTTTTTAGTAATAATTTTCTCGGGATTGTATGCGTCTCGTTTTGTTCAGAAATCCTCTCTCCTCCAGAGTACGAGAACAGAGTGCGGGTGACCTAAAAGAGAATTCCCAGATAGTTAAGGGATCAGTGGGAATTTTTCAATTTTAACATTCCTATAATAGTTGAATATCGGTATTTTGTGGTATTAGGGTTTTTAATTATTCTTGGAACGAAGGTGTTCTATTTTTGAAAGTCACGAAAATGTACCGCAACAGAGAATAAAATTACGATTGAAAATAATCATGAAGCCGAAGGGACGATATTTTGAAAAGTTGAATTACGTTTCACTAAATTGAAATTCTCAAAATCTTGACTTACGCATCGCTATACCATAATTTTCTACCATATCCTCTTACGATTAGTTAAGTTGTATTAACTTCAAAACAAATACAGTCGACTCTCCTTCTTATAACACGATTAATTCTTTCCGCGTTGTATCGAAACCACATTAAAGCGAAACCAAAATAATATAATGGAAATATTCATGCTATACGAGGCTTGCATAAATTTATTAAGCCGTGCTATATGGAGATCGTTTTGTAGGAGGGCTGGCGCAATTTTTTCACCGTGTTATACCGTGTTATAGGAGAGTTATTACTGAAAATTCTCAACGCGAGAATTGATTGTAATTTTAACAAATAAAAGAAAGAAAAATAAAAAAAAATAGGAGAATTGAGCGTACTAGAATAAGTGTTGTATGATTTCCTGAACGAGCGTGTGTAGTGTACCTCAGTCCCTGCAATAATCTATTTCACTATATTATTGTTCATGTTGCAAATCATTAAAATTATTTGCGTTATTTTTTATTAACAATACAGGGAAAGAATAATAAGAAACATCGATCAGTGCCTTTGACAATAACGAGAACGATACCGCTTATCCGGTTTTACGATAAGCGATTGGCTATCAACGATAACGAAAAGAGACTTACGGAACTTTCGACGAACAACCACGAGCGAACAGTATCTGGACGAATTTTCAGCAATAACATCAACGGAAGTGGATACTTGTGTAAATCTAGATCTCCCACAAAAAGAATTTCACAAACGTGAAGATTTTTTTGAAGCCTGAAAAACATTAAGGATAAAGTATTAGCCGAGGAAAGAGCAAGTTTTTGAATATTTGTCTACATAAAACGACTTGTTTCTACGCGATAACATTCATGGCTGTTCGCTAATCGATCCGTGTAATCCCCTGTGCCGCTTAACGATCGTTAAAATTAATTAAATCGACAAGGTTCTCTTACGCGTAGCGATAAAAAAGACACGTTTGCTGAAATAGTAAATAGTTTTCACGCACCGATTCACCAATGAATGCTCGATTTTTTGCCAGAAGAAATGGAAGCTAGTGACCTTAATCGTGTTACCTTCGGAGTATTAACTGGTGATTCTTATTCCCTTCGGTTATCCCGAATGTGATTCTTATTGAACATCGTTATTATTGATATTACTATTACCGCTTTTATTGCGCCGTAAATTATACGAAGCCCGCAAAGAAAGAGGTGATAAGTCTGATTTTTATGTGATAACTAAAGTCCATTGATTAAATTTGATGATTAAAAGTCACTAATTTAGCATAACGTGATTAATAGCCTGTGCTGCAAAAATATGTGTTGAAAAATAGGTGTACAAGTTTCATGAACAATCAACATAGTTAATGTCGTCATAATATTTATGTCATGATATTTTTGTAATGTTCAACAGAGCAATAGAAAACATATATTTAATCTGATAGTGAAATAATGAGGACAGTTTTAGTATTATAAGATTGATCGACAACATATAGAATTTAGGAAATCCTAAAGGATAGAATATGTAACTTATCATATCTTCCCCTGTGACCTTCATATATAACCTAATAGATAATAATATACAAACCTAGTAAAACAAAAAATACATAAGTATGGCAAAATTAGTAGAATCGCAAAAGTATGTTGACAATTTGCTGTTCCAAAGTTAATATTACGAATTACGTTCGAATGTGTATTTAAAGTAATATGCATCTCGTTAACGACAGAATCATTTGATTAATTTGTATAATAGGAAGCATAAAGAAAAAGCGCGTGTTTAAACGAACTTTTATAATCACGCAGAGCCAAACCAGGTAACCACCCAGTATATAGAAATGCAACAGAATTCGGTATCCAATACAGTTCCTGTCCTTTCGGGGCCAACCGTCATTACGGCACAACCACAAGGTATGTATATCATCTTCCTGATAAAAATATGTAAAATATGTTTATAAAATTATTGTTAACATATAGCATACAATATAATATGTAAAATATAATGATAAGTAGTCTGTGAATATTTTATGTATCTATGAGAAACTTGAGAATGAAAAAATGCACAAAGTACATAATGCGAAATATAGTATTCGTTATAATATTTAATGTGCAAAATAAATCTCTATTACATATGAACTATCCTATTATATATGAAATATGATGGTATATTAAATTCGGTCAGGAGAAACCAGACAAGAAAGGAGACCGATTCCTGTGAATACGTTGAATTGGATATCGACACCAAGGTCACAGCTGACCGTACTTTCTGGAACTCACTTCTTATCTAACGTGGAACAATTGGAAATTCAGCAGATTGTTGACCTCAGCACACGTTCGTAATTCATCTAAATTTAAACGAAAACAATGTCGATAAAGATAACTTATGCTTGGCTTGCGTACAATTGATTATCGATTTTTTAATGAATGAAGCTTTTCGAACGTTATTTTACATTCAAATTAAATTATACATATAGAGAATTAACCCATCGAGAGTCGCATGAAAAGTTTGCATTTACAAACTGCGTAATGTTCATATCTTTAAAATCGAAGAGAATTCAGAAATGACAAAAGTTTCTTTCTTTCGTGTTAATAGTGCTCGGTAGATTAAAAAAGAAATTCCAATACAGAGTAAAAGTACCAAAAGCTGAAACGTTATTCCTAGCAATGGAAACAGAATCAAAGAATGAATCAAGCGGTTGGAGTTGCTCCAGATTGACTCGCGACGATTTTCAGTTAAATATTGTGGACCAATGCGGCGAAACCGCGTTCACCATGATTATGAATTCCATGTGGACGTTTGCTTTGAATAAATCGCACGTGAGTAAAATCCGGACTGTATACAAGATTATAAAATAGCTTGACTATATTTTTATTATTTACCATATAACAAAAAGATGAAAATTTCATTGTACAGAGTATGTCGGTGCTAAGCCCAAATTTAATTGGCACAATAGGACAAAATTTGCATATAATAGGTTCCAGTTTTACGGTGTACGATGCAATAGGAAAGCGACTTTGTAATATATACGGGCCAAATGTTAGTGATTGTTGCATGTATCAAGAATCCCAGTTTCAGGTAATTTTTGTCTGGAAGAAAAAACGATATACAGGATGTGCCCAAAATCGGGGTACGACCCAGCTGGGTACAGAAATAAAACGAAAAACGATAGTAACATTATTTTCAAATCGTGACATAAATCATGTTTAATAATACAAACACGAGCAAAAACAGAAATTTCATACCTCGAAGCTGACAGTTAATACACAGGAACCTGGCGAATTTTCAAACTAACCTTTTTAGAAAATAAAGCGATTTTTTTCATATTTTATTATATAATTATACATTGCATACGACCGTTTGTACGACGATTTTAGAGACAGCCTGTATATTTTATTTAATACATATTTGTATATATGTTGATATATATATATATATATAATAATAAGTTAATAATAGCTTATATTTTAATATCTTTGATCACTTTGAATATCTATATCCCTATTTTTAATGAGATGGTATTACTAGGAAGATACGTAAGAGTCATTATCTTCATACTAAAACTAAATAGCACTTATTTACTAATATAAATTGCTCGAAAATACACCTAGCACTACAACTAGAGTTACTTCTGCGACTACAGCTAATTCTACTATAATAGTCACTGTTACCTGCTCGCGCTTCTCGAGTAGCTTGCCGACTCGTCAAAGATGTCGATCTCATGACGCTCCATGTGCCCTGATTTGAAGATTTATTTATGACGTTATTTATGATTTAAAAATTTTCACAAGTCCTTCATCTAAAAAACAAAATGACTATACATACAGTCACATGTTATAGACTTTGGTAAATAAGGTCCCTCCATATTTTCAGAAGTAATAAAAATATTCAAAGTGGTTGATATTATTAAGCTACCTTATGCTTTATTTACAAATCATTTAATTATAGTACATTAATTTCATTTAGGTAATCTCGATCGATGGCACTCATCAAATTGCATCTCTTATGCATCAGTGGGACAATATTCTTCACGATTATATTATGTTAATTACATTTCCTTCAGATTTAGACATAAAATTCAAAACCTTACTCCTCGCCGCAGCATTTCTTCTGGTAAATTCTTTTGTTGCAAATTAGTGACTTAGGAAATTAAAGTTTTCTTTTCTTGGATGTTTGCAAAATTTCATCGTAAATTGTTTTTTTAGGAATATCTGTACTTCAGACAACTAAGAAGATAGTTTTAATCGTAAAAATAAGATACGCATCAACATCGACGTATTCAAACATTACCAACCAACGTACATTACCAACCAAACATTACGTACCAACAAAAACGCGAGGAAAACGCGTCAGCGAAATTCTTGCCACGACTCGGATAATCGACGCCGCGAATTAGTCATTCCTCTGTTTCTATTAAGATAACAGAGGTGGTCAGAATGAGTTTAACACTGAATTAAAAGGGTTGATATAAACTTGTATATTTAACATCATTTAGTATTATAATGAGCACGTCACAAATTATTTAATGATAAATACAATTAATTTGATACAGGAATTCGACCTGACTTTATAATATTTCTCGATATATTCGTTAGACTAATCGACTTTAATTTTATTCGTCTGGACCTCTCGATGCATAACGTTTGAATCCTCAAATGATACTGATTATCTTTCGATGTTTTCGTGGTCTTCTCTGGGAGACGACCCCCACTACGCTCGGATCATGTCACCGTTCACGCCCATAATCACGTATGCCACCTTCTTTGTGTGGATAAAATAACGGACCGAAGGCGAATCGACGTTTCTAGAACTCACTGCTTCATAAGAATTATGCGCTTGGCGCTACATCGTATATATTTCGCCAGTTATATAAAACGATCTGCCTGCGATACTGTAATACCACGAGCGGCGGTTAGGAATACGGCCTATGGTAAGCTTCGTGACGTAACAATAACGATCATCAATAATAACGGTCAGTAAAAACGGTCATCATTGATAAATGTAAAAAAAAAGTTTTGAACATTGGAGAGATTGTTGCAATAAAGAAGGCAGTTCCATTTTTCACTAATTAATAAATCAATTTAAAATCGATCAAAATTAAGTCACTTTTTCCAAACATACTATAAATTCATAGTCAATTAATATTCGTAGTAAAAACTGTTGTATCTTTGGATATAAAAGCTATATCTTTCTTTTTTTCCAATGAATATAATTTGAATATTGGAGATATTTTATTGCAAACTCATGAAATTTAACCGCATGGTACAGTTTTGGTTCCGTTAAGCAACTGATTTCTGATTCGAAATAAGCAACTTACTACATATTTCCTCTTTTTATTTGAACTTACCTACAGAGTGAGAAATTTGAGACCGAATAAGAGACCCGTGAAAGCGGCTAGCCATAAAAGTTTGTGGTCGAATGAACAGTGACATCATTCAGTAAAAAACGAATAGAATATGTATAGTTGCTATCACACTTTGGTATTAGAAATCCCGATGTGTTACATGCTGCTCGACAGCCAGCCTCTCGTATTCATTCTTCTCATTCTTTGTGTTCTTTCTTGTCACGTTCGAAAATAAAATCAAGCCAAATAGTCATAAAACATTCAATAATTGCACAAAAATCGGGATTCAAATGTTGCAATTATGTAGAGGTAAAAATGCTCCTATTCCTCGAAACTGAAATCTTAGACGTGTTGAACATAGAAAAGGACTATGCGAGTCAAAGAGAAAGAGGGACTGAAAGTCAAAGCATTCAGCTAATGTTAAAGGCCCGCGATAAGCTGATACTTTTAACTCAAAAATCAAACTTTCTTATTTTAGATTTGTGATCGACGAAACTTTAACCAATATGTTTCTTGCATTTTTCTGATTAAAATGACACCGAACACGTTATGATTTGGAGCATATTTGCCTCCTTAATAAATGATAATTAAATACATATCAGTAAGTACATATAATTCAAATTATATCGTGTTTGATCTCATTTTAATCAGATCGTACAGATATGTTAGTAAAAGTTTAATTTAAAAAAAGTCAACAATAAAAAAGTTGTACTTTTGAATTGGTATCTGTATATATTGTCTCAGCGATATCCCACATTGAACAATGTTACATTACTTAACCGAGATGAGCCATCGACTTTCGAGGTGCGTTAGGCGAACTTGCTCCTATAGTAGGAATGACAACTGTGCAATTATGCAGGGGATCTTTTTGTGCAGTTGTGCAATTATCGAATGTTTCCTATATGTCTGACTCGTAATTAACAAATGGCCGACCCTGAGCATGTTGCGTATTCTGGAATAGTGTAACTTGTTTACTAATTTTGATAACCTATTAGTTAATAGGGGAAAGAGAGTACAAGAAAGTGGTAATCACTTTAGAAAAAATAATTATTAGCAATTGATAGCAACAAACTCGCGATACTTACGTAAATTATCTATTTTTGTCAGCTTTACTGGCAACCTTTTGCTCTATCGACAAAAACGCAATATTAACGTGAATCAAATTTGATTGAAGAGATTCACTCACGAGTTAAACAAATGTGACTGAGATTAAGTTTAACAATAAAATTTAATTTAAATTGATTTATTTCCTTTCTGTTGTTATAATTATCGTTCTAATTCAGAAACTTACCCTTTTATTTTGTATCCTGTTTGCGAACTTCGTTTTCTTATAATTTGTATTTTATAGGCTTTAATTAAGAGTGGGAGATTTCCATACATTATAATATCGCGAGCTATACTTTCTCTACTATGTAGATGTCACCATAAAAATGATCATACAAAATTTAATATCTAATATTAAATATGGTTTTAACAAAAGATTATAAGCAAAACACCAATTCACGAATGATTATTACAGTTCAAGATTCCAAACATTTTTATAAAAGTGATTTTGTCCTCGAGTGATTATAATCGTTGAACTGATTTTAATGTGAATTATACCGACGTATATCAAAATATATATAGTTCTATATAAAAGAAAGGTGACAACCTTGATTATACAAAATTTTGAACTTAATTATACGAAAAATTGTGCTCCCTACAATACTTCAAATTGTCTTAACAACACGTTTTTGTGTTACTGATATCACATTTTATGTGCCTCATATTTCGTAAATGTATTCTATGAGCATAACCAAACAAAAAATGTCATATAAAAATATATAAATCGTTTAAAATATTAATAAAAATGGTTACATACCAGGCTATCATGGTTATATACCAATATAACGGTAGGTTTATAATCGATATGATCATTAACTGTTACATACTAATCGACAGTCAAAATTCTATGCATGTCCGATGTCATCCCTTTGAGTTCGTCTCATTTCGTTGAGATCTGAATGAGAAACATCAAGTATGAGTGAGATAGAGAGGAAGGTTCATCGGTTGATTCATATATCTAGCGTAAAAACATTTTTTGGTAGGAACTTTTCTCATTTTCATGTCTAGAATCGATTATATAAATATCCTTTACATACTTTGTCTTATATAAATAGCTAAAAGCTGTTATAATTGTAGCAATACTATGCTGTAGTTGTAATGATAAATACTGTTAATAATAAATCGAAAGACAAATTAAAACGTTTTATCTTACTTGAATATTTCTCCCATGTATATATATATTAAATATTTTTTCGTGTGCTATTTGGGTTAAAAGTATTGGCATTGCATTTTACAATATTACGTGTAATATTATTATTAAATATTGTATATAATATAATGTGTAATAGTTTTACCCCACATGATTTTGCATTCTGGTTTTAACGTTTCTCACTTATGTTATCATAGATGTCTATACCTTTCCTTCAGAGTAGGACGATAATCGTAGTACAATCAGTCAAAAGGCCATTCTCCATCAAAAAATAAGAAAACATAACATTTTTTCATTTGAGGCTTCATTTTCGAAAAAAATAAATTTGGATAAGTATTATCTATTTGGATATGGTACGTGTATAAGATCAGTTCACAATTAAAAGTTTTTAAATTCTATTTTCTGAAAAATAAGGTCTTAAATGGGAAAATTTTATTTTATATTTTCTACTTATTTTCACGTATATAATAACTTCCTTTGGTTGTTTTCTCTTACCTAGTTGATATTTAATCAAATTAATTTTCAACAAATTTTGAAACTCGATATTTTCTAAAACAAAGCGTCATAAGGAAAAATGTTATTCTACATTTTCGACTTATATTTTCACATATAATCACCTCCTACTCGATTGTACTGTAATTATCACTCCATTATGTGTATGATGAAATACAAATCTGATTGGTCATTTCTGGTAAACTAGTAAAATATAAAAAAGGATAAGCATTAGCATAAAAGTATTAATTATATAAGTAAAATGATTTTATCTCTACATTATAAGTATATACGTACTTCAATTAATAATATCAGTTTCTTTTTGCACTAATAAAGGTTCTATTTGATTATTAATATTAATCATTTGATATTATTTAATTTGATTTGATATTAATCAGATTTCTTCTCTATAACCGATTTAATTGTAAGTACAGATGAACTTTATGTTATAATTAAATATAAGTCATTTTAAAGTATTAGGTTGTCCGAAAAGCTTCTTTCGTTTCATAACAAACAATAGATGAACAACAATTTCTGTTTTATATTATTTTATTGAATTAAGTATGATCCATTTCGTTATATTTCTATTATTACGTTCGTGCATAATTCAATAAAATAATATAAAACAAAAAACATTATGCCTATTATATCTATTATTATGTCTATAAAAACATTATGTCTATTATTTCCTTATAAAACGGAAGAAACTTTTCGGACAATATAATATAACCAATAGTTAGTATAAATTTAATTATAAATAAATTTATTATAATTTAAAAAATACATGAGATTTAATGTATTGCATACTGATTTAAAAAAAATCTCTTAAAACAAAAATATGTGATTAAAATGTAATACCTTTTCATGTTCACATTTTTCAGATTCAATTATATAATTTAGTAATATGGATCTTTTAGCTGTCATTGGCTTTATAACTATAATTTATTGTCTTGTTTACATTATTTGCCCTTGGTTCCTTGATTGTGACTTACATCTTGCTATCTATGAAAAATTTGGCAAACCTACAAGTAATAATTATGCATATTTTTCAAAAAAAGTATTTGTAATATGCATTATTAAGATTTCTTCTTAAATATATTTTTAACATTTTTGCTAGATACTTTAAGAGATAAAGTAGTATGGATAACAGGAGCATCAAGTGGAATTGGAGAACATCTTGCATATGTTTTGGCAGAGGCTGGATGCAAATTAATTTTGTTGGCACGAAGGGAAGCTGAATTGGAAAAAGTAAAAATTAATTGCTTGCAAAGTAAATAAGTTTTTGATAATAATAATTATTATTTCTATTAATTATCCTCATACTTTTGCACAAATTTAATATACTAATTCATTTATTTTTAGGAAATAAAAATTTAAAAAGTTCAGACATTGAAGTACTAGTTCTAAATATTTGTGATGTAAATGGTCATGAGTCAGCACTTAATAATATCATTGCTAAATTTGGCAAGGTAAATACATATTATGTTATGTTATTGTGATCGTTTATTACATTATACTTTGATTATACATTAAATCAATTTTAGTTGGATATACTTGTAAATAATGCAGGACGATCACAACGAGCATTGTGGGAGAATATTGACATATCCGTTGACAAAGAAATGTTTGACTTGAATGTATTTTCACCAATAGCTTTATCTAGATTAGTAGCAAAATATTTTCTCAAAGTAGGTGCAGGTCATTTTGTATTCACTTCAAGTATTGCTGGTGTTACGGCATCACCATTTTCTGCTACATATTGTGCAAATAAATTTGCATTACATGTGGGTATAATACTTTAATTATAATCATATAATCGTTAATCTATATGTATATATATTAATAAATATTTATTATATACAGGGTTATTGTAAAACTTTTGCTTTAGAAAATATTGATAAAAATATACCAATTACAGTTGTATGTCCAGGGCCAGTATATACTAATTTTTTGACAGAAGCATTCACTGATAAAAGTGGTGAAGTATGTATATATAATGTATTGACATTATGAACTATTTATAGTTCTTTTTCGTGTATCTCTATTTTATAGAAATATGGAGAAAATGTGAAAGAAGATCCGAAAAATAAAGTGAGTGTAGAACGTTGTGCTATACTGATGGGAATTGCAATAGCAAACAAGCTTTCTGAAGTGTGGATTTGCAAACCAGCTATACTACAGCTGGCGTACCTTGGAACTTATTATCCAAATATTGGATTATGGTATGTTACTTTAGATTTATCAAAATTTTCATTTAGATATTTTATAAAATTATTTTATGTTTTAGGATAATAAAGTATCTGGGAGCAAAATTTATGCATCGTTTGCGAGATAATAAAACAACTATTAAAACAAGTACAAAAGAAACACAATAAATATATATTTTTTCTTATACTTCAATATATATTATATATTATGTTGTTTTTATTCAACTCATTTCTGATTCACTAATTTATAATTGTAGCTTTGTGCAATTTTTAACTTTGTTATATTTACTATATAAATTCAATAAAAACAATATATTCATAATTAAAAAATTTACTTATAAGATTTTTACAGATTTATAGTACTCGATCAGAAATTATACTATATTTTATCCCTTGCAAGCATTTCATTCTTATATTTCTTGCCTCTCATTATTGCTTCCTTAAATAATTTGCAATACAACTCTATGGCACAAGGTGTGTCATCATTTCCAGGAATTGGATATGTTATAAGTTTAGGATCGCAATTTGTGTCTACAATACCAACTGTTGGAATACACATTTTAGCTGCATGGATCACTGCTGTGTGTTGTTCAACAACAGACTGCATGGTATTCAAAAATATACACAAATCTGGCAATCTGGTAACAGCTCCAAATTCACATATGGCATTTGTAAATGTTCCAGGCTTCCAAAGCCTTGTATGAGCATACTCTTGACATTGCTTTGCAGTTTCTTCTACAAGATAAGAAATTTGAGAATTTCTTGCTATGAACAAAATTATTCCATTTCTGGAAGCTATATGGGCTGTGAAATTTAATGCTTGTCGTAAAAGTTCAGCGGTTTGATCTAAATCGATTATTAAGTGACCTAGCCTAGATCCAAATATAAAAGGTCTCATATGATCATTTAAAGAACCTTCTTTGTGACCAAAATGTACTCTTGCATCAAACAAGTCTTTGACAGTAAACATATCATAAACATGAAAAAAATCTGGATGACTTAATGGATTTATATCTTCTAGACTCTCTATGTTTGAAACTGAAATATTATAAATTTATATTTTATTCAGAAAAAAATAAAAACAAGTATGTGAGATATAAAAATTTTACCATCTTTAATTTCTTGTTGCACTTCAGGTTTTGTGGATAATTTATGCTTCGAGCAATATGTGAGTAATGGTCGCAAAACACTCCAATTTCTCCATACTGTAATGAACAACATGCTTAAAGTTTACAATAACTTAAAGAAACATTTAAACAATAAAAAAGTGAATAAGGGGAAGAGAGAGAGAGAGAGAGAGAGATATTTACATTTAGATGAAATTGTTCGTGTTACGATAGAAGTCATTGCGTATACTTTTAATTTTCTATACTATCGACAGATAATTATGTCATGCACACTTATTGCTAAAACAGACTTATTTAATATAAATGCAATACATGTTTCATTAATTACGTTCAGATTATGTTACTTATATTTTTTATCATTAATTTCGGCACATTGATCTAATATATACCTATAGACATATTCCTATGTAATTTCATATACCTATGAACACAAAAAAGAACTAGTTTCAACTTCGCACACCAGTTTACGATATATATGTATTACTGCGATATATGTATGTACAGGGTGAACCAGTTAAATAAATACGGTTTCCCTAAATATCTGCCATATTTATTGTGGTATGAAAAGTATTCTCAGCATGAAGATACTATATTCCAAACCAATATGCAACAGTGGAAATAGTTCTTTTTTTAATTTGCGTACCAATTAGAAAATACTATCACCACCTAGTTGTAAAGAGCTGGAACTAATCTTTTTATGAAAAAATAAAAAAATCAAACTTCTCGGTCTATAAGGCGTATTCTTGAACTATTCAGGAATTAAATTAATGCTTTCTCTCAGAAATATTCTCTGTATAATATTATTTCGATTCCTTACGTAATTAACTCATTACATAGAATTGGTGTAAAATGCCATATCTTATGTCAAAGACCAGCGCTCTCTATCAATTAAAAATTTTGTTCTATGTTACAACCACTGACTCGCTGGTAGAAGGCGCCATAGTGCACAAAATAGAGCATTTTGCATTAATTACATATAATTAATTAATTACATAGGACATCTAAGCTATGCTGTGGTTACAAGATGTAACGGTATAAATTAGAATATTTGAAAAGAAAGACTAACGCATTGCATGCGAATGAGACTGCAGTATCTGAGAATAAGAAAATAGCGTGATGATGTAAAGCAGTTCCCGAATAACGCCACCCTTCGGTAAATTTGTAAATTATTGTCATGAAGCAGAAAATAAACTAATACCAATACGTAGAAAATCGGAATGATATTATACATGAAATATTTTTGAGAGTTAAAGGCTCAATTTAATTCCTGAACAGTTCAAGAATTTGCTTTACAGACCGAAAAATTTGTTTTTTATTTTCCTCATAAAGAGATTAGTTCCATCTTTCCATTGCTAATCTTAATTAATTTCTTAAGTTCTAAGCTTTCCTAAGATCTCAAATCTATGTTATATTTTGTCCATGGTGTTATTGCTATGTAAGCCATTTTGCGATAATACGTTATTTCTTAATATTGAAATTTTTAATTATATTTCTTTCTTGTAAGGTATTTCACATAAGTCAGACAAAAGCGTTTGAAATACTTTTAATAAGACATCTACATGAAAGTTTTGTGCAACTTGTAACAAATGTTACACATCCAGTGTGTTTATGTATAAATTTGTAATTTGTCATATAAAACGTGTGATATTGTGATGAAAATGAGCGGCGAGGATGATTGGGACGTAGAACGATATAAAACAGAACATGAATGTGACGAACATTGGGAACTTAGACGCAAATTTCTTTTAGCTCATAAGAATAAATTTCCAGAAGATGAACTTGTGTGTTTAGCTCAAGTATTTACAAACGTGGAATTGCTTGGTTGCAGGTAGTGTTTAATCTAAAATGTGATATCTATGTTTTATTAATTTGCAGTTTGTTTTATTATATGTTTGTATATTGTAACTCACAAAAGTATTCAAACCCATACAAGTCTTTTATAAATGTTATATGAAACATTTCCAAACTTCATTAACACTGTAAATGAGACTTGAGTATCATGATTATGTTGATAAAATTTCAAACAAATCTGGAAATATGCATAGATGCTACAAGATACAAGTATGAATTTTGCAAAAATTGTACAAGTATTTAAATAAGCAATTATTTATTGCATTAATAAGTCACAGTATTTAATGGGATCTATTTAGATATATCTAAGATGGCTATTCGTACTGCATACTAATTTTTTATCAATATATGTTCACAATAAATATATTGTATAACCTGTTCAATGAGATAAAGCAATAGACATAAACAAAACGTAATTGCTGTGGGTGCAGTTATTAGCTGCCAATCGTTAGCTCAAATATTTTTATGAGTCGTTTTACATATATTTAAATAACATTTATTTTTAGATATCCTAAAGAGACGATGCAATTAATTGCAGAGTTAGCTCAAGATATTGTTGGTGAATATAGAGAAAAACGAAAAATTAAACTGCAAAGAAAAGTTGTGGAAGCTTCGGATGCTGCTAGTTCAAAGGTTAAAGGTATATCTAAGAGCTGTGAGTTCTACCATGTGCTGAGTATGAAAGAAGTGTAAGAAAACTTGTCCTTTAAGTGCATTTTTTAAAGAATAATTTTTTAGGAAGAATTGCTTCAACAACGTCTTCCAATACAACCAAAACATCAGCACAATTACAAAACACAAAGTTATCACATAATTTATCATCTAATAAAGTACCTGTGAAACGAAGGAGATTGGAGGAGGCTCCATTTGGCGATATTGTTATAATAGAAAGGGTTGGAGATATACCACAAAATATACTTACTAATGCAGTCAGTGTGTCAGGTGGAAATTTAGAATGGAAATTTGATAAAATTAAGGACTCTTAGTATGTATACAGTATACATATATATATCTTTTCCTTTCCTTTCTTTTTCCTTGTTCCTCAGGATTATCTTCCTATTTCTTTCTTTTTCTTTTATAGTAAATGTAATATTTTTATAAATTCGAAACTGTTAGCGGAAGGTTGTAGTTCTAACCAAAAGTCAGCGAAGAAAGAAGCATCCATTTTTGGATTACATGAACTACAGAAGTATTATTATACGATCAAGGTTTATAAAAAAGATTTGTTTTTATTTTCATGTATATTGAGCTGCTACCAAAGCTTTATTTTAATGTTTAGATTAAACACAATATAAATAGGAATGCTAATGTAACTGCAACGACAATGACTACATTAAAAGATGACGCTATCTCTGATGACAATATTGGAAGAAAATTAATGAAATTAATGGGTTGGACTGGTGGTGGTCTTGGTAAATCACAACAGGGAATAGTAGAACCTGTTATGTAAGTATAATCTTCATTTTGTTTTGTAAAACATTTTAGAAATGGTACTTTTATATCTACAGGATTCAACAGCAAATGAGTAGGAAAGGTCTCGGATTAAAGCAAAATTCTTGCTCTGCAAAAGATTTAAGAAATAAATGTAAAGACATCATGAGAAAGTACCTTTCAGGTGACATGAGAAATGATTTAGTATTTTCTGTCGATTTTACAAGTGACGAAAGAGCAATAATCCATCAGTAAGTGCGTTAATGCAATTTTTCGAAATAATCAGTTGGATTGAAAATATTAAGTATGCGTTCCAATTTCTTTATAGGATTGCAAGACAACTCGGTTTAAAGTCGCATAGTTATGGTCCCAAAAATGAACGAACATTAATAGTTTCCCGAAAAATAGACCCACAAGACCTAGTCGAGGAATTAAAAAATTTTGGGGGTAATACTAACAAATATCAGTTAATCGAGCCAACTGGACTGTAAATAAAATAATAAACTTATCTTTCCATATATCATATAAATTTTATGCTTAGATATAAATACCAGTTGCAATAAATCTATGTATTTTATGAAAATTAAATTGAAATATATAATTCAAAACGTGCATTTTACTAATACTGTTAATATTATTTTTATATCTAATTTTTATTATGTAAACTTATTATTCAAATAAAATATTCCATCAAAGAAATTAAATCTAAAATATTTTGTTGCTTTATTTATTACGTAATAGGTAATTTTCTAAGAGTGTCTTAATAGTTGGGAAAAATATTGCTATTGCACAATTCCATGAAATTCTGATTCTCCGAATGCATCCTCTTTCTCAAAAAAAGTTCCTTGGACCAATTTTGATTTCGATGTTCATTCAGTAGAAAAAAGAAGAAGTTTTTATGAAAGCAGAAATAGAATTAATTTAATGGTTACAATAATTACGAAAGATATATATATATATGTATATATATATATGTGGTCAGGTACAATTTCAATTTCGTGAAATAAAACTGAAGAAACGTTTACTTTATTTAATGATGTTCGCGCGCCGAACTTATTTCCAAGAACATTGTATTCTGTTTTAATTAATAGAAGTACAAAACTTTAAGAAGCAAGATCGCTTACAAGTGTACGGTACGTCGCAGTTGCCGTATAATAAGAATGCTTTGGCAGTAGAACAATCAGAAGTCGAAAGTAACATAGATACAAAGGCGTGTGATTTTTTTTTTATTACATTATCACATTATTTAAACCTCGATAACTAAGATGGTCAAAGTGTTATTATATGTATACGTGTATGCGCTGTACACCTCATCGACTGGCAGAAACATCCGATAATGCTTGTTCACGCTACGTTACATATTCTGCGAACAAAAACTCCATTAAAAAAAATATTCTTTTTTTTCATTTTTAAATATTCTCTGCACTAATTAAAAATGCAACATCCCTTTTTTCATTTTATATGGTAATCCTTTTAATTGAATATTATGGACGGATTATGTAGATATGTTCTGTTACAATGGTTTACAATTTGTCTAATATGCTTTATTAAAATAAATCCTACATTCAATTAAACTACTATTAGTAAAACTGTACTATACTGATTAATAAAAATATCATAGAATAATATAATGACAAATATATATATGTATATCTAGTACTTAAAATACATTATTAACGAAACACAGATGAAACGTGATGGATTGTCTTTGGTTTAAATCATATGGAAGAAGCAAATTGATGATTATTCGCTGTAAAGAATAGAGAGAAGACGTGGCATGTACAAGCATTTTAGAGCCCGTCGCTTGAAAGCGATGGAAATATACCGCGCCGCGCATTGTACGTGTTGAATTTATTAATTTCAATTACCACCGGAGATGAACGGTCTTATCTTAAATATAACACGTCAAAATTGAGAATAAAGGGAAAGGAGGAGAGGAGAGGATTTAGAAAGGATCAAGGTGTTCACGAAGCGGAGATTCGAAACTCCTTGATCCTTTAAAAAAAGTCTCGATACCTAAAGCTTACACAAACTTCCCTCGGAATTTTGTCTTCGGTCCAGGCCCTACTTTGGACCGTAATTGATATCTAGAGGGAATGTTACACATCTCTCTTTTCATCATTTTTTCTTCGCTTTTCTTTTATATATCAAAATAATATATATCTACTATCTGATAAAAGTGACTCCTCTGTTGATATGTAATTATATATATAGACTTATTTATTATTAATTAGATGATATATCATTGGTTGACTAGAAGATATTACGCTTAATAGATAGAGATGCATTTCATCACTATACCGAAGTCTCTCCAGAGTGAAGCCACGTTTAATTGTTCTCCGTTTTATTTGATATGTATTTATAGTTTCGAAATTTCACAAGGGAACTTTATCGTTAAAACTCGCGACCTATTCTTTCTCAAATTCTAAAAAGACTAAAATAGAGAACTGGCTTTCAGAGAGAATTCGGCATTCATCTCCAAATTACATTACTGATATGTATCTATATTGATATGTTGTGTTGCGTTACCGTAATGAAAATATTAATACATCAGAGCATTGTATACTTGTTTCGTCATCATCGTCATCATCATCGTCCTCATATTCATATTCTTAAGTAAAGGACGCGTTATACCCTGAAGGAACGCGATACGATGCTCGGTTTGTACCTGCTTCGCTTCTCATGTTTAAAATAGATATAATATATGTATATGTAGATTTTTATATACATATACGTGTATAGGTGTGTGCATGTACATGTATGTATAATTGTATGTATTCTTTGATATAAATCATTCGTATATTTATACTGTACTAAAGATCGATCGTTTGAGTAGCAAGAAATTTATATTCCTCTATAACGTGACTCATAAATTAAATTAACAGAAACGTAATTAATCGAGATAATCTTTTTTGTCATTTCGCATTGATTTTTCTCTGAATGAAGTCAGAATTTATATCTTGTGTCGCAGTAGCATTCTAACAGAAACAGTCGATAAAGATCGCATGTAAGTAGAAAAATCGATTCAAAGTCCTTCTGATTGTTGGAGGCTTTTGCATCGATCTTCCCGTATTACATATTACACCAACGAAAGAGCATGTGAAAACGCGTGTGTTTTACAATATTACAAGATACACGATTAAATCATACTGAGCGGTTTAACAAAATACCTTTAGATGCGAATCAGGCTTGTCTACGTATTTCCGTTCGGTCCGTATCGACGAGGGTTAATCGTATACAAGCATTTCATTCAAGTAAAACCAACGGTAACTATTATACTCTATAGAAAGAGATACTTACAGATTCTTAATCATGTTCTAATCATTCCCTTGTACTTCAAGTATCAAAGCAACTTCTCTCGAGTATATAATGGAAGAGGTATTATTTGAGATTTTTCTGATTGTCCCTCACTTATTTATCTGTGGGTAATAGTATATCTTGTAACGTTCTGTGAAATATTAATTAATCTAAATGTTAGCCGGCGAGATATTGGTGCAAAATCTAGAAACATCTGAACCTCGATACGACGAGAAACTGAAATCCGTAGAAGGACCTTTATACGTGGTACTGTACCAGCAGTAATTATCCGGTTTTATAAGCATGTAGAAATGCAATAGATAACATGTGTGTGTGTGTGTGTGTGTGTGTGTGTGTGTGTGTGTGTGTGTGTGTGTGTGTGTGTGTGTGTTGTACACAAAAATTTCTGTAGCGAAAAACACATGCAGTGTTCCAGCTGCTAGACAGGTCTCGCATCATGCATGAGTTTATGTACGTCGCTATCTCCAATATCACGAATATTAGCCACCAAAGCACAGCTTCGGTAATGTAATAAAATACGAGTAGAATGGGAGTCTGACAATGTAGTAAAATCAAATTCCATTAATTATTCGTTTCTTGTATGCTGCGCCAGGCACGAAATTACAAAAGCAAAAGTAAATCTTAAAACGCGTTCCTAGTTTGGATCTTTCTGAAATTGTTAATTAGTAATTAGAATATTACATACATATCGTTAAAACGGAATGAACTAATTTATAAACGAAATATCTAAATGTTTCCTCTCTTCGTTTTCATATGATTCTTCGTGCCTCGAATGACGATTGCATGTCGACGACGTCACGTTAGTCACGGAAACAAAGCGACAATTAATTAGTATCGATCGTAGATTGCACGACGTCGAATAGAACGTTCCAGTAAAATATGTATAATTAATGGGTTTGGTAATCACAAAGCTCTCGTATCGCCTCCATACGCGACCATCCTATTCACCGTCAAACATTGCCATCGTTTCTTCAATTCATCTTTCTCGTTTTTAATTCTACGAAATATGTGTAAAAAGTAGAACGTTTATTGGAGTAAAACGCGTGCCCATTGCAGCGCGAAAATGAGTGACGTCGCATCGATAAAGGTGCACAGATATACAAACATCGACCCTTGACATTTAAGGAAAGTTTAAACATTCAGTACTCCCATGCCTCTCGGTAACGATAGATATCTTCCCCACTTATCTCGGTGCTCACTCAACGTGTTTTTTGAAAAGTAAAGAGAGGAATAAGATGACACCGAAAGAAAGCGACAAGGAAACTTGAAATGGAGGAAGAGGAGAAGAAAAGGGATGGGAAAAAGGAGGAAAGACGTAGGCGGCGATCATTTCGCAAAGGAGACTTGCCAAAGAATCTTTCAAAGCGATAGGATAGTGCGATTGTAATACGATACAGCCAATGTTATAGCGCCTCCGCCATGACGTTCCAAGAAAATGCCAATTCAGTCGAGAAAACCGGTTTTGACGAGCTTTTCCAGGAAAAACTTCACGTCCCCCAGCTCTGAGTCCTTGATACCGATTGATTTCAACATGCCTAAATCGCCATTCTCCACCGCCATAAACACAGAGCGCAAGTGTTCCAAATCGGAGCGCATTAGATGCAAGGCTGCACCAAAATCTTCGATCGTTTGAGATTCTACGAATTAGAATTTATCTTTTTTCAAATTTAATGCTCCAAATTTATTTTAGATCGATTTATCTTTATGAGAATTATAGTAATTACCAGAAAGCGCTATAGCAACTGCATTCACGCCACCAAGAGGCTTTAGCGTATCCCGTGCCTTGGTCCCAAACAATTTCTCGAGATAATTTGGACCATGACTTGCCAACAACGACTGCAGGAAACTAGCAGTCTCCTCTACCGGTGGTCTTTTTGCTAAAACAAGCAACGAAACGTTTTACCCGAACATTGCATGAATATACGTAACATTTGTTAACATTGATCCTGGTTCTTTCTTCAACTACATATACAACTCTATACAAATTATACAAATTTACATTTATATCTATATATCACAGTAATCATTTCCTACTCGTACAATTTTATAGCTAGGGAACAGAGAATCGATGTTAGAACTCGAAAGATAATAGGTTCGATCTAGTGATCATATAGTCTGCTAATAGATAGGTAGCCGGACAGTAGTTAGGGACGAATATAAATCAGACGTCTGATACACCCGAAGCTCGATACGTTTCTGCCACATGGAAACTTCCTCGTAACCTTGTTCCTATTTCATTGTTGTGTGAGGCGAGTTCCCTGAATTAGTCTCCTCTGTTTAATAGAAGTTATAATCTTTTCTTTAACGGGAAATTAGCAAACATTCTATCTGTTAACACTAAAAGAAAATGGAGAAAGAGAAAGAAAGAAGACAGAGAAATAAAATAATGTTTAAATAGGAAACAAAGAAATATGCGTAAATGAATACAAGATCAAAATGTTGTTATAGTATAGACGGTAATAGAATCAATTAAGGGACAGGAAATTTTACCAGCTGTGCATAAACGTGAATCTTCGTCGTATCCATCTTGACAGTCGGGAGCTCCGTCACAGAGATACTGAATCGAGATACATATACCCTCTCCTGGACACTTGAATGGCTCGTAGGGACGACAAGCATCTCCTGTAACATTGAATTATCACTAAAATAATAATAATAAGAATAATGATTTTTTTTATTTTTGTAACTATTTTATACCTGCTATCATAAAACTTTTATTTTGTAAAATATGTAATATACGTACATAAGATACACAAGTTGTATAGTATAATATATATGGAATTTATAGCATGTACGTAAGCGTCCATCAGATACAATAGTTCACAAAAGTATTGGGACAATTACCATAGAAAATGTTTACGTATATATTATATATTATAAAATATTTTGAAATTTCATTAGTACTGTAATGAGATACGACGATCACAATTATATTAGTAAAATTTTAATAAATCTAGAAATATATATAGAAAATACAAGATACGTAATATATTCATAAAATATGTTTACAAGTGTTCCAATACTTTTGTGAGAAACTGTACATGCCTGTTCCATGTCGCGTGCGATTCGTGTTGAATATCACATATACATACATATAATCATATACAAGAGCACGCGCGTATATGATTGCAGTGTGCGCGTGTGCATTAACTTTGTAAGTGGCAATGCCCAAATTAGAATACATAGTCACCAATAATTGGTGGTTGCCAGGGCGGCTGATATTGACCGAGCAATATAACATGTATTATTTAACCCTGCTACAATTTTCGAATCTTTACATCCAAACAGAAAGTCTTCTAACGTTCCAAGAGAAACGTTAGTGTAAAATTAAAATAATAAATTACGTATATTAGCTGTATATATTTTTGAAATATTTTTTACTGAAATTATAAAATTTTTTAACGATACAAAAAAACCATGCAAATCGGAAAATGATTGAAGGAACGTAGCAAAGTTAAAATTGATTTAATTCTTTTACGTTCTTCCTCTCATTTTCGAGTCAATTGCATTTTTCTAACGTTTAAAGATATGCCAAATTTAAACCAAATATAAAAAAATTCTTATTGGTATGCATGATTTCTAGCGTTAACATTTTTTTAGAATATTAGAATTCCTTTCTGTTTGCTGAAATATGAATAAGATTGAAAATTTAAGGATCGCAGCAAAAATTGATAAAAAATCGCTTTATTGGAAAATAAGGGTACGTGCAAATGTATATGTACATACTTTTCGCAGCCACTGTAAGTTGCAGAAACGACGTAATTCGAGTTCGCAACAAGTTGTTAACTACGAGGAACTTCACGCTGTTTATTGCTCAAAGGAATTTGCCATTGATAAAGTAACGCTTATTGCTGGCGTCGATTACCACGTTGCGTTGAATAAACCACGGACAGAGGCCGTGTCACGAAGATGAATCGTGATGCGCTTAATGTACCACGTGGATTCAAATTGCCACTTCAATGTTGTTATCCATCGACACAATGGACCGTCGTATCAAGATTAAAATGTACACGGTATGTATTGTAGAGTTTGGGTAAATGGTAGATATTACTTTACAAAGAAAATGGATCACTATCGATATCTATTTTATATGTACGTTCGTGAATCGTTCTAACTATTATACAAGAACGAAGAAATGGTTAGAATTCTGCTTATCCGTATTTCGTGTATACGAACAAGTTAATTTGTAGTTGCTATGGTTGAGAATATCTTGTAATGAACATACATATGCACTTATTTGTTTGTGTCGAAACTAGATTATGGAAAGAACAATTGAATATGATACAGAGGCAACTCAATGAAGCTCAACTTCGGTTTTTTAAATATTAGATCTATTATAGGAACTACATAACGACAGATGAAAGGAACATCATAGGAACTGTTCTATAGTTTGATATGCTCGGATAAACGGAATTCTTCCAAAATCTTCTCTTTTTAATTTTTTAACATACATATCTCATTTTCACTTCTCGTTACGCGATACTATATGATCCGATTCGAGATATGACAGTTGCAACCGGTAACGAAAATTCTTTACGGTCGTGTTTGAAAACATGGATCCATAACACCTATCTTTCTATATACATAAATGTGTAAAACTAGTTATATAAAGCAAACAACACGTAAAATAAACTATACAGCTAGTTATCGACTACTACGAATTCTATGGACTAAACAAAGGTGTAACTCTAAGAAAATGTGTTGACTAAGAAAATCAAGGTTGCATATGTCCATGATTATTGGGAAACTTGAAAAACGGCCACGATTATTCGCTTACCTGTACGTTTGGTATTGAAGTGACCATAAAATCGACTTAAGTCGATCGCCATGATAGCACGAGGGAAAATAACGCAAACACTCAGGGCGAGGCTAAGCGCAGCCACGCTAGTGCAGAACCTCTGAACCATTCTCAGCAGACAGACGGTTAGACTATACTCTCAAGAGACGAACGTGTTTCACTTCGCGACCTTCCCTTTTTGTTATAACCCTGAGTACAGGAACACAGATGAACTACCCTTTATTAACAAGAGAACAAGTCAGACTTCTTCGCTTCTTTCTCCAGCTGTGAGATACCGTACGATATGCTGTAATCAAAGTAACGATCGTTGTCGAAACACTGACCCCTTCAAATGGAACAGATACACGTACGCAAAGAAGGATACTTTATTCCGCTTCACTCTTTCTTCCTCTCTTTTGACTTTTTCTAATTTTCACAGCCACCCACCGTCTCTTTTCGACACCGAGTGGCTGGCGCGTGACGCGGGGTGCACAAGCACTGTGAACACACCTGCGTATATACCATATACCATATATCTCATACCAACTACATATTATACCCCCTCACCCCGCTGCCCTTTACAATCTCAAGCTAGGTAGTGGGGAGTACGCAGGAAGACGTTTGACCAATCACACAACAGGTCTCGCTAGCCGCGGCCAATCGAAATCAGCGAGATCGAATGTTCTACCCTGGAACACCTACGCGACCCTTTTCTACCACGTCGCATCGATTTCAACTCCCTTGTACCCGTACGTAACTTTTGTTTATCGTCGTTATAACGTTGCGTTTACGCCAGCAGAATAGCATGGCTACCACTACTGCCACCCTTGGGAACCGGGGTATATAAACGTTCATGGAATTTTTAGGAATATAATACCGTTTAATGGAATTAACACGCAACCCATAACAACTCCTGGAAATTTCGTCGTCCATGAACCAATCTTCCTACCCTGATACCTACGTTTCTCCTTTACTTCACGAATCGCTTATGTGCGTGATAGTAGCAAACGTAGCTTTGAAATTTGCTAAGAGTTTCTATGTCGTGTTGTAGAATTAAAGATACATATATGAAAATTTAAGAAGGGATACGAAAAGAATTTAATACAGTTCTAATTATTATTTGTGTCGTATCTTGAATGGATTAAATAAATTTTACTTGTATTATTCATATAAATTATGTATAGATATAAAATTCTGGCGTATTTAAAGGACAAAGGCTTTCACAAAATTAAGATTGTAAGAACTAGTGAAACAGTAAATCACTGTTCAGCCTGCTATAGTGTAATATGTAATGTATCTGTATGATTATTATGCATATGTATGATGTATGATATATATATATATATATATATACAATATCAAACATGACTTGTTAAAGGGCAAATTATTATATACTTTTATTATTTAAAAGATTATATCAGATTATATGTAATAATTTATGTAATACAAATATGTAATACAAAGTATCTTCCAGTTATAAAGTGAAACACATTGTGCATAATGATTATATTTGCGAAGAAAAAAGTTATAAATTATGGTCGTAAAAGAAATTTGAAAAATAAAATATGGTTTATTGAGAATGGCTGTTTTAACGTGGTTCTTAACTGGAGCTACGTATCTCCCTCAGTAGAAGAGGTCAACTATAACGTAGCCTCCGTAGTCTACAAGTATTAAATCTTGATTATGAAAGATCTTTTTACTTCCAAGAAAATATCCTAAAATTGTATCAGATCTTTCATTGAAATATTTAAATAAAGTTAACCTTTTTGTTTACTATGTAAATTACAAATACATACATATATTATTTTTAAATAACTCGTATAACAATTTAGAGTTTCTCCACATAATAAATTAGTATTATTAATCGCTTTCTTTATTGTTTCATTTTTTTCATGTAACAATAATATTAGTTATATATCTGCTATTATTATGTTTGGGAATAAAGAAGGACCACAAATTGAAGGAAAGAATTAGTATTGTTTGAAATTGCAATATTTGAAAATCTATTGTTGATAATACCTATAATTCGCGCGGAAACTTCATACCGAACATAACCTGAAAAGATATTGATATACATATGTGATTCAAGTATACGTAATGTGTAAGCATGTATACGCAATAGATCTGATATACTTACAAGATGGGGTTAATTAAGTAATTACGGAGAAATGCGAATATTAATTACTATACCAATTGAATGGATAGAAACAGCAAGATATCGAGTAAATAGATGAAAATGTATTTTACTGAATTTTGAAGAAATTTACAGTATGGAGGACTTAAAATGTAAATTTTTCGGTCTTATTAACAAGCAGGTAAATAAATTTGTATTAAAATTTTACGTTTAAATATCTTGTATTGCAATGTAATTGTAAATACAACTTTTCCTCTATTCGAGTTATGCTTTAGGTTATGTTGTACTACATTTGTATCTTTATAAACTTTCAAATGAAATACTTTGTTAACGTTTAAGAGAAAAACTGTTCTAGGGTAAACTGATACAGTGTATTTGTTTTTTCTATTGTTATTCAGAATACAACCAAAATTCCATTAATGGGTTTACATCCAGATCTACTTAATCCATCAGAATCTCAGAAATCAGATGATATACAATCAGAAGCTGACCAATCAACAGAAAGTGAACCTATCCCTGATCAAGACATATTAGAATCTATAGAAGAGATTTATTTTAATACAGACCATAATTTTGATCCTTGTAGACACGAATTGGAGAAGTTACCAAAGGTGTTGCAATCTAAAGAAATTGAAAAATGTTACAAGAAACTGAAACAGCAACATCAAGTTGTTTCTAAGAAAGTTCTACAACTTATATTACAAAAGCAGAATGCTTGTAACAAAGAGTTTGAAAAAATTTTACTGATACAAGAACAATTACAGGATGTGTTAGAAATTTGCAGAATGGGAAGAGCAGATTTAAAATTAGCTGAAAGGCAATTTACTACAGCTAGTTTAGGAATATTAGCAAATTATCAAAAAAGGCAGATCATAGAAGAATTATTGAATAATTTAAATACTATCAAGACATTGGTAAGCTCATTTGACTTATATTTATTTACTTGATGAAGCAATAATGGATTAATTATTATAATACTTTGTAGCAACGTACAGGAGATAGATTACAGGAGTTATTAAATGAAAAAAATTATCCCAGAGCAATCTCGTTACTTTTAGAATGTCAAAGTGCTGCACAGACATATAAACATTTCCATTGTATTGCTGCTTTAAATGGAAAATTACAGGATATTTTAGAACAAGCAGAGGAAGCCTTGGATGTTACACTATCAAAGATGTGCACGCAATTCGATGTAACAATATATACGTCTATTCAAGAAGCTTATACTCTATTAGGAAAAACTCAATCTGCGATGGATCAATTGCATATGCATTTTACTGCTGCAATTCACAATACTGCTTTTGCAGCTGTTCATTCGTATGCGGGCGGAGATACAAAGAGACAATATAAACAACTTTGTCAATCAGTGCCCCGGGAAAGTTGCATTATTTGTCTAACAGAATTGTGTAAATCATTGTGGACAATATTAAGCTCTTATTATTTGGTAGTAAATTGGCATAACACACAAGAAAATAAAGTTAAACTTAAAGCTGATGTAAAAGATTTAGAAGAGACTTTTAGCAAACAATATGTGAAGCATAAATTAGAAAACAGTATGATTCGTATATGGCATGACGTTGAAATGAAGATTTCGATATTTTTAATGAACGCTGATTTAACTTACATTAAATTTGAGCAATTTGTTCAAGTTTTAGGTATAGTTAACAGGTAAATGCTTAACAGTGGTTTTACGTATTAATTTACATATACTGTATTAACAAAAAATAATTACAGATTAATGGAAATTGGGGAGGAGTTATGTAGTTTTAAGTCAGAAAATCTGCAAGAATCTATAAGGAAGCAATCATTGTCATATTTTTCTCATTATCACGCATCGAGACTAGATGAACTCAGGATATTTTTAGAAAACGATGGGTGGGAATTGTGCCCCGTGAAATCGAATTTTGTGGCAACTCAGTTACAGGAATTTAAGAGTTTAAAACCATCGCTAAACAGTTGTAAAGTATGGAACAATTTTGATAACTCTAACATTGGTGAAAATGATAATCCTATAAGTATAGAGTGGATTCAGAAATATTTAGAAGGGGGGTCATCGCCATTCTCTATAGGTCTAGATGATACCATGGACGAAGATATTTTGATAAGTAATGAAGTACGATATCTGATTTAGAAATATTTTATTGTCCTTATACTAATTGGCAATATAATATACAAAATAATCTGTATTAAACAGGATAATCCTCCAGAATATTTTTCGGATGAATCGGACGATGATATCCCTGATGAATTAAAACACGAATACGTTGATGATTCAGATCATGTTAAAACAAATAAAAAAAAGTGTAAACTAAAACAATCAGGGCCCATGGTTACAAACACAACACTAAGTATATTGCGCATTTGTGGAAAGTATTTGCAAATGTCTAGATTATTACGATCAATTGCAGTTACGGTTATACAAAGTATGATACAGTTTTACGAGTTATGTTTTTATACTGTACATTTATTCTTTACTTCAGATTTGGTAAGTTTTGTTTATTAGTTACTTTTCTATTAAGATATTAACTTAGTGCTAAGAAATAATATTCTTTCCCACAGCAAATAAATAGTGATTCTTTATATAGTCCAAAATTGAAACTATCTCTAGCAAGAATTAAGGAGAATTTAATCATTTATGAAAATGATACGGAAGATAACATTAAATTAAATTCCGATAAAGTACGACAGCCACAGCTCTCTTCCATTGTAAATTTATCGCAACCGGAAAAGCTTCACGGTTTGACTGAACGTGTCGTAGGAGTGGAATCTCTAATATTTTTGGGTCGTCAATACGAAAGTTTGAAGCCGTACTTGGAACATCTTATCGGTGCTAGCCCACAACGTGGTTTCCTTCACCAATTTTATATGCAAACAATAGCATCGAGCACGGATTTAAGGAAACCGGTATATATGGCGGTTGCATCTCGAGCATTTGATGTTTCAAATATTTTAAATTTAATGAATAAAGTTAATTGGGAGGTGACTGACGTTATGTCTCAACATAGTGGGTATATTGATGCATTACTTCAGGTATTTATTTTAAGCACAAATATAAATTTTAACTTCGCTTGCACTGGCACTTGCACTTAAGAAATTTTTTCTTTTGTAGGAAATATATATATTAAATGAAAGATTGAAAAACATCGGAAGTTGTCTTCCTGTAGCGGACGATGTATATAACGCTGTCTGGGAAAATGTGGCACATCTAATAACTCATACATTAGTAGAGGGGTATGTTACTTTTTTACTTACAATCTTTTTATCTTATTTGCTTATATCCATTCTCTATTACAGATTTTCTAATGCTAAAAAATGTTCGAACGGTGGCAGAGCACTAATGCAACTCGATTTTACGCAATTGAAATCGAAGTTTGAGACATTGACTTCTTTAAGGCCAATGCCTCACAGAGAATATGTTGAATTATATATTAAAGCTTACTATCTTCCAGAGAATAGTTTGGAAGAATGGATAAGGGAACACAAGGTATTTAAGATTATATGTTATCTAACTATGATATTCTTATTTATTATTAACGTATTTTATTTATCTTGCAGGAATATTCTGTGAAACATTTAATTGGCATAGTTTCTTCAGCTTGTCAAAATAATAAAAAAACTCGTCAGCGTCTAATTGCATTCATAGAAGAACAACGGCCTAGTAGATAGCATAGGTCTATATATTATAATACGTCTCAAGATTATATCGAAATAGGAATTGCATAAAGGACGAATTTTTAGGAATAATTTGAAAAGAGGAAAATGAAAAGGATATATTTTCTTCGTGTACATATTCGGGAACTTTTACTATATCACTAAAGTAAGCAAGCTCATTTAAGAACTCTTTAATTTTTTCGACACTTTTGTTTACTCAGTGCACGGATTAAATCCATCGATATGGGCTCTTAAAAGGATGTTAGTTCGTAAAATTGAAAGTATGTGATAAAGTACGAAATTGTTAATTCTGATGTATGTCAATACAATGTAAGTAATATTGGCTAAAGGAATCTCATATTGAAATTTAGAGTTGCAATCAAATTCATAGAGTATTATTATTACAATTAACAATTACAAACATTTCACATTATGTGAATGATATATATACATATATATATTAATATATATTAATATATATATTAATAATTATATATATATATATATAGTTAATTATTCAGATCTATTACAGCATCGTCGAAAGTCTGAATAAAAAATATCTGCACTTTGAATCTCAAAGAAGGAATTTAATGTTATTGGATCTGTTGATAAAAAAATTTTGCTCGTCTCGAGCCTTTTCACTCAATCATTGTAAAGCAAGGTGTACATAATTTTATTTCATATTCATTTTATTTTCATAGCTCTTTTTATAATATAATAATTATATATATATATATATATATGTATATATATATATATATATATATATAATATGAAATATTTTTTAAACATATATATTATTCCACATAAGAATTGTAGTTTTTATAAAGTTATTATGTTTTAATATTTTTATGACCAGAGTTTATAGATCTTATAAAAAAAACACAATCCATTGTCAGATTATCAACTAGATAGTTGTAATAATTTGTAAATATTTAAATAATTATTTCTCGAAATTAAGTGCAATTATAACTATTTTGTTTAAAAATGATATTTTACATTTTGAAAGAATGCTTTTATAATTTAAAGGTGTCTTTATTATACAAATAATAATAATAATATACAAGTACATTTTTGCTGGATTCATCGGTTTCCAATTTTGTAAAAATTATTGTTATTTATCTATATAGTATTCAATGTAGCATTACATTTATCATATATTTTTATATCCTTTATTTGTACTAAAAACCAAAAAATTCTATTGCACCTCTAATTACTATTCGTATTTTAACATTCAACTTCGTTTTGAGGAATGTGTTTGTTTTTAACTATTACACCATTCGAAAATTCATATAAAGCGATTAATTAGTTCATTGTATGATTATCTATAATCTGCTTTATACTACCATTTTCAAAATAGAGAAATAACTGAAAATACTCTTTCATAAATAATATTCCAATATGACTGAAAAATGTTTCGTTCCTTTTTATTTAATGACTATGTAATTATAAAATTGGTTAATAATGGTGCATTGAGAATTCTCTGGCTAATAGTATTATGGGTCAGCGTTTCCCAATTTCTTTTATCTATATGGATCGTATCTACTTTAAGTAAACTTTGTTTAAGATTAAAAGACAGTTGTGCTCTCTAAATTTATCTATTCTTTCGTCTACGGAGTTAAATTACGTATGAAATATGGCCTTTATATATTATCCTTTTAATTTTTATGAAACAAAGAACACGATCCATGGAGTGTAAACGTTAAGAAACGCTGATAATTGTATTGAAGTAACCAATTTCTTCCTTACTCCAAAGCGTTTTATATCGAGCCCTGCATTCTGAATGGCCCCTGTTAAAACAAATCGTTGGAAAATGTAGCTGATACATATATGTGTGAACTAAACAATGGAAATATGATGATACCAAATGCTTACTTTGACAATAAGCCTATTTGACAATGTTATTTATTAGTATTGCGTTAAAAAACGTATGCTCTAACTATAATGAAAAACGCATACGCCTTGTTTTTTTTTCTTTCTGCTCATTTTTAAACCTAAATTCAGTATCTTGACTATAAATGCTTTTGTTATTTCACACTGAATGAAGAATGAATAAATATATTACTGCTAGCTAAAACTCGCTTTGTTATTAAAAAATTACTAAAAATATTTGTTTCAAATTATGTATTATCTGCTTACAGGATTCATTTCATTTCAAACTTTAGACATTTTACTAATAAAACGTGTACTTTATGATCAATAAAATTTCAACATTCGATTTAATTCAATTATAAATGTTTAATTCATTTAAATAAAGTTTATTGCCAAAATATATTTGCTCTTTTGTAATATTAAAATGTGTGTGTTCTCTTTAAAAAATAACTATTTTTTAACAAAGTTATTTTAGTTACAACTGTTACGTTTCTTTTGTTTTCAATTACAACTAAAAGAAACAAATATGACACAATATTATAAACCTTCTTATACGAACGAATTTAGTGAGTATAAACATATACATAGAGCACTGCTCAATACTAGCACATACACCTCGAAAGAACAGTCTATTGCTTTCTTTCCAACATCTGTGTACTGCTTTTAAATATGAGCTAATTTATCTTGCACATTAGTTCTCACCAAAATACAATACTTAACATTAATGGTACGGATGCCAAGAGAAAGAATCTGACAAACTTATTATATTTGTATTAATTATTACTGCGGTAAAGTAATACAATTTGTTAAAATACTAATACCCTAATTTATATTATATCATGGAATGCAAATCAAATGTTGACATAGAAACAGAGCGATAGAATAACGTATACCATCGTTACTCTACTTTTAATCGCTATGTAAATATGAAGCTTGTAGAAAAGAAAGAATTGAATTATGTTGAAATATTCGTTTTGTTTAGTTAATAGCAAATATTGATAAATATGTATATCATTCTTATTCTACATCTTATTATCAAAAGGAAATGAAATAAGACGCACATAGAACACTGTCTGGCTCTTTTCTCTGTGACCTAATTCTAGTTCTGCGTAATCCGATCGCTTAACTGGTAAAAAATATTGGCAGATATAATGCTGTTACGTTATTAGTAACATTGTTTCTATTTTCTTCCTTTTTCTCTCTCTTTCTTTTGAGCTCATGATATCAAACCCAGTAGCTTACCATTTGTGCGTACAGAACAACTCCATTTATGTATGTATAAGTGTACGTTTGTACATCTAATGCGTTTCAATCGAAGTTAAAGCACAAAAAAATACACAATGTCAGAAGTTGCACCTTTTTTCTCCTTTTCATCTTTTTCGAAAAAAGAAAAGTCGACTGATATGCATAAAAAGTTGACTCAAATGGAAGACGATTATTAAAAAAAGAAAAAAAAAGAACTGTCTGTCACTATGAATATTTTTTAAAAATGAGATTGATAGCAAAAATTTATCAAAGGAATATTTCTGTGCTGTATAAAGTCATTAATGTAAGTGCTTTGAATGTTTACTCACATATATCAGTGGGATTATATGTATAAATATCATGTGTGATACATATTACATAGCATGGATAACAACCAGTGATGAATGAATGTTATGTCCAATTATTCTGGACGATATTTTAAATTAACTATTGCATAAATGATAATTTCAAATTGTAAAGATACTTTTTCTGAATGTATCTCTTAATCTCATAAGTAGCTCTTACAACTTTTTGTATTCTCTTATAATTAGTATCCCGTAATGCGGGATATGTACGCAAATATATATATAAATTATAGTAAAATGTTGGATGTGATAATCTAATCAATATTGTTGTATTAACTATTTTCACGGACTTTAGTAAACAGTTAGTAACAAAGTCTATATCTTTTGGTACTTTGATAAATTTCTATTTATATAGTATTAATATTACTGAAACGCACCATTTGATGTTAATGGTTACTTTACGTTTGCTGTAGTACATTGGAAATGATTTCCTCTCTCTCTCTCTCTCTCTCTCTCTCTCTCTCTCTCTCTCTCTCTCGCTCTCTGTCTTATGGATCATAATGATCATTATCAGTTTTGTTACAGAGCCTCTACATGATAAATAAAAATGACAATACAAAGCAAACGTACATCTTGGTATGTGGCTAACTGATGAAAAATAAATATTTGCTCATAATTTATGATTACTGGTCAACCATGTAAGGCCTTCATAAAGCCCATCTCCAGTTGTGGCACATGATGGCTGCACATACCAATTTCTATCTCGTATCCTAGTTAAACCCAGTTTTTCTTGTATTTCATGTGGTTTCATTGCTGAAAAAATAAATAAAAAATTATTTATATAAGACAAATATACGATTACCAAAGATTTATGAGATACATTGATTTATACCATCTGGAAGATCTTGTTTATTTGCAAAGATTAAAATAATAGCATCTCGCATTTCTCTATCATTTATAATTCGATGAAGCTCCTGACGGGCTTCATCTATTCGATCTCTGTCAGCACAATCTACTACGAAAATAAGTCCTTGTGTTCCAGTATAATAATGACGCCAAAGTGGACGTATTTTATCTTGTCCACCAACATCCTACAATGAAATTATTATCCTTAGTGAGTTGAACATTTTCCAAGCTATATTTAGAAGATTTATAATTACTATTACTTACCCAAACATTGAACTTAACATTTTTATAGGTAACTGTCTCTACATTGAATCCTACAGTTGGTATAGTTGTTACAGACTGTCCTAGTTTAAGTTTATATAGTATCGCTGATATGTAATTAAGGAAATGTTACAAGAAAACATGATTCAAAACATTCTTTAGTCTTTTGCAAGGATTTTATTATAGAGTTTCATGTAAAAGAAAGAAACAGATGTGTGTGTGTGTGTGTGTGTGTATGCGTATATCTATGTAAGAAGGATACTAGTTTTCCCAGCAGCATCCAATCCTAGCATAAGGATTCGCATTTCCTTGTTGCCAAAGATCTTTGACAACAACTTGCCCATCTTGCCAGCTGCTTTCTAGGCACCTGGCACCTAAAGTTCAGAAAGTTTACCTTTAAAAAAAGTCATTTTAACACATAAAAAAGTTTTATATGAACAGTTCTAAAAAGTTTAAAAAATATAGTGCTCTTTCCATTACTTCACTAACATCTCGCTTCTTTTATGAAATTTTCGTGGGAACTATAATATACTATGAATGAAAAACTTCCACAAATATCTAACCTCTATTTAAAATTGATTATTTCAAATGAAATATAATATTTCCACAAATAATACGATTTATATGTTGCCAAAATAAGAAAGCTCAAGGACGTTCTTCCTAACCTATCAAATGCCGTAAATAGAATAAAAATAGACAGATATTAGAAAAATACTAGCGAATAAATAAATTCACGGTATGTTCGAGATCTGAATGAATCTGTAGTTAAACTTTGCTCATTTATGTAAAAAACTAAATATTCATGTAATGTAATGTCCAATAGTTGTCACGATAAATAGTCTAATTGGTATTGTGTCTTACATGACAATTGATGACGAATTTTTTTAAAAGAAATCCTTCGAGTCAGCAATACGAGAAGAGTGTAACTTGAAGCAAGCATAAATGTAACTCACCGAAATACATTTACAAAGGGCGAGTACTTTATCATGAACGCGCAGACATATCACATCACTAGACATAACTTATTTATATTACAGCTGTAATATAGCAGCATTACCGAAAACGTTATTTAGGCAGGTACAGCATGATGTCTCTTCGTAAGTCACAAGCAAACACGCATGTAACTTAAATGAAATATTGAGATCAGTTCGGTATGCATCGAGTAATGACAGGGAATTTGAAGCGCCACCGTATGTTACCATCTATTACTAATACCCAATTGGCAATACATTTGAAAATTGTATTCATACATAAAATATGTAAGGGAAACTGTTTTAAATCTCAATTTTGAAGTAATTTGAAATTTTCCAGTATTATGAAAATTTGAATCACTTTGAACACGATTCAATATTTAAAACGTTGACTGCCACGCAAATTTTATATGCTTTATTTGTAACAAAATTGAAATATATTCACCACAATATATAATTTTTGCCAATATTGTACCGTATTTGCGTGCTTTTTTCTAACAATGTTATCTACATATGTCATTCACATTGTACACAACTTTTTGAGAAATTTATTTTATTTTAAAAAATTTAGTACCTCGGGTCATTGATGACCACCGTGTTAGTTAACGTGTTAAAATTTTGTAACGTGTTAAAGTTTTGATAAATCTTGAAGACTTGATATTTTTCATAATCTTTATGAAGCTTTCGGGATTTTAAAGTTCATCAGACTTATCGAAACTTCACTGATCCGTACACCTTTATATTCATAGTATACTGAACATAATTTGGTACTTTTATTAACCTTTTGAGTGCTTACTAAAATAATCCAAAGTGGTTAAAAATGTAATACATGTATATATTCTCCTTTCTTCATTATATAAATTGTTTATCCTTAAATTACCGACTGTTGCAAATAATATGAAAATCATTGATTAATACTACTCGTCTGTATACTCGTCTGTGATGAAAATACATGTGTTACTTACGTCCTTTTACATCTTCCTAGTAAATCGTAAAAATCTTAGGAATCTGTTTGTTAAGATATGTTTTGATATATTTTTACATAACTCAGTGCACTTTTAGACAATTCAAATATTTTCAATTTTTATGTACGCATGCGCACGCCGATAATTGACTGATTAACAACAAAAAATCTCACGTGTCACGATAAATTTTCATTACATTCTTTTTATTCGTTATCTTTCAGCTCGCGATATATAAAAGATCGCGAGATATAAACAATTATGTGTATGAAAAATGTATATATTTTTCATAGTTCGATATTAATCAATATTATATATATATATACATATCTTTTATTAAATAAAAAAAATTTCAGGATTGAATATCATTCAATAATTCATCAGATCTAATCATCAGAAGTGATTATAATCTTGTATCTTTCCTTCGTATTTTTCCTTTATTTCCATTTTCCATAAAAACTTTTTTTCATAAGATCTACGAATTTTTAGTTCTTTTAATCCTTTCACAGCTCAGTGAGAATTATTTTGCAATATAAGAACATACTACTATTTCTGTTCTCCATTATCTGCATATATGTACATACGTAGGCAAATATAGAAGATAGAAAATTAACTTTAATCAAATATTAATTTAATATTAGAGTGACTAAGGTATAAAAATTGTGCTAAATATATTACAAATTACGAATTACATAGTCATTTTGATTCAATATATATATATATATATATATAGATATAGGTATTGGTATATGTATAATAGTAAGTATGGTAGTAATAAAACATACTTAATATGGACAGTAGGAAAGAACTATAATATCCACTATCTCTATTTGGAAAGAACGGTACAGAAATAATAAATTAATTTTACTAAAATAAACGTTTGTTTTATTAATATACTTCGTATGAAGATTCTTTAAAGAACTTTCAGTTATATTCACAAAAAGGTTAATCACGTGTGACCTACAACAGTTTAGTTAACATAAGACTCGGTAGTCGATACTCGGTACCGGTGAACCAGCGTGCCATACGAAAAGGTTACAGTCTCTGAGCGTTCGGTCGATTCTTGACCGGTGAAAGAAATATAAAAAAAAGAATATGATCTTTCACGGTCGGCATTCGTCCGTGGAAACAAAATATGCTGGAAAAGGAAAGGGGAATAGTTGGAGAAGCTGGAAGGGCGAGAGGGGCCGATAAGAGAAATCGAGCTGAACGTGCTACGTGGAATCGTGAAAGTAAAGGCGTATCCCGCTTTACCTATGAGTTGGGATAGGTTACAGGTCGCGGTCAAATACCTGTTGCTCGACTCGTTGTCTATTTATTTTCATCTATTTACTTAAGGTCAGGTTCGGACAGAGAGATACAGTGCAAGCAGCTATCTTTCAATTTATCTACTGTTATCTACTGATAAGAGTATTTCAAATAACGCGATTGATATCAGCTGCTCTTGTTGCATACGCGGCTGTCAAACGAAGAAGTGGACCTCGTGAACATGGAGTCTCTTAAGAAAAAGCTGATAGAATACAATCAGGAACATCTGTTAAAATTTTGGGACCAATTGTCAGATAAAGAGAGAGAGAATCTTTATCAAGATATATCTGAATTAGACCTGGCAGATGTGACATCATATTTTGTCAATGCAGTACATGCATCGAGTAGTATGCAGAATATGTTGGATGACAAGGTGACTCCGATTCCTAAAGAAAATATTGCGTCATTGAAAATCACAGATAAAGAGCAATTAAGAGTATATGAAAAATTGGGACTGCAAGAGATAGCAGATGGAAAAGTAGCTGTATTGTTAATGGCTGGTGGCCAGGGTACTAGGCTAGGTGTATCTTATCCTAAGGGTATGTACAATGTGGGTCTACCTTCTGGAAAATCTCTCTTCCAACTGCAGGCAGAAAGAATACTTCGTTTACAAAATATGGCAAAAAAAGAATGTGGGAAAGATGGAGAAATTAAATGGTACATATGTTTCCTTCATATGAATCAAATAATTTATAATATGTGAAAGTTTGTACTTTAAATAAACTAATAGTTGCCTTTATTTCTAGGTACATATTAACTAGTGAAGCTACTCATGAAACAACTGTATCTTTTCTACAAAAACATAACTATTTTGATCTGAAAGAAAAGAATGTTAAAGCCTTTAAACAAGGTATGCTTCCATGTTTTACACTGGATGGAAAAATCATTTTGGATAAAAAATATAAAATTTCAAAGGCACCAGATGGAAATGGAGGATTGTATCGAGCTCTAAAGGTGCAAGGAATATTAGATGATATGAAACAGCATGGAATTCACAGTGTTCATGTTCATTCGGTTGATAATATCTTAATAAAAGTGGCAGATCCCATTTTTATAGGATACTGCTTATCTTCATGCACTGATTGTGGAGTTAAAGTTATAGAAAAATCTTCTCCGAATGAGTCAGTAGGAGTTGTGTGTAAAGTACGTTTATAAGATATTTCAATCATTTATGACATCAGTTTTATTTAATTACTTTTTATCATCTTTATTGTAGGTCGATGGTATCTACAAAGTCGTAGAGTATAGTGAAATTTCAAAAGAGACTGCTGAATTGCGTTCGGATGACGGACAATTAATATATAATGCAGCAAATATATGTAATCACTATTTCACCGTAGATTTTCTACATGATGTTGCTATAAATCACGAAAAGGAAATGGAACTTCATGCTGCTAAAAAAAAAATTCCGTATATCGACGCAAATGGAAATCGAATTGAACCCAAATCTCCGAACGGTTTTAAAATCGAAAAATTCGTATTTGATGTATTCGAATTCGCGAAACAATTATCAGTTTGGGAGGGAATTCGCGAAGAAGATTTTAGTCCTCTAAAAAATGCGGATTCTGTTGGCCAAGATTGTCCAAGTACCGCGCGAAACGATGTACTTAAAATACATAAAAAGTGGCTGTTAAATGCTGGAGCTACATCTGTAGCAAATGATGTAGAAATATCTCCTCTATTATCTTATGCGGGAGAAAATTTAAATCACATGATGGGGCTATCATTAGAAGGACCGTGTGTATTGGAATAACAAAATTCAATATGTACTGCTTTTGTACCTTTTTACAATACTGTTCTTGTTAAGAGTCTTTAAACTATCATAAGAATGTATTCTGTGATTTAATGATAAAATTTAGTTATAAAAATTGTCGACGTTCTTATATAAATTTTATAACAGTAAAATACGAAAGTATTACGTACACATGCATAAGCTTCTATAATAGAAAGAAAACGAAATATATCTTGCGCGCGAGTATGTTCACGTATGTAGATATTAAAAAAATTTACAGACTTAATTATTATATTAATTTATCTGAATCGTGTAATTATAAAATATGTATCATAAAATTATAAAAATTAATGTAATGTGATGAAAGTGTAACAAAATTCATGTATTTTGGCATTATGCATTTACATCAATTTTGTACGATTGGCATAAATATAATAAAAGAATAGGAGCATAATAATAATATAAGTTTTATATATTTATATATAATCTATGTAAAAATATAATTTATAAATAAAATTTATATATATTACACAAATTATGGCTTTTCAAATGTCATTTAATATCTGAATCTTGCTGATACGTCTTGCTTATGTATATTTATGTTTATTTCGGATCCTTTGGATATTAAATATTTTATTTAAACAGAAATACATATATTTTCTTAAATATATAGGATGGGAGTCCAAAATGTAAAATTATTTTGAAAAAGAGTACATAAAAATTATAAATAATTGATACTCTATTATTATTCTTCCCTAACCTAATATGTATACGTATATATATGCATACATATAAGTTGGTATTCTCGTCGTTAGTCACATTTGAATTTGAATCGTTTGAAATAACAGTTAAAACGTACAACTAATGCCACAAAGCGCTAAAAGGTAAAGAAATTATCATGTTTAAAGTGGTTTATGTGTATTAACATGGACGAAATTTTTCAAATTTTACACGAATGTCATTTAAATGATGACAAGTGTGAAAAAACATCGGATATTAAAGAAACTAATTTCATAGAAGATGTAAAAAGGAATATCGAAAAATTATTCACAGAGGTACAATGTAACATAGGAAGTGTCGAATATGCAAATCTCAACAAAATGTTGGCACTTTGTTATTTAAAGGTATTATATTGATTTTATTTATAATTATGAATAGAATGAATATAATTATTCAATAAAATAAAAATTAAGTAATTATTGATTAACAATTTAACAAAGTCACATAAACAATATAGAATTAAGTATTTTTTGATAAATTTATAAATACTGTTTGTAGATTGGTAATGAGTTTGAAGCTATATTTCATTTAATTGAGTCACATGCAGTGATACTTCGTCAACAAATATTGCATAGAAGTGTGAAAACAGAAATGCGTGAATCAATCTTAAATACACAACAATCTTCTGGACTTAAAGCTTCTTATGTCGGATTTAATATAAATGACACAAATAGAGTTGATAATTTAAAGGCAAAACTTTTTGATCTGCCCAAAGGTAAGAAAATAAAATATTTAAATATTATTGAACGTATTAAAGCTGTTATAAATCTTTCTTTTTTATATAGAATGGTATATGATTCAAGTCACTGGACAGTATAGGTCTCCAGGAGATATATTTAAACATAATAGAACTAAACCACATGCAATGCATGAAATGCATATTACCATATTGCCAACAGGGACCAAAGAAACAGAACCCTTCTGTATAACATTACCAAAACCAAAGTTAGATTCTTCGTACGATATCTGTTATGAAATTCAGAAATTACTTTCTAATAATAGGTCAGAATTAGAAGCTACTTATGCGAATAATGAATTATATTGGAAAATGAGAGAAAGGCAAAATATAAGTATGAAGGTATTTATATAATAAACATAATTTTGGTAAATTTAATAACTTTTCTCTATATATATGTGTATATCTGTGCCTACTTATATGTAGACTGCTATCCAAGCATTAGAGTATACATGGTTACGAGAGTGGAGAATCTTATTTATAGCAGATCCAATAAATAAACCTGACATAGTAGCAGCTACTGTACAAATGATTGACAAACTAATATCTGATAATAAAAATTCGTAAGTAAAGAATAAATTAATAATTAAACAATTTTTTGACATACATGTATTTAATTGTATTATGCATTATAGAAAAAAGATAACAGAAAGATCTAAGTGGTTGTTAAGAAAAGTAGCATTATCAGCATGCTTTCTCACAAGAGAAGAAATAGCACGTGCGGTAAAATATGTACTTCCTGATTATAATAAGTTGGCAGATAACATAATACTGTCCATATTTGGGAAACTACCTTGTATAGAAGAATTAAAAAATGCAATTAGGAAAACATTAATTTTAGTCATTGATGAAGTAAGTTTGAAGCATGCCCATTGTAAAATGTAAAATAAAGTTCGTGATTTGGTAATGTTATATAACATTTTACAGCATATGGATTATATACCTTTTGAATCTATGGAAATTTTAAAATGTCATCCTGTTACTCGTTTTCCATCACTGCACATTGCATATGCTTTATTTAAAGAGCATGAAAGTACAATGGAGAATGGCTGTAAAATAATTTATACAAAAAATGATATGGGTACATGTATAGTCAATCCTTCTGGTAACTTGACTAAAATGGAAAAACGCATGAGGTTGTTCATTGAATATTGGTTACCAGATTGGAAAAGTTGGTATAATGTTGAGCCACAAGAAGGAATTTTTGAAGATGCACTAGTTAACCGTGATATATTAATGTAATGTTTATTTTAAATATTATCTTATCTTTTTAACTTTCATAATTTATTATTTTTCATAGGTATAATGGTCATGGCAATGGAATACAATACTTGCCAGGAGAACGCATAGAAAGACTCAGAGTAAGATCAATTGTTTTATTATTTGGTTGTAGTAGTGTAAAATTACTTACAGTAGGAGGACGTTACCCACCATATGGAATCCCAAATCAGTATTTAATAGCTAGCAGGTAAAAATAAATTTTTTTATAACTTTAGTTATTTATGTATTACTTGGTATTTTATATTATATTGTTAGCCCTTGTGTGCTCGGTATGTTGTGGGAAGTTACGGACGCTGATACTGATAAAATGACAACGAATTTCATTAGTAATTGGATTCCATCTCCATTAAATAGACCATGGGCTGATGTTGATATTAATATGTGGTGTGCGGGAACACTAAGTTAGTATAAAAAATTATAAAGTATCTTGTTAATCTTTTTATTTTTTAAGTTTATGATTTTATAATTTATTTTTTTCTTAATTTTTGATAATTAGAATTTCTAAAAAATCGTAAAAGCTCCCAAAATGTGTCTACAGAATCTGAAATGTTAAGAGCAATAGCAAAATCTAAAGACATCTGTTCTCAATATATGACCGCGGCCGCAATAGTAGTACGAGGACTACCGGTAAAGCTCATTTAAATTGTAAATATAAAAAACGATACAAACAAATATATACTAAACATCAATTTATATGTAATTAAAAAAGCTAGTAAAAATTTTATTTATAAAATGTTTCGTAGTTTGGTCGTTCATTATACTCAGTGTGTATTTTTAAAGTACTGTTCTTGGTCACATGATTATTTGTGGTTCCGGTACAGAACTGGAAATGTTCTTGTGAGGTAAAACTTGACCCCCATTGATATATAATTCATCCTTAACAATTACATCTTCACCAAGTACTGTAGTACCTTCCATTCGCACCCAACGTCCGACAACGCTTCTCCAGCCAACAATGCACCTATGATGACATCACTTTGCATTATAAGCACACACAAATACACTATCTATATACATTATAAATTGCTTTAACATTTACCCATCCAACCATGCGTGCTCTTTTATTACAGCTGCTTTAAGAATAGTGCTTCTTTTAATGCAACAGCCATCAGATAAAATAACACCAGGGCCAATTGTAACATTTGGTCCTATTCTACAATCTTTCCCAATCTTTGCTGTTTCATCTATTAACACATTTCCTACTACTCCTGGACCAGAATATAATTTTTCTGGAGATTTTTGTCTTAGAGATGTCAGGTACATGCTCATTCCTTTGAGAAAATCTTTTGGTTGTCCAACATCCATCCAAAATCCTGTTAGTTCCATTGCATATAATTCTCCGTCCCGAGCCATATGTGGAAAAATTTCTTTTTCTATACTTGTAGGTTTCAATTCTATTCTTTTTAAGACACTTGGATTAAAAATGTACATGCCTATAAAATTACAGTAATTAATACCACCAAACATTCAGAAACTAATATATCTGAATTCAGTGTTAAAAGTATAATACCTGCATTAATTTTATTAGAAATAAATTCCTGCGGCTTTTCTACAAAGCTTTCTATTTTTCCATCATCTTCATAGACTACTACACCATATTTTGATGGTTCTTCTACTTTAGTTACGATTATGGTACCCTCTCTACCATGATTTTTATGAAACTCCAAAAGTTGCATAAATGGAAAATCACAAATGATATCAGAATTTAAAACAAAGAATGGCTCATCTCCTGCACATAACAGATCATGTACCAGTGCGAGAGGGCCTGCAGTGCCAAGTGGTTCTGGTTCATGTGAAAAGATCAAATGTACCCCTAACTTTTTAACTTCTTCGCTCAAATCTCTTTCCATCTCTTCTGCACGATAAGAGACTGCTAGTATTACCTCTGTCACATTTGTTGCTACCTAAATGTAATTTTGCAATCAATTTATAAAAAGTTAAAGTATCACAGAGATATCGCTACATACCAGAGCTTCTATTTGATGTAGAAGCATTGGTTTATTAGCAAATTCAACCAATGGTTTTGGCCGACTTAATGTAAGAGGTCTCAATCTGGTTCCATAGCCACCAACAAGTATTACAGCTCTCATTGTTCCTAGCTTCTTTCTTTTACGTTGCATCACTCATCAATAATCCTAATTAAAATGTGTTCATAGTAAAACACATTTGGAAGCAGATTTTATTCTGAAAAGATATTAGAAATGAAGATTAAAAATGTATATATTCTTTAATTGTATACAGATTCAGAATTATGTATGAAGATAAATATTTAAATGAAATATATCCAATTTGATTAAAAAAAACTGTATTTGTAATATATCTTTATTCACTAATTGACTAATAATATAATAAAATGTATAAAAGTGTAATTGAAAATAAAATGTACTAAAAATTTAATTATGCGTTTGCAAAGTATTTGTTATACACAAATACATTTTTTTTCGTAGAGGTGAAAAGAATATTAATGAAAGGTATACCTCATGCCTACATATCGATACGAGCACAGGCAGAAAACAATCATTACTGATGAATATTGCCACGTAGGATTGAAATACCACGTAGACGTATGTACATAGCGACACATGTATGCGATAAGAATACACACATAATTTTTAATACTAATATAATCAAATGCTATTAATCGATTTATATTTTACATTTACGATATTACTCTTATCGGAATTTCTATCATTCATATTGGCTTAACTTTTTTTTAATTAACGTTACACTACGTAATGCTTATCATCCGTAATAAACTACAATAGCGCCATTACTATTACTTATTTGTCACTTGCACACGTAATATTTGTACAAATACACTTTACTTGTCGAGTTCATTTTTTGAATATTTTTTATTGAAACTGTTTCACATAAACTTTTTTAATAATTTTAACAATCTTCATTTTTTTAAAAGTACGGAAGAGTTAAAATCGTTATAATTGTTGTAAAAGTGAAGAACACTTAATTACTTTTAATTTGAGGAAATATAATTAAATAATTTTAATTGATATTTTTATCCTTGAAATCAATTTTTAATACAGATTAGTAACAAAAAGTAATATGGTATCAAATATGTTTCTTGTCACGGATAATTATTGTTGAATTATTTGAGTGTTAAAACTTGAACGAATTACATTTAAAGAAGACGAAAATCTTGGTTTCGAAAAATTGGAAATCGAAAAATTTGGTTTTTAATACACAAAATTAAGAATGAATAAACCAGCGAAAGACAACCGCATCTAAATTCCTTACGTATAGTATATTATTCTATGCGCTTGCGCCAAGGTAAATATCTTTTATATAGAAACAGAATAAAAACAGGTAATTGTATTATGACTATTTATGACTGATTTTTATCTTTCTTGTTATAAATTTCAGTAAGAGAATTGATAAAAAAATAAGTGTGCAATATTACGCAAAGACATTACTCGTTTATTCTCTGTTTACTACATCCTAATATTTTTTGCTATTGCGACTTTTTTTTAAATGTAGGTATAAGCACGCAGTAAGATAGTAATCTTATTTAGCAATTTGAACAATTAATATCCGTTGAAATATTTGGATATGAATAGAAGTTATTTATTAAATATAAATGAACATTTGATACATAAGTATAAGAATTAAATACGAGCGCAATTTCATTCGATATTTTGGTGTATGTAAGTGGAGGTGAATTTTCAATAGAAGTATAGAGGCGTAAATTGGTTAGAAAGAAATCGTCGAACGGAGCGACCACCAGGTCTCGAGAAGAGTCGCCGATTGTAAATGAGAGTTGAAACGGGCGCGAATGATTGACGGTATAGCCGCAAGATGGCGTAATACATGCGACGCTGCTTTTGACGTTCGTGTATGAGTTTTTTTTTGGTTCCTTCTACTTTGAAAACGGCAGGAAGCAAAAATTGTTAGTTCGGTGTTTAGTCTTCGCTAGTCTGACTGAGGATGTGGTGGAAAGAGTTGAGTACGATAGGAGATATTCAACGGAATAGGATTTCGATTTCGAGTACATAGTACGCGAGACACACGAGGTCCCGCGATTGGCCAGTTTATGAGACGACGATGGCTCCGTGAGGAGAGAACATGGCTGCGACGCAAGCCGAGAGCCAACAAAACGATGTGAAGCTGAACGAGTCCGTGAAATGTGCACAGAAACGTCCGCAAGTAGGTGGGAATAGTGCAAGTGTTAATACGAAGCAGCAGCTGGATCCAGAGCCGGGTGATAAAGTGTCCCGGGGCGCGGCCCAGCTGCTTAAATATGTGAATCGCGGCGGGGACACGGGTTTCGAGATGAGTCAATACCGCGAGGACATTGGTGGACACACTGCCGGTGAAGTCAAATCACCAAGGGAGGCTGGACAAGCTCCTCAAGAATCTATCGGCAAACAAGAGCCTCTCGATACGCCCGGGCATCCAAACCATCCCGGACATCCGTTCACGTCGAACGTAATACGCGATTATCCGGAGGAGTATACCAACAAATCAAACGAATTTCCCTCCAAATCATTGACCGATTATCCAGCGAAGCAGGTACCAGAGTACATGGGAAAGCATGGAGACTTTCCAGGGAAACAGTTGGATTATCATGGTAAACACTTAATACATGAAAGTGAAAGAGTTCATCGGGTCGAAATGGAAGAGCATTATGCAGCTTCCAAGATTGAATCACGATTGGCATATGTAGGGGCTACGCCAACCAGTTTTCCGGGTCAACCAAGGTTTTTATCAGGGCAAAGTATATCGCAAGCCACCGGTCCAACACCAACGTTAAATCAGTTACTCCAAGCATCTACGCCTGTTCACCGTTTTCATGGAAATTATCCTGGAATGGGGCCAGAGCCTTATCAACAACCATGGCCCATCCAACGACCCCCAGTTGTCCCTCCAGTTTATCCACAACCTGGCCAACGTCCTCCACAGACGGTAAGTATAACAACCTACATCTATCTATAACTGTATACAAAGTACATTTTATGTTTTCGTTACTTTTGTAGCTATAAATTGTCATTTGTAATAATTTATGTACACCTTATTCTTTATAAAATGTATTATTAATTCTTGTTTTAATAATTGACTAATTAAATATATTATAAAATACATAGGGGTCACCAAGATTGCATGCAGGACCTGGAGGACCAAGTTCCCCAACTCCTATGCCATATCAACAATATACACAACGTTATTCTTCTCCTACAAGACCTCATGCACCATACAGCCACCATCAGGTATTTATAATAATGATTACAAAGTTTATTCAATAAAATAGTTACTCTTATTAATTAACTTTTTATATTTTTTTAGCTAAACTCATATACTACGCAAACTAGCCATCCTTCCAGTTTATACACAGAACAGAGAGGTTGGAATCAAGGTGGACCACCAAATCCACCACCACCTTCAGCCAATCAGACCAATCCTTCCAGCCAATCACCACAGCGTGCTCTTTCTCAATCCCCAGCACCACCACCTTCTGCATCTCCACAACCACAGTCAACTAGCCAATCTCAAGTAAGTTATACAAATAACAAAACCCTTTTTGTATTTTTGATGTAATAATATGATGTAATAATATAAGAATTTCTATTGGCTGTACATGTAAACAAGAATATCAAAGTTTGTCCTTTGTCTTAATGTATTAGCAAAATAGTATCTTATTTGCATCTAAATTCTTTTAAAAAATTGCAAAGTATCAAGGTAAACAGTTGAAAGTAAGAAAATGAACTTTTTCATCAGTATATTTTTAGTTATATGTATGGATATGTGATTTATAATAAATTCTATTTCTGTTTACAGAGTTTCCATAACTTACAGCAACGATCAACAACACCAAATACTCAAGGAATAGATTCAGGGGTGAGTACAATTAAATTTCGCAACTATAATATATATATATATATACTCAAGAAAGTACCTTGATAATGTGTCTCAAAATTATCCAAGGTTATCAATAACCATAACGTATCATATAAGATTCTCTTTTAAAAATATTCAAATAACCCAGAAGGAAAGCAGAAAGGTGCGAAATTCTCAATAAAACGTTTTCATGTTTCGCGATTGAAGCGTCGGACGGTGATTTATTTTGATCTTAATTAGAAAGCACATGCGCGCATGGATGCACGTGTGTGCACGTGTTATTGTTATTTCATGTTTGTGTTACGATTGGTTCTCGACTTCGGCCACGTTTAAAAACGAACGGTTTAACAATAAAAGCATCAGTGGCTCTTACGTGGTCGGTCACGATAACTGGCATTGCAAAGCGAATTCTAATTTCACGTTGCATAAAGTGCCATTTGATCTTGGATACAGTGGACGGGAGTACTTCAATACTTCTCTCGTGAAAAGAGCAAGCATGAGTGAGCGAAAGGGAGACCTCTCGAGTATGGGTTGCCTATCTGTAGGAGGGGCAGGGTGTGGAAAGTGGGGATGGAGAATAAGCGACTTGTAGAGTTCGATTAGGGCGCGAGTTGCGCGGCCGCTGGAGCCCCAGATATTAGTGACTTCCCCTTCCCGCCTTCTCCCTCTTCCTCTTTCCTTCCTTCTCTCTCTCTCTCTCTCGCTCGCTCGCTTGCTCTTTCCCACTGTGTTCGTCTCGCTATCCCTTTTCAAACATATACTCTCGCATGTATGTGCAAACACGTATATCCCTCTTTGTCCTATATCGGGTCTCTCACTTCTTTCAATATAGATGAGCGGTCTAGTGGGAGAAGCATGAGTGTTACACAGGTTACCTGAGTATAGAGAAGCAAGCGAGAGCGAGTATGTGATTCGCTCGAATCGCTGGCGGGGGAGGGGGGCTGTGTATCTGAGGTAGTTCTCCCCACCACTTCTGACGTTTTATATCGTTCAGCTATATTCGGTTCGTTAGATCATGCAACTGTCACTCTGCGACATGCTATCGAACTTCTCGTATTCCCATGACGCGACTGAAAACCGGCGAATATATTTTAAACGTCCAATATAGTTTCTTTTAAACGGTATTAAATAGAACTCTCTGTTTACATATAACTTTATTTCTCTATTCGATAAGTGTAAAATCTCGTTTATTTACTGAAAAATCGATGTTGGAACAAATTTTGTTATTTACTAATTTTATTAGATTAAATTCAGTAGATCGATTATGTTTTCTATGCTGTTTTAAAAATCGGTTGAATTTTGGTTGAGGATTATCATCGTTTAACTTATTCCCTCGCGATGTTATGGCATCGACGGATAAAAATATTATTACATAATATCGTTAATATTATCATTCATTATTTCTTTTTATTTTATAAGATTAAACGCATAATTTGTATTAATTAAAATCGTAATCATATTGAATATGCGTATTAAATGTATAAAAATAATGTAGACAGAACTAAATTCTCGAAAGCCAAGTTTCAACAATGGTTGTTTAAATTGCAATAATTAAGTCATTTAAAGGATACAATTATTAACGCGTATTGAGTTGATATAACCTAAAACATATAAAAATATTTTAATGAGAACAAAGATTTTTTAATATTATTATAATTGATTGGATTTGCATAGAATTTATTTAGTTGGAAAAGCGTTTGTTTCTCGTGTAGTTTGACTTTATACGTTTTCTTTCTCGCGTACTCTCTCGGGGTTTTTGGAGCACACGGGTACTCTTCGCCGAGGAGTTACGGAAATAACCGATGGTTGCCGAACGCTTGCCGCGCCACGAAAGAACGCCCTCCAACGAGCAGCTAGACGCGAAATCTGTAAACCGAAGTCACGGAACACTCGATAAAAAGAATCACGTTTTTAGTTACTCCCGGCCACGTACACGTACGTAGACGATCAACTGTCCGATTCTAACCTGTTAAATACGCGGCCTTCACGATCGTACTGTTTGCCAATTTAGAATTCGATATCGAAGGGTTGTACCCTAACGATACGAAACACTCTGAAAGAGAGACTTATTGACACAACATGCGATGGTCGAACGAAGTACACGGTGAACCAACAGCAGTTCCTTAGTCGACAGACGAGAAATTATGCCCGTTCTCGCGTGGTTTTATATCAAACCACCGACTATCTTCATTTACACATGATTGAATGTAGTGTGTCGTTGTTACACGAGATTCCCGTAAAACATGTGAAAATCGTACGGGGAACATACGAGGTCTATGGTGGGTTTTGTCGTAGTGCGCGGGGTAACGCCTCTCCTTCGATTCTCGCGTCATGCCGAAAGTCCTTGTGTCCGACACAGTATATACTATACGTTCCGTGATACATCCGAGGAAGTCTCTAATCGTCTTCTGTACGGATGAACTGTCCACTGCTTGGTAGGTGTAACGATGTACTTTTCTCTTTCTCTTTCTCTCTATGTGTCTCCATCTGTCTCACTCGCGTAATTCTTTCTCTTATACTTATATTCGGTCTGTCTTTCTCTTTTTCTCCTCATCTCTCACTCCGACCTCTCTTCAATTCCCTTCCCTTCTCTTCTCTCTCTTCTAATGCACCCGCGCGCTCTTTCAATGTATCATAGTGACGATCTGTGCGAGGTGTTACGCACACACATACATAGGCGCGCGCGCTCTTCCACATACATGCCAACTGTATACGACGTATGTTATGTACGTATATATAAAATATCGTTGAAACATGCGCGTGTGTATGACGTGTTATGTTGCATCGTACGATTAGTGGCGAGTGGCCGCGTGTGTAGAGTGCATTTCCTAATTTTCTTATGGTTAAAATGTGACAACAAAGAAAGTATACAACGTATATAAAAGGAACGTAAATGTTGCGTTCTAAGAAGTGGATTTTTTATTTTACCTTTATTTGTGTGTGTATACCTATGTGTGTTGTGTGTGTATATATTTATTTACTTCTTTATTTATAATCTTGCTAACACAGCTTTCGTGCTGAAGCTAATGAAATATAAAATGAAGTAAATTGTTTAAAAAGTTGCAATTATATTCAGGAATAACTTCTATTTACATAATTCTGTTTATGGTTTTTTCTGTATTATAATTATTTTAATCATTTTATATAGATGATATTAACTACTATATTCATCTGATATTTCTAAAGTTTTGTAATTAAGTTCAAAGATTAAATAGAGTTTTAAGCATTAGATGTATTATTATCTTGTTTTAATTATATTTGATACTTTTGTGGAAGCATTGTTTGAATGTAAGAATTTTCTAAGATGTTTCTTTATGTTTTATATTTTAGGAATTATCTGGACAAAATAGTAACGATAGTTCGAATGGACCTGCTTGTCCTGGAACACCAAATTCACAGGGGATGAGACCAACCCCTTCTCCTACAGGATCTACAGGTTCTCGCTCGATGTCCCCTGCTGTTGGTTTGTATATTTCCGGTTCATATTTTACTGAAGTATTACTTTAATTCCTTAGTTTTTTGAATAAAATTTTGTCCTTTTGCTTTTTGTAGGTCAACAAAACGTTCAGATGCCTCCACGCCCGTCAAGTAGCCAGTCAGATGGTAGTGGACCAGCACGAATGAGTCACTCTCCTATGACAACTCAAGGTAAATGAAAGATGTAAAACTTTTGTATATACTTTGTCTTTTATACGCGTGTGTGCGTGTGTGTATGTATAAAATATAACATATAAACTTATGCTTTTAGGAGCATACCAGCAGCCATTGGGTCCTTCGCCACACATGCATAGCTATAAAATGAATAACACTGGTCCTGGTGTTGTTCAACCAGGACCTGGTTCTACAAGCCTTGGTGGAATAAACCCAATGGGTGGTGGTATGGGATATGCAGCTGGTGGAACGGCTGCAGGTCAGCCTGGGGGTTATCATGGGCAAGGTCCCTATCCACCTCCCCGTCCACATGTACAATTTCCACAGGGATATCCATCACCAGCTAATTCACAACCACCACCCAACAATCAGTATCAAGCTTCTAATAGGCCCAATAATTTGGTGCAATATCCTCCATATACAGTAAGTCAAGTGTATTTTTTAAGAAAGTAAGAATTTTATATTATTTACACAAAATCAACACACTACCCCTTTTGCAGCATAAAATGGGATTTAATAGTGTACCACCAGGGATGCCACCTAGTCCAGGACCACCTCAGGTTTATGGAGGTAGTGGTACAACAGGTATGGTACCACCAGGTGCCCCTGGAGTAGCCGTGATTGGTAATATGGGTCCACCAGCAAGTTCAATGGGTCCTCCACCTCCATCCCCTAATCACGTTAGTAGTCAGCCACCACCAACCAGCTCAGCTGTACCACATTTGCATACTCCTGCGGCTACACCACCTCTCAATCACGAAGGAAGTCCAATGCCTCCACCAAGTACTACACCCAATTCACATCCCGCTTCAACACCAACACCAACTAGCCATAGTTCTGCAGATCTTACTACTGAAACTTCTAATGATAGTGGCATAACTACCACTGCTTCAGGTATATCCATTTTTCATTTACCGTGTATTTCGTGTTGGGTAATTCACTTAACAGATGGAAGATTAAAACTACTGGTTGATCATATAGGTACATCAGTTATAAATGTTACTTCCACTTCAAGTGGCACTGTCACATCTGTAATAACAACTGGTCCTGATGGTACATCCTTAGATGAAGGTTCTCAACAGTCGACGTTGTCAAATGCATCAGCTGGTTAGTACAAAATGTTAAAAATTCTTAACATTCATCTTATTTGTGAAAAATGCATAATTTTATTTTAATATAGCTTCTGGAGAAGATCCAACATTTCCACCAAAGGTACGGAAGGATATGATGGGAGGATATCATAGCCATCCAACTACACCACAGAGTACAGTTCCATCACCTGGTGCTGCGAGTATTAACTCGATACATGAAGAATATCCTGATATGAACAGTCCTGGTTGGCCACGTACTCCTGCTAGTCCTGTATGTATTTCGTTTCGTTATATGATTCTTAAGAATCTGACATAATGGTTACTACTTTCGTATGTATATCTGTATCTTTATATTGCATGTTTTAATGTTTTTACATGAAAATTTTAAGAATGATATATGATCAGGGATAATGTGTTTTTATGCTATGGTTTTCTTTGACTTTTCAATATTTTATATATTTTACAGGTATTTAACAGTCATGTGCCTCAAGACCCGTACAGACCTAAGGTTACTGTTTATTCACTATAAGTATTTATCATACTGTTGCACAACATACTATACACACTGAATGTTTTGTACTTTGTTTGATCTAGACATCTTGATATTTGCTTAGCAAATGTAATTATTTGAACTTTCTCTATTTTAATGTTGTATTTTTATAAAAATATTCATATACTATTGTTTTATTTTCATTATCAAGCAGTGTGTATTTACCAAAAGTTGTTATACAACAGTTATATTTCGTACAGACGCGTATTTACATCATAATCTCCAATACTAACTAAGCAAAAATATAAATTTTTGGATAACAAGAAATGACATGTCCTAAGAAAGTTGTAGCCTCTGCTTATTCCCTACATCTTTTAATATTTTGGAAACATTACATTATTTTGCTTTATGTAATTGCATGCTATCTCTTTTTTTATTTTACTATCATTTCAAATAGTGTTTTTATAAAACAGTACTTTTTGCATGAAAGACCTATCACTTGTGTCATCACTTATTTTACTCAAAAATATATAATTGTTAATTATTATAAGCAATTAAATGACATTGTAAATTAACAAGTACCTTTAGAAAGAATAGTACATCGAAGTGTTCAAGAAAAATCATGATAATCATTCAGTTCAGAGAAAGTTAACAGGTTTCATAATGATAATTTCAGAAACCAGACAGTTTAGCAAAGCTGTATGAAATGGATGATACAATGGAACGAAGAACATGGTTGGATAAATTAGTTAACTTCATGGAAGAACGAAGAACACCTATTACTAGCTGTCCTACCATCTCCAAGAACCCCCTCGACCTATTTCGGCTATACCTCTACGTGAAAGAGAGGGGGGGCTTCATGGAGGTATGCAAGGTGCAGTGTAGTTCCATCTAGCCCTCGGTGTCTTTATAGTAGTTTTTTTCATAATTCTATGTGTTTTATATTTTTGTTCGTTTCAATATTGTGTATACACGTTTTGATATATGCCAAAAGAAAAAAACATCAATGACTCAGCCAAAGCTTTCCGAGTTTTTGTTTCTGTTGTTGGCATTTTCAATTACACCGACAGTATCTGTTTATATATTTGACGTATACAATTGTAAAATATGCTTTGTTTCTGTGTGCGCTGAAGTGTGCATGATTTATATTATATTTTTTGCTACATAGTATTTTTTCTTTTCTTGTATACTGTTTATAAAATTATGAAGAAAAAAGAAGCTTAACTCGTCTTTTCTTAAAGTAGTCGTTCGACGCGTATGGAAAACGCCCTGATCTACAAACCTTGGTGCTATATGGAATTATTCTAATATTCAGCGAAGAATAAACTTTTAATATCAATGTAATAACGGTAATTCGTTTCGATTGTACTCTTGTCTATTCGTTTCATTTTTCATACTTGCATGATCAGGAATCGAGGTATTTGTATATACAGAAAGAAAGATCGCGTTACTTGATTTCTTTTTAGATTAGCCGCCGTAATATTTTTTCCATGTATTTTTTTGTTTTTACTTTGCGTTATCAAGATGCAGATTTTTGTCTGTTTGGATTCTCTGCTAAAACAAAAAATCGGGCAAACTGATGAAAAAATTGACTTTAATTTTCTATAGGTGACCAAAAATAAAACGTGGAAAGATATAGCTGGATTATTGGGCATTGGTGCAAGTAGTAGTGCAGCATACACACTAAGGAAACACTATACCAAGCATTTGTTAGCGTATGAATGTCATTTCGATCGTGGAGGTGTTGATCCTCAACCTATCATAAATCAAGTTGAAGCTGGTTCAAAAAAGAAACCATCAAAGGGAACTGCCTCCGTACCCTCACCAGGTAACTGTTGATAATATTAAAAACTGATAATATTAAAGACTGTTTTTTTATTTTTCATTAATTTAACATTAACTTCGTATCTTTAGGATCTTCCAATTCACAAGATTCCTTCCCTGCTGCTGGATCAAGTAATGCTTCCATGGATGGTTATGGAAGTTATCAGAGTGGTTATACTGGTGGTACACCCGGAGGACCCTCGTCAGAGTATACACCTCCTCCTCCGAGACCACCTAGTCAGAGTAGTGCACCTTCTCCACATCAAGGTAAGAAATTTTTTTCTATTTTTCAATTTCGCTATGTTGAAACATTTTATATTGAATATATAAAATCTTGATAATGAACGATTTGGAAAAGTGTTCGATATAATAAACACTTTACCAAGCATGTGAAAGGAATTGCGGTTGAGAGAATATGTTCTGGTAGGTGGTTTGAACCAGGGCGGGCAGAATAGCACGAATCCGTTCGACGACGGCGTGGGACGCCTTTTTCGCAAGTCGAACGCAACGCCCCACCCTGGTCCGCTACGAGCCTCAGGTACTTCTCTCACCCTTGTCTCCTTTCACAACATACAACTAAACTTATTTATTTTATGTTTACTTTCAATATCCTCACACGACATTTTGCCTTACTATCTTCTCTTTGTTGTTATTTGTAATAACGTTATTCGAATCTTTTTCTTGATATACTTTTGAAACAATCTGATTTTACATTCAAACAGGCATACAACAAGGCAGTTACCAGAATACAGGTTCCTACCAAAACTACCCCCAAGATCAGTACAACCGGTCGCAAGCAAACACGCTGTCACAACAGGGAGAATTTAATCAACCTTACTCACCGCGATCACATTATTCACCTTATGTACCAGATGTTGATAGGTTAGAGATTAAACTCATTTTGAACCATTTATTTAACAAAAGAATGGAGTATAACTTTCAGGACTCTTACAGAGGATACCCTGGAGGAAATATGCCGCCGAACAATGCTAGCGGACAAGATATATACAATAGATATAGTAGTAGTCAACAGCCAGCAAATTATTCGGCGGGTACACCACCTAATGCAAGAAGTAATAGCTATCCATCTGCGCCTCAAGCACATCCACCTACTGTACCGCAACAAACGGCAACGAGCCAACCTTCTTCACCTTCACAGCCTTCTGCTGCTTCATCTTATTCTTGCCCTCAAGATTATTATCGACCAGAACAGGTGATATTATATGTTCTATTTCCTATTCTTGTTCTTACATTTTTATTTTTAATTTTCATTTTACTATAGTATATTATAATAAATATTTTTTATTATTATTATTATAAATCGAATTAAATGTTATGGTCAATATTAAAGGGTGGATATGGAGCTCCTGGAGGAACACAGATATACTCAGGTGGTGCGAGTGCAAATAAGAATATGCCACCGCCACCGCCAGGTCCAAATCCACCTAGACGTCACCCAGATTTTGCCAAAGACCAACAGTATCCGCAATATAATCAGCAACGACCAGCCTACCCAGGTAAATGTATTTTAATATCGATACGATGGCTAAGTGCATTAAAATACACGAATAAACACGTTACACGAGATATCCTTATTTACAGGATGGCCAAATACAACTAATCAGTACAATAGTAATAGTGGAAATAATAGAGTTCAGTATCCATCTCAACCACCACAACCCCAGGTACAGCAACAACAACCACAACCGCAACAGCAAACACCACAGTCTGCTTCTTCTACACCTTCGTCAGTACTTCCTAATAGTCAACAGTGGGGTAGTCAGCAACCAAATAGAACCACACCTCAGCCGACATTGAATGCTATAGCTCACGCTCCTCCACCGTGGGATCATCGTTACACGAATCAACCGTCCCCTCTTTATCCTACACCTGGAAATCATCAGGTAATTTATTTTGTAGCTAGTATATTTATTTCAATTAAATTTCGAACCTTTTTAGTCATCTAGTCTTATTTTTTTAATCATTTTTTATTTTCTGCTGTTGTTGCATTAATCAGTATTTTTTATTTTTGTTGTATGTCCTTTGTTCATAAATCGATATTGGTTCACAGAATCAGCTTGGTATAAATCCCATGATTAGCCAGCAACCAACATCGAAAAGAGAAATGACATTCCCTCCTGATAGTGTAGAAGCGATGACACCACTTCTGTATAAACGGCGGAAACTTACACGTGCCGATGTAGCACCGATAGAAGCTTGGCGTATTATGATGGCCCTGAGGTCAGGCTTATTAGCCGAAAGCTGTTGGGCTCTTGACGTATTAAATATCTTACTATTCGATGACTCTTCTGTAAGTTTCATTTGATATATTTTAATATTTTCATACACAATAATGGATAAACGTAAATACTAAATGATAACGAAATGAATTCTACAGGTAAGTTATTTCGGGCTGGCACACTTACCTGGGCTGTTGGATGTTTTGTTGGAACATTTCTCACGTTCTTTGTCCGATATGTTCGAATCACCAGTAAACGAAGATGATCGAAATTGGAATCAATCAGCAGATGGTCCGGAGGTCGATCTCGGTGCCGTAACACGTCCCATTGATCCTGAAGATCGAACGAAATTACTTTCATCAGCAAATTACACGTTTTTGTCGAGACGTGGTCGTCCAGTAAAAATCGTTCCAAGGGACGACGATTTGTTTGTTCTAGACACAAGGAGGTCTTGGGATCATCAAGACTGTGAATCAGAAACTGAACCCTGGCAAGTCGATAATAATACTACTAAGTACATAGTGACGTGTTTTCAATCTGAAATAGGATCAGTACCATTTGCCCGCCTCCTTCGAGACGAGAAACCGCCTTTGCTGCAGAAGGAAGTAGAGTGTACAGACATGAAAGACGAAACCAAAGCAGATTCTGGTACACTCGAAGCATCAGAGTTCTCTCAAAAGACAGCTGAACCTGGGGAGAAACCAAAAGAAACGAATGAGAAGAAACAGCTAGACAAGAAGAAGAAGACAAAAACTTTGAGTGATGTTTTGTCGAGGATTAAGAAAGAACCGGTTGAGATGAATGATCTTACGAGAGAACTATTTGAGAAAAAGAACGACGGGTTCAAGAAAGAATGTGACACCGAGACAAAGGTGAATAACAATATGGGCGAACACTTTGCAGATATACCGAAACCCGAAGAGGAGGCTGTACCTACACAAAACGGTTTGAACGACATGACAAGTAACGCCGAGGTGGAGAAAATTGAGATCAAAGTGGAGAACGAGGAACAAGAATCAGTAATGAAAGATGATAATAAGGAGGGACCAAGATTAAATATAAAAGATCCAGCTGGCACGTTAAAAAGAAGACGAATAAGTGACTACGAGGACGAGAGTTACTCGAGGGACGAAGCAAGTTTGTACCTTGTTACAGAGACGCAAGACAACCTGGCTCGACGTTGCGTCTGTTTGTCCACAATTCTAAGGAATCTCACATTTATCCCGGGCAACGAGGCTGAGTTCGCCAAGAATGTAACGTTTCTGAGTCTTCTTGGTAAGTTATTGTTACTGCATCACGAACATCCGGTAAGGACGCAGAAGACACGAAACTACGATCGCGAGGAGGACGCAGATTTCGCAGACTCTTGCAGCAGCTTACAAGGAGAGAGCGAATGGTGGTGGGATTTTTTGCATCACATCAGAGAAAACGTGCTGGTTATGGCAGCAAACATAGCCGGTCACATGGATCTAAGTCAACACCCAGAAGAAATATCTCGACCGGTGTTGGATGGTCTTCTGCATTGGGCGGTGTGCCCTGCTGCTCATGGACAAGATCCTTTCCCCACTGTTGGCCCGAATTCTTCTTTATCACCGCAACGACTAGCACTGGAAGCTTTGTGCAAGCTTTGCGTGACGGAATGCAACGTGGATCTAGTAGTTGCTACACCCCCGTACTCAAGACTTCAGAGACTTTGCTCGGTATTGACCAGGTTACTCTGCCGAAGTGAAGAGCAAGTGTTGCGCGAGTTCGGCGTGAACTTGCTTCACTTTCTATCTGCAGCAGACAGTGGTGTGGCTCGTACGATCGCTTTGCAGACACCCTGCGTGGCCCTATTGGTGGCGTTTATCGAACAGGCAGAATCAAGTGCATTGGGGGTTGCAAATCAACATGGATTGGCTGCACTACGTGATAATCCTGAGTCAATGGGCACCAGTTTGGACATGCTGCGACGTGCTGCTGGTACGCTGCTGAACCTCGCCAGGCATCCTGATAACAGAACTCTGTTATTACAGCACGAATCACGATTACTCGCCTTGGTGATGAGTCAAATTTTAGATCAGCAAGTGGCCGCAATCGTTGCTCGTGTATTGTTCCAGTGTTCCAGGGGCACGTAACTTTCTTTTACTAATGGATGGTATATTTTTCTTCATTTTTGTTCTTGGTTGATCCGCGGGTGTTTGTTTGTTTAGCCCCTTTTGTGCAAAAAGTGATGATGATGATCAGTTTTTGTTTCCAAACAAAAGACACGAAGAAAGAGACAGCTTGTAGAAAAAAAAAGCTGCTGTTGCTGCTATTCATTTTAGGGAATATGAGAGCGAGATGGAGAGCGAAAATTTGTTAGAAAGGTAGTTAAATGGAGTGCGAGTGAAATGAAGAATTATATAGAGAGAACAGCGACGAAAAGAAAGGAAACGCGGGATATAGAGTGTGTAGAGAAGGAACAAAGTGTCGATATAATATATAACGCCATGTGGTTGTAGTTTTATATCGAATAACAAAAAAACCAGAGGAGTAAGAAAGTTAATTATCGGTGTTAGTGAGTTAAGGTATACTGCGACGATATTTGCGTCAATGCACGTCGAGTATACCTTTCCTACTTGATGAATTGGGATAATATCGATAGTGTAAGATATTTCATAGTTAATGAAGAAGAAAGAAAATTTCGCGAGAAGAAGGACTAAACTGTGAACAGAAAAAATCCGAGAAATGGAAATAATGAGAGAACTCGTGGAGATATTAAATGGGGTGTAGTGATAGAGGGACGACAGGGAGGGAGTAAAAAAGAAAAAAAATGAAACAAAGATGTTAGAAAGATGAGAGAAATGAAACAAACGTTTAGCAGCATAATAATATATATATAAAAAGAAAAAATGAGACGATTGAAACTAAAAAAAAAAGAAATCTGTTTTGACGAACCTAAAATGGTGCGATGTGGAGCGATAATATCGGGTGACGATTATATATATAAATATTAACGATAACATAATGCAAATTTTTATATTTGCATGTTTTGTGCTGTAATTAGCGAGTAATTAAGATATTTTGTAGATAACACACACTTCCATTGAATCTTATTTCGAATTGCGCCGCGCCGTGTGATGATGATTACACAAAGGAAAAAATGAAATAATAAAAAATGATGCAACTCGGCGCGAACGCCCACGGTGGTCTCCCTTGCAGACAAAAAAGAAAATATGAGAGAAAAGCAGGCCACCGAGAGTCTCGACTTTAGAAGCACAGGCAAAACTAGAACTGAAGAAAGACATTGCTAGAAAAGAGAGAAAGTGAAGGACTGAGAGGGCGAGAGCATGAGTAAAGAAAGACCGATTAACGAATGAATGTAAATGAGAGTTAGTTCGTGAAAGAATGAGGGAAAGCACGAATGATAGAAGAGAGACAAAACACAAAAAAAATAAAAATAAAAAAAGAAGTTGAGAGAAGTGTTGAAAAATAGCGTGCGATCATTTTGCTGTTAGGAAAAAGAGAGAGAGAGAACTATTGTTTGAATGAGACATGGATGACGACCTATGTATGCGTGTGTATATGAGTCGATAAAAAGGATGAAAAAAGAAACAAAGGGAAAGAACAAATAAGAAATTTAAAAAGTATAGATGGAGACGAGACAACTTAAATCGATTCGTCTTTTGAATACGTGTGCATGTAAAGTACGACAGCAAGAAAGAGTCGAAAAAGGAATAGATTGCACGCGCGCGATTTCATACATCTCTTCGCGTGCTTGTGATCCCCGTATGCATCAAGGAAAAGTTTGTATGTTGTATAATGATGGTAAGAGCGCGAATGAATGTTTTGGTTGTATGCACGAAGGATGGGGGTGCTGGTAGAAAAAGGGGTGGGGAATAGTGTCTGTCAAAACAAAAAAATTGCTGTATACACATTGTATATGTACATATATACAAATATATATAATTATATATATTTATATGTATAACTATATATATAATAATTATATGTATATATATAAGCTTACACATAAAAAGAACGGATAAAGATCGAGAGCAAAATATTAAACGATAGACAAGTGGCAGCTTAACATATTTACGTACCTTACAGAGAATGCTATCCCACTCTGATGGAAATTATCGAGATAGTATTTCACACATTATTTTTTCCTTTTTTTTTGAGTGCTTTGTTTTATTTTTTATTTCTAATTCATTCTATTTTGTTTTTTTTTTTTGCACTTTTGTACTTTGCAAAGTAGAGGAAAATTCTTTGAAGAAACAATATTTATGCGGTTTTTCTGTTTCTTTTTTCTTTTTTGGGATAAACGTACGTATAATTAAATGCCGTTGTGATCAAATTTCAACACGTACTAAGTGATAAAGGAAGGAATCGAAGAGAAACAATATTGTAGTAATAATAACATTTTGGGAAAAAAGAAAAAGATACGAAGTGTAAGACTGAAAGTGAGTGAAAGGGAGCGAATGATAGAGGGAGGGAGGGAGACGGAGAGAGAAAGTTTTCAATAATGTACCGAAACGAAATATATCCGGAAAAGGGTAAGAAACATAGAATTTTCGGATCTATGCTCTCGATCGTGCCATTCAAGTGATTCCGATGGGACGTATTTATAATCATGAAACTTTTATGCTTTTCAAAGCGCATGTTATTGTAAACAGAGAGAAAAACTAACAAGTACTATTCCCCCCATTGTCAGCTTTTTGCACATATTTCGACGGTTCTTGCATATACATTTATCTAATGTAACGGAAAGAAAAAAACGAGAAAAAACCATTCTCATTTTTAATGTCCGCCGAAATGAACGACAACTTACATTCGATTTCATCGTCGCACACCTTCTATGTCGGTACTTCCTTTTCTCATTTCGTAGAAACGGATTTCATACATAAAAATGAACGGTGTTTCGGTTCTCATAAGGGTAGCATGTGTAAAATAAAAGAAAACAAAAACGAGAAAAATGAAAACGATTTAGATTTGACTTTGTTTGAGGAATAAACAGGTGAGGAGAAAGGAGGAAAAAAGGAGAATAGAAGAAGAATAACGATGATGAGGTAAACACATTAAAACAGAACACTTTCCCTAATCCCAGCTTCTCCCTGACCCCAAAGTATCCTACTCTATAGATATCTAAATACGTGTAGTTCTTAAATTATTTACTTTAGTTCGAGTGGAGATGCCTGTAAGTGTAATTTACTAAGACTTTTTGTAAATAAATTATGAAATAAACTAGACGTACTTTATCCAAATGACTATAATATGTAGATATGTCTGACTCTCTGATATACGAAACCGTGATCTATGGGAACTAACGATGAGAGTATGAAAATATGTATGTATATGATTATCTTAAATTTCGCGATATTACATAGAGAATTTCTAAACTATATGAAAGTTGAGTATGAGAAAAAACCATTGTACTTGTAGGAAAATAATGTTGCTTTTAGATATAGGTTTTCAATATAAACACGAGGAAGTATTGCGTTTGTTAGAGAATTTATTGTGCCTGACTATCTTAAATATATAATTATCTTTTTTTTTATAGCTTGGATTCCAATTATACAACTTGCTTTGAACATATACTGTTCTCCATGTTCAAGATCATCGCTATATTTATTTTCTGGCACAGCCACTCCAGAATGTCTGTTGCTTCGCTCTCCAGGTACCAATCTATCATGGGTGACAAAGTACCTTCATTCTGCAGGTAAGATAAATTCATTACATTTATATCCTTAAATAGGAATAAGCGATCAACTTATACATTGTGTATAGTAAACAAGTACCTTGTTTACATGCAAGATAAGTTTATTGTTAACTACTGTTGGAGGTGATAGTAATTGATGAGTCTCTAAAGTCCATTTTACATTTAGGGATCCCCAGGTACAACCTTTTTCAATAAAATATAATCGCCTATAAACAAAATACAAATTGAAAAGAAAAGTTAACGATTTATGAGTAAAAAAATTAACTTTCATATACATACTGCAATGAAACAAGAGCTATATGTTTTCCATCGTTTGATAAGATAGTATGTGCCCAATATGTGTCTGTTTCAATACCTGGATTCTTATTAATTACACTTAGAAGATGCATTCCTTTTGCCTTATGCATCGAAAATATTTCAACTCCCTAATAAAAGGTGAAAGAAAAAGGGTTGAATTTATTTTAATCGAATTTCTATTCATAAATAATATTTTAATAAATTTATACATTACCTTGTAAGGATTGATATAGCGCGGTAAACGTATACGAGATATGAACTTATGACCTATTTCTTGTGCCCTGAAATGCATAGTTCAAATGTAAATTCAACTTATGTACAACACTTTATCAACACTACCTTTTTATAATATCCGCTATTACTTTTGAATAAGCTTTTAAAGAGGAACTTTCAGTATTAAAAAATATCGACGTTTTCTTCCCCAAAGTTTTGAAGAAATATTTCAATTCTTCTTGATGAATACCTGCAAATGTAATTATGCAGTTAAAGTTCTTATAAATTAATAAGATAAAATGCTTTTTACTCACTGCTAATAAAGGCAGTTACTAAGCTGCAGGTTTCTAGTTCAATTTCTGTAGCAAACGAAGTACGAATTGAAAGATTCAAGGGAGGAACATCTTTATTTTGAATACACGGTTCCTTCATCTAAAATAAAAAGTGGTATCTATTGTTTACCTTAATATCAAGCAATTAATATTTCTTCAGTTGTATTTAACATACCTTAACTATACGAGGTTCAATGTTAAAATTAAAGACTGATATTTGCGTGGTGTCAGGGGTAGCATAACCCAATTGACACGCCACTTCGTAACTTAATTTTTCTGCTATTTCGTCTCCACATAAAATCAACTGAAAGATTCGACATGTATAATACTTAGCATAAAAAAATTGCTTCCTTCAGAACATTTTCAATTCATACTTACTGTATTAGATTCATAAAAATTGTCTCCTGGTGATCTAAAGTTGTAGCCACATTGATTTCCTAAGACTGTAGTGGAACGAATCAAAACATGAAATTGTTGCATAGTTTGAGCCACGTAAGATCGTGATAGATCAAACAGAATTTCTTTAGTGTTAATTGCGATAAAGTTTCTTTCATAATATGGAAGTCTAAAATCCAAAGAAAGATATATATACAAAATTAACAGAATATGAGTATGTTATATATTGCTTTTTAATATTTAAATATTTTCGTACCGAAATTCAGCGTGTTTTTCAGACCCTCCCTTCTCAGAATATTCAAAAATAAATCGAACAATATTCTTATAATCTGCTATATCACTAATGTTATAAATGTTAGGTCTTTCTGTATCAGCCAACAATATTAAGCGTATTAAGATTGGAGAAATATACATATGTTCTATCACATTATTCCTTTTAACAGTTGTCTTCTGCAATTTATGTGTTATTATAAATTGTAGTTATGTTAATATATTAATGATGAGAAGTATATATATTTACATTGTTAGCTTTATTGCAAGGCAAGATATGAATGGTGGAAACATCCTTTCTTAGTTTTGCTGCAATAGAATACTTAGTTTCTGGTTTTTTTGGAATTAAATCGATCAGAGAAAGAAGAAAGCCCTCTTGTAAATTCAGATCAAATTCTCTAACTATGACACAAATATTCCTACAAAATACATTTGATTATATGCATACAATTGATACAGTATTAGCAAGAATTACGTACTTGTAAACGTTGTAATTTAGTTTCCTTTGTTTCAAACATGTAAATTCTATACAGTGCTTCAATTTATGATTGCCTGCATATTTAATGATACTCTTTTGCAAATTTGAGTACAAAATCACTGGGAACGTAGTATTACGAATTTGATTATCCACCTGAAATAGCCAATTCAATAATATAACTAAATAATATTAATTGAAGATGATATTATGATAGTACATACCTGTATCCTATGAATATAGCCTTGTAAATAAGTGAGTGACATAGACTTCCTGCAATGCAACCAAATTCCTGGAGAATAGGTCCTTCTTAATTTTCCGAAGAACGGTTTGGTCATGTGCATTTTTACAAGATCAACCTGAAAGTTCATTATTTATACTTGAAATGTTACATTTAAATTGATAGTTTGTAGAATGTACTTACATCAATGAAATTTTCTAGCTGTGCTTTTTTACAAGAATTTACATACTTGCTCTCTATCCAAGCACTCAGTTCTAAAGATAAACTCTTCCATCTCTTGTCAAAATAAAGTTCCCAATGAGCTGCAGAATCTGTTATGTTAGCATACACTAGTTCTTTTAGATTCTCATTAGATTTTGTTATCTATAATCATGTTAAATTGATTATCTAATAAGAAATATCTTTTCTGCCATTTTAATTCATTAATATGTATATACTCACAATACTGATTCCAATACCAGCAAAAGAAAGAAATACCTCCTTTTTACTAGGTTCAGGATCGACTATACTCTTCGCTTTTAAGAAAACTGTTTCCTGTTGAGTAAATAACAAGATTCTTTGATTTCCTTCCATGTAACTGACCCAATAAACTACCGTTTTATTTTCCTGTGCATTTTTCAACATTGGTGACTTTATATCATTGTCGCAATCATTGCTTTCGTTATTAAAACTTCCAGATTTGCTTTCCAACCAAGTTAATTTATTGTTTTGAGATTTAATTGAAGAAGTAGAGGATACTCTGCTGTTAGAGTTGTCAACGATTACAAGTGGTACAATTTCTTGTCCATATCCATCCTAAAAATGAAAGAATCATCACATATTGTATTACATTTTGTAACAAGATATAAATTATATTTTACCCTTTCAAATCTTGCGTTGTATCCAGTTCTTTTATTATTGTACACATTCCAAATGAGTTCTCTGGACTTGGTGGGATCGTCCCATGTATATAATAAACTTTGGAATGGATTTATCAGAACTACTTGACCCAAATTACACTGACTAATTTTTAAAAATAAATCATCGCAAAAGTTGTCTATCCTTAAAGGTATATCACCCGCCATGTATTTTTGGAATGTAACATGATATGGAGAATTAATACCACCTTTGATTTCTACACTAACTGCTGACTATACATAAACGAGTATATCACTTATAGTAATTGAAATCTTTCTATATATATAATTTCGTATATAATTATGTATTCAAATACTCACTCCATTATCCATTCTTAATACAGTTTTCCCCACATGTGTAATACCAAAGTGTTGTGATACCAATTGACTGTTTCTCCACTTTATTCTCATCTTCATTGATTCCGTAACCGGCCAAAATGGTAAACTTTGTCCAGAAAGAAGATCATTCCACAAATCTGCTTGATCATTTTCCTCCATAAATCTAATGGTTCTTTTCATCTTGTTAGTAATATAGAAACATGGAAGAAACGTGATAATCTTCGTGAAGTTAGGGGAAAGACGAGAACTTTCAATCTCTGTTAGAATTCTGTACTTTCTTCCTCTTTCTATATCTTTGCACACAATCAAAGACATGGAAGTAATTCCTTCCAATCCAAAAGGCAAAGACCATTCAGATTGATGAGCTCTCAATCTGACTGTAGTCTTTCTATTATTCTTCTGAGAGAACACCATCAGTTCTTCTTCTGGTATCTCGTTAATTATATGGGAGTAGCATTCCTGAGAGTATTAAATTATTACATATAAAGTACGTATATATTATAGTTGCGCTTTGAAACAAATTAATTACCTGAATGTATAAAGGTAGTCCGGATTTATTTATCATCCAATATTGAGATTGAATAACAATATGCCAACTTGTAATTTTACACAATTCTATACATAATAAAAATGGTTTTGCCGATTCTAGCTCGCTATCAGCATTCATAACAACAAATTTCTTCCCCAAGTTCGTGTTCAGTTTTGTTGTTCCAGTCCAATATGCACCCAAATAATTTTGAACCTTTGATGGCAGAAAAAATTACAAACAACTTAGATCAATTGAACGCTTTGTTATATTAATATACGATATATATTATTATATAATACGATATTTATATAATATACATACCTTAAAAGTAAATTGGACATCAATATTACAACTCAACGAGTGCATGTTTATTCTTTCCCCTGGTTCAATTTTTACTTCGTAATTAATAGCAGGTATATAAACATCTATAACGAATGGTAGTTGATTGTTGAAAATAAAAGGAGGATAAATGTTTATCAAATAATTCGGTACGTGACAACTTGATTTCGCGATTACTGGAATTTCATTACAAGAAACTTTGACGTAAAATACAGAATTACTTTCATCGTCCTTCATTTTGCAACATATATCCTTAATCACATTTATTGTTGCACTTAGCTCTTTCCAGTAAATTCCTTCCTCGCTTACCTGATATTTTCTGAAACAAGATTTATCTTGTAATGTCAAGTAACGCCCTTGCTGCATTTATTTTCTACTTACTCTAAATAAGCAGGCAGTATATATATAGGAAAATGATAGGCTATGTATAAAGGAATGCTATAAGTGGAATCAGGTTCGATGATTGTCATCCTGATATTGTCATCAAAAGGATTTGTAGGTTTACCGATACATGTGAGTCCCAATTTATCCAACAATGACTTCTTGTAATAAAGACCCAATGCGTACGAAGTCTCATTGCGAAACTAAAATGAAAATACTCCTAAAATAAAATCATAATGAAACAAGAAAAAATTATATACTTTACCAATAAAGGTGATCGTACAGTAATTGTACGATATAAGTAATTATTAATAGTAGCTTCTATGATCAGGTGATAGCGCACATCGTGTCTGATAGGTCGGAGTGGAATTAAATTACACCCCTGCCTTTTAGGACAGTATACCAGTACATCCTCAAATCCTATGATTGTGATAAAAAAAGATAAAGATACTTCATTGATAATATATTTGCATTTAAGAATACCTTTAAAAATGATTCGTAAAACTTCTCCAGTAATTGTTTTGTATATACTGATTGAAGAATCTTTCTCAAATATTTCCTGCATTGGCATTGAATGATTCTGTAAATTTGTGTCAGGATCAGCAAAATCCATTTCATTGTCAACTAATTGCGGACTTGTAAGTCCAGAATGAGGCTCCGCTTCTGGACTGCTAGGAATACTTGCAGATGGACTAATATCATGGTAATCTTGACTGACAATAATTCGAGTTGCGTTTTCGTTATTCTATGATGAAAGAAGTAGTCGTAAAAATCATCTTCTTTAAAAATAATGTATTAATTGAGATAAATGTACTGACTTCGTCTGGAACAAGAAGCTCTATTCGGCTCTCATGACCAATATCGTTTTGAAGATTTAATTTTTTCATACTAGTAGGTACAATCGGTATTCCACTAGTGGCTTGTTTAAATGCGTTCATGATAATATCTACCACGATAATTAAATTTGGCGTAATTACTACATTGAGCTTTTCTTCCGTTGATACGATAATGTATACCGCTGTATCGTTTGATTTTATTGATTCGCGGCCGAGCGGTCCAACTGGTGATTAAAAACCTATTATAATAACAAATTTATGATGATTAATTGTAATAATTGTTATAATGAATCCTTACAAGAATCCGCATTGCACTCCGGTGTCAATTCTAATCCTTCATCTTCGTTTGTGCTGGTGTCATCACTATCACTGTCCTCATCCCCACTACTGTTACTATTGAACAAATAATTAGAAGTTCTAGTTAACTTTTTCTGTCCTTCTTCATCATCTGTATCAGAGTCTTCTTCATATGTCGAATACATTTCTGTCTCTATAATGCAAACATATTTAATAATGTATTTATTAATCTTAATTATGTGAATAAAGAATTTAGTTTTAAGTACCACTTGATTTTGCTACATTTAAATGGTCTGGAGTTATAAAAACCATATCTGTAACATCCTGATCAATATTTCTAAAACTCTTTTTCTTGACTTTTGAAGCATCCTGTTTTATATGTTGGTATGAATCGGTTGAATTTGAATTTATCATGAATGCTTCACCATGACGCATCTATACACATAGTAAAGAATATAAAACATAAAAATTTATTACACTCATGTGTTACAAAAGTTACCTTTATTGTAAATTCCCATGGTTTGTAATTCATATCATCTTCTGAGCACAAATCAATCAGAGGTTCCCAATTTTTGTAATCCATATTATAACAGAATGCATGAATTTTTACATTCGATTCTAGATTAAAATCATTGAACCAATCATTAATAGAAATTGTAATTGTACTCTCCATTTTTATAACAGAAAATCGTTCCATTGCATATTCTATCTCTAGTAGTAAACATAGTATTAATGGTTTCACATTAAAAGTTACCACTCGATCGTTACATTCATAGATTAGATGTGAATCATCTGTAAAATACAATCTATAAGAACTATTTTAATCCTACAGAAATTTGTTTGTACAATAAAACTTACCATCATGCAATTTTTTATATGGTACGTTCGAAATTTTCTTTGGTGTCCACAAATTAGTGTGCATGTTAAAATCTTGATTTGCGAATCTGTCTTCTAGTTTCACATTGATACTATCTATAAAGCTTGTAGCTTCATTCAATATCTAAATGTGTATATACAATTTTATAGTTATTAAACTTTATGAGAATAAAAAATATTATAATCTATATTATAATACTTGCATTGATAAATGTATGTATAATTTCTGCAGAGACGTGAACATCAATTTTATTCACTGCGACAATATAATTGACATTGAATTCAGGTGCTTCTTCTTTTCTACAAATTTCAATATCACAGGGACATAATAACCAGAAGGGAATATGATGCGAGTAATTCCCTTGTTTCTTTGATTTGGCACGTACGTCAGTTAATGTATAAACGATCGATGATGAGCAGCTATGTCTACTACTCTCGATCGACATTTCTGCTTGTAATAAAATCATATGTGCATTGTTTGCTTTCAAATCTCCGAAAAGCAAAATCTCAGGCTTGTGTATTCTTATAGATACTGTAGCATCTAAATTATATAAAATATTAATGTTTAAATAATTGTAAATAAACTATTTGCTCTTTCACTCTATAATTATTATATAAATTGAAAAATACTAATAAAAACATTCAACTTTAATAAATATGTGTAAATACCTGGTTCTTCTGTAAAATATTGAGCGTATTTTAATTTATTTTTTTCTGTAGTAGTAACATCTCTGTTCTTGATTTGATACAAATATGTATTGCAAGTATTATTAAATTAGTTATCTACTTATATATAAAATAACTTATATATAATAGCTTAAAGAAAATGTTCAATTACTTACTGTCGTAGAACTATTATTTTCGTATCCATGATTAATAATTCCTTCATCAACTTGATCACCCGGGAAAGAATCCATAATATACCGAGTCAGATGCATCACGAATGGTACCGATAAGTTTATTCTTACTTCCTGAATAAGTGCATCGTAACATTTTTCTCCAGCTGGCGTACGAGTATACGTAACATCAACAATAGGAGACATTGAAATGGATATACAAGATTCAGGTTGCATTCCTATTTGTCTTGCTGGCGATTGAATTATCCTTCAATCCAAAGTGAAGATGTTATTTAACTACGTTAAAAATATACCAAATAGAAAGAGTATAAATATACGAACTTTCTGATAGTCTGAGAATCTTTTCGAGTATCTTGCAAAAGACAACTTTGAAGAGATAATTTCATCTTTAAACTTCTATCACTGTAAAACGCATATGTATTAATTATCTCTCCGAACATTAGTCTACATAAGCCGTGATTCAAATCACGAACGGGTGAACTTAATACCTGAAATAAATTTAAAATAGATATAGATCATATGTGGTAGAATAGACAAATTAAAATAAAATTAAGTGATAAATTACCTCCTCTGAATCTAAAAACAAATTTAACTGCAACCCTTCTAGGCTTAATTTGGTATTAATTTCACATATAGAATTTTCATTATGTGTGAGAAAATCTTCCAATTTCTTTACCATTGCTTCTTCATTACTAAATTTTTTTAATTGGCTCATCATTGCAGATTGCGTTTCGTTATAGTATGTATCTTTGAATAAAATAATTTTGGATATGTTGTCTTTCCACACTAATATACTAGACTTTAAATCTCTTTGGCTCAAATTAATATATGCAAAATCCATAGAACCTTGTATATTAAATAACCCATATGTTTGAAATTCCATTGCACTGCGATATTCTGTTTTTCTTTTAATATCAAAACGAATATGTACCGGTTCGACAATTGGTTCCTATGAATTCATCATTTGATTAAATCACTTTATTTAAATATTATTTAGTTCTTAAAAAGCTACTTTTTCAAACATTAAATCTTACTTGGATTTCTAGATCACGACTGAGTGTCATAATTGCCCTGGACACAGTCATATTATTTAATTTTACTAGAATATTATCAATTATTACTTGGTTTGAGTCACTGCTGGGTATTTTAACACTTAGAGTAGAGTGATCACTCTTCTTAAAGAAATTTTCAACTGATAGTGCACCTGTATTTAATACCAACAGACTTGGAACTTCTTTACGCTGTGGCAACAAAAATATGGGACCTTGAATATCAATAAATATATGCAATTTCGTTGCACTTTTTTTGAATTCTCCAATCCCATTCATGAGTTTCTTAACTAAGTACTTCTTAAATTGCAAGAAATACGTAGAAGTAAATGGCGCTAAAAAATACTGTAAGAATGAACAAAACTTTATCATTACTGTTATGATATAATAATGGTATATAAATATGAAATGTATACCTTCAAATCATACAGAATTTTGCAAATAAGTACACAATTCATTCTTCCAATGGAAAGCTTAAATGTTCCATCCGACATTACATCATCTTGCTTTGTATCGATGTCCGAACATGTGTATAATCTTGGCATATGTCTCACGTATTTTAAATCAAAAACCTTATCCTCCTCTGTAGTTAAAATCTTATAAAGAAATATTTAAAATTAAGAATACGCGAAATTATATGTAATAATATGTCTCATAAATTTGATGTTTACTTTAGAATAAAGTGTATCCTCGCTCAAATCTTCAATCGATAGATGTCTAAGATGTACACGCAATACCATTCTTTCATTAGCATTGTAAATGCAATCGTTTTCCAGTCCCAAGACCTGTATTTCTATTAAATCTAAATCCTTATCGCAAAATCTTACCACTAAAGCGCTTAGTCGAGCAGAATAATTCAATTTGATAGCACCTAAAAAAAGATAAAATGTTAAGATTATAGACGATGAATTTATAATAATTTTATTATTCTTTACCAGGTGGGATAGGTGGATCGTCTTCTTTCGTTTTCCAATGTGCAATTTTGTAGCATATACTCTCCGCGAAGTCGAGAAGATTATTGTTTTCAAAAATGCTAAAAAACATCTATTATTCAGATTTTTTCTTATTAAATATTTAATAATAAAGATATTAATACATACTTAGCCAAATTATACCAGTATTCTCGTATTTTCAATACTGCAGGTCTGTGGAGATTTATATTGATGTTCAATATATTTACGACAAGAGATCGTTCAATACTTTTGAAGTGGGATTTGAAATCAGGACAGTTCGATTTGACCTACAAAATATATTAGTAGGAAAATATGAAGTAAACAAAAAAGACTTAATTTCATCACACAAATTACAGTACCTTACGATACGATATAATAAAAACTTCGTGTGGCTCTTCAGTAGATATTAATTCTAAATATGATCCAGTTACTCCAGCATTTGTTTTATCTACTAAAAGAATAGATCCTACACCAAATTGTACAGCAGGTCCATACTCCATTATCGCGGTTTCGCAATACAACCCATGCAATCTTAAATTCAAGTAAGGTTCTTCTCTTCCATAATGAATAATTCCCAAATGAACTGACAGCTAAACATTTGAAAATATCATTGAATATATTACAAAATTGATATTTTAAAAGATACATAAAGTCTAGTGAGAAAGATCAATATATATAGAACCTCTCCAATAGCAAATCTCAACAAGAAATTTATGTGATTATATGGAGATACGTTGTCATCGAATCCAGACAGACTTATTGTCTTTGATAGTAATTCCAAGTCTTCTTCACTGACCTCAGAAGACACAACACTTCTGTGATGTGAAAAAAAGAAATTTTATATATAGTTTGTTTGTAATAAAATAATTGCATTTTATCAAAATATTGAAGAATACATTTTGTACATTAATATTTAATCTTACTTCGTTACCTATCGAGTTTTTGAACATGATTCGTCAAAAGTTCCTTAGACACATGCGTGATTTTATTTTGTATCATTTCAATCGATGACAGACATACGCTACGTTGCACATTTTTAAGGTCTTTCATCGATATGAAAATTTTATTCAAGTTTTCTTTACAAGCATATTGTTTCATATTGCCCCTGTACTTCTCTACATTCTGTTGATACGCCAATAGTAATAAATTCAAGAAATGAGCAATCAGTCGTATTTTATTTTCTGATAAATTAAATTTTATACTCGAAATGGACACATTGATTTTAATTCTAAAAAATAATAATATAAATAATATATAAATACAATAAATCTGATCTAATATGCCCAAAAAGATTAGGAGGTACCTTGGTAACTGATGGTATTCTGGTTTTATACTACATGAAATAGTTGTAGTTGCTTGTATCTTTGGTAAAAAATGATACTCAGAATCCTTCTTTTTTCTAGCTGACCTCCAATCATCTCCTATAATAAAATAAAGAGTATTTGAGATAAATGTATTAAGATTTGGAAAAATGAATTTTAAAAAAAGCTAGTACCTGAATGACAAAATAGTATTTGTGCTCCAGAAAATTCAATATGTATTCTGTCGTAAAGTAATTCTTCCAATTCCATAAGTGTCGCATCTTCAAGTTGCAAGTTTATAGACTGTAGTTCATTAGACAAACTCATATTACCAAAATCCATGACAAGGATATGTCCGCCTCTAAAATTCCTTTGTGTTACTTCCAGACCCAAACAAGCTTAACCGTTTGAGTCCCAAGCAGCGCGATCATGCTGTTTAGATTTTGTGTCGAAAAGTCCCAGTACATTTGAACGTTATGGACGACTGACGGTATTTTGTATTTTATTGTTATCCTCTCAATAATTTTTATTGAACAAAACTTGTAAATTAATAGTACGCATATATAATGATATAGATGTATTTCATAAAGTAACAAATATGACGAGCACTATTACACCGCTTGGTTCTCTTCGCAATCGATTAAAACAAGCGCTATCGCGCTGTTCAGGATTTCTCGACCCTGTTTTTTCAATGACCACTGGGACTCAAACGGTTAAGAATTTATTAATGTTTCACATTATACGCACTTCTGTATCGATCCTTGTTCAGGAAATATGATGTATGGTCCTTTAATGTCTACTTTGAAATTAATCCGAAGCGTTTGAGAAACAATATTATCTACCAAAACCAGATAATTTCTTTTTATATATTCGTACAATTTATACGCCCACAAAATTGTCGTTTGCATATCCGAATTATTAAGTTTGAAAAATTGAATAATTTCTATCATGGCATGCTAAAATTTAATAAGGTATCATTTTTTTATGATGCTGATGAATTAATATTGGATGGATGAATTAACATTCCTAAATACATTTATCTTATAAAAATATTATTACATGATAATAAGTCACTTCTATAGCTTCCAGCTTTATAGAAATGTCGAAAGTTGGATCCACGTTTTCCCCATTCTTTTCAAAATCTACTGCCAAAAAGTTAGTTGATACATTCCCTGTAAAAATGAGTAATGATAAAATTAGTGGTAAATTCTAATTCCTAATAAAGTAAATTCTGATACCTGTCAAAATATTGTCGACCGTGATTAATGGCACTAGGTCACCTTCTGCAGAAACGCCTTCGATTACAAAACTCTCAGCTCGGGCAGACACTTTGAAAGCAGACATCAGAGGACGTATTTCAACACTGGTTAAGAGCTGAGTTATAGTTACAACAAGAATTTCTCTATTATAGCTTAAAAGACTCAAACAGCAGTTTGCTAAAGTAAAATTGAATTTATAATCTGAAACAGAATATAAAAAGTTGTCTTTATCATATATGCATTTATTTTGATTGTGAATTTGAGACAAATTCTATTGTACCTATTGGTTGGGGTAGTTTTTCCAGTTTTATCTTCCTTCCTGAATCATTAGTAATATGATGCAATGATGGTTTAATTTGTTGTCCTTGTGTATCATTATTTTGTACTTCTTTAATCAATGTTGTGTTTTCTAGTACATTTTGTAATGAAATACTGGTATTCATACTTTGATGTTTCTCTTCAATCGTTTTATTTTTCAATTCCTGCTTAGCATGCTCTCTAGCTATTACCATGTTTAAAATAGTCAGACAATCTTCATATTTTTGTAAATCCAGTTTTAGTTCTGTATCATTTGGTCGCAACAAGTTCTGCAAGCATGCTTCTTTATACTTTCTGTAGTTTTTCCTGTGTTCACTAACCCTTGACCATGTATAGGGTCTTATATTGTAATCTAAAATGGAATTGTAAGCATACTTCCACCAAGCTGTTGGATTTTCCTTTACATTATCGTTTGGACGATATTTTATATATGGTCTGAAATAACATAACAATGAATAAAGTCAACAAAAAAATGCAATCAATATACGTACTTATTGATTATCGCACGTGACAACGAATTATAAAGATGACAAAAAGTAATATATTGCGCTTTGGAAACTTGCATTGCCACATCATGAAGGACAATATCAACCAACATGCGAGATGTTTGTGTCTCATTACCTTTATGTATAATTACTTTTATCTTTGCAGTGAATGGTTTTAGTACTACAACATAACATTGTTAGTTTCCTTACTTATATTTAAACACAAAGTTACGTTTATAAATAAAACTGTAAACTTACAAAATTGGAACTCTTTGTTCTTCATACCAAAGGTTTGTAAAGCTCTGTGCATTGTACTTTTCCATGCTAGAAGACTGAACATATTCCAATCGCATTGTGTGCTTGTAAGAGCAGATTCTGTGTCATAATCCATATATATGCTTAAGGATTCTGCCCTTATTAATTGGTAAATTGTACTCAAATTACTAGCACAAACACCAGGTTTCCATTTACTACAATTTGACATGAATACATATAGATACTGAGGAAATAATAACAGGAAATTAAATATTTACCTATTTGTAGTCATAACTGATATACTTTGAATACAGACACCACAAGCACATAGAGATCCATTTAGCTTTTCTTCATATCTAATATGTACATTATTTATACTAATTTGGAAATTTTTTGTCACAGATGCCAGCAAATTATCAAATAATTCTAAAATTAATTGTAGAAGAAATTAGTACACACACTTTATCATACATATATGAATTACCTGTTTTGAACGCTTCATCTTCCTTTAAATCTTCTAATATTTTCTTTTTTTCTGCCCTTATCAACTTCTTTTGTACTTCTGCATCATATGGACCATAAGCAGCAGGCACAGCCACTATATAAATATCCTTTAAGCAGAGTTAACATATTGTATCTGAATGCTTTTTGATATTAACTAAAACATACCCCAAATAAAGAAGAATTTGTTACTAATTTGTTTACCTCGATACAAAGAATAATTGGCTGAGAAAATAATCCAGACCATGGTATCTTTAAAACAATCCTTCCTATTAGACCAATTTCCACTTTAATAGGCAGACCAAATTGATACTACAAACCAAAAGATATTAATTACCTTCATATATTTTATTATTTTATTATTTATTATTTTATATTTTAGTATTTTATAAGAGAAAAATTTGCTTACCAGAGCTTCAGGTTTTAATTTAAGATCGGTAAGGCAAGTATCGCCAGAAAAGATACCAACGTTGAACTGTTCGGTATCTAAATCCTCGATATACTTCCCCAAAAGCCGATTCAAGAACGCCGCTATGGCACCTTCGAACATTGTTCCGCATTTAACTAAGTCTATTATGTTGTTTACTTATTTGCATTTGGTGCTACACGGTTTTATATCATGGATTCATCTCATAACCTTAAGAAATTCGCAAAATAAATTCCGTCATGCGCGAAACTTGAGGATTTTATTGATCCCGTTTCCTTACGACTCGGGATCCAAGGCTAGCACCAGATGAAACCTTCATGCGCAGCTCCACCTACTCGGAAGATTTGCATGCACAAATCGAGAACCTATCCTTTATCAAATTTTGTAATACCGTTTCGAAAATATTCTTTTTTTCTAGTAAAAATCTTAAAATGAACAGAAAAGAATGATTGAAAAAAAAATATTTTAGTAAATGCAGTGATTAAAAACACAAAGTTTTTTAAAAATCGTATTGCCGTATATTCCATGAAACAATTCCTATGTATTCGAACATTATCGAGATTATAATTGGAAAAAAAATTAACAAGAGAAACCCTGCCAAAACTTAGGAGATATTAGAAAACACGTGAACGTAAATCTATACATGTATATAGCATTCGTTTATTGTTGTATTGTACAAGATTCATGGATTTGGATATTATATACAATAAAATTAAACTATATATGAGAAAATGTTTAATATATGAACAAAGTATGGCATTGTTTCCTATTTGTTAAGCATGACGCTGAAAAATACTCATTTTAATGATTATAATCATGATCGCGTTCATTTATAAGAAATACAGTAGCAATTACAGATATTATTATTGATCGAAATTTCTTTCTGTACATGTAGCAATACTACAAGCCTAACCATTTTCATTTCTTCATGCAGATTTCTATAACCTACTATTTGGAACGTAACAGTTTTTTCTCCATTATTCCTTTATAGTTTGTTGAATCAATGAATCTAGAAAATATTCATAAACATTTAAAATGCACCATATTTGTTATATACAGAGAAATGTACAATATGCAATTATTTTGACAACTTTAATTTTTTCTAAACAGTTAAATGTTTCGTTTCTCCTGTATTTGGATCGACTATGACTTTTTCTTTGTAACTGCTCACAGTAGGAGGACTCCCAAAGGAATTGGTATCGGTAAAAGGAAAAAATCTTCCATCCGCGTATTCTTTAAAAAGTAATTCGGCAGCCTTTTGTTTCTCTTCCTTTCCGTTTGAAGATATCTTTTTCATTGTCAATGTTAATAGTTCTATAATAAGATAGGATTCTGGTTTATAAAGTCTTGTAAAATGCAATCTAATATGTTCGCCGACATTCTCATCTTTTCGCGGTATATAATCGCAATGAGGACAAGACGGTGTCATTCTTTCAATGCCATGTCGACGCTTATGAGCATCCATCATGTCTTTGTCACACGTAGAAAACGGACAGCTTTGACAACGTAACGTCTCCACTTCGTCGTTAGAAGATAGAAGTATCCCTTTCTTTTGTAGCAACATTAAGGACTGCTTATCTTGATTCGAGGCCTGTGCTCCACCAAAATTTAACACTGATATACCATTTGTAGTCATGATTGAAGCTGAATTATTGGGTGATTTAAGCGTCTTTCCTGAACGTGAAATGGAGCCTATATTATCGGAAATATTATCACTATCAATGGTAATTGTATCGTCTTCAAATTGTCTACGTGAAGCTTGCGCCTCTGCATTTGCCTGATGTTTCTTCAGATGTTGAATATAATTAGCGTAATATTTTACGGAATAGTCGCACGTATCGCAGCGATATCTTTGTTTCGCACCGTGCAGAGTTAGATGAACTCTGTATTGTTCTCGTTTCTCAAAGGCAGAAGGACATTTATGGCATTTATATCGCTTTTCTTTTAATCGGCCGTTTCTTAAATAACCAGGATATACAAAGTTAGGATTCCCACGCATAAAAAGTCCAAACTGTGGGTCGGGAGGAGGCGACAGATTTGAAGTTACATCGCTCGCTTCGTTTTGACGTCTATGAACTACCTGATGTTTCACTAAATTCTGAGCCGTTTTCGACGAATAGTCACACTCAGTGCATTTAAATCTATTGTTTGATCCATGCAAGGTCATATGATATTCTAGAGCATCCAATTTGAAATAACGAGCCGGACATTTTGCACAAGTGAATACTTGATTACCAGTTCGTTGATTTGTGTTGTTTATGCTACTATTAAACCCGTTGTTGGAACTTTCTGTAACTTCGACTACAATCCATGCGACAGTAGGTGTAGAATTATTTGAATCTTGATTATTTGCTTCAACACAAGCTGTGGTAGGGGGCGGGTATCGCTGTGACTGGCCGTACAAAGATAACAAATATTTGGTACGCTCTTGATACTCCGTAGAATGTGCCTTCTGATGGGCTAAAAGATGGGCCGGTTGTCGAGCAGCATAAGAACACCATTGGCAAGAATAAGCTAGTTCTGTAGAATGATATCTTAAATGTATTCTTAATTCCTTTTCGCAAAGGAATCGCGCTGGACATTTGCTACAACAATGCACAAGTCTTAAGTCTCGTAGATCAGGTTCCGAACCTAATACCGGAGAATGAGTAAAGCCGAGAAGCGCAGCCAAATCGCTTAATTGCTGCGAATCTGGCCTTGAATCATCTACCAAGCAATGAACAGTGCCTAAAGATCCGGAATGCATATCTGTATGTGCAACCATGACTTCTCGCCGTGTGCAAGTGAAACTACAATCTGCACAAGCGACCACAGGACCATTACTAGGAGTATCTAGGTGCATGGTTTCATGATCCTGGACTTCTGCTCGTCGCGAAGATACAAAAGGGCAGTGACGACATTTTAACATTTTCGCTAGTGTACCATCTGGTCGGGACACCCATACTAATGGAGCTTCAGGCAGTGCTCGTGTATCAAGAAGCAATGGCGGTGGGGCTCCGGAATTCTTCGAAACATTAGTGAAGCAAGTCACATTGCTCTGCGTTGTGATATGAATCACTTGCTCTACAGACTTCTCTTGTTTCGTGCGATTAATACCTGAAATGATGATGTTTAAGTATCCAATTAACGCTTGAATAAAAATCTTAGTATTGAACTATTTTTAATCATATTAATGCTAAAAAGAATTTGTTTAACTTACTATTATCAGTGTTTGAAGTTCGATGTGCTTTAGACTTGGTAGGGAAATTGTACTCCATATTCTGTTGGTGCTCAACGGCGAGCTCTTCTCCATGAAGTCTGACATGATCCAAAAGCTCTCTGTAAAGATAAAACAAATAAATATTTTCCAAGAATATTATAAATTTAATGATAATAGCATTATATAAATACATACACTTTTGTACTGACATAATATGGACATAAATAACATTTAAAAATAGCATCCAAATTTGGACGATGATGAACTCTATGCATCGATAATGTTGCTGCATCAGATGCGGAAAATGGACAATCTCCACAACCAAATACATTCTGTAAACAAATATATATTACGAATATATTATGTGTCTAATAACAAAAAACTAAATGAACAAAACAACTACTAATATTCATACTTTTTCTTCTCCATGGCGTTGGTCAGCTGGCTCACTGTGAGATTTAACGTGCATAGAAACAATTTCTCTACTACAATGTCGAAAATTGCAACGTTTGCATTTCCACATTGTACGTTTATTTTCCTCTGCGATCGTCGCTGATGATGATCCACTTGATAGTGAATGAGAGGAAATCAAATTGCTTTTAAGTAAAGACTGTCCCCGATTCCTCGCAGCAGCTTTAAGAATCGGTGGTGGTTTCAATCCGATGTTAATGGTGTTAAGATTATGGTTTCCTTCATTCGGAGACACGATCGAAATAGGAGAAGACGGGAGATCCGATGTTTGCCGATATTCGTTGCTATTCATTATGAATAACTTAGTTGGCGGTTCATCAGAATTCGTTTCTTCCACGCTACGTTCCTCCATGTTTTGATCATCCCACGACTGTTGCTCGACCTAAGAAAGAGATGAGAAGTTTACATACAATATAGAATTGTTTGTCATAAGCGATACACTGCTGCACAACGAGAAACAACTTATTATTCAGCAGAAAAACAACTATTCGGCACACTGAAAATTTCTTTTATATTATTAAAACATGAAGTTCCATATAAAATGAAAAGTCACTTTTAGAGGTATGGAACATTTTCAATGTTATCATGTCGGTTTTGATTACTAAGAATATGCTTGTAATTGCAATCAGATTAACATCATAACACCAATCAAGTGTCCAAGCGCTTCGATACAGCTAATACATTTTCATTATCAGTGTTTCATTATCTTCTCTGGTTCTTTAAAAAAATATGTAATTCAGCTCTTCTCATCATTCATAAGGATCATCACACATGCTTGTCATGGATAAACAAATTTACCATACCATTTTGAAACCATAAAAAAATCAGTGCGCCTATGAAAATCGACAAGCACCTTTTTCTTTACTAATAAAGGAATTGTTTAAATGTAAGTGAAATTTATGCTTTCACCTGTGCAAGATATTTGTTATATTTGGAATAATTCCGTCGACCTGTTTCATCCCTCATAAGTACCCTGGCAGTCATATGAACTGGATCTTTAGCTGCTTTAAGTTTAATATGTTTTGTGATGTCCCACCGCCAGTTAGAGCGATACGCGCATAGGGAACACTCGAATGGCTTCCGATTTAAATGACCGACAATATGAACATGAAAACGACTTGCGGTGGATGCCCAAAATGGACAATCCGGGCATTTGTATACCCATCGGCCACCTGGATGCGTCGAAGAACCTTCAACCTGACAAAAGATTTGACTACCTTTATCAAAATTAAGTGTTAACACATTCGGGAACACAACTGTCTATGGTCTCGACTGCCGTAAGTAACATTTAAAGCACATTCTTAATAACAAAAAAATATATGAAATATAAATAAAAAAAAGAAAAAAAATTGTCATTAACGTAATTACAAAAATACTTAAAATAACATTGCATACTTCGAAGAACAAAAATTGATAGTTTTTAAGCTAACTTTAAATATATTATTCTAATGGCCGTACGGGATGCTTGCAATCAACATAGTTCAAAACATAATTTACACAAACTAAAGAAAAAAATAGTCAGATCTGTTGACTCTCGTATTGCAATTTTTTCACGATTATTATCATCATCATCATCATCATAATCATCATCATCATCATCATCATCATCATCATCATCATCATCATCATCATCATTATCATTATCATTATTATTATTATTATTATTATTATTATTATTATTATTATTATTATTATTATTATTTGTTTGTTTGTTTGTGTGCGTATGTCCATATTGTTCATGTGCACGCATTAAGTAAATATTATTATTTCTATAAAACACCATACCGATGATCCAGAGGAATTCAGTCCGTTGAGATTAACGTCCCAATCCGTTTGCGCTGGGAATGCATATTCACCGCGATACGAGGTCACACGGAGTTCTGAACAATTTGATAATTTTTCTAAGCTATTGTGTATTGACGTATCGTTGCTTGTCGAGTGACAACACTGCATATGCACTTGTAGATCAGTCGAACTTTTGCAACGTCTCCTGCACTTCGGGCAACGCGTTGTGCCCACGGATACACTTAGGGCAGTGTGGTGTATTTGTTTGTGACAAGCCAGCTCTTCCATGCTACTAGCTTTAAAAGTACACCAGCATTTCAAATCGTTCGTAGTACTTACAGCTACCTCCGGTACTCCATTATTAATTGACGCTGTCGTTGTAAGCTTTTCCTTAAGCTTATCAAAGAACGACGCATTTTTTTTTTCAAATAAATCGGCCGCGTTATTCGCATCCTTCTTTAAGTTGTTGACCTGTGAAAAATTTAATTGAATTATTAAAACATCATAAAAATAATCAATTAGATATAGACAACATTTAATAAAAAGAAAGGAAAAATAACTAACTTCTTTATTTCCATACAATTTTGCCAGTTCCGTGTCTCTTGCAATTTGTGCGAGTTCCGGTCTTACTCTAACACGTGGAACTTTTAACAATGTCGTTGAAGGTCCACTGGAGTTAATACTATTTAGCTTAGTAGGACTTAGAGGAATTAACATTGGCAGTGGTTTTCTGGATTTATTTGGTGTAATTGGAGCGTGACATTCTGCCAGGTGTCGTTGCATTTCAGAATCCCATGCAGTAATAAATTGGCATCCTTTTTCTTCACACTTCAATGCTATACATTCTGCATTAGCTATTGCACTTCTCTTATCTTCCATGGATTGATCAGAAATGTATGAATCTCCAGGACTGATTGAGACTGTTGTACCTGTAGACATATGTAGTGATTCCCGAAAATCACTTGCACCCACCTGAAATTGGTTTATTTTTAATATATTTTCAGTTATCTATTATTTATATTAATTATTACTTAAGAAATAAGTTGTTATATTACCTGATTGTAACGTTTAGGACTATTTCTTGGTTTTCGTTCGAAAGGTGTGCTAGATTTACGATTTGTTTGACCCACAGGAGGTTCATGATGATTAGTTTCATGCACTGTTAAACTTTGTCTAATATCAGCTGTAAAATTACAAGCACGACATTGAAAAGCCCCTCCTCCTCCATGATTTCTAGTGTGCCTATCTAAATTCCACTACAAGAAAACATTATCTGTTGATACTTCATCTAACAAAAAAATTCTAATTTGTTAAATTTAGTAAAGCTTCTATTAACCTTATATGGCGTACGGAAATCACAAGCATCACATTTGATCATTGGCATCGAATGATATTTCACATGCTTTGTATAACGAGCACGTACATGTGTTACATAAGAGCACTTAGCACATCGGAAAAACCTTCTCTTTAAATGATGTACTCTCTGATGAGTTTCAAGATCTCTTGAATTTAATGCAACATATGAACACATAGAACATCGATTTCCAGTGTCACGTATGAATTTCCCCTAAAAGTTATCATTTTATTAAAAGTATCCTAAATATATAAATATATAAATATTATTTTTTGAAATATAAGAAAAATCGTATTTGGTACTCCGATTAATAGTATTTTATACATATTATATCACTACATAGATATATTTTACTTTTAGAACTACATAATTTATTTCTCCCTCAAAATAATATTGATTCCATTTTTTATTTAAAAAATATATAAAAAGTCACTAATTAAATTTTCGTTCAATGAAGTAATACTTAAACATTTATTACAACATAAGTAATTGATGTAATTCAATTAAAAATAATATACCTTTTGTTTGTGCTCCTTTTTCAGATGATCGAGATACGCCTTAAGACTTGATAGAGGTTTTGGTGGTTTGCATGTTTTACATTCGTAATTTTGTGAAGACCCCGAACAATCGAGCTCCTCGTGTTCGTGCTTTGAATTGTTTTTTATTGGGACATCGTCTTTGACACTGTACGAAATGTGTTCGGTGTCGCTTTGCAACTCGTGCTCCCTCATCACGACTCCCTGACGATTCTCTTTAAGGTTACCTTCCTTATGTGACTCCGTTTTAAATTGCTGGGGTCGTGGACGAAGTGCACGCAGACGGGGTAGCCTTCCTGACATCTTGGACAAGATTTATTCTGTCCCACGTCTGTTCTATAGTCTCCCTATCGCGCATTGAGATACCCTTTTATTTCTATTCGATTTTCTGAACCACGGTATCGCGATAAAAGGAATACAACATTCACTTTTCCATCGTTCTACACGTCTGTCTTCTTCCCGATGACATCAATGACAAGCCACTTTATATCGTGTGTACATCTCTCACGAGTGATTTTTTAAAAATGGCTTTGCTCACAATTATAAATTACGAATTCGATATACGGTCCTCATCTCGGGCATAATTTTCGTCGAATAAAAAGTACCTCGAAATCTCGGTGAACAATTTATGGAATTCTAATAGGGAACTGTGCGCTGGTACACGTTACGGAAGTACGAGTACAGCATTACTCGGTGGTCGCGCGATCTAGAGGCTATGGGCGCCATTTTTTCTTTCCTAGTAAAACTGCTGACGAGGAGCGCGTTCGAACATTCCCACGAAGAAATCCTACCTCTTTGAGATCACTTCCCGTACTAAATTCCAAGGATAAAACGATACTATTCGATCAAACTTCACCCGATTTTTTATACATCAGTTTCTACAGAATTATCAAAATAACAATAGAATCTTGTAACCTCATTAATAGTTCATATAACAACATCGCGGTTATATTTTATTGTATTCCAGTTTATATATTTTTTAAAATCGTTAACATTTAATTCAAGCGAAAAGTTAAGTTTTTCTAAAAGACAAAAAGTTTACCGATTATCAGATTCAATATACATATTACTATATTATATAGATTTTTGTTTAACACAGTTGCTTGGAATTAATAGTATACTTACAAATTATAAAGTCTTCACATTACGATTATTACGAATATATCTTAAATATATGTTACAATAAAAGTAAATTGATTCCTTTTTTCATTTACAACAATTACTATTCGTTTCAGAATCTTGCGTATAATTATTTCCAATAACTCGTTTTTCCTACTCTTGACATCCGGTTTATGTGATACAATGGTCAATCGCGCAACGAGTCAACGTACAGCTAGAACGTAACATATTCTTATGCGTACAGTTTCTTCCTTTTATCATAATTTATATGAAGATCCTTTTTATAATTTTTTCCTCATAATAAAGTATATAAGCAATAAACAATAAAAAAGGTATCGCTAATGCAATAATACACGAATATAAGAGAAAGGAGATCAGTTTTCCGAAACGCGTGTCCGATTTCCGTTTCTCCAAGCAATTTCCGGTTTACAGACGAACGGCGATTTTAGTAGATACCGTTCGGAGCGTGTGCATATCATAAACGAAAGAAAACCAAGGAAAACAAGAAGGAAATTAAATACTCGATCTTGTTGACTGAAAAACAAACCTCGAGCAGTTAATTCGCTTGAAGCAGGTTATCTTCTGATTGAGCGACGGTCGTAAATAGATATGCCAATAAATCCACGATCACGTATCAATCGATATACGCAGCCAACCACGAGCACCGGGTTTTAACATCACGATTGCTTTTACGATTTAATTTAACGCTTTAAAAAAATCGGATACGCTCGTTGGAACCTTTGTTTTCTCCCTCCTTTTCCTTCCTTTCTCCTCTCGACACGGTTAGCTCGATTTATCTCGGGTACCGCGATTTATCTTCGAATACCTCGTCATCGGCGCTAACCAGTAGCCGACGAAACAGAGGATGAATCGTAGAAAGACTACGAGAGAAAACCAGCCCCTCCCTCCTCTTTCACCAACTCGGACAGAACGATGGCGAGGCGAAGTGGCGCAGGTCAGGCGCCATCTGCAATTCCGATTCTGATTCTGGTATCCACACACTCCTCCCACTTCCTCCGGCTGGTTTCTCCTGCAGCCCTCGATACAACTGCAGGAGAAGAGAATGGAGCCGATGATGACGATGGTTTAACTCGTTAAGTAGTGGAAGCAAGTTATCTCATCACTTAAAAATGCCTCCGTATTGAGAATAATGCGAATTCATTGGACTTTACTTTGAAAAACAATATTACCTCCGCTACTTCATACTATAATTAGACTGCGGAGTTTTATGCATTTTTAAGACATTTAAAGATGAAGATAATTAGAAAATATATATGAAATATTAAAAAAATATTATGTACTTGTTATATTATTTAGTAGGTGAAATAAATTTTTGTCTATATCTCGCTTTTTTAGTCATGTTCATAAATATATGAATTTCCATAAATATTCGCAGGCTAGTTATAATACTTTGTAGGAAAATTGTATTCATGACATGTACTTATCTTATGCGAGATGATTGTATAGTTATCATTCTTAAGTTTTTTATCTTTAACTTTTTTTGTGTATAGGTAAAAAATGAGTACTATAGCAATGAAAGTATAGAAGTACATATAATGAATAAGAGATTAAGATACGAATGCTTTCAAGTACCGTCATTTTCTTGAAGATGTTTCTTATTGCAATGATAATCAAAGCATATAATTATAATTTATTTTTCTAACACTTCATGTAGGATAGCAATTACTTAAACTTTGTCGATGTCGCATTGTTATCTCTGCTTGTATTGTTTTACGAATTCCGTTATATCATTAAAAGCTTGTAGTATTAGCCGATAAATAGAAAACCACATCGTTGGAAAATTATCTACGAATTTCAATAATTTTTATGCAGTTTTAATAATTTATTTAGTATCTTTATTTTATTATAAAACACAATTTTCGATATTTTATTTTATTCACACAATATTCAACATTTTTTCTTGTTCAAATATATATTGAGTTTCCGGAAAAAAAACTTCTAAATTTTCCTTCTCTTTCTAAGGTTAAAAAAAGTATATATGTATCTACTTTTTGATAAAAAATGTGTTATGTACTGTTATGCATTATACGCATTGCAGACTTATACCTTTTAAACGAAAACTTTATAACCCCTTCTTTTTTGTTTCTTTAAGTACCTTTTCTTTTTTTATGAGATAGAAAAAATTAATGTTCATCGAATTTTGTATGAAAAAGTTTTTATAAAATAGGATAATTATAGTAAAACAAAATAACAAAAATTTTATCATTTAATATAAAAGAAAGTTAACTTAAAGTAATCAAATAGTAGATGTATATACATAGCGCCATTCTAGATTTCTTTTTTTTAATTATTTTTTTGTCGTGTAAGTATATATGTGAAGGTTGAAATTATATTGACTTTGTACTTTTTATACCGTTCTATTGTACAGTAATTTGTAAATGAAGATACAAAAGTATTACAAAAATTATATTATCAAAAGTTACATAATTTGCAAAATTTAAATGATTTGCTATCTTTACTTTTATCGATTATGCAATATTAAAGAATTGTATTTAGTAAGTATATAATATTGAAATTATTCATTATAAATATTCTTAATGCGTAAAAATCAGTAAGATTGTCTTTGATCATTTATATATGTAGCATATATATATTTATATCATTAAGTTATTTGTTTTTCATTTATTAAATATAGTTAATTTCATTATTTATATCATTAAAGGATATAAATTTATTACGGTCTCTGTTGCATAAGGTAAGACGTTTCGATATAATCAGTTGATAATTAGTAAAATTAAAAATAATAATGATAATACCTTAATAACACTACATACATACGCGCATGTAAGAGTGAGAGGGTGGAAGAGAGAAGAAGAATATACACATCTTATCTTGGAGGTTAAAAGAAGAGTGTACTAAATTTTTTGTCTTATTTAATTGATATTTGCTATAAAACGTTATTGCCTTTGTTATTTATATCTAATAGTTTAATGTTGTCTTATTTACGAGCGACGATATATTTGAATAAAAATTATATAATTAAAAATGCTTATGTGATATTAACTATGACGTGAAGTATGTTGTCTTATTTACGAGCGACGATATATTTGAATAAAAATTATATAATTAAAAATGCTTATGTGATATTAACTATGACGTGAAGTACGTATTCAAGTAACGATGATTTAGGTATTTTGATAAAGGGTTTGGTATCATAAGAGAGAGTGTGAAGAAAAACGATTTGATTTCGTTTAAAATTAAAATTTGTTTAAAAATATTCAAATGCAGATTTAAATATACATATATAGTAAAAAAACTAAAATTGATGAATATATTTTTATAAAAAATCACAATTGCAATATATTAATCTTACTTTTATTCATATCATTATGTTCCATCTTTGTAATCTAACATATAAATAGATGCAACTCTTTTCCCCATAACCAGTAATAATATTTTTCCCATGTATAGTTAATACTTTGATGTTTGATTTGGATATTGCAGTCATTTTAATTGCTTCTGCAAATTTTCTGCTAACTTATTCATAAATTCAAATGTTTCTAAGTAATCAGATCTAGTAACGTTACTCATGCCTTTAATGCAAATTGCAAGGTCCTTTGTCATAAAACCTGATTCAATGGTATTAATACAGACAGATTCTAATGTTTCTGCAAATTTTTTAAGATCTTGATTATTATCCAGCTTTGCACGTTGGAGTAAACCTTTTGTCCATGCAAATATGGAAGCAATTGGATTTGTTGAAGTTTCCTTTCCCTGTTGGTACTGACGATAGTGTCTTGTAACTGTACCATGAGCAGCTTCTGCTTCTACTGTGCGTCCATCTGGACAAATTAAAACTGAAGTCATCAGACCCAGAGATCCATAACCTTGTGCTACAGAATCAGATTGAACATCTCCATCATAATTTTTACAAGCCCATATAAAACCACCTTCACTCTTCATTGTATATGCTACCATATCATCTATCAGGCGATGTTCATACCAAAGTTTCTTGGCTTCAAATTTATCTTTGTATTCTTTATTATATGTTTCTTGAAAAATATTTTTAAATCTGCCATCGTATTGTTTAAGAATGGTATTCTTTGTGGAAAGGTACAAGGGGTAATTCCTTGACAGAGCATATTGGAAAGAACTGTGAGCAAAAGCTAAAATACTTTCATCTGTATTATATTGAGCTTGTGCAATTCCAGATCCCTTAAAGCTATGAACTGTATGTGAAATTTTTTTCCCATTATCTCCAGTCCATGTGATTTCAAGTTTACCTGGGCCAGGTACCACAAAATCAACAGCTTTATACTGATCTCCATGAGCATGTCTACCAATGATAATTGGTTGAGTCCAACCTTGTACTAGTTTTGGTATGTTTTTACACAAAATCGGTTCACGGAAGACTGTGCCACCTAAGATATTTCTGATAGTACCATTTGGGCTTTTCCACATTTCTTTCAAGTTAAATTCTTTTACTCTGTTTTCATCTGGAGTAATAGTAGCACATTTGATTCCTACATTATACTTCTTAATAGCTTCTGCGCATTCTACAGTCACCCTATCATTAGTAGCATCCCGATTTTCAATACCTAAGTCATAGGTATGTAGTTCAATATCTAAGAAGGGTAAAATGAGTTTCTCTTTAATAGAATCCCAAATGACTCTTGTCATTTCATCACCCAAGATATCAACAACAGGTCCAGCCTAAAAAAGATAGGATGCTTGTGATAATGCAAAATTAATTATGCAAAAAAAATTATTATATGTATTTATTTTGCGCATAAAAAAGATTTCTTTCTTGAAATAGATAAAATAATGTAAAATAACTATTGGAATACCGAAAATGTTATCAGAATTAATTAAAATTCATATAGGAAAGGTAGGTATTATACGAAAAAAAATATTTGTATATAGGTATATATAGACGTTAACAGATGTCAGTTACATAGCTTTACTGATTGCTTACCTTTATTTTCGTCATTATTCCAGAGGAAACGCTAAATGTCTTAGCGAACAGAAGTGCTGGATTATCAAACGGTTGAGAAATTTTTGGCGATAATATTCGTGAGAAAGCAATGAAGTTACTACCCGATCCGATATAAGCTACGCTTCTTATAAATTGCACGTTTGCTCTAATAAAACGGTGGGGCAAAAACATGGCAGCCTTATCCAAATAATCTTAATCACTTTCGTATTTTTACTATTCGCATGAACCTTATACAACTTACAACAAATCTTCCTGATAGATTCCGATAACAATGAAAATCAAAACGTATCCATATTTTTTATTTCTTCCAAATATATTCCTTAGATATCTTGTATTCGTGTAGGTTATGCTGTATGTTAAACTGTCACAATATTTAAACGTGACAATTTCTATTTGTTACATATTAAAATGTCAAATAACTGAATAAATGTAATGAATTTAAGATTGATTGAATCAGTACTAATGAAATTTTACATTAATAGCATATGATCTCTTATCATATTAATGATACTCCTTATCTATGTTTCTTTATTATCTTTGGAGTTTGTACTGTAGTAGGTAAATAATGTTTACGTTCGAAAATTTAAATGCAACAATTATGCTCCTTTTTCAAGCATGTTCATACATAAATTATATATTTTCGAAAGAAAATATTATTAATCTTTAAAGCTTAAAATAAGCAATCATCTTAGAAGAAATTTTGTTTTGTTAAACGTTTAAGGTTCATTAACAATCAAAATAAACATTTTTAAAATTAATATGATTTCTATTGTATGAATGTACATAAATTATTCTGTGACTATTTTTAAATAGGTCTAAGACAAAAATCCATTAAACATCAATGATTAGCAACTTTACTTTCAGATTTGCATTTTATAAATATATACAACGATTGATACAAGGTCAATGCAAATAATACTCGCAAATACATCATATTAAGTACGTGTTGGTATAAAAGCACTTACTATTATATTCTGTGCTGACTGAAATTATTTTTGAACAATAAATTAAACAGTCTATCTTCGATAATATAATGAGAAATTATAAATGATTATTGTGTTTTAAAAAATACCATATATTAGCTCTTTCTGCAACAGTTTTTTTTTTAGAAGACTTCTTATGTTATCAGCATAATTCTAGATTCTTAAACTACGATAACAAGTAGTTGTCTACAAGTGGAGGGGCAGGCGTTCGCATAAAATAGTTCATGTAAAGCGTCTTAAAATATTGAATCGTTATTGGTTTGTCAAATTATTCCAATAACTTAATATTGTCAAATAAAATTGTATTTAAATCTAGGTTTATATATACATATAAATTCAATATATAAGTATTAAAAATAACGCGATTGGTTCTACTCAAGAAACAAATTCAAGAGTATTATCAATCTGAAGTGAGCCACTTGTAATCGCGGGTAGCTTCCAAACTTATTAAACAAATTAAATTGTAAATATTCTTTGCCCTACATGTAATTATTAAATTTGGGAAATTCGAAGATAAAACGACATGTATAACGTTTATGTACGACATAAAACGATAAAACACGATAGCCTTTTTTCTACGGCGTTGGCAGGATAATGAAATTCGTAATGGGCGAATCTATAGTAACAACAGTGTTCGTGATTCATGTGCATGGAGCATATCGTTGTGACTGATATATTGTGTACCCTATATCGGACCATAGGATGAAAACTCAAGTTTTCACAATCTAAATTCACTATGCCTCGAGAGACGCTGAGAACGTACCAACAATCACGTTAACGTGGTAAAAAAAAAAACCAGCGAAAATTCGTGTGTATTATTGAGATCTGACAGATTCATCGTCTTCGTGACAGGAGTGCGTGAATTCTTTTTCCTTTTCTTTCTTTTCCTTCCGTTTCACCTTTGTTCAACCTCCTTATCTACATTTTCCTCTCTCTCGTCTTCGCCTTCTTTCCCTTTTTCTACTCTTTAACCCTTAAGTATTTTATCCCCTATTTTCACCTGCCGGGTGAAAAAAAAGAGAGCATTCTTTACTCTTCTCCATCCCCCTCTCTCTTTTCTGTCTTTCTCTGAATCTCTCGTTTTTCTCAACCCCCTCTTCCACGACACATCGCGTATATTTTTCTTTTCTTTTACTTAAATGTCCACGATAACAACACAATTTTCGGCTCTCCTACACAACGTGAACGTGGATGAGTGATCGTATTTTCGTACGATAGCCGATCGTCGGCTATTCCTACCTTGTACAAGAAGTGAATGCTCTCTACGTTTAACTGGTGTCAATGTACACACGGTGTAACGTTATCGTAGCATCAGGAAGAGAGCATTTCTAAAAAGAATCCTCGTCCAGCTAGAAATTCGACATGATGAAGAGCAGTGCTATGCTTAAGAAAGAAAGCAAAATGCGCATACGTGCTTTCCCGGTGAGTAGTAACTTCGTTTGTTTTTATTTTTTTAGTTTTCGTTCTTTTTCCCTTTAATATTTATTCGCTCTCGCATTTTGTTTCTTTCCTTTTTCTTTCCCTTTATATTTTTATTTTTCTGTTCTATATATAAACTAATAAGCGCACGTTGTTCTAGTTTATGTATATACATATATATTTTGGTAACCTGTTCTTTTAAATTACATGTCAACTTATAAAAAGTTGCAATAATTCATATTTAGAAATGTCATTGCGTTTTTATCAATTGATTCTCTTTGCAATATTATCATTTTGTATTTCAATGTGTAATAATACATTTCTTCTCTTAAGAATTGTGCATTGTAATATTGTACATTTTATTATAGAGATGAATGTATTGGCAGTTGCTATAGTGGCAAATGAAAAAAGCAATGAAATGTAAATATTTCAATGTTATCATGTTTATTAATGAATTTCAGTTTAATCTGTCATTAAAGTTTGGAACTGTGATTATTATCCACTAAATTTGTGATTGTAAAGCTATATCACTTAAATTATGTGTTAATCAATATGATACTAAAAATTACTTAAACAATACTTTGATACTTATGTTATCATGTCAAATATTTATATGTCCCTTTGTGGTTATAGTTTATATTGTATGTACTTGATTAGAAAATGTTATTTGTTTGTCACTTTTTCATTTCTATCTAATGAAACAATAAAGCATAAAACATGTATTTATACAAGCAATAATACAATATTTATGACTTAAACATAATTATTTATTTAATATTACATTTTTTTTATACGATAAAGGTATTGTAAAAATGATTCATGAAAGAATCATTTTGACTTTATATTAAAATATACAGAATACTAAAGAAAAAATGCAAACAATTAACATAAAGTATCTCAATAATATATATAATACATATATTTTTAGTTGTGATCATTAATGTTAAAAATTATGTTATATAATTTGATGTACCCTATTGAATTTTTTTAGTAAAACCAATATATCTGTTCTATTTGTCTAGTTTTTAATTTTTCATTAAGTTCTAATTCTCAGACATTATTTATCTTGACTTGCAATTATCAAATTAATATTGCATCTATTGCTTTGTTTTTAGACAACTATGGATGAAAAGTATGTAGAAAGTATTTGGGCTCTACTGAAAAATGCTATTCAAGAAATTCAGAAGAAAAATAATTCAGGGCTTAGTTTTGAAGAACTTTATCGAAATGCTTATACTATGGTTCTTCACAAATATGGGGAACGTTTGTATACAGGTTTAAAGGAAGTTGTAACACATCATTTAGAGAATAAAGTTAGAGAAGATGTATTAAGATCTCTTCACAATAATTTTCTTCAAACATTAAATCAAGCTTGGAATGATCACCAGACATCTATGGTGATGATCAGAGATATTTTAATGTATATGGACAGAGTATATGTGCAACAACATGATGTGGATAATGTGTACAATTTGGGACTTATCATATTTAGAGATCAGGTAACTGTTTGCTACTTAGTTCAACAGCTTTTGAAGTAATTGGAGATTTATTGATAATAAATTATATCATTTTTAGGTGGTCAGATATGGATGTGTTAGAGATCATTTACGAGAAACTTTACTAGGTATGGTAGCAAGAGAAAGAAGGGGAGAAGTTGTAGATCGTATTGCAATAAAAAATGCCTGTCAAATGTTAATGTTACTTGGCATTAACAGTCGTCAAGTTTATGAAGAAGATTTTGAAAGGCCTTTTTTACAACAAAGTGCTGAATTTTATAGAGTACGACAATTTCTTTATATTTTTTAACATCATTTAATTTAATATTATGTAACATCATTCTTCTGTTTTTTATTTAGATGGAATCTCAAAAATTTTTGGCAGAAAATAGCGCATCAGTATATATTAAAAAGGTTGAAGCTAGAATTTGTGAAGAATCAGAAAGAGCAAAACATTATTTAGATGAATCTACTGAACCGCGAATAGTCGAAGTTGTAGAAGAAGAACTAATTAAAATTCATATGAAAACTATTGTTGAGGTATAAATATCGTTCTATTGATACAATATATTGTGTTATCATATAAAGTGACAAATTAGAACAATTTACTTTTTTTATTTATAGATGGAAAATAGTGGTGTAGTACACATGCTCAAAAATCAGAAAACCGAAGATCTCGGTTGCATGTACAAATTATTTTCAAGAGTTTTGGATGGTTTGCGTACAGTGTGCGATTGTGTCTCTCAATTTCTTAAAGAACAAGGGCGTGCCATGGTTCAAGAAGAACACGAATCGACAACGAATGCCGTTCTTTTCATTCAGAATTTGCTGGATTTAAAAGACCGTTTTGATCATTTTCTTCATTATTCATTTAACAATGATAAGAACTATAAACAAATGATAGCGTCTGACTTTGAATATTTTCTTAATTTAAATACAAAGAGTCCAGAATATCTTTCACTTTTCATTGATGACAAGCTGAAAAAAGGTGTTAAAGGGGTTAGTTATGTTAACTGTATTTCTATAAATAGGTACTCATGGTAGGTAATACCGTGAAATTTTAATAAATATTTTTTTTCATCATTCTACAAAGGATCGTTTTGTACAAATGAAATACAAACTTTATATCTTGCACCTTAACTTCTGATCATTAATAATGTAAGTGTAAATAACATTAATGTTTGTTATAATACATTTTAGATGACAGAACAGGAAATTGAAGGTATCTTGGATAAAACTATGGTTTTATTTAGATTTCTTCAGGAAAAAGACGTATTTGAGCGATATTATAAACAGCATTTAGCTAAACGCCTTCTCTTAAATAAATCTGTGTCTGATGACAGCGAAAAAAACATGATATCCAAACTTAAGGTAACATTCCTGCTTCTGTTCAATTTATTATTACTGGTATTCACAATATAATATCAATACGTTTTTAATAAATAATATTTTAGACTGAATGTGGGTGTCAATTCACATCAAAATTGGAAGGAATGTTTAAAGATATAACAGTCAGTAACACTATTATGGATGAATTTAAAGATCACGTCCTTACATCTAATGTAAGTTACATACAAAATACTTATAATAATTTTATAAATAATTAATTTTTGCAATTTTCATATTACAGACAAATTTACATGGAGTGGATATAAGTGTAAGAGTTTTAACAACAGGCTTTTGGCCGACACAATCCGCCACTCCAAAGTGTAGCATGCCAGCTGCCCCAAGAGATGCTTTTGATGCTTTCCGACGTTTTTATCTTGCTAAACACAGTGGTCGACAGTTGACGTTGCAACCACAATTAGGTCAGTTAACTAGCATCATTCTATCTTTTCTCTTACTGTCTCTTATTTGACCCACTGAAGTAGATTAATATAATCCCTTTAGGTTCTGCGGACTTGAATGCTGTATTTCACGGACCACGAAGGGAAGAAAGTAGTTGCGGTGGTTTAGATACACCATCATCTTCAAGTTCTATTGGTAATGGAAGTGGTAGTTTGTATGGTAGTGGAATATCCACTAATGGTAGTATTTTAAGCCAACGTAGTAGCAGTTGTGGAAACACGAGGAAACACATAATCCAAGTATCAACTTATCAAATGTGTGTCTTAATGCTCTTCAACAAAAGAGAAAAATTGACATATGAGGTCAGTGTGAATAGTAGCGTTTATTTTTTATTTCTTCTACATCGGACTCCTAATGTTTCACAATTATCTATACAATACATGAAACGTTGCGTAGGAAATTCAAGGTGAAACCGATATTCCAGAGAGAGACTTGGTTAGAGCATTACAATCTCTCGCGATGGGTAAAGCTACGCAAAGAGTGTTATTAAAACATCCTCGTACAAAGGAAATAGAACCATCGCACTATTTTTGTGTCAATGACAGTTTTACCAGTAAATTACACAGGTATCCTTACATTAAAATTGCATTAAAATATATCATAATCGGTAGTTGTTAACTTATTTAATAATATTTCAGAGTGAAGATTCAAACAGTAGCTGCCAAAGGCGAATCAGAACCTGAAAGAAGAGAAACTCGTAACAAAGTAGATGAAGATAGAAAGCACGAGATAGAAGCAGCTATCGTTCGTATTATGAAAGACAGGAAGCGTATGCCTGTATGTAGTATCACTATTAATTACATTGTAATTTATAATTACTCCAATGTTTTACGCTCTTTTATTCCATATTTTATCTTCTTTTTTTAGCATAATATACTTGTAACAGAAGTAACAGAACAATTAAGAGGTCGATTTTTGCCGTCGCCTGTAATAATTAAAAAACGTATTGAAGGTTTAATCGAACGTGAATATTTGGCACGCACGCCAGAAGATAGGTTTGTATAAAAATTATCTAGTATCTTATATTTTATTATTAATTCTCTATTATAACTACTATTATTTTTAACATTGTTTTAATCAATTCAATTACAGAAAGGTGTATACATACGTTGCTTAATGTTCGAATTTAAATGTTGGATCTGTACAAACATGTAAGTAAACTATAATAATGTCTATTTCAAATATTTTTTCATTGTCTCATTATATTTTATCGACTTGTACGTTATATCATCAGTTTTTCATTGACTCGTTCATCAAAATTATTACCGTTTCTAGTGTACTTATACGAACATAATTAAGATGATCACGAACGAGGCATTCCACATCACAACTGTATACAACTCGGACAGATTACTGATTCAACATTCCATTAAGTTATGATAACTATTTACATAAATCAATTCGTATTTTATGTTTTAGGCTTTGACAAACTTTGATATCATCTCTTTATTTTGAATATAGTTATTATATATATAGTACTACGTGTTAATTTTAATTCTGTTAACTTAAAACTTAAAATTTAAAGTATAATTTCATCAAGAAAAAGATCAGTAATTTTATAAGATATATTAAAATAAATTGATGTTGATTGCCTCGAAATTTAAGGAGAGTAGTTACACGTATTTGATAATTGGCTAGTTTGGTGGAAAAGGTTGACATAAAGATAATTGAATGAATTACAATATATACTTCCAAGTATAAAATCAAGTTTTATAAATAAATTCTGTAAAATTATTGATATCCTCTTCCCTGAGCTCATTTCATTATATTTCAGTTGTAAGTGATTGATTTAGCTAAATATATAAAAATACTTTCTGTAATAGAAAATTGTAATTTAAATTTAATAGGATTTACTTGAATATACATTATATACACAAATTTGTTAGTAATAAATGAATAGTGAGTTACAATCATTAAAATTGATTCACCCATTCTATGTATCGTGATTCAGTAATTTTTTATGCTTGTAAACCTATGAATATATCTATTATCAAAAACAACTTACAATATAGCATAAATTTTATTAAACCATTAATGTTAAAGAATGATTTCATTTACATTCGTGATTATCTATTATATGTGTACATAAACAATGTGAATGTGTATCTAAGAATATAATTGCCTCATTTTCAGTGTTTAATTACTTTATTTTAATCATTTTTCATATCCTTCTAAAATTTAATTACGTCCCTCGTTTATTTCCAACAAATTCTAATTTTTTATTAAATCAGTTAAAATCTAGAATAAATTACAATAAAAAAGTAAAACATTTGGGAGGTCTCTACAAGATCCACCTCTTCCACCTAGCTCAACAATTATTTTATTACAATTAAATTAATCCAATTCTTCGTTAAATCGCAGAATATTTATTATAGTATGCCAAAAGTGGAATCTACGAATTTGTAACAGATGCGGAGTTTACTAATGGAATTAAAAAAAGAGTGAGCGCACGAGCTTATATAAAAGACGAAGAAGTTAATAAAGGAATGAAAAAAAAGATTATGATTAAAAACTGTATTACCATGAGCTCGTGTGTGGGCAAATGAAAAACATGTGAAATGCATCATATTTTTATTTTCATTTATATCTTTATTTATTAATATAGAGTTTTAATATTTAAACAAAAGGTTTTACCTTTTCTTACGCAAACTGAATAAAAAATAAAACCCTGTAAAAGCATTCCTTAGTTTTAACACATTTTAAATACAAGAATATCATATTAATTCTGTCCAATCCCTTTTTATTCCATTTTCTAACATTTCTTGTCAAATTAACACGTCACGATAATGTGATCCGTTGATATCGCACATGTTATGTGTAGTGGATCACGTCACGAATGCGTTAAATACAATATTATCTCCTTATTATATACGCATGTAATCAGTGAGTTTAAAATTGTTTAAATGCTAATATTGATATTTCAGAATTTACAGTTGAATTATTATACAGTGTCATATGCCACATAAAATAACGAAATAATGAAGATATTAATTTAATTTTTCGCTGCTTAATAGGGTAATATTACTATAAAAAATAGATATACACGGAAAGTAATTCAATTGTAAATGGAAGTGAAAGATCAAGTTACGAATTAATCTTTTGTATTAGAAGATAAAGTTATATTCTCAAGATAACATTAAGAAAAGTACTCTCAATCAAACTTAAAATCGAAACACGATTACAGTACCAATACGATCAATTTAACAATTACAAATATTTTATGTACATTTGTAATAATTATTTAATGTTTGTGGATTTGATTGATCTGAATCAAAATTTATCCATAATTTGAAGAGTTAACATGTTTGTAATTTCTTAACATTGAAGGTAAATACATTACTCTATGTTGTATTTGTCACAATGAACTATAATTGCTTTGCTTTCAACAGAAAAAAGAGCAGGTGATGTTTTTTATGCTTCCTAAAATCATATGGATCGCATATCCATATAACAACTTCAAAATACAAATTGTATACAATATCATACAGTTAGTTTATTATATTTTTACTTTGCTCTGAAAAATTTGTTTATCCACTTTATAAACATTACAATTTGCACATATTAATATCATTGTCAGTAGTTAACCAATACTGTACACATGTATCTTATTCAACTTGCTTTTCATGTAACAGAGAAGTCTATCATGGTTTGAATTAAATTAGCTGACGAGTGGCAGGCATCATGGTGAGTAAAATTGGTCACTCGTGGTTATTCGTTAGAAGATGACGATTCCCGCCTTTTTTCTGCATGCTTTTTTGTGAACTCTTCTGCATTTTTTAAAAACTTTTTTCTATCCTTTAAAAATTCTTCTGCAAGATCTGCCCTTAAAGGATGCTCTGGTTCAGGATCATTTACTAATGCTATCAGAGCTTGTACAACTGTAAATCAATTATGTATTACTTATTCTTCTATATTGTAACAAGAAAACAATGCAAAGAAAATTTAACCTTGGTCTGTCTTTGTAGCTGGTTTCCAGTTTTCAGCACTTATAATTGGTAAGCACACTTGCCCTTTCTCATCCACATTTGGATGATATATTTTTGTTTTAAAGTTTATCTTTGGAGGCTTAAAAGGATACTCTGCGGGAAAGTTTATTTCAATGCGAAATGCTCCTTTATTATATGGTGGATTATCCTAAAACATTTTAAGAAGAATGACAAGCATGTCTAAAAGAAAAAATAACAAAAAAGATATATGTCAGATATAATTAGAACTTGTATCATTATGTTACCGATTAAATTTTGAAAACGACATATACAATCATTCCAATGTTTCCAAAATCAAATTGTAGTACAGCATTGCGTATATCTAACTATAGTTGTCTTTACAAATAGGATTAGGTTAGGTTAGGTTAGATTAGATTAGATTATATTTCTAAAATAGAATGGTACATCAAAACATACCGGTAGTATGAGACCTTGCCAAGTGAGAATATTCGATTCATCTACTTGAATATTTGTAAAATTTTTCATTGCCGAAGCTCTTAAATCACCTAGTTCCTAAAAGTGATACAATGGTTATCATCAAAATTATTACTAAAAACTATAATAATCAAAAAGACATTCTTTGAACGAATAATGAAAATTCTAATTCATATTATTAGAGAAAATTTTAAGCACTTTGAGGATAAATATTAATAAATAATATTGGAAGTATCCAATATTCTATATCATCATGGGAAACCTCGACATCATTTAGAACATGCTATGAAAATTAATCCTGTTAAACATGTACATGACGAGTGTGTTGAAATGTTGATATTGTATTTTGCAATGTTTTTCACATATTCAATGTACTATCGTTCCTCGTTGACAGAAACTTTGATTTACCTTTTGCAATCTTCTCGTAGCTGCCATTTTGAAAATAAATTTCACTAAAAGTAGTAAAACTTGTCAAGTTCCTTAGTGATGGCTTCACAGCTATTCTGTCTTCGAAAATACCCTAGTATTTTTTATGAAAGTCTTTGGTAAACGAACATCGAACAAAACACTATATATTCCCTTTCGTTGGATTTTGTTTTACGGCACTAATTTCTCATCAATACAAATGTAGATTATTTACTGTTAGTCACGAATATGAATTGCTCTCCGTCCTATTCGTTTAACTGTATTGTATTGTACGCGTGCGTGCGTTTGGGGTTTATACATATGTACATATACATGCGTCAATTTAGGTAAAAAACCATTATGCTTTAATGCCATTAAAGAAAGCATACTTGATAAAGTTTTTCAATATGTTAGATACTCTAAGAACAATTTTTAAATTCATCTTATAATTATCGATAATATATTCATGTACTATGTATAGGTGCTATGTTTTGAATTAATTCACATATAAAGGTTGTTGCAAAGAATTTTTGACTTCACATTCTTATACTGTCTGAAACATTTTTTTAATGACATATCAATTAGTGTTAATTGTCAAATTTTATTAAGTAAATTAACTATGGATGGGCTCTGTGATAACATATTGTATATTTTAATGAAAAGTTATGAATGTATATATTAATTTGTATGATTAAATAATAGGAAAAATTAATTCCTTATAAAAAAAGGTTAATGGTAAGAAATCTATTACTATGTCGAAGGAAAATATTAACTTACCAAAAGCTCCAAATGATCTATGTTTTTCTGAAGTTGATTTTATTCAAGTAAGTCAATATTAAAATGTGTTTTAACATAGAAATGCACTCTATTATGATACCTTTTATATTTACAATTTCTAGGAAAATTTCAATGTCGATACCTTTCTCCAAGAACACAGAAAGAGCACAAAATTAGAAACAATGCGTGATGATCTTGGAATATACTTGAAATTGTTAAGGTCTGCTATGATTGATTTAATCAATCGAGATTATACAGATTTTGTAAATTTATCAAGTAATATGATTGGTTTGGATAAGGCTATAAGTGATTTACAAACACCTTTAGGACAATTAAGGGAAGAAGTAATGGTAAATTCAATGAGAAAATATATTTAATTATTAAAATACTAAATTTTAAATGTTATTAGTAACATATTTTTTATGATAGCAAGTACAACAGATCCTGGATGATGAAGTTACGGCAATTACTCATAATATGAACGAAAATAAGAAAACGCGAGAATACAAGCGAAGTGTATTCAGCTTACAGCATATTTACAAGTCTTTGAATAAACTTTCAACTATATTGTCTTTAAACACATTCCTTGAATGTCCTGCTAAAATAGATATTTTAGAACAAGCTGCTGCAGAATTTAATCAATTAGGATTTCATATGTCTAGGTGCAAACTGAACATTATCAATGAAAACCAAAAAGTATGCATATCTTTAAAAAATTGAACATAGACTTACTATTCTTATTAATGACAGAAATGTTATATTGTAATAGGAAGCTGAAGAACTTGAACAGTCTTATATGACATACCTCAATGAATTTTTCTTGGCAAGTATACAAGAAAAAAATTCTTTTTTATTAATTCGTTGCTTAGGAATTTATGTTACACTTGATAAAATAAGTGATGCAGAAGATCTAGTGAGGAAAGAGATTGTTGGTCCATTGATTCATAACGTAATTAATACGGAAAACTTGAAAACTGATTTACTAGGTCTACAAAATATATACAATAGGTTACTGAACATTTTAAATGTAGAACTTAAACAATTATTAGACATTACATTATATCCAAATAGGTATGCATTTTATTAAAGTCAAATTACATATGTCATTGTATAGAAATATTTCTAAATCTTTTTTTACAGACTTTCTGTGAAAGGTTTTAATTTTTTGGTGAACAGTTTTTGGATTGATGTAGAAGAAAAGATTGAGCAATATATAAAATACATCTTTGCTCCTGGAGATCCAATATTATTTCATTCAGTAAGTAAGTAAAGTTATACTATAGTAATGTAGTATATAACATTTTATAATTTCAGAGATATGTAGCAACCCTGGAGTTTTTAGAAAAATTGGAAGCTGAGTGTATTACTCCCGAATCTTTAATTACATTACAAAAGAATTTGCAATATAAAAACTTTTTGAAGAAGTGGAATTTACCAGTATATTTTCAAATTAAATTTCAAGAAATAGCTAGTGGAATTGAGACAGTTTTAACTGAATCAATATCACCAGCATCTGTAAAAGGAACATTGGAGTCCCTTACACAAGATGATTTTTCTCTTTATGCAACTTGTATTATATGGGAAAATCTACAAACGATTTGGGATAATAATGTATATCTACATCAACTGTTTCATAGATTTTGGAAATTCAGTCTTCAGATATGTGCCAGATATCGAATATGGATTCAAACAGTGCTTAAAGAAGTATATTTAATTTAAAAAAATAATATAATATATGATACTTGAATAATTAAAAATCCTAATTTTTTTTATGTAAAGGTATGGCCGATAGAAAATGAAATAAGCAACTTAAACAAAGTAGAACATTCCACAAAACTTAACTTCCTAATTTGTTTGTATAAGGATGTAGAAAAATTTGTAAATATACTTCCATTTCTTTTTGAAATAGCTCGATCGAAATTTAAACAAGAAAATCCAAGGATATTGACGCTATTAAAAGGTTACAACAAGAAAAATGTTAATATTATATTCTTATTCAAATCTTCTATATCATTATCTATATGTTTTTTTCGTAGATTCTCTCGATGAAACGATAAAGAATTTAAAAACAATTTGGCCACAAATTACAAAAGAAATAGTGGATGAATTATTGAAACAATGTGTAACACATCTGAAACAAGTCAGTGATATTCCGAGATTATTTAGACGAACAAAAAGGGATGTACCAACAAAACCATGCTCTTATGTAAAAAATACTCTTGTGTTCCTCCTCAATTTTCATGCAGATTACAAAAAGATAATACCAGATAATGTTAATTATTGGTTGGAATTGGCCCTTTCTGAGTTAACTGAACAGTAAGGAAAAAAGAAATAGTTATTATTGAAAATTATAACATTTGTAAAATTTTGTTATATTGAATTGTTGCAGTTATCTAGCTTCTGTAACAGACGTATTAACTTCAGTGCAAAAAACTGAAGAGAGTTTAAGAAGATTGAAAAAAATACGCGACAAATCTACAGGGTCTCTTACTTCCGAAGTTCAAGGAATCAGCGATGATGAAAAAATACGAATTCAGTTACAAGTTGATGTACAAGCTTATGCTAATATGGTAAAATCTATTGTCAAATAATTCATTTTTCACCATGTAAAAATTGTTTCATTATACATATAAATTATATTTCAGATTACAGAGATGCAGATTTCAATTTCAAATGTGCTTTATATGAAAGAATTGTTACACGCTGTTGAAACCGCAATCAAAAGATAATATTACTTTTTTCTCTATTTCTTTAATTTTTAAATAAACTAATTTAAACTCTCTTATTTTATGTCATTTATTTATTAGTTGTAATAACACAGTATTAATATATGTAGTTTTGTCTGTATATCATTTAACATTTTTCTTATCCTTTTTTTTCCATTTTTTGACTCATGAAATTTTGGAGAACAAGTGTCCAAATCTTTAAATTTAACAGACATTTAATGTATTATTTACATAGAAGTATTTATATTACAGTCGTACTTATCATCTAGCTGCTCGATTATGAAATATGGAATTCTTCTTATAATAAGCTCTGATCCCAAGAATCACTTTGTGGTAATTCAATAGTAGTTATTGAATCTTGGTGGGGATAAGTTGGATGCCACCAATCTAGAATTTGATAGCTAACAACATCATTTAAAATAACTTGATTTGTTAATGTATTAGGGACATCTGACGTTCCAAATCCGAGTTGTAATCGATGATCCTTAAAACCGGGCATCAAAGTCATTGATACTGATTGCAAAATCAAGCCAATTACTGGTGGCAACATACTATATTTTAAACAAGTCACCTATAAATTGTATAATATTGCATAAATTACTATTTACCATAACAATGCATTATGCATTAGAGATAATTGTCTCATAGTAAAATGAATACCCTGAGTATCTTGCAGCCCTCTTCCAAATTCACAGCTACATCCTCTAGCATTTCAAGAAAATCTGTCTTTTTACCATTGATCTTCGTTTTCAGTTTTAATGAATTATTGTTAGCTTTTGGCAACTCTTTTAATTTGAAATAGAAATACCATCGCTTTTTCCCTTCCTAAAAAGAATATCAATAAGTAATTTATGATTAATTAATTTTACTAAATGATTCAATAGTAATATTACGTATGATTCTATGTTGCATACCTTATGCCACATAAGACAGCACTGTCTTTTAACAAGTGAATGTGGCTGATCTTGTCTTAAATAGGACACATTATCAACTTCTTTCTTCAAGGAAAAATAAGTGTAATGTAATGTTCTGATGACACAAGCACGGAGTCCGTGTGTACGAACCATACATTGTGGTTGTAGACGCTCTGGTAAACCAGGAACAAACCTATAGTAACTATATTATGCTTTACTTAATACTCCTATGTATTATCATTCTATTCAATTCTAGATTATTATGTTCTTATATAAAGAAAAACTTACGTCTTGTACAAATGAAACCAAAATTTTCCTGTTGTTACCACATGATAAGAACTTCTACATATTTGAGCAAATTTTCCCACAGCCTCTGGACTAATGTATTCAGATATAATAAACCATATATCCAATGGATAATCTACACCTAAATAATGTAAAAATATAATTTGTCCTTTATTTCAGGAATTCTTCTTGAATTTTGCCGTTTCATAGTTTCTGTTTATTTTACCTTCTTCTTCTTCTGTAGTGCTCTCAAAGGAATTTGTCTTTCTGTTTCTTCTTTGATTTGTTAATGCACCTATAAAGTAAGATCAATTTAAGTTTAATTGAGAGCTAAAAATGGAACATGGAAAAATGGAACTTCATAACTGATTATTTCTAAAAGTATCTACCTTTAGTATTTTTCTTCGACTTATTCAAATCACCCAGATTACCTTGATAACTTTCATTCATTTTGCTCCAGAAAGTTTTTTTCTCTATTGTTGCTTCCTTCACTGTACAGATAGAATTGGATGAAAAGATTTGTTATAGACTATTCATTCAAGGATACAAATAAATAAGTGGAATTTCTTATATTAGACAGAAATGGCATAACAAAGTTGATTGAAATGTATTAACAAGGTAACCTTCAGAGGAGACATTTATCACTGCCTTTTTAAATCTTGTGTGTGTCCGTGATGAATTTGCAAAGTCGTCAATGGTTATATCTGTCACGAAAAAATAAAGCATTATTTCGTCATTATACACATACTTTTAATAATGTGTCAATCGAGGAATTTTTTAAAATAATTAGTAAAACAATAATTAACCTCCAATCAAATTGTCGTTGCCATTTTCCGCATTTACTTTTTTGTTAGATTTTTTCCTTAAAGTAGGCATGATGTTAAATGCTACGTTATTATATCTACAAATTAATCAGGTACCAGTTGCAACAGAATAAAACCTAAAACTTATAACTATTTACACTAGTAATGGATGACATTGTAACCGTCCATCATATTTTTTAGCGAAGTCAATAAGAAAGATGTGTTCAATCCGTATGAAGCATCGTGTTGTTTTTGCATTTAATAATTTTACGTTATAGATACTTCAGTTTTTTCACTTCAATAGACTAATTGCCAATAATTGAAGATAAGATTGAAGACAGATTTAAATGTAATCTGTATATAAACTTTTATTTAAATATTTAGAAATGTGTGGGATTATATTCTCAGCAGGTTAACGTAAACACGATGATTAAAAACTTTTATTTTAATTGATATTCTTTTAACGTTGAAATACTATGTTACAGAATTTTTTTTAAAATGAACGCTATGGAAAGTGAAAAACGTATCTTTAATTTTTTGCAACTGCAAAATTGTTGCTTAAGATGTTGTTTTCGTTTTGTTGGGTGGTGTACGCTAGATTGTTACGAAGATCCTATTAAATATGCAAAAGATGTATGTTTTAATTACTGTAATTTTTTAATTTTTGATTCAATATTAAATTCTTTTATAGGCTGGGTATATTAAAGCAGAAGATATCTCTTTTAACGATGATGTACCGTGCATAACCTGCTTAGGAATTCTACAAAATAAGACACAAGAACAAGTTATTGGAAAAGTATGTTGAAGCATCTGTTTTAAAATGTATATAGACATTTGATATAAATTTCAAATAATTTTACAAACAGATTCAAGTTGAAGTAGATAAACAAAATTATGATAGTGGAACATTTATATGTGCATTAACAATACCAGTATGCATCAGTGTCAGAGAACGTCTTTTGCATATACAATGTGCCACCCAACTTAATCTTTCAGAAGATGCATTGCTAGATTTTAAAATCAAACTGCAAAGTGTTAAAGATGTTTGGAAATGGATAATGATTCCAAAATTAGAATTGGCTATTAAAAAACAAGTGGATTCAATGACACCTTCTCCATTTCTGATTGAAATTATTCTAACATACAAATTTAATGAGAAAGAATGTGAAACATTGTAAGTTTAGAATTATTTTATTTATAGAAATATGTTACTTCAATTACAATAAAATATTTTTTGTCTTAGATTATTGTGCAAAGGAACAAATAACACAGGGAATAAACGGAAAAGAAAATATAACGAGAATAGATTTAGCAGGAAAAGTATAGAGACTCTAATGACCAAAATAATAGACAAAGAATTTTTTCAATACTTTAAAGCTGTGTCATTTGATACATCAGATAGTATTAATGTAGAAAATATCATATGTTCACATTCAAGTATTTTTATAGGAGGTAATATTCCTTATTAAAAGTATAATTATAATATAAATTATTAAATGAATTATAACTTCAGGGCGGTATAATAAATTATCAAGAGAACTCAGTCAAACTCCATGGTTCATAAATGGAGAGAAAAAGATGCAAACATCTGTTCAGGACATATTGTGTAATCCTATTGCTGAAGTAACAAAAGCTCAATGTAAGTTGGATATTCTAAAACTTTTAATATTGTAATTAACAATATTTCAGTCAAAATTTAATACCCGCTTTTCATATATAGCTATTAAATTTTTATCATCTGGAAGAGAAGATGTGGACGTTAGAAACATATATTCTGGAAGGCCATTCGCCGTTGAATTAATTAATCCTCGAATGACCAAAATAACAGAAGAATTACTATCAAATTTAGTCAATAAAATTAATCAGTCCTCAAAGCAAGTACAAATTACGTCAAACTTAAAAGTTTTATCCAAATATGACTTGAAAAGGTTAAAAGAAGGCGAAAATGTTAAAACAAAATTTTACCGAGCACTTTGCGTTTGTCGTAATTCGTCTAAGAACGTATTATCTCTTGAAAAATTAAATGATTTGAAACGTGTGAAAATAATACAAAAGACACCAGTGAGAGTATTGCATAGACGACCTTTAAGTCCCAGAGAACGATTAATATATGAAATGAGAGCTCGCTGGGTTGAGCCTCAGGAATTAAAAAAGTTGGATATTACTACTGAGGATGCTAATATGTTTTTTGTATTAGATATCAAAACACAAGCTGGAACATATGTAAAAGAATTTGTGCATGGAGATTTTGGTCGAACTAAACCAAGTTTATGCGACATTCTTAATGTCGAAATCGATATAGTCGCATTAGATGTAACAGGGATTAATTTAAATTGGCCATAAAAATTATGTTAGTATTGAAATAATTTTATATACCAATGTAAAAATATAAATGTTATCTTAATAATAATTGTTTTATAATAAAAAATATATTTCAAATAATTTTTATTATTTCTTTAAAACTAATGTAATTCTTTATATTTCATTAATAATTGTCTTGTAATAAAAAATATATTTCAAATAATTTTTGTTATTCCTTTAAAACTAATGTGAGTCTTTATATTTCATTATCCAAAAATGTCTTTTTACAGCAGCCATAGAGATTCTTTCCGAGCTTTTCCGTTTAATTAACTGTAATTAATATAAAAATGATGATTTGTTTGAATAAAGAATTACAGCAAGCATATGCAAGAATTACCCTTGATATCAAATCTTTGGCTCCTGATGTAATTTGTTCTGGCCACTGTATGTTTATTGTCTTTATTTTCACGTAAGTTTCTTGCTGTGAATCACTAAGAAAAGGCGGTTTACCCACAAGAAATTCATAACAGAGAATACCTAAACACCAATGATCGACATATATATCATATGTTTGTCCTGTTACCATTTCTGGAGGTAAGTAATCTAATGTTCCACATAATGTATTCCTCCTGCAGTTATTGTTATTGATAGTAAACGTTGCTTTACTACTGTAGTAATTATTAATTATAATTATAAATATACTTACTTAGATGATGGTGCATGGACAGACCATCCAAAGTCTGCCAATTTTACATTACCTTCATGTGTAAGTAATAAATTTTCTGGTTTTATATCTCTATGAATTACATTATTTCTATGACAGTATTCTAAAGCATCTGCTACTTGATAAGTATACTTAGCAGATCTGAAGAATAATAATAACAATTAAAAGTAAATATATAAATTAATTAATCATAAATTATAAATTAATTTAAAAAATACATACAAGTGTTCATTAAATCTTTCATTTGGTTGTCTCTTTAATTCCTTATATAATTCTCCTCGAGCAGCAAACTCTAATACAAGATAGATGCGCTTATGATCATGAAAATACGTTAACATTTGCAGAATATTAGGATGCCTAAAAAATATTCTTACAGCATATTTTTATTTATGAACAAAAAATTAAAAGATGCACAAGATAATAAGTTTACCTTAAGTGTGTTTGAATTTCAATTTCACGCATCACTTGTTTTTCTACACGTCCTTTCATTAATTCCACTTTGTATAAAGTTTTCAATGCTACCATATAATGTGTACTTTTCTCTCTAGCCAAGTAAACACGGCCAAATTTACCTCTGCCTAAAGGTGCACCGATTTCAAAATCATCTAAATTCCATTGATACCTATGAAACAATATTTTATATTCATAATAAAATTAAAATTAATTAACATCTTTCACACTGATTGAAGCAAAATTTCTCTTCGCCATACCTTGATCCTCTAGTTTCAACATGGTCTTCCATTTTACATAAAGTATCTAAAACAATTTCCTTATACTCAGATGGAACATTGGATGGACATTGAAATACTTCCATGTGAGCCATAATGTTACAAATTATAGACTTTCTAAAAAATGTTGAGATATTTTTGAGGAAAAAGGTTTTATTATACATCTATTATGTTGTATAAATTTATATATTGAAGTAATTTCATATTACCTTTGGGACACAATAGTTATTTATGTAATATATAATATTTGAATTGAATTCTTTAGTAAAATAATACTTCTTAGTAAAATAACCGATATATATTTATAAGAAATTTTTTAACATCTTCTGCACTTTTCAACTGACATTTTTGATTTAAAAAGAACTGATAGATTAAAGTGACATCTACAGTGCGAAAACCGCAAAAAATTTGATTGCAACACGTAATATTCCCCAAATTAATTTCAGTAGAGAAATTTATAATGAAGAAATTACTTTTAAAATATATTATAAATAAGTAATTCAACTTGAAATAAAAAAATTATAATTTTCAAAGAATATCTATAGCCTATCCAACGAGACGAGGCAGTAAACATAAACAAAATTTTGTTGCTATGGCTGCAAAGTGCCTCATCTCGTTGGACAGACTATAGAATTTGTATGCTCATGCTTGTGTAGGCTATATACGTATTTCGTTAAAGTTTCTCTTCTATACTTATCTCATGCTTTCTACTGGTCATCTATCATAAAGTAGTTTTTGCTGATCGATTTTGACATTTTGTGGTAAATTTTTGACAGAAATCGACCGGCTCGAGTATCACAATGGTAATTAAGCATGTTAAATGTTTGAGGTTATTTATATTCGTGTAAATAGTTAAGCAGTATATTATACTACGCGTAATTGATTTTATAATTGTTTTCGTTAAGGAAAATATTATGTGATTATTATCTTTAAAATCCTATAAATAAACTTCTTTTTAACATACTGTGTGTATTTACTTTACATATTTTCTTTTTAGGGTAATGAAAACTCGCTGCCTATGGAACTATGTTCTAATTGTAAGTCAGTATGATACATTATTTTTGATATCTTGAAATAACCCATCGTTGTTCCAAGTATATTCGTTGAAAATAAACGCTTTATATACTTTTCTAATAGTTAATATTATATTATGAAATTATTTCGAATAATATTTGATAAAAATTTTATATGAGATCATGTTAAAAATAATTTCTTTTTATTTAAATCATTTTTCATTTACATATTGCTTCTGATTTATTTTTATCTCCAACTGCTTCAACTAAACATAGCACTTCTGAAGTATTAACCACCATATTTGTTGATGTACACATACATACATATGCACACATCTAATGCTATTAATAAAAAAATATTAGTTTTATGGTCCTTTCATTACCTTTTAACATAAAAATATCTTTTTTTTAGTTGATGCTGATGAAATTAGAAGATTAGGAAAACGATTTCGGAAGTTAGATTTAGATAACAGCGGTGCTTTAAGTATTGATGAGTTTATGTCATTGCCAGAATTACAACAGAATCCTTTAGTGCAACGTGTTATAGATATATTTGATGCAGATGGCAATGGAGAAGTAGATTTTAAGGAATTTATTTATGGTGTTTCTCAATTCAGTGTTAAGGTACATATAAATTTTATTACAAGATAACAATAAATATAAATAGAGCATTCAAAAATACTTTCATTCTTTTTTAACAGGGAGATAAAGAAAGCAAATTAAGATTTGCATTTAGAATTTATGATATGGACAACGATGGTTTTATAAGCAATGGGGAATTATTCCAAGTATTGAAAATGATGGTAGGCAATAACTTAAAGGATACTCAACTTCAACAAATTGTTGATAAAACAATATTATTTGCTGACAAAGATGAAGATGGCAAAATTAGTTTTGAAGAATTTTGTTCTGTAAGTAAAAACTTTTAGATGATTCTAGACAGGCTAATTATATAAAAAATTTGTTATATGTGATTTCAGGTTGTTGGTAATACAGATATTCATAAGAAGATGGTGGTTGATGTTTAAATTATTGAAAGTTTATGGAAAGAAAAATATTAGAGAACAAGTTAATGGTAATATCAATTTGACTTAATGAATTCATTATTAACACTAGATTGATTGAATAGTTATAAGTAACAAAATTGTGTAGGGTGAAATTATGTTATTAAGTCTTTAATCTATACAAAGTCTTTAATATATATATATATATATACATAAGTTTGTCATCTGTGAAAATGCTTTCCATAGTGCACTGTACATTACAATTTAATTGACCACCGACCTTCTAAGATTGTGCACATTTACTAAACATGTGTATTGTATAGATTTTAATATTATAAAATGTCTTATACGCAACATATACATATTTTTAGTTGAAATATTACGTTTTTTTAGTTGAAAATATTATTCAAATAGCTCTGTTATCATTTTATAATTTATAATATGATTTAATTAGTGTACAAAAAGCTATAAAGTTGTTCCAGAATATTATTTTATATATTGAAATCTAATTCAGATATATGTTTTCATTCTTATCTTACAATATACTTCAATAATGTGAAATATGTCTAGTAAAAAATTGCATTTTCCATAAATTTAATTTTCCTAATTTTTCTATTAAATAATCAGAGTTAAATGAATAGGAACATTTCATTTCTTTCATAATATAAGACTCATTGAATTAGGTTCTGTAAGTAGTTAATTTGTAAAAAAGATTCTGTTTATTTTTAAAAGAAGTTTGTATTGTATATATTATGTTCAATGATTAATTAATCCATCAATTGTGTATTTGAAAGAAGTATTATATATTATTTAATCAATTATTACTAACATTTGAGAAGTCCCATGTGTTGATAAAATCGATTTTACAGAGAACTTCAGTTTTGAACTGGATTAACATAATAGCGGGATTCTCGAAACTTTCAAATACGCAAATTTTTAAAAATAACCTTATTTGTTTATTATATGACTATTAAGAGAATAATGTATTACAAAACAGAAATTAAATAATATATATTGTTTTATTCTATGATTATAATATTTTGTACATTTACATATTATAAAATCTTAATGTTCAAAATCTTAAGATAATGTTGAAATAAATCCATGATATATATATATAATATTTAGCAATTTGAATTTTCCAATATTTTTATTTTATAAATGAATATAAAATTTATTTGATCGTGTATTATTACTAAATATAATAATTTAGAAAAATAATTGTAAATCCTTAGGTTATTAACATACTATTAACTGTATGTATTACTAATACCACTACTTGAAATTGAATACTATGAAATTTAAATGTCTTATTTATCTTTTATATTACTTGTATTATTTATAATTATTATCATTTTGTTTTTATCCAATTGTCAGATATTATTTTTAAACATATATATATATGAAGTATTTATAGCAATAAAAGAGGTATAGATATATATGTATATTTTATCCTTTATTGATGTAAATTTTATGTGAAATATACTTTATATGACAATATTGTATCATTCCAAACATATGAAGAAATCGAAATAGATTCCGTAAATCCGATTTAAATGTATAAAAATCGTAAATTGTTTTATTAGTTGAAAAAATAATATGATAAATGAAAACTAACCAAACGCTGTCAACGTTGACATGTTTTTAAGGTATTGGTAGCACTGCTTCGTCCCTTGCCCTTCATTGTTGCTATTTAGTACCCGGTGTGTTTGCGTTTTTCATTGCTTCTTGCGTAAAGTTTTACCATAGATTTTTACCAATCCGACGAGAGTCGACAGAAATAATTTAGCGACCAAAAGAAAGCGGAGAGGCTAGCGCAGGAGGTGAAGATGGATAATTTAGAGGAGGTATTGCAAGCACTTGACGAATTTCAGAAAGTGCGTCCAAGTGAGATACCTCGAGAACTCGAGGATTATTTGTGTTGGGTTGCGAAAACCGGTGATCCTGTTTATCAGTGGTCACTGATCAAAACATTGTTCAGGGAGAAACTGACACGCGTGATGACTGAATTTTACGAAAGTTGTCCGACACTTGACCTAGCACCGTGTCCGAATGTCGAACATTTCAATTATGACACGATGAAAAGCAATCTCCTCGAACGTTTGGAATCATTTGCAAACGCCCCATTTACTATTCAACGAATTTGTGAGCTATTAACAGTACCTCGTAAGGAATACAACAGGGTTGACAAGTTCATGAGAGCTATTGAGAAGAATATTTTGGTTGTTTCCACTAGAGAACCTGGACCACTATCTAGAAGGAACGAGAATGGTGATGGTATGGTTAATGGATCTGTAGATGAAGATGCATCTGTAACACAGCCTCCTCAAGATGTAGAGATGGAATATTGGGAAAAAGATTGTCCTTCCACAGTTACAATTAGTGTGCATACTGTTGAAAATGAAACACCTTTGTTACATACTGTTGTACCAACCAATGACATAATAAAACACGTATTTGGTTTCCAAAAACCTTCACATGAGAAAGTAGAATCAACATCTTCTAAGTCCGACATTGTGGTATCTAATTCCATACCAACTACTTCAGAATTTTCTGGTGTGTCCAATTTGAATTCTCAAGCACAAACACAGGATTCACAGATTGGACCTACGATGCAAAACATGTCAACCATTGTTCCTGAAACTTCTGGAATTATTAGTGATGTTTCAGAAGCAATTATGAACGAGGACACCAGTTCTCAGCCTAGCTTAGAGTTAGAAAATGAAGGAGGAGATCCTGCAGACTCCTCAAGGAAATTGCAAACTACTTTTCAGACTAAAGATTTCAGTTCAAATGAGAATAAATCATCGAAGTTTTATGTAGATAATTCTAAAGTGAATGAGAAGACAGAGATGGAGACAATGTCAATACATGTACAAGAAGATTCAAGTAAAAGTAATGATATATTGGTTAAGTCAGATGTTGAAATCAAAACGGTATTGGACAACAAAGAATCAGTTAATCCAGTTGTTGAAAATCTTTTAAATACTAATGAAAATTTGGAAAGCACAATAAAGTTAGGTACGGAAGTAGGAAACATTCAATCAATTATCAATACATCTGGTTCAAACAAGGAATCATTAACATTAAAAAATAACAATATGGGAAGTACATCTACAACAAATAATTCAGAACAATCTACAAATAATTTAATTTTATCTACTGATAATGTAAATACAGAAGAAACTATAAATACATCAGAAGATATGTCTGTAGATGTAGAGAATCTAAAGGAACAAAGTAAAGAAGTAGAATTAATAAAAGATTCAAAACCTTTAGTGGAGGAACCATGTTCTAAAGCTAACGCAATAAAAAATTTTAATTGTAACCAGGAAAAAGATAATTTAACTATCACAGAAACTGTAGAAGATGAGAACAAGATGAGAGTGATGAAGTCCATAGTACCTGATCCAATTCCTATTGTCGAAGAACCAAGAGACTCAGAATGTATTAATGTAAAGGAAGATATCTCACCAATTGTTGAAATAACAGAAGAATCAGAAAATCAAAATCCTACGATAACATGTCAATCAGAACACAAAGAAAAAATGTCTATTGAAGATAGTAATGTAGCGCAATTACAAGGTAATAATATAACTTCTATCAGAAATAAAATAGAGGATAGTGACACAGTAATAGAAAATGTCATGAGTAAAAAAGAACAGGAAGCAGTGGAACTAATGGAAGTAGATGAAGAAGAAACATTATCCGTATTTCAACAGGATGATGAACCCATGGAGCAAGAGGCAGTACAATCATCTAGAAGTTAATAACGTGTAAGAAGAAGGTTCTATTCACTTATTTTTAATATTTGATTTTTATTATAACAGAAAACATGAAGAAGAACAAATACTGAAAAAACGATTGTTTACATTACAAAATTTTTTATTGTAGTTCAAACATGATTTATATATGACTTCTCTTAAGTGATTTGATACATAAGTCGTATAAAGAGATATTGTAAGATTTACAAGAAATTCTCTAATCATATGTTCTTTACCATTTCATTAACTTTATAATTACCATTAAATCAGGTAAATTTTGGAATTGTACAGAGATGTGTTCATATGAATTTCTAAGCTCCTGTAGAAAGCAAAACACTACCTATTTCCAGAACATTATAATATTAATGACCAGTTTTGACCATGGTTTGGATTTTATTTCAAATTAATTTATAAACAAGCTTAACAGTAAATTTATGCAGATAAAGTTTCTACTTAGAATGTGGCTGTGTTTGTAACTGAAGCACATAAAATTTTTACATGGCTTGTAACAAATATAACATGTGATATAAACAAAGAAACATTTTAAACATACATTTTGGTGCTTTGCAATATATTTTACTGGCAAATAGGGAGCATAAATCCAATCATTGTGGACTAAATCAATTACTGATCTTACATAAAAAGATGTCTCAAAATTTTATTAATTGAGAAATAATTCTCAACATAAAAGATGCACTGGGTCTTTGAAATTAATACTTATTAGACATATTTCTATAAAGATGACTGATCAATTGTATTAAGCATAGATGAGATCAAACCATAGATTCCATTTAACGATTCAAGTTGAAATTGATAAAAAAGATGCCTTTATTATATACATCTCCTATATAGAAAAGGGTAAAACATAGTAAGAATAAAATGTTTGTCTTTTCTAGTTGGAGAAATGAATGATACTGCTCTCTTTATGTCTTGCTGTGTTTTCTTAGAAATGTAACAGTTGAATAATTGTCAGATAATACAAATATGGCAATATTCTCTTTTCTGTTAAAATGGAGATTATATTACCGGCTTGTGTAATTTAATAATCAGCCTAGTTTAATTACAACAACAATTTGCTTCTGGTCATATGTTTTTATTGAATATTTTTATGCAGACACAAGTCTAGAGATGGTTTATCTTAAAAATAATTATAATAACAATATATTAATTTAAATACAACATAGATCAATGATATAATACATTGATATAACTTAAAATAGCAGTGTATATTATTTTATAGAAAATATATTAAAAATTATTACCAAATAGTAATTATTTACAATACCTGCCTTATTCCTTAGATTAAAAAAATATATATATATATAATTTTGTGATTAAATCACAGCTTGATGTAGTATTGTTTGTGTTTTATAAATTATTTAAGCACACCATATAAACATGTATTAGGTCTCATTTCTAAAATGTTTAATTTGTCTTTGGTGAGATTTTTTTTCACTCTTTGTGAAAATGATTTATATATACACAAAATATGGTTTTAAAATTTCATAAGAAATAGAACATGATATAGATAAAAGTTACGAATATTTAAAAACCATAATTACAGAATAAAACATTGTATTTCAGAAATTAAATTAATAAATTTATTAATCATTTATTACAGATGCTATTTTCAATAACCTTTGTACATTATTTTTATAGATTATTAAGTATTTCTTAGTATTTCTGGTTTACTGAACACATTAATCATTAATTATTGGTGATTTTTATTAAACTCCAGAAATTAAGCAAAGGTTTGATGTTGAACTAACTTATGAAAATAACTGTCCTTTAAGCTCACAAGTTCTTTATAAGTTCCCGTTTCCGTTACTTGCCCTTCTTTCAAAACAATGACTTTATCTGCATTTTTTATTGTACTTAATCTGTGAGCTATGGTTAGAACTGTCCGTCCTTGAACAGCTTTTTCTAAAGCTTTCTGTACATAATGTTCACTCTCTGCATCTAATGCACTTGTAGCTTCATCCAAGATTAAGATTTTAGGCTCCTAAGTACAAATAATTCTGGATTACTAGTTTTTATTGGACAATTTTTATCTCAGTAATGCTCTTACCTTTATTAAAGCCCTAGCGATAGCAACTCTTTGCCTTTGTCCACCACTAAGAGTAATACCCCGTTCTCCAACTAATGTATCTAAACCATCTGGCATATTTTTTGTAAATTCTAAAACGTGTGCATATTTTGCAACTTCTTCTACATCATGTTTTACTGAATCTATTGCTCCATATAATATGTTCTCTCTTATTGTACCACTAAAGAGAATAGGTTCCTGAGAAACTATACTGATCTGTGATCTCACCCATGCTGGGTTAAGAGATTGAAGATCATGTTTGTCCAAAAGTATAGATCCTAAATTGGGATCATAAAGTCTCAATAAGAGTGAAGCTATTGTAGACTTTCCAGAACCTGATGCTCCAACGATAGCAATTACCATACATGGTGGGATTTTTAAACTGAAGTTTTTCAAAACCCATGTATTTCTTCTTGTAGGATAAGCAAAATTGACATTTTGGAATTCAATATCACCGGATAACTGCTTTTCCAGAATTTTACCACCTTGAATTGGTATTGTTGGCTCTCTTTCAATCAATTCAGCTAAACGCATATTTGCGCCTAATGCTTTATTTAATTCACTATAAAATGAAGATAAGCCATTTAAAGATATTGCAACATACACTGCATACATTAAGAATGCGCTTAAGCTTCCAACTGTAAGAGAGGAATCGGAAACCATAGCCCCACCATAATATAAAACAGACAAGATAATCACATTTCCAGAAAAACCAGTTAATCCAAAAAATATCCCTCTGCATAAACTTTCCTTATAACAAATTTTAAGCACATTGTCTAGCTGGGAATTATAATAATTGGATTCATTTATTTCTTTTGAAAAAGCTTTTACTGTTCTTATATTGCTAATTCTCTCTTCAGCAATTGTATTTAGTTCTGCTAAATTATTTTGCATGTCTTTAGAAATCTTCTTTAAATAGCGACCACATACTATGGCTAAACCTGCAACTGGTGGCACGATAGTTAGACCAATTATGGCCAATTTAGGCGAGGCATAAAGCATCATTGATATCCCACAAATACTCATAAAAGTAGAACGTAATCCATCTGATATGTTACTTGTTAATGCTTGGCTAACAAGTTGTGTATCTCCTGAAATTAATTAACAATATGAAAGATTGATACATATATAAAAGAATTTTTAAAAAGTTAAGAGTTATACCAGACAATCGACCAACAAATTCTCCTGTATTACATTTATCAAAAACTGCTATTTCTTGTCGAAGAATGGCAGCATACAATTGTTTTCTTAAAGACTGCGTAATCCTATGTCCAGTAGTAGACATTAAATATATTCTGCAGAAATTGCATAGAGCTCCAATAACAAATACTCCAAACAAAATAATGCACAATTGATTAAGGTTTTTCTTCGTATCTTCTTTGTCACTTGCATAAATAATATCAATTAATTTTCCTAAAGAAAATGGTACTACCATTGTTATAGTAGATGAAATTAATAAAAAGGTAATAGCACCGAATAACCTCCATTTCTCAGGTACTGCTAGGACAATTAAATTTTTTAATTCTGACGTTTCTCTTTTTTTTGTGGTAAATCGTACTGTAGAGTTTAAACTTTTGGTTTTTATAGCATTCGTTGTATGACATCTTAAAATTGAAAATATAGGGCTCTTTCTACTAAATCTGATTGATGGCGTTAAACACGTATAAAATAACTGTTTATGTGTGATCATTGATTTACGAAATTTTATTCTTTGTGAAGAAATGCTTCTTGTAAATAACCTCCAAACGAGTACCATGTTTTTTAGTACGTTTATCAACTAAGCAATTCACAAAATGAAAAGTCATTAAAACTTGTGTTTCATCGTTAATGATGTAAGATTGATGAATGTTATGACACTTTCAGAGTGAACAATAGGTAAATTGAATATATTATAATCTATTAATATCAAAAGCTATATTTGAAATATTTTTCAATACATGTTTATAAAACTTTAGTTTGATGTTAATAATTATTGATTGACAATTTGTTTTAATTTCATAATCAATTTAAAATCAGCTGTACATTGAAAAACTACTCCTGTAATCACGTGACTTGATAGACAATGAATGAACCGTGTGTAAATTTGATGTGAAAGAACATTTTGTGTGGTTGATTTTAGTGTATTTATTTATTTCTCATCGTATGGTATGAACTATACTCATGCATATGTCTAATATACATATTATGTATATGTATGTTCATATATCTGTAGTCAATATAGAAGATATAAATAAATATAAAATTTATATGCTGATATATATTATGTATTTAATAAAAATAGAACTTTAAAGTTTTATTTTATAAAGTTAAAAAATTACAACATTAATTTAAAGTCAGGAATCTTAAAACAAAATGAACTAACTTTTGGAATATATGATTAATAAATACTTTATAGCATGATTTACATTAACTGTATGACAGATATAAGAAAAAGTTAAAATTGACATGAATTTAATATTGTTGATTTAATATTTGAAATATTTATTTTTGTTAAAAAATATATTGAATAATTTATGAATTAGTTTGTACTTTTTTTTATATTTCTATGTAGTTTTAAGATTATAAACTATGTTTAAATTAGAAATAATAGATAACGTAAATGCATCCTATATCAAGAGGAGTGGGGGAAATGTCCTAAAGCGCACAATTTAGTTGAGCATCCCATATTAACCAATGTAGAGGTTATAAACTTAAGATAATTCTTTCGAAAGGCGCACTATCTCATTGTTTTTCTATATTTACCACAAATTCACTGAATTAATGGCATTGAACTAATTTAGTTATTTGTGTGTACACGACACACAGATTTTCATTCGTAATTTATTTCACTTGTAATTGGTGTGCATCAAAACATGAAGAATATATATGACAGACGTACTGTAATAATGTGATTGAAAACACATTGAAAACTTTAATCATCAAGAAATTTAAAGGAGTCATAACAATCATGAAAATGGTTCATCATAACGCAAAATTCGTGTGATGTCAAATAGGTATATAAGAGATAACACTACTTTATATTTCCTCTTAACCCCTTTCAATGTTTAAAAATGTCATCTTTTTAGATATCATTACGAGAATATTTATAAAAGTACTATTGTAGAAGTGGCATCTGTAAATTTTTAACAATGTCGAGTACACTTGTACAACAATTTGTTCAAAGACTTAAATCCAGGAATGAAGAAATACGTAACAAAGCAGCTAGAGACCTGTGTCTCTATGTTAAAACAGAACTACGCGAAGCATCACAGGAAGAAATTACAGCTTTTATGGATGAATTTAATCATCACATATTTGAGATGGTATCTGGGTCAGATGTAAATGAAAAAAAGGGTGGGATCTTAGCCATAGTTTGCCTTATTGGAGCTGATGTAGGGAATATTAACACAAGAACTATAAGATTTGCAAATTATTTAAGGAATTTATTACCTTCTAATGATGTGGGTGTTATGGAGTTAGCTGCGAAAACAGTTGGTAAACTAGCATTAGTTTCTGGTACTTATACAGCAGAATATGTAGAATTTGAAGTAAAGCGTGCCTTTGAATGGCTTGGTGGTGATAGACATGAAGGTAAAAGACATGCTGCTGTCCTTGTTTTAAGAGAACTTGCTGTTTCTATGCCTACATATTTTTTTCAACAAGTGACACCATTTTTTGAACTCATATTTAATGCAATACGTGATCCAAAACCTGTAATAAGAGAAGGCGCTGTTGAAGCATTGAGAGCTGCTTTGGTTGTCACTGCACAGAGAGAAACAGCAAAACAAATGCACAAGTCACAATGGTACAAGCAATGTTATGATGAAATAGTGTCAGGATTTGAAGAAGTGTATACCAGAGAAAGAGGAGTAAATAGAGATGATAGAATACATGGTTCACTACTGGTATTGAATGAATTGCTAAGATGTAGTAACATTCAGTGGGAGAGAAATTATGAAACGTTAATGGAACGACTAAATTGTTCTACCCAACAAAATGAAAACGATATATTGTCGTTGATGCCGCGATTAAAAACAACGATAGTGTCTAAGTGGTTTAGTTCTTCTCAAAATTCTACCAATTCTCAACAAACATTATATCCAGCACATGAATCTGCAGTATGTCGTTGTTTAATGCAAGAAAGATTAGATGATATTTATAATGATGTAATGAACCAGAGAATGTCTAGAAATCCACATATCCAACATGCTCTTATGATGTTGTTACCTAGGCTTGCAGCATTTAATAAAGAAAAATTTACGAAAGATCACTTGAGAGAATCATTAACGTATCTTTTAATGACTTTACGTAGTAGAGAGAAAGATCGATATGCCGCATTTACTACAATTGGACTTATAGCAGTTGCGGTAGAAGATTCGATAAATCCCTATCTTTCAAAAATTATGGAAGTGATCAAGAATTTGTTACCTTCTAAGGAAACGTCTACTAAAAAACGTGGAGCATCTTTGGAACCTGCAGTATTCGTTTGTATTACTTTACTCGGACATGCGGTAAAACAAGTAATAGCTGCAGATGTGAGAGATCTGTTAGAATCTATGTTACAGACTGGATTAAGTCCCATTCTTACAACATCTCTCAGGGAACTAGCTCACAGTGTACCATCATTGAAACCTGATATATCTCAAGGACTTTTACGAATGTTATCTCAAGTTTTGATGCAGAAACCTTTAAGACATCCTGGTGCACCATGGACTGCAACTAGTCCTATCTCTGGACCTCCCACTGAAGTGGATATTCCATCTACAGTTTTAGCATTGAAGACTCTTGGAACCTTTAATTTTGATGGCAATCCACTTTTACAGTTTGTAAGGCGATGTGCCGACCATTTTCTTACGTCTGAACAAGCAGAAGTTCGATTAGAGGCTGTAAGAACATGTTCACGATTGTTGCGATTAGCGTTAAATCAACCTGGACCAACAGTAACTAATACTGTCTCTACTGTTCTTGGAAAATTGTTAGTTGTGGGCATAACAGACACAGATCCTGATGTAAGACTCTGGGTTTTAGCTTCCCTAGATGACTCATTTGATATTCATTTGGCACAAGCAGAAAATCTTTCTGCATTATTTATTGCGATGAATGATGAAATGTTCGAAATAAGAGAATTAGCAATCCGCACAATCGGACGATTAAGCACGATGAATCCAGCATACGTTATGCCCTCTCTTCGTAAAACACTTATTCAATTTTTAACAGAATTAGAACACTCAGGTATGGGTCGTAACAAGGAGCAAGCTGCACGAATGTTGGATCATCTGGTCGTCAGTGCGCCAAGACTTATTCGACCATACATGGAACCCATCCTGAAAGTCCTTGTCCCAAAGTTAAAGGAACCTGAATCTAATCCTGGTGTGATTCTAGCTATACTACGCGCTATTGGTGATCTAGCGGAAGTTAATGGTGCTGAAATGCAACAATGGATGCCTGAGCTCCTCTGTATATTGCTGGAGATGCTAGTCGACGCAAGTTCTCCAGAAAAAAGGGGAGTTGCTTTATGGGTCCTTGGTCAACTAGTTGGAAGCACAGGACATGTTGTTAAACCATATATGCAATATCCTTCATTACTAGATGTATTGATAAATTTCTTAAAAACAGAGCAACAATTAATTATTAGAAGAGAAACTATAAGAGTTCTTGGATTATTAGGTGCTTTGGATCCATATAAACATAAGATGAATCTTGGTCAGATTGACTCTCAATTGGATACTCTCACTTCTATGGCTGATACTAAAAGTGAAACTGAAAACACACAAGATTTAACTACTAGCGAAATGTTAGTGAATATGTCCTCGTCAACTTTAGAAGAATATTATCCAGCTATCGCAATTGCAACGCTTATGAGAATTATCCGTGATCCGACGTTATCGCAGCATCATACTATGGTGGTTCAAGCTGTAACCTTTATATTTAAAAGTTTAGGTATTAAATGTGTTCCATATATCTCTCAAGTGATGCCGAGCTTCCTTAATGTGGTTCGTACAGCAGATGTTAACTTTCGAGAGTTCCTGTTTCAACAACTGGCTGTCCTTATTGCCATTGTGAAGCAGCATATTAGAAATTATTTAGACGATATATTTAATTTAATTAAAGAATTTTGGACTGTGAATAGTCCATTACAGAGCACGCTGATACTTTTAGTTGAACATATTGCTGTAGCATTAGGTGCAGAATTTAAAATATACTTACCTCAATTGATGCCACAAATATTAAGAGTTTTAACGCATGACACAAGTAAGGATAGATGGGTCACAGTGAAGCTTCTTCAAGCACTCCAAAAATTTGGAAATAATCTAGACAATTATCTTCATCTAGTTTTACCACCAATTGTGAAATTATTCCATGCCACTGATTGCCCAATAACTGTGAACAAAGTGGCGCTTGAAACTGTTGATCATTTAGCAGATACATTGGATTTCACAGATTTTGCATCTAGAATCGTGCATCCTTTGGTACGGACTTTGGATCAGTGTCCAGAGCTACGAAATACGGCGATGGACACATTATGCGCGTTAGTGATACAATTAGGGAAAAAATATCAGATCTTTATCTTATTAGTACAGAAAGTTATGACGAAGCATAAAATTGTTAATTCGCGTTACGATGTTCTAATTGATAAAATTTTGACAGAGACTACCGTTGCTGACGGCGAAGATTATCTCTTAATGAGACATCGACATGCAAGAAACAAAAATCGTGACTTATCTTTGACACCGTCTGACACGACTACGATTAAAAGATTACATGTATCCGCTTCGAATCTTCAAAAAGCCTGGACTGCAACGAGAAGAGTTTCAAAGGACGATTGGCTGGAATGGCTAAGAAGTTTGTCGATAGGTTTGCTCAAAGAATCACCGTCACCTGCATTAAGATCATGTTGGGCTCTTGCACAAACCTATTCTCAATTACCGAGAGACTTATTTAATGCTGCTTTCGTTTCCTGTTGGACTGAATTAGACGACACGTACAAAGCGGAGCTTATACAAACTTTACAACAAGCATTAATGGTTCCTGATCTTCCAGAGATAACACAGACGATCTTAAACCTAGCAGAATTCATGGAACATTGTGATAAGGGGCCATTACCTTTGGATAATAAAATTTTGGGTGAAAGAGCAATGCACTGTAGAGCTTATGCAAAGGCATTACATTATAAAGAAGACGAGTTTCACAAAAGCAGAAATAGCAATGTTTTTGAATCTTTAATTTCTATCAATAACAAACTTCAACAAAAAGAAGCTGCAGAAGGTTTACTGGAATATGTTATGAATCAAAATAATCAACAAGACTTAAAAGTGCAAATTCGTTGGTATGAAAAATTGCATAATTGGGATAAAGCTTTGCAATTGTACAGAGAAAGATTAGAAAGCAACTCTACGGATGTAGAGTCAACTCTAGGTGAAATGCGTTGTTTAGAAGCTCTTGGGGAATGGGGACAATTGCACGATGTCGCTACGAAACAGTGGTCACATCAAAGCGACGAAACCAAGCAGAGAATGGCTAGAATGGCAGCGGCTGCAGCATGGGGTTTAAATCAGTGGGAAAGTATGGAAAAATATGTCTCCTTGATACCAAAGGATACTCAAGATGGCGCCTTTTATAGAGCTGTTTTAGCAATTCATGATGAACAATATGATATTGCTCATCAGCTAATTGATAGTGCTAGAGATTTATTAGACACAGAATTGACTGCCATGGCTGGTGAAAGTTATCAGAGAGCTTATAATGCCATGGTGGAGGTCCAGAAGTTAGCAGAACTAGAGGAAGTAATACAATTTAAATTGGTCCCAGAAAGAAGGTCCACTATTAAATCCATGTGGTGGGAAAGGCTTCAAGGTGGGCAGAGGATAGTTGAAGACTGGCAAAAGATTATACAGGTTCACACACTGGTAGTTTCACCCCAGGATGATATGTATACATGGTTAAAATACGCTAGTCTCTGCAGGAAAAGTGGCAGTTTAATGTTATGTCACAAAACATTAGTTATGTTGCTTGGAACAGATCCTTCTTTAACTCCTGATCAGCCATTACCAACCACTCATCCTCAAGTGACATTCGCTTATTGCAAGCACATGTGGGTGGCAAATAAACGCGAAGAAGCGTACAATCAGTTGCAAAGATTTGTGCAGATGTCTTTACAACCGACGACTGTGTCGGTGGTAAATCAAGAAGATGAGAAACAACAAGAAGTAAGAAAACGATTACTTGCTAGATGTTATTTGAAGCTTGGAGAATGGTTGGAAGCTTTGCAGGGCATAAATGAACATTCTATTCCGGCGGTGCTATCTTATTATGCTGCAGCTACAGAACACGATCCTACTTGGTACAAAGCATGGCATGCTTTTGCATATACTAACTTTGAAACGGTTTTATTTTATAAACATCAACAAGGCGATTCGAATAATGAGAACATTCCAGGAAACGGAACTCGCGGTAATCTTTCTAGTTCACAATACATATCTCAATTTACTGTACCAGCAGTTGAAGGGTTTTTCAGATCTATTAATCTTTCCCATGGTAATTCTTTGCAAGATACACTTCGTTTGTTGACCTTATGGTTTGATTATGGTCAGTGGCCAGAAGTGTATGAAGCTATCGTCGAAGGTATCCGTTTAATCGAAATCAATACTTGGCTACAAGTAATTCCGCAACTTATAGCAAGGATAGATACACCCAGAGCTTTAGTTGGTAGATGTATACATCATCTCTTGATAGATATTGGAAAAACACATCCTCAAGCCTTGGTCTATCCTTTGACTGTAGCGTCGAAAAGCGCCAGTCATGCCAGAAAGACTGCCGCCAATAAAATTCTTAAAAGTATGTGCGAACATAGCCCGACTCTGGTGCAACAAGCAATGATGGCTAGTGATGAATTAATCAGAGTCGCGATTCTCTGGCATGAATTGTGGCATGAAGGGCTGGAAGAAGCCAGCAGATTATATTTCGGTGAAAGAAACGTTCGGGGAATGTTTGATACGTTAGAGCCCTTACATGCAATGTTAGAGAGAGGCCCACAGACTTTAAAAGAAACATCTTTCAATCAAGCTTATGGCAGAGATTTAATGGAGGCACAAGAATGGTGTCGCAGATATAAAGCTTCGCGCAATGTCCGTGATTTGAATCAAGCTTGGGATTTGTATTATCACGTTTTTAGGAGGATATCTCGACAGTTACCGCAGCTAACTAGTTTAGAACTTCAGTATGTCAGTCCAAAATTACTTCTTTGTAGGGATTTAGAATTGGCCGTGCCAGGCAGCTATAGTCCTGGACAACCAATAGTTAGGATAGCAAGTATACATAGTTCCATGCAAGTGATAACAAGCAAACAGCGACCGCGAAAATTATGTATAAAAGGTCAGCTATCTTTGAATTTCATTAGTTAATTTAATATGTAATTAATCATTGAACACATTAAACATTTTAAATATTTAACGTTTGTAGGTAGCAATGGTAAAGATTACATGTTCCTTTTGAAAGGACATGAAGATCTCAGACAGGATGAACGAGTAATGCAATTATTTGGTCTAGTCAATACCCTCCTGTTGCATGATCCAGATACCTTTAGAAGAAATCTTACTATCCAAGTAAGTATATCAAAATATTGAAAAGCCTATAATATTATTTCACAATGTAGAATTTTATTAACTAGATTTTATATTCAGAGGTATGCTGTAATTCCACTATCCACAAATAGTGGTCTGATTGGTTGGGTACCACATTGTGATACATTACATACATTAATTAGAGATTACAGAGAAAAAAAGAAAATACTACTAAACATAGAACATAAGATAATGTTAAGAGTAAGTACATAATACTATATATATGTTATCCTGTTTTAGTTAATTTAATTACAAGTTGATTTACAGATGGCACCGGGTTATGACCATCTTATGCTCATGCAAAAGGTTGAAGTGTTCGAACATGCCCTTGAGCATACACATGGTGATGATTTGTCACGACTTCTTTGGTTAAAATCACCGTCAAGTGAAGTATGGTTTGATCGTAGAACAAATTACACTCGTTCTCTCGCTGTAATGTCTATAGTAGGATATATTCTTGGCCTTGGTGATCGACATCCATCTAATTTGATGTTGGATCGTTTAAGTGGGAAAATATTGCACATTGACTTCGGAGATTGCTTCGAAGTAGCCATGACTCGTGAGAAGTTTCCCGAGAAAATTCCGTTCCGGCTAACAAGAATGTTAATCAATGCAATGGAAGTAACGGGAATCGAGGGCACGTACAGAAGAACTTGTGAATCAGTAATGTCAGTCTTACATCGTAACAAAGATAGTTTGATGGCAGTGCTAGAAGCGTTTGTTTATGATCCTTTGTTAAACTGGCGGTTGATGGACAATGCCGCATTAAAAGGTAAAAGATCTGATGCCCAAGGAATGAGTGCCAGTAGTAATCAAGAGCACAGCGATGTATTAGATTCTCTTACCGCCACATTACCAAAGAAAGGAGTACCATGTAGCGTTGAAAATGGAGGTAAATTATTTATCTTGATAAAATTCAAGTTTTTGTAGTCTATCAAACAGAAAGAATAATGATAATTAAAAATTTGCATGTAAATAATAAAATACGTGAAAAAATAAATTGGACTTATTATTACTGTAGGTGATACTAATCAACCAGAAGCATTGAACAAAAAAGCTCTTACCATCATAACAAGAGTAAGGGATAAATTAACTGGACGTGATTTCTCTCACGAAGAAACACTGAGTGTCCAACGCCAAGTTGATCTTTTAATTCAGCAAGCTACTAATAACGAGAATTTGTGTCAATGTTACATTGGATGGTATTTTTTTATTACTTTATTTACAATATATTACATATAAATATTAAATATAATTTTATAATTATTTATTAATTATATAATATAATGTATTGTTATATGTTAATGAAATCATATTTAATTTACAGGTGCCCTTTCTGGTAAATATGAATTTTCGTAGACGAGGACCTTAATGTGTATGATGTGCAGTCTCGTTCCTGTTTTTGCATTTTTTATTATTAAGAAATAATTATATGTAGTATCATACCATTAGATCATATTGTACATATATAAGCTATATTATTATATTGATTGTATATAATACTCATGTTATTCCTGCTTATAAAGTACAATGTACATTAGAAAAAACACGCTTTAGAAACCATATGATAATCAATTTTTATGTAAACATGAAAAGATCTACTCAGGAATAAGATTATAGTAACAATATTTTTTTCTTAAGGATTGTCTTTGTATTTATTGAAATTTGTATAGGAACTGATATCTGAATTGTTTAATCATACTGTTCATATACTAACTTTGTTATTGATAAGTTTATACAATGTACACAACAATGTTTGCACATTTTTATTATAGGACAGAACAATATCCTAGTATATCAATTGATATAAAAATGAACTATGATTTTAAAGAAATACTAAATGATGTTTTAGACATTGGTGTGTGGTTTAGCCTTCTTTTATTAAGAATTTATTGTAATGTTTCTGCGTTTCCCAACCCAAAGGCACAAGGTAATAGGTTACTTAGCGAAGTTTTTAACACATACTTCATTAGAGGTTCTGCTAAATAAATTGGTATATCACCAAACTCTGCGATAGCTTGTCTACAAAAACCACATGGTGTGGTAAAATTATTGTTCACTTTATTAGCTACAACTGCTAGGACTTTAAACTTTCTTTTCCCTTCTGACACTGCTTTAACAATAGCTGTTCTTTCAGCACATGTTCCTACAGGATAAGATGCATTTTCTACATTGCACCCTGTGAAAATGATCCCATCGGTACAAAGCACTCCAGCTCCGACTTTAAACTTACTATAGGGTGAATAAGAGTACTCACGAGCAGCTACACTCTTCTTTATTAGAGATTGAATATCTGGTTCTATAAAACATAAATATTTATAAAAAAGTTAGCGCTATTAATCTTCGTTTAGTAAATTTATAAACTGAAATGAAAGTTTTAAAATGAAATGAATATTTTAGTGAAATAATTTATGGCTATTGTACAAAAATAAAATCCACAAAAATATTCTACAATATATCAAAATAAAGACAAATTAACACAATTACTAATTATAAAATATTACGTAAATTGTTAGTGAAAAATATTTTCTAATGATATACGTAATTTATATGTAAATATGGTAACATATTGTTTTACAACACAACTTGATTCACAGCAAATAATGACAAATAAATTTATCTACGATATCAAGTCAAGAAAATGGCAATAATAGTTGGTGAACTCAGTTGCACAAACATATCGTAGCATTAATATTTACCTATATCCGTGAAATCAATAATTTCTTCTGTATTCATTTTGGTACGATTTATTAAATATTATGTATATGTATTTTTAGGAAGTTTAATTGCGATTTAACTTGTATTTACGTATGCTTACGTATGCTCTTTTGCCTAGATTTGATATTAGATAAGATCATTTGTCCTATATAACACATTACCTTATCTAATCTTAAGAGAATCCTATTTTAATCCTATCTTAAAAGTAGAAAAAGATATTATGTACAACACAAATGTACAACAATGATATGAATTAGCAAATTTGCTAGAAGTTCACAGCCATACATATAAATGATATTGACAACCAATAGGAATGCGCGATTTAAGAGGTAATAAAAATCCTCTTTAAAGCCCTATATTTCACATTACTTTTTTATGGTTTCATATAATCATTAACCATAGCAATTATTTATTAATGTACACATGTTTTGGTAAAATTGCCCAAAGTATTCTATAACATTTATAATTTCTTACGTACACTTTTAGCCTAAGCTTAAATTAAATACTAAATTGAGAATTCAATTTTTAAAAGAATACGTTTTCCATAATAACTTTATTGTAGTCTATTTTATTAGAATATAAAATTATATTTGTCATTAAAAAAAATTCTTCATCTTCAAAAAGTTTATTATCGTCATATTATCATTTGTGCTTTTCCGTATCTGTAAAAATAAGGAAGATATCGAAGATGATAAAGATTATTGTCTCATACTATATATGTGAATATTTATATGAGAATATAACAAATAAAATCTTTTTATTCCTGTTGACTTTGCCAACAGGGAGGTAGGTTACCAAGTTCGGTGGTTGAACTGAATATGGTTTCTACACTTACCGCTGTAAATCATAGAGGGCATAACGAAACCTGTGATTTTTTTGCACGATCGATATTCTAGAACATGTGACACAAAGTTCCATAAAGTGTTAGGTCTGTCCTGTATACATATCTGGTTTGTGTTATAACATCACAAGTTGTTTAGTCAGTCTGTAGTGTAGTTGCTGATCATTTTACTACTACAACGATGAATTTCTCTCGATTCTTGGTAATGGTCTACTGCGCAACCGGCAAAACTGCGTTGACGAAACTGTAGTTACCATTATCAATGCGAGAGAGCGTTCTATCGTATATTAGTTGCTCAGCTGTTTTGAAGAATCGACGCAGCTTAACAGTGATTATCCGTAACGCAGTGTAGAATTGCTGCTTTCACGTCCAAACGCAAACAGATGTGGAGTGGCTGTCCAAATTTTTGACGTATCTCGTTTACGATTCTCTGAACAAGCGAATACAATTTTTCTATAGAATTTTTATAACACCAGCGACCGTGGGGATCACAGTTGATCGTGTCAGAGGTTAGAGAGATCAAAAGAAAAAATAAAGAAATCGCCATGAGCGAGTTAAGCCAAGAGGAAGTGAGTACCAATGCACCGTTTCCAATCGTTATTCAATAGCGTCCGTAAGTCCGTTTTGTTGTTACCATTCCTTTCGCTTTATACTTGCCCTTTTCTCACTATTTTCGTTACATGAAAGGGAATATGACAGGGCCGTTTACCAGGGAATAGGAAAGAATAACAGGATAAAGAATGGTCTCATCGACGAGACAATAATTGCAAAATAGTCGTTATTCTACTTATGGTATTGTGTTAAGATAATTATATAACATAATAAATAAAAACTGATTTTTCCATTGTAATAATACAATTTTTTAGAGTGATTCTCTTGTCATCAACTACAACGTTTATTTACTTTCTTTTGTAATGTAAACAAAAATCGTGTATTTCATTGTTTTAAGATATGTATGAGATATTATTTTTAATATAAACAAATTTATTTAAAAATGAACTATATATTTTATACATTTATAAGAGTATTCTTTTTATTTTTTATTGTTATTGTTTATGGTCTTTGTTCTTGATATAAATATAGCAAGTCTTTGTCTAGATCTTATGTAGTTCTGATTATTATGTCATCTCTTTTTGTGTCCTATTAAATAGTATTTTCAATGTGGAAAGTTATTATAAAACAAAATTTTTATTGGAATTATGTCATCTATGGATTGTTAAGAAGTTATCTTGTAGAAAAATGAAAATAATATTAGATATTAAATAATTAACATATATTTAAATTGTAGGTAAGAAGAAGACGTATGGCTCGTTTAGCGGGCTTAGACAGCTTCAGTTCAACAGTCAATTCAAATCACAATAATGATCCAGTTTCTCCAAATACACCGGGTCCATCTAAAACATTTACAGAACAAATAATATCACCACTGAAACAACAACAATTTCAAAATCCTGGAGTACCAATGGAGATAGAAGAAAGTAATAACAAGCAATGTAGCAGTTCTGGTGTTGATATAGATTCAGGGATTGAAAATATGGAAGTTGAAGAGCCTGATAGAAAAGAATTAAAACCAAGATCACGCGTAAGCACATATATATATATATATATCTTTTTTGGTTAATGTATATAAAATATTACTATTATTATATTCATTTACTCTTTAGACTACAAGTTCCAGTACAGAGGTAACTACAGAACAAATACATGCAGTTATATCACGTGTACTACGCATATCGTGGAAAGAACCAGCAGAGGGTTGTATATTTTTACCACAAACAGCAACATATGCGTTATCAACAAAACTCGTTGATGCCACAGAGATTATAAATCAAGCATTAATGGAGGTTTTATGCATGTTTATGAGGGATGAGGATCCTTTAAAAGAAATTAATATAGACACCTCCTCGGATAGGGAAGATAGTCCAAATAGTCAAACAAGTCCATTACAAAGTCCGGTCACAACATTTTGCCGTTGTGATATTTGTTGTAAGTCGTCGCAACCTAAAAGTCTCATTTATTTACTAGACTGCTATTCAAGAGTTGCGATTGAAGAACGAAATCACCCAAAGGTACAGTTGACATTAATTTTCAGCCATAATACATGCCTTGCCAAATGATGTAATACTAACTTTTCTATGAACAGAAATCGAGTACACCACCACTGTCTGATGTACTAGCTGTTCTAAGGGCACAGTGTGTTCAGTATTCCAGTCTTGTACTACAAGGCCTAGTTGGTATTTCTCAGTCTTCAACCACATACCCGTTATCCATGACACCTCTTCTGTACCCAGTACTTTCGCAAAGTTTACCTCGTGGTTATTTACACGAGCTTGTTGCGAGAACGCACACAAATGCAGCAGTATGTAATAAAATTTTTACACCACTCTTACAAGGCTTGTATCTTTCGATGCAGCAAGCCAGTTTAATTAGGAATACGCATCGAAGACCGATTGAAGCATTAGAAGAGTTAATAGAAATTTGTTGTGGACCGAGTAGTAATGTACGACCAATCTGTCGTTTAATCGTTCATCAAATTCAATTTTTACCTGACATTATGACGTCGGCCGCTGGTAAAGAAATTACAACAACGTCTCTCCTTGGACCGTTTTTGTCGGTTTCTGTGTTCGCAGAGGATCAACTGGACATGGCTGAAACATTCCTCAGTGGTAATCTGTTCGTCAATAAATCGATAACTTTAACGTTACAACAAGAATTAGAAAGTATCAGAACATCACTCCATAAGATATTTCATGCGATACTCGCGAGTAGTAACTGCCGTGAAGCTATGTTAACATACTTAGCAACATTATTACGTTACAATGAAAAACGTGCTCAAATACAAACGGAAGAATTCTCTCTTGCCGGAGACGGATTTATGCTGAATCTCTTGTCGGTGTTACAAAAGCTTTCTGTAAAAATTAAACTGGACACGGTAGATCCATTGTATCCGTTTCATCCAGCAAGTTTTATTGAAATAAAGAACGATACAAGGCTGAAACTTACGTGCCAAGAAGTTACCGATTGGTTAAAACATTTAGAAAGGACACACAAGTGGGTCGAGCCAAAGTTTCCAACACAATGTTGGTTCCTTACTCTACATTGTCACCACATAGCGTTGTTACCGGCTTTACAGAAATACCAGAGAAAGCTGAGGACTTTACGTGATGTGCAAAAAATGCTCGATGATCTACAAGCTACCGAACCGCAATGGAAAGACAGCCCTTTCGCTAGCCGTAATAAAGAATTGATAGAACGTTGTAAGGAACAATTGAAACATCTTGGCAAATCTAAAGTATACACAGATGCTGGATTAATTGATCCTGTTTTATTGAGAAGGTGCTTGCACTTTTACATATCTGTAGCAGAGATTCTGCTAAGTTTATTGACACAAACTTCACCAGGAAATCCTATTCCCGAACTGCCTTTGCCTCAAGAGGTTCCACAAAAGTTCACAGCATTACCAGAATGGTATGTCGAAGATATTGCAGAATTTATACTATTTACTCTTCAGTAAGTACTGTTTTGTATTGTCTAATATCAAGATGTCACAATAATTTGTATACTATATTATTATTATCTCCTATCTTTCATAGATTTTGCCCTGGTGTGATAATAAACAACATGGATAATTCACTCATTACATGGTTACTTGTAGTAGTATGTACTCCACATTGTATACGAAATCCGTATTTAATAGCGAAAATTATTGAAGTAATATTTGTAATAAATCCCAACGTTCAGGTAAATAAAAAAAAGATTGTAATTATATATTTTCTTGAACAATATCTAATAAATTTTCATTTTAGGGACGAACTGAATCGCTCCACGATCAAGTAATGGCACATCCTATATCAAAAACGTTATTAGCATCATATTTGATGAAATTTTACACTGATGTCGAAACGACCGGCTCTAGTTCAGAATTTTATGATAAATTTTCGATTCGTTATCACATTAGTTTAATACTGAAATCTATGTGGGATAGTCCAGTCCATCGCAAGTCGATCATTGATGAAAGCAATAATGGGAATCAATTTGTGAAATTTATTAACATGTTAATGAACGACACCACATTTTTACTTGATGAAAGTTTGGAATCGTTAAAGCGTATTCATGAAATTCAAGAACTAATGTCAGATCTTAAAGCATGGTCAGCGTTATCCCGTGAACAACAACATTCGCGGATGAAACAATTGGCTGCAGATGAGAGACAAGCCAGATCTTATCTCACTTTGGCCAAGGAAACTGTTGCTATGTTCCAATATTTAACAGATGATATTACAGAACCATTTTTGCGGCCAGAGTTAGTTGGAAGATTATGTGCCATGTTAAATTTTAATCTACAACAATTATGTGGTCCTAAATGTAAAAACTTAAAAGTAAGGATACCACAAAAATATGGGTGGGAACCAAGAGCTTTACTAAGTCAATTGGTCGACATATATCTACATCTTGATTGCGAAATTTTTGCCGCTGCTTTGGCTGCCGATGAAGTAAGTTTATGATGGTATTAATACATGAAGTGAATAATGGAAAAATGTTGTTCTAATGAATGCTATTATTGCAGCGTTCATTCTGCATGGAGCTATTTATTGATGCCGCAAACAAGTTAGAAAGATCAGTAATCAAATCTATCATAGAGATAGAAAGATTTGTAGCGCTTGCGGAACGTGCTGCAGATATAGCAAGGGATAATCGTGCGCGTGATGCAGATTATGGTGACGCACCGGAAGAATTTCGAGACCCACTTATGGACACACTCATGGAAGAACCTGTTAAACTTCCGTCTGGTATAGTTATGGATAAAGCAGTTATTATTAGACATCTTCTCAATAGTGCTACAGATCCTTTTAGTCGACAACCTCTCAGCGAAGATATGCTTACACCAAGTGAGTAAATGAAATCACTTTTTTTTCTAATAGAAAAAGAATATTTAGTGATTAATTATTCCGTATTCCTAGTGCCCGATTTGGAGAAAAGAATATCAATGTGGAAACAACAAAAGAAAAAATCGACAAAAATATAAATTGTGATCCTAATACAATAATCATTTTATGGAAGCATCACGATATTGTGTAGTTAATATTACTACATGATATATTGTACCAGCCCATAGATGTATCACTCTGTGGTAAATGAATACAGTGCAATGATCTCGCTAATGTGCAAATATTGCACTCAATAAATTTACAGTTTTAATACATTAAAACGTTAAACAGACTGCAGCTAGGTAACCGCCTGCACATTACTCTTAAAGAAAGAACAGATACTTTTAAAAAACTTGTAAATAATTGCTGGCTGATAACATCAGTATCCAGAGAAATTAAAATCTTATTTACAAACTTAGCACTTGTTCCTTTGTACGTTTTAAATATACGAGACTGCGAATGAAAAATTACAACATATGATCGATTATAAGAATAGTAAGTTAAGCAGAGTAGAAACAGGAAAGGTTAATTATTTAAACCCTTTCATTTGAAATTTGGTAATTTATGAACGGATATAAAAAAAAACATTATTTGATGCAAAATTTATGTAAATGATTTATACAAAATATTTAAAAAGTTGTTATAAAAGCTTCTTTTTAAACGTTAACACGTATTGCATGATGGAGAAAGATAATTTGCAGCGATTATGATTCTTTTTAAAGATGTACATGGTAAATGTATCATGCGTATTCCTTCAATAAATTTCATGAGTAAAGATCTGTATCTGTGTATATAGTAATACGTTATTCGAAACAATTCCATCCAATAAAATATTTTTTGTTTCTACAATGTAAAGTATTCAAAAAGATTTTTAAAAAATTTTTATTTGTAATTATGCTTTCTTCATTAAAAATCTGGATATCTCGTTATTTCAAGACAAAATATGTATTTTTGCTGTACAACTCTAGAAATGAAATGCATTTACTGAAAATAGCCATAGATTTGTAACATTTTGAAAACTTAAGAAAAGCAATGCAGATTTTCAAAAAATATGTTTATAGTTCACTATTTCCACATCAATTAAAAGTTCTTTTTGCAAATCGCATTTATATAATTATATTTTCATACTTCATTATCAATTGCTGATATTACATAAATTTATCATTAAATAATGTTAAAGACAATTTAAAAAAATTTTATTAATTGTAAATACAAACATAAAAAGTATCTTGTATTGTTAAAGACAATGTTAAATAACATAAAAGTATAATCTATACTAAATTAATTGCTACTGATAATTAGAAAATATATTATTTGTTATATTCCCATTTTATGTACTATGATTAATGTTTAATTGCATTCTAATTACATTTAAAATTCATAAATTTTACATTATGGAAAAGATGAGAAACTTAAATAATGAATATGAATCAACTGCCACTGCAATTGTAATGTTATTTTGCAAGTAATTTAAATGTTTTACTTTCTTCTTTTATATACTTTTAAAATATTCTTTTTTATAGGAGAATTAATTATACTTGATAATTAAGAAATCATTTACACTATATTTGTAAATATCTTAAATGTAAATTTTTAAAATAAACGAGAAAGTTCATGAAATTAAACAAATATTTAAGCATAAGATATGTAAATGACAAATTACATATTGTAAATTATATATAAAAATATAATATTTAGATAATACTGAATTATTTTATTTAAATTAAAAAAAATATGAATACATATATATATCTTTGTTGACCATTATTTATAAAGCAGAATTACACTTATGAAACATTGTTCATTGATCTTCCCCTGCCTAGTCCAATTTTTTTCAACTTATCAGTGTTCAATGTAATCTTTCCTCTGCCAATTCCCATTGAACTAACTACTGATTCTAAGTCCTCTATACAAGAGTCTTCATTTGCTCCCCTTCCTAGTCCAATTTTTCTCAACTGATCAGTGTTCAATGTAATCTTCCCTCTGCCAATTCCCACTGAACTAACTACTGATTCTAAGTCCTCTATACAAGAGTCTTCATTTGCTCCTCTTCCTAGTCCTATTTTTTTCAACTGATTAGTGTTCAGTGTAATCTTTCCTCTGCCAATTCCCATTGAACTAACTACTAATTCTGAATCCTCTATACAAGAGTCTCCATTTGCTTCTCTTCCTAGTCCAATTTTTTTCAACTGATCAGTGTTCAATGTAATCTTTCCTCTGCCAATTCCCATTGAACTAATTACTGATTCTGAATCCTCTATACAAGAGTCTTCATTTGCTCCCCTTCCTAGCCCAATTTTTTTCAACTGATCAGTGTTCAATGTAATCTTTCCTCTGCCAATTCCCATTGAACTAACTACTGATTCTAGGTCCTCAATACAATAGTCTTCACTCCCTTCTTTTAACATAGCTTCAGAGAAACCACGTGGTGCTCTTATAAATATATCATCTAAGCTTCTTTTTTTCAATTTATATCGAGGAGAGTCACAATGAGCCCTTATAAACATATAAAAAGGTCATAAATAAGTAACAAATCAATATTGAATAAAAACAAAAACTTCATTATTACTTTGAATCAATGTTATTGCCCACAGAATATTCTTCTTCAGTTATGGTATTGGAATTGTCATTAATATCTATGTCCCAATTTTCTTTACAATCTATTGTACTTGAAAGATCTGGAGGTACAAAATTTGTTGCACCATGTTTTCTTATTTCTATGAAACAATATATTTTGATATTTTATTTGAAAAGGTATAAAATATGTTAGAAATAAAATATAAAAGTAGAAAATAAAGACCTGAATATATTTCTGATTCCAATATATTACGTGTGGGACAGGTAGTGATATGTTCCTCAAATTCTTTTTTAGACAATCGGTGGGATGCATTATATGGACACATGAGCTTATAATGTTCAGGATATTGCTATTTTAAAGATTTAATGTATTTACATAACTATATTATAAGAATTTTTCATATATTTACATAACTATATTTTGAGAATATTTCACGAAGATTGTTTATTGTTTGGAATTATTAAAAGATCAATGTGTTTATAATACACACTTACTTTTTCGCATTTGATAATGTGCTTTGGAAGACGAGATTTTGCGACAGAGTGACTTTTGTCATACGGACATACCACAATCGGATCAAGGAGCGTTTGATATTTGTGCATTTTGAGTTTTTTTTAATAAAAAGTAGCTTATTAAGTGTACAATTTTATACTAAATGTTGAAATCAATTTTTGTATGTTTTAATGTTATAACGTTTTAACGATCTCTCTCTATGTTTGTTCTATCGATAATCGAAATTATACTTTTCAATATATCGATTAAGATCGATAATCATGTTTATATCAACTTATATTTTGAAGAGAAAAAAGCATGAAAAACACGCGACATAGTTAAAGTTATAAATTACTTATGTTTTAATAATAAAAATTCCATAACATTTTGTTGTATTTATGGATATATCGAACTTATTAAAACGTACGGGAAATGATGTTTTTTAAACAGGAAACAAAGGAAAAATAATTGATACACAATGATTTATTAAATTATTGCCATGAAAACTTAGCTTTTTTCTTTACTACTCGTATTTTATATGATATATCTTGTTCTCGTTGAGATTGCGTTGTTTACATAAATATATGATAGAAACAAGAGATATTACCATGGATCTACTTTCATAAATAGTTGTGATTAATTTATACATATGATAAAATTAATTCTAATGTATTATAGTGGTTTAATCGTTTATAAGTTGTATCTTATATTTTACATTTAGAGGTACAATATATTGTTTTATTTTTGACGAACGAGTGAAATTAATTTTAATTTTATTACTTTGGTTTTTCGTAGTATGTAAACATTTCCATCTATTTGCATCCTGCACTTTAAAATAGGAAGGAACAATAAAGTAATTATAAACACTGCCACGTCGATAATTTACAATAATGATTGTATTACAAATCTATACATCAATACGAAACAACGAAATAATATTGTATTAATACGTTATCAAAATATCGTAAGAATTTATTGTCTTATTTCGTAAATTTATCAATTTATAAAATGTAAAAACTGCAATGTACGTGTAGATTTCTATTCTCGAGATTCTTATATCCTTGAGGTTACAAAAGATATGCATATCGGTTTTTTATAAATAACATTACTTAGTTTCTAAATAAAGAAGATAAATTATTTAAGATGAACTATTATAAACATGTTTAAATAATTATATATATTCATAAATTTATCTTTTACACTTATTTTAAGTGCAAAAATATGTTAATGACACACAATGAAAAATTACAAATAGAAATTCAAATTATTAACTGTATAATTTCTTTGTACATATTCAAGACCTTTGCGTTGTTAGAAAATTATCTCCAAATTTTTATTGTATTACAAATATTATTACTACGATATACTAAAAAATGCATTTCATAATGCATCACTTGACCATGTAATTAAGAATTAATAACAATGTAAAGTGGTGAAAGCAACATTTGTAACTTATATAAGATTACACTAACAGCTGCTCATACAATTATTTGCACATTTAAGTTCTTTTCTGGATAATGATACCAAATCATATGTATGTTACAGATAGGGAAGGGGATTCACAAGTAAGCAAGCAATGACATATAAAATGCCCAGAAACATATTTAATTTAGCTGTTTGCTTGGGTACACTCTGAATCATATGAGGGTTTCTGAATTGTTTTTCTATCTTGAAGGCAGTTGGTAAAGTAGTTACTGGTAATAAAAACCATATAGAATACCTTAATGCAAGCACTACCAGAGTTACATATGGAGTGAATAATAAAAAAGCATACAAAACATGAGATATGGTATGACCTATTAAAATAGCTAATGTCACTATGCCTGCCTTTTTATCACTTTCTAAGTCTCGGGTATTGTTACTGTGTAGAATAGCCTCTGTATTTAATGCAAGAGGTATAGCATAGTATATTGTACCTAGTTCGATATAACCAGTTTGAGCCATGAATGCAAACAAAACTGAAATTGGACCAAATATAACTAAGATAAGGACATCACCTAATGCAATGTATTTAAATCCTATTCCTCCTGTATAAAGAAATGAAGAGGATAAACCTCCAAAATACACAAGTGCAAGATGTTCCATTCTTGCAGGAGATATAGTTGTTAATAGAACAAAACCCAAACACCCTGCTGTATATAATATTGCACCTAGTGAAACTAATTCATCCTTTGATAAAAGTTGATCTACCAATATTCTGTCATCACTTTTCCGGCTATCAACTCCTTTTATGTAATCGAAATAAGTGTTTACTACATTACCAGCCCCATGTACGCAAAAAACTGTATATACTGTTAGAATCAAAGATATCCAGCTAAAACTTGCTGTACTTGTTAATCGATATGCTAATGCAGATCCAAGAAGTGTTGGCATTAATGAAGCACTTAATGACCATGGTCGAACGGCTAAGAAATATGAAGACAACTTCATAAGTGGAGAATTCAATGTTGAAGATGTTATGGGTGAACAATTTGCATTCTTTGACATTGACTTTCCTCCAACTTCTTCAGTAGAGATCCAAATTCCATTGGACATCATATTTTATATTACGCTACAAATAAAATATGCAAATGAAACTGCTATTTATAATAGTAAAAAATATAATATAATATTTATATTTTTTCCTTAATAATAAAACAGTCTTATGTAATACAAAAACGAACTTTTATATATATATTGTATATAATATATAGTATAATATATATATATATGTATATATATATAGATTCTTTAATTGAAAAAAATTGTTTATCAATTTCTATAATAAAAGATCTATAAAATATATATATAATTTACTTACATATTATTCATTCAAGGAAAGTAAATTAGGTTAGAATGATCTCCATAATGCTTTAACAATTGTTACGTTTTTTAAGTACATTTTTTTTATCATGAAAAATGCCTAATTACGCGAAAGTAATAATTTTCAAACAAATGTTGACATTTAAAATTCGCGTATGAGGAAAAATTTCATTCCTCTACTTGTGTACTGTTAAATGTAACGATGACGTGTTTTCATCAATTTACATGTGGCGCTCTCTGAAATATTCCTTTCACCTTAAAGTCAACAACATAGTTGGAGAATTTCTTTTTACCAAAAAACATTTGAATACATTCAGCTCATACTTTATTCTTTAAATATTATAACAACTATGGAATTTACAAATTATACGCGTCTAATTACTTTCTTCCAAACTTGTTAACTTTTATAAGCAAACAGTTCCCTACTCCTGTTATATATTAAATCTTATATATGTATAGTGAAAATCGACCTTATATCGTTATATATTATATAAACTCATAGAATAAGAACAATCAGTTTTCTTTAATACATTTTAATCAAAGAATAATCTTTCAGTTTTTTATCATTACACAAGAAAACATTTGAAGCAGTAAATTTATAATCAATTTAAAAAAATAATTCAGAAATTCGAAATTAAATTGACTTCGAAATTTTAGAAATGAGATATCCAATAGCAGTACAGTACAGTGTATTGGCTAAAATTAGCTAAACAATACGGTTCATGCAAACGAGTCATAACACCAAACTATGTAAGTATGGGTGTATAAATGTACAGTTAGATCCATTTGCTGTATATTATACTGTATACTATTCGTTATACGGTTAATTTTTGGCCGTGGAGTGGTGTCTAATAGTACTAGACATTTCACTTCATATTTCTGTTTCCAGAAGTTTCTATAAAATCTTTTAGGCGAAATCTCTCACGAAAATTTTCTTCGTTTCATCCATTTCAAGTGTTCGTGTTATTCTATTTTCAATTATTGATCGTAATTTTTTTTACAAATAGTATCCATTTAACTGTTTTTCAAAATGGCCTTTTTCGGATCATTGATGGGTGATCTCAACGATGATCCTGTTTTTGGGTGAGTTAGAATAACTTTTATTAGTCTAGTTTTGTGTAAAAATAAAAAATATTCGCATTGAATACTTTTTTCTATCTATTTTATTATAATTACTATTAAAAGAATATTTTATTAATTTCATTATACAAATTTGCGGAAAAGTATTGTTGGATTCGATCCAACAATAAAATTCTATGCATTTCATGTTAGCAACAAAATTCACTTTTCTTAATCTGATTAAGATATAACTAGGCAGAAGCATTTATTTTAATCTTCAGATGGAGATTTCATTTTTTCTGTTATTTAATGTATTACATAATTATTGTTTTTTATGTAATTAGCAGCATTAGCAGCATTATATTAATTAATTTTAATATGCTTAGAGATAGCTGTAAACAGATAAAGTACATTATATAGTTTTTGTTGCTGTATGTTTTCTATAGGTCTCATATGCAATCTATGAGGAACATAAATGACGTGATGGCATCTTTGCTTCATGATCCATTTGGTATGCTAAGTAATCCTGGCCACCACCTTACTGCAAATGGCACCCATAGGAGCATGGGTCATCAGAATAATCTTCAGATATTACCATTTGGATTTCCACCAATGCCATCATTTAATATAGGCAATGTGTTTTCAGACTTTGTATGTTAATTTCTTTTATTTTTTTTTTCATTTATAGACTAAAAAGTATCTGCAAGAGAAAGTAATATAAAAAATATGTTTTAGGATAATATGGCGCAGAGTGGAAATTGTCATTCATTTACCTCGAAATCTGTAATGACATTTGCTGGTAATGGTCAACCGCAGGTGTATCAAGCAACTATGTCCACAAGAACTGCTCCTGGTGGTGTAAAAGAAACAAAAACAACAGTCTGCGATTCTCGTACTGGAACAAAAAAGATGGCTATTGAACATCATATTGGAGATAGAGCACATATCTTAGAGAGAGAACATAATCTACACAGTGGTGAACAGGAAGAACGTCAAGAATTTATTAATCTTGATGAAGGTTTTTACACAAATTTTGTATTTATGTTTTTATTTTTTTCATGCATAGAGTAAAAATATATAAATTTTGCTTTACAGAAGAAGCAGAGAGTTTTAATAATGAATGGGAGTCACGTGTCCGTCGTTACCATGGTGGTAATTCTCATTATAGTAGCCATGGTCATCAAAATCGATCTGATCATAGGCAGTTGGCTTTACCTGATGCATCAGGAAGGTTAGTTAATTTAAATTTATTTCAGCATGTGTGTAATATATCTTGCAAACAATATTTCCTTTATATGCAATGACTTGCACAAAGAAATGAAAAAAGTACAAATATCTACTTGAATTCTCTTTAATATCTTTTTACAATTAATTTTTGATACACTTTTTTTTTATAAAATATTAGTATTTTTATAAAATAATGTAGTATCAAGATGTAAATATAATTGTATGCATGTTCAATATGAGTATAGAAATGTGCATATGTGTGCATGCATAGCAATATTACATGTATAATATTGTTATTGACAAACTCAAATTTATGCAGTGTGCATAAGAAATCCAAAAGACGAACCAGTAAAAAGAAGTGAAGGGAGAAACAGGATTACATCATACTTTGTCACTTCTGTCTCACTTTGTGCATTCCCTGCCAAAATTCTGTATTGAACATACAAATAAAAACATTTAAGCTTTAATTTTTATCTCTTCTATCTAGTTTCAATTTAGCATGAGCAAGAAGATATGTGTAGTATATTACATTGTAGACTTTTTGTGATATATATATCTTTAGTTCTTTATATTATTTGTTTTTATATTATTATACTACTGTTACGTGGACATACAATGGATAACACTATTTATTGATTTATACATACCATTACAGCGATAAATTAGCTGCAATATATTTTATAGGTTTTATTCTCATTAAAAGTATTTTATAGTAATGTAAAATCATTGAGTTTAATAAAAGATAATGTACCAATAAAATATATAAAATGTTGCATTTGATTTTTTTTGTCAAATGAAAATTAAAATGTTGTTAAGTTTTAAGCATTTTCTTATTTTGTTACTTCATCTTATTTGTGCATTATTGATTTGCTTATTATATGCTTTCATAGTCAATATTCTAATTCCTCAAGATGGGCACCTTCTCCTAGATGTAGTCTAAGACCACCACCTTCATTTAGAACATACAACCCCATTTCCAATTTAAGGTAAGTTCAGTTTCTTTTTTAAAGTTTATGTTTATTATACATATGTATATTAAAGCGAAACATTTTATTCTTCATTTGAAAAATTTATGCTTTCAACATATGGATATAGTATTATGTATATAGTATCTGTGTACAGGTGTATCAAAGGTCTATAATTCCATATACAGGGTGGTTGGTAACTGGTGGTACAAGCGGAAAGGGGGTGATTCTACGCGATAAAAGAAGCCGAAAATATATATTGGAGAAGAGTCAGAAATAGGGTTGTGGGCGTTTGATAAATCTTCATTGGGCTTAGCTATCGTCAGGGTACAACCAAGGTACGGGTTATTAACACGAGTATGGATACTACAAACTTGACAATCAATCGCAGCGATTAGGCACTCGCGACACTAGTGATAGTGGTCTTAGGTTCGATAACGAATCCTCGGTCAACGGGATGATAGATATCCTTGCTCACAAAATCTAACTCAAACGTGTAATACTCGCAGATCGTACGACGCTACTCTCTTCGTCGATGAGATCGCAAGAAAGAATGAATTTTCGTCCCAATGATGCCACAGAGGAAAACTATGATGGGGTGTGTCCAAAGACACGAGATCATCGGATTCGTCGAGTATAGCCCTCGTTCCGAAAGTAAGGGAAATTGACGTCGCTGTCAATTGGTCAATTTGAGATAAAGACTGCCTGTCCGTTTGAAGAACCTTAATTACCAAAAAAACCCAGGTTTCATATAGCGGGTCCTCAGGCTAACTGAACTTGTACTGTGTAAGTGCCTCAATATCTGGTATTCATTGTCCGAAGGAACCGTTGGAATGTTTTACTGTCAGGTACCTCTATGGGTATTTCTTTTAACGAGGGTCATACTATCACTCCACACCTTTGTTAGACGAAGCGCCTGTCCCGTTGACCGCGGCTACGTTCGGCGACTAATGGTCGCCTTAAGCCCAAGTTTATTATCACAAATCGCAAACAAATGCAGTTGGGCAGAATGATGGCAAATTGTTTAATTACAACTGTAAACTTTAATTACAATTTTACGGATTTTCCCGAAGTTCCAGAGGGAAGGCTCCGGTGTCCTTTCATCTCTGACATATAGAATAAAAATTTTTCGTTTGAGGTTTTGTTTTCGAGAAAATCGAATCACCCCTTTTCCGCTTGTACCACCAGTTACCAACCACCCTGTATATTCAAATACACAAGTAATTAAGTAATGTATATATTAATATTTTTATGGTACATAAACAATTGGTTTTATGCTCATACCTTAAAGCTAGTTTCCATTTATTTAGAATAAATGTCTATGTATTTGTATAACAAAGTCAATAATAAAATATATCGAAAAAAATGAAATTTTTTATCTATAAAATAATTATTGTGTAGTTTATAGCATGTGGTAGTTACAAGCAGCAGCAAAGATGTACCATACATCATATATGTTTCTAATTTGTCATATATATTGCATGATTACTGTATAAATAATATGTATCTTTTCAACTTTAATTGTATTTCAAGGCAGAGGTATAAACTTTCACTTTAAAAGTATCTTTTATTTCTATATCAGGTTATGAAATATAAATTATCCATTATTACATTTGTTTATAGTCCATTACTTATTTTGTTATCTGTAATACAACAAACAACATTGGTATAAAATATACCATATATTGTGTATTGCAGGTACAGCCGCAAATATTAATAAAGTAAAAGCATAGTACACAGTGGTGACACTTATGCAACGTAAGTACGTTGCGTTTCACTTAACATTTATGTTCTGATATTTCAATTAAAAATTTTATTGTAATTGTTTGGATATGTTTTTCCAATGCCATGCTACTTAATTCTTGGGGAAGTAAAAATTTATCAATCATTCCCTTTTTTACAAAAATACTTAAAAAAGGATATTTACACATGGACTAATTACATGGATATATTCTCACATTCTCATGTTTAATTTTTATTATACTTAAAGACATACTATGGTTTAACATTCTCATCTTTACAGTTCGAGTTCTTCCACAAATATTCAAGATACTAATTTTACGTCAGCAACGACTACGAATGTAGTAGGAAACCGAAAACGCAAACATATACCGGATGATGAAGTTTGGAAAAAGTGTCATGTTGTATCAGATAGTAATATGTAGATCAATCATTCAAACTATTACCGATGGTACTGCAGAACTTCGGTAAAATTCGTATCATTTAATAATATATTAGATCTAAAAGTGTTTTACAAATAATTTCTTATATCATGTTCTTATAGATTTAAGTGAATCGTAATTTCTTAAAGATTTTTCTGCAAATAAAAATAAAAAAGCTATTTTTTAGATCATATAATAAGTACTTTACCGAAGTTATGCTGCAGTTATTTTCCATTTTACATATAGACTTACTGATTCTTAGAATCTTTATGAATGAATATCATATGTGTAGAAATTCTATGAAATAATATATATCAATGTATGAAAAGTATGAGAGTAAGAATGTTAGAAAATATGTAGGTTTATTTCGAATAATATAAAAAAAGTATTAATCATTTCTCATAAAATTTGGTTTATGAACAGAAATATGTTTTGTTTGGAAATGTTGGAATGTTACTAAGGTGTTACTTTTTAGTTTTTAATATATTTGATTTTTGTGAGATTTTTTGTTTAAAAAAAAATCATGTTAAAATAACATTTAAGTTTTAGTTATATTTTTGATATTAAGAATATTCGAATTTAAAAATATGTTAGTACATTCTCAATTTCAAGTAAAAATGAACATATTTTGGGGTAGTATATTTATCAATAAATGTACAATTGAATGTAATGATTCTTGTCTCTGTTTATTCAAATAAAAATTATAGATTTAGCATAACTTAATCCACCTTTATACTAACAAAGAGATTGAATATAAGTCATCCCTAATACCACCATTTTTTATGATTTTTGTTTTTTAAAACATAAGCAGGAAACTAATTTTACTCAGTATTGTTTCAATGAAAGCATTCAAGTTCCTAAAACTTCAAAACGACCTACGATTAAATATTTATATAAGCAATAATAAAGAATGGTGTAAATATATGCTATTATTGAATTTTGAAAACAATCTTCAAAAATTATTAATACATACATTAATATTTTCATCGAACTGTTAACAACAATGCATTAAATACATAAGTTTTACTAAAGTTCATTAAAAAATATTATACCCTATTTTATAATCAGAATAAAATTAATATCTGTAGTACATAGGAGAGCTATTAAGATAACCATCAACAGAATAAAAAGAACGTAAGAGGAAAGCCGGCAAAAAAAATGATACATTATATATTGTCTGCACCACACAGGGCAGATTGACTTCTGTTAATTGTCCTCTGCTAAAGTGTTGATTCTTGAATTAATAGCCAGGAGTTGAGCCACGAAGGCTGAGTCACTCATAACTGTTGCAAGAGTACATAATAGATCCTCTAGGGTAACTTGCGAGAGACCTAATTGCCGAGCACATTCAGCAATGACTTCTTTTTCTTCGGCACCAGGCATCTGAATAAGGTGATTTAAAATTAATTATTTACAATCGTCTAACATTAATCTGTATATGAATGTAAAACGTACCTTCGGTGAACTGCAGAATTTGTTGAATGCCATTTTAATTCGTTTTTTGCCATTGTTAGTTTGATAAAAAATTGAAAAGGTTTGTGCATTGTTTATATCTAGCACAACAGGAAAATATATACCAGCTGTAACATGACCTTTAGTATCTCTTGCAAGAAGGCTCCTGAAGTTATAAACTAAATTTCTGCGTTCAGTAACATCAATGGCAGTTAAATAAGGCCTTGCCACGTATATAAGAGCAACTTGTGTTCTCTCTAGGGTACCAGATCGAGTTTTTCTCTCATGCCATTCAATGTAATCAGGATCATTAGTGCATAGAAAGTAATTGTACTCTTTTTTGCAATCTGGTTCATCAGATTGAATAAACCAGCCCGTATGTGGGTATAACTTATCCTCCATCACAGTAATTACTCGAGCTACATGATATCCAGGATCAAGGAGCATAACTCCTTTTCGTCCACCAATTTCGATTTTTAGACATACTAATACATGTTCCTTTTCTCCGCTATCTGCAGCGGGTGGTCCACCAACATAATTAGCAATATTATCGATCGTCTGTAAAAAAAAAAAGAACTCATAGAATCTAGAATTATACAGGGTGGTGGTAACTGGTGGTACAAGCGGAAAGGGGGTGATTCTACGCGAAAAAATAAGTCGAAAATATAGAATAAAATTTTTTTTTTCTTAAACAATTTTTCCATTAAGACAATGATCTACAGTGAGATCTGTTATAACGTACCGCACGCGTACCGAGCGAAAATTCAAAGTCGATTTTCTCGAAAAGAAAGCCTCAAACGAAAAATTTTTATTCTATATTTTCGACTTCTTTTTTCGCGTAGAATCACCCCCTTTCCGCTTATACCACCAGTTACCAACCACCCTGTATATTAAATGAAAATAAAATAATTCAACTGTTTATGAATCATAAATAATACCTCTTCACAGGATACTAAGTAGAGGCCACCTGCTATACCAGGAAATCGTTTATTCAAACATCTTAAACGGTATAGCAATTCAAATCCCAAACCCACACAGGTATGATGTTCACGTGTTATAAGTGGTTGATATTTGTGATAAAATCTCTCCAGTACGGTTTCACCACTTGCAATATAATCCTTATAAAATCTGTTAATTGTAAAATGAAGTTTTTCAATAATAGTATATAAGCGAGAATTTATGAAAAAAGGTATGTGATGACAATTACTTAAGGAAATTGCCAATGGTGTCATAGCGATGCTCACGCAATAAGTGTTGCGTTTCTAATTCAACGCTGCCTGCTAGTTCCTCATATTGTTCGACCGTTAGTACGGTCAAGGCTGGTGCCTCGTAATGGGCCCATACCGGCAGGGGCAGCGGCACACCTCTGATCCAGGGCCCGCGTGCCTGCCCCTGTGGCTGGCACCATATCTCTGCCGTCTCGAGTCAACTCGGCCATTCACTTCCCCAACGGCCGACTGTTGGCACAAAGCCATGCTCATCCCTGCAGCTGCTTATTGGCTCTACAGGGCTCTCTCCGTGTTTTATACTCTTCTCTCGCTCTGTAAATATAGCTTCTTAAAATTATTCATATAGTAACAGTAAGCATTTGTTTTTTCAATAGTCATGTTATTCAAAACTTCATACAAGTAATTTGTCGTTTCGAACGAAAGATAATTAAAAATTAAAATGTATAAAAAGTATGGTATTTGCGTTGCACGTCCATAAGTGTAAAACTACCCTTTTCAATCAATACAAGTTATGATTTACTTGATGTAATTACTATTTCTATTGATAAATATATTTACCATATGTCCATTGCTATTTAAGCACACGAATTAGTACAATGCCGTATGACAAAATTTGCGAAATAAATGCAGAGAAGCGGATCGGAGTTGTCGTTGGCTTGGTATCTAACATGGCGACAGTATATACGCATGGTGAATCAATACACGACCAAATAGATAAGTAGCATGCCACGTGTCTACTACGACTTTCGTCACAGTGTTACCGTTCGCGCTAGTACACTAATTTTCACTTACTAACTTCGAAAAAAAAAATTATCAATGGGTGACAAAGCACTGAATATTTATTAAAGAAAATATGTGAATATATTCGACTTTTAGTATGTAATATGCTTCAAGTTGATTCAAAACAGATTAATCAGTAGGATCAAAATAATTACGTAAGAGAGAAAAAATATACATTTATTCGATACTTTTTTCTTGTAATTTCAAAAAGAAAAATTTCAGGTATATTCTAAAAATAACGATGTGGCAATCATAAATTCCATTGACGCCAAAACATTGATGTTTACATTTTTTCGCATCCTGTAATTTGTGGCTTACGTGATATATTATTTATACCAAAAATGTACCTTGTTTGTAATTTATTACGTCATTAAATACACTGACTTAGGTTACAACATGTAATGTTGGTAAGTGAAAGGCATTTCCCTCCTGAACTAGGGCACACAAGATGTTTCAAGTATGCATACATGAATTATTTTCTACCAGTTAATCGTTTTATTTTATAAAATATACAGTAATTACATCTTTCGATTTAGTACCCTCAATAAGCAAAAAGAAAAAAAAGGGAAGTCAAAATAAACCACAAAACTTACCCATACAATGAGCGCACCAAACAAACAAAAACTTTCTCTCCTCGGAAGCTTGACACAATTCACACGTCCGAAGTCGAAGCAGAACTGGGTGGTGGAATGCGTGCTGAAGATTATATACGTTCAGGTCTCTCCTCTTCCCCTTACCTCTCTTGCAAGTCTTTGATAATTCACCACGTGATCGCTATCCATGTAAAGTTTAGAAGACGTAGTTGCGTGTTTTCTTTCTTATTATAAACAAATCAGAAAACTGATTTTTCTTCTCTAGCAATTAAACGATACCATCTTACGTTACTTCCGATTCTCGTGTTACATCCGATCGCATTTTATACATCCGATCGCATTTTATACATCCGATAAACGTGTTTCCATATTGTTATTGTAATTATTCAAACTTTGCGCGGATCCTCAAATTGTACATTCCATGAATTTAACAAATTTTCAAAATGGTGAATATTAACGCATAAAACAAAAGAGGATGAGGTTAGTCACAGGGAAATTCATCTCTGATATGATTGGCCAGACAATATTATGCTTCTGAAAATTATACCCTTTTCCAGTTATTCAGCTATCGAAGCCTTACGCCAGCTCCGCTTGACTTGAACATTATGATAAATAACTATTGTATTTTACGGAACGTTAACATAATTAGTAGGATTTCCAAGAAGAAAAAGGACCAAATGGACACAAAGTCAAGGATTGGTCCCACCTTTTGCCTCGCGCGCGCGCATGTGTGTATACACACACACACACACACACATATATATATATATATAACATATTTTTTTCAAATGACCTTGAACCGGTATTTCCAAGTACCGAGCTTTCTTTTTGTGTGGAATTCTTATCGCGATGGAACTGATATAATGTAGAAAAAGCAAACGCTGTTTCGGTGAATCAGCTGACGTCACATGAAGGCAGTAAGCAATACACACGTATATAGATTTGTATTTGATCGCATACACGCGACCACACGAAATCTGTACACATACACGTAGACAAATTAATACATAGTCACATTAGATACGCTATCTATCGACCACGTGATTATAATGTGATCCGATGTCTGTTTCGATGAAGCGAAATTACTACGCAGTTATATTATTTATTCGAGAAAATTGGAAATAAACCAACTGCTTTAGTGGCACAATCTGTTCGACAGCGACTTCGTTTTTTCATTTCCAATTCCAGGCTTATAGAAAAGCTGTTGCGTACATCGTACGCAAAAGTTATACAACTGTATCACATTTTTATTAACATAATATATTATAAATATTACAATATTCTTATATTGAATGTTATTGTTTTCTCAATCATGATTTGGAAAATGTTCATGTTCGAATAGTTTCGTGTTATCAATAAGTCAAGTACTTCCATGAATTTCCGTGACTAAGCAAAGTAGCTATGCATATACATACTTGCGTAAATCTTTATATATATATATATATATATATATATATGTCATATATATATATATATATATGTCATATATATATATATATATATATATATATGACATATATAAGTGACATGGCTACGTCTGGTGACCTGCCATGTCACTTCGAGCCCAAACCCATCGTCATAAAGTCAGATTGGAACATTAAGACTATTTCTTATTTTTATTACTTAAGGGCGGCTATAGTAAAAGTCTGGACTAGTGTATTGTGGTTTTTTCCCAACATTCCGGACGGGAAATCCCGCTGTCTTTCCATCTCCGACATATATATGAAAAAATATCAGATTTCTGTTAATCTTTTAATCGGTAGACAATGAATAAATACATCGATTTGAGAAATATTTATCAAACGTTTCTGTTTCTGTTTATAGTAGAACAGCTTTATTGCGCAATATTATAAGAATGTATGATTCATGGAGGTCAGTGACGTAAAGATATACATATTTCACTGGCAATTTAAACACTGCATTGCTGTATAAAAGCAAGTTCAACATACTGATACAAATATCAATAAAAAAATAAACTAATCTTCTAGGATTAACATCAATTAAAATAAATTTTTTTGCTTGTTTTATTTATTTGTTATTTAATAGAGATTTGTAAAAATGCAATTATTTGTTGCATTTTTTAAGATAATGTCTATTATGTATTATTTAAGTTCGAAATCTATCACAATTATATATAAAAATAGATATGTATATATATTTTTTTCCAATAATTTAACGATAACCTATTAGTCGTAATTCTGTACAGACAGTACTGCACCATTTAATTGATGCAACCAACTAGAAATATTTCGACATAGAACTGACACGAGGCTATTTTCTTATCACATTTATTTTGCGTCTCATTATTGGGGAATTTGCGCAAATTATGTATATTTTCTAAACGTTTAGAATTTTCTAGATACGTAATATTTAATTACGAGTATTATATGGAATATGAGAATTACATTTTCTACCGATTACACGTAACATGGTATGTATCTGTTTTCTAAATTTATATCAGGCGCACATGATTTTGCTATCAATTAATGAATTGTCGTTCTTGAATATTGATATAAGATATCAGGACTTTTGTTTTATCAAAATTTATCAAACTTAAATTCATTAATGCGTATACAGTGATAAATAATAAAACTAAATGACGATTACGATTTATATAACGATGATATTTATGATTGTACAATTTTATAATATCTATGTTAATTTTGAATACATTTCAAAGCGATTTTACTTAATAGCATAACGTTATAGATACAAATAAAATTCCCGTATTTTAGAACTATAATTTGAAATTTGAAATCAAACATTTTCGTGCAACGAGTCCGATGTTTTGTTCGAAGCACGTGATATAGGTGAACCAATCACATGATTTAGCTAGAGATATCGATGCTGTATTCGGGTTCATAAGATTAAAAATTGCCTATACACGTAATGCATATAGAGTACTGTAAATGTTTTGTCGATATGAACTTGCATAATATATTTTTATTGTATTAAACAACGCTGATATCTTTCATTATATCTCTGAAGAGTTTTTTACTTGTTTTTCATAGATACTTTTGACTTTATATTATAAACGAAGGATATAAATATTGAACGTGATTGGATGTTAATATTTTTGCGTGAGCGAAAATTTATATATTTTTCAGATTGTATTGTTATATTGTAGACTATGATGTACTGTCGTTTTTAGTACTCTAAAACAATAAATCTTTTAGTTCTTTTATTTCTTTGTAATGTTTAGTAACTTGATATTTATGAACATATGGGTATCATTATTTTAGAAGTACATTTAAAATCTTTTTATTTCAGTCAGTGAAAGAAATAATATAGTGTGAATAGAGATGAAGTTGATATGGGGTTAATGCTGCATAATATTTTTTTGTGTACATGCCCTTCTTGCAACAATAACAATGTTATATTAGAAAGATGACAATATCTGTATTAAAAACAATTATAATATAAATATATATATGCTGAAAAGTAATTTATCTTTTTTCATTTCTTTTTAACATTTTTCACATGTACATCTAAATTAAATTATTCTATATTTCCAGGAATTTAAAAAGCAGCATTAGTCATGTCTCTACTGCAAGAAACTCAGATTTCAACAATGAGAGTTGAACCAATAGATAATTTATATCTTGCTCTGATACAGTGTTTTGCTATTATATTATGCGGGTGAATTTTTTGTAACTATGTAATCTTTAAATTTTTATCATATGAATTTTAAGATGTATATAAATAAAGTGCTTGTTTTTTTAGATATATTGCAGGAAGATTTGACGTTATCACTAAAATAGAAGGAAATGGGCTAAATACTTTTGTAGGAACGTTTGCTCTACCTTCTTTAATTTTTATGTCACTGGCAAAGCTTGATTTTAGTCTAGTAAACTGGAAATTCCTTCTTGCTGTATTGATAGCTAAAAGTTGTGTATTTCTTGTTGTTCTTGGTATATCTCTTGTTATTAAAAGACCATCAAATCCAGGTTGTGCTGCACTTTTTGCAATATTTACCACGCAGAGTAATGATTTTGCTATTGGATATCCTATGAGTAAGTAAATTAAAAATCATTCTTAATATAGTTTAAAGTAATCTATATACTAAAAATAACATATTTTTATAGTTCAAGCACTATATGAAGAAACACATCCTGAATATGCTGCTTATTTATACTTAATGGCACCTATATCATTGGCTATTTTAAATCCAATTGGTTTTGTATTATTAGAAATTGGTAAACGTTCTGGTGAAAATCATAGAAATTATAGAGACATGGTTTGTTCTATTGTAAAAGGAATTGCACTAAATCCAGTACTTGTTATGACTGTTCTTGGTATTCTTGGTAATCTTGTCTTTGGTCATTTAGTACCTGCTATATTAGCAACTGTGCTTGATGTATTTGGTAATGCTTTTTCTGCAAGTGCTCTTTTGTTGTTGGGATTAATGATGGTTGGAAAAGTACACAAATTGAAGGGCACAGCTCTTGTAATACCAGGTATATTGATATCAGTAAAATTGCTGGTACTTCCTTTGGTCATAAGAGAATCTATTATTCTCTTAAATGCTGGCGAGAATGCTACAGATACTCAAGATCTAAGTACTTATGGATTCTTGTATGGAACTATTCCTACAGCACCAGCCTTATTTATTTTCACTCTTCGATATAATATCGAAATTGATTTAATTGCATCAGCAATGGTTGCTTGTACTTTCTTATCTGCTCCACTAATGTTTGTATCAGCAAAGTTAATCGATGCTGTTTCTACTGGAGTTAGTCCAAAAAATTATGCATACCAACTGAATATATTTTCTTTTGATGTAAGCATTGCTTCAATAACAGTTTGCACATGGTTAATTATTTGTCTAATTGGATTAAGAAGAAAAAAATATAAATGCGTCACTCATAAATGTACACTTTGTATAGTAATTGCACAGGTTTGTATTAAATTGTATTAACTTAGAATTTATGCCAGTTATAGTTGAAATTTATACAAAAATTATGATTTTAGCTAGTTACAGCTATAGGTGTTATAATATGGACCAAACTCGAACCTGATAATACTGGTTCAATTTTATGGTAATTTATTCCACTATTTACTTTGATTTTTTTTAATTTAATTCTTGTGTTATTTTGACCATGATCTATTATAGGTATATCCAGTTTATTTTAATTACTGTGGGAGTATATGCAAGTCGTATGTGGACTGTAGCAATAGCTGCAACTTTATTATACTTAAGTTCCCGTTCTCTGGATTTTGTTTGCAATATTCAAAGATGGTTTTACCCTATTGGATGGGGGTATGATGAATACTTCTTTTTTTATATATAATATCGAAAAGAAAGAAAATGACTAATAATATACTCGTATATCATATCGATAATATATTTCAGAATTCCACTTTTAATAGCAATTATAATGTGTAGCACTATGTCTCCAAGGGAGTCTGAACTTGAGTTCAGAAATCCAAATTTTCAACTTGGTACAGTTCAAGCTGCAATTTCTACTTCTATATTAACATTCTGTTTTATTGGTAGGTATGTAATATACAATGCATGAAATAAAACACAATATTCTTTATTATTTAAAACAATAATATTCTTTATTATCGCATCTTTTTTACAGTAACAATGGGCTGTTTAGTCTTACAGCAGAGCTACCAGCGTCGTAACATTTCAGCATCTTATTCTACTTTAACGAATAATACCGAAAATTCCAATAATGACACTAATAATGACGAAAGACGCGTAGTAGATGTTGAAGATCTGATTTCTTCAAATTCTCATCCTCCAATGTAAGTAAATTGTATAAAAAATAAAGCTAGTAAAATCTTGTTTTAATTAATATTTTGATATTGTTAGCATCGGCTGTGAATATACACATGGTTGTCCAAATGGTACATGTAGCAGCAACAATAACGAAATTGATGATTGCGAATTATATATAAACATTGAGAATGAAAGAAACGATCCTCAGTTTTTACGACATCTTGTATTTGTTATTTTACTTCTATGTTCCATGTTCATTGTAAGTATATGACAGAATACTTGAAAATTATTACAAGATTATAATTTACTATAATTATTTTAGGGTTTATCCATATCAATCGGAACATTATTAATGGAACAGTTGACTGGAATTTATGCAGAATTAGCATTTTTGGATGTTGCCTTAAATTTTGGCCAGTCATTAATCGTATTTGCTATTTTTGGATTAGATACTGGTCTTGGTAAATTAGGATGTTGGCTGCAGAAAATGTGTCGTAAATGGCGTACTGGTATTGCTATATTCTTATATTCATTTTATTATATTTTTATATTTAACAAGTTCCATAATTCAAATGCACACTATATTTTGCATTTATAGAGAAAGAACTGCAGCTTCCCCCTGAAGATACATTAAGTCCCGAAGTGAGAGCTATTAGGGATCAGTTTAATCGTTGCCATTTGGCTGAATGTCGTGCTCGTATAGCTATATGTCGTAGACGCTTATTAAAGATGTATAAAGGTGTCTTTACTGGAACTGATTTAGTTAATTGGTTGCTTGAAGCAAATGTTGCACAAACTAGAGAAGAAGCTGTTCAATACGGTCGTAGCTTATTAGAAAGTAGGGTTTTGCAGCATATTGACGGCACTTATCATTTTTGTGATCAAAATTTACTTTATACTTTTAATGGTTAATTGTAATATCTGGATCAAGTCTCATAAAAAGACTATTTTTGCAGTTCTGATTAAATATATTATTGAATATTAATTTTTTTTTAATTGGAATATCTTTGTAAATTGTATTTATTTAATGTATTATTTAAAATATTTCGATATTTACTTGAACTTATATGTAAAACTTTTTTATTTTATCAAATTATGAAATTATTGTCTGGAATTTATTGTACAGAACTTTGTATCTGGCTATGTTTTCTTTGTTATCTAGTTACGAATCTCATATATATGTTTCATTGTTTAATCAAAATGCTGCAAAACAAAGTAATACAATAACAATATGGTAATTAATTGAATTAAATGCCAAAGATGAATAGTAATATTTAATATCCTATTTTTAAATATTAGTATTGTATGCAGTATTGACTTTTTAATGTGAAACAATACTTTAGAATATCTGTATTTTTTTACAGGATTGTTATGAGGTTTATTGTTAATAATTTAAAAAAACGCTACGTTAATAAACAATTTTATTATATCAACAAAATATTATGTATTATGCAATATAAACTGTAACAAAGTGTAAAATGAATGTAAAATAAATATCTTTGCTTGGAACATTACCATTATCTTTTCTAATGTAATATTTTATACATGAGTTAGAAACATAAATCATCATCTGGATCTTCCTCATCAAAATCATCTATATCCTCTGGATGATAGTGAATTCTAGATGTATTTGTTGTATTTGTATTAGCCGTGTATGGTAACACTACTTCTTTTCTCTGTTTCATTTCATTTTCATTTATTTCTATTCTGAATGAAGACTCAATTTTTAACATAGGGTTTTCATATACTGGATGTGACTTTTTACTTTGTTCAAGCTTCTTTGACTCAATTTCATAAGATGTACTATTTTGGCTTACTATTTCCTGTTGTTTTAAAATTCCTCCACCCACTTTGCGATGCATAAACTCTACTATATAATTAGTATTGTTATTTGCTATCATACCAGAAAATTTTTGTATCTTTACATATGTACTTCCTAATGTTTCAATGTAAGATACTTTATCTTGTACAAAATCTCGTCTATAAATACAAATCACTTGTGGCACAGTTTTGCTTAACTTCTGTAAAAACCACATAGCCCTTGATAGGCCAACAAATAAGATTAATGATGTCAAGCAATCAATGACTACTGTAGATTTTGTGTCTATAGTTTTTAAGATATGTTTTAGATTATAAAAATCCTTATCACTTATAGCACTTATATCAAGTCCATTATTAACATTAACTGTATAATAATCAAAGATATTTACATTATTTGATGCAAAATATTCACATTGGTATGAAGATTTTGGATTGGAGAATAACAACAAATTGAAAATACAATTAGAATCTTTTTCTTTCAATACTTGTATCCATCCTGTAACCAATTTTCTAACATACGTCGTATCCACTCCTGAAATATATACATATGTATATATACATGTACAATATCTGTTTAACTACAGTTATATGAACTCCATGTAAACAAATCAAATAGAACAGTTCATACGATAGGAGTTTACGTATATTATGTATATTAATCTAATACTAATTGTAATTTCATTCAATAAATGGAATTCTACTGCACATCTAAAATAAACTATAGTTTTATGAAGTATTTTGCTTACGTACCTTCATCAAGGACGATTAATTTTGTGCCCTCTAATAAAGGTAATGTTTTTATAGATGTCATTGTGTTAATTGCACCTATTAGGTTATAAATAGAATCATTTAGCAAATAAACAATAATCACGCAGTAGACACGCGTGCGTCACATTATAAAGTACGACAAATAATTCCAATCCAAAATACTATTCAAAGTCTAATTTTACGACTGAAATTCACTGTTTGTTTAATTCAAGACATTCATCATATTTAAGTAAATCTCAAATCACGCTTTTATAACCTCGAAGCAATTTAATGTTTTGTTTCCTACTTCTTATTCATATCGCGTAGGAATTGTATGTGCAGGAACTGTGTGTTAACATAGAAGAACACATGTACCTTGAAATTTGAACATGTAATCCGGTAAATATTATCTGGAAATTATCTTGAACGAGATCAGAAAATTGGTTGTCGAGGCGACGATTGATAGATGTCGCTGTTACTGGCACCGAAAAGGGTGCGGTACACGCTAATCGCCATACTGGGCGAACGTGACCGAAGACAGAGCGAAAATGAATACTAGAGTGTGTGTCAGATCGAAGCTATTTTGCTCATAACAGAGGTTTTATTTTGACAGTGTGATTCACGAATGGCCCTCGCGATGTACCGATACACTGGCTAAGTCCTAAGGGAAACCGAAAAGCGTCGATCCGTGCGCGTGGCTGCGTAAGATCAGAAATATCGTAGCTTTCCTTGCAACTCGGGTTGTCGCGCTGCATGTGTCATTGTGAGTGCTAAAGGTGTATTACAGCACCGAGAGGCTCTGTTCTCTCCTGTAACATTTAGGTGCGTATCATCGACAGTGCACATAAGCGGCGGAACAGATGCGATATTGAGGTAAATCCTTGGAATTACCACCGATGAATTTGGCCGCGTTGTGCTCTGTTCGGTGCTGCTCCTTCAACTAATCGCGTGTGTGATGCCCGGGAGTCGCTCCAGCACGGACCCAGAGCACAAGTCACCGCGGGAAAGTGGTGAAGATTCGGAAGATGAGAGTGAAATCCTGGAGGAGAGCCCCTGCGGGCGGTGGCTCAAACGTCGGGAAGAGGTACGATTCATCTTTTTATAATATACTCACATCTATGTGTTTACATCTTGTTTACATTTTGTTTATTTACTTGGTTGGGATTTTGTTCTGATTAATATGGTTTCAAACATATTTGGTCTATATATGTTCTTGTTGGAACCATAATTGTATTATCTCTATATGAGAAATGTGACGAAGGAAGTCTCTTGTGATACATTTTGTCTCGGCATTGATTCCAATTTGGTTAGACTATTGGGACGTTTGTATACAAATAAATCAGAGTAAACAGTGAGATATGGATGTAGTTTATGCAATTCTTTTCTATGTAATATAGCGATATATTTTGAGACTTCATATATTAATATGGTAGGTAACAAAAAGATATTATTAAATATTCCTTCAAAGGGAACTAAAAATCTAACAGCTATAAGCTATTTTTCTTATAATCTAGCTTAGTACTTGTTTCATTCGAGGCTGGAAAAAGTAAGCTAAAGCCAAATTGTGTTTAATATATATATATATATATATATATAAAACACAATTATATATATTATACATGCATTATACATGTATACATATATCATAAAATTAGCTCATTATGTCATAAAATTACTAAATATATTGCTTGAAATGTATTATACAAAAATATCTTTAAGCTTGGCAAACTAGTTTCTTCAAAATTTATGTAAACATTAAATGTTTTCGAATTTGTAAGTGTAAACTGATTTTCAACAATTTCTTGTCACTAAGCTTTCAGCATCTGTGGTACTTTCTATTTTCATTCTAGAAACAAATCAGCATAGTTGGATCATTAACCAGGTGTATTTGCAAATCCGCTTTATTGTTCTATTTAAAGACTGAATATTCTTTTGTAAAACATAAATAACATTGAATAAAAAGCAATGGAGATGTTTTATCTGTTTGATGTTCAATAACCATTATTTTATGTTAGGTATATGTAGGTTCCAAGTCCACGTTAGCCGAAGGCTCTACCTTTGGAGCAGCCAGAGGCAGTGAAAACGAAGTTACTGAAATGGAGGTATGTCTATTTAGAGAAAAATAGGCTATCTCTTTTGGTTTATGTACCTTTTTTATTAAAACTGTTCAATCAAAATGATGTAACATAAATAGAGGATTTATCACTCAATATATTTTATTTGAATATAGCCCATTGTCGTAAATATTGAATGAGCTATCTCCCCTCCTTAAATTCTTTGCAAGGTCACATTGATGTAATGACATCAGGCATGAAATTGTTTGAGTTATGCTTAAGTAACTTAAAATGAATGATTGCAGTAATATATTCTGTCATTTCATAACCATAGACTATTCAAATGTAATTTGTTAATAGCCTGTTTTTGTTTTTCTTTGTATAATTTTTGTATGTTGTAAATAGATATTAATGTATATTTGTAAATGAAACTTGTAAATATACTAACTTTATGTATTTGTGTAATTAGTTTATGTTTCATAAGTAATCATACATGAATGAAATGAAGTATTTTTGTAAATAATATTATTTTCTATTTAGGTGGAACAACGTGATGTACCAGGAATCGACTGTGCCTATTTGGCAATGGATACTGAGGAAGGAGTTGAAGTTGTTTGGAATGAGGTGCAATTTTCTGAAAGAAAGAACTTCAAAGCACAAGAAGAAAAGATACAACTTGTATTTGAAAATCTTACACAGTTGGAACATCCTAATATTGTTAAATTTCATAGGTATTGGACAGATACCCATAATGATAAACCTCGGGTATGTTATGAAAGAAAGGAGTTGAAGTTTAAATCGGCTTGAATGTTAATTATGATGTTATTTATTATTTATTAGGTTATATTTATAACGGAGTATATGTCCTCTGGGTCTTTAAAACAGTTCCTAAAAAGAACAAAACGCAATGTGAAAAAATTACCCTTGCAAGCATGGAAGCGTTGGTGTACTCAAATACTTTCTGCATTGAGGTAACACATGATTCTTTATATATATTATTTCTTAAATAATAATGCTTATTTATTTATATATGTATATATTTCTGTTATATGCATTAATGTCTTTGAATTTTTCAGTTATTTGCATTCCTGTTCACCTCCCATTATTCATGGAAATCTTACTTGTGACACTATATTTATTCAACATAATGGGCTCGTAAAAATTGGTTCAGGTAAGTAATTAATTAACAAAACAGAAAGAAAATTCTATTCTATGAGACACATTTTGTATCCAAAAAGTACAGTCTTAATGTTTCTGTACTTTGTACAGTGAAACACGCTGCTAGCAAGTACAAGATATTATATAGTTGCTCATAGGTATTCAAGAGAGCACTTATCCCTAAATGAAACTATTTAACATATATTGGAATAAGAGTTTGCAAGGCACTTCCCCTTTTTTATTCACAGGACTATATGAGAGGCTTATAGTTTTGTTTCTCATATTTTTCATGGATGAAAACTATAAATCACAATATAGGATTATTATAAATATATATATATATATATATATATATATATATATATATATATAAAATCGACCAACCACTGATGTTGAAATAACAACTGTGAGCTAACTGATATTTATTTCATTCTTACATGGGGTACAAACACATAAAGTACGTATATTGCCATTACTGTGATTGCCTCCTCGGTACTCGTACTGGATAAGTCAATCGACAGTAATAAATAAGTTTTATACAGTTACTCAATTAATTTCTATTCAACGTAATTTATAATATCGCGTGTTATTTAATAATTAAACTAAACGACGTGTAAACAATATACACTGATATCCAAATGTTTTATCATAAGGCATAATTATGTGTGAAAAAATGTGTGATATAGTTATATATTGTGAAGAAAGTTTTACTCCATGCTATAAATTTAACATTATCCTAATTGGATTTTATAGTAAGATTAACGATATAAAAAAGATTATTCTTTAAATAAGCTTTAATGATAAATATATGTCAAAAAAAGTGGGATATTATCTCTGCTGAATGTTCTTAATAACTTTTTATTTTAATTAGATTTATTCATTCAGAACCATTCCACATTATTGTTGTTACTGCGTTTATATTGTGATGTGATTTATCTTTTTCCTTTTCTCACTCGCTTATTTCCTTTTTTATCCTATCTATTAGTAAAATAAATCTGTTAGAAAGATTGTGTATAAAGTACTGTTTACATATTAGGAGTAACTTGAGTCCTCGTTTTTAATTGTAGCAAATAGGCTAATCTAGATAATGAAAAAAACACAGCAAAGTCTTCGAAGAGAGAGGAAGTACAATCGTACTTTCGCCCATCCAGAGGATAAAATCAACTGATAACGACGATTCTTCGGTTCTGGTGTAAATTGTGAAAAGATGGTGAATTTGAAGAAAATGCATTTGGCAGATAATCATCGACTATTGCCAGCTAAGTAATTTAGGCATATTGAGGTAAACATTCCTATTTATGTATATATATATGTATGTATGTGTATACATATATATACATATATCTACATTTTGATTATTGGTAGAGTGGTTCATATAAAATATTCAAAATTTATTTGATTTTAATATCCTTCATATCATTACATTGCACTTCTTCATCTCTTGGGTTATAATAACAAAGAAGGGCAAGGGGCCTAAGATGTCTCTTAGTCCTTCTATGATCATTATCTAGCGCACGCATTTTTCATTGTGCTCTAATTTTTGTTGTATCCTTATTCACGAACAAAACAAATTCTACGAATTCCGTTTTGGTCCTTGAAAATGTAAAGTAGAATTTCATCATGCTCAACGAAAGTGCCTCTTTTTGGAATATAAATTATCCAAGAACAAACTGTGTAAATTACTTTCTTGCTGATTGCTTGCATTTCATTTATCCTGCTTTTATGCGCTATGTTTGATCCCCCTCAGAGGCACTTTCGTGCATACGTATGTATATGCGAGAATTATTAACTGTATGAGGGCTCAAGTTACTTGTAGGATAATTTTTCAGTTACAACACAATTTTTCTAGCGGTTCATTAATCCACTTGTTATCATGGAGGTGGCGGGTATTCGAAAAGGTAAAAAGATAGTTACATTGCTGTGACTGTATTTGTTTTTTTTCCTTTTCTTTGTTTTTGTCTATATTTGGGCAAATAAATACAAAGAATTCCTGCTACCTCGCAAAGAAAGTTTTTTAACTCATTGCTTGTTAAATACTTTCATACAAATATACATATTTTGTGAGTGCCTATTTGAAATATATTTTCTTAGAAATAACCATATGTTCTTCTTATCATTACAGTGGCTCCCGATGCGATTCATCATCATGTTAAAACATGTAGAGCAAACATGAAGAATATGCACTTTGTAGCGCCTGAATATGGAAGTAAGTGTATCAGATTATTGATAATCTCTTTATATATTATGTTATTATACATGTTGTTGCAATATACCTTGCTGTGTTTTTTAGACTCTGTAACCCCTGCCATTGATATTTATTCATTCGGAATGTGTGCTCTGGAAATGGCTGCATTGGAAATTCAGGGTAACGGTGATACCGGTACGATCGTGACCGAGGATAACGTTCGAAAAACTATAGAATCGTTAGATGATGCCCAGCAGAAAGATTTCATTCGAAAATGTCTTCAAGTAGACCCACTCAGTAGACCAAGTGCAAGAGAGCTCCTTTTTCATCCTGTCTTATTTGAAGTGCATTCATTAAAATTACTTGCTGCTCATGCTTTGGTTAATTCAGCCAGTAAGTTTACTAATATCGCCATTATCTAATCTCTATATTGTCTTGTTCTTCAGAATTTATCATGTGTTCTAATTATAGGTATTATATTTTTTATAATAAAAAGTTATATAATGTAGCGGTTAGTCCAGTAAAAATAGAACGTTAAGTGGAATTTCTTAGAAATCAATTAATTTTCACAACTTTTTCAGCTAATATTTCAGAAACGATAACAGACGAAGTTTTGCAAAGGCTCTACGGTCCTGATACGGTAGTCGCAGAAATTAAATATCAAGGTCGACCACCGCAGCAGATTCGGTTAAGTGATATTCCTGTTACAGAGAAGTTAGAAAAGTTCGTCGAAGATGTAAAGTAAGTATATTAAATAGTTTTACGACAAATGTATCGAAATGATTGTGTTTTTAACCTTATATCTATTCTTCAATCACATAAATTATTTGGGTCGACAGATATGGTATATATCCCTTGACAGCATTTATGGCGAAATTACCACCACCCGTTCGACCTCGGGCGATATCGCCCGAGGTTACAGAATCGGTGAAATCTGTTACACCCGAACCGGTGGACGTGGAGTCTCGAAGAGTAGTTAATATGATGTGTAACGTTAAGCCTAGAGAAGAAAGTTGTGAATTACTTGTGAGTGATATAGCACAATGTGATGAGTTACCTAACGTCAACTGTCAAGTCTAGTTTGTGTTTTTTTACGCTGGTGTATTTTATAGATGACAATATTATTACGAATGGATGACAAAATGAATAGGCAATTGACATGTCCTGTGAGTCAATTAGATACTTCAATGCTTCTTGCGCAGGAGCTTGTACATTTTGGATTTATTAATGAGGTATTTATTTTATTAAATATTTTAAAAAAGGAGCACAACACAATTTCAAAATTACTATTTGTTATAGAATGATCGTGATAAAATAGCAAATTTAATCGAAGAGGCATTAAGGAGTTGCTTTAATAAGCAAATGATGACACCAGGGATGGTGTCATTAACAAATCTTCCCACCCAAACTACTTTATTGCTGCCCGGCTCAGAATTTCAATGCTTGCAACACTTTGATAATTCTATGTACAACGCGACAACATCTCATAGTGATAGTGTAATAACTAACCCGCTGCCAAAAACCTCAGGTTTCCCTGTATCGAGTAACAGGAACAGAAGTCATGATGAAATGGAACCACCGTTGAATGCCGAGAGCGGTAGTTAACTATCCAGGATATCTGGTAACTCAGTTCACTGTGCCACTTTGCACGCTCTATGTATAGACTGGCTATGTATTTTTATATTTAAGTAAACAGGAAGAAAGAATGGAATTAAATGATTAAAAGAAAACAGAAAAAAATAAAAAAAGGAAAAAAAAGAAAAAGGGTGCCGTGGCTAAAGCTTTAGGCTAAAAAATGTTAATGCGGTAGATTCGAACATATTTTATTTACAAACTGTTTCGTATGTTCGATATATAAAAAATATAATTTAATCGAATGATCGATATATTCTCTCCTTTTTTTTTTTTCATTAAGTCATAAGATAGTTTCGAAAGAGGTAGGATATTTCCATATTGGATAAATTTTAATTAAACAAATGTCAAGGACGCGCTATACTACTTCAGTTGACTGTACAGCTCTAAAAGAAAAAAATGCGAATATGTAGCAAGTACAGAATTGTAACTAGTTATCACGAATAATCGTAATAACCTGTTACTAGGCTGAAATAATAAAGGGCATTTTACTAGCGAATGTTTAAATTCGTCGACAAACGGAACGAATTATTTGAAATAATAAATGAAGCAAAAAAAAAAAAAGAACTTTCTATCGTAAAGTGACCAAGATGTATCATAGAAACTTATTTTGTATATACAAGTTAACACAGATTAACTGAAAAACAAGATGAGGAGAAAATGGTATAATTATTACATACGGAAGCATAACTCGATCGTACAGCAATGCGAAAATAATAAAAATAAAAACGATTATGAGCACCGCACTTGTTTCGCTTCGATATTCGATGTGTATTGTGGTTTGTCCCGACTCATACGAATCTTTTTTCTTTCGCTCATTAGAATGAATTAAAAAACAAAAATTGATATCTTGATTTGTTTGAAAAGACAAAAATAAGAAAAAGATAGTAGCGCGTATAACGTTCATAGAGTAGAACGTAATACATCGGTCGACTAAATACAATCTTTTTGTAATTTATCTTTGTTCTTTTCTCTTTCTTTCTTTAATAAAAATCGGACACAGCCACGGCCCTTCTATACTTCGGTATTATTGATGTGATTAAACCAAGGTTATTAAATCTCGATAAAATTAGCTGAAATCCTTGTAAATAATTTATATTTTTAAGAAAATCTGTTGACACAGAAAACTAGTCATATAGGTATATTCGAGTGCTAACAAACTAACACCGACCTTATTATGTCTTTTTGCATTTATAACACATGCTTGGCCAAGAAATACTGCTCCGATTTCATATCTTGATAAATGAAGGAAAAGAAATGAAATTTTCAGTGACGCATTTCACTAAGCAAACGACTAACCATTACTAGCGGTAAAGAGGCAAAACGAAGAAACAATAAATAAAGTAACAACAACTATTACCAACAACATAAACTTTGATCTTAAGTATGTAAGTAGATTATTGAGGTAAAAATTGAATGTATAGCTTTATAATTCAAATTATAAAAAAAGGAGAAAAAAATAAAGTGCGACGACTGAATCGTGGATATTATCGAAAAGGGCTGTACGATGACAGTGATAAATAAATACTATAACTCGGAATTTCACTGCCTAAAATTTGTTTTTGTTCATCAAAACTTGTCGCTCCTGTCTTCCCGATTAATTTCAATCTTCTTACTTTCCTATACACGTTTATATTTAAATTTATATTGACAAAAAGAAAAAAAACGGAAGTACAGAGGGAAAACATGGAGTTTGAAATAGTCTGTTCTATAAAAATTTATTCATGTAACAGAAAGAGAAACACGAGATGTGAATATATCTTTAATGTAAAACACTATTTAATGGATGGAATGTAATGAAAAGATGTCTCTACAAAATGTTTTTTTTTTATAAACGATGTTCTTTTCTAGAGACTACAGCTAACAAGATGAAACAGAGTATAAATGTTCATAAAACAGAGAGAGATAGGGGGAGGGACAGATTGTATCTTCCAATCTTGTTTAGTTTAACATACTCTAAGCGTAATGTAATACTCTGATAATGCTAGGTCTTTGTTACATGTTTAAAACATTAAGTTAAACATCATTATACATGAGGATAATAATAACTTTTTTTAAAAAGTACCGTTGTTTATTTTTATTCACTTAAATTTGCATGTTTGATAAAATTGCATGTTACAGCTCAAATTTTTCCAATTCTATACTTATGTGAATTTCGTAATCAAACAATGAATTGAAAGAAGATTAACTTTTGCATTTAGTTACAATGGTGCTGTTCAGTCATAAAATCTGTCTCTTTCTCTATGTTGTCTTAGATATCCAATAAATATTTCTCATATATAATAAATTATTATATATTCAACAATTTTATACTATAATAATAAAAATGAAATCATTACCAAATTTACTCTGAACAGTACCGAACTACAACGTGTTCTTGAGCCAATTTTCTTAAAATAATTCCTATTTACCTCATCTAAGCACATTATTAAACACCATAAATGATATAGCTATCCATTAAACATTATGGTGAGGGTATGCTTCCTAACAATCTTGAGCGGTGAACCGATTTCTTTCAAATTATAGTCAGATTTATGTTCCATCCGCGGAATGGGTACGATTCAGCAGATAGTCAAGATCATGTGCAATACGATCCAGCATACCACTCGTTGTAGCCTCGCAGTTTGTGATCACGATTTCAGGTGCCTTTTCTTCCCCATCAGGTTGTTTACGTTCCGTAGTATTAGCAATGTCAGGAATGACATTCACATGGTCTCTGCTCTTTAGTTCCGTTGCTGACAATAATTCGACGTCGTTCTTCACGGCCAAGGTTACATCTGGCATTCCGCTTAAGCGCGATTCGACGTCAGCGCTACACAGAACCTTGGCTGAGCTCTCTGGCGAGGGATTGTGTGCGATGAAGATTTGTCCTTGAGACTCCCTATATTTACCAAATTCCCGGAAACTGCAGCACTCGCTGGCGCCATATGACGCCTCGTTCATGCAGTGCAATGATCGTGGGGAAAACACGGTATCGAACACGACAGCTTCTTGATACTTTCGTGGACTAGTGCTATAATTTTCCAGGTTTATATCGTCCGAGTGATCGATGCGGATCTCTGGCAGGAATCTGCTGGTGACAGGGACGGAAGGTTTCGAATATGAAGATGAGGACTCGTTTATGAACTCGCGCATGTCTATACTACCCGCTGCAATCCCGCGAGCTTCTAAATACGGTTCACCGATACTTAAGGATGACGACGGTGGAGCAGTATCGTTCTCCACCTCGGCGCCGCTCTTTGAACACACTGATTAGAAGATAAATTCAATTGATTTATTTTTATGCTTATTATTATCCGTTGATATAATTTTCATAAATTACCTTTGATTGGCTCGGATGTTATATCCTCTTCTGCATCATGTTTCCACTTTAGTTTTCTTAAGATTACATCGACGATAGTTAATTCGCCAATCACGATGTAGATTATCATTATAACAAAGCCCTACATTTATGCGTGTCATCGTTAGATATTAAATTTTTAATTGTTTCAAATTACTAGTCAGACTTACCAAAACAGAGGAAAGAGAAGCGAATATGTAATGAAAGATGATAGAGGTAGAATTTATATAAAAGATGGAGGAGGCTTCCATTGCAATGACACCGCAAATAACTATGGCAGCTCGATGAAGCATTCGTAGTCTGAAGAAAAAAAGGTTTCAATTTTTCATCATATAATTATCTTTTAATTCGTATGATTTTTAATCGCATGATTTAACCGATTATACCTGGCCTCTATTGCTTCCTTTTTCATAACATTCTCCTCGACAAGAGCATGAGCCTTGTGCAAGATTCCCAAATACAATAGCACAAATATAAGAAACATCATCGTTGCGCAAGTAACAAAAATATTATAAACGCCGCTGCCAAAAATTAACCACCATGACTCGTGTCTCCAACCAGTGCTTTTGTGTGTAAGTTCAGTACTTAACACAGCCAAGATAGGGACACCTACATTAAACAAAAATGAAAAAAATGATAAAAATCTATATTAAATTTTAATTGATTTTTAATATAATTTTCCGAACCAGTAATCACTGCTATGACAGTAGGTTGAAAATGTTGACTGGATCGAACTTGAGTTAGACCAGCATAAATGATGAGAGCTTCCGATATAGGCGCTGACATACCAATCAAGAGGAAAGCTTCTAAAGTTATCGCTACGATCGCGTAGGAACTCTAAAATAAAATAATTATTATCACAAAAAGTTTCTGAAGTCAACGTATACATACTTGAATTACCTCTGGTAAGTGATTATACACGGCATAAATGAAAACAGCCATTGCTCCAACCAAAGCACCGCAACACTGAAGCTTTAAAAAGTTCAACCAATTACGATTTTTCCACCAAAAGGTTCCGAGGATCAAAGAAGATATAAGACACTGTGCCAAACAGCTACCACATCCAAATATCACGATAAGTGTGGTTTGTTCCTTTTTTGCAAGTACTACCTGCATTGAATTATTTTTTTTTGAGTTATTTCGCAATTCGAAATAAAATATTTATAACTTATCTGAACTTACCCTTACAGCACGTGCCGTTAAAAAAACTGCGAAAGTTCCGCTACTAGGGCAGAGACAATGCGTTGTGGCATCACCTGGTGAAATATTTGCGATACAGCTATTGAGATCCCAAGAACCTATAACATCCATAAGGCCGCAAGACACATTCCATGAACTCGACTGATTTTCTATGTGTTTTAGCTGTAGGTCTACCCAAATCTTATTATGTTTATCCAAATTGAAGGCAGGTATTGCCACTGTGACGACTCGAGAATTAATACGAAACTCCAGATCTGTGCCATCGCTGCGAATAAAAAGCATGTAAATTAAACAGTTGAAACGTTAAAACGTTAAATGTAGGATTGCTATTGCTTACTCCAGTTCCTTGACATACGTGGCTGGAAGAAAATGAGACATATTCTTATAAACAATTACTATTCCATGTAGAGTGTTATTAGACTTTACACCACGTTGTCGTTTTTTCCATAATCGTACTGTCGTTTTGTCATCGTACCAATTTGGGTACCTATTAAATGATAAGCGAAATAAGTGATATAATTACATAAAAAGAATGTTATTTAACAAATATTAATTACATGGATTCATCTATAGGGATTTGAAGAGAATGGGTAATACTATCTCCATTATGTTGTTGTAATTCTTGAATGTCTACCACTAATGAAGAAAGAGATAAGTGCTTGTAAGGATGAGTAGCCACCTTAGACCAATGCATCAGGCTTCGTTGAGTTATTTGAAGAAGCAATAGAACTTTCTGTAAATTATAAGCATTATGTATTTCTCTTATTCGTCAATTTGATTAAATTTCTATACCTGTTGGCTTAAGATTGAATTTTTGTCATCTAGTATTCGACTAATTATCTGTATCAAAGCCTCTATAGAGACATGTAAATCGTATGGATTAACAATATGCTGATAACGCTCTATTTCCGCCAAGATACTCAGGATACGATCACCTTCGCCAGGATAGAGAGGCAAGCTACGCGATTGTAGAATTTTCCAGAAGATAAAGATTGTTCCAGAACCAGACGTGTTTTGATATCCTAGTGTTAAGCTTTTAAACTTGTTATAACGTGAAACTAATGGTTCGAACAAACAAAGGGAAAAATCTGGAGTTTGCCATTCAGGAGTGGTGGCATCTTTCATCGAGCACAGTCTGGAGACTTTCTTGCCTACAAAATGTTGAGGACATTCTAACAATGCTTCAGATCCAGGAGCAGTATCTGGCCAGATTAATCCCCAGGATTTCCCCCTCAAGCAAATTGGTATTAATGTTCGATTCACAACTTCCACGCGAACGGACATGGACTTGTCTGCCACGTTACATGTATATATCGCAGATTTCTGAAAATACAACACGATAAACATGCAAGAAACTTAAAGCTTTGATAACCAATTTTAAGGATGTATTCTTTATCTAGCGAATACCTGCGCGTTTGTAATTTTTAATATACTTCCAGTAGGAAATAAATCTTCCCAGACCTCGCTACCAAGTTCTAGCTTCAACAGAGCTTTGTTTTTCGTCCAGCCAAATCCTATTCCAATATTGGGCACGTTGGGTGTCATACACGTTAATTGTATATTGGTTCCCTGCAGAAAAGACCGGTTTAGAGAAATATCAATCAATTTAATCAAACATCATTTCAATTTAAGTTCATAGGAAGTTTCAAGATTACTACCTTGTCTATAGTAGCACTCATTGGCATCACTTTTACATCTGGTTCATCTTTCACATCTACGTAAATACTCTTACATTGCTGCACGCCCCAATCGACTATTTGACAAGTGTATTGACCCGCATCGAGTAAAGTCGCTTTTTCGATGGTTAATATGGATGTGTGTAAATCAGAACCATCGTTGGGAAGATGTCTATACCAGATTTCCCTAAACATTGAAAGCTACTCTGTCTATCAGCTTGTCTAGACGCTGGCTATAGTCTGATAAAAAATTAAATGATCGTTCAAGGTCACTGTAGAGTATATTCCCATCGCTTTATCTAGTTACCTTATGATCTAGCTTCTGATTACCTATCGATTACATGCTTTTTGTTTACAGCAAGAAGTGACTTTAAAAGGTTTATGTCATGGATGATACAAACTTTGATAATAACTCTTATTTTTTCACCTGGTGGCTTTATTCATGTTCACCAGCATATTGTCCTTGTACCATGTGAAGTTTATGTTATAACTGCCTTGAGCAGCGCAAGACAGAACGAATTGATCTCCCGGGTGAATTTCGTGTTCATTTCCCTGATTCAGCCTGAGACTCTAAAAAAGACGTTGATCGAGATAATTGAAATCTATGGCGTACTCTAACAAGATCAATGATACGTACCTGCAATTTAAGCGCAGGCTTTTGTTGAAAGGTAAAGTGAGTCGATTCGAGGGATATCTCGCTGAGCCGTCGACGTTGGACCAATTTGTTCAGGGACTCTCGAATTTTATCTCCATCCTCAGAGTTTCCAAAAAAATGGAAAGTGATTTCCGATGTGGGTCTACATAATGAACGCGCAAACCATGAGAAGCTATTTTGACTGTTTTTATCTTTTTACATAATTTTTTATTACATCTAAATATTGTTGCATTACTATCTAAGAATAATTTATAGTAAAATATATCCTTCATATTTTTGTATAGTATGTCTTTCTTTTCATTTACGGTCTCGATAAAAATGTAACTGAACTTTTTATTGCTTAATGTACCTACTCACGTCACGCTCAGGATTTGTAAATCCTCCATGGACGAGATATTAGAATTCCTTAAATACTTTGCAAGCTGCGAAGAAATTGCAACGTATTAAAAAACGTCGGTCGATCATTTCGACCAAGGGGATATCGTACAAGAAATTACAGGAATAAATAAAAACAAATGCTTTTTTTCATAACATCTTTATGTATTATCGCAAAATAATCATTGAGTAAAGTAACAACATATTCTTCCAAAATCCAACGATTACAAAATAATTATATTCTTCGTCTTCTTGCTATGTTCAATAATTGTATAGCAATAAGGCTGTTCCTATATACACATGTACGAACATGTACATACATATACATATTGTATATCCGCACAATCCGCGCGATACTTAGTTTCGTATCGCTTATCTTTTCGAGCGAATATCGCGATTAGAACCGTTCATTGTGATCGAGATGTACGCAGAAATACAATAATTTCCATCTTATCTCTAGAACGCTAATCTTGTCTGCTATCAATGCCGCTCTATTCGGCTTCAAGCGTTGGTTTTTGCAAATCATGACATACGAACGCAAAAAGTTGTTTAATAAGCTCCATCTGTGTTTCAAAGTGCCAGCGCTGAAGTTGCTATCTCTGTGTGTCATCTTCCTAACATCCAACGACTCTTCTTGAAGGTTCAGAGCTTCATACGATTGTGTGACTGCATCCAGTCGAAAAAGAATTCGTTCTTGATAGATTAACATGTTTTAAATTCACTCCGGAGTATCTAAGAAATATGGATCGTCGTTGGAGATGAGAACGCAGGATAAATCGCCGCTTCCAGGGCATAGATGATCCCGTATTCTCTCTCTGGATACTCTCAACACCTTGATCCCCGTCTCGCGGCAATATGCTTCCAATAGTATTATCTGTAGATGACTGGCGGAATCCATGTTAGCGTCGAACGGCACGAGGCAGATAGTACCCTGGCTGTTCTCGCATTCCTTGGATGCCAAGGCTCTTAACGTCGGTAGCATACCGCAAGTTATTGTACTTCTAGGACATCTTGGCATTTCTTTCTGTTCGATCCATGATAAACTGCCACTGAAAATCAATTGAGGTTAGTGCACCGAGACTCATATTATTTTGTCAACTTTTTAATCAACGAAAATTCGACGATACCGAGGGAAGCTTGCAACAACAGATCAAACGTTAATTTCTGAAATACGTTACTTTAATGTCTACTTCTGAATATGACCTTTCATCATTAAGAAATGTAACAATTGGGCATAACGTGCAAGAATCGTAATCAATAGTTTCGCAAACGTTTCTCGATAAAGTTGCAACACATTCCATCGTAACGTGGTTGAATTAATCGCGAGATCGACTAACATCACGCGTCATCTAAAAACGCAACGAGTGTGAAAGATGAAAATTTATACCTGTCAGTCATCGTAGATGATGCGTAGGATTGTTTCGTACAGCGTAAGTTTTGGCAACGCGTCATATCTCTTAGTATCTGTTTCTGATTGCTTTTCGGTTTGCCGTTTCCTGGCGTGACTCGTTTGCACACTTCACTGAACGTTGGAATTTTCTCGTTTTTGATAGCCAGTTTATAAGAGGTAGCGTACACTTTCGTTGATGATCCACTGATTCACTGATCGATTCTGGGAACCTGTACGTCGGCACGCACGAGTCGTCTTCCCCATACAATCTTATGCAACAGTGAAAGACTTTCACGATCGCTTCCGTGAAAATTATATGTACCGACACTATAACTCGACCGAGGTTTCAACACGAATAACCTCGATAGCCGATACGCGCCGCTTTTATAACGATCTTACCCCCACCGCCACCTGTGCTATATATCAACGGGTATTCCAGATAAGCCGTGTCGAGTCTGTGTACACAGAACGGAGCTTTTTATCCAAGAATTGGCTGCGACAGCTTTTACCAGGAAATGAAATAACTCGAAGGGCAAAGCTAACGAAAGCTCAATGATAATTTTATTTATAAGTTAAAACCTTCTCGCTGTGAGAATACGCACGTGGAACATTCTCATATCAATTAGTATTAATTGGCAATAATTTATTTACAATTGGAAATTTAAGGAAAAATTTTCGTTGTCAATTTTTCTAAAATTGTTATATATTCCTGACAAATTTCGCAACGTACTTATAGATTTGAACTAGCAGAATGCATCGTGTTGCCATATACATAAAATTAAATCGCAAACACTGTAACGTAATAATGCTTGTAATTGGTGAAAGAGGAAATTGTGTACGATCCATACGAAAATAGCTACGAAAGTAGTTATGATAAATAATGATTTTAGTTGCAAATGCAAAGTTTAGGCGTTATATTAAAATAATGTCCGGGTCAGGGACTTCGTTTACGATCTCTGTTCACGAGAAATATCGTTTGCCTGTATCGCATACGATCGAGACAAGGATGGAACAGCAAGAAATTTTAACTCTGGAATGGAGATCTTAACTGGTGAATGAGATAGCGTTTTTTCCGTATGCATAGTGGCGTAACCTCGTCAAGTACGTATGTATTAACTTTCCAGTGACGACTCTTCATATTCGAAGCGACATAAAAGCAAACATTTTTGTTATCGTACACGGCCACTGGATATGATAGATACCATGAAAAATTTGTTTAACAAGTTTCGCATCCATTTTCCTCGACAGGACGTCTCGGGTCAATAGCACGTGCTTCTATCATCGTGCATGATGCAAACGGGTTGAATCTTGTATCTCTGGTTTCATCAGCCTTGCAATTCGACAGATTTGCTGATAATCCAGGTGGAAATCTACCTGAACATCACGGATTGCCGAGGGGAATTTCAAAAAGTCGATACCTCGCATCTGTTTTGGTCTGTCCCCTATTCTATCTGTCTCTCACTCCCGTACATTGCTCCTTTCGCTTTCTTTGTCCCATTCATATACCTATTATATCGTTCTCATTTATCTCCAATCGCTTTTCATACCGTTGTATTCCGTAAAAAAAAACACGAGCGCGCTAAAATTAGATCTAACCTACGTAACAATTCTAACTTCAACCAACTGAAAAATTGATGCGTTATGTAATCAACTGGTTATAACCGTTTCATAATGATCAGTGACAGATGAATTTGCTATTTTCGAAATTGGAAAGGTTTTACCTATCTTGAATTTGGCAAACTTTTAAACCTTTTTATTAATTGAGCGATTTCTCTTTTTTATTCTTGCAGAATATGGATTGAAGAAACGATCGGTCAGCTACCTCGGGAACGCGCATGCGCAATCGATTCGCCGGGAATTCCGAACCTCTTGGGCAAGAAATCGCAGACTGTAGCTTCGAAAAGAGGTCGATTCTTGGTATATACGCAGCTCGGATATATCTACTAAGAATTAACTGATCGCGGACTGCTCGTATAAACATTGAGAACGTTCACTGCGTGGATCATGCATAAGACCGATTAGGATTTTGTTAAAATGTCACGTGTTATGCAGGCATGGAAAAAGAGGACAAACGCTCGATTTGGTACGTTCCAAGATAGTACGTGCTTTGGTTCCGCTTACTTTTGAAATAATGAATGAAACGGTGACCTCGCGGGCTCATCAATCACCGAACTTCCCAAGCTTCCAATTTCTTCTTATTTTATATATTTCAATTCAGAGTTGAATATTAAATTCGGATCGAAGGAAGTGGAAATTGTTACGACAGAGGAATTTAGGAATTTCGCTGATCGAAGTCTTTTGTTTTCAAAATGTGGTGTAATCAACAGCACAATTTTCGCAACTAAAGTTTCAACCTGGCGTCGAGTTTTTTAATCGACGCGATCTTATCGCTTCCGAAGAAAAGAAAAAGAAAAAAAGAGAAAGAAAGAATGAGTATTTCTCGTTACGAGCGATAAGATCGTAATTTTCGTTATCGTTCTGGAAATGTAATGTTTTATCGTTTCCTAAGATTCTCTGAAGCATTTTTATATTAAGAGAGTAAACAAAAGAAGTACGAGATATTACTAAAACCTCGTCGACTAACGTTGTCCAATGAAAAAAAAAATCGTTTGTCTGTTTAGACTGCTGGACGATCGAGAAAATAGCATCTTTTTACAAATCTTTTAAAAGAACGATTTCCAACAATTCGACGGGCATCGACATCGAGAAATTCTGTGATGGAATCGTTGAATGTGATTCAGAAGTAGCGCGTGCCATTTTTGAGCATACTGAGATCGTTAGGAGCCATATGACGCCAGAGATCCAACTATTTCTTTTAACTCCCAACTGTAATTTATACCACGCGCAATACGAAAGAATTTCAGAGTCGAAAGGGATAAAGAGAAGCGTTTTCTTGGAACCTTTTTGGTCGATTTATTGGCCAGGTGGACAGGCTCTCGCTAGATTTGTACTGGACGAAGGAAGAACGCTTTTTGAATGCTCGAAGGAAATTTTGGATCTTGGAGCTGGATGTGGTGCCACCGCTATTGCTGCGAAGCTCGTTGGCGCCGACAGGGTTGTTGCCAACGATATCGATAGAGGTTCGTATAATTTCACATATGATAGTCGCGCATACGATTCAATGCGTATGAACAATGTATATCATTAATATTCTGTATTTTCCATCAAACGTCAATGAATTTGCTAGAGAGGAAGTTGCGAATTGGAAAATAACGATTAAGAAGCGATAACGTAAATTTCTTAGTCGCCTGGAAGTGCATCGTTACTTAAAATCGCGTTGTTATGTATGTCTGTATGTATGTATGTATGTTATGTATGTCTCGTGAGAAGGAATGCGCGGCTCGTTTTACGTTTCATATATTTCCTCGTTCGCGATCAGCAGCATTAAAATACAATCGTAGTTAGACGGTACTGTTCACAGACATTCCGCTTACCGGGGAATTATTATCATTATCATTGGGAAACGTTGAAGCAGTTTGAAATATTTACACGAGCAAAGGAAGTGTACTATCTACATGGGGAAGAACCGAGTGCATTGCGCTCGACAGAACGAGTCGAGCGAGTCGATGGAAATACCCTGTAGAAACAGAAAAAACGAAAAGACGCTGGTAGAATCGACGTCACTCGTGTACCTGCTCAGGTAGCCAGAAAGCAACGTAGCAACGTCTGGATTCGGATGCCAGATTTCTAAACGGTCGATGCAAAGTTGTACGCACTCGTGCTACTAATATAGCCGCTATAAATAATTTGTGCCAGGAATACAGAGTCTTTCTCACTGGGGAATAACTTGGAGAAGGAAACGGTTGAATGCTGCGGTGGATGCAAAGACGTAATAAGCAAAAGTACAAGTTGTAGAATACCGTATAAAAAATATGCAAAGTATAGATAGCAGTGGTATCAAGAGGATGTAGAACTCCCTGGATAAATGTAAATATCAAGGTCGGCCCAAGGCCACGCACATGTACAATTTTAATCTTCATATGGGAAATATTTGAGTTTAAAATAGGGTCAATGATTTTTTTATTTCCAAGAAAGAACTAGGTAACCTTAACGGTGTATCGAATAAATTAAAGAAACTTCGAAGAATCGATGTCACGATAATATTCCCACCTGTGATCACGTTTTCCCTTAATTGCATCAGCGTGTTTCTCACGTGTCGTGCTTGGAGAACACGAATCGATACTAAAGTAACTACCGGTATTTACGTTGCGTTAGGCGATACTGGGAATTCAGTTTATTTCGTATGAATGAAATTTCCATCGGTAACTTTAGTATTCGATCGTTCAAAGTATTCGAACTTGAACAAGGTTTTATTGAATATTAGATGACTATATTTCTCTTTTCGTAGCGGTATCGGAAATCGGGAACCGTGTTCTGAATGGTTACGAGGAAAATCGAACATGTGGATCACACCATACGGTATTCCCCATATCACGGAGGTACGAGCGCGAAGGGTCTGGTTCTGCTCGTACGTCAGTGAAAGGTCTTCCATTTCTGGGTTCTACGTCCGTTGCATTTTAATCGCCCCCTCGTGCGCCAATCGAATGTTGCTGACTCACCAATATCACATTGTAATATGTAGCTATTAACGCGATATTTCCATTAACATCTCATGCGCCTGGAAAATTATGCTAACAAGCTGCGTGATATCGTACTTCTACAGACGGAAGCAGAAGAATTGTGAGAATGAAGAGAATGAAGAGAATGGAATGGCCTATAGAACATTCGAAACTTTCGACGTACTTGCATCGAGTCGTGAACTTGTAATCCGATTGTTTAGGCGAATCTATAGTCGCGATATCCTCGGCTGCTCTCGACCTTAGAGGTCGCACTTGACAACGGTAGATTAATGTTACGTTAACCGATCAATCTTCTTTAACTACTCTACACACGTCTTGATATCGGCTCGCTGATTTCTTTTATCTTATCCGAGATTTGCAGACACGTAATGCTTTCGTATCTATTAGCGTACTTATAGTAATTGTTTGATCGACATGTTTCGTTCGAGCGATTTCATCGAAATGGATTATCGTTGTTAAATTGGCGACTGCTCCGTTTAGAAGCACCGATGGAACAGTCGTTGATTAAAGCGTTGCTACCTTTACGTAATATCGCTTGTTCGAAGATTAGCAAATGCCTGGAATTTTACGTAATCTCGATATGTTCTCGTTAAACGAGTATAAAAGATACTGCTCGCAAGATTCCCCATTATAAACATGTTATTATTTCCCATTTATGTAAACATTTTATCATCTCGATATTTGTTTGCGTGATTTCAGTTGCCTGCACAGCTATTTCCATGAACGCTATTCTGAACCGCGTGAATGTCAAAGTATCTCATCAAAACCTGTTATATGAATTGCCCGAAAGGACAATTGACGTTATTTTCATTGGAGATATGCTGTACGACGCAGAAATTGCTGCTGCTTTAATTCCGTGGCTCGAAAAAGCGCGCGATAATGGGACGAGGATTTATCTGGGAGATCCAGGAAGACACGGTCTGACGGAGGATTTGAAGAAACGTCTGAAAGTTCTGAGACATTACCGGTTGCCAGAGAATGTACAGAAAGAGAATTACGGTTACGACAGTTGCAACGTTTGGGAGTTCTGCGGATAACGAGTAAACGATTATATAATACGTCGAAACTCGGTGTACCTATCTTTGATTCGCTATTACTGTTGCAGTCACGTTTATATATATATAATCATGTTGTTACAGTTACACGTGAAACGTACATATATTCATTTGTCGTGCGGTGACAATAACGCCATGGGTCTGATTTATGCAAGGTGCTAAGAAGATTATGAAACGACGTGATAAACGTGATCATAGCGAGCATTGCCTGCTGCGTGACTTGCACATGTGCTTCATCTTATGTATACAGTAATATTTACGTTCGTTTTACGTACAGAGTAATGTTCAATCATCGCTATTTGTTGTACGATTATTTATCTGATACGGTATGATACAACGTTTCGTTTACTTTGCCTGCTTCTTGAAGCAGAGATAGAAGGAAAGTCGATCCTTATTTCCTGGAAAGGGAGAAGCGGAGGCGAAAGAGAAGAAACAGGGTTACGGCGTTGATTATTGAGAAAGCCGATCGGACGAAACTTACGAAGAAGAGAAAGATTTTTTCTGACGCACGAATGGATATCTCTGATTCGAGTAAACTCGATAAATTCCATAGTAACTCTATACTACTTTCCCAGACTCTATTCTTCACTCACCTGTTTGCCGACGTAGGACTCCACACTGCCGTGTTGCGTAATCAGCCCAGACCTCAGGGATGTCACGTTCGACAATTTGATTCTGCACTCGTATCTCGATCGATCTGCAAGCGTTTCCACGGATTATTTCATTTCCCAAGAGCGATCAGTCTCAGGAGAATGCGCGCAGGTGGCGAAGAATGAAACGAACTTACTGTTGTAGATTTTCGTGCCATTTCTACAAACGCACGGTTGCTGCTCCTCTTTGTCGTAAGGGCATTGTATTATGCAATTCTCGAGCCCGCATTCTGCGAACAAGCATTGGCCTCGTGTGTACTTGTGCTCACATATGACTCACGCGGCGCGGTCTCTGCGCGAAACATGAGTCATGGGAATGTTATCCGCGGGTGTGTACAGCGAATACGGTAGACCTCTTAAGCTTTATATCAATTAATTAACTGGTAGACTCATCGACCTACATCATGCATATATCAAATGCGTATTAAATGCAAATGAAGCTTTTTTTTTTATCAAATTCTAAGCATTTCATTTCCATAGCGACAAATTTTTGTAATCGTACGAAGGTATCGTTACTACTTGAATTTAATTAATTAGTATGTGAACGATATAATAAATACAATGGTTCGCAAACAATTTTCGTAGTCATTGTACACGATACAGCTAATATCAGGGCAAACCCTACCACCATCCACGGTATCCAAAAGGTGAATCTCACAGTTACGGCCGACGTAGCCATTGGCGCATTCGCAGGTCATTGCTTCTGCTCCAATTTGCCTGGAACAGTTCGTAACGACTTCGTCATTTGTCCCTTGACACTTATTCACAGAAGAGGAAGAAGTTTCCTTTATAACAAATCGGGAGAGTTCGCTTTTCCAATTTAGAAGGGTCAACGACGCCGGGTAGCTTATTGATTTATCTACGCGATTGATCTTCTTCTACTTGGTTTGATACTTCAAGAGAAAAGCGCAATTTCACGTCACCAGTGAAATGGCTATGCCTCGTTAACATTGCTTTGATCAATGTCGCGTAAACATTTTCGCTATTAGCTAAAATTTCTTTAATCCACGCTTCCTTTAAGTTTCGTATTTTAGATTGTACTATCCGATTTCTTTGCAGAGATAAATTTGCATAAATAATCTTCGTACTTGCAAGTGCCTTCGTTTTGGCAAGTAGGATTCTTCCTGTCGTCGAAGCAGAGGGGTCCTTGGTTACAATTCTTCCCGCTGAAACCCTCGAAACAATCGCACCAGAAGCTCCTGCGAGCAAACAACGGCGGACCGTGTTATTTGTGCACACGTAACAGATCGAGGACACAGGCATCCAGGAATAGAGGGTAAATTAATGGGGACACGAGTTTCATTAATGATTCATGAGCTGATATGATATCGTCCGGAATCACCTTACTGCTCTGTTTGTCTTTCGCGTTGGAACTTTCCGAAATTATTTCGTCCGATAAACGAAAATCCAGGTCCTCTTCCATTATTTGATATGCTTGTTTCTATTTTTAAATTTACTAAAAAAAGAAATCTGTTCCAAAATATGGAAACGGAAAGATAAGATATTCGTGATCATTTGTTTACTTTTCTTTTCTAACACGAGAAGTTCTACGAAATGAACTTTTCAAAAATTGTCCATAGACTGATCGCTTGCGAAGCTCTAAACACGTGTTTCACGAAGAGATAATTCGCCCAGTACAAAAGCATTCGTTCGAACTTATATGTCGGGTTTACGTTAGAATTAGGGTTAGGGGCGTGAAACGAATCTTCGTTTGGGTTACACGTTGTCGTTATGCAATAGAGAAGACATTGACTAGTGCAAATACGATTATTATAGAACCGGACAAGTAATCGTGGTAGTTAGGTACTCGAGAAACTAATGACAATGATCCTAGGTTCAATGACGAATCCGCGGTCGACGGGATGATAGATGAACGTACTCACAAAATCTAAGTCGGATGCGTAATATTCACTGGTCGTAAGGGGTTACTCTTTTTCATCGATGAGATCGCGAGCGGGAATGATTTTCCCGTCCCGATGATGCCACAGAGGAAAACTATATTGGGGTGTGTCTAAGGACACGAGATCATCGGATTCATCGAGAAAAGCCTTCGTTCAGAAAGTAAGGGAAATTGGCGTTGCTGCTAATTGGTTAATCTCCATACCGGTGGTTAGAAAGAGATGCTAGCCGCCCTCGAGGGAAAGTTGCTAGTGGGAGACGCCGCTCGTTGAAAAATAGGTCTCCCCTATTTTCCCGTAGTTGGGACAAAGACTGTTCGACATCTGGCAATCATCTTACTCGAAGAATAGGGTCTGCGTGTGGCGAGCTACGGGACAGAGACCGTTGGAATGTTTACTGTCGAGTGTTACAACTATTTCCTTTTCAAGGAGAGCTATAGAATTATTTCATGTCTTTGTTAGACAAGGCGTTCATCCCGTGACCGCGGCTACGTTCGGCGACTGGCTGTCGCCTCGAGCCCAAGCTCATTATCACAACTCTCGAACAATTACAATCGGATTGAATAACTACAATTGTTTAATTACAGCTATAGTAGACTCTAGGTTACAATGTTGCGGGATTAACCAAAATTCCAAAGACTCCGGTGTTCATTCATCTCCGACATATATGAGAACAAACAGGACGATTCTAGTAGATGATAAAACAACTCAATTGGGTTCCAGAGGGGGGCCTGTTTGCGGCGAGATAATACGCGTTTTAATAGCTGTCGAGAAGGCCATTGGGATAGATACAATGGATCTACTCGCTCTTCCAAAGTAAACTGCCCAGTGTTTGTATCTGAAGATGTTCATAAGTTGTCATAAGTATACTATTTGCTCTTATATAATATCTTATAGGAGACATAAATAGCAAATACCGAGGAATTAAAAATACATTGTGTATTTTCGACCAATCGCGGGGAGACGCAATCGCGAGGAGAGACGTCAACAGGAGTCGTAAATTCCCGTTACGATTATAACAATCGACACCACGAGTTGATCGATCCCCTGATTTCCGTTGAGATAATAGGGGTGATTGAGTTTGTATAAGACTGTGATTCACAGAATTATAAGGTTTTATCTCCAACACTTAAGTTGCACTGTTGAGTAGATATAATTCCTAGATGACAACTTGTCGCCCGAAGGTAAGATAGATATGCACGTTAGAGCAAGGCTCTTTTAATCGAACTTCGTATGTTAGTGGACGTAGCACTAGAGGATACTTAATAGAGGAAGTGATTGTTCGTACTTAGACTTAGACGTTAGAAGTGTACTTAGTTGATTGATTTATTTCTTTAGTGTGCTGAGTGTATGGTCAGGAAGTATGCGTATGCAGTATGCATTGCTTCTGATCGGATAAACGGAGGTTGGTGGATTAGGAAGGATCTTACCTGCCCGCGATAGAAAGGTTTTGTCTGAAACTTTCCTTTGTCAAGCCGTGGTAGACAATAGTCCTTAGAAAGTGATTAAGAAAAAGATATTTGTTCGGTCTGAAGGACCTTAGCGAGCAAATTACTGGCATTTATGACGGGTATTTAAGGCTATTAAAGGTACGTCGTAAGGATGAGCGGACATCCGGTGTTCGGCTGACCCGCGGTATATGGCCTGGTCTAGGTAGACGGTCGCCCGACGTAACACATTGTATAAGGATTAGTGGACAGTTTTACCGTAAAAATTCATAAAGAATATTAAGAAATTTATCATAATAAAATATCATTTAAAAAAAGTACTACAATACTACACATTATTTACAGATTATATAGTGAAACGAATTATGCGTCATGCGATATATAATAAAGTAGTAATTTTTAGATCTTCCCAATACATCAAGGAGATAAGACCAAAAAGAGAAAAGAGAAGTTGAAAAACTCACGTATAGTCTCCAGACACGAGGCAATTCCCGGAGTAGGAGCAATGCTGGACGGAGCAGCAATCCGAATTTGGCACGTCTTCGGTCATCTGATACGTGACATTGAACCCGTACACGTCCAGCAAATTGTTTAAAACTCGTACGTGATTGCCCTCGAGTCGATCGAGCTCGAACTCGATGACGAGAAACGGCCTGAACGTTCTAAACAATTTGTATTCGAACACGTTGCCCTCGGTGATCTCTTTTATCAGACTGGCGCCAAAATTCATACTCTCCGATTCGTAGTACGCGTACTCGGTGAAACTGAGTCCCTTATACACGTACACTTGCGTCAAATAGACGACGATGGAGCTGTTAGTCGCTGGAATATCGGAAACATCGATCACCCAGCGACACTTAATGGGCACCGGAAAAGACCGGGGAAAATTTGGGGTCTGGATCACTCCTCTCGGTGCCGTCAACCGGTTACCGCACGACACCTCGGTCGTCGTCGAACCTCCGTCGATTAAGGTCAAGTGAAATAGAAAGGAGAAGCTGATCACCATGGACTTCATCTTCGAGGAATACATCTAAGGAGAAAGTATTTTGAATTTAATCAATGAATTTCTGTTTATAACGAATCTGACAAAATTTCGACAGCGTTCTTTCATTGAAGGTTTATTGTATTTTTGACACTGGCATTAAAACGAATAACTTTCATCTCCATTCCATATCCTGTCTATAAAGAAGCATTCAAGAAAACAATAAAGCTTCGTATGTTTGAGAGGTTCCAAAACTGAGAAAAATTGACGTTCATGGAGCTGTGAAGCTTGTTGTTAAATTGCTCGTTGAATGCATATAACAGAAGCAATAGGTATCTTTGATGTATGGAAACAATGGAAACAAGAGAGCCGTTTATCAAATGAACAACATCCCTCTACTTACATCGAGGATACAAAGAAACCAGTTCTCCTCACCAATATTCAAAATGCACTCGTTCCTTATTCGACCGTACCATTACACAATCACATTTCGTTTTCGTACAACACTCAAAAATTGTCCTCACTCTCGGCTCGTATCGTTCGCTGCTAGTATCCATAAATTTAAAGGGACACACAGACATGATATCATACGTATCAATAATTCACCGCACAAAACGATCTACAAAGACAAAAAAAATTTGTACGAATTGAAATTATCCTAGTTGAACGATACGAAGAGTAATATAGGAGGGGTAAGTGGTCGAAGAACGCCGAAACATTCTGATCGATCTTATCTGTTTCCTCCAGGGCGATTACCAATAGGATCAGGAGTCTGCTGACGGTCGAGAATGTTATCACGAACGTACGAACCCGCGATCTGCCGGGCAGCTGGGCGTTAGCCCCTTCCGCACAAGTGATCTCTCCACGCGCACCCTCAGTGCATCCCTCGTTCAACGGACGTAGGAAAGTTTGTATTCGTATTTGTTGTTGGATTGCATGACTGTAGATTGTAGAAAGAACAACAGGAACATAGGCAAAGGGACTGTTCATGTTCGGGAATCGGATTGTTCTTTCAGAAGGTTCAAGAATTCTGTGCATGTATGTGTGTGCATTAAGATTTCTGGGGAAAAAGAAGCAGTAGGATTATATTTATGTAAATATCGATGGATATGTGCATGTGAAATATTTTTAAAAATATTGGTGATTACTTACGATGTTATTCATTTTTATTTTGTTGCGTGATTATTTGTATAATGAGATAACTACTGACTCACAATGAGGTAAATAAGAGATAAGATAAGAATAGATAATTGTAATGCTGATTTAAATAAAAGAGAGTATGGATTTCTGTATCATGCACTCTTTGGTTCAAGGACTTGTTAAGTCTCGGTTTGAGAGAAAGAGACAAAGAAAGATGTAGAAAGTAACATCAGTGATTATTCCATGTAAACTATTGGCGTGAAATTAAGTCATCTGTATGTGTATATATATATATATATATACATATATTTATTTATTTAAATTAGATTAATATGATTCGTGTATGTAATGTGCTTATATTACAGATTACGATTATAATTTAGGTACAACTTTGATGAGAAAGGTAATGGTAACTCATGTATTTTCTCTTTCATATACGTAGAAAAGGCATTACTGTTCACGTAACGGGCTTCTACTGTTTCTTGGTCATGGGGGCTATTGGAAGGTTCGATGTCCATCGGTTCCGCCATGTCCGGAGGATCGACAGGTTCTGAGTCTGACTGACCGGTATTCGATCTAGGGCTATTATCTTCGTTGCTCAAGTTTACGTCTTCTACGATACTGCTGTCCGTTTTCTCCCGTTTAGCCATTTTTTTACGCTGAACAAAAGTCTCGTCCTGTTCTGTTTCGCTATCACTGTCACTTATATTCAACAACGTTTCAGTATGTTTCAGTAAATTCAAATAGGTTTCGCTGACATTGGTGAAATTCTGTACCTCTGCTTTATTCTCAGGTTTTGCATCTGTCGAATTGGAAGTAGTCTGTACATTGCTTGATTCTTCTGTCCGCGAAACGGACTTATTACTATCCGAAGAATTTTCAGGATTCTGATTGTTCCAGTCAACGTTATCATTACTGTTTACTACTTGCCTATTCTGTCTTTCGTTCATGTTACACAGTAAGATAGCTCGTACTTGAGCAGTTGCGTACAGATCTCTAGGATCAGTGTTTACACTGAGCAACATGCATACCCTTCTCGTAAGTGCATCACCTTCATCTGACGCTGATTCATCCAACACCGATTCATCAGATTCTCTCATCACAGGAACTAGAAATCTTGTTAAGGGGGTTTGCTGTGGAGGACCAAATCTTCGCCGTTCTAATAGAATTACTTTTTTCGTTTCCAGATCTTTGTGTTCCTTCCATACATTTCTCCGCAAACAGTACCTGATCTTACCTCTGCATAGTTCTTGTAAAGATAATGGAGCACATTCAGCTGCAATACACACAAATAATAATGTAAAATGATTTACAAATACTACTCTTTTTATCTTGTTTTAAAATAAATAAATATACATACGTAAGTGGAATAACGGTTGCTCTGAAGTAGTAGGCACGACTAACTTTGCGAACGATACGGGAAGCATTTTAAACTGTATCCAAGTATTTTCATCTATTCTGAGTACACGTAGCAAATGATTTTTAAACGGCATTACGAGGATACCTCCGACACATACAAATTGTTTAATAAATCCTTCGTAATTTTCGGGACATGCTGCACCACAATATACTCTGTCATACTGCCTACCAGGTGCAACATTCAGACAATTCCCTGTTAAATGTATAGTTACATGACTCTTTTCTGTTCTCACAGGAGTCATATATAAGTAAATTCTTTATGCATCACCTTGTATAAAAACTGGTTCACAAAAATCAAATTCATCCAGTGCTAATGACTTCTGCTTAAATTCTTCTAGTCGCTCGTACGCATAATTTAAACAATCTTCGTGCAACTCAATACCATGATTTGTTCCATGTTGGTCTAAGAAAGGTACAAAGATATCATGAATATTCTATATTGATCTAGTAAAGGAGCAGTGTTCTTACCCAATATGAGTCCTGCCATTGTACTGAGATAACCAGTTCCTGATCCAAGATTTAAAAAGCTCAATCCTGGTTCCAATGAAAGGCTTTCCATCACCTCGCTATATACACATGGTGCAGATAAATGAATGTTACCATGTTTCCAGGCAAGATCATTGTAAGCTCTTTCTCTGTGAGATGGTAAAACATAGTCTGCTCTATCAATAGCTCTAAATACTTTTTCCACTTTTCTTGTTCTTATATATCCAGATTTCATTAAGTTATCAACTAATTCATCGTTATTTTGTCCACTGCTTACAGCTGCCCCCATTGTTACAAGTTTACAAAAGATCTCTGCAACAAACATTCAATATGTTAATTAAATATTTATTGTATTTTTAAATATTTTTGCACTTATATCAACATATTAAAGTAACATACTTTAAATATAATTATATTTTTGTTGCCACTTATATAATAGTTATTATTTTGTTACTATATTGACAACTTTTATTGGAGAACTTTTAAAGGCAAAGTGGATTTATATCGATATAGCAATCGCAACACTGTATTGTTGTTTGACTTTAAAAATAACTTACCAGGTCAAAGTATAGTATATTATTTACAATTATTAAAGTTCATATAAATATGGATAATGTGATAAATAATAATCTACCAAAATATATATTCATCTGATAAGAATGAAATTCCAATACCAAATATATTATTTTATTATGAATACGATAGCGAATGTGTGTGTCTACTTTTACGTGTCAAAATATAACATGATAGGATTACGTCAAAGTGCGTTGCATATATATACATACACAACCGAATAAAGTATATATTTAAGTCTTACAAAGCGGAAAGTCGTATTCAATAATAATAACATAAATTAAATAATAAATTACGTATTCGTATAAAATAAATATCGATACTACAAATTTGAGAGAAATGCACATAAAATTTTCGCAGTGTTCTCGTCAAAACGTTCCCTTACCAGATGAAAACACTATGCTCAATGACAGTGAATAATGGAGTCGATGCTAAGTCGGAAAAAATATCTTTCGGTGCCTCGAGTTAGCTTATTATAATGCACACAGTATCACGCATCGTAACATATTTTGCGACAAAAGACTGGATTTACTGCTTATGTCTTCTGTTTTGGTAAGTACAACAATCCATCAAGTCCATCAGCTGATAGAACAAAACACGAACTGTCTCTACGCCATTGTACGTTTCCAACTATTCTATAACATAATATAATATATATAAGTTACATGTCCACGGACAAGTTTCACGGAATAAAATTCGATCAATTACGAGCATCAACCTGCCCCTTATTATCTTTCCGAATTTTTTCTCGATCGCACAAAATACTTTTTCGATCCGTTTTTTACCTTTTCCTTCAAAATGCGTATGCGTGTTAATCGGCCTTTTCGAAGCGTATGACAGTGCCGTCGCCACGGGTGGAGCCCCTTACCACGGGCGAGGGTAAGGTTCGTAATGTCATAAGGTGTAGTTTACAAATCAGTCGCTAGCCATGGAGCGCTACGATCTAGAGGTTAATGAAAGCAATACACTGGGTGTCTCGCAGTTTACTATGCAATCTTTGCCAGTGTGTTTTATAGGTAGAAATAGGACTAAAATATCATGTTTCAAAAAGTTCATAAATGTTTTATTAAAAAGTTATAACAAAAATATGAAACGTAAAACGTACATACTTGCGCATACATTTCGAAGTATCATTCGCCTTTATTAATGCAAAGTTAATATCGATGTGCTATTGAATTTGCTATAAACTGAATTTCATAACGATTTTGTCTTACTTCTTTATAGCGTACGTTTATCCTCGTACAGTAGAATCTGGTAGAATCATGCTTAAGAATAGTAAACATATACGTTATACATATATCAACACGTTAGAGGAAGATTATTGACTTACATAATTTTGTTATAATTTTTTAATAAAGCATTTATAGATTTTTTGCTATATGGCATTTTAGTCTCATTTTTACCTATTGAATATACCAATAAAGTTTATACACTAAAGTAAAATACAGAACATAGTAAGGGATACAAGTCACACTCCTGACATGAAGCGCCTTGCTCTTTAGTGGACAAACTAACGTTCGCTAAATTCACTAAGAGCTTTGTTCCCGTTACGGGAGTTAGATCTGTGTATACTATCGTGCCCCTTACACGGCTTCCATTTCCCCTCCTGCCTTCATCCCTATAAGACAAAGAGGGTTTAGAGAGAGATCTCCGATGGGATTTCCCTCTTCTTCTAACTTTCTCTTCAAACAGAAAACAATACGCGGGAAGTGTTTGTATTGGGCGCAAGTCTATAGCACGGTATTAGCTAGCATTTCTGTACCATGGTAACGAAACTCGAGTGAGAAAAGACTCTCCAAGCTCCGAAACTCAGCTTGGACTCTACTGGCGTGTAACATCGAGCGCAAGCGTTTACGTACTCTTTGACATATGTTTCTCAAATACGTAAATATGTATGTACATTTATATGCGTAAATGGATCTATACTTACATATACATATAGATTCGCGCATATTTATAATCAAGCGATTCCTAAGCTTCGGTAAACCGAACGCTTTTCAATCGTTATACGATTCTTCGAATATGTGATAATGAATTTACTGTAGTGAATTAAATCTACGATGAATATATGCATACCGTATGGAAATTTTATAGTTGCCACGTTAAAAATAAGGAGACTGTCGTTATGGACGCGCAGCAGGAAATAAGCGTCCCAATGTAGTCGACAATTCCATTAAATTTGTTATATACTACCTACTTCTATTTTTTATTTCGATCGATACCGAAGAGCGTAACGTTTAATTCTTGTTTTACGGGGCCAAAAACATAAATTACTTTTACTTCGATTTGGTTGATGCGAAGAACTTGAAATATTATTTTGCAAAATTGAAAGTGGAAACAATTTTTTAACTTTTAATATAATTTTTGTATGAAAATAAGCGAAAGAATAATTACGATCATTCGTTGCTTTATATATTCGTGGATTAATTGTACGCGAGTTGTATTTTGTTCATAGAAAAAAGATTATATTTGTAAATTAAATTTACTTTGACGTTTGAGAGGTGATAGCCAAAAAACTTTTATTACATGCTATTAAATACATATTTCTGAAACAGAAACATTTTTATCTTATTCTATTTTATGCGAACAAATGTGAATGAGCCTTTACAGCAGAAGCAACATGGGTCGATGCGCATGCGCAGTTAGAGTGATATCGTCTCTTCGCATATGATGGCGACTGACAACTTTAAAACGTGAGTTTATTATCATATAATTTCTTATGTTTACAATGTGCTGTTCGCGTGTAAAATATGACAGTGATAACATTAAATATTCAGTTGTTTGTTAGTCAAGTAATTTTTTTCTCACGATCGACGTTCGATAGATTATATCCTTAAAATTACCGCTCATAATTCGTTAGACCAACATTCACTTATCCTAGTAAGTATACCTATAAAGCTTCCCGTAATTTCTTGCATTGGTGTACTTGCAAAAAGTTGTAAAGTATTTATGAATGAATGTAACGTGTACAAACTTCTTAATACAAATTACCACGATTATCATAATAATCTTTACTTATATTCTTTTTCAACTTAGCTCCACTCATATAGAAATGTACTTAAAATATTATGACTTGGAGCTTTGATAGTGATTATACCTACATATTCATAAGATCAATTTATACCGATAAAGTAAAAATAATGAATTAGTTTTGTTTTCTTCGTATCTTTGAAAACTTTTTTAATAACCTCGATGCCTCGTAGACTAAATATCTCGTACTTTATTAAAATATACATATTCTACTGTTATTGCTCATAAAATAACAAAGGTATTCGTAATCTTAACGTTGTATAATTAAAAAAAAATCTATTTTCATTCAGGATTATCTACTTTATACTATTTTTTACAAATTTAAAATATATTTATAAATCGTATTTATGTCGTATTGTTATCGTTATTAGTAATTTATATCAAGTTTATATGTTATTAAAAACTTTAATAAATGTGATGCTAACAATATTTTTTTACAAATTTTTATCTCTTTCAGACGTAAATTTATAAAATTCCAGTACTGTAATCATAATCTGATAGTTGCAAATTCATTATACAGAGCAATAATATATATCGAGCATTAAAAATGTTAGCTTTTATATTTTAGAGGTTAATGCAGAAGTATATCGAAATCGAAACTTGAGTATTTGCTTAATGTGCGAAATGAATATATCAATTATCATTTTCTATGAACTAATATAAATGATATTTTCGCGTATGGTACAGTAGAAAATATTGATCGTCAAATTTAATAATTTTATCAAGAGCTCGTCGGAAATTACTGTTTCAAAGGCAGAATCCTTTTCACCAATTACACGTACTGCTACGTTTAACCAATCCAACTACGATAACAATACGACGTCACGCGACAACCCTCTGCCATTGGTCAAAATCAACAACTATGAAAATAAAATAATAAAATTTAACATGTACAACTACACTTAAAGCATGTCTGAGTCGGATACATTTCGTATCATTTTGATTAAATTACCGATACCTTGGTGAATTTCAATTTTCAAAATCCAATGCGATAATCTGTTAAATAGTGACAAGTATGTGACTCGCCGTTTTAAAAAAAAATTCAGCTTGGTTCAGCTCGCATTGATCAGCGGAACGCAAATTGGTTTTACTTTTTTTTTGGGTTGATATTTGCGCGGGAGATTCGTGAAAGGATGCAGGCGAGAAAAGTTTGCCCGCGAAAAGGCAGTAGATTAAATAAAAAAAAACTTTGTTACGTGGTATATAGTTATCGATCGACAGTGCATGATCCTTGAATGATTTCAAAATTACTCATACTTGGGAAAAATCTGTATATCCGATGCGGTTAATAGTGTATCGAGAATGTTACGATTGGTCGAAATTGTGAACTTGCTCTTCAGTGTAACTCCGATTAACCAATAGGAAGCGGCCTGTTGCGCCGTCGCTACTACAGTTAGAACCTATGAGGATATAAGCTGTAGCGTACGTAGAATGAAGGCTCGAACGCTTAAAAAATATGTGAAACTAATCATTTAAAATTCACTGGGATTTCAACTTGGTTCGTTCTTCGTTTATGTCGTGTTAATTGTTTGCGTTACCCTGAGAATCCCTGGGAATCCCGCAAGAGATGATCAGTTTTATATAGTTTGATCCATCCCCTTATTTCAGTGAAAAGTGTGCGTGCGTGCGCGTTGTGTTCTTCAAGTGATTCGTGATGCGCGTTGAACGATTTGCAAAAGTGCTTCAATAAAAATACCTGCGGTGTAACTGTTGAAACACTTAACTTCCGAGGATTTATGGTGTTCCATAGAATGTATGGAATAAATTGTTGGCTAACTGATGCATTTGAAAGCGTGAAAATTAATAACGTAACTACACTGAACGATATTTGTTCGGCGCGTGTTTCAAATTGTGTTGGTGATTCTCTTAACGCCCAGTTATGGCTATCCGGGATACCATTGCATTAGTTATTAAACTTTGCATATTCAAAAATTGCAGTTATTTGCAAATTATGTAACTAGTAACAATTCTACTTGGTGATAGGAGATATTATATTATATACTGTTAGGTTTGTAGAATTACAAAATATTTTCACTTGTCTATTTTTTTTCATTCCATTCATCGTACGACATTCTTTAGATATTAATTCATTTTTTAATAAAAAGATGTTTTGTTATCATTTTGCCTATTCAATCGTTTTTTTTTTTTTTTAGAACAACTTTCAAAAATCAATTTTTTAATTATAGATAAGATTTAAATGATTAGATCATTTAAGTTGCTTTTATCTTTTAATCTTTTAGTTATGTTTTTATACATTTGTGTTATAATATAATATAAATAAGTAAACAGAATTTTCTGAGAATATGATGTTGATTGATGTTCTTGAATGTTCTTATGATGATTTGAATCGTTAAATGTACAAAGTGAGTTTCTTTATACAATTTATAAAAATATATTGTATTATGTTTTTTCAACAGAATGGAAGAAGAAATAGTAGTAGATGATGTAGATGAGAATAGTAGTACGGAGATTCCTCAGTCAGATGATCCAACAACACCCGTTATGCCTTTATTATATATTCAGCAAAGTAAATTACGTTCGGCTCCACCAACAACCACAAATCAGACTTTGGTTTCACCTAATGCTACTCAATTGGCTGCTATTATCAATCCAGTCAATAATCAGGTAATTTGTTAATATCCTTATCTTGAATGAGATAGCTTGAGTTTTCAGGACAGAATATTATTTTCTCTTCATATTAAATATAATATAACACCAAAAAATTTTATAATAAAATTTGAATATATTTTTAATATTCATAATTTTATAATCTTACATAAGTAGAATAATATATTATACTGTATAGTACAATAAAGTGTATAGTTATAGTATATAGGTCAGAGTAACCTATAATTATATAAAATGATCCAGTATAGTTGTGGTACTTTAAGAATGTCCTGTTAACTATAGTTTTATTATTTCATATGTAAGTGAATATGGAATATACACATGTAGAGTGTAAAATTCTATTAGATTCCATGTATAGGTGATAGCAGTGAATAGTGTACACCTTTATAATAAATATAGATCTGTTCAATATACTTGCTATAGTGGATAACAAGTAGGAAAGTATAAATGACATTAAACATTACTTTTATAACCATTGAGATATTGTATCGTAGTATATGAAAAATATTTCAAATATTTCTTAAAGACACAAATTTGTAAATATGTACGGAGTGGCACAAAATTAGATAATTTTTAATGATCAAATGACACACGATTAAACTGTATTAAGACATCAAGTTTATTTAATCAATTTTTTGGTGATTTGTAAATTATTTTAATGTCATCAATGAACTATTTATTTTATTTTAATTACAGATTGTTACTGGACAGAACAAAGTGTTTATACAAGGGCCAAGTCAGGTTACTACTTCTCAGAATAAACAACATATTGTAATCCATCGACCAATTAATACTGTCAGTACCACAACTAATTCGCAAGGGCAGAAACATATATTGCTTAGAAAGTCCAATGCATCCACTGCTCAGATAGTGCCCTTAAGTACCACTCAGGGAAATCAAACCAATGCACAAGCAGGCAAGCATACCTTTGCATATCTTGGAACTCTCATTAAACCAAATAAATCGCGGGAATCTGTTGTTATTCCAGCAGGTGACTATTTTATTTTTATAATAAAATTATGAGTAATAAAAAGGATACTTTTTATTGATGTAATCTTAATTTGCTTTTTCATATAATTTATTAGGAGCTCTAACTACAACTCAGATAGCTAAACCAAAATTAGTGATAGCACCAGTTATATCACAGTTAGCTCAAACTTCGACTAGTACTACTACAGGATCTCAAAGTCAACCTCCGAAACACATGGCTAATTTATTATTACCAGTCAGCATACCCCAACAAAGCGGACCTACTAAATCCAATATGTTTAATTTAAAAATTAACAATGGCCAAATTAATGCAGAAAGTAAAGGAACTATTACAGGTAAATACTTGAAAGCGTACTTCATTGTATTGTTAAATTTGAATTAACTATTCCCTTCTTTTTATATTATAGTATTACGGGAGTCAAAAACTACAAATTCGGCTACACATCCACCTCCTTTGCATCCTATTGCAAAAATGAGTTTACTAAACGCAAATAAAGGAAATAACAATTCTACAGACAGTATAAAAATTACAGAAAATCCAGATTCCGCAGTTATTACCCCTATTCCGAAAAAAGACGACGCTGGTATGCCTGAGAAGCGAAAAAAGACGATAAGCAATATATTAAGAGGATCGAGTGAAAAACGAATGAAAAAACAAAATCTTCCAAAGTCTACTCAAGAGAGTATAGTTGATGTAAGCTATGCACTAAGTAGTCCGGAATCAGAACAAGATAAGGATAAGAAAGTGCAAAATGATGATGACATTACATTGATTAAAGTAGTTCCTAGTGAAGATAAAACTGTGAAACTTACTACTAATACTAATGTCGATGACGATATAAAAATCGAAATTATTAAAACACGCACAAGCTGTGGCATTGAATCATTAACAGACAATAAAAGTGATAGTAAGATTAATATAAGTAATCATGAAGACTTGAAAGATCATTTAAATGCAACACATAACGATTCTAATTTCGATGCGGCGAAAGTTTTAGATTGGAAGGACGGTGTTGGTACTCTTCCAGGAAGTACATTAAAGGTATGACCATATAACATTAGAAAATTAATTTTTGATGTCATGGTTTAATAAAATAGCGAATAAATTTATTATATTTCATAGTTTTGTATGAATGAATTTGGTATTATGGAAGTAGTAGATGAAGACGAAAACAACAAACAAGGTAAAGATTGCATTGGCGACAAAGAGAATGTTTGTTCGACACAGAATTCTTCCAAGTCTACCCCTGTAACTGTTAATAATATAAACAACGAAAAGAAACGTAAGTATTAACAATGTGAATATGCATATTTTCTTTCAAAGAGTGGAGGAAGATTTCATTCGAATGTGACCGAGTTTATTTTTATAGCCGATGATAGAAAATCGAGGACTGTTTCGGCGGATACAATGTACCATTGTGAAGGCTGTGGATGTTACGGACTAGCTGCAGAATTTGAAAGTCCGATATCGTGTGGTCCATCATGTACGGAAATAATAGAAGCCAAGAAACAGCCTCCGACGCGAAAAGAAAAAGACTTGAAGTATGTTGTTCGATATAAAGTTTTCTAATATTTAATTAAATATATACTTTTTTTATAAGTTTATTTTTATTTTATTGACAGAGATCTACGCGCGAAACGGAAACGTAAAAGATTACTTCAAGAACAGCAACAGTCTAAAGAAATAGAAGAGAAATCTGAAGACAAAGGACAAGAGAAGGTGAAATCTGAGACAGACGAGGATACAAAGGATACTATTACAGGAATAGATGAAGAGAGTCAAGGAGATAACACTGAATCGAAGGTACTTGTGACTAAATTTTCCTTTTACAATCATTGAAACATACTGCTTATAAATGTGTCTCTGTATTCAGTATCCTTGGCAGACAGGAAAACTCGGATTTTCATGGTCTAAGTATCTTGAACATTGTAAAGCAAAAGCAGCACCCGTTAAATTATTCAAAGACCCCTTCCCGTATGCAAAAAATCATTTCAAAGTTGGAATGAAATTAGAAGGAATAGATCCTGAACACCCATCACGATATTGTGTTCTTACGGTTGTTGAAGTAGTAGGTAAGTTATTTCACTTTCCTCTTCTTATATTCAGTCTATAACAACATACTCAGTTTATTTATTTGGATAATTCCAGGTTATCGAATACGTTTGCATTTCGATGGATATGCAGAAAATTACGATTTTTGGGTAAACGCAGACAGTATGGATATCTTCCCGGTTGGCTGGTCAGAAAAGAATGGACATCGATTAGACCCACCGAAAGGTTACGTAGCTAGTAATTTTAATTGGAACGCATATCTAAAAATTTGCAAAGCTACTGCAACGCCAAAAAATATTTTTTCAAATAAAAGTGTAAGTGCCAATCAATTTTTAATCAAACGATTTATTTTTTAATTTCATGAACTTCACCAATATACCTTACTATTTTAGTCAGTATGTCCAACTGGTTTCCGCGTAGGAATGAAATTAGAAGCGGTAGATAGGAAGCATTCTTCTTTGGTTTGTGTAGCAAGCATAGCAGGCCTAATGGATTCCCGTATATTAGTTCATTTTGATTCTTGGGATGAAGTGTATGATTATTGGGCGGATGCAAGTTCTCCATACATTCATCCAGTGGGATGGTGTCATCATAATGGTCATAGTCTAACGCCACCAAATAGTAAGCGAAATAATATGTATTCGATTTTTATATTTTTGTATCTTCTTCCGGAAAAAACTATGCATGTAAAAATTCGAATCTATTGTTTCAGATTATAAAGACCCTAAATCTTTTACATGGGATGCGTATCTTAGGGAAAGCCGTTCCATGGTCGCGCCAGCGAGAGCTTTTAAACAACGACCACCTTGCGGATTTAAGCGTGGAATGAAATTAGAAGCGGTTGATAAACGCGTGCCTCAACTTATAAGGGTAGCAACAGTTGAAGACGTAAAAGATCATATGTATGTAAATTACAAATATTTATTTTTATCTTAAAATTAAGTGGAGCGCAGTACAATTATTTGTATATGTATATATTTTTGTTTTACAGGCTAAAAATACGATTCGATGGATGGCCAGAAAATCATGCTTATTGGGTCGACGACGATTCCCCTGACATACATCCCATGGGTTGGTGTATGAAAACGGGTCATCCTTTGGAACCACCATTAAGTAAAAATTTTTTAAATATTTTTATACCTCTCGTGTTTTTATATTCTTACTCTAAATATATATTACTGTCTCCTATAGCTCCAGATAACTTAAATGACAGGCCTGAGTGTGGAACGTATGGCTGTAAAGGAATAGGGCATGTAAAAGGGCCTAAATATGCAACCCATAACTCTGCATCTGGATGTCCGTATTCACCTCAGAATCTTCATAAAGTTAGGCAATTAGCCGATAGACTTAATCTGAAGCACGAGACTTGCGACTTTGAAGATGATGTACAGGATAGACCAAAATTAGAAAAAGCAGACAAAATAAAAATGGAAAAGTCTGAGAAATTGGAGAAGCCATTGTTTTCGGAGGAAAGATTAATGAAGACTGAGAAAGACATTAAACAAGAAGATGGAGATTTCTCTGACAAGAATGACAAATCAGAAAATTCGGAAAAGTAAGCTATACAAATATTCTGCATTATATTATACATTGTTGTAATTGCTATGTATATGAGTAATTCATAATTTACAGGTCTAATAAATCGAAACATCATCACAGTGACGGACAAACGGATGATGACGAACTTTTAAGAAAGAGAAAGAAAAGGTTCACTCATGACTATATTTCTTGCATTTATAAACGTACATGTATCTATAACTAACTTGTGTATTTTTATACTTTTATAGACGACAGGTTTCTGAAGAACCTTTATATTCCCTTTCGAATTCATATGGTGACTCGTCGCTAACTACTATACCCTATGCTGCAAATATGCCTGATAAACAATTACGTACAGAATTGTACCAATCCGTTTACAATCCTGGATATAATCCGTTACCGGATTCGCCGCATATATGGGCGAAACATAGCAATGCTTTAAACAGGGTAGTAGCGAAACAGAACACGAATCCTCGAAGGTGGTCGAACGAAGAAGTTATCAAATTTATACAGAGCCTTCCCAATTGTAAAGAAGTAGCAAATATCTTTAGGCAGCACGTAAGTATTTAAAAAAAAGGAATGGAATGTAATACAATTTATTATATTCAAACTATTTAATCTCGTATTTAATGTTTATAGAATATTGATGGTGAAGCATTTTTAATGCTGACTCAGGAGGATTTGATATCGCTATTGGGATTGCGTCTCGGACCTGCGATTAAGTTGTACAATAGTATAGTTCTTTTACGTCGAAGAGCAACGTGAATGATGTGCGATGAACGTACATACAGTTGGGTTTTAAAGAGTGCAAAGTGGCAGCTATTATGACGATTGCGTCAGATGTATTTATTTAAAATAAAGGAGAAGAAGCTTGGAATCATTGGGATAGAAATGTATCTTCTGTCGCAATTAGGAATATTGATTTACAAATGCAGAGAAAATTTGTAACAAATCCTAATTTGATGATACAAAAGACATTTGTTAAAGTGAAAGATGATCGTATGTTTGAAGTTGAAATGGACGATTTTTATCGATTTGTGATCAGGAGATGTAACTATAGCTCGAATGGACGCTCATGATGAAGTACTTACGATTGTCTGTTTTAATTTTTTTCTTATACTGTAAAGTGCATTGAATCATGTACAAATGTAAATACTGACGATCTTAATAATTAAATATTGTAATACAAAAATATAAGCAGTCTTTTATGAAGGAATCTACACCTGACCTGCGATACTCATATTAATAACTTTACACCTGTAAACACACATCCTCTGAAATTTTTAGAATGAATTTATCCAAAATAACAGTAACATATTTATATAACGTATATAATATTTCAAATATTTTGCAATTGATACCTTATCTTCACTACATATAAAAGATATATGAAAGAAACAATGAACGAAAGTCAATTCAGATAAATAAAACAACTGTATAAAAAATGTATTTTATAAACAAAAGATCCAGATTCAAGAATGCAGACTGTATAAACAAGTTAAGTTATAAACCAGAAGTTAACACACAATGTTTATTTATTAAAAAATGAAAGCAAAGTAAGGTAATAATTTTTACAATTGCTTGTTTCATTTATTGTTTATTGATTTCTAATCGATATAGAAATTTATTAAATTATTAATCGGATCAACGTACAACGAAGAGGCGGTGCTCTATTTAAAACGCGCCCCCCTTCCCATTCGTTCTAGACATTGTGCCACTCTCCAGGTCGCTCTCCCACCACGCCGGCCAAGTGGCTGCTATGGCGATGTTTACAGCGTAGTCACGACGACTGGCCATGTGTTCAGTCGGTGGCTTGTCGCGCGCCGTGCAGTATTACGTTTTGGTGCGTGTTCGCCTCGTGACTCTTCGTATATCTCCGCTTCACAAAAGCGTTCCCGTGTGACAACCATTTGATTGTCAAACACTCGCTGCTCTTCTACAGGTTGTCCTGAAATTATTTATAGTACAACGATACAAAAAAACGAACAATCAATTATAATCAATTTACAAAAGTATTATATAGTTTTTCATGATAGATTCGCAAGACGAATTGTTTGAAACACGAGATTATCGTTCAATTGAAATCTATAATTCTTCAAACAGAGATATCGATTTCGAAGTTTTAATCGATTTTCATAAATCGTTGACCGAATCAACAACAAATTAACGCGAAACGGAACGATGACATTGGTGGTGTCATCGATAATTAAATATAACGGAATAACCGAAATTTTGCAGGTTATCCTTTCAGTTAATTTACAAAGTGACAAGAAGGAACTTTCGATGGGACATTCGTGATCGTGTATTACAGTGAATCGAGTTACAGTTTACGTTATTCATTGTCATGCGCAGACGCGATCGTTTCGTACGACAAGTAGGCTAGATTTGATTATCAAAAGCGAACGATTTATTCGATATTTCGAAAGAGTAACACGGGAGTGACGCGCGGGAACGTGATTACTTTTGTATGTTATGACTGGCGTATTTTTCACGCGGCAGAAGGAGGGGAACGATGCAAGGTGGTTGCCGTTGATCGTTGGAGTTCGAGAAAAACGTGAAAATCACGAGGAAGAGGGGCGGTCGGTGAAATTCGGTGGTGGTGGGCCACAGGCTCGATTGTCGGTGATTGGCGCGGGATACGCCGGCACCGGAAGTGCTAAAATGCCCCGTAGCCTGCCGACTAGACGAGGTCTCCAGGCGTTGGCACTTGTTCTCGCCACTGCTTATGCTACCATTCTTCTTTATCAGGCTGTTGCACCCCGTCAGGTAAACGTTTTAATTTGTCTTACATATGTTAGCGATTATTCTTAATCTTAATAACAAGACGTGGCGTCTACTACCAAAGTTCAATTTTAACCCCTTTATTTCAGATCACTGATCGATTAGTGAATACAAATTGCATATAATATTTCAGTACTCCGCTTTAGAGTGTTAAACCAACAAATTATCAAGGTTAATAGCAATACCCACGGTGGATAGGAAAAGTATTTGCACATTAGTAATTACATTAGTAATTTATTAATTCAACGAGTGAGAATCCTCTGGTACAACAACATTAAACAAAATAAGTGCATAATTAATAGATGAGTAGCATTAACGGAGAATGGAACAAGGAAAAGGGAACGAAGAATAAAAACAATAGAATAAGGTAGATAGATAAATATATAAATAGAAGTAAATAAAGTACGGTTCAACGTATAAAATTAATTAGTTTCAAATATATCAAATTTCGTATCATTCGGTAGTAGATACTTTTATAAAACGATAAAGATTCGATATACTATAAAAATGAAACGTTGAACCTGATAAAGAAAAGCGTTTCTTTGGATAATAAGATTATGTGCAAATACTTTATGCAACTGCTATATCAATAGAAAAGATCATAAGGTAAGGGGTTAATCGACTTTAGTAATAAAGAGAGATGTCACTTCCAAATGACGTGTTAATTGTTCTATTCTCGAAGCGCTATTCTCGGTAGCCAGTTATGTTAATCGAACGGTAAATCGAGTTCGAACTTGTTTCGTCGCGAACGTCGCGAGAGTAAACATTGCGTGAGCTCGCGTGCACGTGCTCGCTTCTTTTCCAAGAATTCTCGATCAGATTATCGTTCTATGCGTGCAATGTTTACAAAATAATACCGATCCATTATGAGCGTATCGCGGTTGGTTTTATACTTATGTGTGTGTATGGCATTGTTGCATAGTGGGTCGACGAGATGACGGTGGAAGTGAACAGTAGGAGCGTACTGGTGGAAGTGCCAGCTTCGAGGAGGATGCTGATCAACGAGGAATCTTCGGTGACACCTGCGATCGCGACTGCGACCATGGCACCGTTCACCACGAATCTCGACGACGTGTTCATCAGCGTGAAAACTACCAAGCATTACCATCACTCCCGTCTGCCAGCTATCATCAGCACGTGGTTTCAATTCGCTAAGGATCAGGTACGTGACAAATCCTTTCAAGCCTCTATGCTTCTACATGTCTACAGAATATTTTCCTAAGTCGTGGTTTGCGCTCTTGAGATATTTGTATTCTGCTTATTGTTGTATATCAGATCTGTATAGTTCATCTCTACGGTAATTTTGTAAGATTGCGATACTGGATTAGGTATAATACTAGATATAAGTAATGTTACGTATTATATAATATGTTCTTATAAGATTCTATTGCGCTATACTTACTACATGCATACAGCCACTCGACGTACGTATATCTATGTAGAAAATCGATAAAGATGTACATACATACATATATACATGTACAATGTATAAATGTTTAGAACTAAGTTAAAAGCGTAGAAATTACTTTTTGTTAATATAGAAGAACGTAACGTTCTTAGAGATTTATAAATGCGAACAGCGAAGAAAGTCAACGAGATTTTATATTGTGTTCAGAAAGACGAGTACTGCTGATGAACGAATAGTTATAAACGTGTATGCGATTGTATGCATATTGTACAGACGTAACATTAGACTCTTGTAAATTTTTACCAAGATATTACCGATATCATTGGCCTTTCATTTCTACTTAATTAAATTCTACTCGTTGAGCGTCTTCTACCGGCCCGTCCAGGAAATTTTCCCAAACTCTTCGATGGCCAGTCCGCCACTGATTATAAGTAATACTGCAGTCTTAAAAAATCACTTGTTAGTATTAATTTATCCTATTAGTGGATCGTTTAGTTTGTCTTGCGTTTTGTTCTATCCAATTCGTTTTCTTATCGTCTAATTGGCAACGAATGATCGAGCAATTAATTTTAAAATGTACACTTTGTTCGACCGTTGTAATTGAATCGTTACCATGTAATAGCTCATTTTTATCTCTATGTATTAACGAACAATACTTGAAGTAGTTTTCAGCGAAGAGTATTAATCGATTCTCGAAAAGAAAGTATTAATTCGTTAGACTGGATGACTGTTTAGAATAGAGGCCACTCTGTGTGCGATTTGTTACTGTTCGGTCGAGCATATACACGGCGGTTTTCAGCTTGATGAGCACTCGTCGTGGGAACGGGATTCTCTGTATTTCCGTTTTACCCTTTCCTTCTTTCTGCGTCTCTTGTTCTCCACCAACTTCCATTTACCGTGTACAGTGTTTTATTTGTGTGTTCAGCTCATGTTCTTGAAACAAACGAATTTTATGTATTCGTCTCTTCCAAATCTAAAACCTCCTTAAATATCCACCGGATAGCTAATTTAATAGCACAGCTGTGGTAGGTTTCGTTTATGAATTTTAGCAACCTTCGTACTACGTTTGTTCATTGCTCTTATTAAATATAAATCCATTTTGCAGAATTCTAGAGTCTCTCTGTATCTCTTGCTTCATGAACCTTTGCCCGCCACTCTATGTACGTGCATATCGAAGCAAATAATTTCAAATTTAGCACGGCACAGTGTAGCGTAGTTTACCGGTGGATTGCCGGCTTAAAAGTGTAGGTAGGTGGTAAGAAGGTCTAGGAACTCTCAACTTTCGCGATATTATCTTGCCACGACTAATTGCATGCATTGTACTTCCCCCCTGTTGCTCGGCCTTCCGCTCCCATCGCTACCGGCGACACTTCCTGGAACTAGCAGCCCAGAAAAGTCGCCGGAGGGCCGACTAATAATCGAGATTCTCAGGAATCGCGCATTCGAACGAATTATCCAGGGACCTAAAAGCTCGTTTCGGAGCACTCGTGTTCTCGAGGCGACGTAACATTTGCCCGTTACATTGTCGTCGGTGTTCTTTGAAGCGCTTAGCTCGTTTTGTTCAATGGATTCAGAGTAAAAGAAATTTGATTGAATTACGTCTTGGGGCAATATATCGTTATAACCTCGTCAAGGGTGGTCGATGAAAGCGATTAATTATCGTAGTAACTATCGACTTGCCGAAGGACGTTGGGTGTTTCAGTACGGTATTTGGTTACGCTATAATACAATAGGATAGGTCAGGATACGAGATAACGAGACCGTACATTTTTATGTATTCACAAAAAATTTGAAGGTCCAGAAATCCATAGAACATACGTGCAAATATATACAGGTGAGTCAATAAAAATTACCATTATTATTATTATACCAATAATTATCATCGGAAAATGTTTACGGTCATTGTATTTAAGCAGCCTGGTCAGACGAGTACATGTTGATTTTTTAATGTCTTGTATTATATTTTTATAACATTAGTCGATCCAACTGGACATTCCAATGAAAAACGATCGGTTTAGCAGCTATTTTGAATTTGAATTGTCAAATTTAATGTATGAAAGAGAAGCAAAGACGCGAGGCGGTATTCCTATGTTTTACGTTGCTTTGTCTTTCGTACATTCGCAAATTGAAGTATTAAAATATCTGCTAAACCAAAGATTTTTTTCACTATAAATATATCGATTCTTTTTTGTAGAGAATATCCAGCTGAATCGACTGACGTTATTAAGAGTGTACGGTGGTCGTTAAAACTCTCAGTCACCTTGATATCTCAAAAAATATAAACTATTGGAAGATTTAAGTGTACTCATATCACAGCAGACTGCTTAAACGCGATAAATTTCGCTTCATAAAGTCAATGGACAATGAGTTATTTCAAACGGTAGTTTTTACTCACTCACTATGCACCAGATATACATGGAAGCACCATGCTTGTTGTAATATTTACCGGATGAAAGAAGTCTCTGCCTATATTCTATTCTTTTTAGTTGTCCTCGTAGAGATGCGAATTTGAATGAACATTCGCAGTTTAGAAATAAGAATATAAGCGATATTCTAGACCTTCGGATATTTAAAAATATCTTAGCAAAAGCACTCGATGGTGTCAAAGATCTCAGTGTGAAATCGAGTTAATATGTGCAAGTACCTACGGCGATCTTCCAGAAACAAAAGCAGATTTCTCGTTTTACGTTCTATCCTTATTTCCAACGACGTTGCATTGTCTATGAGCAGGCAAGAAGGAATATTGGAAAATATCCTGATGCTCCTTTCATTTCACTTGTTTACGAATCCTCGGGAGAGAAATGATTTACAAAGAAAAGAGAGTTAGGTAGAAAAACGGACCACTGCCAGGTCTGACTGTATTGTTGACCTGTTGGTAGGCTCGTCTTAAATGTAAATGAAATTCTCTTCGGGTTGTTAACGTTGCTGCTGTAACGTCAATTCTTATTAGAGGCAGAATTTGTGCAGGTCTTCAGTCCGTACCCTCAATTGCCCCAGGGACCCACCATAAACCTAAACTTTTAAAGTTTATTATTTCTGTTATCTGTTTGTTAATTTATTATTAATTACGGGAAAAGCAGGTAGTTACTTAATGGGAAAAACCCAATATTCGACTAACGAAAAAGCTGGTTTTTCCCACAAACAATATTACCTACTAGCCACGTTGGTAGGAGGCTTTCTCCTCCTATCTTCGTTTATTAACACGACCTATAACCAATTGACATCGTGGATCGTTACCCTTACTTTTCCTAACGGAAGGTGCGAACAGCTAATCCGTGTTGTTAAAACCATCGAACAGTGAACATCTCTCCGATCTGTGTAAACCTGTGCTGTGAAATAAAGACAATAGTTGTGCTACGACTCAGCTATTTTATTTTCATCAACCAACCCCCAAGTTTACGCGACACTGCTGTCTTTACAGCTGTTAGTTTTTACGTCTATGCGACTAAATACAGTAATTGAAGAAAATATTTGAATGTTTCTATAGAAATCTTTCTACGAATATATCTTGTGTATTGTATGAAATGTTTCAAAATTTCATTAACAACGTTGTTACGAGACACTGTAGTCGCGACTATATTGGCAAAGTTTGAGAATCTGGAAATTCATGGACATAGAAATTAGAAAATATTTATTCCAAGCACACTCTCCACGAACATCAAAGTATTTGAACAGTCGATTATCCACTAGGTATATCAGCAAGCCAGAATATAGCACAACGATTTTCGATATTAATTATATATGAAAGGACACCGGAGCCTTCCCTCTGGAACTTCGGGAAAATCCGTAAAATTGTAATTAAAGTTTACAGTTGTAATTAAACAATTTGCCATCATTCTGCCCAACTGCATTTGTTTGCGATTTGTGATAATAAACTTGGGCTTAAGGCGACCATTAGTCGCCGAACGTAGCCGCGGTCAACGGGACAGGCGCTTCGTCTAACAAAGGTGTGGAGTGATAGTATGACCCTCGTTAAAAGAAATACTCATAGAGGTACCTGACAGTAAAACATGCCAACAGTTCCTTCGGACAATGAATACCAGATATTGAGGCACTTACACAGTACAAGTTCAGTTAGCCTGAGGACCCGCTATGAAACCTGGGTTTTTTTGGTAATTAAGGTTCTTCAAACGGACGGGCAGTCTTTGTCCCAAATTGACCAATTGACAGCGACGTCAATTTCCCTTACTTTCGGAACGAGGGCTGTACTCGACGAATCCGATGATCTCGTGTCTTTGGACACACCCCATCATAGTTTTCCTCTGTGGCATCATTGGGACGAAAATTCATTCTTTCTTGCGATCTCATCGACGAAGAGAGTAGCGCCGTACGATCTGCGAGTATTGAGTTAGAGCAAGTATATCTGTCATCCCGTTGACCGCGGATTCGTTATCGAACCTAAGACCAACGTCACTAGCGTCGCAAGTGCCCAACCACCGCTGTCGATCGTCGAATCGGTAGTGTTCATACTCGTAGTATCAGGCCGTATCTTCGTTATAACACAACGATGGCCAACTCCAAGGGAGGTCTATCAAACGGCCACAACCCTGTTCCTGACTCTTCTCCGATATATACATATCGAAGACCATTATTTATATCCTGTACTAATTTTCAACTGTACTAATAATCAAGCGTATGTTTGTAATAAACGTAACTTCTATGTACATTTCCAGATTGGTTCCAAATATTACCAATATAATCGTCGTGACTCGTCGCAGTGCTAATGAAATTCCAAAGAGCTTCGTACAACGCACAATTATTTATATACCGTAATTTCCTACGCTAAATGTTCAGCTATTTTCGCGAGTCACTGTACATCGCAAAGTCTCAAGACCGCGAATGTATTTGCATAGATATTACATACATTTGCATAGATGGTAAAAACGTTACTATTAACTGTCGAGGAAGAACCGTAAAAGAAGCACGGACAACGTTCGGATGACAGTGTTCGAATTTGCCATCGTATCGGTGCTACAGGGATACTTTCGATTTCGACAAATTGCTCGTGTTGCACTTTGTATTCGACTGGAATTCACGTGTTGCAATTCGAGAGTCATCGTGCTCGATTGGCTCGCTGTTAAGTAACATGCTGTAGGTGTTCATCGGAGGATTTCATTCGGAGAAGGAGGATTTCTGCCGGGGATACCGATCGATCGGCCGTCGAAGCGTTTGTCATTAGTTTCAGTGACTCGCCCTATATCGTAACCCTTCAATTTACAACAGCCGTTTCGCCTCTGAAACGTCAGCGGATAATTGATCAATTACGTCGTTTATTTATCTGGAAACGCTCACCGACCGCATCGCTGTAATTTTACGCCAGTAAACTACAGAGTATCTCTCGAGTTAATTTCTCCTTTTCATTTTATTTCTTCTTCCCGTCTCCCTTCTTTTTTTATATCGATGATCAGCGAGGACTTCTCCTTGGAATTAATCGGACCTCGGTTGCGACTTTTCAGAGCGTTCGGACGTCGAGCATCGAAAACACTGTAGTTTACTTGTCCGTCGATATTTTCAGAGTATCGAAATAATATTTTCGTGTTTGGTGTTTGCGCGTGTACCGTGCGTTTCTAGCTGTTCGATATTCATTTCTCTCGGAGTTTGGAACGCACGTACAGCTCAGGTATATTCCACTGGTTACTACGTTCGAGTACGTACTTAAATGTTCAAGTACGTAAGCATTTACACACTCGCCTGTCCGAGTATTCAGATTTTCGAGCTCCTACTTTCACGCACTTGTAACGTCAATTCGTATTAGAGGCAGGATGTGCGCAGGTCTTCGGTCCGTGCCCTCAATTATTCCAGGGACCCACCATAAACCTAAACTTTTTAAGTTTATTATTTCTCTTATCTGTTTATTAATAGACAAAACCATCGAACAGTGAACATCTCTCCGATCTGTGTAAACCTATGCTGTGAAATAAAGACGATAGTTGTGTTACGACTCAGCTATTTTTATTTCATCGACCAACCCCTAAGTTTACGTGACACACTCGTGTACTCGTATATTTATACGTTTAGTTCCTCGACTACCTAATTCCTACGTTTATAGATTAGATATTACATTGTTATTAGGTATATTAGGTTCGGACTTTCTCAAACGATCCACTGATCTCGATCCACATACTTCGTTATATTCCTTCCCAGACGATTTACAGCTCGGATTTCTCCATCTTCCAGTTTATTACAAAACAGGACGCGAGTACTCTCCTAGTTGGAGTCGAGAACAGCCTATTTAATTCCTAACGTCGCGTCGCCCATAGAGTTGGAAACGGAGACTGCAACCAAAACGTTTAAATTATTCTCGAGCAAGAGAGAAAGAGAGAGAGAGAGAGAGAATTGGGTCCCAGTGCAATGGAGATATCGGCTTAACGACGATGCCCGTTTTAGCCGCGACGTACGTGCGTGGATTAACGTAATTACGTCGATGTAACGCGACGCCGGTGCCACTGACGTCATCGCGTCTCTTGTCCCTCTTTTTCCCTGGCGTGCGATGTCTCTTGTTTGCCGGATATTCGTGTTCCTTCTGCGAACGCTGACTCGGGAGCTTATTCGTCTCACCTTTTTCTTTTTTTTTTTTCCTCTTCCTCCGCGTTTGTTCCGTCTCTCCCTTCGCCACGGTTTAATTGTCGGTTATACAGGACATCCGTCTTGTCGCGACAATTCTTATCGTCGGTCGTAAGATAACGTTCCATGGATAGCCATCCGACAACCGCTGTTTGCTAAGCCGCTATTCAAGTTTTGGGAAATCGGGAGAAACGGCGATTCGTCACGCTCGAAATACGTTCGCCGTTCGTAGCACGAATACGCGAGAAGCTAGAAAATAGGATACGGCCGAGTAACGAATAAATCTGAAACGATTTCTTATAGAAGACATTTTTTATACAATTTTGTATAACGAGTGGAAAACGTGGAATTAAAATTCTTCGATAGAACGCTTTGAAAATTCATCACGCGCCTATGTTAGGTCGATTCCTAAAGCTAAACGCGTTCAAACTTCGTCTTCTTCGAAACGAAGCCTTAAACGGACAAATTTTGTTTCGCAATTTCTATTTCTTTTCACGCGTGTAATTACTTCCTGACGATCGTTCGCCCATACTTAGGTGGGAATTACTCAAGTTGCAGCGTACTCGACGAATTTTGAAACTCGCTTTTCTCGAAAATTAAGTGTTGAGAAATTTTATTCCATACTTTCTTCTTATTTCTTTCAGCAGCAATTATATCATACCCGTTTGTGTCACCGTGTTGGATAAATGGAATCATGCAAATATTTGCTTTATTTATTGTCATTCTCAACGCGAGAATTGATTGTAATTTTAATAAATATTAAACAAAAAAAATTTATTGTCATCTAGAGAAACTTTCCAGTGACAAAGCTACGCTCGTCGGGGACACAGGCAACGGTGGAAGGAACTTTTTCTCAAGTTCGTTCTCTTTTACGAGTATTCCAGAATTCTTGTTACATTTGTAGATGGAACTCTATATTTCTATATATCTACAAATTTATGCGTTTTCTTAATTCTTCGTGCAAGAGATATTTGCGTTCAAAGACGCTTGAAGTAGCGTAACTTTGTTCTGAGAAGCTTTTCGTACAACAATAAACAAGGTAGATACCTAGGCGACTCCACTTAATCACGCCACGCTGTATATCATGAAAATTTTCAGCGAAAATTCACAAACATCGAAATATAGTCAGACTCCTCGCCGTCCACGACTCTACGAATCTTTTCTTCAAAAACTGTTCACTTTCTTCAAAAAATTCCACCAAAAGTCCAAATCGGACAAATTGTAAATGTAAACAACTAAATAAAAAAAAAACCTTCTTCAATAACGAATTCTCTCAAACAGCTCGAACGATCTGCCAGAGTATTTCATTTCCTGTCTATGTCTCTCGAGTTAGTTCTGCGAAGACCACGATGAAATATATTTACAGTTAGACTATAATTCGGCGAATAAAACGAACAAAGATGAACTTGCAGCTAAGATTCGAAATTTCTTTCGTGCGTTGACCGAAGTCTGTCTCTATAGTCTGACCGAAAAAACGTCGCGAGAAATCTGCTCGAATTGGTTTATCGCGTTTCTTCCGGACGCTTAGAGACCGCTTTGATACGAGTTCGCCACTTTCTACTCGTTTCCGACGTCTATTACATCGGAACGAGCGTTTCTCCCACGTTCTTTCTCTTTTGCCGCGCACAAGTGGCAGGGATCCGTGTTTCCTCGGGTTCGAAAGCGCATCCCGCCACGTGAAAATCCTCGAGACAATGCTCGTGACGTCTGGTACGGCAGCGTTACCCCTCGTTCCGTCGACGCTCACTTCCTGAAGGGAACTCGCCAACTAAAAATAGGCGACTGCTTTAACACGTGCACTGCACCAATCTTCAACGTCGTCGCTCTACTCTCATGCAGATGACACCGACCAAACCACCCGGAGCTCCCAATTCCTAAGGTGTTCTCTCTCGATCTGCTGGTCGCTCGCAGCGTCAACTGTCTCGTCGAATTTTTTGGCAAATTATCGACGATACGACCGATACGAAAGCGTACATCGATCAACGTGATTAGTGGATGGACTAATGGACTGAAAATCTAACGATAGAATGAAAATCTCGTTTTGCTGCGATTTCTCTTTGGATTTCTACTCTTACGGAGAAGATCGGTAGATTTTTGGATTTTCGAAAAGCTGTATAACTTAGAGACAAACCATAAGTAGACTATAATTTTGCTAGACGTTCTGAAAGTTTGGCAGTTTGGAACAGCACGGACATTGGCTTTGAACAACTTCAAAATTCTCTCTAATATCTTTACGATATAGAGTGGTTGAGAAAAGTAAGAAAGACGCGTCATTGTATCTGTTGTATCATCTACGTACTAATTAATTAGGTTCGAGCATATTAAATTCCGTATCGTTCGGTAGTACTTTGGTGCGGGGCAACAAAAACTCGATACACTATGAATTTTCAATGTATAATCCGAGAAAAAATTCTTTAATGGAAAACGTGTGTCAATTCATTGTATAGTCGCTGTATTAATCTCTGTAATTCTACGAAATTTACTCCAGCGTGTTCGAATAGCTTCGATTCAACGATATCTTATTCTCCATAATTACAGATGTATGAACGGTCTGTAATTTACCACGTACGAATGTGTATAATTTATTGGCGATTAAGTACAGATAAAAATCTGTTGACAACTATCTTAATCTATTGCTTGTCCCTACAAAAATAATAAAAATAAAGAAAAAAAGGGAGAGAAAATAAGGAAAAAGAAGAACTTTATTTTCGCAGCGGCGATCGACGGTGAAACTCGCGAGAGCGATTTATCGAGCTCGGTGGACGTAGATGGAGCGATGCAAGCTCGAAGCAACGGAAGAAATCGAAATTTATGATCGGTACGTGGCGCGTGTTAGCCGCGGTAAACAATGGCGTCTGCGTACGTGACCGACACGTCGATCGTTAGAGTCAAAACCGGCGTAGAAGTAGCTCTTACCCGGTCGTCGAGTACTCTCGGTTTAACCTTTCTTTATTTCTCATTTCAGACTTGGTTCTTCACCGACCGGGACGATCCCTACTTTCAGAATCAGACCAGTGAGTATACTTTGTACTCGTTTACCTTCTACTCTTCCCATTGACATTTTACTCGGCGATCTTGTTTCGTCTTGCTGTTCCTCGAATTTGATTACTGCGTTTTCGAACGTGGAGAACTCGAGGAAACGCCCGCGAGCCAGTAAAATCCACGAGCGAGAAACACCGCTCGATCTTCGATCTCCGTGTGACGATACGTAGAAATTTTCTTTTGTTTTATTTATTTATTTACATTTTACAATTTGTCCAGTAGGACACTCGGTAAAATATTACAGCTTAGTGGTATAGTAATATAACATGTGGATGGCTACCCCCAGTGGGATACCATCTTCGAATGATACGTAGAAATGGCACACGTTTCTGACTTTTCGACTTTCGGTCGTGTTTAGCGAACGTTCCGGTTTGCTTCCTCGGGACAGACGCGAGAAAACCTGGACAAAGGGCAATTAAGGGGGGGCTAAGGTTAATTCGTACAAAAATAAGGCATGTTTTTGTGAATTATTTGTGACGACACGGTTAAAATCTCTTTATTAAAACCAATAGAAAAGCCTAGTCGTCGTGGAAGTTGAAAATCTAAAATAGGTGGAAATATTTCCTAAAAGTATGTTTAGTCTTTTGCGCTCGACGTAGCTGGCCATGTTCTTCCTTTTCTTATTTGTTTCTTTATACGATGCGAAAGCGAAATTCGAAAGAAACGCGCGTTTGTAAGAAATTTGCAGCTCGTGTAATTTTGTGTTACGTAATTGACAGTAATCCGTGATCAGTGTCTTCTCGAAGGGAACAGTCGAGTGTAAAGAGTTTCATACAGTGTCGTACTTGCTGCTTTAGAGCGCGTGAATTAACCAGTCAGCTGTTTTTGACGGGTATACTCGTCACGAGGAAATGCCACTATTTTGCGTTACCACGAGCCCTGTCAGTAATAAAATCCAAAAATAAAACGGTTATTTCGTTGTAACTTAATTCTATATCGTAAGAGTCACGCGTACTCCGTGCCCGACGAATATACTCGTCATCGCTTACTTTTTGCCAAACGTTTTTTACACGCATTTCAAAGAGGTCGTAACAGCTAACTGGTTGAGCAGTTTAGCTGGGGAACAGCGTCGATAGAAACTTCGGAGCAATTAGAAAATTTGGAACCAACGACGAGATACCCTGTACATTTTGGAACATCGTGAAACAGTAACGCGTGGGATAACTACATGCCGATTAAAATACAGACACAAACTTCCTGATTCTACGTAATAACAAAGATTAAAACACCTACGAAGCTACCGCCGTATCTCGTCACGCGATTCCTCTCGGGACTTTCATTAATTAAGCAAGTAATTAAGCCCGAAAAAGTCGCTTCTCGCAGCGACTAAATTCGAGGCTCGACTTTGTCGATCTCCTCCTAGCCAGTCATCCCTATCATCGTTCTGTCCAACCAAACTATAATTTTATTCGTACGACCCTGGTATCCTAATATATCAAGGATCGTACAGTCGGACAGTTTTATTTCATTATATCATATGTATAAAAAAGAAAAAAAGAAAAAAAAGAGGGGAAAGGGACGTAGCGGAGGAGAAAGGATAAACGAGGGAGCGGATAAATAGAAAAGAACGAAGAAGAAAGAAAAAGAAAGAAGAACCGAATAGGAGCGTTTATTTCTGTTGTAATACGAGGCACGGATAATTACGGCCGAGCTTAATGGTTGGCCTCGTTTACGCGATAATTGCCGGCGCGGAACGAACGAGCGTGTAGGAGCTGGCTCGCTCGCGGACCCGTGCTCGTCAATCATTTCAAAAGTTCGCTCGTCGTGCCCGGTTAATGGTCGCCAACCGAAACACACCGCCTCGCAACGACTGTCCACTCAACGTGGGTTCGATGTTTTAATGGCTGTGGATCGTGGACGACACGCGTGTATCGTTATCTGGCAAGCCGCGGGATTAATCCGACGAACCGGCGTAATTGGACTGGCATGAGATGCTCCCGGACTGATTTAAAGGGGAAGGGATCGCGTTGATCGACCACCTGCTGGATTCGATCGAATCCAATGGAAATGGAATTTAGTTGCCATTCTCCTCCGAGTCGCTTTATCAAAGGATTTTGTATTGGTATTTCGAAGAATCGAGCGAGGATCGCGACACACTTTCGAGTCGATCTTCGGAATCTTCTCGCGGAGATTCGTTACGCAGGCGTTTTGTAGTTTCGAAGAACTTGGCGAAGATGTTGGGACAAATTTTGGAATCGATGTACTCGAATCTCCTTCTCGAGGAAATACGTTGAAGAGTAGCGTTGGAATTTCCTAGAATTTCACGAAGATCTTTGCACGATGAACAATTTTGGAGTCGATGTACTCGAGTCTTCTCCGTCGAGGAGATATTTCAAAGAGCAGTTTTGGAATTTCGTAGAATTTCGGACATCCGAAGATCCAAGCATCGTCCAAAGACGATGACAAATTGTGGAGTCGATGTACTCGAATTTCCTTCTCGAGGAAATACGTTGAAGAGTAGCGTTGGAATTTCTTAGAATTTCACAAAGATCTTTGCACGATGAACAATTTTGGAGTCGATGTACTCGAGTCTTCTCCGTCGAGGGAATTTTTGAAGAAATTATTTTGGAATTTTGAAGAATTCTATCGATCCTGGAACGTATTGGAGTCGACGCACGAATCTTCTTCGTCTTCGTCGAAGGGATTCATCGAGATCCAAAGAATCTGGATATTTTCTTGCTGCGATTTGAAACGGACGTTTCAAGGGTAAAGAGTGGCGTACGATGACAACTTCTTCGATCGATGTCGCAGTCTCGTCGTTAGATAATCACGCGTTGATCAAAGAAGGAGAAGCGGCGCCGCGTGTCGATCAGACCGAACCAGATTCCACCTTGCAGCAGATTCTGCGACCGGTTTCCGAGGGGACAGATCGATCGATCGCCTTCATTCGACCCGACATCTCGGCCACGCGCGAAAGTCTTAACTTCTAACGAAAACTAATTCCAACTTCTAAACGGAATTCTTCCATCGAACACGAGTACAAAAGCAGGATATTTCTCTCGTCGAATTTACAATCGTAAATCTCTCGTAAGAAGCGAGAAAAACTTATGGGAATACAGTTTCCGCAAACTTCGTTTTCGCGAACGAAATTTTAATAGCGGCTGATTAACCGAACTTTAGCTCAGCTATAAGTAACGTCTGACATTAAGATGTAAACAGTAGGGGCACGGGTTACGTGACACGCTGTGGTGGCTCGCGGTCGATACGAGTTTGCGACATTATCACGGTGCTTAGAAGCAACTGTTTCTCGCGATCATCTTGTACGAACGTGAGCTCGCATCAACCGAGCAAAAAGCCATATACAGCGAGAAGCAATAGGTAAACTTTTGTTACACGAACCACTGACTTTACGTTGTTGTTTTGCTACGATTTAAAGGTCTTTGAAAGCGCCAGTTCGTCAATGTAGTAGTATTTTCCCGATATGTTCCTCCGCATAGTTTGCGAGTGTTCAATTCGTAGAGCCGCTAAATTAACAACGAGCTTCGTCCAAGCTGTTGCAGAGTAGATACGAGGCTACACGCGTAACGCATGTAACGTATTTTGTATTTTCGCGAATATGAAAAATTTTCACTGGAAATACGAAATAAGGAGGGGGAAAAGGAACGTGATTTTTTGCTCCACTGATCCAATTCCGTCGGTTCGTGAATATGGCGGTAATCTCGGCGGACGAAGGAACAAGGGTGGATTACGCGAGGCAGGTAGAAAGGGGCCCGTGGTGGAGGTGCAAACCGGTGCAGAGCGCGTGGTGAGGTCAAATGTCGGACGGTGCCCGAGGGCTCGCGTGCTCATCCCCTCCTCCTTAAGTCCTTCCGTGCCCGGTATTATCCTCCCTGTTGTTGGCTGCGTCCACCCACGCGGCCAACTGATGCGTCAGTTTCGCCGCAGGGGAACACGTGAAGCTACGTTGCTCCGAATTCTTCTCAGTTTCCAAGACATTTCCAAGAGGAAATATTTTTGCATACTTTTTACTTCTTTTTATTTCCTACGAGGAAATTTTCGAAATTGACATAAGTTCATGGAGTATTACTATTACAGATTGCGTACGTACGTAAAAGTTCATATTTTTACTAATACTATTGGCGTATGATCTGTTAGATTGGCCCAAAAGTGTCTTTCGTTTCGCAAGGAAATAACAGATGCACGATGTCGCTTTTTCTTTTGTATTATTCTATTGAATTACGTACGATCGATTTTGTTCTATTGGAGGAATCTTTGGATATTTGAAACGAATATGCAAAATTACGTACATGTCCCAATATGCATAATACAATGCAAAATACAGCCCGTTTATATCTTTTTATATTTTCTACTCGTATTTTATTCATCGATACTTGTATCGCACGAATGTTTGTATGGTCGTATGCACCTGGCGTCACCTTGTGTAAGTAATAAGTGTAAGTATAATGCAAATGAAAGAAAAAGGCAAACTCGTTTAAGTAAATAAAAGAAACAAACAAGCGAGATACTAACGTTTCGTAACTGGAAATTTCCCGCGCGCGCGTAATTATTACATTCCCGCGTCTAATTAGCACAACGAAGTTTTACAAGTTGCAAATCGAAAGTTATATCGGTATCGATAAATTCGCGATAGCAACAACGTCGCGTTTCGCGCGTAAATTGCACAAGCTACGAGTCAAGCTAATTATCCTATTTGTGACAAATCTACAAAAAAGGAAAAATGAAAGTAGACACGAAAAGAAGCCTACAACTGGTAACTCGCCGATTTGCTAACAGTACGAGCGGCCGCTAATAGATAGCAAATTATTATGCAAGCGTTCGATCATCGAATCAGCGTCGTTGTTACCGAGTATTAATCATCCGAGGTCCAGGATGAAACCGGCCGTAAAACCTGCGACCTTTTTCTCTTATCTTATCCCTGCAAGTTATCCTTCGCCGACCTCTGCGCGATTATTAAGCGGCCGTGTAATTACGGCGAGCGGTTCGAACGGTTAATTGTCGCGTATTGTTGGCGGAGCGTAATTGAAATACTCGCGTATCGTGGGAGCGTCCGTGGCTGGAAGGTGGAACGACGTGTATCACGATGATCGAGGTGTACCCTCGAAAGCACGTCCGATGAAGGAGAAGAGAAACGAGCGACGAGGATCGAGCCGAATTAATTAAGCCTCTGTACCGACGAGGATGATTATTAACCTCTTAATTAATTACATCGCCCACTACCATCCCTCGCTGAACCTTGGTGTCCCTGTTTGATTGCAGACGGCCACATGATCAACACCAAGTGCTCGTCCTCGCACAACAGGCGGGCCCTCTGCTGCAAAATGTCCGTCGAGTTCGACAGGTTCCTCGACAGCGGCCGCAAGTGAGTACTATTTCCGATTGTTACATTTTTTCCATTTTTTTATCGCGTTTCTATCGCGTTTGTTGGTAGGCTAAAAAACAGTGGGATATTTTGAGGGAGAGCGAGGTCGGAATGATATTTCGACGTTCGTTGGACGTAGAAGTGTTAACGTTAGAATGTCACACTGGTCTTTTATGACCCCGATATAGGACGTAGAATTTTAGAAAGCGATTTTAATTATGATATATCGGAAAATAATTGGAAAATAATTGCGGATGGCGTCGCAACGTCGTGTCTGTAGAAAAACGTACAAATGCCAATAAATGTTAGTTAATTGTTTTGTCTTTTTACTTTCCTCTGCTGTCTGTCTAAACGAACGGAACGTTAAATTCTCTCTGCGACTAAGAGGTAGCACGTACAGGCTTCTCTATAGATACACGCGATAGTTGAAAGAAGGCAGCGTGTCGTTCCTGGGTTAATCATTCTATCGTTAACGTTTTGCCAAATGTTAGCTATAATTCAGCCAAGAACTTTGCTCGCGTTCGTTGAAAGTTTATCGAATTCACGACTTTCCTAATTCCATTGACCGGTCCTGTTCTCGCGGAACAGTCCGAATATCTCGAAAGAAGGTTTGTAGAAACACGAAAGGGCGAGCGGGCCCGACAACAGGTTGTTCCTACGGGCAGTCCGAGGCTGGTGCGCGTGGTACGAGTGCTTAGACGTTCTCCGCTGGGACAAGTTCATCCGATACGTCCGAGTTAGCCGGACCACGCGCAGCTAAATTATCGTTTCCTCCTCTTTTTCGAATCGAAGGGACCTCGATACCGGTGTTCCACCGACGGTGCGTCCATAATATTCTCGATATCGAATTGGTCGTTGATCCAATAAGCTTCGAAATGCAAGTACGTCGCGTTAAATTTGTGTTGCGAGAGGTGGTTCGACATTCGGCCCTCGAATCGTAAATGACTACGATAAGCTTAGAGTATTCGTATTATACAGGGTGGTTGGTAACTGGTGGTACAAGCGGAAAGGGGGTGATTCTAGGCGAAAAAAGAAGTCGAAAATATAGAATAAACATTTTTTTTTTTAATTTTTCCATCGAGACAACGATCTACAGTGAGATCCGTTATAACGAGACGCGATAAAGTGCACGCGTGCCGAGCGCAAATTCAAAGTCGATTTTCTCGAGAACAAAGCCTCGAATGAAAAATTGTTATTCTATAATTTTTACAATTGTAAGAAGTTGAAGCGCTCCGGTTACCAATGACCCAATCAAAGTATTAATACGCAGGCCATTCGTATTCGACTTAATTTGCCTTTTGTACCTTACGCGTTCCCATAAATCATCGATAGTTTCTATTCTATATTCTATAGAGTCGCGAAATAAGAAATGATATGCCTAGTACAAAGTTAAACGATACGATCTGAGCTGTTGCGTGTCGTTTTTCGTGAACGATCGCGCGATTACTTGTGCGTCTTAGTTTATCAGCTTGGTTTTTCCTTCTAGGTGAATCAGAGCGATGAGAAAATGACGATGGAGGCTCGAGATATTAGGTTGTTTCTTGTTGTATATTGTTTCGTCGAATTACGTACCATTTTGTTCCGTTTAGATAAACACCGCGACATTTCACAGACTCGGTTTCACGTTTGTACGAAGGTGCACCGTTGTAAAAAACACGTTTGCGGAAGAAAGACGCTTTCCGGACAACCTAATAGACGTACCGTGTTTTGTCGTAAGTTACGTCGAACGCTTATTCGTTTGAAACGCAACGTTCGCGATAGCAAAGTTTCGTTAAATCGACGATTTCTTTATTTTATCTCGTGACTATAAAACGATATAAATATCCAGCAGACCCGTAAATGAGAACACGGTATACCTATGGACTTATAAGCCACAAATATGAGGCTAATATTAGTCTCTCCTTAGCCATTAGACGCTTCCACATATTAAGAGAAGAGCTTATAGAGTTTTAGAGCACGCTGAGATTCGTATCTGCGTTGATTGTTTGCTTTTCGGGCGGTTTCTAGACGAACGTTTGAAGTTCTCGCTAATGCACCGACAGACAGTTATTTCCTAGCTGGATGGAATTTATTTTCTCTGCTTTTTCCGACAGGCTCTTAATATGCCTCTGTATGCCGTGGATAAACGCGTGTTTCTCAGATATTAGAAGTTATGGAATTTTGAAAAGACAAGGAACGGTACTCTAGAGATGTTGGAGATTTCAAAGATGGCTCGGGTTTCTTTCCGCTAATTGCAACGTTTCTGTCTTCTTTTTTTCGTTTTTACAAACAACCTGGTCCAGGAGAAACGTCGTAGATTTTGGAAAATTTATGTTTGCCTTGGAACGAAGGCGAGTATGAAAAAATGAAAAAAATAAAGATTCATCTGGAAATCTTGCGAGATTTTTCCTCTTCGACCAAATAGACCTTCGTGGTTATTTAAGATTCTCAGCAAGGGAAGACCCTCGGTTTTCTTCGTTCTGGTTTCCAGGTGCCGTGGAAAGGGTGTCAAATTTTTCGAAAGCGGAACGACACGACGAACCGGCCAGCATGAAAAGCGCTTGTTTGCAAATGAGATGTTATTGCTGCCGCTTGACCGTCGAATATTCTTATTTGGATAGGGTGGCACGATCGTCGCGTCAAAATATTATCCCTGACTGAAAAAACATGCCTAATGGGGCCGTCGTCGTAGCGGACCAATTACCGCGTTTCTGCCGTCTTTTCCAGCTCTTTCCTTTTTCTCTATTTATTTCATATCCGCATAAAAGCTTCCTTTCGAACCTCCATTGTCCGCGTAGAATATTTCATGTTTTTTTAAAAAAAAAGACAGTAGAAACATTAGAAAAACGTTTAGATAGAAAACAATGAGTAGAATATTGACGAAAGCAAGCTACATGTTTTGAACGTTTGAAAAATCAATTATTACAGGTGAAACTATTATTATTCGTTAAAGTTAATTCGCCCGATCGTCGATACATCGAGAAAGGCTACTGACGAAGGTACTTCCGGTTTCGGGAAGGGAATCTCTTGGTAGCCACTTTTTCCCATAACAATCCCTCGTCGGCTACTTGGAGTGTTTACGTGAAACGCGTAAACCAGCGCACCAACGATGTAACCGCGATAAGTACGAAGATCAAAGAGCAACTGCGAGATCCTTGCCCCCAGAGGGATAGAGAGTCAGAGAACGAAGAACAAGCTGTAATTGCAGCTGTTAATCCGACTACGGAGAGACCATTACCGTATATCTGTTCTTTCCGCGTGTTTTAACGTAAAAATCTACTTTCGAGCGAAGTACCTGGCTAATTCCTTGTCCTTTGATCGCGATCGTTCTTTACTTCGATTTAAATACGTCGATAATTTCGGTAGAATTCTGATAACGTTCTGACGAACGATCGTTACGACGTGGAATTAAATTGCACAAAAATTCAACTGATAATCAAGATTCGATCTAGAAATATTATCGCTCTTTCCACGTGTCCCTTCGACAAGTAAAATCCATTTTCCAGCGAAATACCTGCGTCACGATCGTCCTTTGGCTTGCTTGAAATACCTCGATAGTGTTAGTCAAATTTTGACAACGTTTTGACGAAAAATCATTACGACGTGGAATTAAATTGCACAAAAATTCAACTGATAATCAAGATTCGATCTAGAAATATTATCGCTCTTTCCACGTGTCCCTTCGACAAGTAAAATCCATTTTCCAGCGAAATACCTGCGTCACGATCGTCCTTTGGCTTGCTTGAAATACCTCGATAGTGTTAGTCAAATTTTGACAACGTTTTGACGAAAAATCATTACGACGTGGAATTAAATTGCACAAAAATTCAACTGATAATCAAGATTAGATCTAGAAATATTATCGCTCTTTCCACGTGTCCCTTCGACAAGTAAAATCCATTTTCCAGCGAAATACCTGCGTCACGATCGTCCTTTGGCTTGCTTGAAATACCTCGATAGTGTTAGTCAAATTTTGACAACGTTTTGACGAAAAATCATTACGACGTGGAATTAAATTGGACAAAAATTCAACTGATAATCAAGATTAGATCTAGAAATATTATCGCTCTTTCCACGTGTCCCTTCGACAAGTAAAATCCATTTTCCAGCGAAATACCTGCGTCACGATCGTCCTTTGGCTTGCTTGAAATACCTCGATAGTGTTAGTCAAATTTTGACAACGTTTTGACGAAAAATCATTACGACGTGGAATTAAATTGGACAAAAATTCAACTGATAATCAAGATTAGATCTAGAAATATTATCGCTCTTTCCACGTGTCCCTTCGACAAGTAAAATCCATTTTCCAGCGAAATACCTGCGTCACGATCGTCCTTTGGCTTGCTTGAAATACCTCGATAGTGTTAATCAAATTTTGACAACGTTCTGACGAACAATCATTACGACGTGGAACTAATAAAATTAATAAAAATTCAATCGACGATGAATGTAGAAATATAGTCGCTGTTTCTACGTGTCCTTTCGACCAATAAAATCCATTTTTCGATCGCGTTCGTGCCCCAGCTCGATTTAAATACGTCGACGATACCAATAAGATGTCGATAACGGTGCAACGAAGAATCATCGCGACGTAGTTTGAAATTTAGGAAAAATTCAGTCGACGACAAACCCCGAGATATCATCCACTCGAACCGAGGAAACGTTTAGTTTATCTAATATTCTTAAGAGGAGAAAAAAGGTAGGCAAGACCTAACAAAAATATTTGATCGCGAGTTCCCACAGAAGCCGAAAACACTCTTGTCGTGGACGTGGAGTGTCTACAAAGGCAGCCATCAGCCTCTTTACCAGTCTCTCTCCGACTTATTTACTAAAATCTCATCAAACCCTCTGGAACTCTTGTATTCTCTGGCGTGGACGTTTAATTGGTCTCTTTCGGCGTCCCTTTGACCAGCATTTTCCCCTAACTGGCCAGCAGCCAGCACACGTGCTCTGGATGGGCACGGTGCTATTCGTGCCGAGCGAATCCTTTTGTCCTCTTTGAGAAAAGTCCACAATACGGTACGCCAGGGCCGAAGGACGAACAGGACCAAAGCCGTGCTTCGTCGTTGTCGTTGTCGTCGTCGACGTCGTGAGCAGCGAACGCTGCAAAGGGATTAAGCGAGAGGGAAGAAGAGGTGTGCACCAGCTGGCCCGAGATGGAGACGATTCAATCTCCCTTTTTCTATCTTTCTCTCGCTTCTTCCTTCGGCTTTCGAAGGGCGTTCGAGGAAGAAAGGCCGGACGAGTGTCTCGAATGTCACATGCGGGCTCGTTCCTCCTTGTCCCGTTCCTTTGCAGCCTGCACGCCTGTTTCTGGGATCCTCTTCCTCTTGTCCGCAACCCTCCTCCCTCTTCTCCTTCGTCGTCGTCTTCTTCTTCTTCTTCTCTTCCTTCGACTCTTTCCCCCCCTCGAAGCTTCTTTCTCGTTGCCACTCGACGCGTGTTTTAATCCTCCTTTTTATTTTCCTTCCTATTTTCGTTTTTACTTTCGTGCTCGTGTACTTCAACCCTCTGTATATAGGAGCGTGAGCGTCCGCGAGGGAGGAGCGTGCTTGATTTATCGGGGCACGGAAAGTTTCATACGCTTTTCGACGGGTCGTTGGAAACCTCGTCCTTCTTGGATTACGCTGGATATTCGTCGTCGGCCAGGGAAATGATTTGTCGGTGCCGTTGCTTTGGTTTCTGGCTTCTTGCTTTTCCACGTGTACTTCCCTTGGATATTTTTATCCCTGCACTTTTCCATACTACGTTGCCAACAATTTTTTATCCTCCTTCGAGGATTAGCTTCGCATTTCGATCGTTATTAACGTGTTAAAATTTACACAATCTTTGCCAAATGTGCAACGTATGTACCTCTCGCTGTAATCCTTTGCGAGCTTAAATTTCTACGAAATAATCATTCGAATATCCAATAACTCCAACGTGAACACATTTTTCTAAACAACCTACCATGCAACAAGATTCAGCAAACGACACGGTCCAATTTAACTGCTTGTTTCTTATTAGCGTTTGCATCCAAAATTTTCAAACCTTCGGCTCGTTACCCACGCGACGTACGGAATACGCGAGAAACAATAAGATTTCTATACGTGGAATACCAACAGCGAGTATCTAAAAACTGCCTATGCTTCAATTTTTTGGAATGTTTAAAATAAGACGAATTACGAACGATGTTTGGATAACATTGTCAGAGAGAAAACGCAGGGAAATACGACGGAAGATTTTGCGAAAATTAGACGTTACGGTGCGATATTCCTCGGTCTATCGCGGCTCTCAGGGCGAAATACATGCGATACGCGCGTGATAGCCAACGTGTTAAGCTCTCGAGGAACGATAACTTACGATAAGCACCGACGAAATACCCATCCTCCGCGGGAAGATGTCTTCATTTTTTTCACGAGGAGGCCAGATTCCGTGGCTGAGAGGCCGCTACTTATCGTCCTGGTTAAATTACCGGCATCGATTTCGCACGTTCGCGTTCGTCCAATTATGCGAGCGTTTTACGCGTCGCCACTTAGATCCGCGCTATCGATAAAAGTACGACGGTGCCGCGCGAATTTATGGAATTCCTTGTGATGCGTGCAGCTGCTTTCCAGGGCATTCGCTAGCGTACCGCGTGTTTTTACGATTCGCCGCTGTTCGACGATTCGACGAGTCGATATTTCGCGCGATTTACGCCGCGGAACGGACGCGCCCGTCCACCGATCCCATTTGCCACGCTCGAAACGAATATGTTAACGAACCCGTTTTCACGTTGTCGAGCCGAAGAATTTTTACGCGCAGCTTCTTTAATTCAGCTTAGCTTCCGTTTCGCCGCGTTGCTCTCTGCAAGACCTTCGAGTGCCTCGAGTGGGACTTACGAGTGTCTGGCAGTCGGACTACCGCGTAATTTGGCTCCTTTCGAGTTCCATGGAATTTTCAAACGCGCGCAGTAATAGCTGTGTCTGTTCCAGTGCTTACGAGTGGACCGCGGATGTTTATGTAGTCACGCCTTTACGAACGTAACCAAAGCGACAGATTTCAACGAAAGATTCGTCCGATTCGTTGGATATAACGAGTACGGTATACGCGTTGGATAGCTGGTTCTACAGTTTCGTATATCGCGTGCGTACGGTGCATTTATGTTGTCTTAGATTTCTTGCGAATCCATTAACATCTACGTTCTATTTGCGTAAATTCATATTTTCTTTTTTTTTTTTTTTTTTATTTAGTCGTTTACATTCACAATTTGTCCGATTTGGACATTTGGTAGAATTTTTTGGCTGAAATTCATAGTTTCGCGAACGCAACTAAAGCGCTAGATCACGAGCACGAGTTCGTTTATTAAACAGACGGAGAACCGTCTCTCGGATATGCGTAGTTTCGCGTATTACGCGTATTTTGTGCATTTCTTCGGCTTAAACTTCCTCTAAATGCGTCGACATCTGATATTTTTATCCGATCTTGAGCACGAATTTCTTTCGTATATTAAATAGATCGAGAACCATCCTTCGGATTTTCACCTTACACTTTGGTGTGTTGCGTGTAATTTGCGCATTTTTCCACTCTCAAATTTCTTCCTGGTCTACTCGTACAGTGGTTTACAAAGATACCCGATCGCTTATCACACGAAATCGTTACAGGTGTATCGCGTGTGCTGTATGAAATTTCTTAAAATCGTACGAGTATCGTGAGCGTGCTGGTAAAATGTGCAACCGATCTGAAAATGTATACGCAAATTACGAGGCTCACACGGCACGGACAGCGCTTTTAAACGTGTAATTACCACCAAAGATGAATACTCGTTCGATACTCTGGCTTGCTAACTTAACGAATAATTCGTCGTTCGGCTACTTTAACTCGTGACGAACATCTTTGAATTTCTATACAAATTTTCCGATCGGTTTCAGCTTTTCCCCATAGTTCGCTGAACGAACAACGTTAACGAAATTCCAACGTGTCCCGTGTAACACGCGTAATGTATGCGTGAAATGTTCCTACGAGTGTTGAAATATTTTTCCGAGGCTTTTTCGTCCACATTTCGAATCTCGTCAGTTCGACCATCAAAGTGGCCAGGGAATTGTAAATTGTAATTCGTGGGACGACGCGTGGTGTGGTAGGCTTCTTGCGAAGTTTGTCCGCGGTTGGGCTCGCGCATAAAGGCTTTTTTACGCGTGGCGGTCGTGGCCGCGTGATCGGAATTCGACGAGGCTGCGCGCGACCAAAGGATACGCGACCAGAAACGGAATCGATTAAACCGCGTCCGTGTCCCAAATCGATTTATCCCCTAGCATCGATCCGCCCCGGGACATCGTGCCTCGACCTCGTTTCATCGACCGCTTTCATCGAGAATCGCTTTGGTTTTGCCTCCTCGAGCCTGCTTTGGAGTCGCTTAAGTCATTGCCGATTGCCGATCGCTGGCGCCGTGTATCAACTTCCTTATAGAAATCTCCGCAATTTGTCACGTGGTCGATACACGCGAATGTTTCGCGCGAAACACATTTTCAGCAAAAAGCGCTGCATTGAATTTTCTTTCTGTGCTTCGTTCTTCTGTATCTTTCTTATGGGATTACAATGTTCCGCTTGCACGCAATGATTCGTTCTTCCGTTCCGATTAATAAAAATACTTTATCCCCTCGAGATCGGAGAAAGCCGAAGTTTTTATCATTTTCTTCGTACCATCTTCGTTTTTCTTCGTCCAGTTTGTTACTCGACATACTACGCGATACTTTATTTAAAAAAGGAAACGCGGCGTGCTTCGAATATTAGGTAGAAAAGTTTCTTTCGTTTTGTATGGAAATAATGGACGCACGGTGTTTTCCGTTTGATATTATTGTAGTATCGTGGACGAGGGGCCTGGGGGGTGTCGTGGTGGGGCTAAGACAAAAGATATCAGGCGAAGACAAAAGACAAGAGGTTGCTAAGGATATAAACAAATTAACAGCAGTACGAGTCGAGAAGTCAGAGAGTGTGGATCGCGTTGTCGAGATAGCGTTGTTAGCGTTGTCGAGAGAGAGTTGAATCTGTGTTGACGAGAGTCGTTAATTAATTATCTAGCTGTCTTAATTATAATACGTTGTTGCGATTAGTTCGTGTTAAATAATCATTGTTTTCTGTTTAATTAACATCCGTTTAATCCATTTATTATTAATAAAGTAATTATAATAGTTTAGGATATTACGTTATTTTATCGATTTTTACGTATGATCCATTTTGCTCTATCAAAATAAAGATCACAAGGTTCGACAGATTAGTTTTCATGTTTGTGCAAAGATGCGTCGTTGTAAGAGACGTGTCTGTAAAAGAAAGACACCTTTAACGTAATATTCCCATAGATCTCCGGAAATGAAGATGCTATGTAACGTTTTAACCGAGAAGAGCGCTCTTATCGTTGGATGCTTTAATCGATTACACCACCGTGTGTGGCATCATTTCGTCCGCACGAATCGTAGCTATCGTAGATAAAGTTGTTAAATATCTATGCGACATTTTTGCACAATTAAAGACACGGGACTGGAATTTAGATGCGTGTTAATCGTAATGAAAATTGTAACGACTACTGTAACTCTATTTCAGATATTCTACGCAGTTTTATACAGGGTGGTTGGTAACAACTGGTGGTACAAGCGGAAAGGGGGTGATTCTACGCGAAAAAAGAAGTCGAAAATATAGAATACAAATTTTTCGTTCGAGGCTTTGTTTTCGAGAAAATCGACTTTGAATTTTGGCTCGGTACGCGTGCTGCACTTATATCGGACTCACTGTAGATCGTTGTCTCGATTCACGTTACGTCGATAAACACTTCCAATGTGACCGAAGTGTTTTCCTACCTATTAACTTACCATCCGACTTTTATCGCCGCCCACTATCAGTACCTATTAGTCTATCATCATGTCTACATATATATTTTTTTTTATGTATTTAAATATCGTACAGACACGTGAAAATCGGCATATAATCGATCGCGTACGTAATTTCGGTTTATCGTTTGCCACATAAGGTTGGCACGAACTGGGCTTAAGGGCCTTTCCTTTCAACCGATCCAGGTTCGGACAAATTTCGAGCAAGCGTACTCGCGCGAAACGTATCGCGAGCGGGCCGTGGTCCGGCTGCCGTTCGTCCATTGTTGCTGGCTCTCCATAGAATTTTAGATCGGTAACGACGATACCGGTGATTTATAGGTGGAAGCGTATCTCGGTATTCCGCTCGTGGCCGGTGAAAGGATCAGCGAGCCGGTTGACGAGGAGCGTGCGGCATTTCAGCTTGTCTTATCGCGTTTCAGCCGGCACTAACCGCGGTTTGTACATCGATACGTGTATCGCTTCGTTCAAATAACGCGGCTGCGTTCTTTCGAAACCTTCGCGACCGCCTGTGTGCGCCACGACCAAATTCTTCGTGCGCGATTCTTTGAAAAGAAACCATTCGATAAGGAATATCCGTGGTATCGTTCTTTCAATATTTATCCGAGGTTCTTATCTTGAAAGAAAAAAAGAAAAAAAAGATGCGGACTTCGGGAATCTTTGTTTATCGAGCTGTCTAAAAGATATAGAAATTTCGCGACTTGTACTCGCGGTACTTTACCTTTCGGTATCTCCTTACCTTTTGTAATATTTGAAATTTAAATAGCTTCGTAGTATTTGGTATTCAAGAGTTCGAAAGTCTTTTTTCTTTTTTTTTTCCTTCTGTAGAATTGAAAATTCAGACGTTATTTCTAGACGGACTATATCTCAACGTTATATTCAGACATTCAATTCGCGTACGTTTTATTTGCATTCTTTTACACCCTTCTGCGTTTTATTCCATATTTCGGACGAGATATCGAATTTGATGCAACGACTGACTGTCGGAACGCTTTGCTGATCTCCGTGAAGCCTATGCTAGACGTAGGTATCCCGTAACCTCTCGCATCTCGTTACGGTCCTAAGAAATTTCAAAGTGTTTTACACGACAGAATACATTCACGTACAATCTACATACACACGGTATGTCGATAAAAACTTTCTATAAGCGCACGAATGCTTTCGCTGTCCGGTCTGTTGGTCCCATTGCAAACCGCGCTCGCTCTTATCTACAAAAAGACACGAGGAAACGAGAACCGATTTTTTCCAACCTTCGTCGCCTCTTTTCATCACGACACGTCGTACGCGAACCGTCGTATCGTCTTGACGAAACAGAGACCAAAAAAAAAAAAAAAAAAAAATGAACGAAATTGTACAAGCGTCGATCACGCAGACAGACGTTGCGGTGTTAAAATTCCAAAAAATATCAAGAAGTGTAGTTTCGCCCTGTAACGCCGCGAACTGCTCGTATAATGAAATTCCCGTACGCGAAGAACGTGTAAACGAGCAAGGACGCGACGTACATGGACAGTTGCCGTAATGCAACCGTTTCATAATCGACGAGGTATCGAACGCCTGTTCTTCTGGTGTTCGGGTCGCTCGGGGAGGCCGAGGATCTCGGGGATATCCTGCGTGTCCGCAATTACGGGCGGAACCCGCAAAAAAACTTGCTCCGCTCCTGGACACGAGGTTCCTCGGAACGGTGAATGCTCGCGTGACTTAGTATTATACATATAGGCAAGGGGCTGCCAGTAATGCCGCATAATAAGCGTTTAGGGACGCGGCCCGGACCTCCCCTTTTCTTCCTTCATCGAGATCCGCCGTTCTCCTGTCCACGCTGCTCGCTCACCGACGCTCCGTTAACGATTCTCTTTTGACTAGACGTCGATCGTCGTCGCGAGACGTTGCGCCATTCTGTCGGAAGGAGAATCTTTTGGACAATCGGTGCGTTTCTGTAATCGTTAATCATCTTTTTTCGTACGTCGTTCGGCCGCAACGACGTTCCTGGAAAGCAATAGTTGGGAGTAAATTGAACACACAGGCGTCGTATAAAAATGGGGCGTGTTGGCATCGTTCGTAGATCGATAGTTAGGCAGTCGTTATCGCGGTGGAGAATGAAAATTCTCGGCGATGGTGGCGCAAGGTTTAACGAACGAGGTTTAGGAAAGTGGAAGATGGGAAATGCGCTTGAATTTTCATTTATATACGCCGGCAACCTTCTCGTCCGCGTTTTATGTCGCGGTGAAAAGCAAGCGAAACAACGGATTGAGTTTTCTCAATTCCTCGATTGGTTTTCGTCGAATAAAACGTAAAGTTTTATTCGTTTCGTCCGGAATAAAAATTCGCGTCGTTCTGTATGAAATAAAACTCGACGTCGTTCCGTGTGAGATAAACCTTGTGGTCGTAGAGGAAGAACGAGATGCGACTGTCTTGTCGATAGAAATAAACGAAAGACCAAACGACGAGGAAAGAAAGAGAGGAAGGAAGAACGTTCGGCACGCTGTTGCTCCAACTTTCCCTTAATCCTCGTGGAGAAACTGGCATAATGGGCCGGAAAACGTGGAACGTTGAGCACATGACTACGAGGTTGGAACGCGTACTACGTGTCGCCTGGTGGCAGGTGTATCGACGAACGACGTCCCCTTCGTCGTCTACGTCTACGTGATACGAATTCGGTGATCTCACGACGTTCCCGGAATCTGTCCCCGAGGAGAATATTATTTCTCGACTGGAATAAAGCACACGAGCACGATGGGTGGGGAATTGTTCACGTAGGATCACCGCTGGCCGCTCGCCAGTGTCGCCTTTTGTTCCCGGTTGCACGCGACCAGCCTCTCGACTCGATACGCGTCGCAGAAATGCTAATGTCCGATAGGAATGCGCCTCTGGTGCACCTCCGCCGACGTTTCGTCGACAGACAGACGTTACGTTTCTTTCTTTCGCTTTGGAATTTCAAATTTTCCAGCTGCGTTCGTATTTAGGAAATTTGGCATTCGATTCCTACAAATCTTGTCTTCTTTACTTTCATGTAGAACTTGACGAGCGGATCTACGCGCAAAGGTGGGGAACGCGGCATCCGATTTTTGGCTAATTTTCACTTTTCTTCGCGGAGATTGATTTTGTCGTTCTTTTTAGAACGCGGAGCTCGCCAAGTGGGTTTGTACGCGCGTAGGAAATTTAGATCGTAATTTTGGAAAATTTCGTTCTCTTCTCCTGGGATACAAATCCTCTTTGCTTCTCTTTTGATGGAATATAGAAGCTCGGCCAGGTAGATTCTCTACGTGGAAAATTTGAATCTCAACTTTCGGAAATTTCGCCTTCTTTCTCTGCGATATTCTTTTTTCCATGGAATTTGCAACTCGGTGGGTAGATTTATATCTACGTATATTCAGAAAATATGATTTCTTTTGGTTAATTTCGCTTCCTTTTCCCGCCATATGGATCTTCTTTTGTAGAATTTGACGACAGACTCGAATCCCACACGGACCTATACATAGAAAATTGTAATAGAAAGTGTAGGTTTCAGTTTTTAGTTTTCAAACGCGGATCTGCCAAATTTCTGGTTAAATCGAGCAACGTTTTCGAACTTGAATACTACGGCTTACGCTACAGTGGCATTGTTTTAGAAGGCAGGCCGACGATCGATCGTTTAATCGATTTGACCCGACCTGATCGTAGCCAATTGATTCGGATGACGCTGGTCCGTCGGACCGTGAGCCTCGCGGCCAGTCGAATCGATCGTTGCGTAACCGTGTCAAAATTAATGCTGATACACATCGACAGTGTCGCAGCTCTATCGCGTCCTATATATCTTTTACGATCTTTCGTAAATGCTAATTATCTACTTTTTAACGTACATTAATGGCCATTTCTTTTTTTTCACACGACGAGTATACGCGTCAACCGCGCCGAAACGACGCGTATACACGTCAAACGCAGTTAACCGGCTAAGAGTCTGGAAAGAAAGCAACGTTCGCCATGAAAATTCCGAATCAAAGTTCAACGCAAAATCCAAATAAACGCGCGGGTATCTCGAAGAAAATCGTTTGCTTCCGTTGTCGGTACTCAACGAGTTCCGTGAAGACGCGTTCAGACCAAACGAGCAAGAACACGAAGACGGAGCTCATTGACGACGAACGCTCTTAGAGATTAGACGGAGCATCAATATGTAATTATTCGCGGTTCAGTGTTCGCTGGCACTGGTAACGACGTCTGATTATATTTACAAATGCACTCTCACGGAGCATTCGAATGCGTTCGCTGTCCTATTCGACGAACAGTCGCCAAACGGCGAAAGAACGACCGTTGGCGCTTTAATTTTGCCAAAGCGCGGGAAGAAGCAGCGTACGCTCGTTTGGCCTAAACGCAGCATCGCTCGGACGGATTCGAGCGGCTCGCACTTGTCGAGAAACGGCGCGAGTGCTTGTCGCCATTTGCAAACTCGTGGCCGGTGCACTCCTGCCGTATGCACCGAAACTGGTTTGCACCTGATACCGGCTCCGCGATCGAATGACGCGTTTCAATGCGTCCTCCCTTCGTTCCTTTTCCCTTCTTCCTCTTCTCTTCCTCCTCTTCTTTAGCCCCGTTTCTTTGCTTCTTTTTCCATACCCTTCGAACTGCTCCTTTTTCTACCTTCGCAAAGATCACGCGAGCGCTGCCCGCTCTTCTCGACCCTTTGATTTATTTTCTGTTAAACCGCCTCGACGAATTCGTTCGAAGGTGTCCGTTGCGCGTGAAAACGCCGTTCAACGAGACGATGGCGCAACCAATTCGTTGGATAGTTGGAAAAGTGGAGCGGAACGCGCCACTGATCGATCGTGGTAATCGCGGCGCTTGTCGTCACGTTGCAACAGTCGGCCGTTTCAACGAGGATTCGCGAGGAAAATCAACGAACGCGTGTGCATAATTTTCTGAAACTCGATATCGGCAGATCCGAGGCGAGTCGAGCTCCGTTTACGAAATCTTTGTCGGTGTTTCGCCCATTCTGTGGCTCGGTTCAAATATCTCGCAAGCTCGTTTCTTCGTCTAGCTACGCCCGGTGACGTTTAAACAAATACTGCCTATGCCGATGAAACGTCTTTCCATCTTCTCGTACGTGTCACGCAGAAATCGTTTATCCTACCTTCCGTTTCTTCGAACATTGCGCTGACATTTTCCAAAGAACAGAGTTTTTGAAAAAATGTCCTCGCGACAAACGTTTAATCGAGTCGAAATTACGAATGGATTTCAAGGAATAAAGGTTTGTAGCTGAAAAGAATTATAATGAAAATTACAAGCTGATTCCCTTTTCCCTCCAAATTTCTTTCTGCAAGGGAAGAAAAGAATCTTTAAATTGGAAATTAAAATTATACACACGTTTGCTCAAATTCTTCGTATTTAGAACGTAGCGAACGCTATTTGATAGGAATTGACAAACTTTCGCGGTAACGAACGCAATTGATTTATCGTATTGCTTAAAATTAAACGTGTAACTAATGTAATTTGTTAATTACACACAGTTACACACCGACGATATCGTCGCGTATTAAGATCAACGTCGATCGTGTAACGATTATTTCGATTTTGTCCAATGAGCGTTGCACTACGCGTTGGATCGTTCTGCCTCGGGACGAGTTATCGAGGACTTCTAGGCTTTGCACGAGCTTCGTCGTTCCTTCTTACGTCGACCGAATGTCAGATAATAACAGCTGGATCCCATTCGTCCGATTTCTTTGCTTATCTCTCTGTGAGCCGAGCGAAGAATAATCGCGTGCAATTATATTAGGTAACATATGTATAGTTGTCCTGTTTTATCCATTCGCAAGGAAAGATAAAAACAAGGCAAATTTATGTTACGAACCAGCAGTTTCTTGAAGCGTTATCGTGCACCACATTTTTCAACGTTTACATAATTTTCATCGGCTGTTAAATTTATGGCTTCGTATCTACTTTTACGACCCTTCTTCCAAGCTTGAGCTTACGTAGAAAGATTACACGAATTTTATTATTATTATTATTATTATTATTTCCGACGACTGATAAGAAATGTCTAACATAGCGCGACAAGTGCGATATTTCGTACTTTGCACAGCCATTTCTTCCCTAATTCTCGTCTTTTCGTAACAAACGGTGTTTCCAATTTTCTTGATGCTACACACAGCTACTCTTTTCTCAGTGCTTTTTTCCCGCACCGTATACCGTCGTTCTCGTTGTCGAAAATTTGCTAGTCCTACGTTAATTTGTCTCGTTTTTCTACGATTTGTCAAAACTTGCCATCGCCGTGCGTTAAGAGGGCAAAACGTCGCGCTGAACGCGCTCAGCGCGTGTTAAAAGGTGAAAGAAAGAAAGAAAGAAAAAGAGAAAACTAACACTTACACATGGAGAAACCACCTGACTCGTATCCAAGTACAACTTAGCCGCGTAAGTACCTAGCAGCGGTCGTAAACCGCGTTTCTAAGATCGCGTTTCTTCGACGTTCGCCGCTGGAAAGATTGGTTTCCCGGTTCCGTGTCGCAACTCGCGTCGCGTTTGCGAAACCGCTTTTCGCTCCATAAACAAATCGCGCCGCTATCAACGTCGAATGGTTGCCGGTTTACGTGCGGCGTGCGGTTAATAGCCGCGAAGTCGTTCGGCTGGCTGCTAGAGCAGATCGAAACGACGTCAGCCAACTTTCCGTACACTCGTTTGGTGGCGAATCGCTCGCGGGACTCCAACCGTGAAATCGTTAAACGTCGTTATTTTTCTTGATCGAGGAACGTGCTGAACCTTGAGTCGGACGTGTTAAATTATTATCATTATTATCATAATCATCGAACAGAGTTCGAGGGAATTGCGTCACAATGTTGAATTTTTCCTATGACTTTTAGAGAGAGGCAGAGAAAGAAAGAGAGAGAGAGAGAGTTGAAGTTTCTAGATTTCTGACTTTGAAATGAAGTTCTTCGTTACCTTCTAAATAACGTAGCTTGTTGTATAGTAAACGAAGGTATGGTTCGCTTTATCTGTCAACGCTCTAGAGCTGTCGAGTCAGTCAGAGCGATCGCTATAAGACGTTTCGTTTTTCCTGTTGTATATCAATGGATACTTGTAATTGTAACAGAAACTGTAATTTATGGGAAATTTAGAAGCGCGAAGATTTATAGGATGCATAGAATATATCAAGAAATAAAAAAGCATATCGAGTACAAAATTTATTATTCATTCGATCGTATATGGAGCGAGCCCGAAAAGTTTCTTTCGTTTCATAAGGTGATAATAGATGAACAACAATTTTTGTTTTATATTATTTTATTGAATTACGTATGATCCATTTCGTTCTATTTTTATTATCACGTTCGTACATAATTCAATAGACTAATATAAAACAAAAATCATTTTGCGTGTATTATTTCCGGATACAGGCGTTTAGAGGAAGATTGGAGCAAAATATAATAAACGAAAGAGCTCGAGCCGAATTTTCACTGTAAATTTAATAAGACAAATATGGTGGACTGCTCGCTTGGAAAAAGCAACATCGAAGAAAAGATGTACGCGGTTAGAGAAAGGACGAGGAGAGCCAGAGGGCAAATACGATTTAGAGAATCTAAATGGAAATACTTGGACAAGTATAGTATTGAAATAGCAACGGTTTTCTTATAGGCTCAAGTGGTGCATTAAAATTAATCAATGCAAGAGTAGGCGAACTGTTTGTACGAACATTAATTATTTCACGTAGCGAACACAAATCAACGACTAATCTACGATCTTCAAGAGGCTTTAGATTAAGTAACGACATTATTGGTGAATAATCGTGGCACGTTTTGCTCGTTGAGAAAGATATTGAGACGCTTAAATCATAATATTCAATGGGTAACACAAATCTCTATTTAAGTTCCACTTCTTTGATAAAAGAAAGTATGAAAAGAAGTATGAAATTTCATAAATATCCATATACTTGTTTATTTTCGTATTTCTTTAATCGATTCTAACGAAAAATGTTTTAAAATAGCAGCTGGATGATCTCGAGCATTATTTGTTTAAACGTATCCAAATATTTCTTTTTTTTACATATATCGTATATTAAAATACATTATATTTACATATATTAAAAAATATACATATTTTACATATATTAAGAAAGAAAACTCGTTATCTTCAAGTCAGATACTTCGAACTATCGTAGAAATTGGTCCCGAATATTTCGTGCTCCGGTGTTACATTTAAAGAGCTACGTACCAAACATTACTGTTTTTAATATCAACAAATCACTGCAATTTATATCCAATGTCAACAACGATCGCCACCCTTTCTTATCTTCCTATCGAATTTTCTATTTCTCCGTAAAAGCCCTATCGTGATCCTACGCAGCGATATTCGTCAACGTTTGAAACGAAAGAAGACGCAAGGGCAGCGTCCTGGCGGCGGGCCAGTGATAAAAAGTTCCTCGAATCCTCGATAAGGTGGAGTGGCGTTGTCCGATCGCTGTTCCCTGCCGGATATACTCGAGCGCTTTTTACCCCGCTGTCGGATCTCCAAAGACAGACGAAGAGCCAGCGTATACGCGTCCTCGCATGAATGATTCCATTGAATATCGGTGGAAGGGACGGGCGACATGGTGCTCGATGAATTCGCGAGATTCAATCGACGGATTTCGTTTCTCGGAACCGCGTACACTTAGGTCTCGCAGACGTACGTACGTCGAGCTGTTTATCTTTTGGTCGTCGCGAGTCTCGGGACCTTGACATCTTCAAGATTCTTTCATGACTTGGGAAGATTCGGGTCTCCAGTTAAAATCTGTTACAGTAAACATGCATTTACCTAAACGAAGATCGTAGACGAGGCAGTGTCATGGTAGATGGAAGTTCGTTCGTTGCAAGATTTTGGTTAATGTTCGATTTTGACGTCAACTCTTGCTGGTGAAACTCGCTCATTCGAACGCGGCTTCCCATTTCACGGACGAAAAGTAACAGGCAGTTGGAGCTGCTATTGTACGAACTTGGAATAGACAGACCGCTCGTCTCTCGACGGGTTCAGGTACACGGAGTTCTACCGTAATTATGTATGCGCTGCTTGTTCATCGATGGATTTGCATGAACGGAGTTCTATAACATAGTATTGGTAGAATAACTGAAATTCAGGTAGATCCGTAATTAAATAAGAGCGATGCTTACGAATTTCACGAATTTCGATTTCTTATTGTTGAAGTGGTCACCGCTTCTAGGAAAACTCTACATCTGTTTTTTTTAGTTTTCTCAAGCACCGAAGCGTATAGACGATAGACTGGGACCAAGGCAGACCATAGACAGTAGACAGGCAACGATTGCTTCGGGGTTTTCAGTTATAGGGTAACACTGCTAGCTGCTGGACCGGCTCAAGTTATATTCCTACTTGTACTTACACTTCTGTATTAAAATATACAGGGTGGTTGGTAACTGGCGGTACAAGCGGAAAGGGGGTGATTCTACGCGAAAAAAGAAGTCGAAAATATAGAATAAAAATTTTCTTTTTTTAATTCTTCCATCTACGGACAACGATCTACAGTGAGATCCGTTATAACGTACCAAACGAAAAATTTTTATTCTATATCTTCGACTTGTTTTTTCGCGTAGAATCACCCCCTTGCCGCTTGTACCGCCAGTTACCAACCACCCTGTATTTTCTACTTTACAATTTATCCACGTGTTCCTCTGTTCGTACATCTAATAACCTCAACACTTATCAACGCTGGTATCGATCGATCGATGGATTTCTCGATCCAGAGGAATCCTTCTTTCCTTACGTACGCTACCTGGTGGCTGACCGTGTACCATCGACGTTTTCAAAGCACGAGTCTGGTTTTTGCGTGACGCATATCCGATCCTATGCTCGTCTAACCGTCTCTTATCGACGATGGTTAATTAACATCTTCGACAGCAAAGAAGATCGCTATAAAACACAGGAGCCGTAGCCTCATAGAGCAGGCTACTACTAGTTTCGAAGCACGTATCGATGGAAGATCGGTCGAGACGCGAATATCGAACTCGCGTTTCTGTCTGTCGCGCGTCGTCTCCTCGAGGACAACGTCTTGGACAAGCCGGGCACACTTGGAAGGCAATTTCTGTTATCAATGTAATATTCTGCAGCGAGAGGCCCCGGAAATGGCTCGTTGACTCTCGCCGCGCCGCTCATTGCTACATCCGGCACGATGCTTGCCGGTACACAATATAACTTGATACACTCGAAAGTGGAACAAAAGAGTTCCACGGAACGTTTCGTCTGTGCTCACGTGTGTACGTGGCCTCGCGCGACTCCGATAATTGCGTTCCCTTCCTTCGCGATCCCTTCGCTTGCTTCTGCCGCAATTTTCACCGGCGGTCGTCTCGTTTCAACTCTGTACGGAGTTGCTTATCGGTGGACATGCGCGCGAATTCATATTTTCATGGAAACAAATAAAGGAGTAGAATGTACGCGAGGAAAAATTTGTTCTACCTGGGGAATAAATAGATGACGGAGTTGGCGTATCTCGTGTACATTTACACAGGTGGAATAAACAGGCAGATTCTTTGTAGAAAAATAAGAGAAAAATGTATCGTAGAATAACAATTTTTCATTCTCGGGTTAGTTTACGGGAAGATCGAGTTTGAAAATTTATCGGGTATACCGAAACAGCGAACCGTGGTACTACCAATGCCAGGCAACGATATTATATTTTAAACGATTTCGTATTAGATCGTGGCAAAAGTAGTAACGTTTTTTGGTTTATGCAATTTTATCGAGTTATGGATGATGTTCCAATAGAAAAAAAAAAAACGATCGTAATTCGATAAAATAATATAAAACAAAGCACGTTGCGCATCCATTACTTCCTTATAAAACGAGAGAAACTTTTGCCACGATTTAATATATTTTAAAAGCGCGTCTTTTAAGCTTACTTTTTATTTATATACCAAGTTTATTTATTTCAAAGGAAACTAATATGCGCGATACTGTACGAAGCAGCTCCTCTTTTACGTAATTTTTAGTAAACCAATAACACAACGTCGACTCGAGATCAAATGACTTTTTCAAACGCGCTACAAATTCATTAGTCCATTAATATCCATAGCGACAAGCTTTTGAATACGAAGCCTGGATTTTTCTTTCGCCAATAATAAATGCTCCCAATAATAAATGCCAATAGTAAATACGATTTAAATATCAGAGCAAACTCTTCGTATGGTAATGGTTTATCGTCGTTTGCCTGGCCAGCATGTCAAATTGCTTCAGTTCCATAACGCTTTAGTCGAGCGATCAATGTTTCTCATCGATTAACGCGAAACGAAAAATAAACTACGTAAAATGATCGAGCTGTACAGCTTTCCGTTGGAATATCGACGAGGCGATTTGTATTCGATTTACCGGTCGTTCGTCTGTTCGCCGCGTCTCGCGCCTAAGCACCGCGATATATCTCGACGTTTAGAAGCTGCAGAGGCGGCGGAGTTTGCTGTCTTTGCCAACTAAGTTGCCAAAGATGATTCTGGGCCGACCAGTCTGCTCAAAGCTCTTCTATCGTTTTCGACAGCGGCTTACGAGCCGCGCCGACCAACTCGGGTTACGAGTCGTGAAACTTGTCCGAGCACCTGCTCTTTCAAGTTGCAGCGGCAATTTCCGAATCTTAAACGGTTGACGAAAGTTTTTGCGTCTGTCGCGTAGGTTACAGCGAAAGCTGAGCGCCTCAAAGGCAGTGGATATCCTGTCATTTGCAGGTTTCACTGCGTTTGCGGTATTCATTCGAATTAAATTATAATCTTCGTTTGTAAATCCTACCGCAATCTGCGAGAAAAAATTACTGCTTTCCAGTGTAACCGTCGTTCGGTATCGTCCGGTTCCGAGTGATATTAAAAGTACGATATAATTTCAATTAACGTAATTATAGTTTGCTTGACCAGTTGGCTGTTGCGATCTCTTCGAAAATGCGCGGCCAAAAGTAAGCGAATATTCTCGTCAAACACGGAGTACGTGTGGCTATAGAATACTATACTATAGAATCATGCTGCAAAGAAACGACTGTTTTGTCGTTTAATATTATTGCTGCGACTAGCTGCGATTACTAAGTTGCGATTTAAAAGCAAATTGCAAGCACCTTTTAAGCACGACGAGTATACTCGTTGTAACGCAAAATATCGCCATTTCTTCGTGACGCGAATACTCGTGGAAGACAGCCAGCTGATTAATTTTCTGTATTTGAAATAATGCGCCCCATAAGCGACTCCCAGGAAGATACATAGTACAAATGGAAATGGAATAACTCGTGAGAGCTAGAGAACTTTAATCTAATTCAAACTGAGCGATCTGGAGCCCGGTGAATATTGCGTTATTATATAAACCGGCGATATGAATGTCGATGCTATGAGAGTTTCGTTTCAACTGTCGATCATACAGCGACGTTTCGCTGACGTACGAACGCGAAAGACGTCGTCTTCCAGAAGTCAAGTGGCTCGATACACGACGGAGCATCTGCGACGAACGCGGCGCCCAATGTTTCTTCCGTCCGTTTGTCGGATCTTTTGGCCGAAAGCCAGCTATGCTTTGGATCCTTCAAAGCCTTCAAAGGGAGGGCTCTTCGAGTGGCAAGACAGATACGTACGACGAGAAGACGTCTAAACTTTGGAAAGTAGCCTTCGTCGAAGAACGTTCAGCGGAAGTACTTTCCTTATTGTCCTGTTTCTTCTTCTTCTTCTTCTTCTTCTTCTTCTCGAGAGAGAGGTCCTTTAAACAGCAGCGACTTCTAAACCGATTCCACGACCGAGAGGAGGATGAGAGGGGCGATAAAAAGGGTACACGAGGGAGCAGAAGACTACTATATACGGTTGCTTTCGGGCGAAAAGAAAGCAGAACGGTCCTATGGACGTCGTGGAACTTCTGGACATCCGATACACACAATAAGGCCAGACTTACGCAACCACCGCAAGATTTTCTTTCTCCTCGACCTCGGCCATATTCTGTTACGCGGATACGATTGCTTCCCGATCGACGCGCGACTTTATTCCGTCGTTTTATTCCACCGAATGCCCTTCGAACGAACCGGCCACGCCTTTCGTGCGACCACGTCAAACCTTTCGCTTTTCCCGTGGAAAAACTTTCGTCGTTTTCATGTCACGCGTGATTTATCCTTTCTTTCATTCTCCTTCTCCCTTTTCGGGTTGGTATTCCTTTTTCCTATCGAGCTGTGCAGCCTGTGTTCGACCGGAGAAAGCGGTTAGATTTTTTTCTGTCGATTTAAGGTTACGCGTTGTTATACGACATGGTTTTCCTACGTTATAATTATTCAGAACGATATCCGTTTAGAGGACGATAGTCGCGTCGATGTATCTTACGCTTGCCGTGGTTAAACTTCCTTCTTTGTTAGCTTCGTTTGTCGTTTGTATCGCCTGGTCGCTAGAAACAAGCGTTTTATTACGAAATAGTTGAAGGAAGGAATTGTTCGATAGAAATTCGAGGATACGAAATGGAAAGATCGAACATAGAGTTGGTTGACGATATATTGAAATTGTTCTTCCATAAAAGACGATAAATGTGACTCGTCGTAGTTTCCAACCGCGATCTTCGCATACAAGAAACGTTTGTCGAATTAGGACAGGAACTTTTCGAAAGACGCTAGAGGCAGAGAACAAAATTTTGTTATTTCGTAATTAACCCATAATTAACCCTGTCAAAGACTGCTTCGACCGGGTTGATTTTCTCGCAAAGTAGTAGTTGGAAAACCTTTTTCTCCTCCATCTAAAAAAAGTTTTGCAAAAGTTTGACGATGACCTGAATTTACAACGTTCGAAAATCTCACACGACTTTTTGAAATCTTTTGAAACATTCTTTTACCTACCGAAAGACCCACGTTTGCAGTTTGAGGCTACCGTAAAATCGTTCGCAGTCTAAGGGCTAAGATATTGAAATTAAAAATCATCTGAATATTATTTCTAAATCGTTCGAATCGTCGGAAATTTTTCAGTGCGCGAAATTCGCCATTCTACAAAAACTTCGTAACGTGACGTAAGATGGTCATCGACGATGATCGTAGCGGACAGCGCGTTAACCGAGGTTTCCACCCCGTTCCTGGTCTTTCGTTCGAAGAACGCTCGTACGATCCTTGGAAATTTTTCTCCACCGATCCGACAGGATTTAAATCGACCAATTCTCGACGAGCAACGAGTCTCGGTTATAACGTTTCAGGATAGTTGCCGCGCCGGGCCCCAGTTTAATAATCAATAATTTCCCCCGTGAGGCCCCGGGGCTGCACGTGTACGGACCGTGCCGCGATCGTGCCAGTAGAACGAGTTAATTTTGTCCATTGCTAACGCTCCGACTCGTTCGCACTTTGGACAATAGTTCGACCGGGTGGCCAGAGTGACTCCCTTCGAAAACTTGGGCCGGTCTTTATCGTGCTCGTTTTATTTGACAAACAACGCCCGAGGTGTGCACACTTCCTCCCGAGAACAGTGGGCCGGCGGCTCGTGGGCCGATATTTCCAATTCTACGATAGTGTGCGTACCAACTTTTTTTCATATTAACCCTTTCACCGTGGATTAAAGCGACGGCGCGTTGCGATCTTACCGTGGCGCAGGATTAAAAAGACGAGAGTCGTGGTAGGTTGGATTTTTGGATATGGTCGTTTACCTATTGGTATTGGATTTTTAAGCGGACGATAGGTGCGTCGTTTGTTTCCGAAGTGGCGTAAGTTTCCATTGTTTCCAGATAGCGCGAAGCGTTTGTGTCGATCGAGAAGTCGCAACGAGTCGTACCTGGTTTGCTCGCGTCTCTGTACGTTTAAGCAAACGTAAACTCATTACAGTAGACTGCCGTGTATCGAGGTTAATGCTAACTTTATCGGACCAGGTGAAACTCTCAAAATTTTCATAAAAATCGTACGCTCGTTGTTATTCCTTTTGCTCGTCTAACTTTATGTAAATTCGCCTATTCTCAATTTCTCTTAATAGATAAGAATAATTACGTGAATAATTGCCGTAATTCTTACGCGTGGTAAAGGTAAATTGTAAAAATAATAAATAAACGTAATCGTCCAAATAGATCGATCCTACGATGGATATAAAGTATTTGACATTTCACAATCACCGTAGATTTAAAGAAAAATTCCAGATGAGATCTAAGAAATCTAAGAAAACATCTAAGAGAAGGAAATGTGTTTTCGGAGCCACACAACCAAACGTATCTCATGCGGTGCATTAAACTCCGCGTACGGTAGTTTTTCCGCCCAAGCCAGAAACGAGCAAAAGACGTTGAGTAGGATGCGAAAGTTTAAAGATGATCGAAACAATACAGAAAGGGGGTAGGAAGTTGCGACCGACTTGGCGAGAGGAAATCGACGACGAGCGAGGTCTTGTTCGTTACAATTCGGTCGATAAAGCGATGTTTCCGGTCTCGACTGGCCTCACCTGTATCGGGTGACTAATCGACCGCCGTCTGCAAGATGTTACCCGCCTTCGGCGTCTCTCTTTCCCTTCTTCTTTGCTTCCTCTTCGATGATACTAATTGTCCTCGAGAATTCCTCCCAGTTCCATCCAGTTTCTCCACATCTCGAAAGCCGATCTTCGGAATAATCTACCTAACTTCGTCTAACATTATCCTGGTTCAGCGTAATTATTATGGAACATCGTCTGCAGAATTATAGTTGCTCGATGAACGAAACTTCGATACGAGTATTCTAATTCAAGTTTATCTCTGCTGTTTGGAATTTTATTTACCGTAGAAGCTGTCGTACGTTTAACCAAAGTAGGTAACGTCGATATATTCAGCGAGTCTCGCTGCTTCTTATTCCAGTCGCTTAGTTGCCAGCTCAGTTAATAGAACAGTCGATAAAGATAACGAAAATCGATGAAACCAACGTCGATCGAGTGCTCTGGCACTGAGGTTGGACCAGTTAGCGAACACTTTGAAAAGCGCGTACGTGAAAGGTGTGGGGAAGAGTAAGCGACGACGAGTATACTCGTCGAGCAAGAAGTATGTCTGCTTGTTATAACATAGAGTTAAGTTGCAACGAAACGTTTTATTTTTGAATTTTATTACTGACGGGGCTCGTCCGAACGCAAAGTATCGTCGTTTCCTCGCGACGAGTATACTCGTCAAAAACAGTTAACTGGTTGAGCGATGCGAAAACGTCCATTTAACCAGTTTCGGCCGTGAACGACTCGTTTATCGAAAGCGTCGCTGTAGAATTAGAAAAATTCTTCCCACGTTCGCATATTTTCTTCCTTTCCATTATATTCGATAATTCGCGAGACTCGACGATAGAGCAACGTCTACCATCTGCCTATTTTACTTCAAACGCTATAAACAAACAAACAGAAAAAAAACTCCTGCCATTCCATCGATTTTAATGGAGAATTCCAAGTTTCGAGTCGCATTGTGAAATACCAAGGCTTTTGAAGTAGCGAGAGGCATTCGAAGAGGGATCACAGAGCAGCATACATAGTTGAAATTCGCAACGGGGTCGAATCGAGTGTCCAATCGGTAGCCGGCGATAATGGAGCGAGATTATTCGAGACGGCTCGTTACCTTTACAAATCGAGCCGAGCGATCGGATTCGCGCCGGATGCTCGCAACAGGTGAAATTACACGTAGAGAAAATTGCCCGTCTCTCCTCTCTTCGTCTTCGCTTCGACGTTGCCTCTTCCTTCTCTCGTATTTCTTTTACCCCTTTTCGTCTGTTTGCTTTCGTGTTGCCGGGGGTCGGCCAGAAAGCGCAACATCGACGATGCAATCGCGGTTGCAATTTTCGGTCGTTCACGACTGGCGTGAGCGATTTTTGATTCGTTCGATAGGTTGCTCGGGGTAATGAGATTTTTGACAGTTTCGTGGCTCTGCCGGAGATTCGCGAGGGTGCGGCTTGTTGCCCTCTCTTCTCGACCTCCTCTCTTTTGCAATTTAGATAATATCGTAATTGTGGTGGGTAAAATACTGGCGCGATTATTCGCACGATTTATTTCCAGTATCGTGCAAAAGCCGTAAAGCACGCGCGACATCGTCGCAACGATAGTGGCAGGCATTTTTAAGAAACCTGGCTATCCGAGGAGCGTATAGAGAACACGAGAGGTTTGCTCGATTTTTCTTATTTTAATATGGCGCGGTGCGTATCGTTGGACAGTTTAAGGATATACAATGAATCGATAGATTGTACAAAACGATTCAGCAGGCGATCACTTTTGATATGTTTCCAAAATACATGTTAATCCTGCGAACGTACAGAGGAGCGCTTTAAACAGCAGAATCGATCAACGTAGAACCGACTGTATAATTTCAAAATTGTGTGTTTAATTGAAAAAACCTGGTCAATCGCCGTATTCTTCCTCTTCGTATTCTGTTACATATTCCTGATATTTAAGCATTTTTCCGACGATTACGATCGCTTGTAACCGTTGTTAAGAATTTTATCAGATCCGAGGAAACTAGGAAGAAGTCGTTACCGAGATATTGAGATATTTTCCCTTTGAATTTTATACGAAAATTTCATACGTTAGAAGCGTTTCTGCTCGTTGAGAGTAGCGAAGAGCGAGATGGAAAATATTGTAACTGGTGGTACAAGCGGAAAGGGAGTGATTCTACGCGAAAAAAGGAGTCGAAAATATAGAATAAAAATTTTTCGTTCGAAGCTTTGTTTTCGAGAAAATCGACTTTGAATTTTCGCTCGGTACGGGCGCACTTTGTCACGTCTCGTTATAACGGATCTCACTGTAGATCGTTGTCTCGATGGAAACATTTAAAACAATTGAATTAGGTACACTCCGTTTCGTTCTACTTCTATTATTACGTTCGTGCATAATTCAATGAAAAAATAAATTCAAAAGAACATTGTGCGTCTATTGTTTCCTTATAAAACGAAAGAAACTTTTCGGGCAATCGGAACAAGCGGAAAAGGGGTGTTTCTACGCGAAAAAATAAGTCGAATATATAGAATAAAAATTTTTTTCTTTTTTTTTAAATTTTTCCATCGAAACAACGATCTACAGTGAGATCCGTTATAACGTATCGCACGCGTACCGAGCTAAAATTCAAAGTCGATTTTCTCGAAAACAAAGCCTCGAACGAAAAATTTTTATTCCACATTTTCGACTTCTTTTTTCGCGTAGAATCGCCCCCTTTGCGCTTGTACCACCAGTTACCAACCACCCTGTATAACGTAATAATATAAAAACTTGGGAGATATGTTTTACGTCTGAAAAGCCAAGAGAATCCGTTAACGGAAGCAGTCGATAAATTCGCCTGTATCGCCGTAGCAACGGTACACCGATGGTATCTACTAAAAATCAGTCACGAAACGAGGTCTACTTGCTCAATAGAGAAACCATCGAACAATTGCTTTCGAGAAATTATAGATGGCCGAGGGAGATAGCTGGCTCGTCCGTGGCATGTCCGCGCCGCTTTAATTTCCTTCTTCGCGACTATCCATTTATAATGCCGGACCGATGGACGCACGAAGGCGATTGCTTTTACACGAACGGGTCGTGGCCCCGGCACGGATCACGATTTAATCCGCCAGTCGTGAGCGCCACGCCCGTTTCGAGCGCGCGGCACACGTCAGCCCTGACCTTTTCGATAGCCGCCACGAGATCGATCGATAACCGATCAATCGCGAATAAACCTGACACAGACGCACGTGCGGTAGTTTAGCCAAGTAGCGTGCAAAGCCGAATTTACACCGTTTCGCTTTCGATGATTCATCGGAATACGTCGTTCTCGTCCTCGTTTCATCGGCGGTGATCCTGCGAAGCGAACACAGCGCAAATTCGGCTCCGCTTGCCTGTTTGACCAAACCGCTGGCCGTGTTTGGACATCAAACTCTGAATCTAACGAGCGATCGTTTTAGTCAAATTTAGTAAAATAGAAAGCAGCGAAGCGTCCCTTTACTTTAGAAGCAGACGCGTTCGCGTTAACAGTACGCTCGCATGCGGCGATCATCGTCAAGCAATAGGCAGCTGTCCATGAAACTGCTTTTCCTCCTCCTTTTCCTCGCGTTCACTGGCGTTAACTTCGTCGGTAGCGTGGCGTACGTTGCAGCTATAAGCGAACGTGACGATCCACGACGAAGGCGTGTTGCTCGTCGCTGGAATACTATTTTAATAGCGAGACAAAACGTACGTCACTGTACGCTTCGTAGACTCCACGTAGACGTATCGTCGCGTTTAACAGATTACGCTTACGCTTGTACGAGGCGACGCTTCTTGGATGGTCGGCTCAAACGAGCATCGTCGTTCGGCGATTGCTCGGCGAATTGGAAATCGAACGCTACGTGTGATAAGTTTTGCACGGTGCATACGATGTTCGAGATTATACGAAATATCCAAAATATTGTGCGAAAAGTTTCTCTCGTTTTATAGGGAAATAATAATAATCGTAATAGAACGGAACGGATCGTACGTAATTTAATAAAATAATATGAAACGAAAGAAACTTCTGGGGCAACGTAATATCATAACTAGACTGTGAATATTGATGTGAATTCATATTTTTGCGAATGTAGATTAACACTTTGACTGCCACGTTGGTTATACGGTTTCTCCCGTGGTCATTGCTGACCGGAGCGCTTCAACTTCTTACAGTTGTAAAAATTGAATGAAAATTGACAGTTAGGGTATTTTGAATATAACCGATAAATAGAAGATGCTTTGAAATAAAAAGTGCTTCACTGGACAATTGAATATTTTTATTGGAACATTTCTTTTATTTGGAAATAGTTTACAATCAATTCTCATTGAGAATGAAAATTGACAGTTAGGGTATTTTGAATGTAACCGATAAATAGAAGATACTTTAAAGTAAAAAGTGCCTCACTGGACAATTGAATATTTTTATTGGAACATTTCTTTTTATTTGGAAATAGTTCACAATCAGTTCTCATTGAGAATGAAAATTGACAGTTAGGGTATTTTGAATATAACCGATAAATAGAAGATACTTTAAAGTAAAAAGTGCCTCACTGGACAATTAAATATTTTTATTAGAACATTTCTTTTATTTGGAAATAGTTTACAATCAGTTCTCATTGAGAATGAAAATTGACAGTTAGGGTATTTTGAATGTAACCGATAAATAGTAGATACTTTAAAGTAAAAAGTGCCTCACTGGACAATTGAATATTTTTATTGGAACATTTCTTTTTATTTGGAAATAATTTACAATCAGTTCTCATTCAGAATGAAAATTGACAGTTAGGGTATTTTGAATGTAATCGATAAATAGAAGATACTTTAAAGTAAAAAGTGCCTCACTGGACAATTGAATATTTTTATTAGAACATTTTCTTTATTTGGAAATAGTTTACAATCAATTCTCATTGAGAATGAAAATTGACAGTTAGGGTATTTTGAATGTAACCGATAAATAGAAGATACTTTAAAGTAAAAAGTGCCTCACTGGACAATTGAATATTTTTATTAGAACATTTCTTTTATTTGGAAATAATTTACAATCAATTCTCATTGAGAATTATAAGTAAATTATTCTGGTGTGGTACTATAACGCGAATAATACATTATTATCGTATATTTGATTCTAACCGAATCTAATGTTTAAATCTACAGAGTAATGTCTTTTTAGCCTGCGGATCTGATCCATCGTGTCAAGTAATCGAGTAACTAGTGGGTTTTGGTGGTTGTTAATTCTTATGTCATATCTATTACCGAATTTGCATATTTTTATTAGAACACGAATAAAAAAAAAATGAGGACGAATCTCGCATCTAACGATGCACTGTGTTAAAACACTAGACGCTCTGAGCGAAACACGTGATTTCGGCGTGGCAATCAAAGTATTGAGAAATGGAACTTGGGTAGATTTCATTTACTAAATATCGTAAGCAGCTGAATATTTTCGATATGTAATACGGTTTTGCGTATTGCGTGCGTTTTTGCAGCTTCGAATTTTTCGTAAATGCGCAAAATAAAAATTGCAAAAGATCAAGTATCGAAAGAAGAATGCGTAGCATCGAAGCGGCATTTTCCACGTCGATTCATCTCCCTCGTCGACTTCGTTTCATCGTCACAGCCCAGAAAAGTCGACGGTGCCAGTGTCGATGGGAATCTGGCGCCGAACAATTCCCACAAAAGTAGTCCGGGCGCAGTCACCACCCCGTTTACTCTTTTCCATCCCTGTTTGCACACGGACATTAGGCACGCGGCGTTGAAAACGGGGGCAAGCACGTGTCGGTGCACGCGTGGCCGAGCGTTTCGGCCTTTCAGAGGGCCATTGACACGCGTACTTAACGGCGAGTTTCCCACGATTCTGGATCCTCCTTCTGGACACTATCCAGGGGAGCGTTATCGCGAAACAACGCACACACACACACACACACAAGGGCAGGTTGTTCGCTCACCGAAACGTTCTTCACGCATCGTGATCGCGACTTCGATTTCCTTCGGCCAGGTGTGCTCTGCTGGGTGAGTGGACCTCTTGGTCGAAGAATGTTGCAGCTAATTCAGAGAAACGTGTTTGGAAAATGGCGTAGAAAATTCGATACGCGGCGCTCGAGATCTTGTTCGTTAGAATACGCGGTATTCGAAGCGAGATTGCAGCGAAGAAGAAAGACGGAAGAAGAAAGTTTGAAATTCGTTTCATTTGTTCGAAGCATCGGTAGGTCAGTCTTTTATACAGACGTTCTACGTGCAGAACGACGTCGAGTCGTGCGTTTCTTGCTCGAAGTATGTTCGTTCGTCGCTCGCTTTCCTGCGAGAACGAAAGCGGAATAATACGAGCGCCTGTACGGGCGATCAAGCGTAAGAGCGCAGAAAGTCGTAAAAACCTCTGCATCCGGTTCTAATTGCAACGAATTTACAGGTAGAGTCACGAAACGTGTTCTCACAGCGAATAAACACGGATTTCTTGTCACCGTTCGAAATCAGCCTTGGATAAATCGTCGGAAATCAAACGGCGACTGGCGCAGGTGTTTGCTCCGCTTCTTTTCGCACCTCGACAGGCTCGAGCTGTTGAGGCGGTGTCATTAAGGCGGCGAAAAAGTCAGCGTCGCGTCAGTTGTCGATTCCCTGTCGTGACTTTCGAATGCACGAGTATCAACCGGCTAATTGCGATCGTAAACGTCGTGAAAGTCGGCGCCGATTTGCTCCCGCGACAAAAAGTCGGTCTCCGCGCTCAGCGCCTAACCGATTGATTACCGTGAAACTCGTAGTCGCTTTCTTTCGAAATCACCGAACGACACGAGGTAAAGGCGCGAGGGGGATGCCGAAACGCAAAATACGAGGATCCGACGTATGCAAAAATGCGAAGATCCAAGGATGCGAAATACGATGAGAGGCATATATTATAATATAATATACAAGGTATAATATAATATACGGGGTGCTTGGTAACTGGTGGTACAAGCGGAAAGGGGGTGATTCTACGCGAAAAAGAAGTCGAAAATGTAGAATAAAAATTTAAAAATTTAAAAATTTTAAAAATTAAAAAAATAACGTCAATCGAGACGACGTCAATCGATCTACAGTGAGATCCGTTATAACGAGACGCGATAAAGTGCACGCGTACCGAGCCAAAATTCAAAGTTGATTTTCTCGAAAACAAAGCCGCAAACAAAAAATTTTTATTCTATATTTCCGACTTCTTTTTTCGCGTAGAATCACCCCCTTTCCGCGTGTACCACCAGTTACCAACCACCCTGTATATATTAGGTTGTCCGAACAGTTTCTTTCGTTTTATAAGGAAACAATAGACGCACGATGTTCTTTTGAATTTATTTTTTTATTGAATTATGCACGAACGTAATAATAGAAATGGAACGAAACGGATTGTACCTAATTCAATAAAATAATATGAAACAGAAATTGTTGTTCATCTATTGTCACCTTATGAAACGAAAGAAACTTTAAACGAAATAAATAAATAGATATATATAATATATATACACAAATAACGTTTTTGTTTTATATTGGTTTATTGAATTATGCACGAACGTAATAAGAACGAAATGGATCATAGCTAATTCAATAAAATAAAATTAAATGTACATATATGTCGTATCTTTGTACTACAATTAGTTTATTTACAATGAATGGATTAAACAGATGTTGATTAAACAGGAAACGATGGTTATTTAACATGAATTAATCACAATAACGTATTATAATTAAGACAACTGTTAAGACGCAATTCGCACTCTCTGACTTCTCAACTCGTACCGCAATTCAGCAACCGCTTGTTTATAATTCGCACGACATTCCCCAGGCCCTTCGTCCACGATACTACACACACACACATATATATATATTTAATGTAAAGATGCAAAATATATGCAAAATGCAAAGGTGCAAAATATTCAATGTGCAAGGCTGCAAAGATCGCAAGAAGCAAAGATGAAGAATAATCATCGATTCAAAGACGCACGATGCACGATTGAGTCGATCAGAGTGTCTCGAGGTTGAATTAATTTCGAATAAAAGGATACACGCAAAAGATTGGATCCATTTATACACACTTTACTGTGTGACACTTTCGAACGCTTCTCGGTCAGGTAATTTTAATTAGATCGGAAGATCGTAATCGCTGCAAATTGATATATAATATGATACAATGTACGTAAAATGGAGTCTGTGAACGAGTAAACGATCAGACCTCAGATAACGAGTTTAAAGTTAATAAAAGCAGTGTCGTAATTCCGTAGTAAATACGGCAAATTAGTAGAAATCAAAAGCACTGCACGACCTCCACCATTAAACATACATAATACTTACGTGGTCGATCCAGTTACTTCAACCTGCTCCACGATCCAATCTTCTCGATATCACACGCCTTTTCCACGCACAACTTCCACTTCAGCTACTCGCGCATATACGTGTCAAATTTATTCTTGAATCCACTAGGCTTCAGCTGCAACCAATTTTCCTCCAGGATCATTGAGAACCGCGATACGTAGAAGTACGATTTAACTTAAACCGTACGTATGTATACAGAGAACGGAATTTATTTTGATCTGTGGTCGTGAAAATACGCGCAGTATCAATACTCGATCGAGATAAAGCGTGTTTCCAGCTAAATTGTTCATTAATTTCCCATTGACTCTATCGGCTGAAGGTTTTATTTACTCTAGTCCTTAACAATCCTAGACAATTTTGTCCAATGGGAAATTGCAAATGCTGAAAAATCTCCGACTTCCATTATTTCACCTTGCTTCCTCTTGGAAACTTTTCCTTTTTTTTTTTTTATCAACCTATACTTCTATTTCTGCTCTCGAGATCTATACAAATCTATATCGCACCGTTAATCTCAAACAATTAGCTGTTGCGGCCTCTTTGGGAAGTATGTAAGAATACTTATCATGTTCCGCAAAATGTAAGCGACGACGAGTATACTCGTCGAGCACAGAGTATGCGTGCCTGTTACAACCTAGAATCGACCATTTTATTTTTGAATTTTACTATTGACAAGGCTCGTCGTAACACAAACTGTTGCTGTTTCTTCGTGACGAGTATACTCGTCGATATACTAGCCAACTGGTTGATATTTCTATCGAGATATGTATAATTTTATGTGCTAGACTAGATTGACCACGTAGCAGTGATACACATACGTGAATATGAGTGTATGGAAGTATGTGTGTGCGCGGTGCCTTGAAAACAAAGGAACGTAAAGATGATGATGAAGATGAGACGCGTGCAAGTGTGTATCGATGAATATCTTTGAAATCGTTTATCAAATAAATATATAATAATTCTAATATAAAGTCTAAGTGTAAATTCAGCGTTCCTGTACCATTATTTCGGCAATTAAGGTCCAAAATTCTCAACGATTTCCCAACTAAAAGGGTCGATATACATTGACAATAAAATATCGTCAGATTCGTTAATAAGCCGCATTTTCATTGAGAACCTCGAAACGTTGACAGTATATTACTAATTGTCTGAGCGTACCTCGACAATAAATAACGTGTATCAGCCATAAAAGATCGAAGCTATATCTTTTCTGCGTTGAATAGCAGAAATCTGGCTGACAATCACCGGTACAGAAATAATTATTCCGTAAATCCATTTCCATCGTTTTATTATACCGTTTGTCGAAGGATCAAAAGAGACGAGAAACTCGGGGAAGAAACTCGTTGCTTAAAAGAAAACCAAGCGTCTAGCCCGATTCTTACATTCTTAAGAAGCACTCTGAAAACCCGCAACCGCAGTAAACGCACCTGCTCGAAGAAGAGTTGTACGGCTGCCCGCAACGATTTTTGCCTTCGACCGTCATTTATTCACGCACGATCGGATCTCGTGGTTCGATAGAGAAACGCGAAACCATCGACGTCGAGAAGCTCGCGGAGCCGCGTCAGCTCGCCGCGAAAGCGTAATTCGGTCAAGTTTGCGCGGCTGTTCTACGCGGCAATTAACGAGACGGCCACACCCGCGACTCATTAAGCTTCCGGCCGTGTCTCAATGGCAATTTGCCGCCTCGTTGCTCGCGCACGTGTGATACACGCGATAAACCGGACAATTGCGATGCCTAGAAACCACGCAAAGTTACTCGAGTTCTACGATCTTCCGCGGAACCTTCGAAATTCCCTGGAATTCGCGATGCTGTAACGTCGTTCTCAACTATCCTCGCGCCGACTTTTCTATTCTCATCGGAATATCTTCACGGTGTTCGAAAATAAGTTGGAAGAAAGCGAATGGTTGTTCGTGTTGGCCCGTTGCTGGTGTATTTGTCGAACAAAATTTCTTACGAATGTATCGGTGCGCGGCTGGTGGAAAAAGCGGTGCCGCCGCGTGCAAACCTCGTGCGCACCTTGTACCTGCAATCTGCATATATATTAGACCGCGGTTCGGGTGATGGGGCGAAGAAAATAAAGGTGCGAAGCCTCGTTCGTTTTTATCCGGACCAAGATCGAATCGGCGCGGCTCGTTCGTGGCTTTAACGGCCGAATTAATGGGTCGTCGATTCCTCGAGGAAGTCGTATTAAAGTTAGCGCCCCTGCTCGTCTCTCCGTTTTCGAATTGGACTAGTTTTATTTCGACTGTTTCTGCCGTGCCACGATTCGTTCCCGGGATTAATTACTTTCATAGTGGAGCGTCGATAACGCGACAGCCTTTATAAGCCCGCAATTTGTTCGTCACGTTTGCTCCGAGGAAAAAGTCGAAGCTTATTTCTATAAATACGAAATAAAACGTTCGATGTACGTAAGCAAAACATTTCTCTACTGACTGGAAGCAACAGGTGCGATGGTTAGGAAAAGTATTCGTACAGCATCGTACTTATTGTATCATTTATGTCAATTAATTAGTTCGAAGTGTATCTTTCGTGTAATTTGGTGTAGTAGATATTACGAAAACGCGCAGCGGTTGCCACAAGAAACGCTTCATCGAAAAATCCAAAATGTCTTTTGTACACACCGTATACTTCGTTGAATATGCATATCCACATCTTGCATCGAAGTATTGGCTCGCATCCGAGCTATTCCACGAATTCGTTTACCGTCGCGAATAAATAATTCAGCTGCGAAAATTCAATTTGTCTTTCTTCGCGTTTCTACGATTCCACGAAAACATCGATCCTTGTACGAAGCTTCTCTCGGTTCTTCCAGTTT